>NC_047530.1:48294204-49579608 GCF_012275295.1 Melopsittacus undulatus
CATCACCAGAGACAGCTTTGTTCCTGCACTCTCCTGCACGCTGGCTGCTTCTGCTTCCAGCAGGGGTCCCTTGTCTTCCCCCCTTCACCTCTCCTACCACCAGCTACTTCCCCTGGCATTTCTTGTAGGTTTCCCCTACCCTTTACTGTATCATATACTCCCTTTCCTCTTCCAGCTTCCCTTTCCCTGCCTCCATCAGTCCAGCTCTTCATGGCTGCTCTTCAGTGCCACATAGCTTTCACCTCCTGGAGGACCTCTAGGACAACTACTGACCTTGAACTCGTAGGACTCCTCAATGATGACCTCTAGTTTGGGATGCTCTCCAAGTATTGGTTTGCCCATCTCTGCAATCCTCTTGGCTTCCTCCTCTTCAACTGTCAGCTTCCTCTCAGCCACCTCTGTGAAAGCAAGGTCAACACCAAGTTTAGACAGCAGCTCTGGAGCATTGGGGTACCATGGGGGCTTGTCTGCAGAGCCTGAGCCTTCACAGCTTGCCAAACTCACACAGCAATATGGGGGCAGTGGTGGGGTGTTGGACCACAGAAATAAAGGAGCAAAGATTTTGGAATCCTAGTCACCAAAACCATACACAGCATAGTTTTAATTTATTAAAAAGAACCCCAAATAGCTGTTTCTCCAGCCTGCATTGGTGCTTTTGGATGGCGTGCACCCTCCCAGTACCTCTGCAGCAGCCACATGTTTGGTGAGACCAAGGTACCAATTCATTCTGCCATTTGGCACAGTTGTCCTTTAAGACAGCTTTAATGCCCTGGCTTGTTTCCTGGCTTGAATGAACAAGAGATGGAATCTTTTTATTCCCCTTTGATTAGAAGATCACTGTTGGCATCCTGTGCCACTCAGTGATTGATCTAACATTCAGGCAGACACACAGAGTCACAACCACAAGAGCACATTCCTAGTGTTTGGAAAAATGAACAGGAAGAAGTCAGGAAGCAAGTGGGGATTTTCTTTCATATCACTGCATGTTCAGTTTCTGCTGGAGGAAACTAATTCAGAACCCCAAGTCAGCAGCGTGCTGATACGGCCCTGTATCAGGCTCATCTTGCTGATGCCCCAGCAAACCCAGCTGAGAGAGGTTCTGGTTGTGTGGATGGGAAGGAGCATCCCAGCTAGCACAAATGGTGTCCTGGCATTGTCCCCAGCCCCAGCCTAGGTCTGCTTTCCCGTACACCCAAGTGCAGGCATATGCCAAAGGTCTCTCTGAAAAGCCTTAATTTCCCAAGAAAGAAGCTGGATTTCCCCTGGCTTTCCTGGGACTGACCAGTCAGGTATATGGAGCTGCAACACGGGACCCAGCTGAGCCTGAGAGCAGAAGCTGCAGCTCTCCAGAGCCTGGGGAGTGGAGTATCGCAGAGGTAGAGCATCTTCTTGTGGCTAAGCAGAGGTCAGATGTTACCCAAGGTTTACTGTAGAGGTTACAGACACCCCAGGTAATGCCTAAGATGGGATGAATCCCACGTGGGCTCCAACAGACCTCATACTCCACACCAAAAATCACACAGAAATTATAAAGTTCCAGTGAAATCTAGTTAAAAACTCTGCCTGCTCTCCATCAATCCAGCTAGATTGATTGCAAAAACTGCAAGCCTTGCCTGCAGAGTTTATAAAATATGGAACTCCTGTGGCAGGTGACATTATTATAAGCCATCACAGAAGCAGAAACTGCTGCATCCATCATTTGAAATCAATTACTTACATCAAAACCATCACTGCCTAGCTCAAAGACAGTGTACTTTGGATTTAGGAATCCCAAGTTTACAAAAAATGATAGACAGGGGAGCACAGCACCTGGAGAAGAAGACTGGCAATGCAGGATGCTGAGGGATCTGGGACAACTGCAGGTAAAGTCAAGCAAGTACAGAGGAGAGGAGACAGCTGAGCTGGAGAAGTGCAGAAACAGGGTGAACTTGGGTAAAATACCCTGCTGTATGCTACACTCAGAGGCATGAAATGGTGATTATCAAGGTTCAAGTTACTTGTATTCACTTGAGCAGGGAGTTAGATGAAATCTGCATCTCTTTTTCCAAGACAGATATTGACAAAGTCCAGCCTCCACCTCTACCTGGAAGTGTATGAAGATGACAAGCTGTACCTATCACTGATAGTGCCAGTGTTAACACATAAAGCACGTATGTGCTTACTGAGCTGCCTGAGCTTCCTCATAACCTTCCCTATAACCCATTCCCCATAGCTCAGGGGAGGGAGGTAGCCCCAGTACCACAAGGCCCAGCTTGGCAGGTGAGCCGAGAACAGGCTGACGTGTGCTGACAGCACTGAGCTGAGCTAAAGCAGCCACCCAGCAGGGCTGCATCACCCAGACGTGGCAATGGCCTGGCTCACCACTGCCTGCGCTGGGAAGTAACTACATCTGGAGAGCTGCTGTCACAGCTGGTGGCGCTGTACCTGGGGCTCTCGCCCACTGGCTGCAGTTGCAAAGAGCAGAAAGCAATTGTCTGGGTTCAGAGGAGCTGTCCTGAAAACAGGGAATATCAGGCAGAATTTCCTCGGCTTAACAACTCCAGGAGAGCCGGTGCAACAAAACCTCAGTACCTACTTTGACTGATCTGACAAAAACCTTTGGCATGGTAAGACAACATGGAGCCTCATGTAAGTATTAACTACCTAGGCAAGGCTGAGCTGCAGGCAGGTCTGTAAGCACACACAGTGCAGAAAGCTTTCTCCTTGCTGTAGGCAGAGGTATCCAGCACAGCTTTATTCCAGAATCTGGAATCTGACTCGTGCTGGTTTATGTACCTGTGCCAGGCAGGACAGCACAAGTCCTGAAACCCTCCTCTGTGGAGGAAGATCTCCTGCATTTCTCATTACTGTGACCAGGTCCAAGGCTGTTGGGTATGCTGCATGGGAACGCCTGCAGGATGTTCAGCTGCTAGCAGGTGGCTTTGCTCTCTCTGCAAGCCACATACATATCAGCTACTAATTTGATGAACATGGCAATCATTTGCCAGGCAGCTCTTAGAGTAAATTAAGTAATACATCCATGTCCAAGAATGGATAGATTGCTCTTGCAACCTGGGGCTGGATGCATGAGTATGGGCCCAGGCACTGCACCACAGTGAAGGTGCTGGCACTTACCACAGCACTGAAGGGCTGCGGGACACATGCTGTTTCAGAGAGCACCTTGCCAGCAGAAGAAGTACCACCAAAGGCACCTTTAAGCCCTAAATAGGCCACTTACAGTGAAGGGACAAGCTGACCAGCCTGCTGACAGCACATCCACCGAGACATGAATAATGGAGACCCTGCTGTCACCAAGCAGCTCTTCTGCAGCAAATACAGTGAACTGGGGCACAGGGAGAAGACACACAATTGCCCAAGAAGGTACATTAAGGATGTCCTATGGGGGCAGCTGACTGAGTACCACTGCCAGGCTACACCTTTCAAAGTCAGCAACAAACCACAGGAGAACAGGCATAGGCAGAGCATTCGAATGGGTACCTTGGGGAGACAGTTAATAGAGGAAGCTTGCAGATAAAGCAAAACTGAGGTAATTCCTTCATGCCCCACTAAAAAGCAGTCACAAAAATCTAACAAACTTCACAGGTTCATCTAAAAATATTCAATCTGCCATTGTATTTTCACTGAGCCTCTCTCCTAATGTAGGAGATAAAGACTCACATGTCAATATTGTGCTCAAGCACTCATGCAAGCGACACGTAGGTGCCAAATAACAGGCTAATGAAATTAAAGCAGTGCTATTTGTGGCAGGAAGGACAAGCTCAGGAGCTCAGTTGACTCATCTCTTGCCCCAGCCTATATTCACCCTACAGTTAAGGGGGAGACCTAAGCACCTCCAAAGAGCAATACAAAGCACCTAACTTGAATCAACCACTTCTCCCCACCTACCTTTTAGGACACCTGAGCATCCTGTAGCAAGAAGCAATGCCAGCCTCTGCAAAGCACTAAACCCAAACCTGAATCTGCTCCAGGCTTGCCTAGTCTATCTCTTCTGATGGGATGCTGATGACTGAGTTGAGCCCAACATGTGCAGACACAACAGCTGATAGGGAGTCAACTCTTGCAACATCTCAGCAGCAGAGCACACTCCCGATGCTCCTGCCTTTCAGGGAAGAACTTCAGCCGGCAGCCATGTGTACCAGCCTGCCTTTGGAGCCACAAGAGGCCACTGCAGCAAGCATAGGGCGTGATCCCACATCATCTGTGGTAGCCACAGGGCCCCACCTCCTGAGGGACCAGGTGGTAGGGCTGGGGTCTCGGAGGGCTCTTCCAGGAAGCAGGGATAGGGCATTGGTGAGGTGTGTCACACACCCCCCCAGTGCAGTAGCCTGTAAAGAACACTACCAAGGGCTGTGATAAATAAAACACAAGGGGAGGGGAGAGACAGATTTTTAATTCGAAAGGTCAAGTCTGTCAAGGTGAATGCTGCCAGGCTGCAGCTTAATTATTAACTAGCCTGATTTCTGTTTGTATCAGCATCAGTACCTGCTTTTCAATGCAGATTGCACCCCAGGAATTTGGGTTGACAGGACTCCGTGCTGTCAACCCTAATTAAGCCTGATAAGGTCTGGCTATGCCCAGCAAGAACAACAGCTTGCCAGAACCTTCTGGGCTGCTGCCACTTCCTCCGTAGGAAGGGGAAAGTGGTGAGAGAGGGGTCCCCTACATCCCACCTACTCTGGCATATAGGTGTGTGCTATCAGCAAGTGCTAGCAACCTATCAGGACTACAGGAGCACACACAGAGCTGCTGTGCCAGGTGCTACATCAAGGTACTCTGCTCCTCGTGCCAGGGAGTCCACAGGTTAGAAGAGATGCTATAAGCAGGGGAGACAACAGGTCTGGTAGGATCAAAGGCTGGGTGGGAGGAATTAGAATGAAGTCTGCTTTGGGCCAACCTGTAGCAATGGCCACAGCTGACTCTAGCGCCTGCCTGCAGGAGGCAAACAGAGGGTTTTGGTTAAACCACTCTGTGTCCTCACTTACTCTGCTTCTTTCAGGATCAGTTCAGACCCTTAGAAGTGGGACAGTTACAGTCCTGCCACTGCCGGGCAGCACTGAGCACATCCCTGCTATGCTCACTGCTCAGTTCTCTCAACAGCACAATGATGTATTACACAGCACAATGACTTACACTTGCAGCGCCATCCAGGGGCTTGATCTGCAGCTGTTTCCAAAGTGCTTTCAGACCTACACATCATAAGCAGTTTCTTGGGCTTGAAATGCTATAAGCAGATCTCCTTCTCCTTTTATTTCTTTCAGGAGAATGGGGAGCACTGAGTAGCATACCCACATGCATTGCTCCTGCAGGGTACTTGCTACATGGGTGCTTGCCCATTCAACCTCCTTCAGAGAAGGGGGACCAAATTGAACTGGACATTGCATGTGGCCTCCAGGACACATCATATATCAAAGTCAGATAAAGACTATTTCCATGGGGTAATGTGGCCACTGCACCATTTGAGCTGAAATAGGCAATAGGAAATCCCTATAACATCATCAGAAAGATAGATACCTATCACCTAGGCAGTGCTGCAAAAATACCAGTCACAGACCAGTTTGTATTCCCTGTCACTTGCTAAATAAATTGGATTAAAACCAGCAATGTATTCATTCAAGATTGCTATGAGAGCTATTTCACACCCCTTCATCTCCATCCATTTCTAGAGAGGGCATGTATCTGCATGAAGGTCATCCCTTCTGGGGACTGAGGAGCTAGGAAGAAATTAAAACAACAATTAAAATGGGAACTTGTTGTTGCTGCTCCATAAAATATAATCCTGGCTAAACAAAGTAAGCAGTGAGCATGAATGAGCTCCTCTCTCCAGAGTGCTGTCAAGCCATCAGTCACAACTAGGGAAGACTGCTGGCTAAAAGACATTCTGGCTTTTGAGGTTAGCATATGGATATGCCCTTTACTGAAACGCATGCGCATGCACAAGCACCGCTGGCTTGGGCTGCTTTCTAAAAAGGGACAAATCTGCTTACTTAGCCCTGAAAGCTATTTTTGAGGCATGATACATCCAGTAAACATACCCCAGCATCCTTAAAGCTAACTGGGAAATGCTGCACACTCAGGAGAGGGAGGCTAAGGCACAGGGCTGGAAACTGCACATTATTCCACCACTGGCTCTGCCTTGAAATTGCTGTTGACACAACCGTCCCCAACAGGCCAGTCAACTGGTGTTGCTGCTCCCCAGCCTCTCCCACTGTGGACCCAGCGGTTTTAATACAGAAATGAAGAAATGTATTTAGAAATGTTTTCTTATATGTGTGTGAATACGTGGAAATGGAAGTAGAGCAGCATCTACCATTTAGGTAATTCCTCATTGCTTTAAAGATGTAGGCTTCCTGAGCCCAAGAACTTGCAAGCAAAGGCTCTACTCAGACTTTTAGTGACTTTTGCAAAGGCTGGGAAGACCACCAGAGCAGCTTGTTCACAGCTGACAATAGCAGGGACAACTGGAGCAGCTATGGACTTTGGTATCAAATACTTCCCTGTATAAAGGATATACGGAGAGATCATTGCCAGTGCCAAAACAAAAGGTTATCCAACAGAGGAGTTAAAAAACCCAAACAGGTTTAACTCTCAAGTCACTCCACAGCCATTCATTACCACTGTGGTTCTCTGCAGCCCCAGCAGCAGGTACTGGACACTTGGCCAACCAAGGCTTTCAAAAGCTTTGCACAGCCCTAGGAAAAGGGACACTGCCTGGGAAAAGCTGTGGGAGCAAGGGGACGAGGAGCTGGACTGACAGATGATGCAGGGTTTTTTACCAAGATTCCCATGTGCCTATGTAATCTAAATCTAACATGACACAGACTAAACGAGGACATCACTTCTCTCCCTGCTGATTAGCTGTGATTGCTGCTGAGTGACACTCGCTCCAGCACGTGCCTCTGCGGTGAGTGGGCTCTGCTCACCGGCCGGCTGCTGGCTTGGAGCAGGAGCTGGGGCTGAGCACCATGAGCTCAAGCTGCAGGCCAAGCACACACTGCATAAACAGAGGACACACCAGGGCAACCCAGCAAGGGGGGCACCCCAGGGATCCTCCTCCCAGACAGGGCAGAAGCTTTTCTTTATCAACTGGAAAGTCCATAGCTCATGACCAAGTTCTCCAATAAGAGCTGCCAAAAGCAATCAGGCTAGATCACAACAGAGGGAGGAAAGCTATGTTATTGTAATAGAAATTATTTGATTTCTGGGGTTCTGATCAAATTAGGCAGCTACTGAATTAAAGCAATGAAATTACTGGGAAGGAGGCTGCGCTCAACTTATCTCCAGTCCTTCCAGACCTGAAGAAGTAACAAAGGAAAATGTCTACAGCTCCAAAAAGTTCTCTGTAAACACCCTAAGCTGGTGTTTGGGGAGCTGGGGATTTCTGCCTGCCACTAGCAATTTCCTAATTAGCCCAATATCCAGTGGGCTCAGGCCATTCCCTGCACAGCAGATTTGGCATCCTCCAAAAACAAGCAGAGACTGAAGCTAGGGTGGCAGATGCTGTTCCTTTGATTTGCAGCACAGCTCAGGCATGATGAACGCTTTGGGTTCCAGCTCTGTTTGCAAACCTGTGAGACTTGAGCTTCTCTCTGCACCCTGCTGCATGCCCTTATCTTTTGACAAATGTTTCTTTAGTGCAAATTCAACTGTAATCATATCAGGAGTTGAAGGAATAAGAAAAATACAGCTGGTGTACATTGCACTGCAGTGGGATCAAGGGAGACTGGCATAACTGGGATTTCAGGCAAGGAAGGGGAGACTCAGTATTAATGCATGTAAATCTTGCCACAGGGAGAGATGAAGACTGCAGAACCAGAGCTGAGGGTGAGGAGGGAAATGGTGCTGGTGCTTGTCATGCCCTGGCAGCACTGCCCTGTCGCTGGTCACACTCCTGGGACCACCACGGATGGCAGCTGGAGAGCACTTGGGTCCATGCACTAAGGGGTGACACATGGCCTAATCCTCTATGGGAAGGGAACACTTTCACAGCCCTGCACCCTTGCTTACTCCAGGCAACACCATCCCACACCCCAGCAGAAAAGCACAACCGAAGACCCAGAGCTGCCTAAAGAGGGGGTTGAGTCATGGCCCCAGACCAGCCAGAGCTCCATGCTTTGCTTTGAAACCCTGCCTGGGTCATTTCCCAAAGCCAGAGGGAAGAATCTGGAATATGGGAAATGCTCTTAGATGTCAATCAGTCACTTTCATGTTCTTAATGCGTTGCTCTTAACTAGTTCTTGCTGGACACAAATACCCTGAGCTGCAGTTGTCTACAACAAAGCAAAAACAAACACAGGGGCTGACCAAAGGGGACAAAAATAGAGCCAGAGCAGGCAGAAGAAAGGAGTAAAAGCACTTACCTTGGGTGAGCAGCAAGGCTGTAGGGAGAGAAGAAAATAAAACAGGGAAAGAGAATAAAAGAGGGAGTAAGTTAATATCCAGGGGGGAAAAAGCTGTTTTGCAGATGATTGCTGTCAGTGAACGATGGACATGGTGCAAGGCAGCGTGCGAGCTTACTGGGGCTGCATGTTGGGCACAGGCTGGGGAGCAGACACCACAGCAGTAGATGGGGAGGAGGCTTTTGAGCACCAGGGTGCTGGCCCCCAAAGTCGCACATACCCCCTAAGTGAAGGCAGAGGGATGGGATGCACGTGGGGATTAGCAAGGAGAGGAAGGGAAGAAGGGGAGGGGAGTGGTCACGCTTGCCATCGGGGCCTGACACAACCCAAATTGACCTAAAGGCATAGAGCTGGCCCCAGCTCAGCCAGAAGTGCATGGCTGTGGTGGGGCTTGGCACAGCTGGGGAGCCCTGGTAAACCAGAGGATGGGTGAGAAGAGAGGGCAGCCAGGTGCGACAGGCAGCTCACTGCAAAGACCATCATCAGAGGAAGATGCTGATAAAACAGGTGCTGGCCTCCAGTGTGGGACAGGAGCATTCCCCAGGATGCCCTAGCTCACCTATGCCTATCCCACACACACAGGTACCAGTCTCCAAGGGTCAGGGGGAGAACAGGTACACATCACCACTTTGAGTCTCCCTGGCTCTCTTTGCTCCCAGTTGCTGGCCTGCCTGACAGTGCTGCACTGCACGTGCTGTGCAACCATCATTGCAGCAGGATGCAACTGCCACCCAGGAAATGTGACCGCATGGTCCAATGAGATTAGGGAGGGAGGAAGGAGAAGGGGCAAAGGTCCTTGCAAGGGATGGACCTTACTCTGAATTTCCACACCAGCACAGTCCAGACCTCTAGCTGCCTTGGGCAGTGACTTCCTCGCCCTCCCCTGCCTTGATTTCTCCATTCCTCAGAGCTGTCACAGAAACCCAACTGGCTGGATCCCTCTTAGGTGTCACCCCTAGAAAACCACAGCCTGCATCCCAGTCTCTAACTAACTACAGAAGAGTCTGTAGAGGGAAAAGTACCAAACTTCTTTAAGAGGTGCCATGCACCAGCTCTGTGCCTTAGTTCTGACTTCTACCTGTCTTTCAAACAGCAAACCAGTCCCTAAAGACTTGGTTGCATGCAATCACCATCTTGTAATTACTTACACTTACTATCATGCACTTCTAGTCTCAGAAGCTTAAAACTCTGTAGAAAGACTGAGTCAGTATTAACAGCCTCATTTGACAGATAGTAAAGCAAGCAAAGAGAGGATAAAGGGAACATTTTGCAAACTCAGAAATGGGCTGGAGTCCAAAAGGGCTCATTTTCCCAAACTTGCCAGTTCAGGCCTCTGGAAAGCAGGCACTTTTATACAGATGCAACTAATTGTATCTGTGCTGTTTGAAAGTGATTTCCTAAGCGATTTGTCAAAGGTTGCATAGCACATCAGCAGCAGAGCTGGGGAAATTCCAACTTCCCTGCTCCATTGGGCAGCATCCAGGAGCAGAGATTTTCTTCCAGCCTGTGGAAAAGCATTGGCTTCGTCAAGATCTTCATCCATCTACCCACCTTCCTAGCTGGAAATGCCATGGGCAGGCCGGAAAGTCTCCCTTGCACAGATGGCAGATGGAGGTGCAGTGAAAAGGGAAGGGACAATGAAGAGGCTCCTTGCTGAGTATCCTTTCTATTTCAGGGTCACTTCCTTTGGAGAGTCCAAAACTTTTGGGGGAACCATTCACGGATGTGTTCTGCACCATGTACAGTGCCACAGAGCCATAAGAAGCAATAGGATGTTTGCTCTGTCCTCCACACAGTTCTGCCTGGAAATCTCCTACAGGTTTGTCACTTCCCCTTGTGGCTGAGCCCCTTATAGCTCTGTCCTGCTGCAGTTCTATGCTATCCTGTGGCTTCCTTACTATTCTGTGGTCTTCTGGTTCTCCAGACAATGTGGGGAAATTTAACTTGCCTTTTGCAATTACAGGCATTAGTACGATGGGTTGAATTGGTGTTCAAATTTAATATCATGAAATATCACTGGGCCCCTAAGCTACTGTGGTTATTTAAAAAAAAATATATCATTGGTTCCTCATGTTTTTTAAAACTGTTATTCTAGTGCTCTGGGATTTGATTTTAGTTTTTTCCCCCATTTGCTTTTCAGCCTGCAAAAGAACTATTTTTCTCATTTTCACTTATGATACATGAATATTTGAAGAAGCCTGTAAAGCTATGAACGAAACATCAAGAATACAGATGCAGAAAGCCAAGGGATTATTTTATCTTTATATTTCTGCGTGAATGCTGTGCATGCAAGCAAGAAAATGATTTTGCGGACTAAAGCTTTCTTCCTGCTCATACATCTGCTGATGTGACCTTAGCTCTGACCTGTAATGTTTCTCTGACCTCTAATGTTTCCTGTAGTCCATAACAGGATGCTGTACCTGTACCAGCCCTGCTGACAGTCCCTGTGCTGTTCCTACCCCACAAGCATCCCTCTGCTTCCCCCTGCCTGGGCTGCACCCCAGGGCACCTCTCCTGCTCCTGCTCTGCATGGCACACTTCTCATGGGGCTAAGCCAGGCCACCTCATTGCTGTTGGCATCTCAGGTAGTCCCAAAGGCTTGACATGCATATTGTTATAGGGAGCTGCTAAAATTAGTTCCACAATCAAATCCAAAATAGCAGTTCCAAGTATCCCTTACCTAATCCTTGCATGACATGAATGCAGACAAACCTGCATGCCCACAGACAAGGTAGATGGCACTGACTCTCTCAGAGGACCCAAACGCTTCATCTCTGGATCCCAGTTTCATCCTTTACTGGGATTTCTCTGCCCTGCAGGCCTGGTTTTCACCAGGCGAAGCCAAAATTGTGTACACAAACTCTGCTTCCCCTGCCACCCCTGGAACTGGCAAATTTAGACCTGAACTTAGCTACTAAAAAAGGTATTTACTAATAAACTATTCCATCTGTATGTTTTCAGTGTACTTTGGAGCTATATCCTGGTCTGACACCTGTGTTGATGTGCGTTACAGATAAGGGGCTGAATTCCCTCCTGCTTTAACTCTACCAAAACCAAAGAAGGTTAAACCAAGGGGAACCAGGCTTGGGAAGGGAGCAGAACAGCCATTGGGGGCAGTCCTGTAGTTTACAGCAGCCCAGTGTGCTAAATGTGTGTCTTTTTCTAAACAGTGAAATACTTTTTTTCTGCTGTTTACCTTGCAGAGAGATTTGACCATGCACGCACTGTGTGCTTTATTCTGGATTCATTCTTCATTAACATAAATCTTTTCTAATCATTATCCCTAAAGACTCCAGGAAGCCACTGGGTAGATAAGTGGATCCTTGTTAAAGGCCTGGGATTTACAGAGTGAGGCTGAAATGAGGAAGAGGAGGCTGGATTTTGATGAGACCCTCAGTCACACAGCAGGGTAGTCACAGGCAGCCAAAGGCAAGGAGAACACATTGCTTGCACTTTGTACACACCCAAAGGAGCTCAGTGACCAAGCAAACTGCAGGCTCAGTTCCTCAGAGAGGTAAGCTTCCCCCATCATCCAGATGCAACTGTCCACAGGCTCTGCCTCCACTCACTGAGGTGAGCAAACAGTTTCCCTAATGGACTGTGAAGAGCTGTAAACATGGTTTTTATAGGCCAAACAACACAGAGATTTTGCAGCATTAACCTTAATGCTGTTATTATTGCAGACTCCAAGAGAATCTTCTCCATCAGGAGAATCAGCAGAGTTCAGCTTAATCACAGAGCTGTAAGCAAATTATTAAACCTTCGGGAAGGAGGTAACAGCAATCTAACATTTCTTTGCTATTCCCATCAGCAGCTGATGGAAGAAGGAAAATGCTAAGCATCTGCCCACATTTCAGAAAACTGCAGTGCATGTGCTCATGTACCGATGCTGCTTATGTTTTACAGGCACTGACCTTTGTACCAACTCACATCATTCCATCAGTATTTGATACAGATAACTTGCTGGATCAATCCAAGCTAGGAATCTTTCTTCCTTTGCCATTCAATCCTCACTCTGTGACTCCCAGCCACATTCTTCCTCTGGAGCACAACGCTTTCCCATCACTGGATTAAAAGAAGCTGTGTTGCAAGATATGTCCAGAGCAGTTGACTTGTGCTGGGAGGGCTGAGAGGACTTCAGACAAAATCTTCTCAAGCCAGGTCATGCCAGCAAGCCGTTCAATAGTGCTCACCAGCCATCTGTGCTCCAGTTTCCAGGGAAGTCATATCTTGTGGCAGACATGCTTTCTGAAGCAAAATGTTGCATGAAGGATGTTGGTCTCTTTCACAAAGCATAACCATCAAGACTCAGCCTTCGTGCACCAGCTCTGAGGTTGAACTGTCCACTGCTGTGCTGCGAGCTGAATTCTCATGAGCAGATGCTCAGTTACCCTCATGAAACATAATTTTCCAATTTTTCACTATTACCTGAAATCAAGTGAAATCTTCCAAAGTAGACCCACTTGCCGTTCAGGCTTCATCAACACTAAGGTTAATCCCAGTTTAAGCAGCAGACTGAATTTACCCAGGTAAAGAAAAGCAAATTTTTCACCTGTAATCCAGGACTGAGGAAAAAGTGTGAGAGCTGAAGTGTGAAGAAAATATGTCTCAAAAATCCTGCTGGGCTGACAGCAGCAAAATCCCCGCTCTGAGTTGTGAGCTGACACGATACCAAAGCTGCCATGAGAGCAAGTGTCAAACCAACAGCCAGTGTCTTGTCATAAAGAAAAAGACTCATTTCACTGCAGTAACACTTTTTAAAGGTGCTGGAAAAAGGATGGCAAGGAAGGTGGCTCAGGGTGCTGGGGGTTTTCAAAGCTCTGCAGTGCTCAGGAGACAGGGATTCAGTTTATGTGACTGCACATATGGAGGAAAGGTGAGACAAGAAGGATTCAGAGATTAATTTCTTAGAAATGGAGAAGACAAAACCATCAGTAAATCTGGGAGATAGCCAGGAGGATACAGAAAAGAAACATTGGCCATCTTTGCCAAGCAAAGAATACAAGTCTCTCTTTGATTTCTTTTTACTCATTCACTTTGATATAACAATCTTGCAGCAAGCACCATCTTTTCCAGGGCTCTTTGCATCTGATATGCCACTACCAAGTCAGTATTGATTGGTCTTCATCACAGACTGGGCTGGCAAGATACCCATCTCAGATCTATTCTCATCTCTTTGAATGATTGGAGCACATCAACAAAAAGAGCTGCTAAAGTAAAACTACTTGATGTGATTTGTTCGGGTGATCAGAAAGACTTTGAAGAACTCCGGCTGCAGAAAGCAGTTGGTGAAAAAGAATAAATGAGCTGCAAGACAAAGTTTGGTATTGTAGGTGTAGCACTTACATAACAGCAGTGAGTGGTCTGCTCTCCTTATGGCAAGGTTTAACAACCAAATGCCCCAAGGCTCAAAACATTATATAATTGGGGGTAAACAGCAAGGAGCAGCATCTGCAGATGGTGCAAGATGTGTCAGTGAACAGGCGGTACCAGTGGCTGTTACATGTTGTGCAAGCCCTGAGCAACATGAAGACAGGAATTCGTGTTTGAACCACCACAGCTACTATTCTGGGTAGAGATGCTTTTTCTTTCAGTAAGGTGCTAACAGATGCAAACAGTAAGAGCAATAGGATGAACTTAATGTTGAGCTCCGGCCCTCACAGAGACTTTCCTGGAGATACACTCTTCTGCCCCACAGCTTTGCTCAGGGACAAGGAGATGTTCCCTTCACTGGAGGTGCGTGCTTTTTACCACCATGTGTATGGGTCAGCAATGCAAGCCGTATGGTAGCAAACCCTACTCTTGCCTGGATCTTCTTCTACTGTGTGTCTATCAGAAACCACTGCCACTGCAGCCATCTGCAGTGTGGTACCCTCAGGAATGGCACACTGGATTTAAATAACACTGGGCTCAGGACCAAGTTCTGCATCTCAAAATAAACCACCCAAACTCTGCCCCTGGGTGGTTTGAAAAGCACCCATCTACACATCCCTCCTTTTAGCTCTGCCTTCCCTTCAGGGCATCACATTTCATCACTGATTTCATCACTGCTACCTCACTTGTATCCTTAAGGTAAGCTAGCAGCTTCCCCCTGCATGCGAAGGTCCTGGGGTGAGAGCAGGCCCTTTGCACAAAGCTACAGTAGTACAAACATGACTGTGATGGACTGGCTGCATCTGCATGCCCCATATTGTAGATTGCTTCTAAACATGACTGACAGTCAGCTGAGGTGCCCAACACTACCCTGCTCCCAACAGGGGCCAAAAGAGCATTTTTGAGAAGAGCTGTCTGAGAACATACAATACCCCTACAGGAACAGACTAAGTGCAGAGTAACAACAGAATGATGACACACCATCAAGAAAACCACATCTTTTGTGGTGCTGGAAACAAATGAGTGGGTAGCTGAAACCCAGAGAGACTCTTCATCAGAAATAACCTATCCTGAAACTCCCAAAGGAGGCAGAAGCTGTGCTTTGCCCTTGCCATGAGTTGCTTGGGATCCATTCACCACTGCAGCAAACCCAATGGAAGTCCCAGCTAGGAACCTGTGTTTTGGGCTGTTTCCTCCATCTGTGGGTGTGGGGCAATGACAGTACCTGCACACCAAGGTGGTTGTGCTGACCTTGCAGCCTGCGGGCTGTTTCAGTTGCATGCATGCTTTACAATACACAAACCATCTGGAGTCTGCCCCTGCAATGGCGTGATGACAGCAAAACACACGTGTAGCAGTCAGCGTGAGCATCCCTTCATGGCACGGTACGACAGCCTGCATGCTTCCTAAGTGCATCCCGGGCTGCTGCCTCTCTGCCGGGGGCCAGCTGCTCACATGTGCACCCCGTGAAGCTGCTGGCGACAGCATCTGCTCTCAATCACTCCTGATGGGAGTCTCACATAGTTCCTTATTCTTCATCCCAGGCACAAGGTATGCTCGTTGGAGATGCCATGGCTACAGAGCTGGGGATCTTTCCAGATGCCCTGGAATTGGTGCAGCGACTGTGCCACCTTGTGCCAGCAACATTTACAAACGCATTCTAATCTGCCTCTCAGATTTTAATCCTACAGTGCTCTCATTCTGACTTTTCTCTTATGAGGCCAACCAGGGCTCCGTGTCTCCTCTTCAGCATGGTCCTTTACTTCCTCCCGGTAAAGAGGGTCCATCTGAGGGTGCACCCTGACCAGCGGTGACTGAAGCTCCTGGCCTGAGGGCTCTGTGCTGCAGATCGTTCAGTCCAGCTCTCATTTCCACTCTGCCTGTTGCAAATCAGGAAGTTCCACTGACTCCAGCTGATGCTGGTGTAAATGAGAGACACACAATACAGCAATCTGGCTGTCCTAACAAAAACAAGGATATTTTACAACTGTTAGGAGCTATTTGGATTTTTTTCAAATATGTGGTTTTATTCAGCCAGATGCAACATGGCCTACAGGGGAAAAAGAAGTGCAGGACTTCACAAAAAAACAGCTTGATCCTGACTCTATACCCTGACGCTCACTGGTTTAGAAAAGGATGCAAGGCTTGCAGAGAGCAGACAACTGAGCAGAAGCTTCAGTGTGGTGCTCCAAGCTGCCAAGTGCATAAGCAGGAGGGAGCCAGAGGCAGGTGATTTTCCTCTTGCACCTGTTGAGGAAGGGGCACATGTTAAGGGGAAACCCCAGGGTGATTCCAGGGTTGGAGACTTTGACCTAGGGCTGAACACTTTTCTGACAGACTCAAAGAACTTAATCTCTTTAAACTCACAAGAAAACATCCAAATGTAATATGGGTATAGTGAGCAGGTACCTCCATAGAAGCTGTGGCATACTATACAGTTCTGTCACCTAACAGAGGAAAATGACTAGAGGCTACAAGCCGAGGCCAAGCAACTTCTACCTAGAAGCTATGCTCACACGTTCACCCTTGAAGGCAATTAACTGCTGGGACATACCCTCACTGGATATGGCAGGGTGGTCACTGCTTCCACTCAAGGGCAGTTGGACTTTGGTGAAACCTGCGGTCCTGTGCTCAACAGACACACGAATCCTAATGTCCCTTGTGGCCTACGGGCTGCCAGAGGCAGTCTAAAGGCATTAAACTATGAATCCTCTTTGGGTTTACATTTTACAAATCCATGAATGCTGTATGACATTGTCATGCTAATGCAAGCTGCATCTATCCCAAATGTCCTGGAGAGCTGTGCATGGGAGCTCGGACTGGCCAGAGGGCAGCTGCTGTGCTGGCAAGATAAGAGATGGGAGATGTTTCAGCAAGGGAAAGCTGTGAGATGCATGAGCAACTGCCAGGAGCAGAAATCAGCTCACGGGTGCACACGTCTGTCTCCACTCTATATCAGACACCCAGAAGGTGGATTTGAATTCCCTTATGTAAAACGCTTCTGTTTAAAGTTTGGCCCTCCCAGGCCACCTCAAAGCTGGTGAATCCAATGGCAAGACCGGCTCAGGGAGAAAAAAGTCCAACACAAATTGTACAAAGATACATGTAGGCAAGGCACAAGCACAAGTCAGGGTTTACTCCCACTATAATCTTGCTCTGCTGAGAGATCCTGGGCCTCACTGCTGATGAAGAAGGACCTCAGGAGAGCCCTGTACCCTCCACATGACAGACTGCAATTGTTTGTGCCACATGAAGGGGGTTTTCAGATGAAAGTCATGGAGGGCCTTTTTTTACCTTTTTTTTTTCTTTTTTAAAGCAAAACAAGATACCTCACACCTTCCCTCTTCTCTCATGGGCTTTTTACTGCATTGCATAGGGACCCAAGAGCACCAAGGCAATGCTGCTGGGAGAAGGACTGGGAGGACATATGGGAGGAGCTGAAGGGGCAGCCATGCATTACACCCTTCTCTTGCTTTTCTTATTCCCCAAGGTCCTGGCAAAGGAGCAGGAGAGGGGAAAACGGCAGAGGTGTGCTCAGAACAAAGAAACATATCAAGACAAGGAAACCCAACCAAAATAATACAGCCTCCGAGGCTCAAGCATTGCACAACAGGAGGATCATAAGTAAGCTGGGCTCTAAAGGCAGAGATGACACCGGAACAGGGCAAAAGCAAGAATACAGGAGGGCAGAGAGTAAAAACCAATCCATCTACAGGAGGAGGATAAAAGGAGGGAGGGGAAAGGAGGAGAAAGAAGGTTATATTTTCTGGATTTGGGGTTTGGAGACTTGACTCTGATTATTTCTTTTTTCATTTTTTTTTTCATAAAGGATCTCACACCTGATATTCCTCGTTCCATCCATCTCGGTTCACCAAGGGCAATGAAGAAATTCTCCTGCCTTTCGTATTCCTCCTCATCTACTATCTTAACCCTTACGGTCTTCCTGTAGGGACAACAAGAAAGACAACTGTGTACAGCAGGTCAGCTGGCCGGAGGTGAGGTGGCAGCAGCAGCGGCGGTGGCGGCAGCAGTGCAGGCTCCTGGCACGCAGCCCTTCCCACCAGAGCGGTGCACGTCGGCCTGCCTCTTGGACACGGGGCATCCATCACAGCTGCTCCTTAGGGAGCGGGAGGGTGTTAAAAGGAGAGGGAGCTCACAAGGAGGTGAGGAGGGAGGGAAGGAAAGGGGGAGGAGGGCCTTGCTGATGGTTAGTGGAAGGCGACTTCTGCAGCGCATTTGTTTTCAGTGTCAGATGGTAATGGAAAGGGTATCGGCTGCCTGGAAATCACCAGGGACCACCCTGAGGTACCCACTGCATTTTAGATGGAAGATCAATTGCTTCTACTACCCTCAAAATTAATAATAAATCTGTAGAGATTCTGGGCTGGAAGCCTGAAGAGGACAGAGAGAGATGGGCATTCACAGACACATTCCCCAGTGGGGTGAAGTGGGATTCTGCCAGCAGGCTACAGCTCTGTCAACTGCAAAGGAGGCTGATAGTTCTAATTTCCATTTTTAAAATGGCACATCTTACTGCTTTTTCTCCTTGACAGCATTTGCTTTTTCCCCCTGACCTGTCCCACAAGTGAAGACACAGCTTTTCCAGGGAGCAACAGCATTGCTGGGACCTCACAAAGGACACAATGGCACTAAAATACCTCTGAGGCTCAAATAGAAATACCCTGGCCACTGGAATGGGGCTGGCCCCTTCTCTCCTGGCTCCCTCCAGCACCTCTGCAATGCACACAGCCACTGTGAGCCCTCAGGCAAACCAAAGTGGGGCATCAGTTCTTCCTGCCCTCCCAGAGCCACCCCGCAGCAGCTGGACCAAGGGCTGCACAGCCTTTGCAAAGTCCTTCTCAAAAGTTATAGGAGCTGCTTCTCTATCAGGCCTTGATTCCTGTTTCTTTCTAACATGGGTCTGACCAGGACACACCACAGGACCAGGGCTGGGTGATGATCTCCTGAGACGCTGGGTATGTTTCTAGCCATCATCTTCCCACTGACACTATAAAATTTGCTTGGACCCTGCAGTGGACATGGCAGAAGGTCCATCTTTAGCTACCACAGAAATACAGACAAGCAGGACTGCTTTCCATCCTTCTCTCTCTGCACCCCTAGCCTCTTTGCCTCTCCTACTCTCAGCATCACTCCCCATGCCACCCCACGGGTACCATGTGACACAGTGTGCGCGCACAGCAGTGTTTAGGGCAGAGCGGTTGGAGACAGAGAGACATCAGAGGAAGAGGAGGAGAAGAGGAAGGAGATGGAAAAGAAGAGGAAAGAACGTTAATGTTAGTCTGCAGGGCCAGTACTACACCTTTTTGTAAACTCATATCCACCATGCGGGGACTCATCAGCTCAATGAAGAAATTCTTGGTTTTTTCATACTCCTCATCATCAATTACCTTGATGTGAACTGTTTTGCTGTGGATGGAAAAATAGTAAGGGTCATAAAGAGGAGAAGGGAACAGGGAAGCAAAAGTGAAGGAAGGAGACGAATGGGTGCATCAGAGTCAAAGTTTTCTCACTCACTGAACAAGCTCAACATGGCCCTTGAGAAAGACTAAAGCCCCACTCCTGCAAGTGATACGGCCAATTTTCTGTTTAACCCAAAGACACGATGGCAGGCCACACCGTGCAAAGCAGTCAGACAAAAATACTGCTGATTCCCCAGCAAATCAGCGAGGGGCTCAGGAGCCACCAGCAATGAGGTCTGATGGCCAGCAGGGAAGCAGGTTTCCCTCACCCTGGTACCCACTGCACACACACACATGCAAAAGCAGCTGCACAAGCACACACACAACCTGTGGGCACCGTGCTGCTGCCTCCCTGCCAGCACCACCTGCTGACCATACGGACTGGGAAGGACCCTGCAACCTGCAGCTCTGATATCACTCATGTCAGAGGGAACCCTAGGTAATGAGGGTCATTAGCATCATCAACCTGCTTTGAGAGCTGCTGGGTGCTGGAGCAGTGGGGCAGCACATCCTACATCTCTCCTTTGGCAAATTTCTTACAAGTTCTTGAAGCATTTTGCAGAAGAGCTCACTGTGCTGTGGTTTCCCCTCATGGCAAATACATGCCTTATGCAGAGGTCACCATCCCTTGGCTTTCACACACAAACAGAACAAGGGAAATGAGTTGAAGGCTCTGCCAATCGCTGCCTCCTTCTTGCTAGGGTTGCACTGGCTGCCATGGGATGAAATTGAACCCTGTGCTCCTTTCACTTTCCTGGTGGCTGCAAGGCTTCACGCAATCTCATCCCTCACTTGCGACAGGAGGGACTGACGCTTTTATTCTGGGCTGATCACACACCCGTTTAAATGGAACACTGTTTGCATGTACATTGATGAGCCCATATGATTACATGCTGGTATAAACACAACTGCTCTAAACAGGCATGCACTTGCCACCTTGGGGCTCATGGACTTCCAGTCAGACTCAACCCCAATCTGGAGCTGCATTTTTTGACAAAAAGACAGTTCCATATAGAAAACATTTCTCTTACCCCAAAACATCTGCCCCTGATAGCAGAGGCCAGCGCCCCCTCCTGCCAGTGAATAACCCTCTGCTTCCCACAGCTCTGCACCCATGCATAACCATGCGACTATGACCTCCCGTTGATCCCTGACCATCCTCAGCATTCAGATCATGCTGTGCACAACCAGTCTTGGCTGAGGATTGAAAAGAGACAAAAAGCAGGACTGGTAATCACAGAGTCTGGAAAAATAGCCCCAGACTTCGAATACCTATGCCCTTCATCCAGCAGCTCTTGGCACTTCAGAGAATGAGCAGTCCAGCCCTGTATCTTGGGGATGCTGGAATCCCCATTCTGGGGATGCTGCCACTGCCAGAAACCCCCTAAAAAGCACCACTTCACAATGGAGAACAGGAGAGTTAATTAATTGTCAGCACTGCAGCTTGCATTACTACTGATACCATCAATGACCAGAAAATTATCCAGTCATCCTACAATTTGATCCTCAAGTCATAACTGCTCCTGCGGTTTGACAGTGGAAATCCCATTCCCTGTGCTGGCTCTTGCTTTGGTCTTAGTCCCAAAACCTGTCTTTCAACTGATGGCATATGGGATAGAGGGAAGAGTTTGGACAAGCTGTTATATTCATCAGTGCAGGAATATGCAAGAAAAATTGCCTCTCATTCTTCTTTCTAAGCTAAATCAGCTTTATTTTTGCCAGTGCTTGCTCTAACCATACCCTGCACTAATACTAGCAAGGCTCCTTTCCCTGATCTAGACCCTTTCAGTCTTCACTAATCCAGTCTGAAGGATGTAGGATTTGATATAATACGTCTCCAGTGTAAATGTTGGTGCTCTGCTAAGGCTTCATTGTGATGATTTTGTTGCATTTTCATTTGAAAGGTTAACTGAGTTTGGCTTTTGAACCAGATGTTGCCTGGTGATACTTTGGAAAGCTTGTTCGATTTGCTGAGTTAAACCTGCAGCTGATTCACAGCTCTGATCTTTTCCTTGCTCACACACTACAAAACAAAAGGTGGGATTTTCAAAAGCAGCCTGTGCTTCCTGAACATGGGTTACTTTTTAAAATCCTACTTGTAATTACCGTTGCTTATGGCTTTTTCCATTCTAGGAGCTCCAAATCATTCAGTATCATTTGTCTGCAAAAGTGTGGAAAATAAACCCACAGACCCTGTTTCCCAGGAGCCAGGTTCCGTATCATGACAGAGCTATTCTCAGACTTCATGCAGTGAACATCACATATATACACCATTTGAGGTTGCTTTCATACAGCAACTGTCCCTTTGGGGTTTTTTTTTCCTCTTCCTTCCTTCCCTATGGCTCTTCCATCTCCATGAGTGGTGTGTGCACGTACCAGAGCAGAGAAGAAATGCTTGTTTAATGAGAGCGGCTGCCCAGCCAACAATCTCCCCAGCCATGTGCTCTGTGTATGGAAAGCCCCTTACTTGTGCAATGAATACTCAAAGCTGCGAAGGAATAACAACACTTTTATCAGCTCTGACAAAACAAGTGAAGGACAGAACTTCCATAGACCAGAGCTGCAAGTGCCTTACACCCCTTGCTGAACCCGATTGAATCCCAAAAGAGGATGTGCCCAACCACCTTGGCTTTGCTGAGAGGCTGTGAGTGCTCAGCAGGTCCACTGCAACAAGAAAGCTTTGGGGACTTAAAAGTGTGAGGGCCTAGGAGCACAGAGGTGTGGGCTGTATGGCAGTGGGAACCTGTGGTGGGGTGATGCTGGATGGAGGGCTCCAGCCAAACCACAGCCACTGCCCACTCTTGCTCCAGACCCAGTGCAATGCCAGACCTCCCTGTGCAAGGAGAAAAGGAATGCCCTTGTCCCAGCTGTCCCCACAGAATGGTCAGTGCTGATGGAGGGTGACTGCGGCACACTGTGGATGGTGGGGGCTGCCCTTTTCCAGGCACCCTAGCCACTGCAAGCATCTTGCTCCTTTCCAGGGCTATGAAAGCAACCATAACTACAGCTGCGTCCTGAGCTGTCATAAATTGTCCAGAGGCCAAAACACAGATTGCTCTGCACAATCTCATCTCTCACCTGCAGCCACACTGAGAGCTACCTCCTCAGAAGGCATGGAGAGTGGAGGAGATCGATGGGGAGAAGGGCTGGAACGTAACACTGCCCTGGGAAGACATCACATTAATGTGAGAGATGTGACAGGAGGACACCAAGAGGCAGAGAGCGTGTGGAGCAGAAGGCTTGGGAACATTTTGCTGCAAGAACATCCTGACAGTTTCTTGAAATTAATGGAGGCAGAGGCAGACATGAGAGGGGCTGGAGGCACAGCAGCCCTGACAAGCATGCTCACTGCGATGGAAAGGGAGAAATCTGAAGCCCACCTTGCTCTGCTGAGGAGCTTTCATTCCCCAGACTCTGGTTGCTCTGCATGAGGAAAGGACAACACTTCCTAGCTTTCCCTTTTCTCTCTTGAGCTGATCACAGCCAAGACATAACTCAGCTCAAAAGCAAAGAACAACAGGAACCATACAAAACCCTCTTCCGGCAGCAAAAAGCCACTCTGCAGTCCACAAAACCCCACCACTAAGCCACAGCACAGTCCAATCTCAACCCCTGCATGGGTACATTGGTGGGAAGAGCTCTTTAATCCAGGCCTCAGTGGTGTTTTCAGCAGGCTGAGCAATGCTTTCTGTTTGGGCTATGACACAACAGGGCAAGCCAAGAGCCAGGGTTCCCAGAGAACACGTGGCCATACAGAAGTCATAATAGCTGCTTTTTTTGCTCCTTTTTCTCCAGGCTCATTGCTGAGCTGCCCTCAGATAATGTCAGTCAGCACTCTCCTTTCAACATGCACTTAATGAAAATCAGTGGGTTTAAAACTTAGGGATGGGAAAGCTCCTCTAGGGAGCAACATTAAGTAGGAGATTTCCCTGAGCAAGCAACAGAAGATGAAATGAATAGACATCGATCTTCTCCTAAAGGACTTTGTGCACATGATGTTGCTAAATTCCCCATCTGGGAAGTACAGAGGATAATCTGTAAAATCATTTTATTTGACAACACGTCCACTTCCAACACATAAGGCAACAACTGGATGGTTATTTGATTAATGTGCTAGAAAATATAGAGTATCTCTCTGTGTGGATACCCTCATTTGCAGGAATTATTGCTGAAGATGTTAAGAGGATGTGTCTGCATGACTTTGGAATGTGAAATAAGGCTTAGCATTAAAAACTGTGTAAGTCAGGAGATGTCACATAGTATACAACACTGAAACAAGGCTGTACAAGGGCAGGATTTACAGTCCCTGGTGGGATGCTGTTAGCCAGCATGGAAAACAGCCAGGACAGCAAGGTAATCACCCCTGGGATAGTGAGAAGTACCAGGAGATCTTTAGTTACTCATTAATGTGAATCATTAGTGCATACACTTTGGGTCAAGCCACAGCGCTCATGACACATCTTGATATATCCAAATCCATATCTGATTTGCTGTAGGTGCAGGTCTTTCTGGCGTGAAGTTCAAAGCAGATCATACCAGCCTGACTCCCACTGAGAGCTCTGCACTGGGCTGGGGTTTCAATATGAAACTACAGATAGGACCTATTCGCTCTGACAGATCTCATTGAGAAGTCAGCAGAAATGCTGACTAGGTAATATGCCAACAATTGAGGGGCTTAAATAAGTCTATGCACAGAGGGAAGCTGTCTTGGCCCAGCTCAACAGAGGAGATTTCCTTGAGGGAAGATATTTAAGAGAGCAATGTGACAGTGCTGGCCTGCAAGGTAAAGAAGCCAGCAAGAGAAGCTCTGAAATGATGGGCATGGTCACATGGAGTTGTGCATCAAGTAACCTAGAGTGGGACAACCTTAGCCATTTTGAAGCAAAGGATTATGGAGGTATTTGAGGGAGACAATCATTAGATCCCAAAGCAGATTCACTAAACACTCACATAAAAGAGATGCTGAGTGATCGCAGCTTCAACAGAAAATCCTGGTAATTTAAGAACCTACCCAGAGTATGACAAGACAGACAGGTTGCACATTTAGCTTAAGCTCATGCCCATGAAAGAAGATTTTTTGGCTCCCACAGAGTGGAACAGGTTATGAAGTGTCCAGCTGAAACCAATGGTGATGGTCACAGTTTGTTCTAGATGCAGGTTAGAACTGAAGATGCCTCTAAGGTCAGAGAAGACATTAGTACCAATTCCCTAAGCAGATGTCAACAGGAAAGACAAAGTGTCAGGATAGCGTTTCAAACAGATAACAGGTGTGCAAGTTGCTGATGTATGAGTTACAGAAGAACTGGTACTAACACAGAAACTGGAGACAAGCCATTGCAGGCCAGTTTCCAGGAACTGGCTGTGTCATTCATGAGGCTCTTGGAAGAACAGCTGTGCAAGAGCCATCTCACTTTGTGAAGCAATCACAATGGGGAAGAGCCCGAACAGTTTCACTACCAGACCAGTCAGCTGTAAAGTATCATAGACTGAAGCCCATGACAGAAACTGGATTTTTTTCTCCTTTGTTTTCAAGTCAGCCTATGGGATAGCCAGTTGAAAACTAGTAATCTTTTCATCATTAAAACAGGGCTCTCAGTAGTGATAATGACTATACAACCTATGTATTTATCCAGGCAAGCCTGAAGCCATCCAAATCAAGTCATTGATACTTCTGTACTCCAGTTTCTATATCCAAGCTGTGATCCTTATTTCTCACGTGGATTTGGTAGGGTACAGTCCCTACATGCTTTAAACTCCTAGTGTGGAAGTTGTTACAGTGGTGTAGCCATGAGAACAGTGAGAGAAGAGAGCTTGGTGTGGTGGTGGAAGTATCACTTATTCATGTATCAACTTATTCTGCTTCATCTGATGTGGTTCCCATTTAAGGGAACTGTGCAGTTCTCTAGGGCACCTCCTCTTCTTTGCTAAAGCTCCTTTATGCTATTAGGGAGCCAAAAGACCTCGGAAAATAGGGCTCAGAGCAACTGTTAGCACTCAGCTATCACTCTGCCCCTGGGCAGAGGCAGATCCACCAAGCTATTGCTGGATGGTAGGTGTTTGTCCAACTGGTTTTTGAAAACTTCACAGTAGAGATGATTTTCTGGACAATCTTTCCCCATATTTCCACTCCTTATCCCTAGAAAGTCCTTCATAATGTCCATCCAGACTGACAAGGTATAACTTGCTTGGGAGGGGGAAGAAGCCTTTGGCGCTGCCTCCTGACTCACATAGCAAGGAGGGCTCCCTATGCTCCTGCTGTCCCACCTTACACTGGCAGGCACTGGGACCTGCCCAGATGTCCTAGAGTCCTTCTGCAAGCTCCTATCCCTGGCAAGTGAGCAGCACATGGGGGACCCCTGCTCCATTCCTGTGAGAGCCAGGGCCAGAGACATCCATCTCTATTGCAGCAGGTCACAGGAAGGGAGATAGGTCCATTGAAGAAGGCACAATGCAAGAAGTGACTGTACCTCGAGATGGAGACAAGGGCCCCAGTCCAAAACCATGTGTGCCCTTCCATGCTCACGTCCCCAGGCCTGCATGGGACTCTGGGACCATAGGAGCTCAAGGGCTCTGCCTGGCTGACTGTTGGCAGTGCAATTTGTTCACGTCACACCAGGTCTTTGTAAGGGATAAAGGAGAAATATTGACAAGAAAGGCATTTTCTCTTTATGTATTCCCCATGTAATCTTGGCTAATTAGTAAATTGGTTCATGTTTCAATTAGAACTATTGAAAATGCTTTTGTAGCTGACACATGATAATTAAAGGGACATAGCCAAGACTAAAGCCATATTTTTTAAGTCTTTACTTGCATTAGAAAACTTTAAAGTGTCACCAATTAAAGATTTACAGTAATAGCAGGTAATAAGTTAATCCAAATAAAAAATATAAAAATGCTAAATATATATTATTATATTATATATAACATAATATATTCTATATTATAGAATTATATTGTATATAATGTATTAAATATAAATTATTATTATATATTATATCTATAAAATGCTATAAAATATCCACCCTGGATAGCAAAACTAAAGGGGTCACTTTACAATTGTGGTCATCTTCACTTTCCAATTTGGCTTTTTTTTGCACAGCGGATTGGCCCTCACTTCCCACTGCCACCCAACCCTGCAAAGAAGCATGAACTGATGCCTAATTCATATGAGTGTTTCATACCTCCTTTATACTGGTGCAAGCAACTGTACCAGCAGTGAGAAATCAGAGCTGCTAAATTGCAGGCAGGTGAGCCAGCCAAAACCAGGACACACTGTTATGCACTGCAAACAACAACAGCAACAAGAAGTACCTATTATGTTATTCAGGGCAACTCAAGAGATGTGGTAGAACCACGTGTCAGCCTTGGGCATCGGCACTGGAGCTAGTAAATGGCAAATGTCTCACACTCAACTCAGAAGCTGTGCAAAGCTGGAAAAGGCATGACAGGGAAGCACCAAGAACATTCCAGGAGCTTCCTTAATACAGTCAGCCCTGCCAGACAAGCAGATTTCCAAAGCAGTCTGTATTTCACTTTGTTCAAAGGTGATTAAATGTTCTAATATGCAGGGTCCTTCAAGAAAAGATGCCACAATTTGGCTTTAAGAATTTTTGCAAAGAGGGGAAAAACACAGTTTGTTAAACCCCCTTTCTCTGAGTTGCTGAACAGCTCAGCTGAGAAATTTAAGTTGAGCTTATGTATAAGCTGTGTAGTATGGATGAGTAGTAGCGCAGCTCCACAGGTTTCTTTCTTTATTAAATTTAATAAAGCTACTTTTTTTCTATGAAATATTTTCAGGTTCTGTTGTAATCTTTAAGTTCCTCTTGAAAAAAATATTATTTTTATATAAATTTTTTTTTTATTATACTATGTGCATCACCTTCCAGGCTATTGGCTCCAAATACTGAAGCTGTGTGTACAGACACAAGCAGGCCCTTGCCTAGCCTGCTGCAGGTCAGCTTTTTCTTGCCAACCTTGTGAGACTTGATGCTTTAGGGCCAGGAGAGAGCGGGCAAAAGTCTCAGCAGCCCATGGAGCTATTTGTTTAGGTCAGTACAATAAGCACTTGTCTTTTGTGCAAATAATAATTCAACTTGGCAGCCCGTGAAACCAGACAGTGCTGTTGGGTATCAGCCTGGTGTAGGTGTAAAGCAACGCCAGCACCCTGAGCATGGAACTTTCTCTCCTCCCTACCTTGGAGAGAGTCCCAGGGGATCAGCTTCCCTGACAGCGTGCTGTGCCCTTTTTTTCCCTCAGAAAGGAATTTAAGAAAAGAGCAAAGCCGCAGCCACAACGTCACTGTGGTTACAGTACAGAAATTCAGAGAAAGAAGGGAAAGAAGGAAGGGAATTCATTCCTTACAAAAGGTCTTTGAATTTTTCTGCTTCCAGCTTAGTCTAACACACCACAATAAGAGCCTGTGATGTCATGGGTGTTGATGGACAAAGTACAGGAGATGCTTCTGTTTGCTCTAGAGAATGACTCTAAAACCTGAATGGGTGCAGGAGTGGGAGTGCCCTGGACAGGAGGGGGGTAGCCTGGACTACCTCAAAACCCCTTGAGATGTCTTAAGTAAACATGAAACTGGCACTCAGCTGGATATGACCTACCACAGCACTCCCAAATTCCATCCACAAGACATCTGTCACTGCTTGGTATTAGCGGACCAGTGCTTCAGGCTGTCACCCCTGGGTTTAGACATTTCACTGAAGGCATGGAGATTTGGAAGCTATATTTAGATGTCTTCTCTATTCTTCAGCAACAGGGTTGCCATGGAGATGCTGGCAAGGATGAGAAGGTGGAGATGGAGGGGGAGAGGAAGTTGAAGAACGAGAAGTGTCAGATTAAAAACAACCCTCACCAGCCCCAGAAGACTTTAAATTCCTCCTAGGGCAACAATTGCTGAAGCTTGTTAGCCCAAGGGAGCCCCCAGCACTGCAGTGCTTTGTCACAGCAGGTTTGAAGAGACCCAAGCAGCTTGCCTTCAGGCACTGCTCCTTTGGGAGAACGTGCCTTCATTGACCTGAGCTTGCTGCCCTGGGATGTGCCCTTGGCACTGATCCCTGCCTCAGCTCATCATTCCAGTGAGTGCTGATAGCTGCCTGCACCTTCAGGCCATCCACCCTACAACATCCAGAGGACAACCAGCCACATTCTCCTCTCTGGGCAGGGCTCTGGAGGGCTGTGTGCCACCCCCTCCTGTTTGTAGCTCAGCTGAGCTCCACAGTTTCTTTGATCTTTCTTCAAAATTAATTTCTCTGAATTCCCGAAGAATTCACAAAAACCTTCTGACGGGGGGTACCCAAAACCAAACCCGCAGGGTTGTGTGGCACCCCAGGCTGTGGTGGAACTGAAGGTGGGTTACAGGCAGGGATTACAGGTCCTCAGTCTACACTGTGTCACATCCTCTGCATTGTCATCAGCCACAGGCACAGCTCAGATGTGCTGCTGCAAGCAGAGATTTGCACCTACTGCCCACAGCACTGATCTTTCCAGCACAGACAACACAAGAAGAGACAAAGGCCTCTTCTTAATGTGGCTGTTCCCAGAACTCACTGTCCTACACTTACTGCACTGGCAATGAAATCTGGCTTTCCAAGAAAGGTCAGGATAGTCCCCCCCAGTTCCCAGCATAGGAGGTTGCATTATGTCAACACCCCATGCCTGCCTAGACCTCCCTCCTGGCTCCTGCACATGACAGCATCCCCAGATTTCAGTGCTCAAAGCACATCAAAAGCAGTGGGCAGTGAAGCAAACTTTCCATCACAAACCTTTCCAGACATCATCCTCACGAGTCCCTCTTTCCCTTCCCTCACTCTGTTCTTCCCTCATATCCACCCCAACAGTGCTTTCAGCTCAGCAGGGCAGTGTTCAGCCCAGCCATTGGAGTTGCGCTACATTCAACAGAGCAGCAAAGCAGCAATCTGTAGGAAATTAATGGGCTGCAAACAACACTGTGCAGCTGCCAGCCTGAAACAAGCCCACTCTGCAAGCTGCAGATACAATTATTATATTTGAACCAAAGGAGCTGGAGACAGAGCCAGAACTGGGGTGCTTTGGATTTGGTCACAGGCTTCTTGTGACCAAACTAAGGGACAGCATGCCGAATTGCCACAGCATCATCAAAGTTGCATATCCTACCATTCACACAGAGCATCTTTATCCAAGGCCCTGTGCATTCGACCAGGCTCACTATTCTTTTCTGTAGCACTGAAAACAGGGTAGAGCCATACTTGGTTTCACTATTTCATTTCACTCGTTGGGCTTGCACTTCCAGAATCCAGAGCTTTGGGCAATAAAAAAAGCCACCTCCTTATTCATAAACTAAACAAAAATCATGTCATCAGCCAGCTTTCAGTGGAGTGTTTCAGAAGGGTTAAATCTAGCAGCAGATAAACCTTCAAGCTTCACTTAATTTTGCCAATGACCTAGTTTCAATTTCCAAAAACCTGACTACTGGATGACTCCTTACCTCAGCCAGTCTCTTCCCAGGACAGTCTGGCTCAGCCAGAGACAGCAACAAGTGCTGCATCACCCATCAAGCAATCCAAAGACACCGCAACCTGCACAGCCCTCACCCATCTAAGCAGGTCTCCTTTAATCAACAACAATCCTCTATCATCTTACTGCTGTAATTTCCACCCTAACACTTAGATCCATCTCAGCCTTCACAGGTGGATCCCACTTTGTGGGAAGTGCTTTTGGCAAAGCCTGATGATGGATTCAGGCTGGTCTCACACACTTCTCTCCATCTGTTTAGAACCATAGCCTGATAACAACAAATAACCATTCATCCCACCCGTGGTCTTCCACCCAGCTTGGTGGTGATGGGTGCAACACCCTTCACCCCAGCATCAGTAAACAAGTCCTTGAGGGTTTAGTAACATGATACAACTGCTCTGAAAGCTGAAACCTTACTCAGACCTCTACAATGAATCCCCTGTGGGATTCAGATGAGGGGCTGTTTAATGACCTCCCCCTTTGCCCTCCCACCTTAAAAATGTAACTCCCTGACTCCATCAAGAATCCTTGCCATCACAGCACTTAGACAACATTTTAGCACTTGAAATCCCAACATAAGAGCTTCTGAAGAGAAAGGAAAAGCTACACTTGAATTTTTTTTAATCTGATTTTGATTTTTTTCTGAAAGGAGGGCCCATCCCAGCTCTCTGCCCAGGCAGAATGTAATTGGGTTGCAATGCCATTGGTGCCTGAGCATCACTCCCTCCCTGCTCCCTGCTCCAGCCTCTGCTTTCTTCCAGCTTGCTTCACATGTGCCCTGCAGTGAGTGTCAGCATTCTTACAAGGAAACTGCTATACACCAGGGAGACTGTCAGGAGCAGGAGCCTTCTGCTCTGTCTGTCTGTTTACTGGGATGTCTGTCAGTGTTTATCAGTGGCTTACTCTATTTTTCAGATGCTGTCCCTAGCTCTGCTCCCTGCCATCTTGTTGCCCACCCCACTTCCTTAGCCACCCCAGAAGGGCACTGGAGTAAAATGTATGCTGAGAAATAGACTCTCTCTAAATGCTAAACGCCTCACAAACTGCTGCCATTCACCACAAATTGGATCTGAGTGTGCAACTCAGTGGTTTGAGGTTCTCCCCTAGCTTCGCACTTGCGGGTAGGCAGCACTTACCTTTGCTTTCCAGAAGCAGAGAGGTGGCATTAAAGTCTTACTGGGCTTCATAGACAGGAATCGGCTGCAGTAGGTGGGAATGCAACAAATGAGCAAAAGCCCCCCTGCCCCTAAACAGTCACCCAGCCTTCCCACTGCTGGGGAACACTCCTCACACCCAGGGCTGCTGCCCAAGAGATGCAGTGCTTGCTCCATACTGCAGCACAGCAGCCTGGTTTTGTACTATGATCTATCTGCAGCAGCATTGCTGGTGCACAGAGGCTGCAAAAGCACAACAAGATGTGCCCTGAGCCCTCCAGGTCCCTACTCTACTTGTGCCCTCCTGGGTGGCCAGGTGGCATCATGCTCACCAGCTTGGGTTATTGAATAGAGTCAGGGCTTGCGCCAGAGTCAGAGGAAGACACTTAGGGCTCTCTGAAGTAGTCTGAAAAGCCCACTTGAGAGCGGTGAGACTTACAATCATGACAACAGATGAAGAGAAATGATGCTGCCTGGGCAAAACACTGCTTGTCCTACCCTCATAACAAGACTGAAAGCACGTTGCACTTCCTACAGCTGTAGAGAAGAGCGTATGAACGGCTAAAAACTACCTTTTTCATGGTCCTAATGTTGAGAAGGGTCTGCAGAGCCAGCCTTGAAACTGGAAATGCATGCCCATGGAGGTCTTAGAGATGGTCCAGAGCAGAGGAGAGAGCCCACATCTGCAGAAGCTGGCTTCGTCAGGCACACTTGCCTACAGAGAACCAGGTCGCATTCCACATCCAGCAAATTAGAAATTATCCTGGGTTGGGTTTCTTTTTGAATGTTTATTTACCAGTTGGTGCCTCCTGCAGAGAGGGACGTTTGGAGATCTGTGACTGTGGAAAAAGGAGGGGGAAAAGCTGCTAATGATATTGCCACCTCTTTAAAAAGCAATGATAGTAACAGCCCCTACTAGCCCTCAGAGCTTTACATATGACTCTGCTCTGATGGAGTGTGACTGTGCAGGATGGCAGTGCTGGGCTCTTTTTAATTTTAGCCCAGTGCTCCAGATCAGATTTTCACAGCCTCCAAAGAAAGAGCTGGCTTTTATTAGAGATGAGAGTTATCAGTTTACGGTCAAGCTGGACTCTTTCCTTTTCATGCCTCAGCACAAATAACAACAGTTTTGAAGGCTAAATGAGGTTCTTCTGGCCATCTGTGAGACCCACAGAAGACTGAAAGATTGCCCATTTGCAATTCAGGGTAAAATCTGGGAGTTGAGTATTTAGCACTGCTGGGATTCAGTGGTAGAGGTGTATAGCGGGGATCACCACAGATTTTGAGCCAAGAAATCCTAATAGTGCTGAGGCACACTAAACCTTCCTCTTTTTTTCCTCAATGGCCAGCAAATCTGATTTGAAATGACACAAAGTGAACATGTGGGGTGGGGGGGGTTGTTTGTAATTGTGGGGGTTTGTTGTTGGTTAGTTGGCTGCTTTTTCGGTGTTTCATTTTTTTTTTATTTTCCTAGTAAATGCAGATTTCACATTCTTTAGTGCCTCATGTTCCTCAAACAGGAGTATGGGCTCAATTCCAGTCCTTCCAAATATGGATTTAGGCAAGACGGCACCCAAGATGGGATTCACCCTGAGAATCTATGACAACATGTAGCTCCATTTCCTTCTTTTGGGGGCTATACACTTACATGTGGCATTGCATTCCCCAAAATTCGTGGCTAGGAGTGCAGTACTGGTCTTCAGCTGTGGTCAGATGAGTTTCTTCCTACCCTTCCAGGTGTTAAGGTTCTGCTCAAGTCAAGAGAGATTTGTTATCTTTAGTCTAATCTGAAGAGATCCTGTCCTTTGGACCCCCTGGCCCTCCATAGAACCATGCCACAACCCAAAAGCTTGCTTGGTCATTAAAGACCACCTCCACATGCTACATCTCCTCCATGCTCAGCTCTAGCAACAGCAGGGGCTGCCAAGGGCTGCCTTGCCCAAGAGAGCTTTCCTGAGCAGGACATGTCTTTTGGCCATGGTGGTTCCTGGCAGGTCTCCATCAAGGCAAGATGTAAGGCACATCCTGGTGTCATCCTGCCCCCCTTATGCAACCACTGCTGGCTAAAAATACAGCCACAGCCCCTGCCAGGCGAGATTCAGATTTAATGAGGCTTCCATGGCAACGGACTTCACTTCGGCAGGGACTGGGATGCAGGGCACAGGGATGCTTGGGGGGAGAGGTGCTCCTCAGCCAGGGAAGATCTGCACAGTTAAAAGCTCGAGGCAGTGAGGTTTGAGGTTTTTTCCCTTACTGGTGTTAATAAAACTAGCAAGCATTCAGTTCAGTTAGAAGCAGCCAAAGAGGCAAGCTGTGGAGTATTTTTAACAGACAAACCTGGACCTATTTCTGTCATGAGGATAAATATTTACTAGTCAGCCTTAATTAAACTCAATCACCCACAGGCAGAAATCCTAAAATAAGGATAAATCAAAGAAGTCTGTTTCAGTCTACCAATACTATAAACCACCTTTTCAGTAAAAATGGGCTTCTGCCAGAGTTCACAAAATATGGTGGTAGAACTGGCTGATATGGAGCCAAGAAACCTGAGGACACCTAAGGTCATGGAGGAAGTGGCACTGGTTTATGTTTCATGGATGATGTCCTCTGTGCCAGTGTAGGGGGCAGAAAAACACTAAAAAAAAAAACCCTTGTTGATAAAAAAATCTGAGCTAAAAAGATGCAAGTCTGGCTTTCAAAGAATAAAATAGAGACTATTGCCTCCTGTCCTCCATACTGATCCTCTTACACTGTGTGTAAGAGTATACATGCTGGACAGAAATCCCACTTTGGTGTGCATAGCAAGAAGTATTAGGCCAGCAGGGGCTGTCCTGCGGCTGATGGGTGTTTAGGGATCCATGGATTATTTCTGTGAAATGTGGAAAATACCTCAGAAAAGCTAGCCTGTTACTAGTCAGTTAAATTTCCTACTCAGAGGGTGACACCTTTGCTGGAAAATGCTCACTGGGACACATATCAAAGCCTCTGTTTCCATTATGAATGAACAGTATTTTTCCAAAATGCAGGGTTTGGCCTTTTTTTTTCAGGAATTTATCCTTATTTCCTTCACAACCATGTACAGAAACACTACTCCCTATCAAAGGACTAAAAGGAATAAAAGCAACTCAAAACCTAAAGACAAATATTAGCATTTTCATTTCAGTCATGAGAAACTGATGCATGGAAAAATAGCATGGGGAAAGGAAATTAACAGCCTTTGTCCAAATTTACATATTTGATACTGGGAACATAGAAATCAAGGCCCTGAGAATTGCAACTTCTTATTGAAAATTCTGGCAAAAATCAGATGCCTCTAAAATAAAGCACACCTAAAATAAAGCACCCCATCCAGGCTTCCAAACCTGGTTAGAACTCCATAAATCTGAATGTTAAAATCCAAACCACAGTTTCTACTTCTTTTGGCTCAGGTTCTTGTATTCAGGCATTCTTCAATTCAGAGCAACCTACCCAGTACTCTTCTCTCTAGAATAAACGATTCGTGTTGATGCAAAAATTCATCACTTGGAGGCACTGAACCCTTATATAAGCTGATTCTGTATACATTAGATCCTATCAGTTATGTCTCTCCTGCTAAACCAGGTTCATGTCCTGTTATAAGCCTACTGAAACACAACGTGAAGCATTTCACAAACTCTAATAGAAAAATCACCACTCCACCCCATGGAAAGTGCCTGCTGCTAGGACTAAACGTGGCATGTGTTAACCTACACACAGTACCAAAAACAGTGCCACAAGTTAAGATGCCAAAGCCACCAGATAAATTTAGGGACTCATGCAGAAACTGGCCACAGTGCTTGCTAATGCAGCAAGGTCTTCAGCACTGCAGCAGCCCTGGTCCTGACTTATCTTCAAGCTGGAAAGGAAACTCTGCCTGTTCAGGTATCACATTTCCTTCCTTCCTGCTTCTAATGTCACAGGGCTGCTTGGCTGTAGCCTCACTATCAATATCCCCCCAAGCTGCACACAGAGGGGTTGGCCGAACCTCCCTGCCTCTGTAGCACTGGGTTTCACACCAGTTCAGTAAAGCCAGTCTTTGAAGCTCGCTGTGGTACATGTGCCATCTCCTCTTTGGAAAGGTGATGGATGTACAGGTTAGCCTATACAGACCTGCTTTCTCAGTGAACTGTACTCTGAACCACAAGGTTACATGTCCTCAAGATTTTTCTCCTTCCCTTTGAGAGCTCTATTAAAAATAACTTTTGATGTGAAATAGGCCTGGGCAGTCATTCTGCATTGTATAGCGATACAGTTGAAAACCCAAACTCATTACCCCACTGAGTTCTGAAATAAACGAGTGGACATCAAAGTTCTGTATGCCCTTCTCCGAGATGATGGATGATGTTTTGAAGAAGTTGCTAGTGTTGCATCTTCTTGATCAAAGTATCCTGAGCTGTGGGAATGCAGCACTGGTGGGGAATGGGGAAGTCAGCCATATCCACACCTTCACTTAGATGAAGGCCAAGTTCCATTGAAAATTACAGCATGATCCAGTATCATTCCCCATAATGTGGAGTTAAATTATAAATGGCACATAGCGAGAGCACAGGCATCTTCCTATCAGGCTCCTTAGCTTAACCTGTATTTCCTAATCAGAGGAATCACAGTACTGTGAGGTGCCACCATGTGATCCTTGCTCTGCCTCTGCCAGTGTCCTCCTTCGTGACTCCAGAAAAGCCGCTTCTTTTCCTTCTTGTAAAATGAGAACAAGTGCTCCTTTGCCTCTGAAGCACATCATGAGCATGAATGCATTAATATTTCAAGATGCTTCAATATTATGGGGAAGAGAACGCTTGGAATGCATAAATAAATAGAAGCAAGATTTTTAAGGAGAGGTAATATGCCTTACTAGCTCAACTAATCTTGCTGTATGAGCTTCTGAGCATAAGGGATTTGTGCCCAGAATGTACTCACTTTCAAATTTGGGTTTTCTGTTTAAGCCTGTAAAAGGGTTTGCATTGCCTCAAATTGCCTTTTCCTGGGAACCCATACCAATCAGCTGGGCTCATATATCCTCTCCCTAGAGACTTCGCCACTCTCATATCTTTAGGCCATCACAGTTTGCAACAACATAAATAGCTAATTAACTTTTTACTTAAAAGTAAGAAAGCAATCAAGCCAGCATCCTCATCAGCTTCTGGAAACATTTCAGCTTTCCACCACAGCTCTGGCTTCAGACAACCTAGGATGTAACCTAAAATATTTGCTGAAACAATATTTTCCACCATTATTGCATCATATTTGTAGCTGCAGTCATAAGGAAGGCAGCACACAGAGACACAATTTGCCCTATAGTCACCCACCTCACTACATAAGATCATACCACCTGGTGAAACAAACACTAATTTATAGGAAACAGCAAGACATGGTACTTACAAGGCCAAACCTTTAAGAAGGTTCTTGAATATCCCTTCAGTCCTCAGCAGGACTGAGGAGAGCCTGCCTGAGAAAAGCTCCTGTAAAACAGACTACAATCTCACAGCAAGGGTCAGTGTTAGCTTTTAAGAAATACAAAGGTGCTCCTAGTACCTTTAAAAGAGCAAGAGCTCAGGTGAGTCTACCAAGGACATCAGAAACACACAGTATGTTTGGAGATGAGCAATCATGCTGTAGGAACTGGAACCATGTAACAAGCCATCAGAGACCCCCCCCCATGCAGAGCCAAGGCCCCACACTGCAGAATGGAGCAGAGAATTTGCCCCAGAGGGAGCGTCCCAAAGCACCACCTCTCCTGCCTGCCCTCCTCCAGCCATGCTGCCAAGCACAGTCTCCCCCAGACAGACTGGAAATCTTGCTTTACTACATACACAAAATAAGATGACGCCTTTTTTGGCTGCAAAGCAACTCTCACAGGCCTTGCACATGGGCTGTTTTCACACCTCACAGTGAAGCAGAGAACTCCAGCAGGTTTCCAACTCACCAGGCAGCTCTGCAACCTGGCTTCACACATCCCCCATGTTTTTTGTGCTCTCTCCCTTTCCAGGATTTTTCCTTAGGGATGCTCTTAGCAGGGCAGTCTTCCTGCATACTGGCCCCATTTTCTTTGTATTCCCACCCTTCCCAGCTCTGCTGCCAGCAGTTCCTGTGCAAGGCTCTCTGGACCCCATGGAGGACCAGTGTGGGACTAGACAATAGTATAGAGGCAGGCAGGGAGCTGCCTGAAGAGGGATGAAGCTGTCAAGACAGGACAAGCTTGGCTTCCATGGACATTCTCTCTTTGCTGGCAGGAGGGTACCCAGCACCATGACATAGAGGCAGGGACAAGTGGCACATAACCCAAATGGATGCTGGGGTTGGCTCAGCTCCTTAGTCCATTTAGGAGTCCTGCTGCGTCCCCAGCTCTCACAAACCAAAAAGTCAGCAGATCTGTCAAGAATGATAAAACCTATAAATGGATTCTTAGACCTCTGCTTGTTATCAATTACAAAGCTCACTGGCAGAGCTCACAAGCTTGCTGTGAATAGGAAGGCCACAGCCATTTCTAGCAATCTAGTCTCTTCCAGGACCCCCAATGCCCTAATGTCTCACACACTTTCATGCATGTATCCTTGCAGTATGGAACAAGACAGGAGCCAAAGGAGATGTAGCTCTCACCCACAGTGCACAACAGGACTCACAGAGCTCCTGGCCACCAGTTCCCATGCAGAAAGAAGACTCTCCCACAGACAAGGGTTGCTGTAGATGGCAGCTAGGAATAGAAAAGGATACTGAACACTGCCTGGGTCTGATGCATTCAGCCAGATTGTTCAGAGAAATTTCAACGGCTGGAACTCCAACCCTGTATACCACAGAATCAGAGAATCACAGAACAGTTTGGGCTGGAAGGGACCTTCAAAAGTCATCCAGTCCAACCCCTATGCAATGAGCAGGGACATCTGCAGCTGGATCAGGTTGTCCAGAGCCACATCCAGCCTGGCCCTGAAAAGAAGGCCCTGCAAAAAGAAGTGTGTGTAGCTCCCCACGGCTGCACCAACCCATCAGGAATGAACCTGAGTGAACAGGAGCACGTTGGCTCCTGGACAGAAACCTGGTGTAGCCAGGACCACCAGAGTCAGGGTTGATCTTATTGAACAGGCATGTCTTTAAAACTACCAGCCTGCTTATTGTCTGGAGCACTCTGAGCTGGGCCCAGGGCTTAGAGAATGTGCTAGTTTTGAACCACTTGCAAGTGTACCACTACTACTTTACTGTGCTTCAAAGCCTAGTAATGTGGCCAAGGAGGAGTCAAGCCTTGCCTTGTATTTGGCTTGATTTTCAAGAGCTTATAAGATAAGACTACTCCAAAGATAAAGAGTAGTTGGTGGGTGGGGGGCTTGTCTCACGAACAGGCCCACAATCTGGTGTGCCAGCTGCAGAGGGAAGTCTGTAGTAAATTACATCCCTCCTTGCAGGCTGTTGTTGCATTTGAGTCAGGCAACAGAAATGGAAAGAGAGAGAATAAAATGATCGCACTTACCCTCTTCCCCCCCCCCCACACTCTGGATTTTAGAATACGAGCTAAAGCTTCTGTTAAAGCACACTTAACAAGCAACACTGGAGTGCACCTTATGTGTAAGTGATTCTCTCATCTGAGTCTTGATCATGTCTGGAGAACAGTGTGCCAGAAGTACCAAAGGTGGCAGAGTTGTAATGTATGTCTTGTATAAAATCTTGTTTTCTGCATAAGGTAGCTAAGAGATAATGCCTAAACTGAGCCTTGTCTTGTTACCCAAAATGAAGACATTTCTAGGCAGAAGAGCCCTGTTAGCTATTGTTTTGTGAAAGGGAAACAAAAATTACCTCTATGAAGAGCAGAAAATATCAAAGACTAAAGCAGGAACTGCACAAAACCTACAGGCTGAGTGAGAAACAGGATTCAGTCTATGTAAATATCTGGCTCTCACCATATTCTCTTATCTCAGCCAGCACAATCCTGAGGCTAGGGAGCAAGCAATTTGCTTTATTTTGTCCTTTTGGGGTTTGTTTTCCTACCTAACTGCTCAGGCTAAAGGGGGCACCATATATCTAAATTGTCAAAAGGAATATCATTGTCTTGAAGCCCTAAAGACGGCACTCCTGAGGGCTTGTACCAGCTCCCACGTTACTGCTAGCATGCCATGTTCACTTCCCACCTCACATTAGAGATGTAGCCCCTGCTTTAATATCAGCTTCTGAAGAAGCTGGGCATGAATTCATGAAAGACACCCTGTCTGTTAAGCTCAATAGGAGGGAAAATATCTCACATAAATGTAGTGAAGTTGCATCCGTTCCTACATACACCTAAGGAGCTTGCCATGCTCCCTAGAGTAACTTCTGTTTGTCGCAAGGTGGATCTGCAGTCTCTTTTCTCCTAAGTCCCAACAAAACAGGCTGCAAGGCTGAGTTTATAGCTGAGTGGTATCTTCTCATTTGGCTTAATCCCCTCCAATATATAGGCAATATTTCAAATGCTCTTGCAGAGATGGGACTCTTCTGAAGACCTGACATTTTTATAGTCCTGGCAAGCAATCCATTTCTATTTAATTTAGTTCTTGACACAAATAAATATATGCACTGAGATTTACATATGGGTAGACTGGCCAATATTTTCAGGTTTGCATACTGCAGGCTGCATTTGTATTGCAATCACTGCTATAACTATAGGTGGTGTCAAACTACTCATGTTGGCTATCACCAGCTAGACTGGGGGTTGATAGCAACATAGCTACAGCAGTACAGAACTCCTCACAGGCTAAAAGCAAAAGCAAATCTGAGGAAAAAGTAATCGTATTGCTCTTCAAGATACTGCAATTGCTTTGAAACTCTCAGGTCTCCTACAAACAGCTCAGATGTGTCCGGAATTAAAGGCTCAAAATAAAGGTTTTTTTTTCCTTTCTGTACCCCAGTCACATCCCAAAGATGCTGAAAAATCACAACTCTTACTTCCTCTTCCTCTTACCTCTGAGTGTTTTGATTGTTGCTCTTCCAGACTGCTCACTAGAGTATACAAAACCCCTGCCAGCCTTGGATGCAGGATCTTACTGCTTTCAGGACCCAGTTCATGCCTACATCACCATGGCTGTCTCTGCTATCACTGCAGCAGGGGAAGGGAGGGCTGGAGCCTGCAGCACTTGATCTCTCCCCAGCTAGGACCAGTTTAGGGAAGTCCCTGACTGCTCCCACCTGGACTATGGCATGAAAAATAGCCTCCAGGGAGGTGATGGGAAGGTCTACCCAACCTCTCCTCACCCCACAGGGTTGCTTGAACTCTTAGTGGGTTCTCTCTGGGTTGGTATTTTCATCTCCTGTCTGGATATAAAACTGTTTCTTCACGGAGCTCTCTTGTGGTCCCAAGGGCAGAGCCCCACTGCTACAAGCTGGAGTTGACCTTCCTTGCTAGCAGCACTGCATAGAAAGGGACAGAATCAAAAGGAGGCTCCTGTCTGTATGAAAGATGAGTATATAATTGATCTCCTAGGAAAGTGCTAGACTGGCTTTGAGGAAAACCAAGGAGATAGAGCTCAAAGCTGTGGAAGCAGAGGTCTAATCAACATACAGGCTTCTTCTCCTGTCCTGTGCCCTCATCAGCTGCGTTTAAGACTCCAGACATAATCCCAAAATCCTGCCAGTGTGATTCAGAGCTGCCCTTCTCCCGCAGCTCCCGGGGAGCACCCTCCAGGCAGCAGCCTGGTGTTGGATGCTGGGCACTGGCTTGCCTGCATATTAGCAACCATTTCTTTGCTTTGTGACCTTTACTGAGCACAACAGTTTAGTGAAGGATGACCAGCTGATGAATACATATTTCTTACACACTGAATGTTTTATGATGGTGCGGGTAAATGTACTAAGACTGAAACTGCACCTTGGAAGGAACAACCACAGGTCCTTGTACATGCTGAGGGTTGCCTGGCTGGAATGCAGCTTGGCAGAAGACAGCCTGGGAGTCCTGGTAGTCACGAAGTTGACCATGAGCCAGCAATGTGACCTTGTGACAAAGAAGTCCAATAGTATTCTGGCCTGGATTAGGAGGTGTAGTGCCAGCAGGTTGAAGGAGGTGATCCTTCCCTTCTACTCAGCATTCTTCAGGCCACACCTGGAGCATTGTGTCCAGTTCTGGGCTCCCCAGTACAAGAAAGATATGGACACAAAATCTTAGAATAGCTCAAATTGAAAGGGACCCATAAGGATCATCAAGTCCAACTCCCCTGCTCCTTGCTAAACATACTGGAGAGAATTCAACAAAGTGCCACAAGGATGATTATGGGACTGGAGCATCCCTCCTGTATGGAAAGGCTGTTCAGCCTGGAGAAGGCTCAGGGAGGTCTTATCAATGTATACAAGTACCTGAAAGGATGATGCAAAGAGGATGAAGCTGGGCTCTTTTCAGTAATGCCCAGTGGCAGTATCAGAGGTGATGGGCACAAACTGAAACATGGGAGGTTCCCTCTGAAGATCAGGAAACACTTTTTTACTGTGAGCATGACCAAGCACCACAGAAGATACCCAGAGATGTTGTAGAGTCTCCATCCTTGGAGACAGTCAAAGCAGTCTGGACAAGTTTGTGGGTAACTGGCTCAAAGTGGCCCTACTTGAGCAGGGGTACTGGGCCAGAGGACTTCCAGAGGTCCCTTCCAGCTTCAAACACTCTGTGATTCTGTGAAAACTTTAATAAGCAGGATGCTAAAATGTCAACCATTCTAGTAATGAGAAGTGTGAGATTCCTCTCTTTAATGGAAAAAATGTTCCTCAAAGAGCACAACAAACCCAAAATAGCACAACAATGGTGACATATGCTGGGAATACTGTGAGAAAACTACTACAAACAGAGTACATGCAAGCTGATGCTGTGTCTGGGACTCATGCAAAGGCCTATAAGACTCAATCTGATGACAGCAATGATGCCTCTGGCTGCAAGCTCGGATGCACTGGCCTGCATGTGTTGACTAAACACATTGGTACCTATCTCCTTCAGTTCTGAAAATGCTTGGTGTCCCATTGGAAATGGTCTCTCCCCTGCTCACCTGGTTCAATGATAAGTGCACAGGAGAAAGAGGATTGGTGACCCCTATTCTGAGGTGTGTTAAACCATGATCTGGACTTCCACAAGCAAATTAAGGGAAATTACTTCCTATCCCTCTGTTCTGAAATTAATATACACCCTGCTCATTATGAAGGCTGAAAATTGTTAAGAGAAGAGTCAAACCTTGCACTCCTGGGTTCTTGAACTAGAACGGCCCATGCAGAGTGGTAAAAGGATGCTAAATATTTCAGTGACTGAAAGAACACAAAGGCCAAGTTATTAAAAATCCATGGTCTGTGGGGTACCAGTGGCCTGCAAAGCATCCCTACGTGGTCACCAGACTAGCTGCTGTCACAATGGCAAAGCATCTGTCACTTTTTAAACAGTGACCTGCCCTGCTCTTAATACTCCTGTCCAAGATTCACAGTTTCCTAAGACTATTTTTGACCAGCTGGGCTAAAAGAGAGCCTGAGCCTGTCTGTGCCAGGCTCTCCTACAGCTCCTTTTGATAGCTGATTTGAAACATGTAAAGGAAGCCATAAGAGATGCCAGGCAGAGGACTACAAACCATACAAAAGCACTGTAACTCATTTACCAAAGGGTCTGTAAAGAAAGTAAACAAACAGTGTTGGTGTTATATTGGGCAGGGTACTCTAACCAGGCAGCTGTGCCCACTGCTCTGAGAAAAATTCACCTCATATGCTTCCTATGATGTTCATTAATATTTCCTTTCTGGATAATTAGCCTTGACATTGCATTTACCTCAGGGAAGGAATGGGGTCAAGACCTACGGGCTGGAAGAGGAGAGGAAGATGATGGGGAAGCTAGAAATGTCAAAAAGATCAGCTCAAGGCAATCCCCCAGCTGCCATCCTGGTGGATGATTTTCAAAAGCAAAAGAAGGGGAGCTCCCAAAAAAAACCCCTTCATTTTCAGCTCACTTTGAAGAGCTCCCTTATATGGTTATCTTGAAGAGAGGCATCTCTGATAGAAAAACCTGACCTGAAATCTTGTAAGAGCAAAGTCTCTTATGTTTCTTTAACTTCAGGGCCAGAAAATCCACATAAGCATCCTTTGTCTATTCAGGGTCTGCAAGTGCCTTCTAGCCCTTCATTAAACAACGTGACTAACGCCTGTCACGTGTGCTTTGTTATCACTCCCATCCTCCCTGCAGGCTCTGGATGCAGAAGGCTCTGGTTGCATCACAGAGTTTTGTCTTGGTAGGGTTTAGGGGCTCTCTTTTCCAAGGTATTTGCTGCTGTGTGGTCCTGTCAGCTGCAGGAAGGTGCCCTGCATTTGCAGAGGGAGGGGGCAATGCCTGGGGGAAGCCACTCCACTGCCTGGCATGGGCTGCACCTGGCAGAGCAAATGTCACAGCACGTTCGCATTTACAGTTCAAGCCTGGGGAGAGTTAACCACAGGCATCACAACATGTTATTGATCCTGAGCATGGAATTAGAGTAGGATATGTTTCTTGCTGGAAGAGAGGACGCCTATGCCTAACAAACCAGACTATGTTCCAGGATGCTGTGCCAAATAGCTTATGTGGCTAAGTACAAATAGCAGTGGGATAATCACACCTGGCACATCAAAACAGGTCAGCTCAATGCTAATTAATTCTTGAATCTCCTTCCTGATACACATAGTTTTATATCAGGCATCTGAATGAAGTCAGGGCTGCTAAGAAAGGGACATACCATGTGGGCAGCACGTAAAAGCGTTTGTTTCTCTCTTCTCTGTGTGGGCAAACATCATTGTGAAAATCCCAGCTGCTTTGATTTGGTGACTGGAGGCACTAGGTGACCTTATCTTTCAAATAATCTTCACAGTGGTTCCATCTCCCTTCCCCTCCATGCTAGGGACAGCAGAGCAGTGCCGCTGGCATGCACAGTGAGTCAGCAGCCCCGCAACTCCCCTATCATGGGAATGCTCCTGCTCCTGTGGCCTTGCTGCTCACAGCTTTGCAACTAAGACAGAGTACCCCAGCTTTGACAAAACGATGCCTTACACAAAGGCAGGTCCTCTAACACAGCCAACATGTCAGGCAAAATGGCTCTGCATGGGCCAGGATGTTTGTAGAGAGCTGGTCCTTACCGCAGGCAGCCTGAAGGAACTTCACTGCAGGTTTCCCTCTCCAGCCACCAGAGATGAGCCACCTTTCCTGCTGCTCGCAGACCTGCAGGGCTCTCCAGGCGATGGTGGGATGTTGTGCAGTATTTCTGAGAAGCTGAAATCGGTCAGTGAATGAATGGTGGTTTTCAGTTTCTCAGCCAATGCTCGATGTTATTAAAGCAAGGAAAAAAAAAACCCAAAAACGCTCTCTGAACTTTTGTTGCTAGCATCTGAACTGAACCTCACTCCTGGGATTTCAAAGGAGTTGCTTTAGCTTTTTAACTTCACACTGCTCTTTGCTTTTCCATACCTGGACAGTGAAAAGGCTAAGTAGACTAACACTGTTTTCACAGTGTGTGGTTCATGTTCAGCATCATCCTGGCAAGGCCATGCCTCAGGAAGTGAAGTTCCAGCCTCAGCCTCTTTGAAGAAGCCTGAATTTGTTTAAAACACTCCAATTCTTGCTACGCCTTTAATCAAATCCTTTGAGATCACCTTTAGGGTTCACTGCCTTTGTTCTGCAGACAGGAGCACATCCCATGCCTTTATGCTGTTCTGACTTCAGTCACAGTCAGTGGATCTTTTCAGAATGAGCAGCACTACCCAGTAAGGACCAAACCCAAGGCTTATGTATCTACTTTGTATGATACCAGCTAGTCCTTCACATGAGGTCTTCACTGCACTTCTATCACAGCTCAGACACTGTGCATCACTGCTCCTTTAATGAGGATCTTTCCGAGGGGTGGGCTAAACTCTGCCCCATCACTGACCGTGGTCCTGTGGCTTTTTTCCTACTTCTCTTGGTTAGGTCTGGATGCCTCTAAAAGGAGTTAGCTTCCTGGTGAAGTTCTATGGTTTAATCTCCTTCAAAGACTGGTAACCAGACAGTGTCCTTTATAGACCACTTACCCTCTCAACTGCAGAGATGTCACCAGGAAAGCACACTCATTTGTATCTTGCACATAGTGTTGAGAGTCTTGTAACATTGATTCAAGGAAATACTCACTACAGAATTAGACATGCTACTTTCAAGTAATTTCTACTCATTCTTACTGACTTTGACCACACAAGAAATTGCAGTGTTTTAATTAAAATGGTGTTAAAACCTGATAGGCTTAAACTGATGCAAACCATAGTAGAGAACTAAGTAGATCCCTAGCTCACATACAATTTTAAAGAAATCAGTTACAAATGTGTTCCTTGGGTGTACAAGCAAGCTACAAGGCTGATCTAGTATTAACATCCAGATTTTCAAAAAGCAGTAACCTGCTTAATTACTATTTGTGCTATATTGATCACCCTTTTGGACTCAAACAAAAATGCATTATGATCACTATCAGCAGAAATGGATATATAAAACAAAAATATTAAAATATTCCCATCAGTCTTCAAGGAGCCTGATTATATTTTTGAAATTCATATTTGGTCTCGGAATTCAATTCTACATATTCATCCCCTGACGTAAACTCACTCCTGAAATCCAATCTGTCAGTAGTGTGGAGTTTAATTTGATCTTGTGACTTTCTCCAGTATTTGCTACTATGCTAACACATTACATTCTGGACAACATATAAAGCTGTGATATAACATCAGGGTGACACAGACGTGAGTAAGAAGCAATATGAGAGTCTGTAAGTACTCTGATCCTTTTCTTCTGCCCATGCTTTGAGTTACTGACATTCTGCAAGGGCAGAAAGATGATACAGAAGCCTGAACTGTGGTGTGATAATCAGATGCCAAAGATTAGTTTTAGTCCAGCAAAGAGGTGGCTGCTGAGAATCACACAGAAAACTCCAACCTAGAAGGCTGGAGAGGAAAAGAGAAGCACCTGGTGTTCAAGTACAAGCACCCCAGCAGGCAGCACATAGGAACCTGTGGCAGCTCATAAAAAGCAGTCATCTACACGTACTCCTACTCATCCCTATGGTGCATGCTTCCAGAAAAGAGGTGGTTCTTCTCTATAATACAAATGATAGGTGTGGGGATACACACAGACATGCATGCTAACAGAGTGTACCAACACTGATACCTACATGCTTAAACATCATCCTCACCAGGAGACATGGGATCCCCTGCCTGCCCACACTATTTCCTCCAGGAGAGGATTTGCTTGTGTGCCAGCCTGCAGCACCTCCAGTGGCAGCATCACCCATGGATAGGTGAAGGATGGGGACCAGCCTGAAGTTGGTGGTGAACATTAGCAGAACTTCTTTCCTCCTTGTTCCTGTCCAGGAAGCCAGGGTGAAGATGATGTTCAGAGTGATGTCATTTGCCATCCCAAGTAACCATTACATGTGATGAAGCCCTGCTTTCCTGGAGATGGCTGAACACCTGTGTGCCCATGGGAAGTGGCGAATTAATTCCTTGGTTTGCCTTGCTTGTGTGCAGCTCTTGTTTTACCTATTAAAGGTAATTATATCTGTCTTATCTCAACCCACGAGTTTTCTCACTTTTACTCTTCTGATTCTCTCTCCATCCCACGGAGGGGAGTGAGCGAGCAGCTGAGTGGTGTTTAGTTGCTGGCTGGGGTTAATCCACGACAACCCTGCAAGAGGAACAGCATTCCATTCCCCACAGACAAGAGAGACATGGTCCCCACTGCCTATATCACGCAAGAGTTTGGACAAAGCTGAGTTATTAATGGCTCCAAGAAATGGCTCCCAGAGGGCTCCTTCCACCAGCTTTCTATTGGAATACCTGCCCAGGAACAGACAGCATTCATTCACACAGATTGTTACTGCCTCTTATCATTTATTTAGGACTCCTCTTCGAACAACCTCTCTCCTCAGTCATCCAGAAAGGAGAGAGCCCACAAAGATAACCACAGTGCATTTTTCAGATGCAGAGACATACCTACTGGAAACTCAAAGAGACTGCAGATCTCATGTTTCGATTCCATATTTCAGAACAAGGATGCTCAGATCTGGATTTAGAGTGGCCAGAAACATAGGGCTGCTTGTCTCAGGATTGCTCTGTTTGACCAGCATGTGACAGTATCTGCTCACTGCAGAGTGAAGCAACCCTTGCTTGTGTGGCACTGGCCACTGCAACTGCTGGAGATCTGGGCTAGGCACTGAGGGACAGACCTGAAAGTGCCCTCTGGAGCATCTGGCACCTGGAAGACTGAGAAAAAACAAAGTCTCTTAACAAGCTCCTTGCTAGCTTCTTCCTCTTGGACATTTTTTGCTCTCATGAATGTGAAATAAGCCTTTTCTATGAAGATACAGATGACGCAGCTAGCAAAATAAAGATGATGCAGCTAGCAAAATTCTTCCTTGAGCATGGTCAGGGGAAACTAAGAAAGGGAAAGAAAAGCCATCTCCACAGGCTGCTTTGGTACTCTGTGCATCACCCACCACAGAGGGTTTGGAGCAAGCTGTCCCACCTGCTGTGCTCCAAGCTGGCCAGACAGTGACACCTGCTGTGAATGAACAAGCTAGAAGCAGCCTCAACAGAGCCTCCTAAACCCAGCTCTCCTCCAGAGCCTCAGCTGAGACCTTCATCCTCTCCATCGGAGAGCTGTCTTTCACCTAGGGCTCTTACCCCAGTCCCTGCCTGAGCTACGCTGCAAGTGTGTACATCATGGCTGTGCGTGCCCTGCCAACACACCCTGGATCCCAACCTGCTCTCCATCCCTGTCTCACCACAGACCTCTCCTCATGCACATCACAGCTTTTCTATCACCAGGCCATGCTCAACCTGAGCAGCTGATGTTCACCACTGACATTACACACTACCAAGAGGCTCTCCAGGTCCAAGCACATGCAGGTAGTTTGTTCTGCCTTCTGGGCATCAGAAGGCAGAAAGCTAAAACATATATGGATACACATGCTTTATGCTGCAGCCTCCCACATGCCCAGCCAGATGACCATCCACAGAGGTGAGACAGTCCTCAGAACCTAGCCTTGATACTACTTATCCCTGGTTTCCAAAGGTGATAGATAACCAGTCAGGGAGTGAGTGATCCTAACAGGTAAGGTATCCCAAGGTGCCTTCAGGAAAACAGGACATTTATAAGACATAACTGTGTGGAATACCAACTGTATTGCACATCATCTTGCTAGCTGCTGCCTGCTCACACCCAGGTAAACAAAGAAGCCAAGTATGCGCAGCCATTTCATTTTATTAATTAAAGTGACTGGCATTTATACAGCACCAGAGCACTTTTCAAATCTTAATTAAGCTTCACAGCAGCCTGCGAGGTGAAACGTGTTCCCATTTACAAACAGCAAAGAATGAGACACAGTGAAGTAAGCGACCTGCCAGTGTGCTCAGGAACTCGGTGGAAAGAAAATGGGAAAGAATCCAGGATCCTGCTGCCTTCCCACCCCTTTCCCTAGCCACTGCTCCCCCGCAGCTCTGACCCTGACCAGACAGCACCGGGACCTCTAGCTCAAGCAGCCACACACAGGTGGGAGTAACACCAGCACAAAGAGCTGAAATGTTCTCCCATGCCTCAGAGATGCCTCAGGGATCTATAAAAATTTTATTATTTTTCATATATTGGAACAGGTGGAGAATCTACAGCCCAGCCTTCAGTACGCCTCCAGAGCTCATTTCACACCACCCAGGGCCACCGGCCTTTATTGCATAGTGCTGCAGAAGACTAATGCTGGGTGTCTGGGCACAGAGTTATTGCCACAAAGAAACATCTGCAGCAGCCAGGGCAGAGGCAGGGAGACCCTCTCCTTGCCAGCTTGCCTGCCCTGTGCCAGGGCGAGCCCACACACGTGCTCCCCATGGTCACACCAGTGCCAGGGCAGCACCAGACCTTGGGGCTGCCTGCAACGGCCCTGCCCAGGCACCGCAGCCACCTCCAGCCATCACCATCGAGGGCAGATAGCAAAGGGGGTGGCTGAGGTGCAGACAGGTATGGGGAAAGGGGGAAGCCAACCACTTGAAACAGTGATGGGGAGGGGGAGGCAATAAGCAGCTTGACACTTCAAGGCTGTGGCTGGGATCTGTACCCATCTCTCTTAGGATGGAACCTTGCACCGGCAGAGCAGCACTCTGGAAGCAAATGCCTGCCTGAGAAAAAAGAGCCTGACAGTTATTTTGAACAAATAATTGAATTATTTTTAGATGCTCAACACATCCACTTGCAAGACAGCTAGCCACGCAGAGACAAACAGATCTCACAGCCCCTTACTAATCCATTGAAACAGCTAATCTCCTTAACCCTTGTAGCTCATAAGTAATGATAGACACATGATTTCCTTTGAAAAGGCATTGTGCCTCACTACTTCTACTACAGACACTGTGCCCAAAGGAGAGACCTGCAGCAGGGGTTTTGATTTTTTTTTGGTCTGTTTTTATCTTATTGAATGGAAAGGCAGGTGCAGCTAGGATGCCAGTGGAAAGGGACCAGGACTAAGCAAGTGGGGAAGTGCTCCTACAGCAGAGATCTTTCCTTCCTTCCTTCCTTCCTTTCTTCCTTCCTTCCTTCCTGCCTGCCTTCCTTCACTGTTTGTTACAGCTTGACATATGCACAGGCATGATTCATCCCTGCCAAAGCATAATAGGGTCATCAACAGCCATCCCAAAAGGACTAAAGCTGGTTTGAGGGAGGAGAGGTTATTGTCCAAGTGTCTCTAAGAGCCCTAAGCTTAAAAGGCAAAAGCTTGGTTTGGTTGAGCAAGGAAAAGAAACCCCTGCAGTCACCTTCTGTTTTTCTTTGACTTTTCATTACTTTTGCTAGAACAATCAGAAGCAACTTATTTTGAAAGGCAGCTCTTTCTCTGTGCCCTGTGTATAGTGTAGGTCTGCCTTCACAAGGGCGAGGGTAGACTCCTTCACAAGAGAAAGAGTAGGGTCTGATTCCCAAAGGCTGTATCATCAGCTTTTGGTCCAGAGTGCATGCATTAAATGGTAGGTCTGTAAGATCTTACCACTTGAAGTAAACCTGAGATAAGCAGCATATGGAAATAAAGGTCTCTAACTATATGTATATATATGCTCGCACAATGCTCAGGGGAGACAGGGACTGTATCTTGGGCTTTCTTTTCTCCAAGACAAATATAACATCCTCATATTTCAGTGCTGCTGAGAAAATATCCCAAGAAATATGAGTTTGGTTGTATTTCAACCAGCATTATCAGCAAATCTGCAAAATTCCTGGGACAAAAAGGATCACACAACATATTCACAGTGGCAAACAGATATTGCTGCACCCAGAAGCCATGTAGGAATTGCCCAGCCTTGGATGCTGGTATGGCTATATCGATTCTGCTGCTGAATGCTTTGCAAAAACCTCCCAACTGCTGCAAAACAGAGCGAGCTGTGCTTTTCAAAAGCCCTCGTTGCATAATACTTCCACATAATCACATACCTGGGTGAATTTCTAGCACAGTCGGGTGTAGAAGCACCGAGGGGAGAGGGGGTGGGATATTTCTATGTCTTATGAAATTTGCATAATGTATCCACAAAAGGCTATGATTTATTTTAACAACGTGCCCTGACCTGAGCATATCCCTGCCCTGCTGCTGGGAGAACCTGTGCCGAGATCAGCCAACCCAGCCTTGAAGTAGCACGCAAAACAAGTACTGAACCCTGTCAGCACGGACCAGTGAAGAGGGGAAGGCCCTTCCCAACATCTGGCCACAGCACCAGAACCCTGCTTTATCAACAAACATCCACCAAAAAGACTCAAAGTTGTCTGAGTCCAAGCTCAGGCCAAGGTGCACTGAAGTGAATGCCAAGTTATCCCTGACTTCTGCAGCGGCAGCATGAGAACCAATAGCTGGCAGTGGGTCTGCAGCCACAAATCTAATTTATAGATTACTCTCCCAAATTCAGCAATATTTTTAACGTAATTACAGTAGTACAAGGCTCAGTGTTCATGTCTTGGAAGATCTTCAGGAATCCTAGGATCTGTGTATGTCTACTGGTATCCCTGCTGCTGTTGAAAGAGCTCTTTATGGAGGGCCTGTTTGCCAACAAGCAGTTTTACATACTCTGAAAATCTTGACCTGAAGGAAACCCTCTGAGATGTTGTGCTGACAAATTAAACTGTTCCCTCTGCAATGCCTATGTTTTTTTTCCCCTAACCAGGCAGGGGGAAGGAAGCCACTGCTACAAGACACTGGTGAAGTATTTTTTAAAAGCTTTTCCATACTATTCAAAGAATCATCAAAACAGGAGAACAGTTGAAACAAACCACAGATTTTCCACCAGTTTGCAGAAGAGCGCAGCAAAACATCTGCTCTGCCCTTCCCATCTCAGCTTTGTAAGGCTAAGACGTCTAAGAAGATTGCAGCTTGTTAGGAGTGTCACAGTAGCACCTCCCACCACCGCCAAAGTCAAAATTAAATATTAATGCTAATTTAACATTCAAGTAAGTTATTCTATTCCATGCTTCTCTGTTTGTGAGAAAAGCAGGGTAATCTCTGAGGATTTCCAGTCAGCTTCCCTGCCAGGGCATCTGCTAGACGAGAACAGATACTTTCCAGCATTTGATCTTATTTGTAGTATTTGTCAATCTGCAGCATCTGGAGCACAGTCGAGACGCATGGCTTCTTCAAAGAAGTCCTTGCCTGGGACCTCTGAGCGGGGAGCACAGTGGGAATTATAGTTTTAATTTACAGAATTTGGAACAAAAAAAAAAGTTATTTTTTTCTGTTTGCCCTTTCCAGCAGCCTGCCCTGTCTGGCAGTGTCCCAGTGAGAGTCCTAGTCATGTATCTGAATGCATGTCCTGGCTCCCCACTCCCCCTCCTGCTCTGCCTAAGCTGACATGACAAGAGCAAAGCCTCCCTCCTCACCAACCTGCTCCCTGCACAAGGCTTCTTTCCATGCCTTCAACCCACCAGGGTACTGCTGACACCTTCTGACCTTGCTCACAGGCAAAGGAAATTGAAATGTAGAAGCTGTGACTCATGGGGATATCAAAATGTGATGCTGCCTGCAGCTCACTGCTTCCCCAGCCTTGGAGCACAGCTGGATCACTGGGGAGCAAAGAGCTCGACATTTCCCTGTCTCTTTTATAACCAGGTGTCTCCCCTGTGAGACTGCAATGTTTCCCCACTGGAAACCTTCTCTCCCACAGTGAGAGGGAATAGTGTCAGTACACACCAGCACTCTAGGAGAGACTCTGGGGATGATGTGGCAAAAGGACAAACAGTCCTAGGCAAAAACAATGCTTGGTTGAAGCCATGCAAAAACTCCTTTCAGTATAACTGCTCTGCAGCATCCCTAAAAGCAAACCTCTCCTGCATGCTGGGTACCTCAAAGACAATTTCACATCTCCCCTCCCTGATCCTGTTAGCACAAGCAGTAGTATATGCTTCTATATGCCCTCTTCCCAGTATACGTCCCCTTCCCAGGAGGACACCATACCAATGCCAACTGAAGGACCCCTGCCCCAGACCCCCATATCCCTGTGCACCCAGCCCCAGCTGCCTGCTCAGGCATGTGGCACACAGTGACTGCCCTGCAGTAATGAGACTGCAGTCAGAAACGAAGCAATGGCCTTTGACTGGAGGCACTGGGGGCCAGCTGGTCAAGCTGTGCTATAGTGTCTGCTGCACACTGACCCTCTTTCCTGCTGGGGAGAAGCAGCTCTCCAGAGAAGTCTTCTGCTCACACCCTTTTCCCAGAACTAGTGTGCAAACTCAGGAAGATGCAAGGCCAAACGCTTCTCACATTGTTGTAACAATGCAAAGCCTCCTCCCCTGGTATGCAGCATTGTCAGCGAGATGCCCAGCATCTTCATATCCCAGGTGCCCTCCATGAAAAGCCCAACTTGTCAAGTCATCAGGGTTAAACAGCACTAGGCCACCAAAAGGTTAAAGCCAGAGAATGTATTGAGAAGGAGATAGGTGATGAAGCAGAGCTCAGCCTTAACACACTGGAGGGTAAAAAGGGAGGTTTTGCTGAAAATTCCTATAGCATCAGCCCATCCAGAGGTCAGTGTCCGCATATCAGCTAGCAAAGGGGCCAGATGCCCTCTTGCACTTGACTGGCTACAAGGATGTGTCTCCTACAGCCCTGGGGAGCCCACAGCTTTGCCCCCTCCTTGATCTGCTCTGTCTCTGCAGGATCCAGGTAGCTCCTGTCTTTCCCTGCTTGCAGCTTTCCCCGCTCTGCAGCTTGGCTGGAGGCCCAGATCTCGCCTTCACACTGCCCAGCGTGGGGCACAGGTGAAATTTCACTCATTGCAACAGCTGTTAAACAAGATCCAACAAGGGAGTTCCACTCACAGTTCTTTGACTCCCTCCTCAGCTCCAGCCTTATTTTATTCCTTGGAAATAAACCTGCAGGGATCATTTCATTTACACTGTTCAGCACTACCAACTCAAATAATGGGATTCTTCATTTGCATCACCAAGGGATGTAAATTTGCCCCAAAGAGTCCATGATCCACCCACAAAACTGTCCCCTGAGCCAGACAGCAGAGTAGCAGAGGAAGAAGATAATGGCTGGGACAATCTGGAATAACAGGGAAAAATCCCGGAGGAGAAAGGACCGTGAGGAACAAGAGCAGAGACAATCTGCAAAGCTACCTTATGGATTCTTCAGGTAAAGCTGAAGAATGCCATATTTCAGCACCCCCCTGACTTGGCACACCTCTAGCCACTGTGTTTTGCCCCTGGACTCCTGCTGCATTCTCAATAAAATGTGAACAAAAGCATGGAGAAGTGGCCCATGGAGATGGGATGCTGGAGTGTCACAGCTCATCACAGGGTGGAGAAAAAAAGCACCCCAGAGCTCTGACAGCTCAGCTCTGCATGTCACATCAGTGCCCATTGAGGAAAGCAAGCACAGGAAATGTCTCTGTAGGAAAAACACACTACACAAAAACAGCCACGTCTGTGGGAGGAGGAGGGAGCTCAGGGGCCAGTGGAGCTATTTCAGAGAGGAGTTAAAGGTTCGGCTTCAAGCTACCTAGGAGATTGAAATTAAAAAGACCGCATCTAGCTGTACAGCTTCCTATCAAAGACTGAAATTCCTTTTCCATCACATTTTCCAGTGATTGCTGTTGATGGCCAGAGTATCACAGAAGATATTCATGTGGGGCTAACATTTCCAAGAGGTGGGGAAGCACTCAGGTTTGGGGCAACAGGCTCAGGTCACTGTGTACATCTGAACAGAGACACCAAGTTTTTGTGACCCAGCCTGACTTCCTGAAGGAGAAAATGGCATGCCATGAGGCTCAGGTTCACATAGAGCTTGCTTTTGGCTAGGAGCCACTGATATGGTGAATGTCTTCAGCATCCCTTTTCTGCTGAATCTCAGCAAACAAACATCCCCTTTCAACAAAACAATTGAAAGTGGATGCCCACAAAACCCAGCAATGCATGGTCCTTTCAGGATGAGAGGATGAGATTCAGTTGATGAGAGAATGAACGGAGAAAAGCTAGTGCTATTCCTTGTCTGTTGCAATTTGGGGACCAAAAACTTACAGGTCCATTGCAACATCTCTCCTCCTGACTCCAGCTCCTCATCTGTATGTGCCATCACTACTACCATACAACATTGTCTCTTTGGAGCTTCAGGCATTCACCACATAAGAGGTCACCATAAGACCTGAGAAAAGATGAATGTTTTCAGAACTGTTTCTAGGGCCTGGGTAATTCAGAGGGTTGCCAGCAGATCTGGGGATTTTCATCTTGAATTTGCTGGTTCCTACACAGCTTCATTAGGAATAGCTGATGGCCAGCTTTGGGTCCATCTCACACACGGTAAGTAACTATAACATCCCAGAAAAAAAAAAAGAGCAAGCTTCAAAGAGGCAATAGACATGCTGAGAGTAACAAATATATGCAGTTAAAAATAACTAATGCTAGAAATGCTGTGTAAAGCAAACATTACACCAAGAGTGACATTTTAGAAGACACTTGCAGAGGCAGTCCTGTATATAGCCACAGTGAAGTTTCATGCACTTCCCTATGTCTCAGAGGGGCAGAAACAATTCTGAGATCTCTGCCTGGTATTTTCTGTTGAGGTAATGTCTCCTAGAAGTGCCTCCTGAGATCTTCAAAAAGGCTGAGTGAAGGCATCCCAGGCAATCTCTACCTCTTCATCTGCTGTTGTCGTCAACAGCTGTGCCTGCTTTTTCAAGAGGAAAAGCCAGCTAGAATTCCTTACTTCCCAGAACGTGCAAGACAGGTCCTGTCCTTATCCTACCTCCCATCACAGAATAGCAGATGTCTGTCACATCGAGTGGGTAACCCATTTGATCCCACTCAAGCCCCTGGCAGTGCCTGGCTCCAGCTGGTTAGGGCATGGTGCCTGCAGCACACCCACCTGTGTTAAAGATCTCTATCAGTCTTTGCTTTCTCCTGGCCCCTGCTGGTATTCAGTTCTTATCTTAAAGCTTGAGGACTCCTTTCATCCTAATTTGTAAACTGGTGTGGCTATTGTTGCTCAGAGAAACATGTAATTAATGGAAATGTTCAAACATGGAAGTGAAAAGCCTTGTGAATTGGTGGAGTGAAAAGCCTTGTGAATTGGTGGAGTGAAAAGCCTTGTGCATTGGAGGAGGAGCTCTTATCAAATACAGGGTAGCAGATATCAAACAGCAGAGCTCACCCTCCCTTCCCATTGCAGCCCCATCTGTCATGGCTTTGCTACTCTGATGCCGTTGCCCAACATATCCTACTCCCTTCTCCATATCTTTTTTTACTAGTTTCTTTCCTCGGGCTCTCTCCAGTCCCCAGGCAAATCCACAGACAGATCTAACCCTAAAGAAGAGGGGAATATGGGAGAGGAAGTGCTTCATGCACAGCATTCAAAGATGTAAAAGACTTATCCAGGAACAACCAAAGGAAGAAAAGATCTGGGAAAAAATATATTTCCTCTGTCCCCAGTGGACAGAATAAACAGTATGAGGCTGGAGTTAGAGCAAGGCAAACTTAGCTTAAAACTTAGGAACCTAACCTCACGAGTTAGGATAATGGAGTCTGAATACATGTTGCCTAGGGATATTGTAGATGCCCCTGCTCCAGACATTTTCAAGAACAGGCTGGAAAAACATCAGTCAGAAGTGACATAGGTGCAAGTGGCCCTGCCTTAGGCTGAGATGTTGCATGGTGCATCTTTGAGATGGCCATGTTCTGCCCATGTTTCTCAGCTGAGCAAACAGTCATTGTGCTTAACTGGGACAGCAACAGAGAGATACTCCTCTCTTCAGAGGAATCACCTCTTGACTATCCTAATGCTCCACAAACCGAATTGTTTCTCTCAAAGGAATCACCGAGAGTCTCCTTGCCTGCCTATTCTCACTATAAGACAGGGCATTGCACTGACTGCAGTTGCTGGGAGGCAGGCTGGTAGCAGGGAAGTGAGAAATCTCTTCCAAGTTAAAACGAGCATTAATGGTGACTGTTGATGTTAAGCTACAACAAGCAGAGTAGTGGCATTCTCGTCTATAAATGCCAGAGCCAACAGAGGATGACCAATAAAGCTAACCTCAGAACTGTCTATCTGGAATAAGAAAAAGCTGTTTGCTTACCCAGCTTGACCTCAAAAAGCCAGAGCACTACACTGCATGCACTGTGGTAAAAATGCTGTCAATCACCTGCCCTGCCAAGACATTTGACCCCACTGAGGTGAGACAAACTATGAATTAAGGATGTGAGAACTGGTTTCACAAAGCTGAGATCCATGTCCATTTTTGTAGCATCACCAGTTTTAGAACATCATTAAGAATCTGACATTTTTAACATTTCTCACTGATTTCTTTTCATTTTCTCTTGCCAACAAACTGCCACATCCTGGCCAGAAATGCAGTCAGTGTGCTGAAATCTAATTTGAAAAGATAGTCTTGCTTCTAGCTGAATTACTATAAGAAGCATCCAAATTTCATGATAGAGACAGGAACATCCCTTCCAGGTTTGGAGCCTGCATACAGGCTTTCAGCCTGTATACAGGTCCAGCATTCGTCTACAGGGGAGAAGAAATAAGAGGAGCATAAAGAGGAATCATAAACCTCTGTGTGGGTACCTCCTGCCCAAGAATGGGGGTGTCAGAATACAAGGATGCTGCATTATACGTGCAGAGCCACATTCTGAAGGGTTCCTTGAGGTGGTAATTAAGAGATGTTAAAGCCAAAAGGATGAGATATAAGCCACATGAATAACTTTTATGACGAGTTATAAAAGCTGGGCTTTATACCTTAAGTAATAGAGAGTCCCTTTACCAGAGTTAGATTTTTGCCTCTACTGTTCATTTGAACGACCATGGCAAGAAGTGACTGTCATTGCTAGAGGGGCCACAAACACTTCTGTCACCACACTGAGCTGGGATTCATGCTCCTTTTAAAAGACTCATAGAAGCAGAGAGATGGTGATTCTCATCTAACTTGAGGGATCTACAGAAGTGGGGTGGATAGGAAGGAAGTGACATTCACTGAGAAATGCAAGGAAAGGGTCTCTTACAGACAGATCCCTCTCTATTATTTGTCTGACCTGGACTGTAGGCTAGAGGTTCTATGATATACCACCATCTGAGGACAGCAGTCCAGCCTTACCATCACAGTAAGATGCTGCTAGCTGTAGGGATCCCTGGAGTTCACCTGGTTGACAGAGTTCTGGTGGGCCGTGGCAAAGCTAAAAGAGACAAGACCTTGTCATTCTTCCCAGGCTAGAGGAATCCACGTGACACACGCTCCCTATTATATTCTTACCAAGGAGTCTGAGAAAGCATCTCTGAAAGAACATCAGAGGAGGTTGTAGTTACATATGCATGTGCTAAAGTTAAGTGTTACACTCCAGTTTCACATTTAAATGTGACAAAGTGGGAAAATCTTCACAGAGAACCCTGATAGATTTACTGCCTAATAGCTTTTTCTGAAAAAAAAATAGTTTTTTTTTTAAGAAAAAAAGCTATTTATAAGTATTTCAAATGCCATTTCAAATGTTTTGCTGTGCATTAAATACTTATTTACTACAGGGTCATACAGTGTGCTCTCTCTGAATGCTGCTGGGAAGGACTGTTGACACCTATGCTCAGAGCTGACATCCATGTGGTGACCCTGAGCTTTAACTGCATTAATGCTTTCTGAAGAGATATGCAGGGGCTGTGATCCAGCCATGGTGCAGGAGGAGAGGCACAGTGCAGCACTGTGCATAACTCGGCATCCCCTCTCTCTCACCCTTTCCGCTGTCCTGGCTGCACCCACAGTGCTCTCAGAGCCACAGCCTGCATCCTTCCAGGACACACAACCACTGATGCTGCTGACTTTGCTCCAGCTGTGACAGTGCCCTCTCCATGCTGCAGGAAGCACTGGTGCTGAAGGGCAGGAATCTCATGGGGGAAATCTGGGAGAGCCCCTTGCTAGCACTGGAAGCAAGCTCCTCCTGACAACATGAATTTTACCTGTGCCACTCCTTGACACAGAGCCATCTAATTATGTTTTAAATCCTCCAGAGATAGAGACTACACAGGCCCACAGGCTATCCACTCTGGAGTTCAAACATCCCAGCAAAAGCTAGAGAAGAACAGGGATTTCACTGCCATCACCTCCAATTAGGCACCACTGTATGCTGCGACACTGGGGACTGCCGGGGCCAGCCCCACTAGGCTGTGGGAAAATGTGCCACACACCAGCCCCACCGATTATATACACTGCTTTTGAGAGACACCGAGAAGGATTTTTTAACAGGAAAAATTTAGTAAATCCAAAGACCAAGACAGTTTGGGGCTGTAGAGTTTGGGGAAAACATATCGACTAAAATAACACAGCTGGCTGGTAACCCCCTGGAAGCCAGGTGTCCGAGCATCACATTGACGCCAGCCAAGACATTTCAGGGTAGATTTTTCTTTTATCAGATTTATATCACTCCCAGAGTGCTGACGATGTGCAAAGACATGCTGACCCAAGCCCTGGAGAAGCAGATGACCTGTCTCGTGTAGCTGCACCAAGGCTGTAAGCCCAGATCTATTGAAGCTGAGTTCTGTCTACCAGTGGGTCTGTGGAGTAGCCATGATCCCCTAGAGACCAGGCTGGATCCCTACCAAGGACTCTATGCTCTGCCTACTGATGCCAGTCCACCTCCTGCTTCAGATTTACTGCTACTTCTGGCAGTCAATAAAAGCCTGCAACACACTAGGCAGGAAACCTCCCCTCTCCATCCCTCCCACTCTTCCAGAAAGAGAGATCCAGGAAGATTTATTACAGCAATAAAAACAAAAGAGACAGAAAGATCTGGGGGAGTCTCCAAGGCAGGCAGTGCTTCAATAAAGCCCAAGCAGGCTCTTGGGGTGATGCTGATCTCCGGGAGAGACCACACCAAACAGCAGCATGTAATTCATCTGCTGGAAGCGGAAATGTCAGCCCACGCTCATGCGATACCCCAGCGGGAGGGCAGGAGATATAATACAAACAGAAGGGAGTATTAGGCTCTGGGCTTTTAAAGCTTCTGAGTGAAAGAGCAACCAGATGGGAAGGGAGATGCTCAAGCAGAGGAGACAAGAAGTAGACACACAAAAGCAGTTCCACCCTCCTGCTCTCATAAATGCATCTCGGGCCCAGTCCACAGTGATAACCAAAGCTTCACCATTCCTGCCAAGGTGCTTCACCCGAACATAGCACTGCCGACTCTCCTGGGACAGGGTGGCTCTGAGGGGCTGCACGATCCCCATGTCACCATGTGCCTTGCACTGGTGCAGGCAGGGATAATACAGAAAACCTTCTGCAGAAATCTTTTACTTACCTCTGCTCCTACTTGGCAGGGGGGGCAGTTAATAAAAACTGAACTCCAGTCCTGCCTTTACAGCCCCCAGGGTCCATCACTGAGACCTTCAGGTAGGTGGGACATGAGATCAGGTCTCTCTGGCTCAGGGTATGCAGCTCCTGGCCTCCCTTCACAAAGCCCCTGTAGGTCCACACACTCCCAATACCCACAGGCAGCCTAAAATTCCCTGGGAAACACATTCCCCACACAGATTTCCATCACCCTCAGCACCCAAATTAGCTCTTCATGGCCAAGCTGGCACCCACCAACCTGCTTCCTGGAGAGATGCCATATGTGCTGTAAAGCCATGGCAAGAGCTGTGCTTTTCCATTTAAGGAGAAGGGCAAGAAACACTTTAAGCACGAGAAATAAAGCACAAAAGAGAAAACATGTTCTCTCAGGAGGAAGGGTTATTTAACAGAGAGAAATCCTAGTGATCCTGGAGGCTTTGTTTCCATTCTTTGTCTCCCCTGAACTTCATGGCTTAATCTCACAAAACTGTCTCCTTGTCTTAGTTTTATCTACAAATCAGGGAGTTAGATCTGTAAGGGATGCTAGAAGGTGCCACTGAAGACCAAAGTTACTGCTCTTATGCTGAAAGGCAGGCTGTCTCCCTGCCTACAGTAGGGTCCCCGCTCTGCTGCTGCCCAGCCCAGAGCGGGTGCCTCCACAGCAGGGCACCACACTGGGACTGGAATACTGAGTCCTTTTATTGCTTGGGATTTTCACACCCACAGAAACAGACGTTCCCTAGGGTTATCCATCAGTTACCCTGAAATTACTTTTAACTCAAGCCTGGATTTCCACTCAGTAAGGCAACACACAAGTCTCAGTTAAAAGCTATTCTGTACCCCAAATCTTGCCCCAGATACAGATGTGCATTCATACCTGCATTTTCTGACAAAACAGAAACACATAACCAGCTTGTACCTCCTGAATGACTCAGCTTGTCTAATAAAGCGGGTCTAAGCATCTACACTGGGGTTGTACTGACCAGCTCCCCATCCCATCTCAGAACTCAAGATACAACTCCAGGACAACTGCATTTTAACAGAACACGAGGAAAGAGGTGGTACTTTGGAAGGCACAGCACTAAAATGAAGTAACCACTTCCAACACTGATTTACCTGATACTGTTGACTAGATAAGAACAACCACCAAAAATCAGGTAGAGAATAAAGGAGGAAGTGATTTTTCAGTCCTCATTTTCAATAAGTAAATGTATCTGTGCTCAAAGCCTACTGTGCTCTTAAATAATTGGCTAATTCTTTCCCCCGTGCAAAGCTTTTCAGTTCACCTTTAAAAGAAAGAGATGGATGATGTGGAGTCCAGCATCCCAAAAGCAAATCTCGGCTCCCCACGCAAGAAGCAATAATTCAGCACAGCTATGCTGCCATCAATCATGCTTCTCATCTTCCCAGTGCACCTTTCCTGTCATTCTTTGGCAGGGGGAAATGGATGGTAGATGCTCCCTGCTATATCAGTTTTGGGGATGGGAGAGATAGGAAAGGGGTGACCTTGCAAACACTGTCAGCAAGTCACACGTGTCTAGCTCAGAGATGGCTTATGGTCTCCTTTGTTACTGCCTAGATTTGATACTTAGATGCTTTAAATATTAGAAGGAAACATATTTAGCTCCCTGGAGTGTGGGTAGAGGAACTAATTTCAGGGAGTTTTGCTGTTGTTGCTGGGAGATTTTTTTGTTTGGGTCCCACCCCCCACCCCCCCATGCTCTCAGATACCACATGAAATAGGCTGGTTTCAAGTAAAAAGATTGCTATTTTTTGTTATCTATTTTTAACTACCACTTCTGTAAGCCCAGCCTAGGACCTGAAAGTCAGGCAAGGCCTTATCTTCTTTCCCCGGTAATAAAGGTCTTGTAATTATACAGGAAAGCCTGGTGCTGATCAACAAGCCAGAAGGCATCCCAGTTTATTTTTCACAGCTACCCTGTTTTTGGAAGACTGAGAATAGTTTACCCATGCTGTCTGCATGAACACAGGCGACTCACACAGAGAGACCAAGCTTTGGATGTAATCCCACATTAAAGCTGAGAAGTTGGTGGAGAAAGGGAACAGAGGAACAAACTTTATTTGTTTAAGTCCTGTATCCATCATGTCCCCTGTGGCTCTGTATACAGCATAGCTAGGGAAGCACACCATGCCATGTAGTCAGCATCATGTTGACAGCTCTCCCAGAGCCATCAAGCACACCTCCAGTGGTAAGAGCCCACCACCGTAGTGAAGCCAGCCACTGAGCCTGGAGGACACCATTGCCCACCACTCTTCCAGCACTTTCACCTCATGGGGAAGGGGCAGATCTCAGGGGCTGTGCCCTCTGCAGCAGGCTGAAGCAGGACCCCTCTCCACCAGGGTCATACCAAAAACCATTCATACCAAAACCTACAGGGATTTTCACAAGGCTTCAAGTTCCTACATTAGTGTCTGCTTACCCCATCCAGCTGTCTTTTAAACCAAACACAAACACAGTCCTTCAGCAAATAAATGCTTCTATTGATCAAGCCTCTACCTGAAGAAAAGACTTTTCTTCTGCCTTTACCTCTGAACAAGCCCATTAACTTCATTCCAGTCAAACCTCAGGACACCTCATACCTGTGGACATGTCTAAGCTAGGCAATACCTATACAACAAGAGTAGGGAAAATGCAGATCCTTACAGCAGCACATGGCCTTATGCAAGTGATGAGAAGTAGCTCAGATTTCAAAAATTATCTATTTTATTTACACACAGTGAGATTTTCAGTCTATTTTCTATAACATAGGTAGGAACATTCAGATAGTTGTTCAAACACTTGTTTCTTTAAGTAATACAGTATTGAGATTGCTAAGCTGGCAATACTGTGAAAGTAAACTTTAAAAGATCTTTCCTTCCGTCTGAAAGAAAATGTTCTTCTATGCTTAACATATAAATAAATACATTAGACCCACGGATGCAATGAAGCAGGTGATTTCACTCAATTCAGCCCAATGCCAAGTGATAGTTTTCTGCATTATTACTGAAAGATGCTAAGCTGTGAGCTAATGTATAGTTTGATGAATGTACTTGAAAAACCTGTTTGGTCCCCAGAAGAAAGAGCTCAGTCCTTTGTGGACCACAACACTAAAGATGCCTGCCTTACATGAGTTTTGGATTCTGCATTCCCCTGATCTCAGCTCATGCTGCTATATATATGTAAGGATCTGATCCTACATAGAGCTCCAGTGAAGCCAGTCCCCTGCCATGCTAGCACCCAATGCAGGACAGATGCCTTCAGCTTCATCCCCACCTGCAGCTGGGCAGGCTGCTAAGGCAGCTGTCTCTTCTGTCTCCGTTCCACCTTCCTCAAAATCACTCTGACCCTTCTTACATGTACCTTGTCAGGGTAGAGATGCTCAGTCCTCGGCCTCCCTGGAACAGAGCAGTGCAAGAATTGACTGCAGACAAGACCCAGGGCAAGACAGTTACCATGGTAATGCAGCATTAGGAAAGGTAATGGCTGCTACATTATCCCCATTTTGCTTGTAGAGAAACTGAGGCACAGAGCAGTGATGCAGATTCTCCACAGCTGCACAGCAAACCAGAGGCAGGTCTGAGATAAAAAGCCAGCTCCCCCAATTTTAAGCGCTATAAAGCAATAACTGGAAAAGAGAACCAGCCAGGCAGATCAACAGTAGGCATAGGCATTTCAGCAATAGATTTAAACAGATCTTCCTGCTTGCAGCTGACCCAGCTCCCCTGTGAGAACTCCTAGCTCACAAATTCTAGCCAGTTGATGCTAAACCAAGAACCTCGGTCCTAGGCTTGGATTAGGCACCCTTCAAACACCCCTTCACCACTGTTTTGCCACAAGGACTGCTAGAAACTGAGGAGAGAGACTTCCTAACTATTCCCCTTAAAGCTGTATAGTATACGGTTGTTAAGTACAGCCAAAATGGGAAAAGATACTACTGGGGAAAAAAAACAACAGAAGTTATACCTAATCTAATCCTAGCTTATTCAGTTATGGCAAATGGACCCATAATGAAGGTGTGATTTTTGGTTTTGCCAGAAAAGGTGGACTTTGCCCTAGCAGGTGCTGGGAGCACAGTACAGCAGGCCCATGTCAGGCTGAAATCCAAGCTGTCCCTGTACTGGGTGCCCTGCTGGGCACTGCTAGCACTGCTGAGCTACTCCATAGTTGCCAGAACTTGGGGACAATGCTGGGTGCCCCAGTATGAAGGTACAGTCCCAGATGGTGGTTCAAGTGGCATTTGACAGTGGCATTTCTTTGAGGACTGCAGACCTACCACAGCCTGTCTGCTCCCCTCATCTTCTAGGTTTAGCAGGAGGAACGATGTGCTTCAGACATTGTGTAAGAAAACTGTAATCCAGCAACACTGGAAAGAGCTTCTCTGCCTGGGGATGCTCCAGAAAATTAAGCTGAATTAATTAGTAATGGGAAGTTAAGGCATGAGGAAGTCCTGTGTAGACACTCATGCTCTGAAGTTCAGTTTAGCTTAATCTTGTAAAAGCAGTTAAACTAGAGTAAGGTCCCGAGAATGAGCTCATCCACAGACGAATCTAACAGGCTCAACTATTCTCTACAGACAAACCCTCAGTCGATGAAACTACAACTCCAGCCTGGTTTTGAGAAACTTGAGTTTGACCTTGCTCAGTGCACAGCCACCAGCCTAGACACCAGTGGCCCCGTGCTCCAGTTCTGTTCCAAGTTTTCCACAGTTTCTGGACATATCTTCCTCTCCAAGAACGAGATATTTTAACAACTACCAGAAACTTCATGTATATCATCAGAGCAGAGACAAGAGCCATCACAAACTCTGGATTGCAGCATGGCCATAGCCTGGACTCAAACACTCCAAACATACTGTTGCTATTGATGCAGCTGTGGGATGCTTAAATAGCTGTTAACCACTGCAGTCATGCTGTACCCCACCAGCTCTGGTCAGCACAGAGATAGGATGGCATCTAGAAATGTTCTATCATTTGGATGCTATTTTATTATTCTGTGGTTTGTTTCTTGATTGCAATAGTAAATCAAGAGAAAGACAGATGTCTGCACTCATCCATTCAAAAAAAAGATCCTCACTAAAAATCGTGGTTTGGTTTTGTTACGGAAAGTGATGCTTGAGCTTGCAGCCGTAGCTCAGCAGCATTCAGGCACGTGTACTACAACAAGCAAATTAAAGGGCAATATCAAGAACACTATGATGGCAGAATTAATTTTGTCCCACAGCATGACAGAGATGCTTACCCAAATGTAATTTTTTCTCTTCATGCACAGAGCAGACATCAACAACATAACCACATCTCGTTATTTAAATACCACAAAGCCATATTATATTGGTAAGTGAATCTCTTTATGTACTAGAGACAGAACTCCTCAGAGTCATTCACAAGAGTTTAGTATGCTCTTACACAACATACTAGAAATTAAATATAACAGCACATAATGAGAGAACCACTGCAGGCATATTTAGGCCACCTAAGTTTTGCAACTAAAATAGCTCCAAAGTTAACCATTTCACCCTCCAAAGTGAGTGCTAATGGACAATGAATGGCATAATACACAGCCACTGACTTGGAAGAGAATTTTTGCCTAAAAGGCTTAAAGCAGCAGCTTTCAGCCTGCCATTTCCATGGCAGACTGTGGACTGCTCCTGGGAGATTCACAAAAGGTTACTATGAAAAGCAAGATTGCTATACACTATAAAACAAAGTCAGATGTTTCTAAAGGGGATTATATACATCCCAACAACATTTTGAAGGCGCCAAAAACTGAGAAGGGCTGACAACCCCTGTATGAAGGACAAACTCGTTACTTCATTTTGCCCGGTTTGCACCAATGTAACTTTTAATGCAAAGTGAGCATCTTCCAATATATACCAGTGGCTCGGTAAGAATTAGAAGAGAATTAGGCATAGGTCAATTCAGCTGCTCATGTCAGAATCAGGATAATTAAGCTGGTGAGAGAACAGCAGATGGCAAAAATGTGACAATTCACATATGAAGCTCTGCATGTAGAAGACACTGAGAGCACATTTGATTATCAGATAAACAGTTTGTAATTGTGTAATTAAATATCATTTTATAACTATAAACACTGGGGGCAGAATTAATGTTCCGCTCGGCATTATTGACTTCTAGGACTTAATCATGCAAATGGGGCATTCTCTTTTTTTAAACGAGATTTTTTAAAATAACCACTCTTGGCTTTAAATTGGGAACAGGAGAAGAAAGGCGGTTCTCCTTCCCAGGGAAGGGCTTTGCACAACAATACCCTCCCTTTGATATGCTACTTGCTCACCCCAGGCAGCCATGCTCAGGAGGGACAGAGGTGGACCCCTACAGACCCATTAGAAAGCATCCTGCCCCAGCTCCCACTTCAGGCAGCCTGCACAGGCATGTGTTCTTGGGGCACAGCGTAGTCACACTCACTCAATGTGGTTTACAGTGGAAAATAAGTCATTCTAAGAATGGAAAGGAAGCCTAAGGAGAAGCAAAGCAGGAATGGCTGCAACACATGGTGTTCATGAACATCTATATTAGAAAACTTAGCTTTGTCCGAAGTCTCTGCTTCATTCAGTTCTCATGGCTGAACACAGTTCAGCAACCAATACTGCAGAACAAAGCAGTGTTCCCTGCTTGATGCCAAAAGCACCATCAAATGTCTGTCCTGCTTACACATACTGAACATTAAGCACTACTTAGCTAGGCCCAGCTATGTCCCAGTTTGCCACTAATGGTCCTGCGTCAGGGTGCAGCACTCTGTGCTCTGCACAGATAACTAGTGATGGCAGGAAGTACCTTGGCCATGCCCAGTATCAAGCCTAATTGGAAGAGCAAAAGGCAGTGCAATGGTGTCTCCTCTGGATTCCAGCTCCCAGCCACCAGAAACTTAGGGACCATCTGTGCTTTGGTCTGTATCCACCACAGCATGCTGAGCACAGAGGGCTGTGAGTGAGACTGCCCCTTCTAATCTCTCAAAACTCACTTACTGGAGGTGACACCAGCATTATGTATTATGTTCCTCAGCTTTTCTTATATTTGCATTGTTCGTCAATCCTGGCTCCTTTCTCCAAGGACTTTTAAAGCACATAAAGTGAGGTGAACTTGGAGGCAAAACCGCAAGTGAACTGAGAAATGAAGGAGGGCTACAGAAGGAAAGGAGATAAAAGATGCATATAGGAGTATACACAAAAAGAGAGAAAAGAATATGAAACTCCATCTGGCTTCTTTCAAGAAAAACAGAGGCTTGGTCCTATTCCCAACTGCACAAGCCCCTATTGTTCAATGAAGAATCAGTATTCCAACAGTGAGCACAGTCACCCCACTGTACAATATCCAGTTGTTCTCCATCCTCCCAGAGCATATTTGATTAATTCAGTCAATGCTGCTAACCTTAGGCTGGAGCGTGGGTGGCTCTGTCACTGGATGGCACAGCTTACACAGGGACAGTGCCAAAAGCACTAATTTCAAGACTGATCTCTTATAGCAGCAGTCTGACCACAAAACATGCTGCCATGCCAATACCCAGTACCCAGAGCATCTCCTCTGGGATTTGCAGGCTGCAATTAGCAAGTGAATTTGCCACCTCCCCTGGGGCTGATGAAAGTACCTCAGTCCCTATTGATTGCCAATCAATAGCCACTTCACATCTCTCCCTCTCTGTTTATGCAGTAGCAAGTGTTAGCAATCAAATAAGAGTGGCAGGCTGATAAGATCCTGTTATCAGTGCACCAGCAAAATGGAATTCGAGATCTAATCTCCTATGTCACACTTCTAACCCTGATCACTGAGATTTAACCCCTCCGATGACTGAAGTATGTAGCCACAGCTGCCTTGAGAGAAAACTTCCCAATCTCTGTCCAGGCCAAAAAAGGCAATGGAAGAGACAAATTCCTGCTTCCACTGAAGCCCAGTGAAAGCAGAAAAAAAGTTGCAGGAAAGGCCCCTTACAGTAAGGATTACCATTTACTGCAGCTTCTCATTGCTTCCTATTGTCCATCCAAGTCACCAAAAGAAACAAAAATCTCATGCAACCAAAATGGGTCGGAACTGCTCCTTTATTCCATTTTTCAAAGAAGCATTACCAAAACCAGAGGTCCTCCAAGAATATTTCACACTCTTCTGAGCGTGTAAAGCCTCTGCACCCTCTCAGCAAGGAAAAGAAAGTCCTTCCACTCCATAGGGGATTTAAATATTTCAGTGCTTATTTGCACTCCAGTCCTGGCAGACCTTGGTTAAAATCTCATGTAAATAGCCCGATTTCATGGCTATTTGCTGACAAGTCCTCATGGCACATGGCCATCTGGAGACACCTGGACTGCCCGAGAAGGGAAGTTTTAAATAAATTGCATGGCTTCTGCTCTTCCAACTGATAAAGTCCTAATGATGTGGAAGCAACTTTGCCAATGAAACAGCAAATTCCAGTAAAGAGATGTTTAACACACCCCCCTCTCTCCGCTCTATGTGAGTCTTTATCACATGTAAGAGGCTTGAGCTCAGGCCCTCAGAGGACTACTCTATTTAAAATTGAATGCTAACAGAAAAAAGAAGAAATCAGACATCAGGGTTGAAAGACAGCCAGGCTGGCTGTTGTGCTACTCCACATGAAATACATATCTGAGATCTCGAGAAGATGATGCTTCTCCCTTCCTTATCAGTAACACTTTTTCTTTTTTTTTTTTTTTAACTTATTTCTGGAACATTTCTCCTGCTTTTTCTCCATTTCTGCCAAATCTCTGCCAAATCTGCTACAGCGCTGATGTCTTGAAGAGAAACCTGTCCTGGGGTCACCACTGCTGGGGCTCCAGCCAGCATCACACAGTGGCATATGCCAGGGGTGCTTTCTTCTGCCCCACAATCTCAGTTTGCACCAGACTATTAAAATTTACAAATACTGCCCAAAGGTCAAAGCAATAGATAAGCAGGAGAGCACCTTGCTGCATGCCTTCAGCCATTTCCAGCAGCCAATAACATCTGTGCACAGCTATGCAGAGGGAAAAACAACACAGGGTGAGTACATGTCACATATAGTTATCATGCAAAGGGACATCCTCTAACACTACCCAGGGGTTCAACAAGGAGGACACTTGCCAAAGTGGGGCACAAGCTGCTACCACAGGTCTGTGTTCTCCCCAGGAGCTCTGCTATGCGTTTAGTAACCAACACCTCGGCTGGTCAGCATCTCAGAACACTCGCCTGTTTCAGATAGGAAAAAGGCAGAAAATGGGCATTGGGTGGGAAATCCTACCTCACCAGGTTTGCCTGGACCTTTTCTGGAGCAGGGGAGAAGGCGGGTAGCACTGGAAGACCTTCCTTTGACATCCCAGTCAGGGCCAGAGCCAGTTAGATCTTTTACAGGGAATAAACTTCTGCCACTGCTTGCAAATCCCCAAGTCAGTAGCGGTGCTTATTCGGCTAACATTTAAAATGTGCTACGTTGCTGACCATAGTCCACAGGGCCATCCTGGGCAGCAACAGTCATTGAGACAGGAGCACCACAGGGGCACGTAATTGTGTGTGTGAGCATAGCTTCTTGGGATCTATTACAGAAGGATGCTTAGAAATTAGTGGTTGAAAACCAGCATCACATACGTGTCCAGCACTTGTTTTCTCCACTGTGTTGCTGACATTGATCCTCCTTATAGAGTTCACTGATTGCTGGTTAATTATACATTGCTGATAAATCAATGCACTGCTTCAGACCTGATTTGGTGGACACTGCACAAACTGAGCCATTTTCCCCTGCAGCACAGCTCCTTCCCTGCAGAGCTGCTCCAAGCCAGCTGGCTCCAGCCTGCACTAGAGCAGCAATGACCCTGGCCCAGGAACCAGACGTGCATTTTTCTTGTCCAGCTTCCCAAGACCCCTGTTGTCCGCTTTCTACTTCCAACAAGGCCCCACAGGCCAGCAATTCACACATCAGTATACCAACCCTCTCCTTGGACCATGGTCACCATGGGCTTATTAGGCAGGGCTGCATGTCACCCTGTCATTCCTGGTGTGCATGAAGGTGCCGAACTGTTCAGGCATTATGCTGACTCCTTAAGATTGTGACTAGGAATTGGCTACCCATTAAACCTCAAAGCACAGACTATTACCTTTTCAGCCTGATAGGTTTTTAATCCTCCTTGTAGCCACTGACTAAGGCCCAGGTCTGGCTATAATGATACGGGAAAACATATTAAAAAACAAAAGCCAAGGTAAATTACACCCACTGGTTTCATGACTACCAACTTAAGCATCATCACAGAAAGCAACTGCATTAGTCAGGCATGATTGGCTACAGTAAACTCATTCTGACTGTTCCCAGTCACCTTCCTGCACATACAAATAGCACAAGCTGACATATATCCACCTCAAGTTGGGTGTCCTTCACTGTAAAAAAAGCATTTCCTTGTAGGTTCTCAGGCTGGTCAAGGCTAAAAGCAATTTAAAGTCGCTAAGAGATCCTAATGGTCTCTGGAAAGAAGCTTGGGTGAGTAAGGGTTTATTGCATCAGTTGAAATGTGCACATACCCACGTCACATATCCTGACATCAGCTAACAAGCAGGTTGTGAGAGAGACCCTGTCACCTTTATGAATGGGTCTCCAGTCTCCACAATTCACAGAGGAGCTCACCAGGGTCTGGGAGCAGGTTCTTACTGGAGACAGCATGGGCAGCACGAGTGGAGAAGTCAGTGGCACTACCTCTTACTTACAGCATATATGATGTAAGAGAGGGAAGGGAATGGTGTGCCCAGTTGCGGCACACAGGTAAAAGCAGATCAGTATTTCTACAGCTGTTAAGGGGCTAGCAAGAGGCTGATGCTTTAAATGCAGGGCTCTGGAGAGACACCACATCCCTGCAGGTGCCTTGCAGCAATAGCTGGCATTCAGATCCAAGCCGGTTCCTTGAACAGGGCTGTGGAAGCCTGGGGTGATGGGGGCAGCAGTGCCATAGCATAACATAAAGCTACCAGCCTACCTCTGTTCCCAAAGAGGATCAATGTGCTGCATCTGGGCATAGCAACTGAAGCATCTCGGAGGCAACACTGGACAGGCCACCCCAGAGATGCTTTGTCCCTGGTGCCTGGTGCTACTCAGCAGCTGTGTTGGAGGCAGAATGTGATTTCTGCAGCAGCTATGCTCTTGCTGAAGGAAAGCATCCATTTTGAGTGCCTGTATCCCAGCTGTGCTGACCACCCTGCTCTTCAGAGCCTGCACTTTCGACTGAAAGCTACACAATCTTCCAGCACTGAAGGATGCTCAGTGCCCAGGTGCTCACCCCTCATTCACTGCATGCTCCCCAAGAACAGTGCAACCTTCCTCATGGGCAGACACACTGCCACCAACTATGCCAGCCTCAAACAAGGCCAGCACAGGCACCTCTCACCCAGATCACCCCCATCCCACAGAATCTCACAGGACTACAGGCTGCCAAACACAGGAGAAATATAAATGCAAAGTACCTTTAAGTCCTATGAGAAACTGCCTGAGGTAACCAAGTAATATTACCGCGATGTTCCTCAGGCACCCTCCATGCTCTGCCTACAGGAGGTCGGATAACCTTGGGCATTCAACTGTCCCACCACCTTATTACAGAAAAAGCATGTAACTGTTCCTAAGGCCAAGTGAATCACAAGCCAGCTGGTAAAAGGGAAGAGAAAACCAAGCAGTTACTACACATCTACTTCCTTCTGCAAATGCAGGTGAGCAGTGAAAGCTGCTCCAGAGCTGAAGTAAAAACACAACCCTAATGCAGTCAGGGAAGAGCTTGCTATAACTGTTTGACCAAGTCTCCTTCTAGACAAGGATATGGTGTTTCAGAGCCACCAGGTTCTACATGATGCTTCATTATTTTCTTTCATGCCAAATCTCTCACTTTTCTGCACTGTTTGGAGTTGGGGATCCTCATTACAGACACCTTAGTGCCAAGAGGGAAGAAGACGCACATGGGGAAAAACACTGCTTCTCTCTTTGTTCCAAGCTATATTCAGTTAAAGGCAATACTGCCTGAAAAAGATCAGATGGTTTCCCAGCATGATCTGAAGCATTCACTGGCAATGGGTAGTGGGAAGAAGTAGGTTCCAAAGTGCTATGGGTTTTTTGGGGGTTGTTTTTCTCTTCTGGGGGTGGGTTGGCAGGCCAGAGTACAGACAGTAGCAGGAAAAGAGCAGGAAGCAGAAAACAGCTCCTCTTTCCCCAGCTTGCCTCAGCAAGGCTAAAACTTTCTTTCTCTACCAATTAGTGGAGGAGGAACTAGGAGATAAATTTCAACCTACCTCTAAGGCATCCCTACTGGCTGAGAAATCCTGGCTGAAGTACCAGCCTTGAAGCAAGAAACCAAGCCCCAGCCCCACATCAGGGGAGAAGACTAAGGCCCCATGGCTCTCAGCAAGTAACTCTTCCATTTCTTTTTCTCATTCCAACCACATCTCTATCTGACTTTCGTCAGATTACTTAGGATTTCACAGCTAAGCACCCTTGAGCCTTGGACATACCCCACCATTCCTCATAATTGTCCCTAAGGAAACAACACCATCTGAACACACCTCTGCTCCACTCTTGGCAATTCACTCCCCAGATCCTAGTCAAGGACTCACACTGAGGTGCAGATCCATTGCCTTCAAGGTCAGCACAATATTCTTCTGCCTCCCAGCAGGAGCAAACTTCACTTGTCTGCTGCCTCTGTCATCTCTCAAGGGTCTCTTCCCTGCTTCCATCTCAATTCCAGAGGTGTCCAGCTCACTCAGAGCTTTGGGTTTTGAGGGCAAAAAGACTTTTGGGGCCTGCCAGCCAGCAATGCAACAGCACTCACAGCAGCTGCTTGTGACAGGTAGATGGGTTTATTCATGTGGGTGGACAGACTTTCTGGGAAAGCTGTCTGAAGGTGCTAAACTACAGCAAGGCTGGGGGCAGATCAGTCTCAGTAGTGCATCATCAGACCTGTAGGGGTTAGGGGGATCTTTCAGCCATGAGGCAATTAATGCTGTTTCCCAGCAGATGACTTCTGTGATTTCTTTAGGTACACAAGGTCACTCCAGACCCCCACCCCATCTTCCTTCTCTGGTTTTCTGCAGACTGATTTAAGCTGATGCCATTGGTGAGAGTTAATTAGAATGACAGTATCCCAGGGAAGTCCTAATATGTGATGGTCAAGTTTGGTGTTCTTCACTTCTAGCCTTAAACCATTTCAGATGCTGTGCTGCTGCAGTTCACACCACAGCAGCTTCATTTAAACTGGCACTACAATTATTTTTCCCCTTAGACCATCCTAACTTGTATCAAAATTTTACAGGGTATCAGCAGATAACACTACTTATTATGGAGCTAAATCCCTTCAGCACACTCTGTATCACAGATTATTACTACCCAACAAAAAAACCACAAGTTTAAAGGGTTAAAGAAAATTTCATATCCTTCAAAATTCCCAGGAAGCTTCAGAGAGGATGGCAAGAGTGGAGGCAAGCAGCCCCAGCTGGAGCAATCCAAGGGTTGGGAAGAAGGATGCATGGGCAGCAATGCTCACATGCTGCTAACAGGTTTATTCCCCTGGCAGGGATTCCCTTCAGAAGCATTTGGGTAAGTGCTGTACACCGCAGAGCTCAATCTGTGCTAAGCGGATTAGTTCCTTGCCGGTGAAAGGTTCTGGGCAGCAGCAGAGAGTTGCTCACCATGTGATATGAGGGGGCTGTCATTACGTTTCATAGATACGATATAATTCTATGCTCCCTGGAGGGTACTTCTAATTGAATTATAGGGTGTCCCACAAGTACTCTGGGCAGCAGTTCGAGGAAGCTCTCACCACCCAGAACAAGACAGAGATACCCTTGAATTCTATTAGATGTACCCTCCAGGGAGCAGGAGGTCACTCTGTGCAACAGTTCACTTACAACATAAATCACCTCCCTCACCTCACCCCCCCAAATTGGAAAGGAGATACCCTTAGCAGAAGTTTGTTGTTGCTGCATACTCCATAAGTACACAGCTCTATAAAACTCCCTCATCTGCTGCCTGGGACAGCCCTGCACAACAAGGGAGAAATCCCTCACCAAGGGCAGCTGGCATCCCATGGGCTCCATCCCCAGTGCAAGGACAGAAGACACAGCACCACATGAGATGTCATGTGCCAGCTAAATGTATGAGGAAGCCTCTGCCTCCTTAGGAAAGGCCCTGAGAAGCAATCCCCAAAGGCAGGGCATTAATAGTCCCAAGCCAGGCCAAAGAGGGGCTCCCATCATTACAGCAAGGTTACCCCTTCAGCCTGCCCATCCATTTGTCCTGCCTTCAAACACTCCAGAGAGATGAACAGCTACCATGGTGCCTCAGGGACAGCCAGAGCAATCCTGGGCAAGGCAGCTTGCTCCCCTGAGGCTGGCCATGGTTCCATCACTTGGGCACCCAAGCCTATACTCCCAGGAGCCTATTTCAAGCCTTGGATTTTGCTCTCCAGCTTAGCCTGGACTCATTCAGTTTAGCCTCATGAACCAGATCTTCTCAGGGAGCTGCAGCACCAGGCTTGCAAAATCCACTGTTCCATTGTACCAGCAAGGTCTGCCTGTGAGCAGTGTGCTGGGGACTGGTGCCCCTAAACTGCTCTGCACCATGGCACCTCATCTCCTCAGGCTTCCAGCCAGCCAGCAGCACAGGAACACACGTGAAACCTATTGCTCCCCACAGAGCTCAGAGAATTAAAAAGCCCCATCTGACCACTTACTGATGCTCTTCCAGCACAAAGGCAGCAACTCCTTTGCTCTTTATTCTCTCCTCTGGGGCTGTGCACCAAGGAAATCATCCTGCATTTGTCTTCTGCTGCACCACTGCTGCCTGCAGCTTACAGTCAAGCCAGGGGAGATGTCACATCTGTTATGCCTTTTTTTTGCTGCTCTGTACCACACAAAGGGTGGGATAATCAGGCCCCTAAGCCTATCTTTTTTTAAGTCACCTCAAGGGAAAGCCAGCACCAGCTGCCCACCACCAGGTCTAATGACTTACTGAAGCTGCCATCAGCTCTGACTTCCACAGACCACATCTAGCGCTGCTCCACTTGTCAGGCCACAAAAAGAGCAAGAAACACAGTTATACTAAAAGTTGCTAATTATAGAAAATTAAGACCTTACGATAAGCACCACAGTCACTACTGAGATAAAGCACACACACAGTTCCTCATGCTTCCATGGTGCTACCAGCAGTAGCTGGGCATCTGATAATGTTCCACCCTGCTGCAGCTTTCAGGTATTGCTCTGCAGGATACAACTGATGAAACCCTAGGAGCCAGGCTAGCATGCAAGCAGTCATTGCTCATACATAGTCCGTTCACTGTGCTTTTGTATTATTCACAGCTCTGCCCACCTCCAATGGTGTCAGTAACAGGACACATCTGGGAAAAAACTGCCAACTCACACATTCTCTCCCCAGCTCCACTACAGAAAGACAACACCATGCGCCATCAAAGCTAACCACAGTCTACCCCAAAATAAAGCAGCATTGCTGATGTCTTGGAAAAGAGAGCGCTTAGTGCTTATTTATTCTGGCACTGTCATTATACTGGTCCTGGCACATCCTTCCTAAACAGCATCATGGTCCAGCTGTCTTTACTGAGGGCGGTGGAGATAGCGGTATTAAGCTAAAACTCTCAAGCATATGAGGTAAAGGAGAGACCAACCCAGGATGCAAAACCCATAAAGCAGAGATAGGCAGAGCAGAATTCCTACATCAAATATTGATGGCTTTTGCACACCTTTTTTTTCTCTAAAGGATAAAAGCAGAGAGCATAGCACTCAGGTGGGGATGTTTTATGAGGGTATGACCCATTTGGCATGCTTATCTCATGGAAAGAAAACCAGCACAAAAGTTAATTCCTACCCCATTTCACTTTAACATACTTCTACATAGAGCACCAAAGAGGCACAGCAGCAGATAAACCGTCTGCAACGCACTCAGCACAAGAGCCACAGGACAGGCGGGAGCAGCCACTCCTGGAAACTGTTTGGAGAGGCAAACTGGGGAGAGAGAAAAGGCTTCTTTCTTCCCAGCACCTAAAAACACCAAAGGAGATTTTCCACTAAGAGAAGGATCAAGAGATCAGAGCCATGGCTTTTGCTCATATGGGGAAGAGCATCAAGTCCTGGCCCTTTATTAACAACTGGAAGAGCTCCACACCAGGATCTGGAAGGAGAGCAGCAGGACACAGTGGAAGCCGTCATGGATCTGATATCCAGAGAAGGTTTTCTAGCTTCGGGGCTACACCATGCTCCACGTGAGGCTGCTCAGGCTTCAAGGCAGCTCATCAGACATCTCCATTGGCCTCCTAAGGACAAGTCCCACAAACTCTGGCAGAAAGAACTGGTCCTATCCAATGCTCAGACTTCCAGACCACTGCCCTTCCAGAAAAACACACCAAGCAGCCAGGGCTTGCTCAATACTAGGACTGGATTCAGCTGAAATGCTCACAGCACTACATGCTGGCACCCAGGCAGAGACTTGAGGGGCCTCATCTGTCAACAGCCCATCTGCTAAGACAGCTGTATATATGTACTGGTCCACATTCCTCCCAGCTTTAAATCTGGTGCTTTCACTGAAGCTAAACAGAGGATGAACTTGGTCCCCAGCACTCCTATTAGCTAACACAGCAAATTCTTTTGTCACCTTTCATTGTGCCATGAGGTAAATACTCTAGAAACAGGTAAATCACCTCTTCTTTGAAAGAGCTGCCACCTTCCACCAGGATCAATTGCTTATATTTAGCCACATCAAAAACTTGCTGGAGGACTGCTGGGCTGGGGAGATTTGACTCTGCTGTTCTTGTCTCATTTAGAAAAGGTAAGTCCATATTTAACTCAGAAACTTTGCTGACACTCTGATCTGTTAGAAGTCACAGACACATTACAGTAATGCTGTAAGCAATGTGCCCGCTGTGGGTTATAAAAACCCCACCATATGCTTGGAGTGATATATGTTGTATCAAGCCTTGCCATCAGCATCTTTTCTTATCCCCTGAAGCTGCATCATTCAAACTGTGCCTTCTCCTTCTTACAGGTGGGAAAGAAATATGACCTGTGCTTCTGCAAACCTGTCTGTAAAGGGCATGTTGTCTAAGCCACTCATTGGCAAAGGTGGTCCATGCAATAATGCCCGAGTAGAGGAGGTAAAGCTCACCCAAGCCACAGCAGACTTCTTGTATCTTGGATCATTCTTACCTGTTGTTTGTTTTTAAACCCAAAACTTGATTGTGTCATTTGGCATGGTGAATTTTCTAGTTTGTTTACTTTAAACTAGGAAAATTACTGCCCTCTCTGATACCTCCTAGAACATCCCTTCCAAGAGCTTCCTACTTCAGGAACTCATGAGCTTCCCAAGAGCTTCTCTGCTAGATCAAAGCACACACCAGCTCTGAAGAGTCAATTTCAACCACATGCTTCACTTTTGAGTTGAGGTCCTAGGCCATCCCTGTTCAATGCTGTCACAAACACATACGAGCATTTCCTTTGAAGGGCAAGAAGTCACAGCCTCTGAGACAGGATGTAATTTGTCTTTCTTCATGGACAGCTGGCAAGTACGTCCCGCCTAACACCTGCCAACAGGACTATCTGGGAATGTGAAGGTCAGCTCAGGGCTCCTCCCCAGGGTGGTATAACAGTGTCACTTTTCTGTAGACTGATTCTGTGTACCCTCCAGAACAGTCCCCTGATGCCTGACCCTAATCCGCTGCAGGTCACACCACCTAGAATTCACAGGGGGACTACAGCAGAAGCCCAGTGGGTGCATGCGTGTAAAGAACTTGAGTTAAACTAGAAACTGGCAGCGTTAAGAACAGCAGCATGAGAATTTCATTCGCAGCAAGAAACAAATACATAAAAAAATTCACAGCCTTTCACCACTGGCAACACAGTACTGTTTGTTGGCTGGGGGGTTTTCCACTGGAGAACAGCTGCCACTGTTTTCCCTTAATCCAAATGAAAACAGGAATTAAGAACTCCTAATTTACATGAAGGTGTAGGAAAAGAAAGCCAGAAGGAGCTTACCCACTGATCAAAACAAACTGGAGAAGAGTTTGGGGATTCAGTCTCAAATTCTATGTTAGGAAGGGTGTACCAGGAAGAGAGCCAGTCCTGAGAGAAGGAAACCATCATCCCACACAACAAATTCTCATTGTCTGGAGTCCTACTAACTAGTCTCAGTTTTTGAGGGGTACTCTTCTCAGACTCCAAAGCCCCAGGGTCAGTGCATGGTGTATGGGAGCTGCTGAACAAAGGTTCAGACTAGATTACCCAAATAATAGTGTTATAACCTTGGGCATTAATTGGAGTCATCACAGCTGATATAAATAAACCAAGGTCTGCAGATGCAGCAGACCTCCATGTCACGTGATCAAAATTTAATTTAGGAAAATGAGCACCCAAACCCACAGTTACTATTGACAGCTTGGGGGAGTAGCCAGATATTGCAGCTACTGCATATACATGTACCAACCTGATTCACAATGGCTGGGAGAGGTCAGTGAATCTGCATAATTTCACTGTGGTCCTGAGTAACAGGAAATTACAAGCTTGATGTGCACAGACCTTCTTCTGGATAGAGCACAGGCCAGCAGTTCAGGGAGATCAGGTTTATTACTGTCTTTGCCTCTGATCTGCTGGGTAATCCATCTAGAGGGAAGAGAAGTCACTCTCTCTGTACTTTTCCCCCCATCTGCTAAATGAGAATAGGACCTCTCAAACTTCTTCACAAAGTGCTGTAAGATCTTCAGACAAAACACCACGTAAAAGAGCTAGGAATCATTAATAGCATTCCCCTCAGAATGCCACAACCATGACTGTATACGTAACCAAATTTAAAAGTTAAGTTGATAGCTTCCTCAAGCATTAAATAGCAAAAAGGAAGGACAATTAAGTACACCAAACACCAGTGTGATGTCTTCCAACCAGAAAACCACTATTTATCTTTCCCCACTTAGCTTCACCAGATCTGCTGGTGGAAGCTAATGGCTGCCACCATGGCAGGACCACAGCCAAGGGGTTGAGGCCCAGATATCTCTGCATCCAAACATGGGTGGAAAGGACAGGAAGGAGGAAGGGGTAATGACCTTCCCACCAAACAAGGGTGGCACAACGTGCAGGAGAGAGGGCAGCAGCAGCAACATGTGGTGGCTGCCAGGGACAGTCATTAACCACCATCCTTGGGGCACAGCACCAACCTGAGCTTGACCTAGACAGGACCACCTGTGGCACAGCCATGAGCTGTGCACACTCCATGAGCTCCTGTGCCAGAAAAGGCCTGAAGCCCCTAATGGGAAGAAATGCTTGTGGTTTTCCACTGCTTAGTATGATAGCAGCATTTGCAGGACCAGCTCCACCAAGGTAAATACAGCCCAAGGCTCACAGTGACCCTGTGGAGCAGCCACAGCCCTGCACACAGCAGCCTGAGGACTTCTCTGGGGAGAAGCAGACAAGGAGAGGCAATGTGCAACCTGCACACAACTTCCTGCCCAAACCCTAAACTAAAAAAGTCCCACTGCCTATTGAACCTTTAATATGCTTGTCTCCAGCAGTCTCTGAATGGAGGAGACAGCCCTTCTGTTACCAAGAGCTCTGCCTAACACACACATCGGTGAATGTAGGTTTCTGCATGTTAACAAAGTTCAGCCATGCTGACTTTGCAAAGAGGATTTGCAGGACATTTAATACCAGTTTACTACTACAACATCTCCCAACACCCATTTCCTGTCCAAGCCACAGACAATACTCTGAGAGCTATGGACTTGGGACAGATGGCTACACCTCTAGGAACCTTCAGGTGCTGCAAGCAATCAAGCAACCAGCAACAAAGGCAAATAACAAAGTAGAGTTCCTGGCCTAAACCTTAACTCTGTATAGCTGCTGCAAGGGATGTAGCCACAGCAGAACTTGCCACTTGATTTTCTAGCTGGCATATCAGTTAGCTGATGGTAACTTGTGTGCTTTCTTAAACTTTCTAAAGCAATACCTAAAGAAATTTCCATATGAATTTAAACAGTTTTAAACAGAGGAAACAGTTTAAACAGAAAATTTAAATTAAACGTAATGACTTGCCTTTATTACACAAAAAGTAAAACCTTTAAAACTCAATTCATTGTTTGCTGCTGACTCTTCATGATTTCTTTATTGCTTGGATATGATAGAGCAGCTGGGTCTTCTGTGTTTTCATACATTTAAGAACCTAACATTTATTTCCATATAAAATCACTTAATAGAAAAGCATTTGGTCATCTTGAAAAAAATAAAAATCTAAGTCTAGGACTTGATTTTTTGAGTTTCCTTTTAGTCAACAAGAGAGCTAGGGTTCTGCTTCAGCTGCTTAGGTCATATCTGACCCTCACTGGAGCCTAGGATTCTGCTACAGCTGCTCAAGTTGTATCTGACCCTCACTGGAGCAGGAGTTCAGAAATAACCAGTGTATTGAAAAAGAGGCAGCATAATCAAATATTTGAGATCTGATCAATTCCTTTCTCAACAGATGTCAGCATTCAAGATTATATGGCTTGGACTTACAGCTATCCAGCACCCATACACATCCATACACACACATTCTGCATGGAACCGTATTTCAGTAATAACATTGTTATTTCTGTAACAAGTAATAAGCATTGTTTCAAGACTCCTCATCTCAGCCTTCTTTCTCTTGTGCTCCCACCCAAACGTGAGTAAGGAAACTTTGACTGTGTTAGTCTAGATAGAATCACAGAGGCAAGAAGCAAGAGCCGGTGGCAGGATCAATTTCTCTCACATTCTGCAATATTTGCATCAACTCAGCTTTTTTAGTCCCACATATTTTAGGGAAAGCCTCTTAAAAACAACCGCAAAGTATTTTGTCTTGTTATATTCAAGTGAAGACCCTTTCTCCATTTAGTTTTCAGGAAAGTAGTTATCCTTAGCCCTACAGATTTGGTAGACAGCAGCAACTCTCCTATAGTTTAATCTCAAGGATGCTGTGTAATCCAGTGCCTCTCAGATTAATCTAGCTATTGCTACACTTCAGGAGGCTGACCTACAAGCTACTTACATAGTGCCTACCACTGCAGAACACAAGCTGAAGTTTTTGTGTGTCAGACAAGCTGAGAATATGAAGTTTTTACTCTCCTCCAGTTCACACTGCTCAGTGTTTCTTCAGTGGCTACAGCTGTGTGGATCCTCAGCATACATGTGTGGCCACAGCAAAGCTTAGCACTGTCTTACGTGTCTGCAAGATGTTGTTAATTCATTTCCTTCCTCCATGACTCAAAAATCTTTTCAAAGTGACTCCATGAGGACAGTGACAGGGTTAAAGCAGTGAAGCACGCAGGACTCCATCCATGACCAGCTCCTACACCAGCATGGAAACTTGAGCCCAAGCTTCACCTTTCCTAAGAGAGAGCCCAGTCAGTAAGCTGAAATGAGGAGCATGTAACTTCTCACTTCTTCTCAACCCCTGCCCTTAGCTTTATATACTGACCACTTTACTCTTCCTGCATTCCCCTCTGCTCCACCAGGCTTTGTGGACCCTTGGTCCCCCCTTCAGTGCACAGGGGACATCAGTACCTTGTGGTGGATCCCCCTCAGTGGCAAGGCATATAAGAGGCAGGGCCTCAAATATTCAGCCAGTCATGCCCCTAGCTATTTATTGACCCAGTGTCTTCATACAGCCTTGTACCAAACAACACCATGACCGGTCACTCGTATGCTGCCCTGTGAGTCAGCAAAACTGTCCCAAACATTCTATCCACCCATCTTCCGTAACTGGGCTGCTCAAAACTAGATAACATTTGTTAGAAGAGTAGCATCAGGGGTCTGAACTCCAAATTCACACCTGAATCACCTCAACTTTGTTTGCAGCCTAAATATTTGCTCAAAATTGTCTTTTTGCATTAAGATTTAGAAGAAAAGGAAGAGATGAAACTCACTCAGAGATTAAACCAACCCATTACTCCCTCCAGGTTTCTACAGCTGCTTCCACTTGCACCTTAGAGAAGAGCTGGCAACGTATAACAACTGACCTGTGTTCATTGAATTTAAAGGCCAATGCCTGATTACTGAAAACTACATGAACCTGTTTCCAGCCAAAACTCCATTCCCAGAAGACTTGGAGATTTAAAATGAAACCTGCTGGCTGACATGATCTTCCTGCTTGTTAAGATTATTAGTTTAAGTGCTGTGTTGAGCCAGCTACACTAATTCTAGCTTCAAAGGAAACTGATCTTTGCTAGCCACATGGTCTCCATAATCACCATGGCTAGCAGGCTTTTTTCCAGTGGTCTTCTGATGCAGAAGTGTAAGTCACGTTAATTCATTAAGCATGAGCACAATTTTAAGTACACCACAAATGTCTCATTTGTGCTCTAGGGCATCTTCTGTGGGTCACAAACCACAGTGTTATGCAACCTATGCATACTTGTTTTCTGGACTGCTTTCATTTTCATTAGTCTGTGCCAGAAGGATACACATGGTCCTGCTGAACATGATTTGTTTTACCTTAAGTGAGCAACTATGTGGGTATGCTCTGACCTTCTGTCACAGTTTTCAAAGACAAAAAGCCTTCTACCAGCTGGAAGATGAAAGAAAGGGAGTACATTCTGGAGGAAGATGGCTCATGAGTTTATTCTCTGGTAATCCAAACCTGCCTGCCTTTCATCAATGGGTCTTGTTCAAGCAAGAAAAGTCTCTTATTTCCAGACCTAGCTGAAGCAAGGTAGTAGCCATTATATTTTAGTCTACTCATAGGAGACTAGAACCACACATCTAACATTCTTCTTCACTTTCTCTAGAGAAGTGAGCTTGCAGCTCAATTATGGAGACTAACCTGCATGGCCTGTCTCCCTGAAAATGACAGATGAGGACAGCTGATCCTCTTCCATCTCTGATAGTGGCTGAAGCCAGCCAACCAAGAGCTCCTCTTCCTTAAATAAGAACACGTACCTACAATCGAGCATTGAGATTGTGGATATTAGCTGGATTAAATTGTTTAGTGGTGTAGGACAGAAGGTGCTCTTGAAACAGGGAATTCCTACTCCATAGCATTTAATACATTAACATCCTTTTGGGTACTGTATCAGGAGGCTTGGTACAAGTATTTACTTTCCCTGGTGCCACTTGCAAGTCTGCTTAATTCTTCCTTTGATGGCTCAAGTGATTAGATGTTAACAAGAGGAACTTAGGCACTTAACATTAGGGAGTTTTAGCACCAGGCTCACACCCCTCTCACTATTCAGCTAAGGGATTCTGCTCATTCCTCAGGAATGTTAACAGCAGGTACTTAAAGCAATTAGACATTATCACCTCTCTGGTCTTTATTACTTCCTACCTTGTATCAGCTATTTTGTAAGCAATAAAAAAGCTGAATTGACAGGATGGTGCAGGCTATTCTGCTTCCTTTCCTTATTCTGTATGAAAACACTGGGTCATGGAGGCACATGGGCAGGCTGTGAGCTGCAGTGCTTTAGACCATTACTGCCAATTGCCATGGTATTTTACAAGGGGAAAAACCACAGGTAGTAAAAGAACAGACATACAAAGATCATAGAGAAGGTGATGTGGAGAATATTGGTAGACCATAGGGACATAAAGGCTGGAAGGATTTCACAAGTCCAGCAGAATAGCTTGCAGCTGTGCCTATACTGTGAATTAGCTGCCACACAGACCTGCAAGTTGCACAGGCAGCCTAGGGACACAGGTATGATGTATTGCTCCTGTGAAAATAAAGCCCCGATGTCTTTTGAGCAGCTCTTGCTTGCCTGGGAATAACTTGTCAACTTTTCATCTAGGGGTTGCAATAAACTCCTGTGTGCTTTATGTCTGGTGTTCAAAAAGAGGCTTTCCCGTATTTGCCCAGCAGGTAAAATCTTGCCCTTTTAATTCTCTCTGTACCTTAACTCTTCACTAACCCCTAGGTTTAGTACAGGACCTCAAAGAATGATATATTTTCCTCCTATTCCCTTGAACCCCAAGTATTTCTAAGCCTTACTTTGTCATTCCCAAGAGGGAAAGGACAAGAGCTTTGAGCTATTAAATCCTGCTGTCGGTTCTTGCCTGAAAGAGGTAGGGAAACAGATGGAAAGCTGAAGAAAGGAGCCTGTCCCTTGTCAGCGTTCACCTGTAATGGATGCAAAATGTGGGGTTAAATACCAGAAGTAGACCCAGGAACAGAAATTAATTGGGTACTTACACGGTTTCATCATTCTTGAACTCCAGCTCCCCGTAGGTGTCTTCAAAGTCTTCTCCACCTCCTTTTGCTGTCCCTTCTACTGTTCGAAATGGCACTATAACTGTACCCCGAGCACCTGATGTCCTTAGGACTTTGACTTCCATCACACCAATGCTCTCACTGACATGTATAACATCACACTCAAATGTGAAGATGCCAGCATGGTCATCATCCAGTATAGTCACTGTGGCCACACAAGGAGAAGCCAATATGGCCTTTGGGTATGGGGTGTTACTGAGCTCTGGAGGTTCTTCAGTCTCCACTACACGGAGGTTACTGAGCCGCACAAAGAAATGCTCATCTTCCTCAAAGATGTCATCATCAATAATTCCCACTGAGAACTCCTTCTGGGTCTCCCCTGATTTCAAGACAACAGTCCCCTCTGTGAACTCATAGTCAGCACCAGCATTGGCAGAGCCATCCTCTGTTTTATAGTCCACATAGATGGTCTTGGACATGTCCCCTCCTTTCCGCACCACTGTCAGGAGAACAGCACCACAGTTCTCAAGACACTGGTAGGAGCATGGGTCAAAATAAATTTTGGAGATGAATTCCTCAGGTTCATCTGGCTGGACCTCGTGCAAGCTGGTGCTCTTCTTGGCTTGCTCAGCTGCATGCTTCTTCAGAATATTGCCAGCTCCAGTCATCATTCTGGTAGCTTGAATGCGATAAAAGGCTCTGCTCTTTTGCTGATGAGACAAGGCATAGTAGTTAGCCATCTCTACCAGCTGGTCCAAGTCCTTTTCTGGGTGCTTTTGCTTCAGGTCCTTAAGGATACGGATCATCTCTTTGCGAGATTCATCTACCTCCTTCCCCTCCACAGTCACTAAGTTTCCATCTAGAAAGTGGGAGTTCATCATCTTGCCATCCATCTCAATTCCCTTAGGGTGATCACCTTCTGATTCTATGATAATGCCCCTGTGCTTGTCAGTACGGTACTTTTTGTGCATATACTTGTAGAAAAGCAGACGTCTATCTGCTACCCAAGCCAGAAGGACACAAAGGGGGAAGAAGAAAAGTGTGAGCAGACCTTCCCAGACCTGAACCACACCTGGAGAGAAGACAGCAAGGATCATGTACAACCAGATGTAAGCAAAGATGCTCCAAGCAGCTGTGACAAAGAAAACCCTCAGGTGTTTTATCTTTCTGGTTTCCCCATCAGGGATCACATAGACACAGATGGCAATGATGATAAACATATTGAAAGCAGCGCTGCCAACAATTGTAGATGGCCCCAGGTCTCCAGCTATAAACCCATGCCCACACACTTCTATCAGAGACAGAAGGATCTCAGGAGCAGAGGAGCCCAGAGCCATGAGGGTCAAGTTGGAAACAGTTTCATTCCAAATCCGAATGGTGGTTGTTGTGGTTTCTCCATTGGGTTTCTTAATCGTGATTTCTTTTTCTTGTGATGTAATGACCTCTATAGATGCCATGAAACGATCTGCAATGATGGAGACTCCAAGGAACATGTAGATCAGTGCTACAAAGTATACAATAACACGGGCAATTTTGTCCCCAAGGGATGGGTTTTCTGGGTACCATATTGGCAGGATAACACCTTCCTTGCAGTCAAAAGATCCTGAACACGAGCTGTTTTGTACTGAACTGGTTGAGTCTCCCGTCAGGCCAGCATCCACCTGCAAACCATGCAAAAACAGCACAAAAGTAACCAGCCCAAAATGGAGGAAGGCCGAGGTGACAGGCTGCAAGCTTAACCACGCCATACACAAGATGCAACTTCCACTGTGTAGATCCAAAAAGGCCGAGGACCTGAAACAAACAAAACAGAGAGGGGGGAGGGAAGCATGAGAGAAAAGGAAAATGCAACATTTACCCAAATGCACTTCAGTATCTCACCACTGAAGAGTACTGGTAGAGATGCATGGGTTGTCTCTGTCACTTTGAAGAAGGTATTTATCAGGGACTTTAATAAACTGCAACTTTTATATGCCCTGCAGATGAAGATCAATTGCTAGAAAAGTAACTCAGTGAAAACTGTATATATATATAATAGCCCACTCTTGACCTACAGCATGTTCAATAGGAGTACTGAGTGCTCAGCTGCCACTCAGCTAATGAACCTGTGGTGTTCCCCAGCACATAGCACTTCAACTCAGCACAAGAAACCAAATCTAAAGACTCCCCTGTCTCACCACCCGGGAGATAAGTCAAGGGATTACTTGCAGCATAAGAAGCGCCATTTGAGGCCAGTGAGCAATCACCAAAGTCCATTTGTAGGACATAATTCAGTTACAAATTACGGAGTAACTTCGTGGCCAAACCTCCCCCACAGCCAGCCCCTCTTAATAGGCTGCAGAGTATCCAGTAGGGTCCTAGGGCTCCTGTAAGCTTCTGAGCCACAGGGTCTCCACGTTAGGAGGTAAAGATGTCAGCCCAGAAACAGGGCAGAGGACTCGAGCTCAACAAAGTGTCAAAGGCCATTTTTCACCAGCCTTTCCACTGTGACCTGTATGATCACATGTTACATCAACAGTCCTCCTTTTAAAGGGTCACAGAAACCTGCAAAACCTCCACAGTTAGGAAAAGCTGTGCTCATGAACCCAAAAGACAGAGTAAAATTTGTGTACCCACCAACATTCCCTCTGCATCCCTAAGAAATTGATATATTTTCAAATACCCTCTAAAATTAAAGTAATCTCTAACATTAAATACCATGCAAAACCAAAAAAGCTGGTCATCCTATCACGTAGGTTTGGCATATTACTACCCAATAATGCTTTCTATTACTTAGGGACTACATTGCTGTAGGGCTTGCACCACTTAAAATTGGATTCTGATCACTTCACAGTGTCATGGATCATACTGTTCTCCTCCCTGTATACCAGGCATCTGGAAGAATTTGGTCTCAGGCTTAAAATAACAAATCACATTTCTGAGTCCAGACACAGCCAAGTACCTCACAGGAAACATCAAACTTAATAGCGGCATTATCTACAACACTTGGAAGGTTCAAGAGTCTTAACTCCCAGTGGCTTTCACCAAGGTTTGCACTGCCAGATCAGTAGGGCTGGGATTTGTTTCCCCTACTGTACCTAAATCTTGGGCAGTAAGTCAGATGAAGTCACCTTGGCTCCCTTTGTCAGAGGAAAGACAGTCATTTCCAGGAGATGATCCTTCCTGTCCCACTCTGTTCTGACCCAAAAGATGTGTTTAAGACACACATCTCCAGAAGGGATTTTGTCCCTTCCCATCTCTCCCCATGGTCTCAAGAGGGTGCCCAGTCAGCCAGTTTACAGCAGATATCAAAAATTCAGATGGTAGCAGTGCAAAAGAGATGAACTGGCCCCCAAACACTCGAAGAGGTCCCTTCCCTCTCCCTTGCACTGTAAATATGACAGGAAACATTTTCATGTTATCAGCATTAACAAATGCATCTCGAATGGCTATTTTATTATCATGTTTTGTCACTCGCCTCTTTCCAAAAGCGGATGCAATCTTCCTGATAGCAACAAAAACATTTTCAACTTTCAGATAAAAATCTATGAAGACAAGCAAAACAGGAAGGAAAGCATGAACAAAGACTGCAAATGAACAAAATGAACAAAACAGCTCCTGACAAAGCATAGCAGAGGGGTGAGAATTGATTATGCAGTATCAGGGTCACAAATCCATATCTGACACCCTTAATATGAAAAAACAATACACTTCTTCATGCTACCTGGACTAATTCAGAAGAGCAAGGTTCTCCGCATTAGCCCACTTACCTCCTCTCTCCAGTGCCTATTCATCTGCCTGCTACTATAGCCCCAGTGCCTGACTGAGTCCCTCAGCCCCAGTGAGGGCTGTTAGCCAGCCCCAGCTCTAGCATTCTGGCTGTGAGATGGTGGGAAATCCCTGAGGAAGGGCCAGTGAACATGTGCAGAATGATGATGAGCAGCAAGGCCAAGATCTCTGGGCTGCAAGGTAGATGTGTGCAGATGTACATTGAAGTTGACATGTTCCAGGTGCCTCTGACTCAAGGTGTATGCAGAGACCAACTGCACAAGCACAGCAGCTCCAAAACACCCCAGGCACATCAGATCATCCTTATCTGTACTGCAATTGCTGGCAGGTATCCACCAACTTCTTGCCACTTCCAGCTCCCAGCTCCTACTTAACTGTACAGCAGCCAGTAAGTGCCGTGTCTTCCAAGATCAGCCATGCAGAAATGGCTGACAGAAAAAAAGAAGTAATTTCAAAAACATCTATGTGACTCAAGCACCTAAATTTGGTTTAAAAAATGACTTAAGAGTCAAGTATCACTTAAATTCAGAGCCTTTTCTAGGAATAGTACAATGACTAAACTGCCCTCTGAAATAAATCACTGCTACCACCAACCTCCTTCTCTGTGGGACAACCACCTTCTGTAATTAACACTATCTGTCTACCTTCTGTAATGCCATGACGGTTTCTATTCTAGCCTTCCCCCAATACACTCCAAGACCTTGCCAGTCTTTCTTCAATTTTTAATCTGATTTTAAGTTTATTCCTGAAACTAAGAGTATATTATTTTAAAAACAACCTCTACCAGGGCAGCCTCTGTTTATGTGTTAAGACCTCCAAATTCAGGCAATGGATCATAGACTAAAATCTCAGAATTTGGGAATATGTTTATTCATTCTTTTTCAGTGGCTTTGACAAACATTTTAACATTAAGTGGAGGTCACAGCCATTTTCTAAAGTGGAACAATAATGACCTGATCCTGCAATTCTTTGACAAAGGTAAAACTCCCCAGTGAGATCAATAGGAACTTTGCCCACAGATGCACTGCCTAATAAAATCTGAGTATGTGTCCATTAGTATGAAAAGCATTAACCTAACCAATGTGAAAAACAGTGAAGTATTCTTACTGTCATTCACCTCTTGGGAACTGATGCAAAAATGCTTCACAACATAGAATAAAACTATTACATTTTAAAACTGCTGTTAATAAAACATTGTGGTAAGTTTTAACATTCAGATGACAGGATAGAAGAGCTAAAACTCACTCTGTAGCTCTAGGTCAGCAAGTTTGCTTATACAAGCTGCAAGTCTTCCCTCAGATATATCTACTAGACTCAGTCCAGAAATTACTGGAGGGGATCTACATAGTTCTGGCCTCCCCAGAGTGAAGCAGACACGTCCCTTACCCCTCCTCTAACTAGCAGCAACCATGCTGTGACAAGAGCCACCCTTCAGCACAAGTCCCACTCTGAGCCACCAGGCAGGCTTGCAGCACAGTCCTGAGTCACTGCTAGTCACTCAGGAGGAGGTGTCACTCCTCTGACGCCAGTGCAACAAAACACATCCACATCTGGCACAGAGAGGTGTCATTCCAGCAACGTCACTGCCCTGGCCCTGCAGGAAGCAAATGACAGGAGAGGAGGCTGCAGCAACAGTGGAAAGTCATTTAGCATGGAGGGATCTTCACCTGTATACCATGAGGATCCTCATTTCCACTGATTCTTTGCTATCGGATGGAATTTTCTCCCACAGCCCTCTGCCCCACTACTGCTATTGCATTGAATGCATGAAAGTAAGGGCATTAGTGGTGAGGAAACCAGACAGTCTCCCCTCCCTGGTAGGCAAAGTTCAATAGTAAACTCAAAACATTCAATCTATGCAAGAGACAAAATGCTGCAAGCATCAGTGCATCAGAATAAGCTAGCTTTAAATAGCAAGGCTCTGGGAAGATGTGCAACAGTTATTTTAGCAAGGGGAGCTCCTTCTTCTACAAGAGTTGACAACGGCCATGTGATCCATAAATGCATAAACAGAACCCATAAATGAAGAGATCAGTTCTTGAAATACCTTTGGAGACAGTCCAGAAAGTAGCATGGACCACAGCTGTCACAATGAAGCTTGCAATAGAAAATTACTTTTAGACAACTGTCAAGCTCCTTATGTCTTTTATAATAGCTGAATTTCAGAAGACTGATGGTTTGCCTGCTGTAGACCTATAGCAAGATACAAAGCTGGGAAGGCTATTCTGATCCCTTTTAATTTAGCTTTTTGTATACAGATGCCCACGTGACTCTAAAAACAAGGATATTTTCAAAGGATACCTCTCAAGAAATCAGATCAAGAGGCAGCATAACACAGTGGTGTTCCCAAGATGTCTCCTCAGTAAACATAAAACCAAAGGCAAATCTCTGAGTCCCTATTCATTACACATTTAGGTAAAATTTCCATTAAGCAAGCACAAAAAACTTTGGAATTGTCCAGTAAATAGGATTAGGTTGTCTGGAACCTCCTTCTCCTTCCCCTCTCCCTCACAGCCCTCAAATAAATAAAACACATGAGTACATATGTGGCCATATATCCTCTCTCCCCTGACTCTAGACTATCCAGGAAAGGCTGCTCCCATTCAGGTGTGGACACTGCACAAGTGCCAGACAGAAACATCTCAAGATCAAGAGTTTTGTCTACCTGACAAACATCCATGCCAGAACAGAGCAGATACAGTGCTGGTATTACTGTCTTCTTCAAGTCCTACTCCGAAGCTGGAGGAGCCAGAAATAAGGTTCAGCTTATTAACAGGGCTTCACATTCCTTAGTTCTAAAGCACATAAAAGCTTTTTGATTGAGTGCATGGTTTTTTTTTTATAACCATCAGCAAAACTTGAAATTATAGCCTTTCTGCCAAAGAACACAAATAACCGAGTTTTCACAGAAGAGGTATTATACCTAATTCACACTCCTCCCTCCCGCAAAATAAAAGCTTAACAAAATATTTAATACAAAACAGAGCATATTTTTCAATCATCCCCACTCAAATGTTACTGAGCCCTGTGCTCATCACGACAAGAGTAGAACCCAACGTGTAAGTTAAGATCTACCTGAAAGCCAAAAGCCAGAGCAGTGTAATTAAATTCATTTTGTCAGACAAATGCAAATTTCCAAACACAGACTGGGCCTTAAACCATCATACTGATAGTCCGTGCCTGACCAGTGTAAGTACAGCCAGGGACCCCAAGCTGAAGTTACACAGGCTATTGCACAGCAATAGGTAGTTTAGCTCCCTACTAAGCACCAGCTAGGTTTTATGAGGAAAAGGCACCATAATTCACACTTAGGCCATGACAGGTCCCTGCAGTTTGGCTCTATGGAAAAGTTATGGCAGGGAACCGTAGGTGCTTGTTGCTTTGCACTTCACAGTAAACATGTCAAAACCCAGAATTAGCTGCCTACAGAATAAACCCCTTGGTATGTGTCAAAAGCAACATTTTTTCCCTCTCAAGATCATGTAAAAACCTACCACAAAAAAAAACACCTCTGGTAGCAGATCTTTCAGTATTTACAGGCTCTTGTCTCAACTAATCTGAGTAGCTTCTATCATTCTAATGTTAATTGAGATAACAATTCAAATCTACTAATTCCTTGTAGAAATGCTGTGATGGGATCCAGTTGCATTCAGTGATTGATCCCAGGGGCTGACCTAAATGGAGCACAAGTCTGTGTATGGCTAGGAGCAATCTCCATACTCTCAATACAGTTACAGGCAACCTCCAAACAAGTCATCTCGCCTCAGGGAACTGGTCCATGACATTTTTTTCTGTATTTTAGCATCCATGATGCTCCTGGAGAAGCAGTCATAAATAGCTAACCCATAAAGATGCCCATACTTAGTTGTCCCCATCCAATACTGCACCAGCTGCACTTGACTGGTTGGGCATTTTATTTCCTCATTCTCACCCTAGATGAAAAATGTCTGTATGGGATACACTGATAATATATGGATATAGGTGGTGCGGTTTACACTCTGTGCACAGACACGTAAAGGAGAAGGTGACAGACACTGAAGGAAACACTTTGGTAGATGGCCACAGCCATGCTCTGAGAGCCACTCTTATTTACAGTGTAGGCTAGCACAGCTTCCTTGAGAGCCGCAGTGTGTTTGGTCTTCCATCCCCCATACACATCCATCTGTCTGAATTCCTCAGCCTAAGGGACAGACAGCATTACCCTTTTCATGTTTTCCCCCCAGAACTGTAGCTTCTTTACATTCAGAAAACAAAACCTGGTATTTAGGCTGTCATATAGATTAGAAGAGGCCACCCTCTGGCTTAAAACACAGTATTATGTATAGTTGAGGGGTTTATCTTTTCATGAATATCATATAATCTTGCTGTTGTTTTTCTGGGACTTTCAAGTGGCCAGTTCACACAAGGAGGTAGCAGAGACCTCCAGAGGTCATCTAGTCCAAGCCCCTGCTCAAGCAGGGCCACCTGCAGCCACTTGTCTAGGACCATGACCAGCTGGTTTTTGAATACCTGGAGTATATTCGAGGATGAAGGATGGAGTCTCCACAACTTCCCTGTGGAACCTGGGACAGCACTCAGTCACACTCTTTTCATCTATCTTTTCAGAGTAAACTATGTGAAAAATTGCAGGTAGCATGTCCAGGCCTGCCTGTGACAACCACGTCCAGTGTCAGTGCATGGGAGACTGGAACAAGCAGACCCTGTGTACAAATGGCATTGGGAGCTCACTGCAGTGCCTCAGTAGCAACCACACGTGTATTTGGCAAGAAATCACTACCATGACCTTTTAGAAATCACTAGGAAGCCTCCATTGCACATTTAGAGGCAGATCTTCAAGCACTGGTCTTTTTATGCATTTAGAAGTACTTTAAAACACAATTAAAGTCTTTAGGCACTTGAACACCAGTGCACATCTGAACACATCATTCTCCACAATCTGAACAGTTCCAAATTGAGAGGACAGATACTTTTGAGTGCGTTGTTCCGGACCTTGATTTTATGTCTATGATGTGAAAGGCCCAGTTAAGAGTCTGGAAGTTCTTCCTTTGTGGTTTAGGAGGTTGAGCAAAATAAAGAAGTGGAGTTACTGGGTCATCCACTCAGTGGCCTCCGTCCCTCTTCCATGTCTCAATGCAGCTGACTGGAGACAACCTGAAGCAGCCTCACGACAACATTTGGGCTTGCAATAGGCACTGACTCCTCTGCTGCAGCCTTTCAAGGCACTGGTTTTCATCACTCACTGTCTTTCTGTTTTTAAAGAGCAGCAAACACAATTTGGGGAACAGGTGAGAAGGGAAAAAAATTATTCCAGCGGTGTGAGGAAACTTCTTGTCAGTAAACGACATTTTATGTACTGCCCATGGCAGCACACGGTGTGTTATTTACTGCTCCTGCTTCACGGACATATTATACTGCTGGTTCAGGTGCCACCATCAGAGTGCAACTTATCACATAGTGACTCACAGCATCCTAGAGGAAAAATGACAGAGGCAACTCATGACATTTCTTTAGCACTGTGGTGACAGATCTCCAACAGCTACAATCAAAGGCCCTAGGATTTGTTGTCAACAGGGCACTTGTGCTGCACAGCCATCAATTACTTGTACACAGAGGTGGGCTAAGTGGTAAATAAGAAGGAAAAAGATGTTGTAGTCATAGCTCACCCTCTTTAGATACAGAATTAGTTAAGAAAAATACAAGTTTTCTGACAGAACACACTCATTAGAGGCAAACAAAACAAACCATGCGATGTGCTGGATTACACACAAGTAGCTAGGCAGTGAGCCCTTCTCTGGCTGGCTCATGGGCTCTTGGGATAGCCATCCACCAGCCACGCTGGGTGCTAACCCTGGCAGCTGGGGCATGTGTTGCACACACTGCTCTGATCCTCTAGAATGGGCCCATTTATTTATTGACTCCTCCTCCAAGGAAAAACAGGAATAAAAATTCTATATTTTTTCCCTAACACAGCAAAAACTATGTGTTTTACCTAAAATGCCACATCACACACAACAGAAATTATGTGCCCTCCACAAGTCTATTCAGAAGGGATCATTTCTGGCTCAGTGAGAAAGAAAATATAAAAAAAGTGAATAGAGGCAGAAGCTGCACAAATGGGGCAGTGAGAGACCAGGCAGAGAACAGGGAGGAAAGAGGAGGAGGAGAAGGCTGCACTTCAGGAATCATTTTCCCACTGCAGCAAAGAACAAGCAGTTGTCATTTCTCCTGCTAGGCCAAAGACTTCTACAATCCTCTGTGACAGGCACAGAAATGGGGTACGCAGGAAAAGCTCACACTTGGTACAATTAGCACAGGTTTCACTAATTTCAGAATTAGTTAGACCAGAGCCAGAGAAGTCTTCTGGTCCATGCCTCAGGAGCCACTGCTGCATTGCTCCCCTTGCAAACATTATTTCCTAGTACTTTGTCCAGCCCAGTTTTAAATTACCCAAGTGATGGCATTTCCACAACTTCCCACAGAGACTCTGCCATGATGTAATTTATCTCAGAGGTTTTAGCTGTCTTCCTTATATTTAGGATGAAATTAAGAAAATTTATGCTGCTAGTTCTCATTATCCTGTCCTTGGAGTACTCTCAACCATTCTCCTCCCTGCCTGAGATTTACATGCTTCAGATACTTGTAAATAGCTGTTCTCCTCCATAGTTTTTCTTTGGTCAAAGCACACAAATTTATTTTAATCCTTATAAATTAGTCCAAGCTGCCCTTTAATCATTTATCTTCATCTCATCTTGGTTCTCTATCTTTGAGGCAGTTAGAAGCAGCAGGGTTTCTTGGGAGTGCTGTGCCTCACACCTTCTCCCACCAAAACCAGCAGCAGATCTGCTCATGTTAAAGCAGGCAAGCGGAGCCAGGGCAGGAATGTCTCACCCCTCAGCTCTGCTGCACAGCAGGTTTTCATGAGGTACTGGGCTGTTGCAAGGATTAAATTGAGATGGATATACAGAAGTTCAATGTATTGCTCACTTTCAAAGGTCTCCGTGCCTGTTTGCTGCGTCCCCAGGGCGGTGGGGCTTGCGTGAGGAGTGCTGTGCTGACTGGCAAGTGTGGAATGAAAGCAGGAGATTTCCAGAGTTTCAACCAAAAAGTCAGAGCCTCCAGCTGAGAGGAGGGAAATACACCGTAACGTGCTCACTGTGTCTGCAGATCTGAGCACAGCAGGAGGCATGAGAGATGCACTGAGCTATGGGTTATCCTCAAAATACCTCCCACTTCACTTGGAAGGTGCCAAAACCTGTAAAATAACCCATTTGAATACAGTTATCAAATAAGATCTCACACAGCTCTCTCACCCTTTACTGACACATATGCTCATGTATCTCTTATTGACATTTTAGATATCTTAATCCTTCAATGTTTTTTCAGCTGCTAATTCTGCACCTGCTTTAAAATAAAATAAAGCCTCACATCTACCATGATTTATTAATTCTTCCTAAGTCCAGGCTGTTTATTGCTCTTTGTTCATTTATGCACTAGCTTGTTTACAGATTCTCTCTTAATATTAGTTCTGTTATTTGCTAGAGACTCAAGTTACATTTACCATATGGTAATTGCAGAGATGACATGGACAACAAACAGTGGAAGCTCAGCTGCTGCAGCAATTACAGCAAGTGCCAGCAGTCTTCAGACTATCTGCTGCCCACCTTCATTTCTTCTCCCCCCACCCTCTGAAGGTTTTCCTTGTGGACTGTATAAAGCCATATGCCACTCTGATCTCTATAGTAAAGACAGGTGGAGATCTGTCCTTCACTATGGCATTACCAGACAGGAATATTCACCTTTTTACTCTCAGTCTGTCTTTCGACTACAGCTCTGCCCTGCTCACTGGCTGCCCCACTCTGCCTTATTAAAGGTAAGTAATCTGAAATCTGAAGCTAGTCAGCCACAATACCCACACTTACTCTCTCACTGTTACAGCAGCCCTAACTTTGTCTTCTGCTCTATCCATAGCTCAGTGTCTCTTAGTTATTTTACAGAAGGCGTCACAAAGGAGCAGATTTCACCGAGTAGTTAGAAGCTTAACAAAGCTGTTCTCTAAGCTGCTTGAATACCTTGGCCCCACTGAAATCACATTTAAAATTCCTGCAGAAGACCAAACAGATGACTACAAGAGACCACTGCTGTCTTCTCCAAGGAAAGACATCAGGTTTACTTCTTGGATCCTGCCAAGAGCACTGGACAGGTTCCACACCCAGAAGGTAGAGGGCTAAAACAGGTAAATGCGTGACTTGATCCTTCAAGGAGATTCGGAAACTCAGAATTACTTATATGAGTATCCCAGCTTGGGAGCAGTGCATTCAACAAAGCTCCTTGTCTGAAAAGGTTGAGGCTCCTCTCTTGTCATTTCTACTATGCCCGCAATGATACTCTTCTAATTCCCAGCAGTCAGCAAGTCTTAACTTAGAAGCTAGTGAGGAACATTTTAAAACTGAATGCAGGGCATTGTGTATCCAAAGAATTTCCTAGCAATGTATATAATAACCATGCTGTTGTTCATCCCCAGGTGGAAGAGATAGGATTCCATTGAATTCAGAGCACTACTTACATTAGCTTCTGTCCCTTGACCCTCCTTTCCAAAAGCCTCTTTTTATGCAAAGTCATCCTAAAAATTAGGACTATCTTTCCAGCCCAGTCAACCTGCATACCATCAGCTGAAGGCTGGCAAGAGAGAAGCAAGAGAGGATCCTTAGGAAGATTTTCTCTGGTGTACATCAGCATAGGTCCAATGAGCCCAAGTCAGCAGAGCCAGCTTATTCTACTGGAAGAGCTGCCTGAGGAGCTTTTTGGCAACATTTCATATAACATAAACCTCCAAAAGGAAAGCTTCATCTACTTCCTCATTGCAACTTGCACCACATACATCAGCTGGAGGGCATCGTCCTGCTTCCTCCATACCAAGTGCATTCCTGTCCTTCCCAGCCTGGTTCCTCCCTCCTCTCAGTGCTCCATGCTGGCCACGGATTTGCTGCAACTAGTCCTGCCAACAGGAGCAGCTGAGTCATAGGAGGTGACCACATCAGCCAGATACACTGGAATGAGACAAGGGAAGGAGAAAATGATCCCTGTATCACCTTGGATCAGCATCTTCAAGTGCCTTATCCTGAAGGTACAATGACAGGCTTAACACAGGTGCTTGGATAACATTCTCATCCTGTGCAGCTCCCCAACCACCAAGCCACCAAGGCAAAGAGGGAGGACAGCCTCTATCCTGCTGCTGAGGGATGCAGCCTCCATATGGATACTAGTTGTTCCACATTTCCATCAGTTCTACTAGGAGCTAAAGCCCTCTTCAGGCCCTGCAGAAACTATCTTTCCCTCCCCTTCTGCAAAGAGAAGATTAAAACTGAGATGTGCTCTACTTGCTTTGAAGTCCACATCTCTCCTAAGACAAGGCTAAAGCAAGAAAATTGCAAGGTCCCTCTCTTGCTGGCAGTTTCAGTGGAGGGCTGACTTGAACAACAGCTAAGGCAGGACTGAACAACCTGTTTTCACATCCTTACTCCACACTCAGCCCCCATCCCCTGCTCCCTCAGCCCAGAAAGCCTCTCCTTGCCAACCATACTTCGGTGGTGGTGCCTTGAACCCAGCTCTTTCTGACAACGCTGGTAACAGTAACTCCTGTCATCTTGGAAACCTGTCACAAGTGATGGAAAATCACTTTGGCCGGAAGAGAAGCAACAGCCCCCAAACACCAGTGGGTGAAGAGCAGTGGGACAGGAAGAGCGTTACCCCCAGCAGAGCCACCAGTATACTATTTCATTCATGTCAGTGATGCAGATGGGTAAAAGAACAAGCACATAAGGTCTTCGACAAAAGGATGGTCACTTCCAAAGACAAGCAGAGCCTTGAAATTAATCCATTTCACTGTGGGAACTCAATGAGCAGATAAATGAACAAAAATGGGGTTTCAATTAATTTGAGGCCCATATCCCAACAACCCTCCATGCTGCAGTAATATCCTTCTTCAGCCTATTCTCCCTGACCTCTGCTCCCCCCTGCACACATGCAAACAAACACTTCCCCATGCCCCTGCTCCTGACCCTTCCTCCCACAGCACCTGTGGTCCTTCCCAGTGACCAGCCAAGCAAGAGGCAGCAGGCACTCTTCTGGCCCTCTGTGCTGGCCAACCTATCAGCAAGCCACCACCACTGGTCCACATTATGCTCATGAAGAGCATAAGAATGTGACACCTGAGAGACCACCACCCTTATACCCTAGGTGACTGCAGCCAGACAGCGGTGCTTGACAGCTGTTGGCTCCCATGCAGACAGTTGCAAATTAGGACCATGCCACCTTTCCATGCTCTCTTTGCAACAGTAAGTGGATGAGGTTTGGAATCATGCACAATCAAGCACAACTCCCACATTCCTTCCCTCAGCCTTCTGTGGGAAATCAATTTTTGTTCGAGGGACAGTACTGGCCAATGAGGTGAAAAGAAGTTCAAGGCTAACACCAACAGAAAGCTCCCAGACTCAGGGTATTTTATCTAGTGAGCACTTCCTAAGCTCTACGCCACACATTTGTGCAACCTGTGGAGCTCAATGCTATAAGAAGTAACTAATGTACTCAAAGACTCAAAGGAAAAATAGATGTGCATGGAAACACCCAAAATATTCATAGAGTCACCAGCCTCTGGATGCTTCCCTCCTCTTGCTCCAGAGCATACTTCAATCTCGCCAGCTTTTGTGGAACTCTCTAATGTGCATGTACAGTGAAAGCTGCAAAAAGCCCTTCTTAACTGAGCATTTGCCTCTTGACCTTTTGCTTTGTCCTAGCAGCCAAGTTCATATGGATCTGACAGGCAGAAAGCCATGCAGAGAGGATAAATGGGGGGTTGAACACATGAGGGATGCTGTTAGAAGACTGGGAAGCTAGAAGGCATGGGCTTGTTGCAGGAATTGGGTACCTGGGGCAGTTACTGGAGAATCATGAAGAAATCTATATATTTTAGAAGACAAAGCAGAGGAGGGAAACGGCCAGATTTGGGGGGAGGAGGTTTGGTCGTGTCACACTGGGATGCATGAAGCAGCAAGGACATGGATCTAGCCAGGCAACAGGCAAGCCAGCAGTTTTCTGGGAGGGATGTAGGTGAACTAAGTGCAGCTGAGCATCTCACCTTCAGTCTCGCAGTGCAAATCCCCAGAGGGGAGGCAGCACCATCGAGCTCTGAAGGTTAAACTGTGCCTTCTGCCTGGCACAAGAGCACAGTGCAGCTGATGGGTAAAACTGCCTACCTACTTAAAAGCAAACCCCAATTCTGCCAGGAGGAACAAGCTTTATTTTTAGCTGGGACACCAGCAGGGTCACTGCTGGTGCTGCATTGTCCCACAGAAGCCAGGGTTTCATGAAGTGTACTGTGCACACAGGGTCACCAGGGGAAAGATCTGTCAGGTCAGCTTTGAGGAGATGGATTATTTAAGTTAGAGAAAAGGAAACATTTACTAGAAGAAATGAACCTGAAACTAATCTGGAGGGTTAAAATGGAAGGGAGCAAATTATGTTTATAGAATCAGAGCAGGCGCTAATTTACATCAGGGCAAATTCTAGTGCATTCTCTAGGAGAATACCCCATCACATCTAACTCCAGCTGCATCCCTTCTGCTCACTTTCTGTTTTGAAAGGCTCATTCTTGATCAGGGGGCTGCCAAAACAAAAGCAGCAGCATGCCATTATCCTTCATTGGGATCCTTGTCAAAGGAAAAGCACACACAGAACCTTGCCTTGCATCTTGAAGACAACAACACTGAGACCTCCACCTTGCTTTGGTCCCCATGTCTTCACACAGGGGCCCGCAGTTGGCCTCAAAGCAGGCAGCTTCTCCAGGACCCATAAGCTGGCCAAGCACAGCACCCTCAGTGAGTGCAGGACAGCAGCACAAACTTAGCCCTCTGCAGCCTTGTGAGGACAAGGAGTCAGGTCATTCCCTCCTAGTGGGTTCCGTGGGTGCAAACCTAATAAAACAGCTGGCACCACTCCCACTTGCGCTGCCAGGGAATGCAGTCTGGAGGTTTCAACATGGAGAGATTGCTGTTGATGAAGTGCTGAGTGCTAGTGTGAAGCTTTCAAGGGACTTGAAAGAACTGGGAGCGGAAGGGAAACTCTCATTTTATCCTCTTCTTGAGGAACCCGAGTCCACTTGGCATGCTGTGTCTGTAAAACAGCTTGGCCTAGGCTCACTGTTTGATTTTTAGTTTTTTAGATGAGGATCAACCGCTGCGCATGTTCTTGGGAAGATTTTATATTTAAAAACATTTTGTCCTTTTTTCCCTGCTGATTCTTGTGCCTCTTAATAGCTTAAGAAGCGCTTTGCAAGACCCCATCACTCTTAGGTTCTTTGCAACTAATTTGCATTCAGGACTATCCATCTCATCAAGAGCAGACTTCAAGGCTGAACCAACTCCAAGCCTTAACTGCTGCAGGCAATCCAGGCAGCAGCTTTACAGGTGGAAGCAGGGCTTCTTAAGCAAACCTGAACATTTTCCACCTCCAGCCGTTTGTTCCCACTCTTCACTAGCTCTCCCCTTTTTGTTAGCACATGCTTATGCCATGAATAAGGACCAGGAACTGATGTGGCTAAAAAGCAAGCTGAACCCAGCCCACCCATGCCTCCATGCCAGTACCCTGCACGGGTAGGAGAGGAGCAGGAACAAGCAGTCAGGGTGGAAAGAAACCAAGGTAAAAATGGCAAGCATGGCAGGGGCAGGTTTGCCCCTTGCAACAATGAATTCTGCAACACCTTCTGGGCCATTTAACAGCCTTATCCTGCTATGCAGAGAAAGACACATCTTCACCTCCACTTTTCCCCACCAACATGCATGTTCAAGAGTCACCGAGTAATCCCAACCAAAACCATGGAAAAGGATAGAGGATAAAGGCGCTTATTAAGGTGAACTTTAGGCTCAACCTCAAAATATTACTTCCCACCAAAGAAAGTCCACCTCAAGGTGACACCCAGGCCTCAATGTCCCAAACCAAAGCTTCTTGAGAGCAAACACTATGGAGGGCAAAAGGACAGCCTCTTCACACAGATCATTACTCCAGTTTGGGTTTGGGAAGCTGTGTCCCTCATGAAGGAAGCCAGCTTTCACCATCATGCAGCATACAGACACATTGGCAGGGCACTTGTCACAGTCAGCACTGTAAGCCCCACTCACTCCTGGGCATATCACCTTCAACGTGACCTCAGCAGTCAGATGTAAGTGCTCTCTCACAGGTACATACCTACATCACTACATTTCTCTTGATTAAAACTATATTCTGTGTTGCTGCTGGAGAGTGATGCCATTTGCTTTGAGACAGCCTCCCAGTACCAGCCTAGGAGAGGGCGACAGTGAAAGCACTGGCAATGCAGTCTCATATGTCTATAGCTTCTAAAACTCTTTGACGCTTCCCTGGTTGCAAAACATGCCCAGCAGCATAGGATATTTAGTATTTCTGATTGCTCTTGACCTCGCTGTCTCTGCTGCTGTCCTGAGTTAGGAGGCTTAGGTAAAAAGACAACAGAGTAGAGGGAGGCAGCAAACACAGCAAGTCCAGTTTTTCAGCCGTGAAATAATCTGCTACTGAATGGAAGTGCTGAATGGAAACAGAAACTTCTCCCTAAATCTAGAGTGTTCTGGAAAAGCTCCTTGTTTTATTACGATGGAAAATCCTCATTGGAGGATTTCATTAGAAAACAAGGTATCATAAAAGAAATGTTAAGAGCCCTAAGCTCCCCTCTCTCCAATGATGTCAACTGTCAGAGACATCAATGACAGCTCAGCTGTGTGATCAAAGGCTCCAGCAAGAGGATTTAAAGACAGAATTACCAGAAAACTTAGAGTTGAAGGAGCATGGGGGCATGATCATCACCTGTTTATAAATGCATCTTACGGGGTGAAGTAGTTACTCTATGATGTTGTACCACAGTAACAATGGCACCTGGATCTTCTCACTGTGACACTGTCATAACAAGATGGGGGGGATAGTACCTTCAGGATGACATGACCCATTCCTGACACCTAATGCCTTGCTATGCCTGCAAAACTATGTGTCAGAACACACACAGTGTTCTGCAATGGGAGACTGGGAGGGAGACTGGAAGGGAGGGAGACTGGGAGGCTACGGTGCTGAACTTCACACGCACACTTGTGACTGCCCTCAGCCACAGCCCGTGGTTTAAAGCATGAAGGCAGAAAGAACAGAGGGGAAGGAGGGAAGCCAACCACTGCCTATATTGTGTCAGTCCCCAGGTGGTGCAGCAGCCCACTGAGGCTGTAGGAGGAACCATGTGAGGTGGTTCCTGGATTTCATCCTGGTGAAGCAAGGACAGTGAGCTCTTCACCCCAAACCCCACAGCCCCACCATCACTGAAATCAGCCAATACAGGATCCCAGGCTCAGCAGCACAGAGGTGTTTTAAGGTTGCTCTGAGAACAGCTTGTGATCTTGTGTATCTTTCACATGCATGGAAGTCTCCAGGACAAAGACTATAATTTATTAGACATTTGAAACTTGGGCCCCCAACCAGGCTGATGCCTTTAGGAGTTTCCAGTATCTAGACAGTAAATCAAGAATAGTATTAATCTATGCCACAATACCTAAATGCAGTGGTGATGGTAGACAGAGTATCACAACTATCAATTTCCTGGCTTCAGAGATATTTTTCTCCCTATTAAGATGTTTTTATCTGTGTAATTTAATTTCCTTCATTGGTTTTTGTTTCTTTTTTTTTTCTAACATAGAATCAGATATTATTGCCTGAGTAAAAAAAAAAAAAAATTTGGCCAGCAATCAAAGCCTTTTTTTGACTGTTGAAGCACATGAAAGGCATCTGAAACGCAACAGCAACAAAGAACAAGGAACTATTTGTCAACGCCACTCGGTCATTGGGGAAGCTTAGGGGAGGAGACTGATGCTGTTTGTTTAAAACAAGCAAACAAAAACCTGACAGACAGACCATTTATCTATATAGTGCTTCACTTGAAAATATTGGCAGAGGGAATACATCTTAACTCGGTTTGTAACAAAAAGTGCTGACACACTCTGTTATGGCACTTCCCTGCCTTGGGGCTGGAGATGCCTGTCACAGGGAGGACCCTGTGGAGCAGTGATACACGTGGATCAGGCACAACACGTCAGCAGGTCATCCCAGGCCCTTAGCAACCCCTCGACCTGTCCAACCAGCAACACCATAGCATCTGCCATGCTCAGACCAGCCTCATCTGAGCTCAGTCCCACCAGCTCCAGAGGAAGCAGGGAGGCTGGATTTGTCCACAGGTACCTCTTTCCTTTCTAAAAGCCAATCAAGCTGGCTCAAGTGCCTTTCGACCACCAGGCAGAACAACTGTCTATGACTCCCCACTAGACCAAAGTCTGCTCTAGTGGGATGGGGCAGCTCCCATCCTCACACTGGCCCAACAACAGCCTATGGAGCACCGAGTGGTGCATGCCCCAGACCATGCTCTGCATCCAGCTACCATCCGTTCTCCTGTTCTGGGTCCTGATGTTCAGGACTCCACACATCATGCTTCCTGCACTGCCCAAAGTGATGGAAAAGACTATCCCACCTGGCAACAGCATCTGCCATCCCAGGTGCCATCCTGTCAGTGGCAGCTGTGCAGAGGAAGGGGGCAATCTCTCTGCCAGGGACAAGCGCTACACACAGTGGCATTCAGATGGCTATGCATCTGCCTTCCCTCTCTCACCCTCTCATCCACTAGTTATTAAAACCATGTCCTCACCAAATCCCTACACAGTAGAAACATATCATTAACAATACAAATGAGACCCAGGGAGATGAAACAACATGCCCAGCAGGAGCCTACCTGCATTTCCACTGCTCTCACAACAGGACCTCAGTGAGGGATTACCACAACTTGTCATACCTTGGGCATTTGGGGAATGCTTGAACACTTCCTAAAGCAGGGCTCATATATGGCGTGGGAAAAAACAAAAAGAAGACTGCTGTACTGTGCCTTATACCTAGGGCTCTCTATCCCAGTCTTCTCCTTCCCCACCCTGGCTGATATTACACCCTTTTATTTACAACAGGGGGCAACAGATCTGACTACCATCACACTGCATGCTCGTGGCTGAACTGAGGGCCCCTCGCTAGCTCTCAGCAGTAGCAGGATGTGCTCTTTTCTAACATCACTACTTCTGCTCAGGAAATAAGTCTTGATCCAGTTGACCACAGGAGACTGAACATAAACACCAAGCATGACTGTCTCAGCTAAACCATGAGCAGGGTAAACAAATGCCTGCAACAGAGCAGGCATTGGGGACTCCCTAGAAATGCTTGTGCCATGGGGAGCAACGCCTCTCCCCACTGCACCAAACCTACAGAGCATCTTCAAGGCATCCGTGTCTTAGCAGTCCCCCAAAGCCAGCTCTGCTCTCCTGGGCCTCCAGCCAGGCTCCAGGGAGCACGGGATGGCAAGCGCTCTTGAATGGGAAGATGCTGCTGACTGTTACCTAAGTCTTCCAGCCCTGTCCTCTCCAGAAATAAAAACCAGCTCAACAAAATCACCCTTTTGCTCTATGATGTGGGGAATTAAAGGGACATACATAAAAGCATGAGGAGTGGAGGATGTGCATAAGGCACCCCTTCTCACCCCCACTGCTCCTCCAGTGTCTCACCTTCAATCTGAAACAGATTTCTAGGGTGAAATCCCCAGAACAAGCCCAGAAACAAAACGAGGAGCCAGGAACCCAACCATTACACTACAGCTCCACTTGGGGGGGGGGGGGGGGGGGGGGGGGGGCGGTGAAGGGGAAAACGGCCATAGCCTCACATTTTAAAATAACAGTTAAAAAACAAAACCCCAAACAAACACACCTGCAAGGGTTTCATCTCCCACGCGGGGTGAGCAATACTTCAGACACAGGTGAAATGAAAAAAGGAAGCCCTGAAGCAAGGCTGGGAGGGAGGAAGAGTATGGAATAACCCAACATTTAGGTCAGCTCGTATGCGTGCATGCGTGTGTATCGTTTCTCCCCCTCCGCAAGTCGGCGGCTGCGGGGGGCCCCGCAACCGGCCCCGTGCCCTATTTAGAGCACAGCCTGGCGCAGCAGCTATATTTGACACCCGGGATAAACAAGCTGGGCCCGGCGGACGGAGCGCGACAGCTGCCCGGGACAGCGGCCCTGCCCCCCCCACCCCCCCGGGAAAAGATGAAAATTAAAACAATTATAATGAATAAATAAATAAATAAATAAATAAATAACGGCGGGGGGAGGGGGGAAGGGAAATTTGTAGCACTGCATGAGAGCCGCTCACCCAGCCCGACAGCCCCGGCACAGCCGCCCCCCCCTCCCGGGCTCCCCGGCATCCCTGCGGGCCGGGCCGCGCCGCACCGAGCCGCGCCGGGGCACCCCCGCCCGGCGGCAGTCGGGATCCCGGGGCCGATGCACACGGGCCCGCAGGTTAGGGCTGCTTCCACCGCCCGCTCCCTCCTTCCCTCCCTCCGTCAGGCCCCGGCCCCGCAGAGCCCGGCCCGGCGCCCCCTCCCCGGCACGCATCCATCCATCCATCTCTCCATCCATCCATCCATCCATCTATCCACCCATGCATCCCGCAGCGCCCTCCCCCCGCAGCACACACACACGCACATACACACACACACGGAGCCGCCGCAGCTCCGGGAAAACAGGACCATTGAAGCGAGCTGCCAGCGCCTGCACAACGTTCAATCCCCTTGTGTCCCCCCTCCCCAGCTGGGAGAGGAGCCTAGGAAGAGCCCCTCGTCCCCCGGCCATCGCCATGCAAGGCGTGAAGCCCCGCTTGACAGCAGGAAACTTAACCGCCAGCCTAGCGTCTCCTACGGAGCAGGGGCAGCACCCTCTTACTTACCCTTCTGCTTGCTTTCCTGACTTTTTTTGGAGGGTCGGGCTGGGGGGTGGGGGCTCCGCTTTCTCCCCAGTACAAATCCTTCCGGTTCCTAACGGGAGCTCATCGCATCTCCCGGTGATTCACCGACGGTGCGTGCGGGCATGGGGGGGGATTCGCCTTTGCATGTCAGTCCAAGTTGCCTTGCTCGCTACAAAACCTGTGCTCTCTTTTGCAGCTGTCAGGGTGAGCGGGGAGGTGCATCTGGAAAAGGGGGTGGGGGGTGGAGGTAAAATGTTGATAAATCCACCAGCCTTGATCTTCAGCTCCGTGCGGTGGAGTTTGGGGAGGGAAGGGAGGTCTGGCGGAGGAGGATGGAGATGAACGGGGGTCGAGGGAGGGAGGAAGAGAAAATGGATTGTACCCCAGATTGCCACTGAATGTGCCGGGCTTCCCCCGCTCCCGCTCTCACACCATCGGGGCTCGGTTCAGGCTTCCCAGCACTACGGAGCACGGCAAAGCGCTGAGCCGGGTTCCTGGGAGCCAGCGAGGTTTGCACAACTGCAGCAAGAAGCCAAATCAAAAAGCCAATCTGCGAGCCTCCAAACTCCACGTCACCCTATCAGCTGGGAGCGAGAGCTGCAACAAATTACAAGCCATGCATATTTATTCTCCTGACCCCAGGGGGAGATTTTCAGATCACTTAAAGAAAGGCACGATGAAACCAGAGCAAACCCTTTCCTAAATAAATAAAGGCAGAGCATGCCTTCCATGTAGCATGCACACACTCACACACACACACACCTCTCCAGGAGATCTCTGTGGGTGTATATATAGATAGAGAAGTGCACTTACTGAGTGGCGATCACTCCTGTACCCTCCTAGTATATTGACTCGACTTCGTGTATTGTAAGCAAGTGAGGGGAAGAACAGGGTAGGCAAGCCTTAGAGCAGAAGAAATTGCATATCTGAAATTTAAAGCATCTGCCAAACACTTCTGAGAGATTAAATATAGGCAGTGTAATTACACAGGCAGAGTTGGTCCTGGGATCCATTTGAAGCTGCATGCTTTGGTTTGTTCTTGCAGAAACCACCCCATCATTTTTTTCAGCTGAAGTCAAATAACAAGTTGTGAGACACCAAGTCATTTTAAAGTAAAAAATACATGTTGCCTCCAAAGCTGCTATTTGACTTTGGCAGAAGATGACTGGGGGCTGGTTTCCAGGGCCGTGGAACAGGACAGTAGCTTTATACCTTGCACAAGGCACATAAGTTTGTCTCCCCTCTGTCCTTGCCACAGCAGTTACAGGCAGATGTGTGCCTCCAGGAGATTTAACTTCTGGCATGGCTTCTCACTTCTTTAAAGGATCTGCAAACCTATGTACTATAAGGCAAGGATCCCCAGTATATATACAGTATATATATACTGCCAAAGAATGGGCTGTTCCATTCTCCAGAGAGCAGCAGGCCCTACTCTGTTATCCCCACTGACTCCCCTTACCCCATGAGGTGATGAGGGAGCAGAAGCTTTCTGGTGAGACACAAGCACATGCACAAGTGCAAACTGTCCCTGTGCAAAAGCAGCTGTGTAAACTGCCATGAAAAATGTGAGCCCAAGTCTCACAATGGGCAACAGCTTTTACCTCGGCAGCCCTTGGCTGCACACCTCAGCACAGAAGGGATCCAGAGACCTGGAAGAGCAGTTACCCATTCTGGCCTGGCTACTTACTGCTATTAGAGGAGGGCATGGCAACCCAGAGACACAGGGGCAGGCAGAGGAGGCCACAAAGAGGATTCAGTTGCTACCAGGGTGGTTGAATGAGTAAGAGATGGCGGCATAGAAGAGTACAGAACATCGTGTGGGTCCTGGACTCAGCCCTGTACCTCCTCACATGCTACTTGGCACTCTTGCTGTCCCCAAATAACCCAAGCAAGGCTTGGAGGCGGGAACATGGCATGGGATGCACATGGGCCAGGGAACAAGGTAACATTGAACATGTGCTGAGGTGCCTGAGCTTGGGGTGCCAGCCAGCCCCACATAGGGCTACATGACTGGATGATGACCCTGTGTGACTTCAGGAAGGGGAAGGACTTCCAAGTGTCTGGGGACACACAGGCATATGTGCATGTGTGGCCTAGGGCATTAAAATGCCCAGCAGTACCACTGGAGCTGTGGAAGGGCCCTTACTGACAGCTCGACATCAATGGTTAAAACCAACGCTGCATGCAGGGACCCTGATGCTGTCCAGTGTTACCCAATCTCCAGGTGGACACTTCCAAACCTCACACCCATGCTAGGGGCACAGACCCGGAGGGTTGCAGCTCTCCAGTCTTCTCCAGCACTGAGCAGAAGAAACTGCCCTGGCTCATCATCACGATGGCAGTTCCAAAGAACTGCTTATGTTTAAGGCTCCGTGAGAGCAGGTCTGGACTCAAGGAATGGTGGTACCAACTGCTTGTGAGCAGCAACAAGGCCTGGGGGTGACACACAAATTTACAGTTGACAATAACCTAAGGCAGAGCTCTTTATTGTACACAGAAGTTTCATTTCACTTCATCTCCTAAACTCCGTATGTAAAATCATGACTGATTTGTTCAAGAGATGCTCCCAGGCATTTCCCTCTTTCCTTTCCTTTCATATGGGCCTGGTCTTACACTGCTCAGCTCAGGTAGGAACTGTTCATCACAAGAGAAAGTATACGAAATTTTTCATCTCCTTAGTCTTACAGGTGTCCTTGCAAGGCACTAAACTAGGATGAAAGCATCCAAACCCTTTATATAATAATACTACAAAAAATAAACCCCCTTGTTTATGTTAGCTTTAGCAAATGAAATACAGGGATTTCAAACCCCTGGGCTGCTTAGCACAACCTTGCTAAGCAAGCCTGGATGTCAGTTTTTAATGAATACCAAGATCACTTGATGTTTCAAGCATTACCTCACCTAAAACCAAAACACTGGAGAAAAACACCAGAAAAAAAATATCAAATCACCAAAACCACAGGAAGACTATCAAATACTATATCAAATAATATATATATATAAGGAACACACACCATTTCTTTCATAAAAGCTTTTCTCACTCCGTGAATAACAAAACTTAATTCATAGTTTGTGCAGCAACCAAAAAAAACCCAAATTTTTAAAGCAAAACCCATTCCCCTTTAGACTCCTCCATGATCACCTGAAACCAAAACCTCAGGTAAGCAACCACACTCATGAACCAGAATGGCATCACTTGGATGCTTTTCCTATGAGCAATCAGGGCCTTAATCCCACTCTCAAACCTGTTTCTAGGCTCTTGAGATTTGGAGCAGAACAAGAAATGCAGGCTTTGCTCTTCCTTTCCTTGTCCATCTAAGACTAGACAGGATTTTTCTAACTTAACCCGTGGTTTAAACATCCCATGGCTTCAGTCTTCTGCTGGCAACCATGCTGATAATAAAGATGAGGACAGCAGGACAGAGCCAGCAGTAGTGCTGTTGATAATATGCGTACCAGGCATTGGCTTGCTCTCAAAGGCCAATGTCATCTACGGACAGAAAAACCTGCCAGTGTCCTGCAAGTTCTGGATGAAACTCTGTGAGTGTGTTGGCTGACTCAGAAGGAACTTCCTCCTTCCCTTTCATCCACCAGCTATGCACTTATCTCATACGGGTAAGAATTTTATACAGCTGCCATCCAAAATGTCAGGTGGATACAGCAATATTACTGCTATATTAAGGCAGACATCACAAGCTGCGGGTTTGATTCCAGGTTTTGGAAAACTTCTAGCTGAGCGAGGCCATAGGAGTTGTTCACACCATCTTGCTGTCCTCCTCTGGTCTTTCAGACCTTGTTCGAATGACCCAAGAATTGCTGCAAACACTACATTTGGCCTTGTTGCTTGAATACATGCAGCCCAACTGCCCCAACCCAAAGTCTGTACCTAAGGGCCTGGCACAGAACCCTTCTCTCATTCAAGGTTTGCTCTTGCTGAACCTGGGTTATGTGCCAGCCTGTTTTTCATAGCTTTGCTTTTCCTCCCTCATCAGCTTTCATCAGGTGCCTGCTCACGTCTCTGTCAGAAGAGATGGGATAATGTGACATTTATTAGTATGATGCATCTGCAGAGCCTTGAAATGAAGTTCCACGTCTGAGAAAAAATGACTTTCTAGGGGAAAGAGGAAAGGAGCCACCATGCAGGAAACAGCTTCAAGGCTGTCCATGATTACTGAGCAAATGAACACAGTTTAACTGTAAAATTCTGTGCTTTATTTTTTCCCCCATGAAAGCCTGCCTTGCACATGTGACTACTCTGGCAGCCAGCCTCGGCTTTACACACACATCCTCAACAATGCACAAGTTCCTATCAAACAAGCCATTGGACACCTGGGAGAGTCTATGCTTTATGGCACTTCCTGTGACCAGTGGGCAATTCCTCCACAAGTCCTAGCAGATGGATTTCTGCCACAGATGCACAATGAAGGATGAAACATTGCTCATTCACAGTGTACTCTGTGCACACTGATCAGGAAGGAGTGAAATATGGGTTGAAACTCTCTGATCCACGGATGTGGCTGTGACAGACATAGGTTGTGGTAAGGTCCTCTAGTCTCATCACAGAGCTTCCCACGGGAGAAAGGGTCAGAGGTAATGTTCCTCAGGTCTGACTCAGAAAGAGGGACATCTTCATCACAGCTTTGTGCAGAGCAGTGTAGAGACGAGCCCATGTGTAGGTGAGTGATACCACAAATATGTCCTGATCTTGGCGTGCCAAGGTGATTCTGTGTAAGTGAACATGGACCTAAAGGAACTTAACGCAGCATTCAGACACCATATATAACACCACCCCACCTAGAATAAAAAGACCTCAAATAAATATATTGAGAGTTCAGGGTAACTCAAACTCTTGAAACCTTCTGATAAGAAGTACCCTGTTCCAAAGGACCCATCTGACAATGGAGAGGGAGAGCACACTTCACAGCCAAGGCTGTGTTCTTCAGGACATCATCTTTTATAATGATCATGGTATTCAGGACACGTGTCAATTCCAAAGTTTCCATTTTAGTATTAGCTTCAGAAACTGAAGGGTGCAGAGAAAGTGGACATCTGTGGTGGAGCATACCTGCTCTGGACAAACCCTGAGGGTGAGGCCTGACAAGCCAGTGAATTCTGAGTCAGGAAGGAAGCACTCATTCAAAGGGGATCTTTCCAGCATTTTAAATACCAACCATAGAGAGTGGTCATCACAGGGACCTTCTCAGGGTGAGGAGCTCTGAGACTTTCCTTCTTTTGGGCATCTTAGAGCAACAGCTTAATACCAACTCTGTTACAAACTAGGTTATATGGTTTTGGAGGGGTTTCATAAGGTAAGATTTTTCCAGGAAGGACCAATGGGATGCACTGCGGTATGTGACAGGACAAAGGGCACATCCAGAAAGTCCCTTTCAACTGCAGTGACTAGTAATTAGCAACCAGCACCAACACTGCTGGCAGTACACCTATCTTCTCAGCTGCAGAACTCTACACGAGGTTCAGATTACAGCACTGGACTGGATATGCTCCCTCCCCACTCCCGCTGGGGACCAAGGGGCCTGGTCTCAGAGAATGATGTTCGGCATGACAGGCGGCAGCCACAGGTATTAGCATGGCAAGCCTGCAAGCACATCAGCATGTTCTGACAGGTTCTCATATATGTCTTACAATGCCCTAGAAAAGAATTTGGCTCCCAAAGTTGTCGATTTATTTAACAACTTCCCAAAATAATTTTGAATTCCAAAAATCGATGGGGAAAGTTCATATTTCATTGATTTTTAAACCTAACAAAGACAAAAATCAATTGTACCTCCACCACTCTGGTTCTCCTGTTAAACACTGGCACCAAGACTTTTTTTTTATGCTTCTTTCACCACTTGCTGGTTAGTACCATGAAAAGAAAAAATAAATCCATGTTTCTAAACCTAGGGCAGTGCTTCACAGAGAGGAGGATCCACAGCAATTCTAGAGCAGCAGCTGGTACCCTGCCATGCACAGGCTGGCTTCTTACACCTCTCAAACTCTTCCCCCTTCATCCTGTGCCTGTACCTTCAAATTCTGGGACTGCTGCTCCCTGGCCAGTGAACTTGCTAACAGGCTGAACTATTAAGTGCTGCTGCTATTGGTAATGAGAAAGGGTTGGGGTTGTGTTATATTGCAGCAGGAGCATGTTGTCCTCCATACTGGTTTCCACTGCCTATGCGTCTTCCACAGCATCAGCATCTAAAATGCTCCCACCCATCTGGCAGCCTGGGTGGCCAATGGACCAATAGCCACCCCACAGATACCCATCTACACACTTGCAGTGCCTGGCACAGGGTCGTGGGTGCTCAGCTCTTGGGCAGAAAACACCGATGTGTCTGTGGCTGCCCTTGCCCTTAGCCTCATGGCAATCCCTGTTGGGGCTGCAAACAAGGTTTCACACTCTGGTTTGTCTCCACTTTGAGCATGCAGGGTGCTAGACTGGAGGCCTCTGACCTCAGGGAATGTTACCAGATAGCACAACTATAGACCTTGATAGCACAGTCCAATGGGAATAATAATAAATGCTGGATAAAGATAGAATAAGATTTTACTATTCCCCTAAGGTCAGTGTAATACTTTTCTTAATAAAACAGCTGAGACCTACTGAAGGAAAAAAAAAAATAAAAAGAATCTCCCAAATAATAGTATCTCCTCTTTTAAAAATCTAGGGCAAAGTGAAGAGTGCCAGATTGTCACTTCCCCTTGAGCAGCTCAAAAAAAGCCGTGCTTCCCTCCAGGAGACTGATCCTGGTTTATAAAAATCAGGGGGGGGAAAGGAACTGTAAAGTACGTTAACATCAACTGTTAATGAAAGTTAGCAGTTTAATTAAAGGAGTGAGCAACCTGTGCATGGAGAGATTAGAGACACACATTCATCTCTAGGATACACGTGACTTCTGTCCAGGTTGGCAGAACCCAGGAAACACATACGGGATGAGTGCTCCTGGTGTGGGAAACTGACCCGAAACTGCTCTGGTAGGGTACAGACAGTCTTCCTGGGAAGAAGCCTGCCATAAGGACTTCACACAAGGGCTGCCACCACCCTCAGCACTGAAGCCTTGATTTTGAATCTCCAGTTATGGCGCCGAACTGTCCTTCTGATGTATGTCATGTTTTTGGATTAAGTGGGTGGTAAAAAACACTGGCTAAAGTATTCATTTATTCAGATTCTCCTCAAAGTGGAGTTTAGGAGGGTATTAGCCCTTCTTTTGATGTTTAAAAAGAGGCCCAACCACAGAAGGACACAGGCACATGCAACATATACCTACACATTCCTAGATCCTGCTGAACACAACCAGCTTGTCCAGGCACACTCACAGCCAAAGCAGTCCCACAGTATTGCTCTGACAACAGGATCCCACCCTCAGAGAAAACAAAAGGATCCAGATGGAACAAAGTTAATTTGTGGAGGAGAAAGGCATACTCAGCCCTGTGCACAAGACAGGGTGATCTTTTATTGGCCAGGTTTCCTTTTAAAGGGGTTTCTTTTACACACAATATGTACTTTGCATGAAGTCCCACCTTCAGCTTCTGCCCTGACATCTGCCCCTTTCTGTACATCATCTCCCACCAGCTCATGGCTCTTACCCTTGTCCCTCTCACCACACACACTCTTTAAGCCCCTCTTTTTGTTGTTGCTGTGGGGACATGATTTTAGCTGTTGCTCTTTGCCAACACATCACATAAACTGTGAGCTTGGAGTAGCTCCCTTTTTTCTCTCTTTCTCTCTACGATAACTAATTTGCACCCCATAATGTGCAGAAGAAATCTCACTCTGGAGATAAAAGGTGGAATAACTCATAATGGCAGAAGCACTTTGGCCTGGAGAGCCTTGGGCTGCCCATCTCCTGCTCCCAGCACACTCCTGGTGCTCCTGGCAGAGGGACGCTACGGTCATTTTGCACAGCCTATGGTCTATGTGGTTTTTCACTTCCAGTTTTGCACTGCTGACCATCTTGCAGCTACAGAGCAGTATCTCCCACTTCCAGGAATCCCAGTCACACAGGGCCGCTCACAGTGCTGTTTACCAAATACACAAACCTCATCTCAAAGACCATGAGCAGAAACACCAGGTAGAAAACACACACACCTCATCTCCAAATGCCAGTAGATTTGTCCAGGGTCACAGCTCACCAGCCACCTGAGCAGCCCTTCACAGGAGTGACCCAACATCGCTCAGAACAGCTGGTAGACAAGACCAAGCTGGCAATGCTCAGTGACTTGTAGTAGAGCCCTAATGCACTGGGTGCTTCTCTCAGCCTGGGCATCCCAAGCCTCTCTCCTCATCCCCCATCTGCCTAGTTCCTCACAATAGGGAAATTAAGGTTCTGGGAGCTCCTACTAGCTATCAAAGTTCCCTGCAGCAGGCTAGCAGCTATGGGAGAGACCACCACATGAGCACAGGAAGGCAAAGGAAGACCTCCAGCTCAGAAGCCACAGCAGAGCTCTTGGCAGGTTAGCTACCAACCCCACAAGCCCTTTACAAAACCATGGGAAAACACCACTTACCTTAATGGGGAGAGCAGCAGAACCTCATGTAAATACCAGAGCCCAGAGGAAACCAAGCCCCAGAGGCTGGCAGGGTGGTGGCAGGGTGGTGACAGGATGCAGATGGGGTCCAGCCCCTGGGAGTGTGCTGCCACCCCAGTGCTGCTGCCTCTGTGCAGAGCAATGGGGATGCTAAGAAGCAGGTCCTGGTTCAGGCCTGCCTTTGCCATGCCCCAGGAGTGTCCTGCAGGAGTCCTGCAGTGGCAGAGCCCTCACCCCTGCCCTGCCAACAGCCCCCCTCCTCGTGGGGATAGGGGCCATCTGTGAACCCATATGAACTCTCCAGCCACTGCCTCCACATGCTGTTCCCTGCCCTAGCCTGCACTCAGCTCACATCTGCTGCACCCACGGTTCTCAAAAGGGCCTGGATTTACTCCTGATCTGGAAGTCAAAGGTACTGACAATGTCGGAATCAATTTCCAGGTACATCTCCCTGTCATCACCCATGCAGCAGAACAGGCTCCTGAGTCCCAGCAGCATGCAGACCAAGTTACTCAACCTGCTGCTGCCAGCCCTGCCCTAGCTTACTCTGTGAGCTTCAGCAGTGCCAGGCAACTCCAGAAATGCAACGGGCATTACTCATCTCCCAAAGCTGCTACAAGGGCTAATTGCTTGACACTTGGTTGCAATGCCCTCTAGAAAATGGAGGTGTGGTTCAGCACACTCATTATGTGGCTCATTACAGAAGTTCATATTTACTAGACAAGGGAAATGGCATCCCAGGAGCAGTAGCATCAGGAAGCAGCCTCCTTGCCTAGCATCATGCGATTTTGCAGGAGCAGCAGGGCCTGCAGTGCTTGGATTCCCTTTCAGCTGGTTCTGCTACAAACCCTTGTGCTCCCCCTTTAGCTGCTGTCATCATCTCACTGGTTTCAGCTGTATCTAGAAATGGACTGAGCTCTTACTTAGCATGGTTATGTTCTTGTGGTATTCCACTTCACATCTTTCTAGTGCCTATTCAAGTACTTTCTTGTAACTGAGAAGGAGAGTGGCTCCGAGCCCTACAGGGCACAGGCAGAGTGATGTGACTGCTACTGGGGAACAAGGGATAGCCAAGCCATTGGCTGCCACAGCCACCTCTGGGGCAAAGACCAAAGTTCCCCTCTTCTTCACCGGCTGGTGGAGCATTATCTCCTCTGCCCAACACTATCGTGCAGATCCACATGCTGCTGCCGGTCACCTATTGCACACAGAAGCCTGGCAGCAAGTCCCTGGCTCCCATCACTGCCAGACCTACTGTGGGTTTCCAGGAAAGGTGAAGAGCATGGCTGCCCCTCCACATGCTGTAAGGGTTTTAATCCCATCGTTGTGTGTGCAGTGTGTGCAATAGAGCCATGAGGTGAAGCTTATTTTGTCATGCCTTCAGAAAGACGGAAACCAGGAAACACATTTTATCTAGCCTCTCCACAGACACATCTCTGTCCCCGTTTCTCTGTTGGTGGCTTCATGGTTTACTGCCTTCATGAGACAGAGCTGTTGCCATGAGGTCAGGGGTGATACAAGGAGGCACAAAAGCACAAAATGGAATCAGTTCTAAGTAATGATAAGTTTGATAGCTTTGTAATGGAAAATAACCGTGGTGCCTGAAGGTAGTTGACATAGTTTCAGGTCCTCAGAACCTCAGTACAAAAGGTGTGAGAAAAGCAAAATGGAAGAACAGGACCTGGGGGTAGGGAGTATCTGGGACTAGCTGATGGCCAGGATGGGAGCACCTAAACTAACTAACTGACAAGTAGGAGGACAGGATGATTGCTATGTCTGTAATGTTAATTAAGCTGGGAAAAGTAAACGACCCTTAAAGATCACCATCACATTCTTGTATGAATACGGGAGACTTTCTGGAAAATGATATAATATGCTCAGTGACTATATAAGGATGGCCTGCAGAGCAATATGGGGACACACGTTAGGAGGAGTTATCCCCCGTGTCTCCCGGTGCCGCAATAAAGAATACCTGCTTGTCAGCTTGAAACTGTTGGCGAGTTTGTTCCTGGAGCTTTCCCTGAATCAGGAGACAGGCTGTAAAAGCAGCTTCCTTGTTGGACATGTTCAGTGGGTGCATTGAGATTTCAAGTCCTTTGCCAGCTTCCACAGCGAACACGTGTTCAGAAAAAAAAAAAAAAAAGGAAAAAAAAAAAAAAGATATTAACAGAAGGAGCAAAGCCTCAACGTGTCCCATCACTTCCCCCAGCTGCTGCTGTGTCTGATCATTTTCATAGTGTATCAGGAAGTGTGAAATCACTGATTAGTTTTATGACAGAGATTTCATCACAGAAGCTGGGACATGAAAACTTCCTCTCCTGAATACAGTTGCAGCTACCAACTCCCCCCCTTACACAGGGTACTACTGAGGAAGGCAGTGAGACAAAACACTCCAAACCAGGTCACTTCTTTTCTTGGATGGAAGCACACAGATGAGTGCCAGTCCTTCCTATAGAAACCTCTCAGGATACTGTGATGCTGAGCAGTGGAAGTTCCCTTCACAGATTTCTTACCAGCACGCAGTAAATAAGACACTTCCACACTTACTCCAGAGCCCTACTGCCTGGAAAAGGCTCTTGTACCTCTCAGCAGCAGCAAAGGCAGAGCTCCAAGCCCAGGCACCCTGTCTGTGAAGCATCAAGCACCCAGACTCAGCCTCCAGGCACTCTTAACTGTCCAAGCATTGCATTCCTCTTATCAAGGTTGAAGGTCTCCATATCCTGTAGAACCAGTTCAGGAAATGCAAACTCAGGAGCTTCAGATGCCTTCTCTGGGCTTTTGGAGAACATGAGGACAACCTGCCCCATCTGCATCCACAGCTTCCAGAGGAGATCGTCTCCCTCACACAATGCATTTAACAGAGATAAGTGCAACGACGTCCTGACCAGTCCCAACTTTGCTGCAGTGCACAGGGGGAGATGCAGAGAGCTTCCAGTCACTTTAGCAGGGTGCAGATTATGAAGAGATCAAGCCAAACCCTGATGCTATGGAAATTAGCTGGAATTTTGTCACTGTGAGCAGTATAGCCCATGCTACACTATGGGAGCTGCTGGGTAGCCTGGAGAAGCAGCACAGAGCGGTGGAGGGCAGAAAGCAACGCATGCTAGTATCTTCCATGCAAAGCATGTCCAGTATCTTCCAAGGGGAATTTCCAGAAGCAGAATGAAACTTGGACTCCATCCAGAACATCACAGCCAGCAGCCCAGTGGTGGAGTATAACAGACCTTTAATGACAACTGCTGAGTTGATGCCTGCAAATAGGCAAGATCATAGACAAAGAGGTCACTGGTTTGCTCCTGACCTTGAACTGGTCTGGAAGCTGCTGCAGTCACACTGGCACTGCCTCAGCCTCTCAAAGGAATAAGTACAACATGCATAGCGACCTCCTGATGCAGCCTGTATCCTTTTTGTGCTCCGAAGGACCTTGTCCTTCATACACCACCCTGGGATTATACTCTGACTGTTTATTATTTAATGAAGCAGGTGGAGAAGGGAATTACCTGGGACAACAGCAGTTCTCCTGCTTCCCTGGCATGGGATGGTTTTAGCCAGCACAGGTGAAGAGACAGTCCTACAAGACACCTGCCTTGACCACATCCAGAAGGGAAGGCTAATGTGGGCCAGGTTAGCACACATAAGGGCAGTGCTATGGTCCAAACTGGACCAAACAAATCAGAGCACCTGGACAGAGAGAAACCCTCGAGCCAGGATACAAAACTGAATCATAGTTTTATGGGCTAGGAAAAAAGGGGAAGGATTTTGAAGTCTGCAAAGCATTTATTATCTTTTCTGCTTTGCTTTTTCCTTACCCCTTGTTTTAATATGATGGATCACCCGATAACTACAGGCAGTCGCTCTGACTGACAGGTACACCCAGGATAAAGGAGAGCAGGAAATTGGATCTGAGGCTTCATACTGTATTTCAGTGAGTTCTGGAGCCACCAGAATGAGATACTTGGTTGGATTGCTGGTGCCATCGCACTCCCCACAGCTGCAGACATGCAACCCTGTGTTCAATTTCCTGCCATCACTCGTTGTGTCTAGTGCACAGCCGAAGAACAGGAGTATGAAGCATATCAGATTTAGAAATGTATATGAATGAGGCACAAGCCCTGGTTAGAGTAGGAAATAGAACTGTTCAGAACATGGTTTTCACCAGGAGCTTCCTCCTCTCCCTAACTCCCCCACTCTGTATTGTCCAGGGCTTAAAGTCACAACTGTTGCTTCTTTCACCAAGACATAGATGAACTGGTTTAGTACTTGCTTTTCTAGCCCCACTTTCTCTGTCCACTGAGAGGAAAGCTCTCTTAGTGTGTACCCTGTCACCCCTCCCTTCCTCTCTTGTCCCAGCTACTCTGGGTCATGGCAGAGGTGGTGATGATGATGATGGCTTGACTTCACGAAGATCTGGGAAGGGCATTACCCAGAGCACACCACTTAGTTGCCTTTGCTCTGCCACCCTCTGCATCCCACTGGAAAAGCTGGTTTGCATGCTGAAGGGGACAAAGAAGGGAGGGGGCAGGGGTACATTTTCATTATTAAATCTCTTTTTGGTTCCAATGTGGCTTTGCAGGAGCTATCAGGACATTTGGAATCTGTTCCCATTGCAGGCTTTGCTGAGTCCTCAAAACCGAACCCCATCAGACATTTCCTCAGCTGTTAGGCAGGCAGGAAGGCATTCTTCCAGAAGGACCATGAGGCTTACAGGAGCAAAGCCAGCCTTGATGTGGCACTGGGGCACTAAGTTCCGAATCCTACACTACTGATATTTTGAAGGAGATGAAGCCTATGAATCCCAGCCTGGAGAAAGGCATTGCTCCTGGAGCCTCTCTCTGAACTGGACTCAAACAGCTTCATACGTCAGGGGGTTTGGAGTCCAGATCCTAGTTCACAGTCCTCACTCATCCTTTGCTACAGAGAGCCATTTGCACTTCTGGATTGCAGCCTGGATCAAAGACAGGTGTAGTGAAATACTCAGGCAAGGTTTTTTGCTCAAGTACAGCCGGCCAGTCCTAAAATACATGGAGGTTTCATTAAACCAGTATTTTTATTTCAGATCTATGGGCTGGACAAATATCTGATTATGCATGAGGTTAAATTGCTTCCCAGCTTTTGGGAATCTGCACTCCTTCCCTATGGACAGCTATTCCAATTGCTATACCACCTGGAAAACCACACAGCAATAATATTCTTTGCCTTCCTGGCCCATAAGGCTGGACTGTAACAGACAAAATATTGATGCAGCAACCTGATGTAATCAAGAGCTATAAAAGGCAAAGCAGTAAATCATTCGGATTCATCTGTCTGTCTGTGCACTTAGCTGCTCTTGATGTTTTCTAAAGCATCCAATAAATAAAACTGCATTTAACAGTCACACAGCAATTTTCCTTGCAAAACCTTGTGTTTGCACAGGCAATGGGGGTGGTGGGGAAGGAATGTGTCTGGGAAGTAGGTCAAGAAGTGTCCAGAATTATGAACTCTTTCTATTCTTCCCTGCAGGTGGGTCATTGAAACTTATCTCACTATTGAGCATAGCTGTTGAAAAAGTGGCTCTTCTGCTTCCAGGGTTAGAGTCAACCATATTCTTTACTAAGCTTTCCCTCAGTGCTCTTAAGAACGATCATCAAGTCCACTTATAAGACCTGAAATGAGAGCTGCAGGTCTGACAGGAGCTTGTGCAATGCTATCTGGAAATGAAGAGTTAGGTCTGCCTTTAATGCTTTGGTTAGGACCATCAAGACCTGCCCTAGAGGGCAGAAGCCAGGGCAGAGGCAGAAATACTGGCTGCAGCTTCCCTCCTGAGCGAGAACTGCTGTTGCCCAGAGCTGGGAGATCAGGTAAGCTGGAGAAATACACACAGGGGCAGCAGCAAAAGAGGTTCTTACCCTTACAAAAGAGGACCAGGAGCCCAGAGTCCTCTCCACAGCACAGAAGTGGGTTGAGGTCCGCTCTGTGCCAGGAACTCTGATTTCAGCACAACCTGCAGAACCACAGAGGCACCTTATAGGTTTCAGATACAGTAAAGCACATTTTTGTTCCAGCCCATGAGACAAGCTTTGCTTTTCCTCTGCATCACAAGACTTTGGTTTCCAAAGAATCTATCAAGATATAAAGAAGGTAAACGAGATCAATGATTCCCATCAGCTTTCAAAGCAACTGAAGAGACACCTGAGGAGCTGGAAAGAACCATAGGTTATCAAAAACGGAAGTATTTTCTCATTTACCAGAATTCCTGAGAAGCAGGAAAAAAGAAAGCCTCTTTCTTCACCTGCTCAGCCCCAGTAATTACACAGACCCTGAGGCCTCCCGAGAGAGAAAACACTACCAGCAGCTCAGGCTTTCAGTAAAACACTATAGACCACCTCATCAGCCTCACCCGTGCACATCCATTGCAGGTGAGTGCTATTGAACCAGCCAGCTCTGGAGGTGGGTGGCTAGTGCCCAAGTGTCCCTGACACTTGCAGAGCTACTTTAACTTACCCCAGCTGAAGATTTTCCCCATTGGCTGACATTTAACTGCCCTGGTTTCTGCAGGATTTATCAAGAAGTCAGGCATTCAAAGTGACTCATCCCAGCTAAGCCAGAGCCAGCAAGAGCTGTCACACTGCGCAGTACTCTGGCTGCCCAGGGGGGTGTCAGTAATGCAGAGTGACCGGATCCTCCTTTGCCTCATTAACTTGGGCATCAGTGGTGTGTTGCAGGGCATCCATCATGTTGGATAAACCCCTCCTGTGCACTAGAGGTGTGGGTGATGGGAGCCTCTCTGTTTTGCAATGGGGCAATGTTCATACCCACGCTATGGCAAACTTCAGTTACACCAGAGCACGTACAGAGCAGCCCAACTGGCTTGCATGCAGCTACACTAGGATAAACAGGAAGAAAATCCCTAATTATAATAACCTGTCAAATATCTTGCACCTTCCCCCACTCTCTTCCATTGCCTTCATAGCCTGTCTCTCTCCCTGTCAGCCTGCTCCTGATTTTTAATGGGTTTGCAGTATATTTAGACTGAGGATAAAGCTTACATGTGAGCAGGTAAATTGGAGGCAGCAGAGCAGTATCCCACAAAGCCTGGAGGAGATTGTGGCATGTGCTCCCAAAGCAGCTGGACACTATGGTCAGCAGCAGGTCCTTCATTGCCAGGCTCTGATAACAGGCCTATGTGTGCATGCAACCGATTAATTTTACTCCATGGGCCCTCTCCATTCTCCTTCTGGTTCCAAACTCTGGGCTTGGACCACAGGCATGTCTCACTAGAGGGCAGCAGGATGCATTTAGAGATGGACACAGCAGAGCCAGCTGGGCTACAAGTCAGTCCAGCCCTCTGGATCCAGGGAGAGCAATGAATAGGACAATACACAGGCCATGGTTTGGATGGTGCTACCACTATCACAGCCAGTACATGGGGCCAGGAGGGAGCTGGCCCAGCAAAGCCCAGGCCAGGTGGGCAAAGGGAGGGTTTTGCATTCAGAGTTACACTAAAGGGTCCAGGGCAGCAGTGCCTGACATTAATACGTTTGGCACAGCATTAAAAAGAGGAGTAAATGAAATGGGAGGCCAGATCATCAGCCTTGATGTAGCACATGAAAGGAGACGTTTATTATCAGAAGATCAGAGACAAGGAGGCGCATCTGCAAAAAAAAACCCACCCAAATGGCTACAGCAGAAGGTTCAGCTGCCGAACAACCACATGATGGGCAGGAATTTGGAAAGAGCTGCTTCTCCCTCTCAGACACACACACAAACCTGCTTTTCCCTGGCTTGTTCCAGAGAGAGGAGTTACGCAGAAAGGAGATGTGGGGTGAGGCTCTGTTCAAACAACAGAACTGCTAAAAGCTGTGGAAAACCAAACTGAATGCATAGGATGAATTGAGCAGTAACACTGAAGCAATACAAAGTTTGTCACTGGGATCTCGAGTGAAAGAGAAGTGGAAATTACTCAGTGTGGGCAGGCAATCCTCTGTTTGAACAGTGGAAACAGCATTTTTAGGTTTACTGTAAGAGCCAGATTAGTCCAAGAGCATTGAAGGTAGCTCTCATTTTGTGGGCCAGTGATTTTCCATTCCAGTGCAAGCTGGAGCTGATGGACACAGGGCATCACCTGCAGCCATCATCAGCTCAGACCCAGTCCTGCTCAGCAGCTCCTTGCCTGACACAGTCTGGATAACTGAGCAAAACGATCTTGGCTTCCTCCTGCAGATGGGTGTCTCCAGTGGAAGGCTGTTGTCACCACGGCCAGTCATCACTCTTCATTCATAGCCTTCAACACTGGTTTAACCATAAGGGAGGAGCAGCTTGCATTGCCCCAGTGCTGTTCCCCGGGATACTGATAGCCATTTGGATAAACCACTGACAGGGGAGATATGAGAGAGCTTCAGTCTGCAAAGCCCAGCTAGCTAAACACTAAGCCATCCTTGGTCAGACGGTGATTCTGGGACACAGATCTGCCAGCATATGAGCCAAGGACAATCATGGCCAGCTCCTTCCAAACCCACGCACAGAAGGAAGAAAGGCTTGTGCAGCATTTAAATTAGCTTTTCCAGCAATATTTGGACCTCCAAAATGCTCCCATGTTTTAAGATGGCTTCCCAGAGCAATGAGGTGTTCCTATGGGTCTGTATGCTCTGTCACTCTCTGATCCTAGCAGACTGAAAGATTACCCAGGCAGAACAAGAAAAGAGCACAAGTAATTTGCCTGTGTCATTAAGAAAATGGAAGCAGGACAGCAAGCCCCAGCCCTACAAATGGTTATCTTTAAGTATGTAATTCTTAATTACATATTTAAGCAAAGCCTAGGGTAATTTAGTAAGTTAAGCATATAATTCCACTTTAACTGACGGGTAAGTCCCTAAAGCAAATGCTTACGTGTACATAGGGCTGCTCCCTAACTCAGCCAAGACTAACTGGGAGCTGGAGAGGCCTCATTTGAGTGGCCCTGTGGATGCTTCAGCAAGGTACTGTACCAGTGTGCACACAAGTGGACAACAGAGCCACATCCTGGATTTACACAATTCCAAGCTGCCAAGACTGCAGCCCTGGGTGAGAATAACCCATGTTTACTAGAGAGAGGTAGATGGGGACACACACACAGGACATGCAGGCTGAGGAGGGTTGGCCCCATCCACAATTTAGGGCAGGCAGCCCTAAGGCCACCCAAACAGAAGGATCTGCACCTTTCCATCTGCCAGCAGAGTTCCAGCATCCAGGCAGCTCACCTCTTGTCACCCCAGCACAGCTGTGCTGCAAGGAGTTTGTTGCACAAACTCATCTACTTCTTAGGTGCACCATCTATAAAATTAGGTTAAAAATAGATATCCACCTTTAGAAAGGTATCTGGAGATCCTCAGGTGAGCGCTGTGCAGATAGAGACTGCCATCATTAACAACCAAGATGAAAATAAGTACTGAGGGGGGAGGGAGATCTGCACTGAACCTTTTGATGGGAAAAAGTCTATTGCAGTCACATTCACTCTTTGGAAAATTACCTCAGCTCTGATCAGGCTAAACAAGACTGGCAATGAACACAGGGCAGGCTGCCTGCCTGGAGCTGCCTCTGAACCAGCCCCTCTCCCCAGCAGCTGAAGGAGCAGAGCATGCCTTGTCCCAGGAGGTGTAGGGGCAGCACAGTGGCTGCAGGACCAGGCTCGGCTCCCTCCATGGGTGTTTGAAGGCTTGCTGCTCTTGGGGAGCCCCTATAGTCTTAGAGTGAAGCTTTCCATTTCTGCATTCAAGTCAAGACACAAAGCTGTGTATCAAGTGAAAACACACCAAAAAGGAGAAAAAGAAAGCTGGCAGTGTGGCATAATTCCTCTTATGGGTGGCTGTCATGAAGCGAGAGGTAAACATGAAACAGAAGTCTTCAATACAAAAAAAAAAATCACACTTCTTCTGGTGCCAGTACAATGGAGAATGGACTTAATTTGACACTTAAGGGAAGAGGTGGAGGGAAGAATGGAAAGAGGCAAGGATTGCCTGCCGCTCTTGGACACGTAAAGGAGGATCTGGGACAAGACCTGTTTAAAGGATTACAGCATTAATTGTGCATCTACCTTGCTTGGCACAGAAGGTCACCTAAGCCACAGATGGCGCCTTCACCAAGGCACAAGAAGCTGCAGTGAATGGCTGTGCACACAACAGTCAGCCCTCCTCAAGCAGTTGTATCCTTCCTGCTTCTTTACCTTCCTGGGCACTGAACAATGTGCTAAAACCCAGTGCAAATCACTCCTCCAGCTCTTACAGCTGGTGCCCACCTGCCTCTGCCAGAGCTGAGCCCAGGGACACAGAGTGAACAGATACAAGTGACCTCTAACTGTCTGAGCTGCACGCCAACAGCACCAAGGAATTTATCCACAGCAGAGGATCGTTGTGCTGGGTATTGTGTAAATGCAGGGAGACTAGGCTTTGACTTCTTACCTGCTTATGAAGGCTAGGGAAAGGGTGGAAACAACAGGGAATTACTCCCTTTTCCTGGATGCAGCAGAGCAATAGCATGTGATTACAAAGGGAGACTCTAACAGACCTTGTCTGCCTCCTTAGAAATTGAGGGCCAATTTCTTTCAACAGCAGCATCAGTAATTTCTCCAATGCCAATAGTCAGCTCAAAATAGACAGCACAAATGCTCATTGGCATTTCAGAGGTGAACAGTAAATAAGCATTCATTGTTGAACAGATGCCCTCCTCTCTTCCTCATGTTAGATCTTTTATCTTTCTGCCTAAGAAGCAAGCAGAAAACAGCATTGCTAAGTAGCTTCCATTAAGATAATGTCACCTTGCCAGGGCTGCCTACCTTCTGGGCAGGACTTGATGAACATCCCAAAGCATGTTGCATATGCTGAGTTTTATTCCAACTGGATATAGTTTGGAGGGTAGAATCACCTAGGAAGAGATGCTTGAGAAGACAATGAGTAGAGATGTGGGATGGAGGAAGTACAGCTGAGGAGCTGGGAGAGGAAAGAAGCTTGCAGCAAGGAGAAAATGGTTCTGCCCTGGCTAACACTAAAATCTGACAGTCAGTCTGTGACTCAGTCAATCCACTCTGAGCATGACATTTCCCTTGGTAGAACACGTCCTCTCCCCAGTTTCTCTGCTCTAATGCACTGATGCTTTCATTTCAAAAGGTGAAATGATTACAAGGGATTCTAAAAATACACATAGGCTTTAATTCCACTCCCCCATCTCTGGTGGAACAGAATTTCCAGCTTTCCTGTTAGCCAACACAGAGATTTTATCTGAAAGATGTTCAGGGGCACAAGACCATTTCTTTCTTTTCATTATCTCCTTCCCTTATACAACATTTACAGACCAGTCTAGTTCTTTGGGTGATCATCAGTTAGCACACTTCCAGCCCAACCAAAGGAAAAAGCCTTTCTCCTACCCATCCTTCAATCTGCCAGCCCTTCAGCCTGATTAAAGGTCTAACCCAGTAATGTCCAAGTTTCCCATGCTGTTGGCCACTTTAGCTACTGAGGTTCTCGCAGCCCCTTCCTTGCCGTAAGACTGACTATGCAGCAGATACACAGAGCTGGGGCTCATCACACATGCAGCAGCCGTATGCTCCTGCAGAACACAAACCTCCCAGAGGACAGACACCACAAAAGTCCTCCCAGTTCCTGCCACTCCTGGCTGCCCTGCAGAGATAGGGGCCCGAACACCAGTGCACAGGCTGGGTAAGTTGTCCTTTCAGGGGATACAGCTATGATGCATATATGAGGTGCTCCAATACTCATTCCAGAACAGAGAAGAATATGCAGTCAGTCTCTGTTGTACAAAGCCAGCTGAGCATTTAAAACCAGGAGGGGTTAGATTAAAAAAAAAAAAAGTTAATTATACAAATGTTAAACTTTTCTTGCTTCAAATGCTCAATGTACTTGCAATTATGCTAAAATAAATATATATATATGTATATATATACACACCAGCCTACAGATGATATCAGACAGACTTTATGCAGGGGAGCTCTTCAAACTGATGAGAAAGTATTTAATAAAAATACAGTTTATTCATGTAACATTAAGTCAGTAGAAACCTTCTCCAGCTTTAAATGCTTTTACGTCACATCTGAAGCATTTTCTTTTTCTGCTATGGTTTGAAAGACGTATTCAAATACTAAGTTACGGTAATTCCTGCTTATGCATTAGGTATTCAAAATAGAATCCTTAATTGCAAGTTGCAAAAGCTATAAATGGCAGGCAATAAATCTCAACAACAGAGGATCAAAAGGGAAGAAAAACCAGCAACATGGCTGTTTTTATGTAAAACCAGGACACATTAATCTGGTACAAGACCTCAGTTGTTAGAGGGAGAATTTTACCTCAAGCAACAGATTAATGAAACACTTCTGTATTAATAAGATTAAGGAGATACACACATTTCTACTCAAAATCATTGTCAGTATCCAAAAAAACTCAAGCTTTTCATTGTGCCTTCAGATGAAAATGCCCTTACACCTCCAGTTTGCACACACAAAAGCAGGGGATTATTTAATAGATATCTCTTTTAATATACACTACAAAATTCTCATTTCAAAATTTTGTAGAATAAATGGATGTCTGAAAGCATTTTAACCACTTCTTTTGTGGTCCCCCATGAGATGACTTTAAATTAAAGACTCTTTCACATGTGCATGGACCAACTGAAACAGTTTTCCAGCTCCTATGATACAGAGTCAAAAGTGAACTAAATATATTTTATATGCATATTTTTATGTATGTGTGTATATATATATATATATATATATATAAATAAATGCAAATCAAAAAGCTCCAGAGACATTCTGCAGAGCTGCTGCCCCAAGGACAGCACAGCCTGCACCCTCTCCATGCCCTGGGCAGAACACTGGCTCGTGGTGAAAGAGTCCTGCCAGGACCAAGGCACTGAGCCACAGTGCCCATGAGGGACTGACGGTGATGCTGCCAGGCCCTTACTGCACGGGATATTCCATTTCTACAGAAACTTGAATAAAACAGATGTTTTCCTTCCACTGAGCCACCAGCAGTGCCCTGCTCTCCCAGGGCACCAGCTCTCTGCTGTAGTTCACTCCAGCCTGTCTGTGGCTCCGCAGCAAGCCAGCCATGCAGAGCAGCGGTCTTCCAGCAGGCTTCCCAGCTCAGCATGATCTCCTCTTACAAAGACATCCCCAACCACGACATGAGGAGGAACAAGAGACTGTCAAAAGGGGCCAGCAGCTAAGCATGACACTTCTCTCGGTCGGCTCCTAATGGGATAATAAGTGTGATTTCAGGTAGTAACAGCTTCTGTTAGATATCATAGGCCTGAGGCCATGTACTCACAGAGAGAAAGAAGCCACCCTTGGTAAACAGATTTCACTTGGACTGGAAATTCGCAGTGTTTATTCACTGATTTGTTTCAGGAAAGCTGTTTCAGTGGCTTCCCTGCCATTATTGATTCAAATACATTTGCTAATTATTTGGAACACAGTTGAGATTTGCCCAGCTGCTGCAGTTATCTGGGATTTACCAAACAAGAGTCACCAACTGATAAATGCGGTTCTTCCATCAAACAACTCATTGGATTACTTACACACTGGAGCAAGGCCCACTGCCACATATGGAAATGAGAGCCTTGCTGGCCCCTGAGGAGAGCCAAAGCACTGCTAGGTCTGTTCAAAGCTCTTCAAAGAGACACCAATAGAGCTTGCCTTCAAAATAACTGTAGTTTATTATTTAAGTCTACCTTTTCCTTTTTTAGTAACAAAACAGTCATAATTATTAATCATGATTGTTTTCAGTGAATCTAATTGCAGTGTTCCCTAAAGCATAGCAACACTCCCTCCATGCCCAGCCAACTGAAATAGAAAAATCACACCCCAAAAATAGCAGCAAGAGACAGTGAGCAAAACCTGGCCTCTCACAGCTTGTGCCATTAAACCAGACACATCTTTGAGACAAATTCAGCTGGGAGTCTAAGACTCTAGAGGATATCACTACATTTCCACAAAAGCCAACCAGAGGTTTCCTGCAGCAGAAGTCTCCTTCATCCGTCCCTATGTCAAGGCATATAGAGCTGGCTGGTACTGCCCCAGAAGGTTTTAGAAGGTACTTGGCTAGCCCTCCTTAGGTGAAAAGCAAATTCACAACATCCTCCATGTATCTCCTCTACAAAGGGTAGCTGCAGAGACAAGGGTGGAGTTTTTAAACGATCTCTGCCAACACAAGGACTGGAAGATACCCTGTAGTTACAGGGCTTGATGTAGGAATGCTGGAGTGAAATTCCTTTATTCAAGTTACACACAAGGTTCTGCTATATCATTTTATGGTCTCTTCCAGAGATCATATATATGGTTTCTTGTTCCATCAGTGACTTAGGAAAAAAAAACCCAAACAAACCAACCCCCACATGCATCATGTACTTACACTCATGCAGTTGTTCCATATAAACCCTGAGGTGAGCCTACAAACCAGGGACTGCTCTGGAAAGAAACTGCCAGAAAAATGTGCACAGATCTATGGACAAAACCTGCTGTTGGAGACCTCCTCATTTGAAGGTTTAGACTTTGTAGCTGCATCAGGATGAAAAACAAACTGAGAAGGAACACATCAACCTGCACTATGCCACAAGCTCTAACAGATGCACCAACTTCCTGTCACAGTAGTTAAAATGGGCCACAGCTCAGGAAGGGAAGGCATGGAAAAAAACAGCATCCCAACAAAATCTCAAATAAAATAGCCTCCAAAGGTTTTTGTCTGGGACATCAGCATCTTACTCCCCTTTCTGACTCCTCAACAAACTCTTCCATTCCAGATTAATAGGTCCATGTATAAAAAACTAGGATTAGGTAAGGTCTTCAGGCACTAAATCCAGCTGGCAACTACAGTGGCTCTTGTGGATACTTAGCTTTGGATTAAACAGTTTACAACTACCAAAACTAGAAAAACATGCTTGTATTATCATGGTACTTTAAGGCCTTCCTATGTAAGAGACTTTTTTTACCTGGTCTCAGAAGATGCAGGGGTGCAAAGCTCTCAGAGGACTTTACATGTGGTGTCTTCCAAATTTTTTTTGTTTATATTTCCTCTAAGCAGTAATTAGAAAAAAAAAAAGAACAACCCCATTACAGGTGAATGTTTATTTGTTAACCTCCAACTACATTGCAATTTCTCCCATTCTAAAAAGCCCAGACCCACCTGCCTTTTGAAACAGAATTCAGGCCAATGCATCTCAGTTGTGCTTGCAAGGCATGTTAAAGGGGACTTCTAAAAGCTTCCAGGTCTCTTAAAGAGCCTGAATGATAATAGTTACAGATGGAAAAGAGCTAGGAGGTCACTGACTCCACCCTGCTGCCAGGGCAGAAGAGTCCCCAAAGAGAGGAGATGCCAAGACTTAACTGGTAATACACTTGAACTTAGCCCAAAAGCCAAGAAGCAATAATGGGGAGGGGACTGAGAATAAAAGCAACTGGCAGCTGCAGAAGAGCTATGCGCTCTGCAGAAGAGATTCAGGCAAAGCTCTTTGAACAACAGAATTCATCATGTTAGGCAGATGGTATTTGAGTTGCTGCTCTTCATACATAATCCTGAAAGGTCTGCACCAGTTCTCTACTGTAAAGCTGGTTTGCATGTAACAAGAAGCCTCAAGTAGCGTCAATAACATTGTCTCACAGGGCCAGTTTGCTGACACACTGTCCGTGCCCTTGCTGTACACAAGATTATCTTTAATGACAGAAAATATATTTTTATTGCTTCCTCTTGACTTGAAGGAGACTATGAATCCTCTGACCTTGTTGCTCATACAACATGAACTTTGGCTGAAGGATACTCTATGCAAAACTTTGCTTTTCAAGTAGGAAAGATGTATTCCCACTTCAGTCAGCAGATAGGACTGCATTCAGTGCTGCCCAAGAAACCCTATGGCATGACTTCCCCTTGTCTGTGCCATAGTTTTCGCTGAGAAGGTAGCTTAGACACATTACCACTATAGTAGGCAACAATGGGATTGCAATTTCTATCTAAGCACCAGTATGACAGAGTAAGATATTTACTGATCTTTGTAATAATAATTTACTGAGATAATTGTTATTTAAGCTGTCAAGAAATTCAGCAGCTTCTCAAGAGAAAGAAGAAATAAGACATTAAAAAATATGACAATATCAGAGCTGCCCCAATTTTCAAACTCATTCAGAGCCCATAACTCTGACCCAGAGGGTTCAGAGAGGGAAGCTCGAGGGCACTAGCAGGAGAATAGAGACTCACTGTTTTTGAAAGCACCATCCAAATGTTTTATCTTAACTTCCATGAATGTCAAAAATTGAGTCCCTCTGACTGCTTACTAAATGAAGAGATTTCTTTGGGTCCAGCTCACCCAAAGACAGCCTTGTAATCTAAGTGCTTACATAATCCAAGTGCCTTACACATCAGCAGAAGGGAAGAAGCAGTGGAGCACAATTCAACACCCACTTTGGTAGACATCTACCTTTGTATGAGATCATCACTGTCTGCATGCACCTTGATGTTAATGTTTGCCTAGACACTTGCCTTCTATGGAGTTACCATGTGTGTCAGTGGGAATATTCTCTTCTGTATAACCTGAGCAGGCATTCACTGCACAGAGCCAACTAAGGCAACCCTCCTCATCCCTCAGAGGTGCTCCATGCCAGTCCCCACCTTGGCAGGGCACTGACTGCAATGGGATGCTGTGCTCCAGCTCTCCACTATTTGTGTACAGAAAACAGAATTAAGTCTTTGGGGCAGCCTAAATGTGTGTGTGTATGTACGTATGTACATATGTATGTATGTATCTATTATATTCGATATATAATGCACACCGTCTAAAAAACAGCTATAACAGTCATACGGCAGCACATGAGACCTTAAGGTATTATATATTCTCAAAATTTCAGATCTGCTACACCTCTCCATGCAAAGAGAGCAGAAAGCAGTTGAATCCTCCAAGAGCAAAAGAACAAGGACAAAAGAACAAGGCACAGCAATACCTTGGTTGACTGCTGAAGGAGTTTCTAGATCATGGTTATCTCTGTGAAGAGAGCACAGAGCAGAACTAACACCTGTTCTCCCACTGGTTTCTTGGCATTATGTGAACAGACAGAGAGAGAAATGCAAAAAGACTGTATGGAATATGTCAGCTGAAGTTAGTAGTGTGCCAGAAACAGAACTAAAAAAAAGGAAAATCAAGAAAATACTCCTTTTTGGGAGAAGTCTTGGTGGTTTTAATCTTAGGGAGCTGTAGACAATCCTGTGCATCCTTCTACTGCTTGCAAAGAAGATGGGGGGAAACAACAGACACCTCAGGGATAAATAGCGGTGAGACCTGTATATGGTATGACACATGCAGAGGTTACTATCAAATTAGTGAGGTTGATCTAAAGTAATAATGTGTAAATCTGGCTTTGCCAGGACATTATAGCTGCACTTTGAAGATCATATACAGTATTTGTTAGATGGATCTGACAGGTAACATCGAACAACCCTGTGTAGCTTCAATGGACAAAGACTGCTCAATTTTTAATTTCTGTTGTGAATAATTCATTACAGGGGTAAGAAATCTTCTTGAACAGATGAAAGGTAAGAGATAAAGGTCTCCTCCGCCTGCTCGTATTCAAAATCATTGACCATCCAGCTGGGTCTGACCATAGAAAGTACAGGTTACCATATCCAGCTTTTCTTGCAAAGTCTGGATAACCTGGATTAGTGAGAAACCTCAGTACACTAACAGAAAATTACATTCTATGCTGGTCATGGAAAATACAAAAAAACAGACATTCAAACAAGCATTTAAGATATTTGAATTTCTGATTATTTAAAATATAGAGGGCTTTAGCTAAACTCAAAACACACCATGAATATTCCCAGCTGTTCCTCTGCAATGGCTTCCATAAGTCAAACTGCAAAACACTGTGTTGTTATTCATTTTAAACCTAAAAATCTCATATGAGTGCCAGGGTGAACTTTCAAAAACTGACCAAACTGCATAGAAGTTCATCCACATTTAAAGGACGATAAAAATAAAGCATGTGATTTTGCTGTCCAATGTTGCAGTACAGCCAATAAGGATGTTTGCACTTCATAGGGAGCACACAGCCCAGAAGGCCCGTTACATGAAATGTGCAAACTCAGACTTTTGTTCTGAAAATACAAGTTTAACTTTAATCACATCTACAGCCCAGTCAGGATGCTTGCAAGGCAAAATGTATCTGCAGTGGGGTGGATAGCCAAGTAATGGTAAAACATGACTCCAGAACTGGATGGACTGTAGTTGCCTGAAATATATGTGAACATGAGTTAAGACTTGTTTTTCATTGCCTATTTGCTACCAGACAGGGAACTTAAAATTATGGAAACCATAGGCCAAGCACTTAAACAGGAGTAATGTCTCTTTTTTTTTTTTAGATTGGGAAAAATGTTGTCTTTCTTCTTATTATGACATATGAACACATTATTTGAATATCTAATAAAAAAATTACATTATTTAATATCATCATTTGTGGATGCTCCACCCCTGGCAGTGCTCAAGGCTGCATGAGGCGTTGAGCAACCTGGTCTAGTGGCAGGTGTCTTTGCCCATGGCAGAGCATTGGAACTAGATGATGTTTAAGGTCCCTTCCAACTCAAACCATTCTGTGATTCTGTGATTCTATAAGATGAACTAAACAGAAATAAATTCAGGTTGTGGTATTTGTGAAAGCAGGGAGGGAGGGGAACTAGCTTTTAGAAGGAACTTCACCTGTTTGTGTAGAAGTTAGAACAGCACCACCTGAGATAGACAGCAGAATACTGCATGCAGGAAGGGGTCAGTCTTTCCTCTGGAGTTACTGAGTACTAAAATGCTCTGTTAAACTGCAAGCAGGCAACTTCCCGAACACAGGTGTACACATCCACAGAGGTGTGCAGCAATGCACTCATCCATGAGCAGGATCCACATTCACCACGTAATGAAGGAACTGACTGGTACAGCTGATACAAGAGCTTTTCCAGTCTTTTTTTTAGTCTGGTTGATTGACATTTTGCAACCTGTTCATTGCGATGGATCTCTCTTGACAAATCTTTACTGTTATTGAGATCACTTTTTGTGAAAAGCTTGGGAAGCTGTTGAAACATTTTGTGCTGACACTCTTCCAAGTGAAAAACATGTTTTTCAGATTCAGTGGCGGGTCTTCATTTCTAGAGCTAAACTATCTGAGGAAAAAGAATCAAGAATGGAAAAACATGAAAAGCAAAACAAAACATTTGTTCACCCAAACACAAGTATTTCTAAACCCACCAGCTTGCAAAATGCTATACTCAAACTTTTCATTCTGACTTGAGACAAGTATTTTTTAAGCTCAAAAATTTTTCCTCAGACAGAAACAATTTTCCTTCCTTCTCTACCCAGAGGGACCAGTGAGAAAGAACACACTGTTTTATACTACTATTTTTGTCCCTAAGCTTTTTTCCTTTCCACGTCTTCTTTTCTCTTATTTCCTTTTTTCACGTTCATTTTCCTTATTTTTCTTTCTTAAAATGCCCCATCTATTGCAGAACAGAAGAAACCTGAGTCTGGAATGCAAAATTCTTTGCTCTTGCTCTCTTCTTTTCCTCTGTTTATTTGGGAGTATGAAAAGAGCTATATTAAGCTAAAATTTTATTCTGATGTCCTCTGTTCAACAAAAGATAGTCCAATAAGCCACTGAATGAATCACAGGTAACACTTCTCTGGGCAACATTATTAGGAACTGACAGCTGGTGATGGATGAAGATCTCATCTTTTAAAGAAAAAAAGTACATTTAATTTCCTTTGTACATAAACCAGAGAGCACAACATTGTATATCTAAAGATAAAAAGAGACCCAGTATATGTTGGGTGCCATACTTAAGGGGATCTAATACTTGGTCCACGTTTCTGAGCTTACATTCAGGATACCTTCAAATTAATTTAGAAACCACTGTTCTGCAATTCCTGGTAGGCAGACATTAAAAAATGAACTTTTTTTTAAAAAAGAGGGTGACATTTTACAGCCAGCTCCATTACAAAAGAGCAGCTCAAAGACAGAGCCATTATTTTTCAGGAGGAACACTGAAAAACAGGACAAAAAGAGAAGGGAGAATGATTTGTAGGGCACAGAGACAAGTTTACTGCTGATCCTGCCTGGGATTAAGCCATACTCCTGGGAGCCACTGGGCTTCCTTAAGATTGATACCGTAATGGATTTGGTACTGAATACCCACAGTGGAGTTAGTACTGAACATCAAGGATCTCATCAACTACTTTGAAACAGACATGCTAAGTATGGTCATTTTTTCCATCAACTGAAGCACATCAAGCCAGACTCCCAAGTGTGCTGTGTGGAAGTGCGTAAGTTTCTCCTACAGAGGCACTGGCAATACACAGTATCCCCATATTTTTGGGTTTTGGATTTGGGTTTTTTTTTTAACCCTTTCTCAAATGACCTGTGTCTGTGATACATAGTCTACTTTCCTTTTCACATTTGCAATGCATAACCACTTTTTACATGTCCTTTCTGCAGCACTACCAGCTGCTGCTTTGGTTGAATTTCATTTTAATATAGCTCCCAAGCCACATGGAGATGGTGAGGGTGAGACTTTAATTGCTGGTCTGTGTAACGCAAGACTTTTAAACATGCAGTTAAAGTACATGTTGAACAAGAAAATACAGTCAGCCTAGTTCCAGTGGTATGAAAGACTGCTTTGGGTTCCTGGGGTGAGGACAAGTTTAAGAAAAACATCTGCATGGAGCTTTTGTTTCCAAGTCTAGAAACTGTGTGTTGGCTGAGTCTGACTGCAAGTTCTTGCAGGAAAAGAAGACCTAACAGTGAGAAATTACCTTCCTTTGATTAAAACCTTCTAGTTCACAAGTCTAAAATAGAGTGGAATTTTTTTTTGTGAATCTTGTTCCACTGAAGGATGAAAAGAGGTTTTCCACTGAAAACACTGACAAAAAGCGGCCTTTCTAACCATCAAAGTTTATGGAAAATTCTTTGACCATATTTATGTAAAAATAGTTACTCTGTTTTTCCTAAGACTTCAGATCATTCCCTTCTTTTCTCTGTTTCTTTGTTCTTATTTCTTTTCCAGTGGACATGAAGTAGTTAGTAACAAAGGATAACACTAGGCTTTCCCATTTTTTGCAGAAAGAAAAGCCTCCAGAAAATACAAGATCTAAAAATGAAACTTGCCCTGCACTTGTGCTAGAAATTCAAATATAGCAACTCAGTGCAAATGCAAGATCATCATGTAGTTATTTCTGAAGGTGAAACCTACTGTTTTAAGTTTCACCTATATACATGCACATACAGAGAAAGAAAAAGTGACTGTGTAAAACATCCAATGAACAGTGACCTTTAAATCATTCCATGTTGCTTCTTCTCTGTGAAGGAATGGGACCATTTTGGGACTGTCCCCAGATGATGATAAGGTATATTTAAGTTGTAATTCAGAAGTCTCTACATTCTTTATTCTGGTCTAAAAGTCCCATCACTCATCTCTTATTAAGCCATAACCTTATTTTTTGGGGTACCTGGAGCCATTTTCAGGACCCTGGATCACTATTGGCAAGATTGTTCTCTGCATCTTGATTCTAAAAGTTTTAAACATCCAGCTGCTCATCCAGATGTATTTAGGAGATTTGAAATTCAACTGCTATGCTATTAAGTAGGTTTTGAAGCCTTTTTTGGATCACAGTAGCTACAACTTTCACTAAGTGTCTCCTTCACCTGTGTTACAGCTGAACTAAGATATTCAGCATTTTCTCATTTGGGTCATCCATGAGTCTGCAAATTGAAAGTACTACAGGAGAAACACATTCAATAAGCAGGATCCACAGGGCTGATCTCATACAGAAATTTGGTTAGCATTTTGGGCTACAGGGAGCTGCTGCTGGGAACCATCCTGCAAGATTCCCACTGGTGCTATCTACCCCTAGAGACAGGTGCCCCAGTTTCCCTCCACTTCTATGTCCAGCCACTTTTCTTGTTATGGAGGATCCCAGGGCCCAACCTTGCCAGTTTCTTTGAAGAATATTTATCCTGTATAGTTAAAACAGGAATTTTGAAACTGACTTTTCAGTCCACATACACACAGACACCCAGACAGACTTTCTTCTTTTACTTCTAATTTCAGCAACACTAATCAGAAGATCTGGCTTCTCTGGTCCTCTCTTTTAGCCCTTAAATACTTCACACCTCTCATTAAAGTTTTGCTCCATTCCCCTCAAACTGGTATATGTCAGTTACCAAAGAGGATGAAAAAACGTCAATCACTGTCTCAGACTAACACTTGTATTTAATTACCTCTGACTCCCCCCAGACGTAGACGGAGGGATCCTGAATAATGATTCAGGAATTCCACAAGGTTGTCTCCAGGTGCCTTAAGAGATAACCAGAAGTGCTATAATGTGGCTTTCAAAAGGATAGCTCAAATAAGCAGCCAAACTAAGTACAAATCCTGAACCAATTGAAGTTTGCCTCTCTCGCTAGTGTTATGAACTATAATTCTCCACATTTCTGGAGTGGCTTCTAGTTCAGGTTACATGACAACTTAAGTGACTTTAACTGACTTTCACCACGCCTTTTAATATTTCCAATTCACTGGCTAGGAAAAGCACAGCAAAATACATGAAGCCACTGGCCAAGTGCATGGCAATAAACAGAAACTGCCGAAATAGCTCTCCCCATTTTATGAGAAGTACAGTTGCCAAAAGTTACTTTTGGGCTTTTTTGTTTGATTATGGGGTTGGGTTTTTTTGGTGGGTTTTTTTTTTCATTTTTAATTCAATTCATAAATATGTCAACAGCATTAGAAAAAGAAAAAAAAAACGGCCATAAAGAATTTTTGAGTGGACAATCGATAGGGGCTGTCTCTTAAAATGGAAGTTGAAGAGAAGGGTGACTTGGAAAGTTTTCCAACTGCATGTGCTTCTCAGAGACGCTAACATAAATCCATCACTTTCCAGAGACACCACTTCAAAGGTAGTTACAAATATGCCCACAGAAAATACAGAAAACACAGTGCCTATGAAAAAGTGAGGGGTAGGAGACCCTACAACCAGCAAGCAACCAACTAAAACTAGGTCCTAAGTTATGACATAAGAAGTGCTCTCCATAAAAGTAATTACTCACTGTATTCCAGACTTGCTGAAATAAGATGACCATTCCCAAAATAGTCTTTTTGGAATATCAAGTTATTAAAAATATATGAAATATTTCTGTATTTTGTTCATCATTATTTTTCACTGAATGCTTTCAAACTAGAATCCACTGTTAACCTGCACTCTATTCCTTCATCCCTCTGAACAGGAGTTTTACAAGTCTGTTGTTAACAACTTATCAAAAGCTTCATTCCGTTTGAGAAATTGTTTAGATGCTTCTTTATGAACTGTCCCAGTAGAAGGGTCCTGAATGGTAGCCTGCTGTCCTCTAACAGCAAACATTTGGCACACAAAGACAAATCTAAAAAGACAAGCATTTCAGCAGAATTCATCAAAAAATAAAAAATTTATGTGCACATGCACAAATATACACATAATAGTACATGTAAGATGAGCTCTATCACTATACAGTAGTTCAAGAAGATTCTGCTACAATACTTGCTCACAGAGAAACAGTGTAGAGGAAGAATTTTTCCAGCTTCAGCTGAGAAACTGCTGTGCAAAGGTCCTGCCTGCACAAAGATATCAACAAACTAATCACAAAAATCTAAACACAGCTAAACAAATGTTATTTGACCAATTACAAGCTGACATTCTGTATATGCCTCTGTACGGTTAAGTTCCTGGAAATGAAACACAAGAATACTATTTAGCCAAAAATGTGCTCACTGCTTTGAACACCTCATGTGCCTGTGAAGTTCCTTCCAAGCTTATGAGCCTGAAGTCATGCAGGGGCTCTCTAGAGCAGCATTTATCTGGTCACATGTATCTAGATGACAGCACTGTTGTTCTCATTAGGATGATAACTTCTGGTACTGACAAGTGACTCCTGAAATGTTATTCCTTGCTGAAGCATCATGCTTTTGAATGACAGGGACTGAAAAACAATGGAATATTCTCAGTACAATAATCAACTATTTTTTTAATTAAGAATTCATATATGCAGCCTATAGAACTCTGTGCAAACAGAAGCAAAGAGCTTCACATAATACAGTGCCTTTTGGATTGATTTCAGTTACTTGTATGTACACCAGTTCAGTGCAATCCCCTCTTCCCATGTGTATTCATGAAACTATTGAAAACAGACAGTCCAGCCTGAGACCGTTTTGTTTTGTTGGGTTTGTTTGTTTTTTTTGCAGAGGCACCAAAGTAGGCTTGCTCAGTCACTGTGTTCTGAGACGGAGAGCTTCCCGCTGTTGCTTCTGAACATTCCTAGAATCTTCCCCCAGACGGGGTCCTCTGATGTTCTCCCAGTTATTCAGGTCAGTCTTATTCAGCTTCTGCAGATAAACAGCAAAAATAACAGTGTGATTTTGACAGCCCACAATTTAAAGCAAGTATTATTATAAATGGTTTCCTTTTAACACAAGAAGTTCAGTATCAGTATTGGGTTGATGAACTTTCATCTACCCTGCAAGAGAAGTTCAACAGCAAGGAAAAAAACACATGGGAGTTATCAATATAGTTACATTAATATAGTTACATTACTCCATCTGCTTATTAACTGAGAAACAGAAGGAAGCATTATAGCATCTGAACATGACTGAAGATATCTTGTATTCACTTCTTCTTTCTTCTCTCACCTTGCTTTCCACATCTGCTCTTCAGCTGCAAGTCTGCCATGTACTGAAGTAGTGGAGCATTGCTATAGCTCAAGCAGAAGATTATCAATTAGTGACCTGAAGTATCCTGTCAGCACAAATACCCTGTCAGCACAAAGCACACTGGAAAAGTTGAATTATCTAACACAAAGGAAGACAGCAGTAAGGCAATCCCCTTCAGTGCATGTGGGTTTAACTTCCGAGAGGTATGTAATGCTTTCTGCTGCCTAAGTTTCTCATGGCACCCAGCCATCACAGATAAGTCTTTAAGTCATAGATGAGATACGCTAAAAGACCAAACTGTCAGACACTTAAAAACTATCTAGATTTTATTTACCACACTGCCTATTCCTATCATCACCAGTCAGAAGAACTAATAACTGCCATATTTATCTAGCTTTAGAGACACAAAAATGAAGAACAGGAGCTCTCCTGACCTCACCTATCAAGTGCTGCAGTGGAACAACACAAACATACTGCATCTCCCCAGTTCTTAGAGACTAATGCTTAGAGAAGAGACTTAGACGTCTGTTCCCAGCAAACACAGGGAATACCAGCCAGAGGGAATACTCACATAGCAGCCCGTGGAACAGTACATCAGATACAGTGGGTGTCTGCCAACAGGAGACTGAGGAGGGCGTCTGCTCCACTGCCAGAACCAGGGCTGTTCTACACACTAATAAATAGGGCAAAGCTTCATACCATTAATGATACATACTGCAGTGGGATTTAAACTTCTGGTTTATGATCAGGGCCTCATCTCAGCAAATGCTGTAAAAACACACCAGAAAAAAGTGAACCCTGCCCTGAGCCTGTGGTCTAATTTGCTTACTGTCAATCATCCAAATCAATGCTAAACACTGAAGGACTTGAATAACAGTCACAGAATAATTCAGCAGCTATAACAGAACTGCTGCTATTAGTCCATGTTATGTAAAAGTTTTCTGCCACTTCTATAATTGAGGAAATTGCAATGAGTTTAGTCAGATATCAAAAGAAATTAGGTAATATTCAACAGAAGTTTCATGAGAACACATACACAAACACAGCAGACTCACAAAGTAGGAGCAACTGAATTTTTTATACAGTGGACTTGGCACTTCTTTCTGAAGAATTGTCTTCACTACTTTATACATCTTATGATTAGCCAACACTTCATTTTAACTGGATGGGATCTGAGCTGACAGGGAAGGAGGGAGAAGGAGGGAAGTATCCATCATTCCACGCAGCAGCAACTATCCATTCTGATTGCAAATTAAGAATTTATCATCTTATTCTATTGGAAGTGTCAAAGAAAATACACTGAAAATAACCCTGTGCTTTAACAGAAGCATGCTGATTTTATTAAACACAAAGGTACCACACAGCTGTGAGGATCTGAACTATTGCCAAAGGTGCTCAGCTCCCAAAGTCTGAACAAGAAACAACATTTAAAATACGTATAATGAAACTTGTAGTATCTAAAGACAGGCTACATAAAGAAGTCTATCAAAACAGACATGCATACTGGAGATCTTACCAGAAGTCCACATTAATCTGCCACTGAAACTTCACAAAGGCTTTTCAGAGATAAGGTTTGTCCAAAACAGGAAATATTTCAAAGCTAAACAAACCAGTACAAGAAAATACTTCAGCAGTTTCCAACAGGAAGCATAAAGGTGCCCAGAAAACACTATGATATACTGACAGAATAAAGCCACTAAGGTTTATGTACAGCAAATGGCATTGCCTGAAACTATATAACAGATGAGATCTATTGACAGTTATTTTTATCAATTAAAATGTAAAGATTAATGAATACACAGACTGTATTTTTAATTTTTATTCTCATTATCTTTATAAATATCATTAACATTTAGTGTCACGTAGAAAAGTTGTCTTTGATAACTTTCAAGAAGAAGGCATCTTTACTGGCACATGACAGTATCTGTAAAAATTAGCAGTTTATGGGACAGATATCTGTTCAGTCATCAGAAGGCAGCATCAGTAGACAATGCAATTTTCTAAACTGATGCTATCAATTTTGCAAGAATAGAGGACTCCTGATGCATGTGGATAAGCACAAGCAGTATCACCAGTGAAAGAGGACCTGAAAATCTGGTCAGCAATGCTTTCCTACTGTACAGGTATTTTTGTAAGTATCTACCTGTGCTGGTTTTTACTGGGATAGAGTTAATCTTCTTCTTAGTAGCTAGTATGTGGCTGTCTTTTGGATTTGTGTTGAAAGGGATGTTTTCCTTATTGCTGAGCAGTGCTTGCACAGGGTTAAGGCCTTTTCAGCTTCTCACCCTAGCCCACCAGCAAGGAGGCTGGGGTGCACAAGAGCTTGGTACAATTTCTCATTTAATTTCTTTTCTCTTTTTGGCCACCTGAACTCTGCTCAACTAACTTCATGGAGACATCATATAAGGACGGTAAACTACCGCTTCCAGCTTTTACTAAATTGAAATCCATACGAACTGGCAGTCTAAAAACCGAAAAGCTTTTTCTTCCAATTCAGATGCACTATGTCAGTCATTGGAGACTACAATGAAATGTAATCAGATCAGACCAATACCACTTTTCCTGCTTGTCTCAAATAGCCCAAAGGATATTGAAAATTAGCTGTTTAAATTAAGATCAGTGTAGTCCATTAAATCTACTGATTCACTTCCTAAATCAGCTAAACTGCCTCTTAAAAGTACAGGTCTGACAGAAGCTGTAAATTTAAGAAAAAAAAAAAAAGAAGCTGTGCAGACAGGCACAGACAAAAACAAAAAAAAACCCAAGCTCAACAACAAAAAAACTGTTGAACCATTTGCCATGCAGTTGGCTTCTAAAACTTTTATTAAACTTGCCTGGTGCAAAGGTATCTATAAGGATGAAGAGAGATCTTCATTTCTTAACTGCTGGTTCAAATGCTCGGTATTAAGTAAAAGCCATAATCCTCTGTCAGCCTTAAAATAAAACAAAATTTTTACAAAGAGCTTGAATTCTGGTCTTGCAGAACAGCCCTCATGCCACAGTAAACAAACCAAAATCTTAAGAAATTCATCTAGAGCTACTGGTGCTCAGGATGAGTTAATTCAAGGTGGTCACTTGCAAAAAACTATTTGACTTTGGTCTTTTGTTTCCCACATGCAAAAGGACAGATAAGAAAATCCTGTTTACTTTACAGCCCAATGCAACAAATTCTGTGACGAGCACCACAGAAAGAAATGGCTCTAATTCAGAGAGACAGTTATTTTCCATCGTTATAGCAAGCAAACCCATTTTTAAATAAAATATAACCCAGGGAAGAATGTCCTCATGGCTGAAAGATGCAGTGAAAGAAATGCATGAAACAAACCTAGTTTCACACACGTGTCAAAACAGCTTGAAGGCCATATAAGAGATATTTAGGAACTCTGTTAACACGACCAAGGAATTTCCCAACCTTGAGAGCCTGATCTTACAAACTTTCTATCATATTAAACTTTGTAAAGGTATGTCCTAGTCACTGCAGCACAACCCTCTAAAAGAAGAGCGGTCAGGGACAGGCTTTTGGGATGTTTACAGGATCTTGTTCAACTTATATAAAGGTGAACTTGGCTGAAGGGGATATGATCTCTTGAAGTGCAGGAGTGCAGTAAGAGCATAAAATGACAGTTCTGCAGCTGGTAGGAAGAACATACGGATTTCCAAAGCACGCCCCTGTCTGGAGCCAACAAAGCCTCCTGACTCCACAGAGAAGGTCTATTTCAAGCATCTTGCTAGAACTATAAATACCTGGAAATGTCAAGAATATTTTTACTTCGTGTATATAAAATCTAGCACTTTATGTCCACCTAATAATGATAAAAAGATACTCTAATCAAAAAAGAAAGAGGTGTACAAGGATCAAAATGTATTAGATTCATGATGTGGTCTTCCTTCTGAAGAGATGTGAAAAATAAGCTTTTACAGGTTTTCATGTGAGAAGAGGAAGCTGTGATGAACATCACAGCGAAAGGCTAAGAGATTACCACAACAAGAAATGATCAGTTGCCACTATGAAACTACTTGAGAAGTGGGTGGGTATAAGAAAAGAAACAACTAGAGAAGGCTTATGACAATATGTTAAATTAAACTTAAATCCAGGCCATTAAACAACTCCCTTAAAGTAACACGCTCATTCAAATCATTAACCAACGTTACTGAGTAGATGACCCTTCCGAACTGGTGAGTTAAATCCTCTGCTTCTCACATGCTGCTCCTCTGTCCTGGCCTCAAGTTATTTCAGGTAATAGTCACACAGAGTTGGTGTAGTTCAGGACTTTTGTTTCTTATCTACACTCTCCTGCTGATTTTACACGCATCTCTCTTCCAAAACTTGCTTGTCAACTTAAATACTGAAACAGAATGCTTTTCTCTGTGTAGAAACTACAGAGGAATGTTTTGTTTAACATTAACAGAGCAACTTTAATCCTTTCAGCCATAAATATTCTTTTTTTTTCCGTTCTACCAGTGGCCACTGTTTGATTTGTGCTGTTGGGCAGACTTCTCACAGGAAAAAAAAAAAGTAGTCCTTCTGTTTCTTCCATGTGGTTAACATCCCTTGTCTGTTTGATGAGGACAGTAATATGAGTGTTAGTCCTCCACTATATTGCCAGTAACAGAAAAGCCACTTCTCAGCAAAACTGTACAGTATGCAAATCACTTGAGAATAAATCTACCTTTCACTGTATCAGAACCAACAGGTCTTCAAAATCAAATCAGAAGGACTTTATCTGAAAAGGATCAAGACATCTACCTGAATTTTCATAAGAATGAAGGAGAAGTTTTAGAAGGCAAGTTCTGGGATCTTTCTATAATTGGAGGCTACTTTGGTTTTGAACTGCATCGCACTTGAAGACTCTGCCGCTATTTTCACGTTAGAGCTGTAAGATGGCACAGCAGGACACCTGCCTGTCCCATGAGTTGCTAAGAAGACGCTTCAAACAAGATGGAGTATTGCACACTGAATTGCCAACAGCATTTTCCTCATCCTCTGAACTTGCTCAGTGATGTCTCCCAGCTATACTTGGGCAAAACTCGTCTTACCACATGTACAATGAAGTCAGAGGTTGAAATAGTGAAACTTTCCATGCAATTTTCAAATTTTTGATTATTTTAAGAGTGTGCAAACTCCATGGTCAGTCTCTACCATCCACTTGTATCACATCTTTCTGTTTTATCAGTAAGCTTCTTAGGACAGACAGTAACCCACACTCCGACAGTAACCTGTTACTGCAGAGTATATTTGTACAGTATAGTTGGAGCCTTAAAAATGGTTTGCAGTAATTTGAGACTAAAAGAACACATAAGAATCATATAACAATGTTGTAAAGTATATTTCAAATTTAGCCTAAGCATCCATGTGGGCATCATCTGGAACTATACTGACAGTCACAGAATATTCCAGATAGTGTTTATGAAATTGGAAAAAAAAAGCAAAGCAAAACAAACAGAAGGATATTCTTGCAAAAAGCCACTTTGCCTGGTTGACAAGACAAGTACAAGATCTTCCTTCAAAACTATCTGTTTTGCTGCACCCCTCTTCAGAGGCACTCCGTAAGAGACATGTATATAGCCTCTGCTGTGTAGCTAAATTCCCATACACTAAAGTTACTAACTAAAGCTACTCCATACCAAAGATCTAGCAATTGCCCACAGGGGGCCCATTAGTGTGACAGAAGTGCTTAACATTTCCACCTAGTCAGCTGCATAAGAAAATATTCCCAATACTGCCTGGTAGAAGCTACCGGCATCCCTTAGGACAATAAATGAAAGAATTCAGCCATGCTGAGTGGATGCCACTATCCCTACTCAAACTTCTTTTCTGTAACTGAGAAAACACAGTGTTGGCCCTAACATGGTTAGAGTTGGTTCGTTCCTCTGGGATTAAAAGAAAAAGCATAAAGGGAGCACAAGCAGGTATGAAGGATTCTGTTTTGGAGAAAGGAGAAAAGGTGAGGAGAAGATGTTATTTAAAATAGGCATTTATATGTCCTGACCATGTTTGCTGTCTGACTGCACTGTTAACTGCTCCACTTTGTTTTCCACCTGTGAGAAATGAGTGTCTTCTTATGGGGTAAGAGAAGTGCAAATGCCACACACATGAACAAAACAACTCACAGTTAAAGAAAACCATGTGCACAAAGATACATCAAATACATCAAATATAACGAGGAAAGAATTTACACGACTGTTCAACAGAGATGAGTTCCAGATATAAGACCAGTAAAAAGGAATACCCTGTGAAGTTCCCTCTGGAGGATGAGTGTCTTTCTTCTTGCAAGAAAGCTTTTCCACCAGAACTCTTCCTGTGCCGTACCAGTCACCAAAACACACCTTCTTGTGTTTCTCTGATCACATTTTGAACTATGGCACACAAGACTTGAGATGTCAAGAAGAAAAGGAGTAAACTATAGCCTCGCTATATCCTCGCTACATCCGCTCAGAATAAAATGCCTAGCGCAAACTATTTTAACTAAAATCCTTGCCCCTGGCAGTTTCCATTAATAATAAGCTATTATCACTTTGTTCTTCTCTACAAAACAGTAAGTAATGAAAAATTACAGTGAAATAAAAACTCAAGATCATTTTACACATGAATAAACTGAAATCCAAGAAACCCCACTCATCCCAGACACAACCTGAAGGACAATTGGAACCTAACGGCCAGGCTGGACAATGCGCTGACCACAAAGAACTCATGGAAGGGATGGAGCGATTAAAGGGGGAAAGAGCAATAACTCAATCTCATTTAGTGTCACAACAGTCACTAAGGAGGGCTTTTTTCCCAACCTGTTTGTCATATCTCAAACAGCTCAAGGTATTTAGCCACTAGTATCTTCACAGACACTGAAATAAATCTACTCAATACCCTAATCTGTTAATTCTCAACAACAGCAAATTCGATAATCCTCTGGTACTGATAATGGCAGCAACAAGGTACTTGCTGATTTCAACTACTGGCACTGAGGAATTACTTCTTCTAGAGTAGTCCTGGTTTCCATTCACTTCAATGCATCTATTTAGCACTATAAATTGTTACTAAAAGTTTCATCCTTTCTGCTGGCAATACAACCCCTGCAGTTATGTCAAATGAACACTAACTGGCTTGAATCTTTTTCAGAAAGCCTTATTCAAATTTTTCTTTTACTCATAAGAGAGGAAACACACAGGTTCTATTCCCAGGCCACCACTCCATGTATCTGCTTTTACTTTCTGAATTGTCCTGAATAAACATTTTAATACTGCAATTGCAATACTTTTGCTGTAAGTCTCGGGACAAATAGTTACACAATTTTTGTCCACAGACAATGTTGACCTTTTAAGATTTATCAGATTATGAGGAAAAAAAATGTTCAATATTCATATACTTAAGTCAAGAAAGCAGCATTCTCCAGACTGAACATTCACAGACCAGCATATGCCCTCACTTATGCCATGCTGAGGCCAATAGCTTGCAACCAGTTGAAAGAAAAATTAAAACAATTTTGATACTATTTTTCTTGCTGTTGTGTTCAAACAATGTTCCCTAATGGACCTTACTTCTTAGTATCCTTGCTGCAGTAAAAAAAAAAACTTCAGTAGCTAGCACCTCCTTCTTATGAAGGTATTTATACATATAACTAACATTGGTTTTGGTACCTTTAAAGAGATTTAAATTGTTACGTTTCTTTTATGGCACTTTCTTGAGCCCTAAGTTGATGCATTCTGCCTGTTCTGCAACATATCCCATTTTTAAAGCCCTGTTCAAAATGCGGACAACAGAAGTAGAACCATGGAATGGTCTGAGCTGGAAGGGACCTTAAAGATCACCTAGTTCCAACCCCCTGCCACAGGCAGGGACACCTTCCACTAGACCAGGTGAAAGCCCTATCCAACCTGGCCTTGAACAGTGCCAGAGATGGGGCAGCCACAGCTTCTCTGGGCAACCTGTGCCAGTGTCTCACCACCCTCATAGTAAAGAATTTCTTCCTAAGGTCTAATCTAAAAATACCTTCTTTCAGTTTAAAACCATTCCCCCATTAAAGTAGAGACAGTATTTCAGTACTAGCCTCATCAGTGCCACAGCCAGAAGTAAAATCACTTGCTCCTACCACCTCTCACTCCTGTTTATATTCATAAAGACTAAATTAGCATTATGTGCAACAGCATAATGGTAGAAGATCAATCCAAATTATTTATTCACTCGCTCCTAAATCTTTTCCAGAGTTGTTGCTTTCCGTAATGCAGTTCACTCTGGCCTGCATTTACAGTTTTTTAAACAAGCATCTTTGGCTGTTTTAAAAGGTACTTTGCTTATTTAATGGGCCCAGCTTACACGTCATACAAACACCTCTCTGTCCCTGCCTTGCCATATTTTAACTGTTTCAATACTTTTGTGTCACATGCACATCAGTAATGATTCTACAATTTCTTCCATATCCCTGAAAGAAGTAGACAGTATTGCCCAGGTATATCCCAAATCTTGCAGAACACTTAAAAGTATCACTGTCCTGGTCTGCTTACGATTCCCAAAGAACCAGAATTCCCAGACTGTGATTTTCAGTGGCCGTTGAAGTCTTCCAAGCATTTTCTTGGAACTCTGCTATAAACCAGCAGACCTTAACAGATATTAAATAACATCCTGTTTGGTTATTGAGAGGTTTGGAAGTACATCTCTTGTCTCTTCTGATTTGAATACCTTTTTCTCTAAAAGAAATATAAATAAATTTTTTGAATGATGCTACTCTGTCAACATGGTTACTCATGATTTTACATCCTCATTTTATTCTTAGTCTCCTGCAACACCATCCTCTTACCCACATCCTTGTCAGCTTACTTATCAGACAACTCTCTGATGTCCTTACTGTCTTTTATCAATCTTCTCTGCTTTGTAACTTCTCATTTACTGTTTCCATAGCAATCCTTCATGCTTATTTATTGTGATATTTTTTCCTCTGCCTTCAATTGCCAGTGGTTCCCACTGGATATCACATACTTGATTCAAACTTAACTGACTTTTCCATTTTAACATGTTAATAAATTCCACTTGAATACGTTGTTTATTTTTTATTCTGGGGACTGACGTAACTGACTAAGGCCAGCTTTTTTAGTGTGCACTAGACCATTGATTTCACAGAAGTTCAGAAACCAAGTGTTAGGAATTAGGAATGTTATTTTGAGATAGCATTCAAACAGTGAAAACGAAAGTACTGTGAATGTTAAACATCTGTGAGAATGTTCTTCATTCATCATATTAATCAGGTTTTTATCCCCTCTCTTTCAAACAATATATTTGTGCTTCCAAATAGAATACTCTAGGCTTTTGTCACAGGTCAAACACTTGACATTTTTTACAGGGTGTTGTCTACAAGACCCAGCTCAGCAGCAGAACTACATTCACATTAGTACCAGCATCACTAGTGGACAGAGTCATGATTTATTGGGCAAAAGGAAGCAACAAGCTCTAATTGGCCATATGAGAACACATAAGTGTGTGAGAAGAATACAGAAAGAGCAGGGAAGACATGCAAAGGTAGCTTGTTCTTCTGTCATGTCCCAAGACCCAAGATAAATGGCATTATTAACAGATCTGAGATACAAGAAATTCACTACAAATTACACATGCAAATTCTTTTTTCCTTAGAACAGTATAAGAAAATATACCTATATGAAATAAAATACAATTTGTATAGATTGAGAAGATACACTTAAGTAAATTAGAAGGTGAAAAACTGCCTCTATGTCAATTTCCCCACAGTAAATTGATTAAATCTCTGATTACAAATTTTTAATCACCACCAACACACTGGAGACAAAATGCAGACTTCAACATGTTCAAAATCATAGAATCATAGAATAGTTAGGGTTGGAAAGGACCTTAAGATCATCTAGTTCCAACCCCCCTGCTATGGGCAGGGACACCTCACACTAAACCATATCACCCAAGGCTCTGTCCAACCTGGTCTTAGACACTGCCAGGGATGGAGCATTCACAACTTCCCTGGGCAACCCATTCCAGAGCCTCACCACCTCCACAGTAAAAAAATTGTTCCTAAAATATCTAACCTAAACTCCCCCTGTTTAAGTTTTGAAATACGCACATAAAGGCTTACGTTTACAGCAGAAATTACGACTTTCTAAAAGAATTCAGTATGTATTCAATAGGTACATTTCTATGAGGACAATAAGCTATTTATAAAAGTCTTAGGGAAGGCCAATAGACATCTGCATGCATCAGGTAACCATGCTTCAGAAGAACTGGCTTGGTATCCTCAGTAACAGCTGCAGATATAATGCTAATAATACTGTAAAATAAGACTTTACATATCAAAATGGCAACTTTTTTTTTTTAACTGCCCCTGATCTCTTATCATGCCCTATTTAGTAGCAGCCACCAGTGTAAACCTCCAGTGTGACCTATATACAGAATTAGAAGATGTTCTTAAGAGCCACAGTTTGGACAAGTAAAAAATAAATGGGGAAAAACCCCAGCCAAGACCCCCTAGCCTTGAACACATAGGGTCCATGGAATCCTGCTTTCCTAAATGTCAGCTGTAACTCTGTGATTGGCTAGATTTTGTCCACCAGAATATAGAGGTAACATTGAATAAAACTGCCACATACTTGGTGTGCAGCGTGCTGGTATGAAGCATGAAATGCATATGCCTAGTGTTGCAAGTTGATGCCCATAGTAAAGCATCTATTGAGATTATTTTCATTATGTTGAAATGCCAATTTTTGTTGAACTGAAAAGTTCTGTTGAACTGCTGTGCCCTCTATAGCATCCAAACACTACTTTGGAAGAATTTCAGCCTGGGAACTCTCTGCAGTTTAGATAAAGAAAAAAAAAATAAAAAGATTGCTTCTGTCATTTCTGTCCATCAGGAAGGAGCCTCATTACCAAAGCAAGCTTGTAATATGTCGTTATGCCAGTTGTACTTTATTACCATTGATTTATCTATAAAGATAATGCAATTATGGCCATTTAAATATTATCCTTCAGCTATTTACTTCTGGAGAGCAAGCAAGTGATATCTGGATACAGATCAGTTGATTTTGAGGTTAGGTATTGAGTTAAACAGATATACGAGGTTATTTTACTGCTTGTGGTTCTTCCACATAAATAAATAACAGAGGCCTTACAGTATATTCTATGGAAAGTGAGAGACACAATAATCCCAGAGGCAATGAGAACTTAATGGCTTTGTATTTTTTGAGTTTCCACTGGAGCTCTCCATATATACTCATATGTACTTTATTCCCTACACAGATCTTTTTATTCCCTTTTTATACATCATAAACTACAGTTCCTGGTAGAAGGGGGACGTCCTAAAACTGTTTATCACAGTGGTAAAACACTGCCACAAACCTGGCAGGTAGGCAGATGTTCTGTGAAATTAGACATGTGAAAATACAAAAGTTATTTTTATTTCAGAAAAACGAAGAAAGAGTAATACAAAAGAAAGTTTTTATTAGCAAGACCATGTACTGTCACTTGGACACCTAAATATGAGAGCTATGGGTGCAATCAAGCTCTTCAAAGGCTTGTTATAGGAATGTGGTATGGGAAGAAAAAGAAACCCTGTGTTCAGCATATGGACCATAGAGACAGATAAAGCATTAGCTGGACATTTTATCCAAGTACTTTTAAGACATAAAAAAATATCTTAAATAGCGCTGTCCTTTGATTCTGGATAAAGGGAGACTTTTTCTCATTTTCCTAACATGACTTTATTTAGGCCTGAAGATTTATGAAACTCTGGATATTAAATTGGCTAAAACAGCCATTTTGGAGCTCAGTAATATTTGAAGAAAATGAATCATTGAGTAAAGAGTGAAATACTTCTCTATTAAATTTTCTGAAATACTGAAAAACAAATGGCAGTTTTTAAAAAGACACACATTAAGTTTTTGAAGCAAGAAATAACAGAAAGCACATCAGCACATTGTTCTGTGATTTGGTCTAAAGACCATCAAAACCTCATGCAGTACAAGTGCTGACATATATGTACACACATTCCATCTGAGGCCAACATCAGCCCTACATTTATAGATCAGTTAACCACAGAAATTGTGGAATTTATTTGTACCACTGTACTTGGTATACAAACATCAAAGTAAATCTACATTCAGAAAGAAGCACTGCATGTTCAAAACCCTTTCTTTACATAAAACCTTGTTTTTATTGGACATCAGTGAGTCAAAGGCAGATGGCTGATCTAATTTTAGTTAGGGACAGATACAACCCACCAGCGGCCAGGGTAATCAAGGGTAGCCAAGCTTACGAGCCCCAAGCAACAAATTTATTTTACCTCATATTCAGATTCCAGTGTCACAGTGTTCTGTTTTAATTTTTCTTTCAAAGCTGGATCAACCTGCAAGACAAAAATACAGAAAAAATGTTTGCTTTAAGGAATTATTTTCTTTTTTTTTCTAAGAAACCTTAACCTCAAATAAACTAAATATTGGTACAAGCAAACCATCCTCTCCTTTAAATGAGTTAATGTGCTATTTGTTCATGTACCAGGATGAGACAGGTCAACAGCCAAACTCTTCAAATCAAAAAAGAAGCATACTTGAAACTAGCTCTCTCTTGCATCACCTTGGATACTTAAACTTGTAGCTCTTCAGTTCAAAAATATGAAACTAAAGAAAGCCTTAAATGAAACAAAACCAACAGAGAATTCTTATCCCATTACATACTTTCCTCCTGACTCCTGTGTTCAATGAGTAGGTATACAATACATTCTGGTTTTCAAAGTCTAAGCATGAGTCAAACATCCAATTTTCTGGGGAACACACAGCTCTTTCTTAGTTTTGATTCTGTACTGACAATGCCAGCAACTCTCGCCACCTTTCAGAGAAATTTGTTCAAGGAACAAATGCAAGAATAGACGTGCCAGTGAACCACAGCAGACACATTCCACGTTTTAACTTCTCCAGAGCCCAAAATAAGTTATGTTCACCCCTCCCTTTGCTAAGTAACATCTGTCTCCCACAGGCCTAAGAATAAAAGCAAAGGAAAAAAAATATAGTTAGCATTCTTTGTGCTTAGAGAACACATTTTATGTTCTCCTCAGACATCAGCCATGTATGCAGTATTCAGACATAGTCTGTAGGCTAATCAATTAAAATATCAGATAAATCTACCATGAGAAAACATTCTCATTTTCAGACCTTAAATACAACCAGTGTTAAACAAGGTTTCAGACCTTAAATACAGTGTTAAACAAACCAGATGTGTAAGGAGACTTGCAATGTGCTTAGTTCTACACTCCTGGTACACTAGTCTAAGTTCAGTGAAGAAAAGTTGTTATTCTTCACTTGCTACTTCTTGATCTAAGGCACAGTTACCCTCAACATAACCAACCTGAAATGTCTATAAGCAGTCTAGAAAAGAAAAAGTAGGTAGCACATAATAAAGAATTTGCCTGGTTGATGAGAAGACCCATTTTCAGATTGTGCACCAACACAACATCCTCAGAGGTACTTGAAATACACACCTATACTACCTGTATTAATACTGTTCTGAAGAAGAATTTCCCTAAGCCATAATGTTCCTCTTGATTACAGTTACCGGCTACTAGTTGATATGCAGCCTGTGAGATCTCAATTCCTAAGGATGCTAAGACAGGTAAGTCTAACACCATCTGTACATGGCCAGAGGTTTGACTTCCCTATCTCATCACAAATCTGGCCATAGAAATATATGTACTTGCAACCTCCAGACTCTTTACACATGGGAAAGAAGCCAAAACATCTGAAATGGTTAGAGTTTGTACAGGATACAGCTCCCACCTCCTCTGTAATTAAAAAAGCTGTATAAAACAAGACACTGTCTCTGCACTGGCCCTCAACATCAGATAAAAAATTAAATGCTATTTCTCTGCCTTGGCATTCAAGGCTTCCATAGAACTGCCCCTCATTAAAGATGGATTGCCTCACTCCTGTGACTATGACCTCAACAACAGCCATGCTTTATTAGAACAACAAACCCATCCATCACATGTGCAGAAATGCAAACTCTTTGGGCAACCAGACAGGCTTTGGAGCTTGCTTTCACAGAGATAAGAGCGATCATGGACCTCATTGTATGCAGAACTAAATGCAAACACTATTTGTTACGTTTGGTGTCCTCGCAATACACATATGGGCCAGGGGAAACAAATGCTCCAGAAGTAAAGGAGCAAGAGAATTTTATTTCTTTGTACATTTTCCCTTCATTTAACAATAAGGCACCCAAGAAAACATAGCTGGAGCAGCATTTTTAGTTAATTAACCCCAGCCAGAATTTATCTTACAAAGACAGTTCAATATCCCCACTATCAAGTTTTATTTTAACAATTTTTAGTTCTCTTGCATGACCACATTTGTGTAAGGTAAAGGGAAACAAGCAATCTACTGCTGCTTCTCTTCCTAGGACCCTCTGTCCTCAGACTTCCTTGTGTCTTCTTTCTCTATTTCCTCACAAAGGGAGAAGACTAGCTAAAACTGAGACACAGCATCCCAACACTCATAACTTTTGATGCTCTAGCTTTAATATTGACAAAAAAGCAGGAATAAAAGAGGCTAATGGAAATTTCTCAGGAAAAAGTTATCTTGTAAACAAGAGATGAAGGGAAGCTGCTGCTTCTTCAGAACCAGGAATTTTATTCAGCAAATTAACTTAACAAAAAAGGCTCATTAAACCCTGTGCTGAGAGCAAAATACACCCACATCTGGTCGAGCTTTTAATATTTAACATACAGGTACATGAAAGACTTAAAAGTCCACTTTGCAGAACATACTATTTTGCTCAAAGTTCCACAAAACATCCACAAAAAACACAGGGGACACAAGCACACAGGTGTGCATTTCCTCATTTTTACCTTCTCTTATCTTTACCTTTATTGCTCCCTACATACTTACCCACGTAGCATCATTTAAACATACTTGACTCCATACAGAAATTAAGCCATCTGCATGTTCTAAAGCCTTGATTGCAAAACCTTGTTTTGCAGTTGCCAAATGGAAGCAGACAGGTTACCATTTTCAGAACGGAGATGGCAGTTGAGAAGAAGTGTATTATAAAGTCCTGTTTCCACAGTGTTTGCATGATGCTGCACTATTTTTGCAGCATCAAAGAGCAAAAAAAAAAAGAAAGAAAACAGAATGGTGCTATTTTCATTCAGAAAAGGCAGATAAATATTAACATGAGCCACGATCACAGATCATAACCAGGGAAGACTGAAAATGGGGGCAGAGCCATTAAAGTGCCCATGCCAAAGCAGTAGCTCCTTTGTATTACACATTTGCCACAAGATCCAAATAAAAACATACATTTTGCTTCCATGATGACTGCTATGCCAACACACATGCTGCCAAATGAGCTAGAAGTATTCAGCTATGTACTGGTAAATGAATCATCAGCTAAATTATGAATACAAATCTCTATTAGTAAATACGGAAGGGGGAGCAGAAAAGGTCCAAATGCCAAAGCAGCCTGGAAGTGTCCTCTTCACCATTATCTAGGAGGCAGGAAGGAACAGGAAAATATATCCCTTTATGCTAGCGGACTCATTCTTGTCAGGCAAAATCTCAGATTCTCCATTAAGTCCATGTACAGTCAAGCTTTGTTTCTAAATATGGAATTCAATGACGTGTAGAATTGTAATTACAGTGTAACTTCATGTTAAATTCTGACTGAAATACTTGATGGAAGTATTCAGACAGCTTTCATGAGATGGTGACTACAAGGCTTCAAAACAACATTGCAAATAGCATTTTTCAAGTCTTTACTGTTGTTTTTTTTTTCTTCCTGGGGTGTGGGTTGTCTTCTGTTTGTGGGGTTTTTGGTTTGGTTTGGTTTGTTTTGGCTTTTTCCTATGCAGCACTTGTGGCAAAAAAGAATGAAACATTCTCACAGTTATTTTGCATATTACATCAATTAGAAGTGCAAGGGCAGGTATATTGACAGATTGCAAAAAGGGTTAAAGAAGAAAGTGTTTAAATTAGAGTTCTGTCCCATTTCAGACTCCACTGTTCCTGCAGATGTAGCCTGCCTTAAATTCAAAAGATACAGACTTAAAAAAAACCTCTTAGACAGCTAAAAGTAATAGGAGTTAAGCACAAAAATATTCCTAGAAATCTTAGTAGGCAGCTATTTGAGGCTTTAAATCCCTAAAAAAATTTTAAAACATGGCCGCCACTTCTCATTTTAAGGATGACAGTTCAATTTTCCAACAAGAATCTCGACAGAACTTCTAGGTGGAAAAAAAGGTGCATCTCAGGGTGCAGACAAGAGGCCTCACTTTAGAGCAAAGCAGGAATATCTGGTGCCTGCCATCCCTACCAAACCAGGGACTCCTGCAGCTCACTGTGACAAACTGTTGGCCTCTCTATACTAGTTTCAGTAAAGGGAAATTTGTTTACAACACAAATATTTCTGGTACAGTTATAAATGTAAATGTGCTGCTACTAAAAAATATCTCTAGCTAACAATTTTGCACTGATCCTCAGTGACCACAGCTCCTTTTGGTTCAGAGGCAAATAATATAGACAGAAAGTGACTGTGCAATTTGTGAATGTCACTAACTTTACCTCCAGGATATGGAAAGAACAGCTCTCCCACAATGGAACCTGAAGAACACCACTGCTATCGCCCTTTTAATGTTCAGAGGGATGGAACACCTCTCTTATGAGAAAGGCTGAGAGAGTTGGGGTTGTTCAGCCTGAAGAGAAGGCTCCAGGGAGACCTTATTGTGGCCTTTCAGTACTTAAAGAGGGCTTTATCAGGAAGATGGAGACAGAATTTTTAGTAGAAGCAGCTGCAATAGGACAAGGGGTAAAAGTTTCAAACTATACAAGATTTAATCTAGATACAAGGAAGATATTTTTCACAATGAGGGTGGTAAAATACTGGCACAGGTTGCCCAGAGAGGTGGTGGATGCTCTATCCTTGGAGACATTCAAGGCCAGGATGGATGTGGTTCTGAGCAACATGACCTAACTGAAGATGTCCCTGCTCATTGCAAGGGGGTTTGGACTGGATGATCTTTAAATGTCTCTTCCAACCCCAACCATTCTATGAAACAGGGGAATGCAAAGCAGACTAGTAGTGTCACTCCTGTTCAGCATTCAGAGTCGATTTACATTCTAATTTTCAGGGTAGCACCCCAGCTGTCCACAACACATGTATGCCTGGATCTCTAACTTAAATAGCCACCTTTCACAAGCAGTCTCTCTCAGATATAACCATTACTATTTATTTGTCCACTTACTATTTGTGACCATGGGTTTTAGCCCCAACCAAGTCTGCAGTACACTGCATCTTCTAAAATCAAGGGTTTAATTACTACACAAAGAAACTGTCAGGAGAAAACCATGTAATGAGAAGAGGACTGTGCTTTTAATGGTCTCCTCTCACAAAAGTCACTGCAGTAAACTGTATACTGGTATCCAGAGACTGGCATGTACTTACCAAATATTTGCACGCCAAAGTCTTAGAAAACTTTCCCTCCAGCAAGCATTTCCAAAAGGCAGTAAAGATGTTTCTACACTAAAACTAGTTGTTTTTCTAAAACATGAGTATCCTTTGCTATCCTATCCTCCACAAAAAGAATATCCCATTGAAAAAGATTTTACCTTTTACTCTGGAAATGGGGAAAGACAATGGCTTGAATGCAATGTACATGAATTAACCTTGATTTACTTTATTTTCATCTGCTCACACTAGCATAAAAGATGGGACACAATTCTGCCGCAGTATCCATAGCACAGAGTCCACAAAATGACTGTTTATATGAAATTCTTCATTTTGCTCTCCCCACCCATTCTTTAAACTTAAGAGTAAATTAGAACCACCAGGTCTGGCTCTCCCAAAAAAAAATCCTCTTTGAAAACATTTAACATATACCTAACTCCCTAAATGGAAAATCAGCAATCTTGCATGGATCAGTCAGCTTTTATCTTCCTTGACAAGGAAAGACTCCCATAAATTGTTACAAAAGTCTGTCATAAATATTGCAAATTGTGGTCTCTGAGCAGAAAGAGAAGCTGTAGACAAGAGAGGACAAACCCCGGGACTCAGGAAGTGCAGTGTAAACCATAGCAAAGCTGATCACCATTCCAGTTAAGGAATTAAAGAAACAAAGCTTGCAAAGACTGTAAAGTACAACAGAAGTACTTATGCCAAACTCCTGGCATACAATTTTTGGCAACAGAGAAGGGCAAGGCAAAACATACCAAGTTGTGAAACTTCATTTACAAGATCCTTTAACTATGTTATTTATAACATTTAATACATTAAAAACATTCAGGTAACGCTACATTCTTCACTGTAAGGGTGGTGAGGCCCTGGTACACAGTGCCCAGGGAAGCTGTGGCTGTCACAGCCCTGGCAGTGCTCAAGGCCAGCTTGGACAGGGCTTTGTGGAAGGTGTCTAGTGGAAGGTGTCCCTGTCCACAGCAGGGGGTTTGGAACTGGATGATCTTTAAGGTTCCTTCCACCCCAAACCATTCTATGATTCTAAACTGTTTATACTTGGACAGGAATAACACAGGGGAGACAGCTGAGACTATGTGCAAAACCTAGCTTTGTGTCCTTTGTTTTCTAATATCTGCATAGAATACAGAAAGATAAACAAACAAACAAAAAAATCAATCCAGTCTCTGACATAAAACAATGCAGGCATTTCCAAAGGAGCAATACAAAATCTTACTATAGCAGCAGTTCCCAGAGTTAAGGTACACGGTGCGCCAGCTATCGCCTAAAATCCAAATCTTTTATTTGCTTCTATATGGACCTGAAAAAAAAAAAAAGACCTACAATCCCAAACCCTGGACCATACATTTTCACATGATAATGCCATGGAAAATGCAATTAAGGTAATTGCATAAAAAAAGCCAAGATGATGATCCCATACTTTAGCAAGCACTTAAGCATTTCTAGATTTCTCATATATAAGGTCATCAAAGCTAACAGAAGTTTTACAGCTTTCAGTTCTAAGAAGAAAGTACTCAGGCATTTAATCAACGACTTGTATGCTTTTGCATCCAGCTTGATTTGCAGGTGCACAATTTTGATTTATTTGATTTATAAAATACAAATCAGAGCCTTAAACCTCAGCTCTGAGTAAGCTAGCATTAATTTAATTTCACAGTAAAATTCAGTGCAAAATTTGTTCTTTCCAGTATAAAGTATTTCAATAGACAAAAAAAAAAACCCAACCGCACAAGTCTGGAACCAACAGGAAGACCCTTGGTACTTCTGAAAGGATCCTGCACGGAAAAGCAAATTTTGCAGCATGCATAAAGATGAACCAGTTCCAAGTATAGACCCAACCACATCTCATCCCTCAAAGTCATAATGATAGAGCTCTCCAATATAGGATCTCAAAGCTGGCATTCCTGGGCTTTGCTACATCTTTTTTTCCCACAATCCAACAATACAAAGAGAGGAACATGCTAAGTATCTGTGCAATGTTTCCCAATCTCCTTTCTACTTTCTTCCAAAAAAAGAAGTATAGGAGTATAGGACCTCCCAGGTGAAATGGCTGGAGTATGCCAGCCACAGGTGCAAACTATGGAAGACAAAAGTTGGTGAGAGAATTCTATGCATTTATTTATTGTCACAGAAAGGAGGGAAAAGTAAGACAACAGCACATTCCTTCCTGTGGGCCAAAATGTGGACTGCTTGTCACAAAAAATGTGATTCTTAGGCTGGAACAAGAGTTGCTGAATTTGCTGACTCAGCCATCACAAAACCCCGACAGAGAAAACAGCAAGAGGAATAAGCTGCATATTTCGAAAACATTAAAATACAACTTCTCAAGGTGCCTTTGTGAAGTCTCTTTAATATGCTATGCCTGTCCTGCTACAGCCACTTAAACATCATGAAGTAAAGGGCATAAACGAAACACCCTTAAGGTATCAGTGCAGAAAAAGGAAAAGTTACATAAAGCAGTACTTAAAAAAATCCTTTCCTTCTCCTCAATGTGTAGGTATAATTCATGAAAAATTAATGAAATCTACTAAAAGACTTCAAGTTCTGAAATACTGGTTTTATTATAATTTAACTTACGTGTGATCTCTTTGGAGGATAAACCTCTGAAAATTCTTTATAATTTGTCTGCTGTTAATACACATATTTGACATCCACATTTTCAAATGCATTTTCTACATATTTCAGTTAACCCATCAGCATGTTATTTACTTACTATCGGTACACGATTAATCAATGTATGCAAGAGGAAAGTCCAGTTCTAATCCCTGGAAGTTTTCAAGGGCAGTTTGGAGGGGGCTTTGAGCAACATGCCTGGCCCATGGCAGGAGGGTTGGAACTGGATGATCTTTAAGGTCACTTCCAACCCTAATTTTTACTGTATGATAATATGCAAAACATTGAACTCCTGCATTCAAAAACACGTCATCTTTTTCAGTAAAAGCAAAAGCTTTTACTTTGAATAAAAGCTATACAAATACAATAGAAACTTTGTTAAGAGTTCTTGCGTATTTACTAAGTAATTATTTGCTATATCTAAATTAAAGGGTTAATTGGTCTCATGTGCACCAACTTTCTGGGAGTAATGGACATGCTACTGAAAGATGTATCTAAGGTCTTACACAGAGTGTGAATTTGAGTTCAGTATTTAGGTAAAAAAAACCCAAATCATACAAACAAAAAAACCCCACCTTTTGCCTCTAAATGGAAGATACTTAATAGCTAGAAACTAATAAAGAAAAAACACACCTTTTAGATGCAACTCCTGCAGAGTCAACATTCTTTATCATCTTTTTAAAATATTGCTTTTTAATGGCTATGTATCTACTATACAAGTTAAGGCTGGAACATCGGTGCAAATATAGTTTGAGCTTTTGCTTATCACTCCCTTAGTCACATCCTAACTGGACAAAATTAGCCACTTTGTGGTAACTCTGAAAAACAGAAAAGTCACTTAAGTTTCTGTTAAAAGCAAGTAACTTCCAGATGGAAATCATAAACTGGCATTTGAAGCCATTGTGCAACCAGTCTGGGTTTTTCTTGTTTTCATATTTTCATTGCTGTACTAGCAGACAGAATAGGATTGCAGAGGGTGTACTATTTAGTTCTGTGCTTCAGCAGAAATACCTGTGCAATGATTGTTCAATTAGGCTCATCTTGGTAAATTAATCCTGGCAGCAGCTCATTTTAACAAGAGAGCACAACCAAAGGCACCATACAATATCTAAACCACTATCTTTTGCTTGGTGTATCAGGAACACATTTAAAGTGAAAAGTCTAACTACCTTATAGGAGGCCAAACCTTAAAGTTTCAGTGAATGCACTGAAGCTTCAACAAAACAACAAAACCCACCACAAAAGCCCAAACTCCCAAAAATCGCAACAACCAACCTTCTCACGTAGGAACAGAGCTACTCTGATTCTTCAAATGTCATATAAACACGTAACACAGTTAAAAGAATACACAAGCACATGTACAGATTAGGAATGCTCTCCTGAATCAAACATAAACATATGTAAATGTTTATGCATTTTTTTTCTTTTCTAAAAGTATAAGTTAATGCCTAAGACCTGTCTTGAACCACATGAAAATACACTTGCTATGCTCATGCAAACAAGCCCAGATTTCACAAAACAACAGCAAGAAAATACACATTAATGTTTCTCCTGGCTCAAAATAATCAGCAGTGTAAAGCCAAACCAAAAAGTCTGCTAGTTTGTTAATGCTAAAAACTGTTAATTAGGTTTTAAAATTTAGTTTTTATTTATAATACAAACCTCCAAACTTTCAGTAAGAATTGAAACCTGCTTTGATGGTTTTCTGTCTGTTTGAACAGAAACAATTATCAGAATTCAGTGTGAACTTACCAAAATTGCTTTCATTGTTCTGAGACTGCATTTCTACAAATTATGTATTGAGAACTCCCCAGCTACCAAATTCTAATAACTGCCATCCTAAATCTGTGTGTCTTAAAGGAATTAACACTTTTCATCATACAGTTCACATAGCATTTAAGTAAAAATACTTTCCACACTGACATCTAGTGAAGTTTTACAGTAAGAAGAAAAAAGCCTATTCTAATATTTTGCACTTACAGAAAGCTTTTAATCTTCTGAATTACCTATATTTTCTACTACTACAATTTGCAACATGATTATACATCATGCACTATTTTCCTTTGAAACATCTTTTGCCACTATTTTAATAAATAACATGTTTACCTGCCAAAGGTTCAGACATTCCGATCAGTACATTAGAAAAAGTTATAAGATATGGTGTAATTGAATTTAAAGTATCAGTAGCAAAGTTACTTTTCTTCCTATCATGCCAGATGTACTTATAAGGGCTAAACGTCCAATATTAACAAAACAATTCTATTACATTCACTGGGAATTATAAATGCAAAATATTTTAATTCATACATTTTAGCTATTAATAAGACAAGTCATCTCTCTATGCAGTATCCAGAAATCTTGTATCCTTACATTCTTTCTGTTATCAATGAAAAAAAGAGAGATTCCTCTGGGAACACCTAAATTAGTCTCTCGTGCTAAGTCATCCCAGAGTTTGGTAGGCTTTATGAACAGTACACACAGTCTTTGAGAAAACTATGCAGAAGTGAGGGACTGTTAGAGAGAGCTTGTGAATTTCTTGACCCCATAGCTGCCATATATGCATAGGGACAACATACTATCTCAGATACCCTCTACCCTCCTCGAATTGCACTGCAGGGAGGCAAGACATGATGTTGTACCAGCTACAACATTAATTTCAGCACTCATTAAGTTTCTAAAGGCAAAGTCTCATTTTTATGCCTCATCGAGAAAAGGCAGTTAAGCACTGCCTGACAACATACAGGAGGTTCAGTGCTGACTCTGAGGAAAATGTATCACCTATTGAATCACAAGCAAACCTATAAATGCTTTCTGCAGTGACAGATATTTGAAGAGAGACAGATTATGCATTTTCCCTTCTCATTAGTGATTGTATTCCAGATAAAAGTTTGGGCTGTGCTATTTCAGACTGTTGCATAGCTGAAGTTTGCAACAGAACAAATTGACTCAAGTCTTTCTACCCTCAAAACACAAAGAAGACAGCGAAGGTCCATGTAAATAGAGATTGCACCTTAGAACAGAAACACTCCTGGGTAAATGGTATTCAACATTTTCTTGGTAAAAACTGTAGTAGACTTGTAGACTTCCCCAAGTCCAAAAAGTGCAGAAAATCGTGACCTAAGAACTGAGACCCCAGAACTTCCTTTTGAGGTCCAGTCTGCTGACACCATGGCCATCAGCTTCATGAGATGAGTCTGTCCAGCTGAATGTTTTCTCGTGCTTGATGGAGGTGAGGAAAAAAAAACGCTGGATATTAAATTATGTTTTGGCTAAAAGCTGCCTGAAGCTAAATTACACACTTGTAATCACTTCAACTGCAAGGCAAAAATACCAGTAATTAATTGTGGCAATGTGACAGGATTTAGAGGAACCAAAATGAATCCTTGATAGTATATAAAATGTAAAAATCTGAGAGCTATCAACATTTCATGTACTTAAATTAGTTCCACTTGCAGTGGCGTCAGAACGAGTTTCTCCAGTTAATAACCTTCTCTTCATCTGAATCTAATCTTGACAACAGAAACTCCATCAAGAATTATGAAATGGAAAAATGCCTCCTGTTTAAAACAAGGAACTCTTAATACTTGCACTTGATTTTGTATTTCATCACAGAGAAGCTCAGCAATCTGAAGTAAAGCTGCCATATGTCCAGGTTCATCCAATCACAGCCCTTTTTTTCAACACAGAAATCTTGTCCTGGCTAAATAAATAAATAAATGAATATAAAAAGATAAATCTGGCCATGTGCCTGGAATTTCCAGATGGTGGGCAGCACAGTCAGGTGGCAGCTTTAATGTGGCTGCTTGATGTTTGGAAATCCTGAACAATGTAAATCCACTGGGACTTTTGTGCATCTGAACAAAGAGTTACCTTACGTGCAGAACATACCTAGCATGTTCCCTTTACTGAGTACTCCCAAGTAAGATCCGCCAGATAGAATCCAAACTCTGTCCTGTATTTCCTAGCCATAAATATGAGAGCCCTTGTATCAACTACTCATTCTAATGCAATCTTTTAAGGGCATCCATAACTGCATATGCATGTAAGAAAGCAAATTCAAAATAGGCAAATAGCAGTTGGCACACATGTTAGTATATACGTCTGAAGATTCAGAACTAGATTTAAAGAGATCTAGCACCTTGTTACGCAGCAAAATTCACAGCCTCAAGTAGACTTCTGGAATTAAAAAAAAAAGGCAAGAGAAGATTTAGATGCTTAGAAAGAGGACACACGCTGTGAAGCAATTAGAGCAGCAGTAACTACAGACAGACAAGAGGAAAGACTGAAGAGTTTTTAAGAACTAGCCAACTCACCCTGAGATTTGAAAAGATACCTCCTTCCAGTTAGGATTCATAGTCTTCAGCCATCTCAGAGTGAAGCAGACCACACTTTGTTTGTTTTAAAGAACAAATCCCTCATTTCAGAGAAAGAACAATGTCCTTACAAAATGGAACCCTACTTCAAGATGCTTAATATCAAATACTCGTTTCATAAAAATAGAGAAATTCTAAATGGCGTAGAAATTAAAACCCAGGTTTCTCCTACTTCACATATCCAATCTAACCACTAAGTCACAATAACATTTTCTGCCTCATTCTCCCAATTTCTTTATTACTCCATACTGAGATGAATTTTAAGAAGAAAAGCTGGTAATGCCTGCAGCTCCAGGCAATCTACAAATTTATAGTTACTGAATGTTTCCCAGAGAAAGGACATGTGCCTTGAAACTCCCATCCATACCCTCTGTCTGAACCAGTGGGTCACAGGAAGTTGGTGTGAAGCCTCAGAAGTTGCGCTCACAGCATGTTTACCAGAGCTCACATCTCAGCTGACACAAATTGAAGAACACCTATGTAATGGAACCTAAAACATTTTCCATGTATTTAACAGATGTCAAGCTACGCAGCACCATGAAAATTATGGTATTAGAGAGCCTGGCCAAAAGCAGAATTTCAGGTACATTAAGGATCTTCAGTGTAAAAGCAACACACATCCAGGTAGCTGTGGAATGCATGTTTTAAGAATCAAAGCTCTTGATCTGAAACTTGAAGTTAATTCTCCCAATCTTTAGAAAAGGCACAAGAACTCCCTGCCTCTTAGATACATGCCATTTTTGACTGAATTACGTTTATGAATATATCCTTACACACAGGATATAGCATGACATCACAGCATAGACGGCACAAGAGCCTCACAATTTCTACAGCAGTAACCATGCACACCTGGAAACTCACAGGCAAGGGTTTTTCTTCATTAAAAAACTTATTAAAAATTTAGACAAGGATTCAGTTAAACACTTCATCATAACTATTATTTAGCGCCTGTGGCCAAACTTAGTATCATTAACAATATATTTTCATATTCATTGCCAAAAAATGATGCTGGCACAATATTACAAGATTGAAACTAAAGATCTATTTAAAAAACAGATATTTCAAAGTTAAAAATTAGTACAGCTTTAATTCTTCATCAATAAACACACATATTACCAAAATAACCTCTGTATTACTATTAACATAATCCCATCCAGATTTCATGAGACAGTCCCAACTTTTAACAACCACATTGTGATTTTGAGAGCCCATAGCTGTTTCAGGGTATTTACTGAAGTCTTCTGGTATTGAGAGGTCTCCAGATTTCATCAGAACAGGCTAGATAACCTTGGTCTCACTTTTTTAAACATTATACAAGACGGTACAAAAGGACAATCACAAGCAATACATCATCTCCAGCCTGTCCTACGGTGCCTTACCCTGTTTGTGGTGACAATAAGCAGTAAGTCTAGGTGGATCCAATCACTGGAAATCATTCAAAAACACACATACACTGTCAGCCTCAGAATGGGAAAACAAAAAATCTTACTGAATTCCCAGACTGACCCCGTATTTATCTTTTACAGAAAAATGGTGGTTAATGCACTAAACTGAAACAATGTCTGATAAATGAAAACATACACCTCTGTCTGACACCACAGCAAATTCAGTAAGCTGCTGTTTAGAGACAAAGTGGGGAAATCATCTGAGATAAAGCAAAATGGATTAGTTTTTGCTGAAATCAATGCAAAGACATGAGCCCAACTGTAGCAGCTGAACTTCAGAATCTTCAAGAATAGCATGGATAAAGAGCTCATTTCCATACAATCCCTCTGGACTGAACTGAAACAAGAAAGAAAATTTATGTCTGAACATCTGGTACCACCACAATACAGAGTATGAAAAGCTCTGCTACCCTTTCATTTCTGTGCCATATTGCATGACTGAAATTACGACCTTGGATCATTCTGAACCATGGTCAAAAGATGTAACAAGTTCCAAATTTCCCCTGCCAACAGAAACAAAGGGCACCTGCTTAGCCATCAATCAAGAGTCAGGCTGCCTCGCTTAACATCCAATTCTAAAACCCTCCACAAAGCAGGCCATGCTTGAAAGCAAGGCCTGTGCTTTAATTTAGTAAAATGTGCTTCATTACATAAACAACTGACAAAGATGGGGTTTTTTTTCTCCTGTAAGCAATGATAAATGTATGTCGCTCACATTCTCTAAAGCACCAAATAACATTTCACTGTACTATTTTCTTAATTGTTGGAGGACCTAGGACCAAGCTCATTAATGAATTTAGTCTTTGAAAATCAACTAAATCTACTTACACAAGGAAATTACCCAAATTTTGCCTTCATTAGACTTGAGACTCATGCTAACCTGACCTGCTTAAGGAAAAATAAAGAAGATAACAATAATCACCAACATCAATCCCTTGCCACACTGTGCTTGTGTAATTAGCTTACTGAAATCAATTAAACACATGAATGTATGTTTATAAATAAAGAAATGTTAAAATGATAGATGAGAAGAGTTAATTATTCTTCCAAGTTCAGTGACACTAAAATGATTCCAAACTCCAGAATCACAGAATTCTCAGACACAAACAACGGATTAAGTAAGAGCTTCTCTATCTTCAAGCCATCTGCTAGACTGCCAATAAAGCTCCAGGGAAAGAATATTTAGGGCAGGCTTCATGTCACCTAATTCTACCCATCTCAACTTTTGACTTGAAGCATAAAATCTGTATTTAGGCTCCTCCTGTCAGCTGAACAGAGGTGGGCATTTCTAGAGAAAATAAATCCCACTTTAATATATGTGTCCAAAAACCTAACTCATCTGCACCTGAAGTTAGGCAGAAGTTTATCTCACGCACCAGTCATTGGTCAAATTAAATATAAATAAATTCAGACACAGACATAGGAGCAGATATTTATTTAAATTTCTAAATTCTAATAATACAAATAATCCAGAGTATTTTGAATACTAACAGTGTTAATTTAAATTCACCTTAGCATTGGTAGGGCGTACTGACACAGCAGGCAGTCTAGAGAACAAGTATAAATCCATGTGGAACAAAATCAAGCAGAAAGCCTGCAGAACACACAGGATAAGTAAGTGCATGGAAAGATCTGGGCTGACAGCAATAGGATTAAGTCATTAAGTCCATTAGTTGTCATTAGAACAAACTACACTACTACTGTGGGCTTTGCCAGTCCAGCCCAATCACAATGACTTGGCCTATCCGGTTTACTCCTTGAAATGGTGAAATCAGTCAACTTTTGGTCAGGCCTTTACATCCTGCTGTAATACTGTTTGCTATCTCAGTTAAATTCTTAGTATCTTTGATAGCTCTGCAAATAGAGCAAATACTGCTATTTAACAAATGCAGGTCCCCAAGATAAGTAAGATACCTTGCAGTAAAGCAGCTCTATCTAGCACTAGTAGCTCGCAATATGCTTAATGATAGGGACAATCTGCTGAATTCCACAACTATAAGTAAAAAATAGCATTATTTGTGTCATTTTAAATGCTAGAGACATATTCAAAGGTTTAGGTTATTTTGGTTTTATATCTTCACCTCATATGAAATATATTATTTAAAGGAAGAAAATTATGTGACATATAAAAACCCAAGACATTGTTCAGTAACCATACTAACTTTACAATAATCTTTTAAATTACATTTAATTCTGTATAGTTTTTTTCTTTTTCTTTTTTTTTTTTTTCCCAGGGAAGAGGGGTGTAAACCAAATAAACCAAAAAAAAACCAAACCAAACTTCTGCTGGGGTACAGAAATCCTATCCAGGTGGAGTTCATAGGCAGGTAAAACAGAAGCAATAACCAGCAATTTTAGTTTTAATACTTCAGGGCATGCCTATGTGTACAACTCCTGTAGACATCCCTGAGTGAGTTTACATAATGCAGCAGTAAGAATGTGCCAACCAGCAACACAGCTTGGTCTTTTCCAGTCACTCACAAATGTATTCCCCTTTTTAGGGTGGGTGCTGCAACCTCATTCAAGCACTGTAATGCTGCTGTTGTCACCATCTCAACTCAAACGTTTGAAACAAACTGCAAGCTGCCTGTGAACCAGAGTAATGTTTTGGCCGCAACACAAAAGCATTATAATAGGTGGATACCACTTCTCAACTATCCAGTTATTATAATGAGAAAATTCTGGACTGATACCCCGGACTTTCCTAAGGCAAATGCAAGTCATGTTGTCCACTGATATATAGGCCTCATGGAAACCGATCAGTCTTCTGTTCCTGTTTCCTCCTACAGTACTTCACCCCAACCCAAAACACTTGAATTAATAGATCTCACCTGAGAAAATATTTTTTTAAGTACTCATAAAAATTTAAATAATTCCTGCTATTTGAATTAATTAACTTTTCTTTCCCTATGTAGAGCAGTAGTAATTATCTCCCTTTTATAGACTGAGAAAGTAAGACTCATTACAACTCAGTGACTTGCTCACAGGCAGAGAGGACCTGTGACAGAGGGAATGGAGGCAAGAATCTGAACGATGGAAATAAAATTTCCAGTGAGATCAGTGGAAGTTATTTAAACTGCATGCTGCTATGGGTCCCCTAACACCATTCATGAGCTGCAAGACACGATGTTAAAGGATAACACCAGGAACCCATCAACAATATTCTAAAACTGTAACACTGAGTATAACCAGCCAACAGTCAACACATTTGTATCACTATCAGCCCCAATTATGAGAGCAGGTATAAAACCAGTGAAGTGTCAGAATGTCATAAATGACCGTATTAGCTTTCTTTCTCTTCCACTCCTCATTCATTTCTTTTTCAAAGGCCAGCAAAGCTTCTGGGATAATCCTCTACACACCATATGTGCTCTTCTTCCCAACTCCAAGTTCTAAGATTATAAAATGAAAGCCAAGATCCTCACAGTTATATCATTTCATGAGTTAGGCCTTCAAGACACCAAGTAAATGCAATGCATGAGAATTGACAATGACAACATTAACACCCTGCAGGTGTCTATAAGCAATATTTCATGGATAAACACATGTCAATCAATTGGTCAAAAAGATTAGCTAAGGAACTCAAAACACTGCCATTCCCTTTACAGAAATTTTGAATGCAATCTACTCAGTCTGCACAAAGAAAGCTTTACATTCCCAGCACACCTACTTATGAATATGCTTCACACGACCACCATAGCTCCTTTTATACTCTTTTTGGGTGTACAGTTTTATTGCTCATAAAGGATGGATGGCACCCTGAAAGAACATGTCAGGTGTTTTCATTTTCACTTGGATTTTAATTCCTATAGTACTGCACAATGGTCATATACATTTTAATGCACAAGAGCAGATTCAAGGATGAAACTCATGCAGGAGAAAAGATTGAACTTCTGTCTTTTTGACTCTTCACTGCCTCTACTTCCTGCTTCACTAAGACAGACAGCATTATTATTCTCATCTTTTAGCATTCTACTTTTGGGGTGCACTCAATTTGCACAAGACGAATAGGACCTACACAGTTTGTAAACACTGAAGCGGTCAGTATTGTAACAGTCATACGTAATCCACAGCAGGAACTGCCTGCAGACTTCAAAGGTTAACTGGTATTTGGTTTTCTGACAAAATGACCTAGAGATTCTAGCTTTCCTAAAAGTGCTTCTGCTGCATGTTACCCTGAAGAAACTTGCTCAGTCCTATCCCCTCTCCATATTCTTAGAATCTATTTTGCGACAATACTTCTTCAACAAAGAAGTTTCGGCGCTTACAAACTCTATTTTATTAGTCTAATTGATTTGCTGATGAGGTGACAGTCTAGATTTTCCCAGGTAGTTAATATGCTGCTTCTCTTCAACACCCTGCAGTAAGTATCATTCAGTAGTACAGACTATTCCACATGTCCAAGATTCTTGTATACAAAATCAGATCTGAATCAGCAACTAACTACCATGCTTTGAGTGTCAATAATAGGCACATAGTAAATATTTTTTTATTATGTACTTAAAACATTTTCTATATATTTAATAAAAGTCACGTTTTCTGTAAAAAAACTCCATAAATAAGCATGTCTATTCAGTTACATACTCAACAAGAAGATAGACAAAGGGCCTAGTTTTCCATTTAATAGTAAAGGCATTTGGAACAATGCCTATACAAATATACTCATTTCTTCTCCATTAATTCTACATGATTTTCCCATAAGCATACCTGGTTTTCTACAACCAATTTTCATTTGCATAAATTCTTCGCAGAAAAGAAACCATTGCCTAACCTAATGATTTCTCTATTAATGGACATTTTGGCAACAATAGATAACAGAGAAATCCTTTATTAGTTTCAGAAGAATTCTGACTAGCCTAAACAGGCACTTACATCAATAAGAGTCTCAGAGTAAGCTCATTTTAAATGCAGAACATTCAGTATGCTGAGGGAACATGACTGACGTAGGTATCCTGAGCAAATTAAGGTGTACCCAAAATGGTTTAGCTTCGTTGCTTTTGCGAGAGATGGGCATACATGAAGCCCTGATATCCAAAGATGCTATACTAAATGGGTAAAATATCTGAGAGGCTAACATCCCCTCTTCAACTGTAGCTCTCGGCTGACTCTTTCTCATACACATCATGCCTCAGCCCAAGATGCCAGGCAATGGCCCAAATGAACAAGAGGACAGAATTCCTTTTGTAGTCCCTTCCCATCCCCATTCCAGTCACAGCTGCAGGCTCCATCTTTCTCACAACCCTAGCCCTCATCCTAGCCCAATGCATCACCACTAAACCATACTCCCTCGAAAGTCCAAACCACCATTTTCTCTTAAATTTTAATTCCTTTATCAAGAAAAACACTTCAAAAGCCAGTCTGACATAACATAGGGATTACCACTAATGCAGCTTTTGCTCATTAAGACACAAGAATATGAAGTGGCAGTTAACCCCTTAGCCACTGAAACACAGACACTAGTTCTACTGTAACACTTCCTTCAGAATATCACTGTCAAGTGAGAACTTCTCTACTTATGTGATTTTCCTCTCAGTACAATGAGAAAGGTTAGACTGAAAAAGGACAAATACTTTTGAAGGGAAGAGATACTGGCTTAACATTTTAAATACAGTAGAGATATACCACAAAAAGATTGTCTATCTAACAGTTTAATTATCAAGAAAACAAGTTTAGGAGTAACTATAACATAGAATCATAGAATGATAGAACAGTTCAGGCTGGAAAGCACCTTAAGGTCATTAAGTTCCAAACCCCCTCGGCTGGGATGCTTTACACTAGACCATGTTGCCCAAGGCTCTGTTCAACCTGGTCTTGAACACTGCCAGGGATGGAGCATTCAACACTTCTTTAGGTGACCTGTTTCAGTGCCTCACCACCCTCACAGTAAAGAACTTCCTCCTTATATCTAACCTGAACTTCTCCTGTTTAAGTTTGAACCCATTATCTCTTGACTTATTGCTACAGTCCCTGATGAGTTCCTCTCCAGCATCCATGCTTACAAAAAGGGGGATATTATAGTTTGAAAATCCTTACAACATGATCAGAAAAGACAGACACTAGGTATTACAAATCCTATACTGCTTTTGGATGTGTTGCTTAACTTTCTGCAACCTCAATTTTTTAGCAGTAAAATGGAAATAATCCTGCCTTTTCTGACAGTAGGGCTATAAAGCTTAATTCATTTAAATTCTGTGAAAGTCTCTTGAGCTTCTTTTACGGAAAGTGTTATTTAATTAAACATTGTTATTATTCCAAAGGAGTAACTGTAAGAAAAAAATCCTATTTATTTTATTGTCTATTGCAATTTGCAAATACCTGTCCAACCCCCAAAAAGGCACACTTGTCCCTGTTCTCATAAGGATTTACGCTAGCCCAAGTGTGTTATATGAGAAAAGCATATTCTGCTCCAACACAGAAACATTTTAACCAGTGACAAATTAAACAGAAGTTACGACCATCAGGATTTTTAACAGCAGTTTTAAATTACTTAGATTAACATTCTTTTCCTGAGTTACATGTACATTTTAAGCTAGTTTCTCTTTATCAGTTAAAATATACTCTAGTCTCTTTTGCTGTCTTATTTAATGAATTAGAATGGTTCTTAACTCTGTTTTTATGAACAGATAAACAGATACTAATGGCACACATTGCTTTGATTTTTCTTTCTGCAAACAAGCTCAAAGTTGGTGCTCTAGTTCTCAGCCAGTACTGCATTGTTCTTCATTAAAATTTAATCTATTCTCAAATAAAATCATAGAGAAAAAAGAAAAATAAAACCAAAAGAAATGCTGTAACCTTAAGTAATAATAATACAAGTTAGAGCACAATCCAGATGTCCTATTCAAGGTTTCAGAGCTTAGGAACTCCAGGGTGTAGTAGCTTCCCCTCAGAGCTTTCATGTACTACTATCTATTTCAGTGATGCTTCCCTTGCTAATAAATGCTGGGACAAGTTGCCTCATAGATCTAAATAAGCACAACTATTACCATTTCCCTTGGCTGCGGTCACAGTGCAGATCATGGAGGTCAAATGTAGTTTACTGAATATGAATCAGACCAAAATACTGACAGAAACACAACAGGCAAATTCTTGCCCCTGTTGTGATCCCCATCTGGTTGGAAAAACAAGGCTCCAACTGGTCCTAAATGCCCAGGACTGATAGGAAATAATTAAGATAGGACTGGAGAAAATATTTGTAAAATTACTCTCCCCTGTCTATGGGCTGTGTAAAATACGGGACTGAATACAGGTATGCCACAAAGTGCTTATCTCGTCCAACACAAAGCCAAGCCCTGAAAAGCATCTGACATTATACACTCTGTGCCAAGTATTGTTTGAAAACAAAACCTTTCTCAGTTTTCTCAGTCTACATTAGTCTCTGTCTACATTAGTCTTAGTCTACATTTCCTATTCTCTGTAATAAACTCATAGATGTGCTGCGCTTTTTTCTCAGGATTCAGAACTGCCATTTATAATCAGTCAGCCTAAGGAAAAAAGTTTTTCTATTACTTATGTTGATCTGTTTAACAGACAGTAGAAGGATTCATCATCGTGTCAGCCCCTTTATTGCCACCTACACTACTCACTGTCCAAGAGCCTCAGCTGCAGCCCAGGGCCCAGTGGTGAAAGGCAATGCCCAATACCTATAGTTTGCTTGTCCTAGCAATCCTTTAGAAGACAGTACATATACAAAATGAAATTAAAAGTAAAGAAAACCATTTCAACTACCTTGCCATGTAGTTTGTGGACATCATATCTTATTTGAGCAAATTCACGGAGTCCAAAAGATCCTCCAATAAGATACAGCTGAAAAACAACAAGATGAAAACAACGTGTTAGGACTATTATGAAAAAGAACATTTTGCATACTTACAAAGAGCACTCAGGGAGCATCCTAACCGAATTCATTTACCAAGGGACCATACTGTTCTTCCAACAGAAACACCAGGAGCTGAAAAAAATAATCAACTGAAAGGTATGCATAGAAGAGTAAGTAGATATAAAGTCAGAGCCTTCTTCCACTCTCTAGGTACAGATTTCACAAATTTCTCTTATATACCAAGACAGCTGCTTCGGGACTCATATTTTCTAGGGACTTCTTCTCCTTGAACCCCTTCTTTTCTCTCCCCACATGGCTTCCTGGCATAACTGCAGCAAAGGTTACTGAATTTATTCTTATTATTTTCTAACTGTATGGGAAAGTAACAATGCCATATTGACTTACTCTGATGTCTGTCAGTAAGAGATCTAACTAAACATCTGAACAGACCAGCTGATTTGAGCTGTGGTTCAGTGATACACTATCACATAGGCTAAGAAATCATATCCAGCACACCTACACTTTTATTATTGCCTCCTTAATTGTCTTGCAACTCTCTCCACACCCGTAAAGCTTATGAATACAAATAATAAAGGAAGAAATGAGTGGGGGGGAAACTTTATATCCACATAAATTGTTCAATTACTCTTTATTATGACAGAGGGAGATCATAAAACTGTCTATATTTTACAACTAAAAATGACAGACCAACAGAAGATCAAGTATTGTTAACAAACACCATTAAGGACTTAAAAATAAGTGTAGAAATCTAGCTACTCTGTGGAAGAATCATACTTTTTGCTCTTGCTCTGACCTGACAGATTGTTTGCTGTTCTCTGTTAAGGCAGACATACAGGAGGCCAAAAACCTTCACTTCTAAAGATGTAAATCTAAGGAAGGTGGAAGCACAAAAAAGCTCTAAGGACCTGAGTGAAAAAACAAACCCACAAAACCCAAAAACAAAGCCCAACACCACCACATTTTATCATCACCTATTAGCGTTAAAGTCCTTCAATATAGGCTGTTGCTGCACTGGATACTGCTTTCTACACAATGCTGGTAGATTTCTTGCTACATATTAGGTTTGCAGCTATGGCCTGTGTCCAAGAATTGTTATAATTATGCTGCACAGGTAGTCAAAAATGTGGTTTTCCAAAAAAAATATGCTATCCAATGTTCAGGTCACTGAGACAAAAACCCATATTAATTCAAATTAATGAGGGAAGGGGAAGAAAGAGGGAAAAAAGGAAAAAAGCCTTCTATGTTTATTTTTTCTAAAAGTTGCAGGACTTGCAGGGCTACGTTATTTCCTATCAAGCAGGTGAAACTACTCACCAACGTGTGCATGCAGTGCCCACATTCATTTAGATACTAGTAAGTTACAGACTAGTAGCCAGGAACTAAAGCACTCTGTTCACAGGACAGGGAACTCTTCACCAATAGGCAGGAGTTACAGGGCTCACAGTCTCTTTTTGGTAAGGCCCTTTCAATAAGCGTAAGAAGCTAGCTGTTAATTAGAAACAAACACATCAACATTCTGTGATACGAACATCCAGCTGCTAGGCCACAGAACGCTGATTTCAGAAAGCCAATCAGAAAATCATCATGTGCTAGCAAGTTAACTTTCAGTGACTACAAATCTGACCTACCAAAAATCACATGGCACTGTACTTATAACTGTTCAAGGAATTAATGATGCTCTTGCAAATACTGAATCATCAAAATACACAACAGAAAAAAAGGCTTTTGTATAAAGGGGAACAATCTTCCTCACACATCAGTATTTTGGTAAGAAAGAGCAACAGGAACGAGAAAATAAAGTATTCAAAATAGTTAAAAAAACAAAACAACATTAGTCAGGATTTATTCAACCAAAGCAGAAGATTTGTCAGCTGAACATACGGTAATGCATGATGCCAAAAGTCTCAAGGATCAGACTGTAATTGAATTTTAATACAGCTGACACCTCAGCATAAATTTTCATTAGCTGCTTTTCTCTAACTCCTATCAAGTATTATGCTAATTAACAGCCATGAGTTAACTTTGAGCCCTAAAGAACAGAAATCAGAAATGCTACAGACAAGTTTATGGCTGTTACAAACCACAGTTCATTGCCTTTGTGTATATTATATGTTGTTAAGAGTGGCTATGACAGAGCAAAAGCAACTACACTAGAAATGGTTTAGCACACAGTTAAACAAGGTAGAAAGTAGCAATTACTTGTGACAACAACTGAAAATTAGTTTGCCTAACAACAAACTTGCAAGGAGTATATACCATTATGAGATGCAATACCAACAGGTGGCAGACCTTTAACTGGCCTGCTCCTCATAACCTATTACTTAAAATAATGAAAAGGTACATTGTGGATTACAAAGCCATCCTCCAAGCTAAAAGAAGAATTCTTACATTCTTTACCTTTGATCATTTAAAACTATGTAACATATACTGTAACTAAGGCAAATTAAGAAGGTTTTTTAAGGGAAATAAGTCATGTGCTACTTATTTTGTCTCATCATACCCTATCACTTGCTTGACAGCAACCATCTGGTTATACAGTGTGTTTTATATTGGCAACTATACATAAAATAAAGAAGTTGCACACACACACCTCAGTTCCTATAGAGAGGTTTTATCCTGTGACTAATTTTACTCACATCATCTTTATACTATTGGGGGAAAACCCCACCTGGTTTGTGATGTACTTTTGCTCTTCATACAGCATAAACAACCTAACTAGCCTGGCAAGTTGGCATATTTTGCTTATCAGGCATTACAGGTGTAGTTAGTGGCCTTTACACTTACAATACTGCAATGGTTGATTTACCTTATGATGAAACATCAGTTAGGCTGCATCAAAACACGCTGATGCTGTAAGAAATTACAAATGCCACTGAAATATTACACAGTGTAATGCTGGAAAGTTAGAATTAAGATTTAATAATTTTCAAAAGCACAGAATATACATAAAAATATAAGTAATATGTTTGCAAGTTTACCTGACCAATTTTCTAAAGAACCAAACACGATGTCTAAGATTTCATTGTAAGAACAGACCAGAATGATTTAATCAACCAAGAATATGTCAATATAGTTATCCGACAGCCCTGAGCAGGAATTGCTTTGATCTATACAAGCCAGAACAACAATGATTCAATCAAATTTTTGAAAACTCTGTTCAAAAGCCAATAAAAGAAGATATAAATTAATTTATGCAACTATGATAGTATTAAAGGTAATAAAGGACTCAGTGACTGATAATGCATTGAGTCGAAATACCACTCTTGGTTTAAGTCTCTCCTTTCTCTTTTTTTGCATTAGAAGATGTCGTCACTACCTTCGTTTAAGTTGACTGCATTTAAAGGGAAGAATGTACATATGCAAACAACAGTGAAGCATCAGGACTCACCAGGTAAAATAATCAGAAGTGGGATAAGACTCAAAAGGTCCAGCAACATTATCAGCTTGTTTGGTTTTGCATATTCTGTATGTCTCAGAGACATTTCTAGTTTTAGCTGGTGAATGAAGTTGCAAAGCCACTGGCCATCATATTTGAAAAATCATGGCAGTCAGGTGAAGTTCCCAATCACTGGAAAAAGGGAAATATAACCCCCATTTTCAAGAAGGGGAAAATGGATGATCCAGGGAACTACAGACCAGTCAGTCTCACCTCTGTGCCTGGCAAAACCTGGGAGCAGATTCTCCTGGAAGGCATGCTAAGGCACATGAAAAACAACAAGGTGCTTGGTGACAGCCAACATGGCTTCACTAGGGGGAAATCCTGCCTGACCAATTTGGTGGCCTTCTATGACGGGGCTACAGAAATGATGGACAGGGGTGGAGCAGTTGAAGTCATCTACCTGGACTTGTGCAAAGCGTTCGACACTGTCCCACTCGATATCCTTGTCTCTAAATTGGAGAGACATCAATCTGATAGGTGGACCACTCGGTGGATAAAGAACTGGCTGGATGGCCGCACTCAAAGAGTTGTGGTCAATGGTTCAATGTCCGGCTGGAGACCAGTAACGAGTGGTGTCCCTCAGGGATCGGTGTTGGGAACAGACTTGTACAACATCTTTGCTGCTGACATGGACAATGGGATTGAGTGTGCCCTCAGCAAGTTTGCCAATGACACCAAGCTGTGTGGTTCCGTTGATTCGCTGGAGGGAAGGAATGCCATCCAGAGGGACCTTGTCATGCTTATGAGGTGGGCAGATGCCAACCTCATGAAATTTAACCATGCCAAGTGCAAGGTCCTACACCTGGGTCGGAGCAATCCCAGGCACAGCTACAGGTTGGGCAGAGAAGAAATTCAGAGCAGCCCTGGGGAGAAGGACTTGGGGGTGTTGGTCGATGAGTAAATGAACATGAGCCAGCTTCAGTGTGCGCTTACAGCCCAGAAAGCCAACTGTATCCTGGGCTGCATCAAGAGGAGCGTGACCAGCAGGTCGAAGGAGGTGATCCTGCCCCTCTGCTCTGCTCTTGTGAGACCTCACTTGGAGTATTGTGTGCAGTTCTGGTGTCCTCAACATAAAAAGGACATGGTGCTGTTAGAACATGTCCAGAGGAGGGCCACGAGGATGATCAGGGGACTGGAGCACCTCCCATATGAAGACAGGCTGAGAAAGTTGGGGCTGTTCAGCCTGGAGAAGGCTGCATGGAGACCTCATAGCAGCCTTCCAGTATCTGAAGGGGGCCTACACAGATGCTGGGGAGGGACTCTTCATTAGGGACTGCAGTGATAGGACAACGGGTAACGGGTTGAAACTTAAACAAGGGAGGTTTAGATTGGATATAAGGAAGAAATTCTTTACGGTGAGGGTGGTGAGGTACTGGAATGGGTTGCCCAGGGAGGTTGTGAATGCTCCATCCCTGGCAGTGTTCAAGACCAGGTTGGATGAAGCCTTGGGTGATATAGTTTAGTGTGAGGTGTCCCTGCCCATGGCAGGGGGGTTGGAACTAGATGACCTTAAGGTCTTTTCCAACCCTAACTATTCTTTGATTCTATGAATACATACATGAAGGGCCTAGAGCACAAGTCTTATAGGAAGTGGCTGAGGGAACTAGGGTTGCTTAGCCTAGAAAAACAGGAGGCTTAAGGAAGACCTTAGACCTCTCTACAACTACCTGAAAGGAGGCTGTGCGTTGGTCTCTTCTACCAAGTAACAAGCAATAGGATGAGAGAAAATGGCCTCAGGTTGCACTAGGGTAGGTTTATATTGGATATTAGGAAAGATTTCCTCACCAAAACGATTGTCAAGCACTGGAACAGGCTGTCCAGGGAAGTGGTGGAGTCACCATCCCTGGAGGTGTTTAAAAGATGTGGATGTGGCACTTTGGGACATAGTTTAGTGGTGAATCTGGCAGTGCTTGATTAACATATGGACTCAATGATCTTAAAGGTTCTTTCCAACCTGAACAATTCTGTGACTCCTTGCAAAACACTCTTCAGTTAAAAAAGTACTACAATGGACAAATTTGCTCAATGGAAGCCAAGGGAAACAGCGAAGCCCAGTATGCTCCATCCACTAGTCCAGACATAAAGGAAACAGTAGAACCTATTCAGAACCATATAAATAACACAGGTTAGCACCATTCTAATTAAGTCAGGCTCAAGTTCACCCTCCAGTTAACTGAAAAGGAAAAAGCCACACCATATATAATGAAAATTTAAAATGTATTTTCCTTCATTCTGATTTTAGAATCATGAAATGTTATGGTATTGGTATCTGAAGAGCACTCAAACTGGGAGTTAAAAAATACCTGCATTATTTAATTGCGAGGGAACGATTCATTTTATATGCTTCAGGATGTGGAGCAAAAAACATGACTATGTAGTGAACATCACCTGTTTAGATACTTGAATATATTCAGCAGACTGATTAAATGGTAACAATTTCTCACTTTTTTTCTTTACACCTGAAGTTTACCATAACAAAGCAAAAAACATAAAACAAATCAGTTAACCAGCACTTAACACCAAAGCAAACAGCTTAACAGCACTGTTAGCACAAGCCCCATTAAAGATCTCACACTGGATTATTTCTTTATGTTTCAGCCAGTACGCAAAAAAACTCTACAATGCTGTAATGCAATTATGCATGCATAAAAGACTTGCATGCTCCAAAACAAAATGAAAGACAGGATGTGACATTGGAGCACCATCTGTCACATACACTCAGAAACCTCAATAAATGTTTTATGTAAAAAAATGACATCAAATTCTCTTTAATAACATTCTTTTAAAAATTCTATTTGTTCACTTCTCCATTGGGAAGTGTGTTATGTAATGAGTTACAGATGGCATCAGACTGATCCCTTCAACCACCTCTTAGGATGGGAAATACTTAAATTTGTCACCAACCACAATGAGATGGTCACTGGGGACTCATAACAATACTAGGGACTTAGAGCAGATCCCTACTTCTTTAGTTTCCTGCATAATCTGAAGCTGCCACTTTCAGTTCTTTGGGTTAACAAAGTAACAAGAAACCAATCCTCTAGCAGCACCAACAATTTGCCATATTACAGGCATCCCTGTTGTTAGCGAAAGCTGTTCTACTATAAGTACCAGTTGTGAAAGCCAGATTACAAAATTACATTTGTCATAAATCCCTAAATTAACCAAATCACAGTATTTAATGCTGGCAATACAGATTATGCAGTGGTGGAAAATGCATGATAGATATGACTGGAGAAGGAAAATGATAATTTTCTGACCTCTTCATCAAGACTGCTGCAGCAAAACCCTCCAGCTATTCATTAGGAGCTTCAAAACTAGAACAGTCATGTGAAATATTTTAGTTTGCAGTGGTCACAGTAAAAAAGGTTTTGGGGGTTCCTTTTCAAGGAACTGATACATGTACAGTGCAAGACTGGTGAAAGATGGCAATTTGACAGCCCAGAAGACTGAGGTCTCTATTATGTTCCCTAAATAAAGAAGCAGGGCAAACTGCCAGTCCGAGAAAAGACCCAGGCAATTAATCTTAACCTGAAGCGCCCCCCTCTGCCAGCTCTAACTCTCAAGAGTTTATTCCATACAGTCATTCCAGCACTTGTCTCTTAATGCTAAAAGTGCTGAGAGAAAAACAGTGCAAAGTCTTCTCAAAAACTTCCTAAATGATCTCTCCACCGTCGATAGGGACAGAAGGGGTCTACCTTTTCTTCTTGTCTGCAACAAGTGAAATAATTTTTAGTTCTGATCAAAGGCCTCCTTTGGGGGAAAACAGAAACCAAAACTATGAATCTGTTAGTAGTTATTTAGTTCAAAAGCTCAACAAAGTAAGAAAATGCACTGACTTATCACGCATACAAGAACTGACAAACCGTAGAAAGACTTAACTGCATTATATTAAAAAAAGGATGATACATGCTAGTGGATGACTGCATGGATATGAAGCTGGTAACCCAGGCCAGCAGCTAGTATAAACTGAAGCCAGCTGTAGCTGACTGATAGAGCAGAAGAGTGTAGTTTTCACAGCATGCAGAACTCAGCAGAATATTAAAGTGGACCCAAGTTTATCAATATCAGCTTAATTGGCTCAGTACAGAGAATGTTCAAAGCAATTATTTCTGAAATTGCAAATACGAATGGCTATGGGCCAGAGTACAATAAAACCTGCCCATATCTTTTCAATGCTACTACTATTCAATGTCTCAGGAAAAAACCTAAACCTCTGTTTACTAAGATGTCCATTTCATAACAGGCTGGGAAGCACAAAAAAGATCATTTAATAGAAACCAATATAAGAACAGCGCAGAAGAGACAGAAACCCTTATGTTCCTCAGCACAAGCATGAGTGGAAAAGGGCATTTTCAGCCACAACATTGTCATTCTGCACTATACACGTTGCTTGGGCTGGTCAGATGACAAGGGAATTTCACTCCGCAGCTGCAGCTGCTTGAAAACCAAGTCTGTCGTGGTGATCAAGCTGCAGTTTCTGAACACCACCTTCTCTTTTTTCATATGCTTCTAAAAGCCAAAATCTTGATTCCTTATAAAACTATAATTGCGATTACTAATGGGCTCAAATCAAGGCAAAGTACACTACAATGGGAAACTGATTACATCTCATGACATCTTGGTGTTCTTGTAATGTGTTAGGCTGAAACTTGCATTAAAGAACATAAAAAGAAACCACTACTAGTCAAGTAATACTTCCCTGTTGACAATGGTAGACAGGGATGAAGATGAAATGTACTACAGAGAAAATATTAACCTTACACCATTACCTTCACCACCCTATGAAGAAGGTGGCTAAATGCACTAAGTGAAAACTAGCAATTCTGTACTTAGGTTCCTGTTCTGAGGATCAACACAGAACCTCAGCTCCCTGAGTGCCAGTTAGACCATTCTAACAGCAATAAACAATGCAAATACACTCTTTATGTGTTAAAATGAAACAGAGGGGATATCTGGAAGACCTAAAGAGTGTTTGTCTATGTTTGTCTAACATTTATCTGAAAAATAACTCAAAGATTAAGAATTGAATGCTTAAGGTGTTGATTCAAAATATGAACTCTGACATTTTAAGGCCTGACTAAGGCCTGACTAAGTCAACTGAAAGATGGAAGTCAGCTAATTCAGACTGAACAAACTGGGGTCCACAGAGGCCCATTCAGCTTGAACACACTGGCTTCCACTCATGCGCAAACAGTTCCAGGGTGTGGTTTTGTCTGGAATAGCTCCACACTCTGCTGTGGACTCACACAGATGAACAGGAGATGCAAAGCAGAAGTACAGCAGAAGTCAAAGACATATCACAAGCTTAGAGACCCAATATTTATAATACAAGTCACTGAAGCATAAAAGCAACACTCTGTGATTTGCTGATTTGGAGCAACCAATTTGAAATTCCAAACCCAGTTTTGTATTTATTGCTTTTCTACACTACAAATGTAATACTTGTGACTTTTACAGTCAATCACAATTTATCTACAAGCATTAGAAGTCAGAATTCTCTTCTCATGGGTAAACGTTGACTTCTAGTCATCTCTCAAAAGCATATTTACATTTAAATCACCTGTTCTGCATATGTCAAATTTTATTGCAAAGCTACATGAAGTAATATATATTAATAAAAGTGCTGCAATTCAATATTATGAATTGTTCAAGACAATAATGTGAATAATGTTAACAATAACATAGACATATCTAAAACTGAAAAATGCTGATTGCAGTAATCACATAATAAACAATATCAAGACAAATATCAGAACAATAAACAGTATCAGAAGATAACGTAATAGCAGTTTCTATGCATAGACACCAATGGCAACAATAGATCTCAGAAATGTCATTATTCCTGAGAAGAATTTTCCATATTTCTCAGTGTTCAGGTTTTATGAGCAGTTCCTCCAGAATCCATGGGAAAAAAATGTGCCTTATATTCAGCACAGCCAAGGACTCAGAATTCAGCAGGTTTTTATGAAATTAATTAGGAATGTTGTATTTAGAGAAATCTGTGGAAACATAGCTGTTTAAATACATTTAAAGGATGAAAACATCACTTTCCTGCCCATTAACCTTGTAAAACTTGCTTTCAGTAACTCAAAGCACCAGAAAATACAATTTCACAGTATTTGTAAAAATTTCTGAGCAACAGTCCAGATGACCCTGACTTCATCAGTGAACAAAACTAACCCAGAGACAGGTAATTTCATGTCCTGATGTCTGGGAAAAGCATTTTGTTTTGTTTTGTTTATCAAAAAGGGTGAGAGACAACTGGTTTGTTAAGGGCCTGAGATGCCACTGACCTTCTCTAATGGTGCCTGGAAGAACTGACCACATTGCCTCAGCATTGTTAGGGACTCTCTAATCTGACCTTTTTTCTTGTCCTGTAAATGATGTGCATTCTTGGCATCTCTTGACAAAGTGTTTATTAAAGTAAACTTGCACTTGCAAGGCAGCAATGTAGATGGCATTGTAGTACAGTCTGTGTACATAAACACTGATGGAAGCAGATTTTAGAAACATGTTTCTTCACAAAAAAATAATAAATAATCACTGTTCAAGCTTCATCCATCTTCTCTTTTGGCAACACTAGCACAGCACATAGAACACCAAAGACAAGATCCAGGAAGAGAAGCAAAGTACTTGTACAGTCAGTACAGGATGGAGTGCAAGGGAGGGAGAAAACAAGCAAAAAAAAAACCCAAATAAAGTAAAAATCTACAGCTATATAAATATAAAAAATGTTCAGCATACTGCAAATTTGAAACTTGCAGCAATATATATATCGTACAATAAATTTTTTTAGGAGTGCAATAAAAATCAGCAAATGAGCCTCAGACTACATTTGCTGTTTGCTAAGATGCTGCTTCAGATGCTCAGAATTGTATTTTTCCCTTTGAACACAGTGACAGCAGAACTGGAACTGCATCTATGCATTCATTTTGCAACTTACAGAACTTGTAGGTATGAAAGTATGAAAAGAGTATGAAAGATCCTTGTCTAGGGTTGTCTAGAGACAGAGCCACAAATGCAAGTTTTGGAAAGTGGTGCAAGCATATAATATAATGTTTTTTTAATACGTGTGTTAGAATATTTTTGCTTTGCAATTTCAAAATCCAAACATGTTACCTCAATGATCCAGAATCACCATATCATACCTGTCTGAAAATACATACTTATCTTGTCTAAAAATATAACTTCCTGCAACCTTTAAACATTCTAACAGCACTACAGAAGTAACCTTAGATGTTCAGTGTCTTATAAGAAATATATGACACTGGATCGATCCACTAGCTGTAATACCAAAGAGCCTTGCTCTCTCAGGAACTTACAGAAGCATCACAGCAGCATCAGGATATTAACAGACTCACCAGTTCTGGTTACAGAATCATAGAATGGTTAAGGTTGGAAGAGACCTTAAAGATCATCCAGCTCCAACTCCCCTTCCATGGGCAGCTACACCTTCCACTAGCCCAGGGTGCTCGAGGTCCCCTGAGGAATATAAAGGAACAGTGACTGAAGTTCTTCGTCTGTAACAGAACCAAGAACACCGAAGAGTTGTAAGATAAGCTTCAGTATAAGCACTGGAGCACTGGAACAGGTTGCCCAGGGAGGTTGTGGAGTCTCCTACGTTGGAGATATTCAAGGCCTGCCTGGACAAGTTCCTGTGTGATGTACTCTAGGTTACCCTGCTCTTGCAGGAGGGTTGGACCTTTCAAGGTCCCTTCTAACTCTTGGGATTCTGGGATTCTGGGATTCTGTGATAAGGAAAGAGTTCCCATTATCATGATAGGAAACGGTAATGTCAGTATAGCTGACAAAGATGGTTTAAGTTACCAAGGAGGTAGCACAGATTTACAGCATAACAGCAATTTTTACAGGTACATCTGTAAGGTCTCTGGAGTTCATCCCAGCATCTACACGGATGTTACTATCTTTACCAATGCTTTAGGACTACTCACCCTGTAGCAATCAAGCTGTTAAGATATTCCATGCCAGGCTACATCACTCTCACCTGCATGCTTACTGTTTTATGCCATGTAGAGATAACTGTAAGATTTACAGAATTAAAGGAAACATTCACAAATTAAGGTTTCCTGCAGGCTTCATTCTTACCTCCTACAGTCTTGTTGATGCTCACAAAGAAACACACCTATCTTCTCAGAAAGTATGACTGAAAACTGTGATTTCAACATCTTACTCTGAAAGCTGTTGTCAGTTTGACCAAGAATATTCCTTTTACATTGAAATATTCTAACACCCACAAGCCCAAACGAACAAAGAAAAAAGGATCAAGATAATTTACACTAAAAAGAACTATTTTAAATGTATATTTGTGCATGTGTGTGTATAATGAGAAACCCACCTGTCTCTGAACTATGATTTCTTTAACTATCTCTCTAACTTTGGAGCCTTTAGAAAAAGTAGCACAGGGATTTTTTCATCTAAACGTGCAGTGTAAGAAGGGAAGACATGAAAGCCATTTGATTTCTTTTTTCCTTTGAAAAAGCAAACATGGTACTGATGAAAAGTCCAGCAGTACTAAACAGTAAAGTCCCGTAAGTTTCTAGTGAAAGAAATGATGCAGAGGATGTAAGAATCTAACAGAAACCTTTGGTTTCAGTATTATCAACAAATTCAGTAGAATTAAAAGGGTTAAAAAGGCATGCTCCTTCTGATTCTGTGTATAGCTTCACTGCCTTTTTTGCTGTAACTGATCTTTTAGCACAATTCTGTTCAGCTTCAGAGATGCTTTCAGAGTTCAATAGACACCTGGGAAGCTGACAAGAATTACATGAATTTTCCTTTTTCTTACTCCTTGGGAAGCCTTTGGGCAGCAACACAGAAACATTCTGAAGCATTCAGAGGAGAGAATAATTTTAAGGCAGGGAGACATGAAACCTTGGAAAGAAATATAATAGACTATTTCTCTATATAATATTGTCTCTGGAGAAAAGAGCTCTGCAGTAACAGAAATGGAATTGAATTAGGCAGTATTAAGTCAAAGAAACCAGCCCCAAAGATTTCTGCTATAACTTATGTCAGATTGTACAAAAACACTAGGAGAGCCAAAAAGGCAACCACAGGTCTACCTTAGCCTGCGAAGCTGAAGTCCTAGCTCCAGCACTGAAGGAGAACTGAGAAAATCTATGCCTCTGCTGCTCTTCAACCTCTCCTTAAAAATCCTAAGCACGTACCACGAAGCATTTTCCTAATGAAGAGGACTATTTTTCCTTACATCTTCACTGAAGTTCATTTGCTTTGGTACTTCTTTCCCAAGCAATAGAAAGCAATCAGCACTCTCAGTATATGATGTACAGAACTTCTCAGCCTTTTCTAAAATAAACTAAGTCAATGTCTTCAAGCATTCCTTAAAGGTGGAATGTCTACTGTATCTTTTATGTTGCTCTAATCCTGATTTTACAGCTTGTCTTTGTCATCTCTGCAATGGCACCAAAATGCTGGGAAATGACTCCAGCTGAGGACTTTGAGTAGACTGTAAGAATCATGTTCCGCGTTTTACATTACTTTTGACAAGTTTCAGTGTCTTACAATAACATCTCTGTCTTTTCACAGTATTACAGCTCACAGCTGAAGATGCCCCTGCTCATTGCAGGGGGGGGCTGCACTAGATGATCTCTGAAAGTCCCTGCCAACACAGACTATGATTCTATTATTCTGCAAGACCCATCCCATCTAAGATACCATTTCAAAGGCACCTAATAACTACATTTTATAATGTTTTTTTAATCCTTTTAAAGTCCTTACTCTAGAACCTCTGTAATATAACTTAGGGAAAAAAAAAGGCTTAAACTTTTTTAACTCCACTCAGTGTCACTGTCCTTTGGGACATTCCATTTTTTCTGAGGCACACTGCTTCATATTTGAGAAGAAAGTCAATAATTTCTCTAGCTATATTATTCAAAATTAGATTTATCCCTTAACCCACTCTTTTTTTTTTTTGAGGATACTTTGCTTACTTTCTCTAAACCAGTTGTATATACAGAAAACCAGACATGAATTGCACAAACAGAAACAACAACATCCTGGCTGCAGTTTTTGTCCATCTCCCTGAGTTTTTATACATAAGTGCACAAAAGTTGTTAATTTTTTCCTCTAATGCGCACAGGTACTTCAGATAAGCAAGTGCAATCCATTACACTGCCTCTCTTATAATCTCTATTTATTCCTTTGACTTTATTGACCTTTTCTAGCCTCAAATATTCTAAGTAGTTATGCCTCACCTATCATTTCTACTGTAACTCTAACCTATCAACTCGTTTAACTCAAATTCTTTTATCTGTATGTACAACTTACCAGATGATCACTGCTGCTGTGGTTTGAAATCCACTGGAAAGCTTATGAAAGTTAGACAAACACACAAGCAGTGTTTTAAATTAAAAACACCAAGGCCTGATCACCAGAGAGGCTGCTCAGGTATTGGAACAGGTTTCCCAGTGAAGTAGCAGGATCACTGTCCTCTAAACGTTCACAAACTGTGAGGATGAGGCCCTCAGTGACATGGTTTAGTGGTGGTCTTCGCAGCTATGGGTTAACGGTTGGACTAGGTCATCCTAAAGGTCTTTTTCAAACTCGCTGTTTCTATGATTCTTAGACCCGTTTTCCTCATCCCTCTCACGGCACACCGCAGGGTCCTACCTGCCGCTCCCCAAGAGCGTGCAGGCGGCGACACCGTCCCGCAGCTCACTCAAACCCCGTTCCTGCTCCGGCCACCATAAACTCACCACCCGTTCTCCCTTAACACCGACGCGGCTTCCCCGCCGTGCGCCGGCACCAGAAGAGGTGGCCATGCCGCCAGCCCTAAGTCACCGGCGGGAGCACCTCCTCCTTCCCGGTGCCGGTACATCCGCCCATGCTGCTTACCAAGAGAGGGACCCCGAAGGTCATGGTGCGGCTCCTCCACAGCTTCCGCAGCCTCTCCATCGCCCACCTCCGCCATAGGCCCCGCGCGGCTTCCGGCGGGGCACGGCTCCGCCGCCATAGCGGCCCCTCTGCCGCGGCAACGCGGCCGGGGAAGACGGGTTCCGCGGCCGTGGGTGTCCGGTAGCAGGAGCCGACTTCGGAGGGCGGTCCTTTGTTTTCCTGCAGCCTTATCCCTTACCCCAGTTGTACATTTGGAGTGTAAGAAAAGTGTTAAAGCAAACATGCTGTGCCAGAAATAAATGGTAAATTAGGCTTTTACAATATCTTCCTGTTTAAGGATCTGTTAAAATGCTGTTAACTTCCAGAGGTAAAGCCCAATACTTCAAGAACGTATTCATGTCCCCGAGGAGGCTCAATGTAGCTTGCTTACACAGGTTACCATACAATGAGTTAAGCATTTTTTTACCTTATGAAATACTGTAAGAAGGTTTTCTGTGTGAAGCATGCCCCTGGAGTACTAGATTGCTCTTAGATGTATTATCTAGGTGCTTTATCTGGAACTGGGGTGCAGAACAGAAACACAAGCATGATGGCTGGCCGGCTTTTATTGCATCAGGATCTGGGTGTTTCTGAAGACAGCTCGGGGAAGCCTCTTCTCACTTTCCTCCAGAGAAGAACCAGTGCACATAAAACTTCAGTGCACAGAATGTGCTGCTGGCTACTGGCAGGCACTCTGGAAGCTTCTGACGCATTGAGCCTGCACTGCTGGGTTAGGCAGCAATGACCACAGCTGCAGGGTGCAACAGTGCATTGTGTAACGTGATTTCTGGGCAGCAGATGGCAATTTTATTAAACGTCCCTGGACAAGGCAGGATTGGTGCTGGAATGGATACCAAGAGCTGCAGAATTGCTCACAATTCAGTACTGGCTGTGAACAGGCAAGGTTAATAAGGAACATGACTTTAGTTCAATACAGAACTTGAAGCAGTTTGCTCAGAGGATGACAACGGGAGCTGTATTGTGAGGGGGTTGTTGCCCAAACATGCATCACTTCAAGAAGTGGTGGAGTGGCGGCCCAAAAACAGGCTGGGGAAGGGTGGCTCTGGAGCCAAGCGTTAGATCTGTGCGAGCACAAGGAAAAGCTGAAGGAAATCCTGACCTTCCCAACAGATATTTTCTCCTCCTGATCTGATATAGAGACAGTCCTAACTTTAACATTCTTACCAGGGATACCACAAGAAGCCACTTGGACCGTAAGAAAGCTCTCTAGAGACATCCACTGATTTGCAAAAACACAACTATTTGTATTTGGAACAATAAATCATAAATAAACTCAAATATAGAGGCGATGATAGCCTCCGTCAGCAAGCTGTGTCTTGCAGGTTGGGCAAGTGTTGGCATTCATAAAGGAAAAATAAAGACACTGGTTGCAGAAGATGTGTCCGCATAGGGTTGACACAAGATGTCGTCCGCTTTCCACAATCTGGAAGAAAAAGCACAAGAGGAATGTGGTGTGAAGAATTGTGCTTTGCTGGTCTGTTGGCACCAGGAAGAGAGGACTTGGGTGCCTGGGATCAGTACATTACTGATTCAAGGAACCCAAAGGTCTTTCAGTGCCCCCTTGGGAAGCACTTCTGGCACTGTGTTGACCACCAAGAAATGACTTTGCCTTGCAAGCCAGCTTGACCTTCACAGCGAGGTCTGTAGCTCAAGCCGGCTGTCTGCAGCATCCCACATCACCTGGCAGAGATGCTCAGCTCACCTCTACCCCACTGTCCCTCTGACAAAAAAGAAGCCATGACAAAATGCAGATCCTTACCTCCAAGTAGAAGTCCAAGCAAATCGGACATCTAATGGTACCAGGTGGCCTTGTGGTAAAGAGAACAAAAGCAGAAAGAACACACATCCATTAATGTCAGCGTGCCCTGAGGGTCACTGGTTCCTATAATGTCATGTCATCCCCTAACTGCACAGCTTGGCCATGATGCATTTCATCTGCAGCTCCTTATGTACCTTTCTCCCTTTGTTGCATGTCATAAGCAGTTAGGGTCACCCTTCCCTAAAGGAAATGGGGTATTGCTTCTCATTAGGGGGATGATGGAGTCAGTCCCCCTGCTCTACTGTTACAAGTAACTGCAGTCTGTAGCACAGTGCAGCACACGTATGGCAGCATTAACCTTCAACAGGTCAGAAATAAGTGGTTTGTGACAGAAGCATCTAGCTGTCCTTTGGACACCATTCATTCCAAGAGCTCTTTCCTTATCAAATCTGTCAGGATAAGAAGCAGGTTTTCAGATCTTTTGGGTGTGTCCTTCAGGTACTACGAGCATTTCCACAAACGTCAAGCCATAGTGTAAAATATATTAGATCCTGAGCTCATGAACAACAGAAGAAAACCTTGTGCTGGGTTTTGTTGGCTTTTAAAAAATAAGTTCTATTCAAGAAATGCAAATAGATTTTATGACTGAAATTCACACGGTAATCAAACATGACCCAAAAGCTTGGAAAAATCAGAATTCAGAGGGATACATTAGCTGTTACATACATATCATTACGTCTTGGCTCATCTGGATCACGTCTAGCTGCAACAGGGTCATCCAGCTGTTGCTGGACGCTTGGTCCAGAATTTTCCCCTTCCTGCTGGTTCTCTGTAATTTAATGATAGCAAGTTAGATATAGGATAAAATCTATAGCCCTGGAACTATCCTGAATTGCGTGGTTATGAGTAGCTTTCAATGTGTTCTACACTGCAGGAAATCTACTGCAATAAGGAAAAAACCCTCTTTCAACATTTTCTTATTCAAGGCAGGTGAATTCCAGTGCTAAAAGCAATGATTACGAGTACAAGTGACTTTGGCCTTAGAGGTTTTCTGTATTTGGGAAACAAGAAAACATATTTTGAGCAGCTTTAATGCATTTTATGTCAGTTACATCCTGCAAACTCTGATAGTAACTGTAAAGCACAGAATTGATCCATTCTGTAAGACACTGTCCAGATTCATCCTACAAGCTCTGACAGTGACTATCAAGGACAGATTGGATCCATTAGAGTGATGCTTTAGCACTATAGTTTCCCTTCTGGAAAAGGCAGTTTCAAACCATACTGCTCAAATTCATTGGAAAACACAGCCCCCAGTTTAGGATAACCCCTTTACCAATTGCAAAACATAAACTCACCTTCCTCATCCGACTGGTATCAATGCATATGGAAGGGAGAGAAAAGAAAACACAATTAGACTTGGGTGTGCAACCCCGGTGTCACACACAAACAACACATCAGCTAAGCAGTGTCAACAGCAAAGCTTAGAATGGTAGAATATCCCTCTCTAATTTGGCAGAGGAATAGGAAAAGTAGTAGTAGATCAGCTGCTGCTCTGAAAACATGCGGCTGCTTCACGTGTTCCTCCCTGCGCGCCAGCTTCAGTATCGTCAAATTTGATTTAGGCTGGAAGAGGTTCTCTCCCCATTTCTCCCTCAAACAGCCCAATTCAGGTCTGATATCCAGAAACACTTCCTATCACACCAGCAGCTGATCAAGAAAAGAAGCCCCACAAACCAAAGCCCATGATGGTGCCTGGTGGAACTCAACCTGGGCAATGCAGATTGTTGTGTACAGTTTGAGTTCTTCCTTTGCAAAGGCTCAGGAAGAAGCCCTGGACGTTGTACCTCCCCATGTGATTCCCGCTGCTTGCTTCTGCTTTGCAAGCTAGCAGTAGCATCAGAAAAGTGATGTTAAAAACTACAGTATCAAATGGATCAAATGTTATTCTAACTGCAAGAAGAGCAGTAAACATAAAAAAAAAAGTTTTTTTAAGGCCTTTAGGAGCAGTTCTAGAGACTGAGTCGTACAGACCCTGTATGTACTGCTTTACTTAGTGAAAAAGGGGGTCTAAATCCTTAGGAATGTCGTACTTGAACTGTATTTATCATCATGTCTGCTCCATATAGAGGCATTGGATCACCTCTGGACTGCTTAATGTGGTGCACTGACAACTCAATGCTGAATGTAAAATCAGTCTTTAATGATGCATTCCCTCAGGAAGCACAATAGAAATCAACTAGATTTGACTACAAGGTTTAGGTAAGCATGCCATTCACTCCTTACCTCATCGGAATCATCCCAAGTGGGACCAAGGATATCAGATAAGGATGATTCACTTGATGAGGAATCTTCTTCTTCAGGAGCTTAAACACAGAACGTGAGAAACAAAGTCAGAGAGTTCAGGGGATTGGAATGTCCTGCCACTATATAACTGAAGGACAGACTTTATATCAGATATTGTATAAAAGATATATCCCTGGAACAATTTTGGAACAGGGGATTATAAAGAGTCTTTCATTTTTCCCCTATTTCCTTCACTACAATAAATGATAAAAAAAAAAAAAAACAAAACAAAAACAAAACAACCTCTGGATTATTTCATATTGAGAGCATTAATTGCAGTAGTAAGTGATGATCAAATTATCAGCAACTTCAATGTCAGAAAAATTCTGTATTTCCTAATAGAAGGAAACATATTTTGAGCAGGTTTGGTTTCAGATAGTATCTACGAGCTCTGAGAGTGACTATCAGGGACAGATTGAACCCAGTCCCCAGATCACTACACACTGCCCTTTGCATTTTGGAAAAGGCAGTTTCAAACCATGATGCTCAAAGTCATTGGAAAACACAGCCTAGGACACATGTTAAGGGCAATCCCATTATCAATTGCAAAACGTCAACTTACCTTCCTCATCCGACTGGTATCAATGCATATGGAAGGGAGAGAAAAGAAAATACAATTAGACTTGGGTTTGCACCCTCAGTGTCACACACAAACAACACATCAGCTAAGCAGAGTCAACAGCAAAGCTTAGAATGGTAGGATATCCCTCTCTAATTTGGTAGAGGAATAGGAAAAGTAGTAGTAGATCAGCTGCTGCTCTGAAAACATGCGGCTGCTTCTGCTTTTGCTCACGCTGCTGCAAAGGGGTGGAAATGGAGGCAGCTGATGACCCAGAAGAACAGCCTCCTTCCGGCTTCCCAGCTTCAGAACACCCAAACTGGATTTAGGCTGGAAGAGGTTCTCTCCCCATTTCTCCCTCAAACAGCCCAATTCAGGTCTGATATCCAGAAACACTTCCTATCACACCAGCAGCTGATCAAGAAAAGAAGCCCCACAAACCAAAGCCCATGATGGTGCCTGGTGGAACTCAACCTGGGCAATGCAGATTGTTGTGTACAGTTTGAGTTCTTCCTTTGCAAAGGCTCAGGAAGAAGCCCTGGACGTTGTACCTCCCCATGTGATTCCCGCTGCTTGCTTCTGCTTTGCAAGCTAGCAGTGGCATCAGAAAAGTGATGTTAAAAACTACAGTATCAAATGGATCAAATGTTATTCTAACTGCAAGAAGAGCAGTAAACATTAAAAAAAGATTTTTTAAGGCCTTTAGGAGCAGTTCTAGAGACTGAGTCATACAGACCCTGTATGTACTGCTTTACTTAGTGAAAAAGAGGGTATAATTCCTTAGGAATGTTGTACTTGAACTGTATTTACCATCATGTCTGCTCTATATAGAGGCGTTGGATCACCTCTGGACTGCTTAATGTGGTGCAATGACAACTCAACACTGAATGTAAAATCAGTCTTTAATGATGCATTCCCTCAGGAAGCACAACAGAAATCAACTAGATTTGACTACAAGGTTTAGGTAAGCATGCCATTCACTCCTTACCTCATCGGAATCATCCCAAGTGGGACCAAGGATATCAGATAGGGAAGATTCACTTGATGAGGAATCTACTTCTTCAGGATCTTAAACACAGAATGTGAAAGTCAAAGTCAGAGAGTTCAGGGGATTGGAATGTCCTGCCACTATTAACTGAAGGACAGACTTTATATCAGATATTGTATAAAAGATATATCCCTGGAACAATTTTGGAACAGGGGATTATAAAGAGTCTTTCATTTTTCCCCTATTTACTTCACTGCAATAAATGCTAAAAGAAAAAAACAAAAACCTCTGGATTATTTCATATTGAGAGCATTAATTGCAGTAGTAAGTGATGATCAAATTATCAGCAACTTCAATGTCAGAAAAATTCTGTATTTCCTAATATAAGGAAACACATTTTGATCAGGTTTGGTTTCAGATAGTATCTACAAGCTCTGAGAGTGACTATCAGGGACAAACTGGATCCAGTCCCCAGATCACTACACACTGTCCTTTGCAATTTGGAAAAGGCAGTTTTAATCCATGATGCTCAAAGTCATTGGAAAACACAGCCTAGGACACATGTTAAGGGCAATCCCATTATCAATTGCAAAACGTCAACTTACCTTCCTCATCCGACTGGTATCAATGCATATGGAAGGGAGAGAAAAGAAAATACAATTAGACTTGGGTTTGCACCCTCAGTGTCACACACAAACAACACATCAGCTAAGCAGAGTCAACAGCAAAGCTTAGAATGGTAGGATATCCCTCTCTAATTTGGCAGAGGAATAGGAAAAGTAGTAGTAGATCAGCTGCTGCTCTGAAAACATGCAGCTGCTTCTGCTTTTGCTCACGCTGCTGCAAAGGGGTGGAAATGGAGGCAGCTGATGACCCAGAAGAACAGCCTCCTTCCGGCTTCCCAGCTTCAGAACACCCAAACTGGATTTAGGCTGGAAGAGGTTCTCTCCCCATTTCTCCCTCAAACAGCCCAATTCAGGTCTGATATCCAGAAACATTTCCTATCACACCAGCAGCTGATCAAGAAAAGAAGCCCCACAAACCAAAGCCCATGATGGTGCCTGGTGGAACTCAACCTGGGCAATGCAGATTGTTGTGTACAGTTTGAGTTCTTCCTTTGCAAAGGCTCAGGAAGAAGCCCTGGACGTTGTACCTCCCCATGTGATTCCCGCTGCTTGCTTCTGCTTTGCAAGCTAGCAGTGGCATCAGAAAAGTGATGTTAAAAACTACAGTATCAAATGGATCAAATGTTATTCTAACTGCAAGAAGAGCAGTAAACATACAAAAATAATTTAAGGCCTTTAGGAGCAGTCCTAGAGACTGAGTCATACAGACCCTGTATGTACTGCTTTACTTAGTGAAAAAGGGGGTATAATTCCTTAGGAACGTCGTACTTGAACTGTATTATTCATCGTGTCTACTCTCTATTGAGGCATTTGATCACCTCTGGACTGCTTAAAGTGGTGCACTGACAACTCAACATGGAATGTAAAATCAGTCTTTAATGATGCATTCCCTCAGGAAGCACAACAGAAATCAACTAGATTTGACTACAAGGTTTAGGTAAGCATGCCATTCACTCCTTACCTCATCAGAATCATCCCGAGTGGGAACAGGGATATCAGATCCTGAAGATTCGCTCGAGGAGGAATCTACTTCTTCAGGATCTTAAACACAGAATGTGAGAATCACAATCAGAGATTGCAGGGGAATCAAATGTCCTGCCACTATTTAACTTGCTTCTCCATGTTGCAATGCCACAAGGACAGACTTTCTGTATGTCAGATATTGTATAAAAGATATATCCCTGGAACTATCCTCGGAACAGGGGATTATAAAGAGTCTGTAATTTTTTCCCTGTTTCCTTCACTGCAATAAATGCTAAAAAAAAAAAGAATTAGTAAAAACGTTCTGGATTATTTCATATTGAGAGCATTAATTGCAGTAGTAAGTGATGATCAAATTATCAGCAACTTCAGTGTCAGAGAAATTCGGTATTTGCCAGTATAAGGAAATGGATTTTGAGCCAGTTTGGTTTCAGATTTACTTGAGGAGGAATCTACTTCTTCATAATCTTAAACACTGAATGTGAGAATCAAAATCAGAGATTGCAGGGGAATAAAACTGCCTGCCACTTCTGCAAGTCGCACTGCCAGAGGGACAGAATTTTCCTAAGCTAGAAAGAATGTGAAATATACAGCTCTGGAACATTCCTTAAAATGCAGGATTCGGTAGGGTCTGTAACTACGTCTTTATTTTTCTCGCTACAATACATGCGAAACATAATCTTTTGGAATATTTCATATTCAGATATTCCAGTGGTAAATGTGATGATTAAATTAGTATCAACTTTATGTTTGCAAAACTTGTGAATTGGGAAAATAAAATCAGATTGTGCACAGCTTTGCTTTCAGATAGTCTCTACAAGCTCTTACAGTGACTCTCAAGCACAGATTGGATCCAGTCCCAAGATAACCGAGTACTGTCCTTTGCCTTTTGGAAAAGGCAGCTTCAATCCCTGCTGCTCGAGTTCATGCGAAAACACACGCCGCCCCCCCCCCCCCCGTAAAAAGGTTAAGTTTAGGACAGTCCCATTATTGATTGTAAGTCGTCAACTCACCTTCTGCATCAGTCTGCCATCAGATCATATGGGAAGGGAGAGAAAAGAAAACACAATCAGACTTTGGTGTGCCCACCCGGTGTCACGTACAAACAACACATCAGCTAAGCACTGTCAACAATAAATGTTAAAAATGACAGGATATCCCTCCCTCCTTTCCCTGAACACTCTCAGAAGTAATAGCAAAGAAGTTGCTACTCTGAGAACGAGCGACTGCTTCTGGTTTTGGTCACGCTGCTACAAACAGACAGAAATGGAGGCAGCTTAGGAACCACCAGAACATGCTCCTCCCTCCTCCCCGCTTTCAGTACTCCCTGTTCTGATTCAGAATCAACCCTATGTTTTAAATCTGCATTCACGACCTCCATTTACTTTTACCATACAGATCTTCAAAGACAGGTCCAATACACATTCCATAGAGTTCTTCAATGCCTTGGCATTCAGTCTTCCACATCCCTCACGGTCAGTACTTATCAGTAGAGGTCATTCATGGCAGCACCATGATGAGTAGGCCAGACTTTCTCTGAGCCTTGGGCTAACACTCAAGTGAACGAGGGGTCTACTCCTGAGATAATGCCGTACACAAAATGCATTTCTCATCATGTCTACTCTCCAAAAAGGCATACGATCACCTCCAGGCTGGGTAAACAGCTGCACTGACAACTTTGAACTCCAAATCTTTCCTTAAGGATGGATTCTGTCAGAGCAAGACAGAAAACCTATTTGACTACCAGGTTCAGGTAGATGTGCCATTCACTCCTTACCTCATCAGAAATATCCAGAGTGATATCCAGAGTGATACCAATGACTGCAGGGTTGGAAGAAGGGCCTGCAAGATCTTCTAATTCTTCAGGAGCTTAAAAACAGAGTGTGAGAATCATGATCAGATATTGCAGAGGAATAAAATTACCTGCCACTATAGAACTGTCTTCTGCAAGTTGCAATGCCAGAGAACAGCGGCTGAGCTGCCCATTCACTTCTGCTGTGACAGAATGACAGCAGCTGGCAGTAGGCACACAGCAACAGGTTATTCATCTAATGTAGGACAATGTGGATGACACAGAATAAAACAGGAATCCCATAGGATTCACAGTACCTTGCCACAAATATTCCCTTGAGGGATGGGGCACCACTAATTCCAAGGTCTTGATTACCTCTCTAAAACCTGGCCTTTCCCCAGCTTAGTTTGCCACTCTCTGCAGTGACTCCAGCGCATCCCAGCAGACCTTCAGACATTTGAGTAGCACTTGAGCACCTTTATTACACAACCCATCTAGCACGAGTGGAGAACAGATCTCGCCTCAGTAACCACCTCAGTCAGTTGTCAGGAGTACACTTGTCGTTTGTAGATGCCATTCTAGACTCTTGGTAAAAGCCAAGGTTTCCCTTCGCCCCCCAGAAGGGGCCTAGCAGCTGGCAAAAACACAGGCCAAGGGGGACCCGAAACCTCCAGAAGCAGTTTAGCATCTCACCAAGTGGAAAAGGAAGCTTACCACTTTCTCCAGGTTCTATTGGCTCTGCTTCTGAAGTCGTAGCTGAGGTAGAAGCCATCAGCCGGACTCGTTTCCGAGTAACCGTGCAATTACCTGGTCCTCCACTGCGCTTGCGTTGACCCTAAGAGAGAACAAAGCCATAACATTTTCTTTAGTAATCGTTTTCATGCGTCCCTCATCTCTGCAGCGCGAATGAAAGCACACAAGGAGGCACAAAACCCTCCCTGGAAAGGCTGTCATATGCATCCAGTGGCGAGATGGGTCACTTCTACCTGAACACATCACAGCAAGGAAAAGACATCACCCCAGATCTCTTACCACTTATGTCACCAAGACATCTCGTGAGGGTTTGCAAAGGAGAAAGGCTAGTTCACAGTTGTGCTGGGCTTTTCCTCATACTCCAAGGATTTCTGACCTCCTGCTAGCTGCTACAGAGATTTAAATACTGAAGTATTACAGAACCTGCAGTTACATGAAGTTTTCATAGGTTTGCCTTCCTGTGCCTTTACTACAAACTCTTTCAAACATTTCTGGAGGTTACCAGAAACAACTCATTTTAAGAACCAGGATTGCACTGAGCACTAAAATACTTACTGAGCTCATGGTCAGTCTCCGTTGAAAACCCAGGGAAAGGAAGAGGTTCACGTATGAGAAGGAGCCTGCAAGGAAGCAATAACTATTGATTCCTTTTGCTCCTTCAGGTAGCACCCTGTTCAAAAGTGCAGACCATTCACTGACCGTGAACAAGCTTCTTCCAAACCTACAAGAGACGAAGAGAGGACATTACCTATCCATAATGCTTGTCCTCTTCAATACTGCCCTCTCCAAGGTTCCCATTCCTGACTCACCGCTTCCTGTCCAACGCCAGAGGGGACGTCCCAGATGAAATAAAGCCCAATGCCAGGTTTCTGGAGTCGGCAACTTCCAGTAATTCTTCTGCAAAGAAGATCTGCAGGCACTTTAGGCAAGATCTGGCAAGGACACCAATGGACACAGAAAAATGTCATCTAGAAGCATAAATGGGGAGAGGAGCAGCTGCAGATGAGCCTTGCAGAAAGGGATCTGGGGTGCTGGTTGACAGCAGGCTCAACAGGAGTCAGCAGCGTGCCCTGCCAGCCAAGGGGATGACCCGCATGCCTGGGGTGCATCCAGCACAGCAAGGGAGGGGATTATCCCGCTGTTTTCCGCACTGGTGAGGCCTCCCCTTGAACTCTGAACCCCACAGTGTGGGAAAGGTGAGCCAAACCCAACACCTACCACCCTTCCCCTGTAGGAACCTTATCAGTTCCTCACAGTTTTAAGATCCCTGCTCCCCGCAACAGGAAATATTGGAAGCAAAGCATCTATGCTTCCATCCCTCATTACTGCAGAGCCTTTCTGACAGATGTGAGCCAATTGCCTGATGTCCTCACCGGGGATGTCCACCACCAGCACCCAGAGTCTGCTGCCCACCAGAGAAAGCCGGCAACTGACACTCAGCCCCTGCATCTGCAGCACCACCCGTGGGTGTCCTGGCAACTGCAACATTCCATACCATTCTGTGTCCAGCAGCGTGGGTTCTCTTGAGTTCTCTTTGCGGGCACCTCCTGAAAAACTGCAGAGCAGCAGCCTCTTGCCTTGACAAAGTAAAGCTTCTTCCCAGGACAGCCCCAACCAGGGCACCGAGGGCAGGGAACAACAACGGTGCAACCGCAAGATGCACAAAGGCTTCAGGCTGCTCTCATCACGCATCACTACAAAACATACACGCTCAAGGAGCTCAAGTAGCAGTGCCATCAGGCAGAAGAGCACAGTTACACAGTAGCTGCCCAGGTCCACTGCAAACCACTCTTTTTACGACCAGAAGTCAGATTTCCAGCAGACCCTCTCATGCATTTCATCTGGAAATGATCATCTCGGACATGTTCTAGATCCTGCTCCAGGCACCACCTCCCTCCTTTTCCCCATACAAGATACACTGGACAAAGTAACCCAAAGCTGCGGCATGTAGATTTTCCCCCACCCTTATTCAATTCAAACACAGTGGGATCAAAAGAACCAAAGCTTCTAATTGATCAAATCAGTAGTTTTATTTCCACCTGGTAAAAGAACTGTTTGCCTACCAGCAGAGCCCAAAGGAGACAGGACAGACAGACATGCATACCATTCAATGCAGGAAAAATGAACTGTATACAACAAGAAGAGATACGTTTATATAGTGAAAAAAAAAAAACCTCTTTAGATTGTCTGTCATATCTTGGCAGTGTGAAACATCACTGGAACTCCAATATACAGAGGTTCCTTACAGTCCTTCCCCCCCAGAAAATTAAAGCCTGTAATGCAATTTAGGTTTTTTGCATGGACTGAGACTTAAAATTCCTTTTTGTGTTGCATAAAATTTGTGGCACTTCACAGGGTACGCAAAACATAAACACTTTCTTGTGAAATCGTCTCTGGTTTGTGGCATCAAAATTTCAGTTAGATCCATTTAGGTGGGCAACACTACCTACATAGTGACATTTACTACACAGAGGGAGTTGTCCAAAGTCATTTTAGGCTATGGCGAGCAGGCTGTGAAAGAAGTACAGGGACGTGACCACCCTTCATCCCCAGAGGTAACCCACTAAATCCTCTGCTTCTCGTCCCTCCTGCGCTCGAGCACCCAAACAAAACTGGCCTTTTTCTTCATCTTTTTCTCTGTAAGTTACCAGGAGAAAGCAGTTGCTATGGCCCTTAAAGCACCTCAACAGCATTAACACTGGGCCGCTTCACTTCATCCAGCTATCGGTGTAAGCAGTCTCTACAGTTGCTCCATCAATTCTCTGCTTTTGGGGACACACTGCCAGCTGCTTGCTGTCACCGCACTACCCTAGGACTCCTGCCAGCCTTACCTGGGTTTTGTATTACCCATGGCAGCATGCAGCAACTAAACCTGTGTAACTTCCTAGCAGTTCCCAGACTGCCACAACACAGAAACTGCATATTCCAGATAACAGCTTCATTTTGGAGCTTCTCACAGATGCAGATGTGGATCACAGAATACTGATTTTAATTATCTCTCCTATATAGATTGCTTTGTTTGTATTGCTCATCTGGGATTCCACGTCCCAGCTTGCAGATTTTAGCCGTAACAGGTTTAAAGCAGACATTTATAACTCAGTCCTGTGGAGCAAAAAGGCAAAACCAGCTGTCTGGATAACAGTGCATAAACTGGTGTGTTCCTGCCTTGCTTCAAGAGAGGAATGCTCTCTCCAGGAACATGTCTCAGACTTCTTTTTCAAAGATGCACCTTTCAGGACAGCCGGACAACCCTCAGGGCAAAGGGACATTAAACTTCTCTCTCAACAAGCTGCTGAGCCACTATTGCTACCAAGCATCCTTTAAAGCCTCCACTTCCTAACTCCAGGGCAATACAACTCTTTACTTTCAAATTCTATCAACACGGCTAAAACCATCAGGTGCCACTGTAAAAACTAAAGAGACAGCCAAGCAGTCCCACCAAACTGGAAGCATTACACTGGGGACACTCGGTACTGTAGAAGTTCTGTGGGAACTTTGGGATTCAGCTGACAAGAGGGAAGCAGACATAGAAAGAAATAGGACAAGAGAAAGGGGGAGAGAGGTTATTTGAGGGCAGAGTGGGCACAGTTTAGACCTGGCCATGTCTACAGGTTCGTGATGTGGCTGAGGGGCTCTTCATCTGCTGTGTCCCCCTGATCCTCCTTGTGGAGCCTGAGGCTGACACAGTTCTGCAGGGCTGCTGGGGTCAGCCACTCCTTGAGGAGGCAGCTCTGGAGGACGGGGATGCATGAGCTGAAGTAGGCCAGGCGGTTCACCCAGCGGAGGATCTCCTTCCCACATGTGACCTGTGGAGCAAACAAAACAAGGAGCATAGTGAACAGTGCCACTACACGTGCACAGTGGCAACATCATCCCCATCCGCACCACCACCTCAGCAGGGTGAAGTCCGTGTTGCTGAGGAGAGAGCTGCTTGAAATGTAGGGAGCACCTTCTGCAGTCAGAAACAGCTGTGAATGTGCAAATGACTACGCTACAGCTCAACAGGCACAGAGCCCTGCCAGCCATAACCCGTGTCAGCATCATAGCAGAGACAGGGGAAAACATTCCTGGCTTTGGGCGCTCTGCTCTCCAGGCAGTCCGTGGATAAAAGGACAGGCCTGCTGGCGCTTCTCAACCCAGACAATGATGCTCATTTCCCAAGTAACCCAAAACGTTTTTAGACCCTAAAGTCTGTGGCAGGTACAGGTCATAATACCCAAACTCTCCTTCCCTCCCAGTGCCATCTCCCATGGAGCTAGACAGGCAGGGAGGAAATTCCACCCCAAAGACCTTGAACCACAATTTACATGAGTTACTGGTCCCAAGGTTGTCCATCCTGTACCTTCTGCCAACACTAAATGCCACTGCTTTTCCTCCATCTAAACCTACACTCAACTTACTACTAATTACTACAAAAACTAAAAGGATGTTTGTCTGGAATCCACTCTAGATTACCTGGACTGTTTGGCAAGGTGTCTGTTACTGGCAAGGGAAATGCAGTGCTTGGAGGTTTCAAGAGAATTTCAGGGAGCACATCTGGAGCAGATGCTAGAGGATGGGCTGCACCGCATTATACATCAAGAAGTGAGGTTTTCTCTTTTAAAAGGGGTAAACTTCTCTGTGATGGCTCACATACTTGTTCTGTCAGAGTTAGCAAATAAACCATTATGGATCAGAAATCGCTGGTCCTGACCATCATAGCAAATTGTCCTGATACCATCCCTTCAGGAAACCTCATATACCTGCAGTGGAGCCTGAGCTTGACATTGGATGAGAAAGCAGATGAGGCTTTTGATACATAGCAGAGCAGAGAGGAACTTGAAAGAAACAAATAGTCACAGAAGGACTAAGCCTGTATGAGGTGATACAAGCCTGATAGGAGCTCAGCGGCTGGTTATAGTTTATCTGAGGCAGAAGAGTGGGATGGGAAACCCTTTGGAATACTTCGGTACTCCAAAGGCTGGACTTCTGGCAGCACTGCCTGGAACACCTCAGCCTACACAGGGCTTCCCTAACCTTTGAAAACCTGCTGTGAATGGTGCCCAACTATGATTTCTGAGCATAGCACTTCCTCACCATCAGGTCCCTGGAGGTGTAAATTATTAACCCACAGAGGCAGGCAGTCCTGAGCACAGACTGAAAGACAGTGCTTGGGACAGTAAGCACAGCTCCTGATTACCCACCAAGAGCCCAGTTCCCCTTTCAGGCAGGAACTTCATCGAAGGTTGCATACACTTGCAGCTTCCTCTGAGCGATACCTCATGATAGACAGCCAAGTCTGACACAGCTGCAGCTGCTGCTGGGGACTCTGTGTAAGACCTGCAGGTGACCTAGCTGGCTTCTGCAGAGTCAACTGGAAACAGCAGTTCAGACATCCATGGCTGAAGCCAAACATGCAGGAGAAATGGGACCTGACACTTTGGGTGCTATTTCTAGGCAACTGTCAAATCCACACCAGGACTGAAACTCATCAAGAAACAAGTAATTTGGGATACAAAAAGATCCCCTGAACATCTTAAGCTGTGTCATTTTCCACTAAACCGCCCCTGGTTAAAACTTACAAACTGCCCTGGGAGTAAGGGCTGCACCCCATTACTGCTTCCTCCCCTAAGTACCCTAAGAACTGGGCATTGCTGCTCAGCAAGGCCTTAATGTTTCCCTGTAAAGCTTTACTGTGAGCAGGGGAACAGGCTAACAGCTGGGAAACAGGAATTTCAATGCCATCCAGTAACGGAAGAAGCAGTCTCTCCTGCCTTCTAGAGGACAATGTTATCAATGCACTTCATTTTGCGAAGGCTTTGGGTCTGCGGGCATATGCTAGACGTTATTTGAGGTAATATGACAGGCTGAGCCCCTTTCAGAATAAAGCAAAGGGCTGGTTAGGTGTAGGTCCTAAGAGAAAGCTCTCAAACGCGATAGGTTCTGCATTGTCTGTCTGAGACCAACCAGCAGTGAGGAGAAAGAAAAGCATTGAAAAGAGGGACTGATACCCACAGTTTTCCTTACCCCTGATGATCTTAGTTTGACCATGTCAGTCATCTCTCTGGTCCTGTGTTGGAAGGACATAGGTGCCTCTATGGAGGAGTCTGCATGCAGAAGGATGCCAAGAACAGACACAATGGAGTCTCTGGGAGTTTAACCCACCTCTGGCTGAAACAAGACAGCTGGCTTATAGCACCACAGCACTATTCCAGCTTCCCTGGCCAGGCCTGGTGGCTGGAAACGTGACATCTGAGTGGCATTGCTGATTAGTTATGTACCAACACTGGAGAATGGCAGTACCCTCTTTGGGCAAGAAGGTCCTTGTAGCCAGCACTTGCAAGTGCAGCCAGCAGCTGCAGGGGGACAGGGTGGCCAGCAAGTGGCCAGCAAGTGGCCTCGTAACAGATGACATTTTGGAATTCTGAGTATCATTAAGCCCAGGTTTGTTAGTGGCATTTATATTAACGAATCTCCCACCAAATGAACAACAACTGCAATTCATTCATGTTATCACAACGGCATGAAGAGAAACTGCCTTCTACCGTGGGCTGTTTCAAGACCTTTGGCTGAGAGCAGCTGTTGCCTGATAGGGTCACCCTTTCAAGGGTTATGGTCATGCCTGAACATGACCAGGCCAACCCATATGCATAGAAAGATGGACGTCGACATCATCTATTTCTTTTCCTGAATAGCTAACTGTGAAAATCCCGTGTTTCAGTCTCAAGCCTTGTTCCCTACCATTAGTGAGCAGCAGGTTACTGTGGACGGAGATACAATCAGAAGAGAGAATACAAGAACTCGTAGGAACAGGGAAAGACCTTTCATCTGGTGGTGTTGGCAGGCCTCAGAAGCAAAAGGTTCCAGTCTCAGAAACCTGTCAACATGCTTAGACAGCTCATCCACACTCCTGACACTTTGTCAACAGGCAGTGGGGAAAAGGACAGGGACTTTCTCCGGCGTTTTCCTCTGTGGAAAGGAGGCAGCTGTTCTCAGCCATTCACACACAAAAAGGTGCAGTCCCATGATGGTGTGACTAGAGATGAATTCCAAGAGAGTGCGAATATTAAGCTTATTTATAAGAGAAAACAAAACTGGGGTTTGGTTTGGTACGACAGATTAAAAAAAAACAACAACCAACCAACAACAACAAAATCGAGATAAAATAAGTACCTTTTTGGTTAGAAGGATCACCTGAAAGGGAAAACCTGAAAGAACTGCAGAAGCACATGTGGCAAATCAGCCCTTTTTCAAGAAATTTAAATCATGTGCTAAAAACTTGCCATTTTGGGAACTTGATTTTTCCATCTGAAGCCCTAAGGATAAGTTTATGGGTGCAGGATGCCTTTATTAGCAAGCTTCTTCTAAACGTACGTGGCAGTTAGAAAACAGAAGACAAGCACAGGCTGTTCCCCACAGCACTAACAGCGTCCAAAGGCTGCAGCAACGAAGCAAGTCTTTCCATCAGATTCCGTGAGGAGCGGCTCCGGTGCCAGGAAACAAAGCTTGCCGAATGTTCTTTCATGTCCTGTGGTTGGTTGCTTGTTCATTCATCTGCTCCTCTCCCTTTGGTCCCTTGGGAGCATCGTGCCCTGCCATTAACAGAACTGTTAATGTAACTGTGTGTAGGCTTTTATGCAGCAGAGCACCTATCTTCAGCTCCACAAGAGAGGCAACCGAAAAGCAACTGCTGGCTAAAGAAAACATGAGTATTACTTGTCTCCTTGGGATCTGCTCAAGACTGGTTTGTAAAAGGCTCTGCTGCTTTTGACTGTCACTCCAAGGACACCTGAAGCTCCCTCCTCTGGTATTTAATCCTGGCTCTCTGATACCTTTCAAGCTAAGGAGAGCTTCCTGGTTCTTAAAAACATTATGATAAGAGCTCATAGGCATCTGAGGATGGACGTGAAAAGCTTTATTCTTGAACTATTCCCTGATGATTAAAAGATTGCCCTCATTTGGACCTCGGTTCAGCAAACCTGCCTTTTTCAGAGAAAAGTCGAGCTCCTGTATGGAAAGCAGGATTCGGAGTTAACTTTGTTCCATGCTGCCAGCTCTGCCTTCACTGAAAAAGGGCAGGTGGATAGCCAGAGAGAAAAGAATATGCACTGACTACCACCTCCTGCCACTTCAGCACAGCTCCAGCCCTCTGGCCACCCTATTAGTTGGTGGAATTTGAGGAGCTGCAGCCTTTGTTACATGGATGAAAGTAGCTGTGGTGCCTGTCGGTGGAGATTGAGTAGCTGTGGAAATGGGCATCAGAGTTTGAGCAACCACACTGCTTGTCATGGAGACTGGAATAGCTCCATGCTTGTCTCTGGGGTGTGAGCAGCCACAGTGCTTGTCATGGAGACTGGAATAGCTCCATGCTTGTCTCTGGGGCTTGCTTGTCTCTGCTGTAATTACGCTGGAGGAGAAGGAGGATACCGGAAGGAAGGAAGGAAAGAACGGAAGGGAGGAATGACGGAAGCCGTAGGAAGCCATTTCTGCTCACGCTTGGCTCGCCAGGTCCGAACGCGCCATTGTGAACCGTTGCCACCAGATGGCTCCCGAGGAACAAAAGTGAGGGCAGCACCGGGAGCACAGCCGGGATGAGTCTCATGGCCGGCGAGTCCATCGGATCATAACCCAGCACTCCAAAGCACAACACACACCCTTAGCCCAAGCGCCACGGGTAAACATCAGTACAGGGAGCACGTCCCATAGAATCACAGGATGCTTTGGGTTGGAAGGGGCCTTAGAGCTCATCCAGTTCATCCAGCTCACCCTGTCCCACAGGCAGGGACACCTTCCGCTAGATCAGGCTGCTCAAAGACCTCTCCAACCTGGCCTTGAGCACTGCCAGGGACGGAGGATATCAGATGAACCATAGCGGTAGCAATTGCACACCAGCTGAGATCTACGTGCAAGTGCCGGTGAATTGACTGCTTTTCCTTTGGCTTTCCTAGCGGGTAATAGCTCTTGATACTAGAAGTTTGTTTAAAACACAAATCACCAGTTAAAGGGCAAGGATAACCCCAAACCTGACATTAGCACTGCCTGAACACACTTGTATGCCAGCTCCAGCAACAACAACAGAAACAAGTCAGCACAGATGAATCTGACCTCTTCACCGCACACATGCAGCCTCCATACAGAGATGAGGGCTGCAAGGAAATGCATGTGCCTGACACCCAGCCGTGTGTACCACTGCTCTGAGCCATAAGCCCAGCATCACTCAGCACATGCTCCTCAGCCAGCACGAAGCAGCCACTGCAATACACCTGGTTTGCTGGTATGCAGTACAACAAAAGATGTTCATGCCTCCTACATCCAGGTCCCCCCCAGTTTTCCACTACAGATATGATGGCCTAAACTCATGCTGCACCTGCTTTATGGTGCTTTCAGCTTACAGAACCGTGTTCAAGGGTGCATAATGACACATAGAACACGGGCTCAGTTAACACTCTGTGTCAGAGCATGGGAAGACATCAGCAGAACTGCACACTGAAAACTTCATGGAGAAAAGTTGCATCCAGGCCCTCAAAAAAAAGAGAAGCAAGACACTCTACACAAACTAATCAATTCTGCATGGTTTCTTCAAGCAAAGGTTTGGATATTTCCAGCATGCATGGCTTTAAACAGACATCTCGATTCCTTAATGTCCCTAGCAGCATTTTCCCTTGAAAACCCAGTCCCTCACTGAAAAAGCTACTACATTTAAAAGTAGCTACATTACCTAACCCTGTAAACCCAGGTAAGCAGCCAGACATCCCAAAGACATTATCAGATCTTCAGCTTGAATGTTTTTCACCACTGAAGCTTGCAATTTTCCTTGCAAATTACCTCCATTGCCTTTGAAAAGCCTGTGCCAGGAGACTTTTGTTAGAAGACTGAGGCTGCAGGCTGCATGGATGCGCCAATTAGAATTTCAATAGCAGATAACCAAAGTCTGTTTTCTGGCAGATGGGTTTATAAATCCAGACGGGAATTTGCCATTAAAACAAAAAAATAAAGATGTCTGCACCAACATTTGAAGAGGCATGTACTCTGGAATTTCTGCCTAAGACCATACATGCATGTATACAGTCTTTTTTACATCCATATATATATATATAAATACTGGAAACCAAGCAGCAAACATGCACAGCAAGTGCATTAATCTACTAGAGACATGAAAGATAACAGAAATTGATAGACTCCTTCTAAACTATCCATTATTGTGTAAGGGACTGCATTAACATATACAGTAGTGGATAATCACAGTAGATAAGTAAGATTAATACAGAAATACATGCCCTTTCAAGAGACATGCTACACCAACATGCATGTTACAGCCTGGTTTTCGAAGCTACTGATCAGCCAAAAACCCCCTGAGGTCTAAAGGGCACAAAAGTTTAAAAGACTCACTAGCAGCGAGTTTACTTCACTCAGCTGCAACTTAGCTCAAGGTGCAGAGAATCAATACTTCTATGGGTTTATTCCTCCAGTAAGCATTTAACTCATTTTATCAGTAGAGAGGAGAGCTGTTGCATGACCAAGCCTAGCAGGGATTCGGTTGGCCAACGTAGGAGATCAAGGCACTTCACTTGACAGGATGCTGAGACAGGGGTTTTCGTTGACAATCCTAGAAGACAAAACTTGGGAGACAGCAAAAGGGAAAGTTAAGGCATTCACTGAATCCATCAGAACAAGATCCACTGTGGAAGGATATCTAACAGGATGCTGGTCAAAGAACAGGATTTACCAGATCCCAGCTTACACTTTGCTAATATTGCTCAGGGTACAATGAGACCTACTGAGAACCCTTACTTAGGTACAGTAAGATGAAAAAAGATTTCAGCACCACACCACACAAAGCAGAATCCCATTTAAAGGTAATCTCAATTGCACACAGCAGACATTCTTTATTCGGACACAAGATATTTGTATGTATCTGTGATGCCATGCATGAGGGTGATCTGCTACAGACACCGTATTTTTGAGGTGGTCTGTAAGGCCTAAAAACCTTCTATTTCAGGCAGTGAATTACTTGCCAAGTCAATCAGGTCTTTTCCCCGCAATGAAACTGCGTTTCCCCCACACCCACCTCCCCAAGGCCACAATCGTGTGAACACACGCATATTGTACTGCAGCGGAGCAACGGGTAAGTGCAAACCACGGCGGCCACGGCTGGGCGCAGGACGAACCACCACCCGTCCGCCCCGGACACGCCCCTCCGCCTCTTATTGGTCCTCCCGCCTGACGCCCCGCCCCCTACCGCACCGGCCATCCGCCTTCATGGTGTGAGTGGTGGGGTTGTGCGGGGGCTTGTGCGCCGGCCGCTGTCCTTTGTGTACACCAGGACGTACCAGGGCCAGGTCGTTGTTCCTGTGTATTTAGAGGTTTGCTGGCTTTGGAGTTCGAGCTAGGATATGCCGGTGGGAAGCCATCGTGGTTTAAGCCCAGCCGGTAACTGAGTACCATGCAGCCGCTCGCTCACCCCCGGGTGGGATGGGGAGGAGAACCAAAAGAATGTAGCCCTGTGGGTTGACATGAGAACAGTTTAATAACTAAAGTACACTAATAATAACAAAAATAATCGTGATAAGGGAAATAACAAGGGCATAGGATATAAAACTAAAAGGGAAAAGAAAAAACAATAAGTAGCAGTGATGCAAAGTACAATTGCTCACCACCCACCGACTGATACCCAGCCCGACCCGAGCAGCAATTGGTCCCTTCCGGGTGACTCCCCCCTGTTTATATACTGGGGATGACGTGCTATGGTATACCCCTTTGGCTAGTTTGGGTCAGGTGTCCTGTCTCTGCTTCCTCCCAGCTTTTTGTGTTTCCCCTCACTGGCACAGCATGAGACAGAACAGTCCTTCATCAGAATAAGCACTACTAAGCAACAACTAAACCATCGGTGTGTTCTCAGTATTGCTGTCGGACTAAAGCCAAAACACAGCACTGCACCAGCTACTGGGAAGAAAAACAACTCTATCCCAGCTTAAACCAGGACAGAAACAGTAGTCTGATGAGGTATATTCATTCTTCTAAACATTTGTAACGTGACTTCTAGCATCCACCACCTTTTGCAAGCTGTGGTGTAGCAGCAGGATTGCCTTTCTGGCAAAGCTCAGCTTAACACCAGTGTATTTTGGACATGTTTTCTGCAAGCAAACATAACAGGATTTTTTTTGCAACGAGTAAAGGAACAATGGCTGAATTAGTTGGGTTCAGACTTTGATAATTGCCACCAAGGAGGAAAATGGAGAAAAATGTACAGGCTAACAGGTTCTTCCTACTCTGGACTAAGAAAGACACAGGTGTTCCACCATAACCTAGGCATAACTTTTCTCATATAACCCCCCAACTATGCAAGTCTCTGGTTTACTAGACATTATAGTCTACTGGCAACAGCATTGCTTAAGTAGAGAATGCTGAACTAAATACTGAATCAAATAGTAGAGATCAGCTCCTTGTTGATTGTTTTGCTATTTTTAGTGCTGCTGCCTATGCTAAAAGGTTACACATAAGCAGCCAACAGCTGCTTGGCCAAACCCTATCAGCAGTGGAGCTTTGAAGCATTTATATACCACATTATGTACATGTATATACAGACTCATATATATCTGAGCTACATCCTGGAGTGTGGAGCCAGTGCCATGAAATGGTAGCAGGCACAGGACTTCCTTTAAGGCATGGGTGCCCATTTTAGAACAAGCATCCTGTCTCCTGGAGTCAGCTCCTTTTGTGTTATTTCCAGGTTGCCCCAAGAAGAGTCATCAAAAAAAAAGGTGCAGAATACAGCATTGTGCACACACAGGGGCAGTCCACATTGTGAGATGCTTTTACATTGTGCCAGTGGCATTGAACAAGTGAAGAAAGAGCTCTTGCTACCTCAAATCACGTCAGGATTTCAGCTACTGCTGCTAATCTGGTCATAGATGAAAGTCACGCTGAAATCATTCACACATCCCAATGTAATTTTAGAACCCAGAAATTTGCTTTCTGAATGAACAGTGAGGAGGAATTGATACTCTGGTCCATCAGTTAAATAAAAGTACACAAAATACAGAGCTGGCCAGCACTCCACATTAAGGACTCAATTTAAGCCAAGTCTGTGTATATATTGTATTGATATATCATTATGTCTTTCACATAGGATACTGATATCTACTGAAATGTTCCCTTCCTCATTTCCAGACAAGGAGGAAGGGAGAAGGAAACTGCAATTTAAGAGAATTAGAAGAGGCAGTTGAAGGAGGGAGGACTCTCTGCTGTAGAGCACATTATCTGGCAGGACCAAGCACAATGATGGAGGAAGTAATCCGAAGCTGTTGAGCGAGGCTGGGGGGCACATGGCACCTAGCGTTGGTGTAGTGGGGAGCAAGCACATTTTGAGGAAGAACAGTCTCAGGAGGAAATAGGAAAATGCTCATGCAGATGCCCAGATGTGGACTAGGAAAATATGGGCACTGAAAACAAAAAGCTGTGATCAAGCAAGCAAAGAAGATGGGATGTCATGAATGTACCCTCACTCACCTCTTTCCCTGTGATGCACAGGGCGTATCAGTCAGTCAGGCTGTTTCCTCTGGGAATCCCAGAGGGCATAATTATGAAATGTTTAGAGATCTTTGCAACTTTCATACATCATGTGAAAATGTGGGGTGCTAAGACATGCTTGCATTAGCAGATTTTCATAGAATATGAAAGTAGTATGAAAGGTAGTGATAGGACAAGGGGTAACAGGCTAAAACTTAAACAGGGGAAGTTTAGACTGGATATAAGGAGGAAGTTCTTTACTGAGAGCCGTTCCCTAGAAGCATCATCCCTCCAACTCTGTATGTGGTAGCTGCAAGCTCCTGTAACACTTTTAACTTGGTGTAGGCCAGATTCACCTCTGGTACAACTCCAGTCTAATTAAGCCAAGAACCTAGTTAGCTGCTACCATTTTTCTCCATAACCATCTTCTCACAGAGGACATGTCTCTGCCAACTCTCAGGCTGCGATTAGGGAAGAGCCTGTATGGATGGACCTGTTGACAATATGTTTGCAGAGTACTAAATACCATTAAATAAGATCTGTAAATATTTCCACGTGGAGGAAGAGATTTGCTCTTTGCATAGTTTGCATGCTGGCATCTGCTAGGCTGAATAAATTACTAATAAAAATCACATTGTGAAAAAATAGTCCATGCTTATTTTTGGAACTATTTTATTAAAGACAATGGTGTGATAAGGAAATACATTCCTTGGGAATTACATTTTCTCTAAGATTTCAGTGCTGCAATTGGTACTATTGCTCTGTGCAATTGAGGCAGCATACACTGCAGGAGCACAGACTTTCCTAGCAAAGAACCCTAGTGAGGCTGACACAAGGGACATTTTAGATGGGAAAGTAGAGTCATCCGTCAGGACTAGTGCCTGTAGTCAGCTCTACAACGGCTGGCTTTGCCATGACAGTCTTGAAGGGATTTGACCACAGTTCTTTTCTGGTCTTGCATCTTTCCTAGCCCTGAATTCAGTCCCCCCAAATCGTACGTCCGGGCAGCTCTTGTAATTTTGAGTCTTTTCTGAGCATTCTAGCTTCCTTGGTCAAGATACTGCATGAGAGCCTTGACTGTCTTTTAAAATAGATTTTGTGTATGTGAGGCAATGTCTGGAAATGTGAAATAAGTGCCCCTAAAAGCGGAAATGTGGGTATGCATATCTTGAGTGAGCTGAACTCCTCATAATTGAGCATAGGGATTCCCATCCATTGACAAGTCAAATCACTGAAAAGTCGTATTTAATAACTAACATTCAAAATGCTCTAAAGTTATTTTAAAGCCAAGATCCTCATGTAATACCATAATTGTAGCAGTGCGCACCAAAGTAAAGAACTGGTCACAGGGACAGGCCATCAAACAGACTGCATTTTGAGTTATTATAAAGAATTAAAGACCTTCAAACATCTAAAAAATATCTTCCCTGTGCATCCACAGAACATTACAGCCACAGGTATAACTTTACTCAGGACCCATCAGGATGTTCCAGTTGTGTTCAGGCTCCTAGAACTGTGCCACTGGCATCATGTTACTGTAGCTTCATCATGAAAAATTGATATCACACTCTGCCAGAAATCCTGCCTCTCTGAAGCCATGGGAGTCTCTGAAGCACAAGTTAAAATATATATTAACTCCTCACATCTACAAAGCAGCATGAAAGGTATTTCCAGCAGTGCATTAGCAGACATGTATTGTATCTGATGTCATGGCACAATGTGTTGCAATGTCCTGTACTTAAGTAGCTTTCTCCTTAGTGGCTAGCTTTGCCCCCTAGAGCAGCTCCTTGCTAGGCTCATAATCCTTGACAGAATGGAAGGCAATGTACAGGCTAAAAGCAGAGGGGACCTGGGACACAAGAGAGCAACAGACTGTGCAAGAGCTAGGGCAGAAAGGGGATGCCAGCAAATTTGCCTTCAGGTGATAGCACAAGGCAGAAAGCAGCCCTTGAGAAGTTTTTAACCACAGTCCCACCATGTTACCCTGCTATCACACTGCAACATGGAAAGTCTCTTATCAGAGCACACATAATAGTTCACCCATGGCAGACGTGCCATGTGAAGCTGGGTGTGAATGCTGTTGTAGCTCATCTCTGCAGCTGACAGCTACACTCCACTGGTGTGGCCTGGTATATACTCCAATGTTGCCATCATATAGCATAGGGTTGTATAATAACACCAGAACTTCAGCTTACAATACGAATTCAGAACAATTTCCAAGGGTCAAAATTCAAGCTTCTTGGCTGTTCTAGCATTTTGGATGTCTCATGATGCAATGATTCTAACATCACTACAAAGGGCAAGCATGTGGTGTTTTCTACCACTGGTTTGTAACGTTCTTGCAGAACATGTCCGATGGGTACTGTACAGACATAGATGACAAGAGATGGTCCTCACTCCTAAAAACAATACTGAAGAAGAGCAGACAGCCTTTGTCTTCACTAATGGAGATGGAAAAGGAGAAGGGATATCAGGGTGTTAACTGATGAAATTTTCCTAAGGCAAAGGGAAACATGCTTGGTCAGTACAACCTGCCCTGTCCACACAAAGGTTTTAAGCATACTTCTTCCTCTGGTGTGGACATACAGGGAAGTAGAAGGGCTGGGAGAGAGATCAGAAGTGCCATACTAGGGATATAGGTGAATCCTCATGAGAGCTACTGTTGACCTGGTTTCTGCTCTGCTGTGTTTAGCTCGTCCATAAGGATTTCTGACTCCCAACAGAATGCTCTGCATTGGCTGTTTCCCCTTTTGAAGAACAACCCAAGCTGCGAATGATGTATTTGGGAGCAACAGTCAATCCCTTCAGAAAGTAAAGTTGGAAAAGCAACATAAGCAAAAAAAGCTAAATAGTGGGAAAAGTGGGTTCCTGAGTGGGGTGGCAGAGAATAAGGAACCACCATCATTTAAAAAAATAAAAAAAAAAAAAGAAAGTAGTCACCAAATCCCATCTTTGCCTAGAGCTATGCCACGAGGATTCCTAAACTGAGGGATTTGGGGTGCTTAAAACTTATAACCTGGAACTTGAGCCTGTATCCTTTATGATGAAAGCAGGGTTTGTCATGCTTGAAGAGATCAGCCACATAAGGAATCAAGCTCAAATGCTACTTTCCCAATCAAATCGGCAGCACACTTTGCACCACACCTGATTTTGAGTGCAACATATTCAGATCAAATACAGGGCCTCCTGCTTCAGTCATCCTTCTCCCTCCCTTCTCACACTGTAAACCAGGACCTTGATCCTGTGCCAAGAACACCTAAGTTACATGCAGCTGAAGCCAGAGCTAACCAAATGCTCCGTGATTGTTGCCATTGGTTTGATTTTTTCAGCATCTGTGTGCACGACAATGGATTTGCCAATGAATTTTGCATTGTTTTCTATCTACTCTCTGCCTTAACAGTAGCATCCATTGAACATCAGCCTTTTGCCCTTAGACAGGCGTAGAAGAGACTGTAGTACTTACATAACTCGGAGAAACAAAGATCACTGCAACAATGCCTGGCAGTGCTGCTGTCAGCCTTGTGCCTCATGGCATTTCTGCAAGACACCATTCTGCCCACCACCTTCCCACTCCAGGGTTTATAGCTTCAATATTAAAATGTAAAGTTAACAGAAACCTGCACAAATTAACTCAACGTGGAGCAAGTGTGATTTTGGTTTGTTGTGATACAAAATCAAAGCTAGTTATTTTAAAGCAAAGCTTTTTGACTGGATTCAGACAAGTTCTGAGGCATCCCTCTGTAGAAAGAGGCACTGTGTTATTAACAAGCCATCACTGTCTGTACCTGTAGTTTTTTAAAGAAAAAAAAATCACCCCAAACAAATCACAGAGTAGTCTAAACAGTGGAAGCAGTGATGGAAGGACACGGTAGCTGCTCTGATGATATAGCCCACACAAACACTACATCTTGATTTTTAACAGGGATCCATGCAATGTCTGCAGAAGCTGAAGGACAGCAGTGCATGGTGCTTATTCTCCTCCTGAAATCAGGAGAAGATAATCAGGACAAGAGAGGTCAGTTAAGCAGTAACATACTTTCTGGTGCTTAGTTTCCTAAATAACAATCCATTACATTAACTGAGCTGATTATGGATTTTTTTCCCCTTTCCATGTGGGGGGCATTTCCCAGCTAAGGGATTCAGAACTTCCCCAGAGCTGGCAGGGGAAAGGGCAGCAGGAGGGGTGACATATGGGAGTTCCCACTCTAGCCTGCCCAGGACACTGTGGGCTTCCCAGCCTCCACCCAGGAAAGCCCAGGGGATGGAGATGGACTCCAAACCATCTCCTGCTGCTGCACCAGTTGTCCTGCACAGCTCAGCAAAGCAGCTGTGAAGAAACACCAGGCTGTCAGAGGGGTCAGCTTAACATGGGAGCATGCAGGGGAGCCTTCTTCATTACCCCACACATATTTTGCACATTTCTGAGACAAGCTGGGCTCTTTTGTACATGTCCAACTCCAGCTCTGCAACACAGCTACAGAGATCTGAGTTTCATACTCTATGAATAGAGGAGAGAGGGAAAGCACTGAAAGGAGAAGTAAGAACGTTCCATTATGAGAGGAAAGAAAAGTTTAAGCAGGAGTTGTTGAATGGGTCCTTAAGAAATATGCCGACACCAAAGTCCACCAGGTCTCCTGGGTAGAGTATGGTACTCAGACTAAAACTGGGTTTTTTTTGTAAGAAGGAAGAGGATAGAGAGAAGAAAAGGATGCAAATAATAATCACGCAGTACTGTCTAACAACTATGCCTAAGGACAGCACAATACTTCCAGGTGGTTCAACTCCTGCAAAACTCCTTAAAGGTTACAGAGGAGTATCTACCACCATCAGTCGTATGGCATGGGCTGGATTACTTGGCCATGGGCCTGTTCAATCAAAGTACTTTTTAATATAACCCTGTGAAAGGACAAACATCAAGAAATAAGAGTTTTATTCCAAGCTGATGAGAGTGGTGTGGAGAAGAGAAAAGCACAGGCTATGTCTTGGATAGGGAAATGGTGAATGTGATAAAACACAAGCTGAACACAGAAATATGGAGCCTTGCAAAAGACTTAGCAAAACCAGCTAATACAGTTTTGGGATGAGTTAACAGGACCTCTCTGTTGGTATAGAGAAAAAAAAATCACTTTATTGGTTACTAAGAATTAGCTTTGGGCTGGTGGAAGCCACATAGATTGATCATTCTTGAGGGAAGAGAAGACAGATCACAAAGCTGACAATTCAAACAAAGCTTGTTTTCTTGCCTTTTGCTCTCATGAATTTTCCTTGCTTTTAGGAGAATAAAATAGAGCTAAGTTACTGGTCTCTGTATTTCCCTGGTTCCTTTCTTTGTGGATAATAACCCAGTTCAGCAGTTGTTAGATCCTTCAGGCTAGTAACCTTAGCCAGACATTTCATGCCAAGAGAGAAAGAGCAGAAGGTGAGGAGGGAGCAGGTGGCTTGGGAGTTCATATCAAAGGTTTGTGTATCCTAAGGAGATGTACATAGGGGGAGGAAAAAGAACCTGGAAATTATTCAGAGCTGGCAACTGGCAATCAGATTTAGAGGCATGAGTCATATCTGTACGTTAGACACCTCTTTGGTAATTTAGAAGTATTCCTTCAACAGTGAGAAATAAGATAGGACTCAGTATCCCTGATACTGCACAGGCATAGAAAAAAATGCAACCATCAGGAAAGAAAAACCCTTAAGCAAACAATTATACTTGCAGCTTTTTTTGTCTATCTGTATGAAGCAATATGGCCACGTGCCACTTCTCTACTTGTTTGGTCATCAGAAAAAAAAAGAGCAAGTTTCATCACTCCTGTCCAGATGAAATGTTCACAGCTGTTGGCATAGAAAACAATGGAAAGAAACCCCTGACACTGAAAGAGGCCTCTACTTCCCCTTGATCTGAGGCTGGCATCATGCTATTTCAATTAATAAGGTACTGGTGCAGTCCTTCTAAACCCTGAGTGGTTGCACAATGCATTGAGTGAGAACATAACACACAGAAAAAACTGTCATTGCTGGCATATGAGCTGAATGAGTGAGATATACGTCCCCCCATTCATTAATGACTAGGTGTGGCAACTGTTTTTCACTACATCTTTCAAACGACATCAAACCTTCATCAGACCAAACAAGTTAGACAGTACTTCATATAGTCCACCCAGTTACCCAAAATACTACATAAAACTCCCTAGATTTTTAGTAGATCACAAACCATTTTTAGTAGTTCTTAACTTACCTATATTAGATCACAATATCTAGCCTTAGTACATAGAAAGCAGAAGGGGAAGTGAAAGCTGGAGTTCCCACAAGGGAGGGCTAGCACCCTTCAAAGAAATAACTATATTTATTGATCGCAACCATGGCTTGCAGCCTTCCCTTTGAAAGGGCTAAAGCCTCTAAAAGAGCCAGGGTATCTTCCACAGAGAAAGGTATTGTTCAGGTCTTGTGCTTACTCGGTGATGTACCTTCCCTTTGGTGTTTGTGGAAGCAGCAGGTGGGCTTCAGAGTTTATCTCACTTCAGAAGCTCAACTGATCTGGGAAATGGTATAGTTTATACCCACTACACTGGTTCAGGAGCTGCCAAAACCAGCTACACAGTTGGCCACCCTTGGAGGACCAGAAGGGAGGCTGCTGAGTGATTTCAGCCTCTAGAATGATCACCTGCTGATGCCATTGCAAAACACAGGATTATTCAGCATCCTTCCCATCTTCTGCTAGCTTGGTGTTGACTGCTTGCAAGGTGCCAGGAGACATTACTCATCACATGAAAATTAAAATTGTGATTAGCCATATTTTTTGCAGCTGGGCTTTCAAACTGGCTTCATTTTGCCAAGGGTTTCTGTTGTCAAGCTGTTCTTTTGGTTTTGGTTCATGTTAAGTTTCATTTGAGCTGATAATTTCTCCCTGGTAAAGCAGCCACAGACCTGACACAAAAGAGGTTCCCAATCCAAGCACTTCTTTTTAATCCTCAGCTACATATTTGTTGCTCTGCCTTCCTCATGAACTGAAATTTATAGTCCTACCTTCCAATACAGCTGGGGTGTCTGGGGAAGAAAAGTTCTCTGATGATGAGTTCCTATGAGCTGAGACAATAAGGGGGAAGGATCTTGGCAGTACCCCAATGAACAAGAGGAGGCACAAAGCCTTTATCCATTTTGAGACAGAAAGCAAGCCACACAATACGTATGATGATCTAGGAGTCACCAGAACCACCCATCTTACCTGGCTTTTCTTCTGTCTCATCATAGCACTGCCAGGATAAATACAAACCTCAGGGGAAAACAGCATTTGTTGCTTTATTGAATGGTCTCTAGGAATTGCTGCTGATTTTGCCTTCTCACACAGCCCTACCTTGTTAGTCAAGATCACCATCATAAGAGAAGCATGAGCCTTTAGGAGGAGGAATTTCAGAGATGATCCTTCAGAAATGAACTCTGATGCTTTGGGCCTGACTTATCTGCAGCATTGTCAACTCTGGCTATTTTGCAGTCTTGCAGTAGGGCTTTGGGGCTGTGGGTTTCCAGCCCCCTAGTGATGATTTAGGTACCTGAGCTTTCACTCGCTAGTAATGATACAGACTTATAATTCTTAGGATTCTATAAAAAGTCTAAGAACAAGAGCATCCTGCAGCCTACAGAAATCAGCACAGAGCTATGTTTTTTAGGGAAAGAAAACAAAAAATCTTCATATTTAGGATGCTTAACATTGAACCAGCACATATGATGCTTATGATCACACTCCCCCTTGAGGCATCTGAAGGTTAAAATCGATTCTTGACTCTAGCCAGACTCTCACTGGGCTAATAGAACACCTTCTTCCAACCTAGTTGTCCCACCACCACAGACTAAGGGCACCAGTCCTTCTTCACCATCAAGTGACAGCTCAGCTAAGCCTTTCATTGCTCTCTACATCCAACAACTTTAGCAGGTGGAACAGAACAAAGTGAATTGATCTGTAATTTGTGAAATCATGGAATGGTTTGGATTGGAAGGGACCTTAAAGATCATGCAGTTCTAACCCCCTGCCATGGGCAGGGACACCTTCCACTAGACCAGGTTGCTCCAAGCCCTGTCCAACCTGGCCTTGAACACTACCGGGGTGGGGCATCCGCAGCTTCCCTGAGCAACCTGTGCCAGTGCCTCACCACCCTCACTGTAGAGAACTTCTTCCTAAATCTAGCGTTTTTAGGTTTAAAGCCATTTCCCCTTGTCCTATCACTACTTATCCTTGTAAAAAGCCTTTCTCCAACTTTCATGTAGGCCCCTTTAGGTACTAGAAGACTTTTATATGATCTCCCCAGCTAACCAAGCCCAACTTTCTTAGCCTGTCTCCATAGAAAAAGTACTCCAGCCTTCTGATTATCTTTGTTCTGATTATCTCCTCCGAACTCACTCCAACATGTCTACATCCTTCCTTTTGGTCATCCAAGACCTGTGTTAGAAAAAAATGGTAGCCACCCCACTCCTTGACAATTCTTTGGGCTCACAGTGTTATAACAGGGCTAAAAATCCCAAACCCAGCAGTGATACACAAATCTTTTTGTGCTCTCATAAAGAATTACTCTGTCCTTGCAGCTTGTGTTCTGATGCCTCTGATGGTCCCTGGGACTGCTTCACCCTGTGGGTGACACTGGGTTGTGTGGCCTTGCTTTGCTGAAGGGAGCTAAACCCTTCTGAAAGCTGGCAGGGAAAGTGACTGTTTTACCATAGGAAGCTAGGTCACCTGAGAGGAGCAGCCCTCCCTCCTCCCCACAGGTTTTTGTTTCTGAGCCAGTGGAAGTCAGTACATACATCATTAAAACCTGGCACTTCTTCTTCCAGCTGTTTCTTCCTGACTCTGGAAATCTTCATGCATGGCCATGCATGAAGATTTCCAATGCAGCGTATCTGTATGCCCTAGAGGTTGCCAGTTCCTGCCAAAGCCAATCCATATGGAATTATTCAAGTGTAAAAGAGTCCAAGATTTGACCCCTAGCCTATGAACATTTCTGTTTGCAAGGGAACTTTCCAAGTATTTCTTCTGATTTTGGGGTGACAGGTGGTCTGCCTCCATGCTCTGACTCCCCAGACATCTAAGCAAATGTTAGCAGGTAGATGAGGTCTAGAATTCTCCCTTGTAAACCACTGAGTCAGCATCAAGCAATGAAACCACATTCCAGCTCAGTTAGCAAGATCTTTTCCTCAGGGCTGGACTGCAGTGGCTGCCAAAGGAAAACAGAAGGAACTGAAAGGCTCCATCAGACTTCAGAGCAAGGGCATGGGCAGATCTGTGGGCATCCTGACTTTACCCTTTGCCAGCCAACCTCTTCCCCCTTTGCTGTTCACTAATGTAGATTTAGCATCAGCTGGCAGAAAAATTGTGCAAGACCATACAAGGTCAGAGATCCTTGTATTTCCCATGATCACAAGCCTGCAGAGTTTTCTTGGACTTCATCATTTGCTAATGGAACCACTTCCCCTAGTACCATGTTACAGATATTGACATCTCCTCTTAAGCTGGACGTTTAAGAAGCAATAGCCTCATACTGTGGCAAGTTACAATAACAAACAACCTTCTGGACAGCATTCACTGCTGGGGTTATGAAGGACAACTGACTGATGAAAGTCTCTACCTAAACAGAGAGGTACCTTGTGGAGGAATCATATGCAGAGTAATATGCATGTTTTTCTCACTGCAGACTGTTCTGTATTCACTGTTAGATGGAAATGAGAGGCAGAAAGGGGAAAATGCCAAGCCTTATGTAAGAGTCATGGCTGGCAAACTGCTGTGGGTGAAGAGGTCTCCAGAAGGATGAGCTAAGTTTTTCTTTCCTGGGGTTGGAGGGAGAAGGAGGGTATTTTTGTTTAACAAAACCCTGTAAAGGCAGCGACGACTTGGCTGCAAACCGAAAACGAAGGATAAGGCAGGAGAGGGCGCCACTGGTTTGCTGGCAGATTCCACTTCCCCTGGCAGGCTTTGCTGATCCCGTCTGAGCACAGATACAATCCAAAGCTGATTGAACTGTTTCCATCGAGTGCAGCAAACTCCAGATAAAGCGGACAGCAGAGAGATCAGAGCGAGACATGCTGAAACTTCCCTTCAAGGAGAGGGGGGCGGGTTGGTAACGGCCCTTGTAGGGTGCTATCCTAAGGATGAATTTCTCCTGATGAACACTTTGGCTTAAACCCAGAGGCACCACACAGAACATGCTCATGGCCTGTGCAGCACTGAGCAGCTGTGGCTCTGTGAGTCTCATGGTGTGTCACTTGCTGTGGGGCAATATGTCCCCTCTGCATTCCTCTCTCTGCCTTACTCTTGCCACTGATGATAGAGGAATCGCTGCAGGAAGCAAGCCACAGCCCGGGCATGAAGGGAGTGAGGTGCTGGACACATACTTGAATGCTGCAAGTCCCTTTGTGCTGCCACTTCCCACTTGAGTTGTGACAACTCAGCTTCAAAGGTCCGTCACACTCGTGCAGCTTCCCAGCATTAACAAGCTGGGGAGGAGAAGGGCACACTGCTTAGATATCTGCAATTCATTTTCTCCTGTCTTGAAGGAACGCAGCTGTGTCTTCACTCTGTGCATAGGAGGAGCAGCACAGGCTGCCACTAGGATAGAAGAGTGAATAGCTTTCATTTGCAAATATGTTGTACAACTGCTTTTTCTTACTCAGGGTACACACTGAAGATCTCACTGGCCTTGCAACACACTGGTTCCACTCACATATTGGTGAACAGAAGCAAATGGGAGTATTTGGGAGCAAGAAGCAGAGTGATCTGGAAGGGGAGGGCACTGCCAAGTGATCCCCGAGTCTCCTTGCAAAGTAGCACAGACTGTTTCTGAGAGCCTGCATTTGCAAACACACAGCTGGAGGACAGCACTGAGGTATGGGGTTTGGGGAAAGAGGGAATGGAGTCTGACAGGGAGTGAACCTAGTGCCTGGGGTTGAGGATGATACAAAGCCCATCAAACAGGCAAGCTGGAGGAGTAAAATAGGAAAATGGCACAAAGCAAATTTTCCTGAGTCCCCAGTGGTTTTCCTGCTCCCTAATGAAAGGCCTGGCAGAGGCCTCAAGATCAGGTAGAGCTCTGGAGGGGACGGAAGCTTCCAACTACTGTGGGGAGCTTTGGGGAATGAACAGAGGGGCTTTCTTCTAAGGAATCGTGCCCCTACTTGCCTACTTCTGCTTGCCCACAGGCTGCTGGTCCTCACCACCAAGGCACCCAGGGGCCACCCTCAAAGGATGACTTCGGCTTGCACTCAATACCAGCCTGAGCCTCTAGGAACAATGAAGTTCCTGTTTCTGAGAGGAGAAGATGATTCAAGGTGACTACAACATGGTTGTTTCAGAAAGGATACCCAGCTCTAGTGTTGCTTCCCCTCAGCAGGAAATGCACAAGCATCTCCCAGGTTCTCTCTGCTGTCTCTCCTTGACTCTAACAGGTTCTGTGTCCTTTTGATGATGCATTTTTTTACTTGCTGCTTGGTACCACCTTCACTTCTTTTCCTTCTACCAACCACTCTTTCAAGAGTGAGGCACCAAGGCAGTGCCTGAGTGTGTCCCAACCTACACACACTGCCAGATCACGGGCATGACAGTGGGATAGGAGAGCCGGCAGCACAGAAGTTAAGCCATTCTGCTCTGGCCATCCCAGTCCCTTCCCTCCCATCTTCTACCTTGAAGTAATCAGTGGGTTTTGGCCTTGCAGGCATGCAGGGGGCATCCAGCTGCTCTTGTACAGGCAGTAGTATCCTTTAAGCTGCTGGGGACTAGCTGTCTGAAGGAATCATTTCCTGGGACACATTCAGAGTTGAAGGATAAAATAGAAAGAAGAAAACAAGCAGAGAGAAAGCAGAGAGGTGCACCTTATTCCAGTTATATTTAACAGAGGCCAAGGTCTCAGTGTTTGCATCTCCCTCTTAAGAAGGCAAGGGATTGTTTTCCAGAGGCCTTGACTTAAAACTAAAACAAACATATAAAGACTCATCTCTGTGAAGAAGAGCACAGCTGAATGTCACTCGCTGTCTCAAACTGAGTTTCCAAAGGCTGGCTCAGGAGATGGGTGGCAGGTAAGAACAAGGACAGAAAAAGTGATTTTTTCAAGAGCAGGTCACAGCAAGCAATGAGATGCAATGGGATTTGATCAGCCTAGCTGGCCTGGCAAGCAGCCAGCCTAGGATAAGGCAAGAGAGGCCATGGTTTCACAGAGCTTGTAGCTTTCTTTTGTCTGAAAGAGTCTAGCAGTTGCAATACTACAGAGAAGCATCTGCCTGGGTACCTCTTCTCTTTCCTTTTATGCCATGAAGTTACCTAACTCACCTTATTCAAGGGAAGAGAGACGACACAGATACTGTTAGCAATCTACAGCATGTTTGCTGATATGTTAGACACAGTTTGCAGCTTTCAGCCATTCTGTGCCCCTTGTGAAATCAGTGTTTCAGATGACATGCAAGAAATTAGCAGAGATAATCAGCCTCTGTGTCCTCTGATACAAAAGCTCAGAGGGCTCAACGAAGGCAAGATGTGGCAGATTAGAAACCTTCAGGAGGAGGCGGCTTTCACATGATGTACACTGACACTGCAGAACTGCCCACAGCAGGATGTGGTGGATGCTGGACAGGAAAGACCCAGCAGATTCAGGGACGACAGAACCACAATGATACAGAAGTTGTACTTGGCTCAGCTAGCTCCTAAACTGTACCTTGGTGAAAGCTATGAAAACCCTCAGCAGCTTGACTCTGGTCTGGCTTGTGGGGTGTTTGATCAGAGGACTGGGAAGTGGGCTGCTTGAGGAAATTAATTGTATTGTCACGACACACTAAAAATCTGGAAAAGCTGCTGGCCAAATGGCCAGTTTGAACCTCATGTCCTTCTTGGAGGCTGGTGACTGAGCTGGGGAAGAATCAAAGCAGGTCAATAGTCTATTGACTGGCATCACCATTAATTCAACCACTATCTGAGATAAGGAAAGAGTATTGTCTTGGACATAGCCAAGAGTGAATTATGCACATTTACAGTCACATATCTCCGTAGGTGTCACCACTTCTCAGCAAAAATACTAGCAGAAATAGAAAATACCCTTAATAAAAGTGAAGTAATAAACAAAAACAACATCCCCCAAAAAACCTCAAATAAATAAAAAACACCCCTAACAACAAAACCTTAACATTGGTGAATGTAGTGTCCTGGCAGAATCCCTTGGGAATTTGTTTAGTAAAGGCTTTAAAGAGGCTGGGCTACTGGGACACACAGCTCTGAACAGAGATGACCCTATCCAGGAAGGCTGTGTGGCTGCAAGATGCCATGTGCTGCAAGTATTCCAGAGACCAGGCTATGCTCCTCTCAGATTTTCCCAAGAGTCTCAGGTCCAATGAGACTACATCCTAGGTCGTGGCATAGACCTCTGATTTTGCTCTGTTTCTTAAAGGAAAAATAAGTCACTGCATAGGAGACCAAGTTAAAGGCTCAAGCATGTGAGGAGGAAGTGATCACTGATCTGCATAAATTCCCAGCCACTTGATGGTTTCAGATTTGCTGACATCAGACTGTTGTTAGATTATTCATAATCTGAGGGGTGGAGAGACACAATTTATTATGTTTGCACCATGCCCGGTAAAAATATTGATACCTCTAATCATCATCATCATAAAAGGGAATATTAGTAATAAAACCAGTCATACAATTGTTGAATGGTTTGGGTTGGAAGGTACTTCAGACTTCATCTAGTTCCAAACTCCCTGCAACAGAGAACACTAGACCCCCCCATGCAGCAGTAGACTGGGCTGCTCAAAGCCCTGTTCAACCTGGCCTTGAACAATTCCAGGGATGGGGCATTCACAACTTCTCTGGGCAACCTGTGCTAGTGCCTCACCACCCTCATGGGAAAAAATTTCTTCCCAATGTCTAATTTCAGTCTACAGTTTTCTAGTTTAAAGCCTTTTCCACTAGTCCGAACACTACATGCCCTGTAAAAAGTCCCTCACCAGCTTTCTTATTAGCAAAGAGGCTCACTAACTTCATTGTAGAAGGCTGAAATAGCTTACAACATCTTCAAACGTGCTCACACATGCAGCACAAACAACAGCAAGAGAAGGGAGACACCAGAAATATTTGGGTTTATTTAATAAATCTTTGCAGCATCAGAGGAAGCCGCTGCATGGCTCCAGATAGCTCCCCAGTACGGGGCTGCTGCTGTGCAGGTCCTCCCTGTGCAAAGAGATGTCCATCTAATGTTAGGTGGCCCAGAGATGAACACAGTACTCCATGTAGGGTCTCCCCAGATTGGAGTAGAGGAGGACAGTCACCTCCCTTGACCTGCTGGTCATGCTCCTTTTGATGCAGCCCAGAATACAGTTGGCTTTCTGGGCTGTGAGCGCACACTGAAGCTGGCTTGTGTCCAGTTTCTCATCAACCAACACCCGCAAGTCCTTCTCTGCAGGGCTGCTCTGAATCTCTTCTCTGACCAACCTGTAGCTGTACCTGGGATTGCCCTGACACAGCTGTAGGACCTTGCAATTGGCCTTGTTAAGCTTCATGAGGTTGGCATTGGCCACCTCTCAAGTGTGTCAAGGTCCCTCTGGATGCCTCCCCTTCCATCCACCACACAGCTTGGTGTCATCAGCAAACTTGCCAAGGATACATTCAATTCCACTGTCCTTCGCTCAGGACTGCAGCATCCAGTGGAGGGGGGATTTCCTTTCAGGAAATGGACTTCTCTCTCCTTTTCCCTCATGCCACTTCTTCAGCCAAAAATGAAACCAATCTCCCCAAGCAGTTTGCAGCAAGGAACATATGACAAAGATGAGCAGTCTGGCCTCTCTGGGAGGCAGAGATACAACCACACACAGTTACAGTAGTTTTCTGCAACCAGTTTATCATTAACCTGTGAAAAGCACAGTTCCCTCAGAAAGTTAAATGGTGAACACTTTATTTGCATTTGGATGCAAACTAAAATATCACTCATGAGAGGGCTGAAATCCAGGAAGGGCAGATTGCATGCATTGAGCCTCAGGATTAGAATACTGTCAGAGAATATGTTATTTCTTTGTACAGTTTGTTTCTGTCCTCTGCCACCCCAACAAAGAGAATAAATCAGTCTCTTCCCCCTTCCTGGAAACTGAAAGGGGAAGATTCAACATCTGGTCATGAAGACAATTTGAGTTGTTCACAGTTTGCTGATTGGAGTTGCTCAGTCCAAAGTCTGAAAGGCAGGGATGGCAGCAGCTCCAGGGGGCTTGAAGTAGTGACAGCCTGAGGCCATGTGTCTTACCAGGCTTGCAGACACCAGCCCACTCTCCAAGGCAGCCCTGCCACATCCTCAGTGGCTGAAGCAAGTCAGTAGATCTGCCCTTGAATTCAGTTGTGAAGAGGGAGATGGTGTTGGAAAAAAACACAACCCCAAAGCTGTCAGTTCCAATGCTATCCATTCAGAGAGGCCAGGGCACGACCATGGCAGGGCAACCTGGGCTAAGCCTGCTCTGGAGGGGGTTTATGAGGAAATGTTGTCACTAGAGTAACATTCTAACAGCAACATGTGGAGTACAACAGACTCTGGCTGCAGAGGAAAGGCAGTCAGGGATGGAAGATGGAGAAGTGCAAAACTGATGTTCCTGCTAAAGAAGAGCATCCTCTCTCCTTAACTACAACTGCCACTTTACTACCTGGGATAAATATTGTCTTCTGGGGAAGTGTCCCACCACAACATCTGCCTGTCCTGTCCTGTGACTTTTTTTCAGGCCCAGAGGATTATAAAGCTGGAAGGGAGCAGGGGAAATCTTCCCCACAGCAGATAGACAAACAGCTTACACGGAGATTAGGAATAGTTTCTGAATGCTAACAGTTTGGAGCACTAGGAAGATGCTTTTCTCCCACCTCACTGTAAGCCTGTCCTCCTGGGTATCCCAACTCCTTGGGGCATCCTGGCATCTGGTAATGAGTTGCAGGCAGAGGATGGTATGTCCTCTCCTGGTATCTCTTATTCTAGGAAAACTTAACTAAAAAACTAAACACAACAAAGCAACTCTGAAAGCAGTTAAACATTGCTTGCTTCATGCGTATAAGTACTCTGGCATCACACATCAGCCTTTCTATACCCAAGGCATCCCATTCCTTACTGGAAGGCAGAAGCTGTCACCTCATATACCCTGAGAAATTTCTCAGAAGAGGCTTCATAGAAGACCCCACCTCACTAAAAAAGAGAAGTGGCATCAAGAAAGGACCCTCATAGGTCATCTTCCACCTTCACTCTACATGTGGGAGCTCAGCTCCTCCAGTTGCCCTGTTTTGTTCCCTGCCCATCACCTAAGCGGGATCTGAGAAGGTCCCTACCACCTGAGAAGGAACCAGCTGGATGGCAAATACTACTGCCAGCTTGCTGCTGCTGTTGTCCCTAGCTCAAGCAAGACGGAGAAGCACTGCTACACTTGTATACACTTGTATATTTGTGTAAATGGCTGTGAGCTTACAGGGAGGAAATGGGGCTGCAGGATCAATACCACACAGGAATCAGGTGTCAGTTGCATCCTGCACAGACAGGTTTTCCTCCTGATGCACATGGCAAGCAGGGAGAAATGTGCTTGTTATGCTGTTTCCCTGGAACAACTGTCAGCTGAGCCCTGAACATTTCCAAGGGAAAGGATAGAAAAATGGTGTTCAGGTTCTGCATTATACCAGCATTCAGGCACAAGCTGAGAAGAGGCTGTGATACCAGTAACACCAAGTGGCACATAGTTTAAGAAGATGTCAGAGGCATTTGTTCTAACTACTTCCTTCTTCCAGTCAACTTCATATAGATAAGTATAGCCTCTATAGATAACTCCTTTGCTAGTAAGCCTCCAGAGCACTACCAGCTTTGTTCTTTTACCTATATTATCTATGCAGCTTGCCTTTCTGCTGCCAGCAGGAGTAAACATGGCTTTTCTTTTTACATAGGATAGGAGATAATTTCAGAGGTAGAATCATTTTCCAAATTTATGGGATTTTTCCCCTTTCTATCCCCAGATTTCCAAAGATTCAGGACAGAAGCTTTGCTTTGAGCTTTTACATAGTACAACCAACAAATCCTATGACTGTAATTGGTTTTGCTAACTAAGCTAATAAAATTTTGTGAGCAAATGAATTAAATTCCAGTATGTCTACAAATATATGGGGACAGGATTATTTATGGCCTGTCACAAAACCACCAGCTTCTGATCAGCCAGATGCAGGTCATGATACACCACATATTATACTTCATAGCATGATACAAACAGAAGGTTTTTCACTAGGTAGCACAGGTCAAGTACAGCTGGTTCTTGTAGAGGATCTGCTATGAAGTTCAGCCATTTCAAATCTCAGCATTTTTTATCTAGGCTTACAAATAAGCAGATTATTTTCCCCCTTTTTTGGCACTGCATAAGAATCAAAACATGAGTTAATGCTCTGAAGATAATATCTAGCCCTGGGCCAATCGTTAACACTGTTGAAAAGAAAACTACACAGAAAATAGCATTGCAGAGCAGTTGCAAAAATCACAGTGCAACCCAAAAAGCAGTAGAAGGTGATTTTGTGTAAGTCTGAGTTCCATAGCTTTTTACTTTTCTCCATTGCTGAACACAGATGCAGAGCACTGTCAATATTTCATTCAAAGTTTTCAACTGGAAGGACAAAATGTAGAGCAGTTGCTAAAGACCAGTTTTTGCACATAGTTCATAAACCTGAGTGTGCAGGGGAGAGCATCCTGCTGTAATGATAGAAAAAAAAACACCTTTCTAATATTCTATCATTGTGATGCCAAACCCAGAGAGAGGCAGAAACAAGGGTATTATTTCCCTTCTCCAAAAAGGGAGCAAAGACACTTTCCAAAGTTGCCTATCATTTTGCAAAAATGTCTATCTGTTGGAAAGCTTTTCAGCCAGTGGTGCCTGGTTGGGTTTTTTTTGTCATCTTTTGGACTAGTTTTCTGAGCTGCAAGCTTTTCTGGGTCTCACAGGTCAACAGCACTGCACACATCTAGTTCGTACAAAAAACAACACAGATATTTTAAGGTTGCTGTTAAGAAGAGCTAAAGATGATGAAAAGCTGGCTTTAAAAATTCAGAAAAAATCAGGATTAGAAAACAGAGCATGGAACTGGACCTGAGGGCTTACACAAGCCCCTGTGAAAGCTCTCTGGATAGACAATGGCTAATAACCCGCTTCGGAGTCCATGGAAGGTTGCTGCCAGTGAGAAGTCCTGCAGCTGGGTGTCTTTGGGAACAGGCTGAAAAGCACCATTGCAATTGACTACAGCATACTGAGAATGTACCCCAGAAGCACAAGATATGAGTCTGAGGATGTGTTCTGCCCTGCCCTGGTCCCAGAGGGCTGTGGTCCTCCTATCCTGATGCGTGTTCCTTCCATCACATTCCAGGGTGGTTGCAAAACAGCCTGGAGTGACTAAGGCTCAGCTGGAGAAAACATAATGATTTCAGGACCATAATGTTCCTGGCCTGCAGTCTGGGACCTAGTAGTTGTGGCAAATTTCAGCTCTTATCTGATCCCTCGATTTTCCCCCTTTAAGCTCTGCCATCTGAGCCTTTGATTTCTTGGGCCCCCATTTATAATTGTCTACTACTGCAGCAAGAAGTTAAGTGCTCTAGACTTGGTGGAGAAACAATCAGATTGGGGTACACAGTCCCATATTAGTAATTAAAAATATGGTAACCCACACAAATATATTACCATGTAGCACTGTTTTGGCCTCACAATGATGAAGGGGTATGTCTTGCTCAAGTGTTGTGACATCCCTCACTTCTGTATACAGCTTGAAATGTATTCTTTAGACTAGATCTGTGATTATACCATAGTGTTTAAAACTAATCAGAAGCATGAAAGAATATGTGTGTGAGTGCTTGCACCACATACAGAAACATTGATTTTCTCAACACACTGTCTATCATATTTGAAAACTTGTGGCAGTCAGGTGAAGTTCCCGATCACTGAAAAAAGGGAAATATAACCCCCATTTTCAAGAAGGGGAAAATGGATGACCCAGGGAATTACAGACCAGTCAGTCTCACCTCTGTGCCTGGCAAAACCTGGGAGCAGATTCTTCTGGAAGGCATGCTAGGGCACATGAAAAACAGCAAGGTGCTTGGTGACAGCCAGCATGGCTTCCCTAGGGGGAAATCCTGCCTGACCAATTTGGTGGCCTTCTATGATAGGGCTATGGAACTGATGGACAGAGGCAGAGCAGTTGATGTCATCTACCTGGACTTGTGCAAAGCGTTCGACACTGTCCCACATGACATCCTTGTCTCTAAATTGGAGAGACATCAATCTGATAGGTGGACCACTCAGTGAATAAAGAACTGGCTGGATGGCCGCATGCAAAGAGTTGTGATCAATGGTTCAATGTCCGGGTGGAGATGAGTAACGAGTGGTGTCCCTCAGGGATCAGTGTTGGGACCAGTCTTGTTCAACATCTTTGTCAGTGACATGGACAGTGGGATTGAGTGCGCCCACAGCAAGTTTGCCAATGACACCAAGCTGTGTGGTTCGGGTGATATGCTGGAGGGAAGGAATGCCATCCAGAGGTACCTTGACACGCTTGAGAGGTGGATTAATGCCAACCTCATGAAGTTTAACCATGCCAAGTGCAAGGTCCTACATCTGGGTCGAAGCAATCCCAGGCACAGCTACAGGTTGGGCAGAGAAGAGATTCAGAGCAGCCCTGGGGAGAAGGACTTGGAGGTGTTGGTTGATCAGAAAATGAATATGAGCCAGCTTCAGTGTGCATTCACAGCCCAGAAAGCCAACCGTATTCTGGGCTGCATCAAAAGGAGCATGACCAGCAGGTCAAAGGAGGTGATCCTGCCCCTCTGCTCTTGTGACACCTCACTTGGAGTATTGTGTGCAGTTCTGGTGTCCTCAACATAAAAAGGACATAGAACTGTTGAAACAAGTGCAGAGGAGGGCCACAAGGATGATCAGGGGACTGGAGCATCTCCTGTATGAAGACAGGCTGAGAAAGTTGGGGCTGTTCAGCTTGGAGAAGAGAAGGCTGCATGGAGACCTCATAGCAGACTTCCAGTATCTGAAGGGGGCCTGTAAGGATGCTGGTGAGGGACTCTTCATTAGGGACTGTAGTGATAGGACAAGGGGTAATGGGTTGAAACTTAAACAACAGAGGTTTAGACTGGATATAAGGAAGAAATTCTTTACTGTAAGAGTGGTGAGGCACTGGAATGGGTTGCCCAGGGAGGTTGTGAATGCTCCATCCCTGGCAGTGTTCAAGGCCAGGCTGGACAGAGCCTTGGGTGACATGGTTTAGTGTGAGGTGTCCCTGCCCATGGCAGGGGGGTTGGAACTAGATGACGTTAAGGTCCTTTCAACCCTAACTATTTTATGATTCTATATTTAAACAAGTTATGTTGATAAAAATGAAAGATCATGCATGTTTCAGCTACGAAGTAGAACCCTGACAAAGTTTCTTGGGGTTACAATCAATTTGCCATAAAATATAAAAAGTAGCTTGCAAAGTTTATGTTATTCTGTATTATTTATATTTTGTTATATTCCATTTATCTATATTCTGTAAGGATTTTTTTGTAATAAAATATGTATCAATATTTGTTGTTTTGATGTTCTTTATTTGTCCTAAAATAATTGTATTGTTATCAGACTAGCTGAAAAGCTTTCCAACAGATAGATAGACATTTTTTCAAAATGGTATTAATGCTGAAATAAACTGCAGTATGTCTGTAATAAGCAACTGTAACCCCAGCGGTTTACAAATTGTAAACACAGTGATGGCTATATTATGGGAGGAGTTATCATGATACTGAGTTTAAATGCATTTGTTTGGTTTTAAATGATTGATTGAATACTTGCCAGGTTTGTGGCCATCATTAGGCTTCAGGATTAATGCCTGCACTGAGGTGAATGGAGGCTGAGGGCATTAGGTTTGACTGCAGGATCCCTTGCTGTGCATAGAAGACATCTTGCTGCTCGAGCCAGCAGCCAGCGCAGCACAGCAAACAGCTTGGCTGCACGTCATGCAGTGATGAGATGCAAGTTCCAGATTCCTGTCACCTTGGGATTGGTACAGAGAGTATGAGACATTTCTGTCCTTAGGACACTGAGTACCTGACACATCCCCTTTGCTGTGCAAGGCTGCAATGTGCTGTATCTGCGCAAGGGAGCCTCACATCCAGCACTCCCATGGCCACAGCATGACACCAGAGGATTCAGGGCAGCAGTCAGTACCTACGAGAGAGAGGAGAATCATGTAAGCCAGTTTCTAGATAAGTAAGCATACGTGTTCCCATGTAATAAACATAGACAGAGGTTTTGCGTGAACTTTTTTTTCTCTGCAGGGCCAGGGAGTAAGTTGTTCATTTTCCCCTCTCAGCTCTGTTTTATGTATGTACTTACTTTATAGTGTTAGAGAATTAAAAGCAGGAGAAACCACAGAGCATTTTCTGGTGCCAAGGAGCCAGTGACTTACTTGTAATTAAAGAAGAGGTAAACTCATTTATTTGTTGATTCAGGTTGGGCAGGAAGGAGTACGTTGACTTTTTATTGCCCAAATTAAAATTGGGTAAATGCTAGTCACTGTTGTGGATAGAGAAGTTGCCCTTCTATCTTCCTTACAAAGCACAATCAGTTCAACAAAATACGTAAGAGTGATCTCAGTAGTTAAATTCTACTCTTTGCAACATGAAGTTACAGTACGTTGTTTCCTCCACCCTCAGCAGTGAGGGGATATATGTCCTACAAATTAAAATTGTTAGAAATTACAGCCTTAATCCTTAATACCACAAGGCAGTCTCCATCGGGTGAGTGTTCTAGTCCAAGGAATATGCAGCACTGCACATAAAGATGGACAGATCCTATTACAGGTGAAATCCCCTGCTGGTAATTGATGTCTTCTGTGTTAGAAGACATGCATAGTGGCAGCACTGCAAGTGGACAAAGCTAAGGCAGAATCTGTGGTCTTGATTGTTTATTTAAGATACAGTTAGCATGCAACCTATATGGCTTAAAAGCTCATTTGGTAGTTTTGTTCCCTTATGAACTGTCAGTGCTATATACAAATTCATTCTTCTTCCCCTGTGGTTGCAGATCCCTGGAGATCCTGCTTGTAAGAGGTCCTGGGAAGTATTGCCAGGAGTCTCAGTTCTCACATTGCTACAACCTAACGATCCACTGGAAAAATATCCCCCACTGGAAAAGATTGGAGATTTTAACCAATTACACTAGTTCTGGTTTAGAAAGAAAATGATGTTTGCATTTAAATCTTACTGCTACATCTCTTCCATTCCTGTTACTGCTTCCTTTTTCTTTGAACAGAGCATGCCTTTCTCCTCAATAGTACACACATATTCCTGTATGGAAGCACACACTACACTACCTAACTAAAGATCATGCAACAGGTGGGTATGACAGATGGGGACAGCGAGGTAACACTGAAGTAATTAGGATTAGAATCAGAAACAGTGGTGGTGGCAGACATTTGCATGAAAATTGGATCTTTGCTGATGAAAAGTTCATTGTTTCTTGCTGTTCTCACCCAAAAACCATGTTGCTTTGACATCACAGTTGGTTGCTATGGAAATACTGATGCTACCAAAGATAGGACTGAGCTGGAGGGCTACAAAAAGTCCTGGAGACCCAGCTAAGTCCATATACATTTGGGAAAGGCCAGCACAGCATTTATTTTCATCAGTGGCACATCAGCCCATTTGTGTGACAGAATGTGACAATAAAATGGGTAATGGGACATCACAATACAACAGAGTGCCATGATGCTGGGCTGCGGGAAAAGGAGTATAGTTAAGAACAGGGGGAAACCATTGCCAGCTTCACTGCTCTTCTTTGGGTGTGCTCAAGTACCTCAATGACTGAACAGAGTATTCGAATATTCACATCCCATAATCAATCCCACATGCTCATCATTCCCTTTGCTGTGGCTTCTGAGCATGGTTACCCACTCTGCAGACAGAAATGCCCTGCGGTTGTGCAAGAGAACTTGGGAATGATTATTGACAATTTAATACTTGTGTCCTATCCTTCCCTCCCCCTGGAAGCAAGTGCTTTGAGACAGCAGTGTGGAAGCTGATTGCCATAGTTTTGGCAAATACAGAACTGTGTATAGTACTTTGCTTTCTGCCCAGGGATCACAAATCTCCTCACCTTATGCTACGGACTGGGATATTCCCATCTGAGAAGCAAATGAGTCACACCACTTCCTACAGAGGTAGTTTCTTTATTCCTAGTCCTGCAAAAGACAAATGCTACTGGCAATTATTAGCCACAGATGTGCTGTCATAATGATTTGGGTGGCAGAGACAGACACACTGTTCCTTTATTATTTCTATCTCAGAATTCCAGTGAATCATTCAAAATGAAAAATGGAGTTGCCTGATTTTAGCAGGAATCTGTCTGACTGTGGCAGAGAGAGAAATTAATTTGAAATGAAGCTGTAAGTTGCCCTGTTTTCTTTCTCCTCCCCCTTTCAGAGAATCATAGAACGGTTTGGGCTGGAAAAGACCTTAAGATCATCTAGTTCCAGAACACTATCCACTAGACCAGGTTGCTCAAAACCTTGTCCAACCTGGCCATGAACACTGCAAGCTTCTCTGGGCAACTTGTGCCAGGGCCTTATCACCCTCACAGTAAAGAACTTCTTCCTTATATCTAATCTGACCTTCCCCTGTTTAAGTTTTAACTCATTACTCCTTGTCCTATCACTACAGTCCCTAATGAAGAGTCTCTTTCCAGCATCCTTTTGGGCCCCCTTCAGATACTGGAAGGCTGCTATGAGGTCTCCATGTAGCCTCCTCTTCTCCAGGCTGAACAGCCCCAACTTTCTCAGCCTGTCTTCATACAGGAGATGCTCCAGTCCCCTGATCATCCTCGTGGCCCTCCTCTGGACTTGTTCTAACAGTTCCATGTCCTTTTTATGTTGAGGACACCAGAACTGCACACAATACTCCAAGTGAGGTGTCACAAGAGCAGAGTAGAGGGGCAGGATCACCTCCTTCTACCTGCTGGTCACGCTCCTTTTGGTGCAGCCCAGAATACAGTTGGCTTTCTGGGCTGTAAGCGCACACTGCAGCTGGCTCATGTTCATTTTCTCATCAACCAGCACCCCAAAGTCCTTCTCCACAGGGTGCTCTGAATCTCTTCTCTGCCCAACCTGTAGCTGTGCCTGGGATTGCTTCGACCCAGATGTAGGACCTTGCACTCTGCATTGTTCAACTTTATGAGGCTGGCATTGGCCCACTTCACAAGCATGTCAAGGTTCCTTCTGGATGGCATTCCTTCCCTCCAGTGTATCAACTGAACCATGTAACTTAGTGTCATTGGCAAACTTGCTGAGGGTTACTTGATCCCACTGTCCATGTCACTGACAAAGACATTGAACAAGACCGGTCCCAACACTGACCCCTGAGGGACACCACTTGTTACTGGTCTCCAGCTGGACATAGAGCTGTTGACTACAACTCTGCCTGCAGCCAGCCAGCCAGTTCTTTACTTATCCACCAAGTGGACCATGTATCAGATTTATGTCTCTCCAGTTTAGTGACAAGGATGTCATGCGGGATAGTGTCAAACAATTTGCACAAGTCCAGATAGACAACATTAACTGCTCTGCCCCTCTCTATCTGTTCTATAGCTCCATTCATGAGAGGCTGATCTGAATCAGACTCCACTGTCCATTGTCTCAAAGGATGGTATGAGAAGCTGAGATGGAATTCCACCAATCCATTGTCTCACAGATGGGTGGGAGGAGTTAAGAGTCCAAAGTCCATTGCCTGTGAGAAGGGTGTGAGGAGCTGAAATGGGGCTCCACTGTCCATTGCCAGAGGGGTGAGTGGGAAAGAGCTGAGATAAGACTCTTCTGTCCATTACCTCAAGGATTGGTTTGAGGAACTGCTGCCCATTATTCCAAGAATTTCTGCAGACACATGCAATTGAAGAGCTGGCTGCAAGACCAGAGAAACTGGTCCACTAAGAATGTGTAATACATGACATGAAGAACAGAGATGCTCTCCCCAGCTCATTATACCAAGGTGAAAAGGTAATCATGAAGAGCCATTGCCATGAGGATGACTCCAGAAGGACACCTTTGTGAGGACACTCTCCACTGATGACAACTACAGACCCTTCATGAGACATGGCCATGAGGACAACTCCAAGAGACAGACTCCAATGGGGTACCTTCAGAGGGACGACTCCAGAAAGACACCTCCACAAAGACACCTGCCTCTGATGACTACTATGGACTCCTGGGGACACTCTGCTCTGATACTGACGATGAGCCCTGGAGAACTCCCACCACCTTCAAAGGCAATGACAGATTTCCAGGACACCACTGGATCCACAGTGGTGACTCTCTTTCTCTCTCTCTGCTCCCTAAAACATTGCTTAATTTCCATCCTTTTTCCAATCTGTTGTATTGCTTTATTACAATAATTTCCCTTTCTTATAATAATTCTTTTCGTAATAAACCAACTGATTGATTATGGTACTTGACCTTGTTTGCATCTCAATTTCACTCTTGGAATCACAAATGAAACAGGGTCAAATACTGGGACTTTCTCCAGCCTGATTGGAGAAAACTCCAGGAACAAATTCGCCGACAAGGTTTTAAGTTGACAAGCAGGTATTCCTTATTACAGCACTGGGAGACACGGGGGATAGCTCCTCCTAATGTGTATCACTGTATTGCTACACAGGCCATCCTTATATAGTCACTGGGCACACATACATGTTCATGAGGCTACACATGAATTACATAATTTTCCAGAAAGTTTCCCACATGCATACAAAACTGTGGTGGTGGTCTTTGAGAGTCATTTATTTCTTCCAACAATCTTCATAACTTCTGGCAGTCTTTGAGACATAGCAGTAATCCTGTCCTTCTACTTATCAGTTAGTTTAACTACTCCCATCCTGGACATCTGCTTGTCCCAGATACTCCCCATCCCCAGGTCCTGTTTTTCTATTCTGTTTTCCTTATACTTTTTGTACTAAGGACCTAAAACTATGTCAACTGCCTTCCAGCACCTCAGTTATTTTCCATTACAACACCATCAAACTTAACCTTACTTAGAACTGATTACATTTTATACTTTTGTGCCTCCTTGTCTCAAATCAGACCCTGACACCATCACAGAAGGACACCAAATTGGTCAGGCAGGATTTCCCCTTAGTGAAGCCATGCTGGCTGTCACCAAGCACCTTGTTGTTTTTCATGTGCCTTAGCATGCCTTCCAGGAGAATCTTCTCCCAGATTTTGCCAGCCACAGAGGTGAGACTGACTGGTCTGTAGTTCCCCGGGTCATGTATTTTCCCCTTCTTGAAAATGGGGGTTATATTTCCCTTTTTCCAGTCATCAGGAACTTTACCTGACTGCCATGATTTTTCAAATATGGTGGACAGTGGCTTAACAACTTCATTCACCAGCTCCTTCAGGACCTATGGATGGATTTCATCAGGTCCCATGGACTTGTGCACATTTAGGTTCTTTAAGATGATCTCAAACCTGATCCTCTCCTACAGTGAACCTAAGATCTTCCCCCCCTCTCTGTCCTGTTGACCTGTGAAGTCACACAGTACAAGTTCATTTATTGCTTGGTCCCATTTCCTGTCAAGTCACTTGCCTTTTAGGTGATGCATGAGATAGACAATGGCACAGCAATTTCTTGAACATGCCTGTTTAAGCAGGACCAGCAGGAGAGTTGACTCAAGAGCATAAGTGCTTAGCATCTCCCCTACCCCTGATCTGTCTGGCCTCAGTCTCCTTACCAGGCCCAGCTGCCTAAGGAAATGTGCAGGGAACCCTGACCACTGTTAGCAGACAACTTATCTTCCTGAGACTGTACTGAGCAACTCTGCGTGTCCTGGCAGAAGCAAAGTGCCTACTGAGGTCTGCTACATCCACACGAAGAAATTCCTAAACACCAGAGCCAAGCATGGGATCCCCTTTTGAGGGGAGCTCCCTGCAGGTGCACCCTTACAGAGGACTGCTCTCTCCTCCAGTGGCAGCCCCTTCATGTAAAGTTCATTTTTTCACCTTTTTCTATGATTGTGAGCATATCAGTATATCAGGCACCTGATACCCATTTAAGTCTGCCAACAGTATCTATTGTTTCCAATATCAGATGTGACTGATGGGATCACATATGTGCTGGGCTGGGCACACATGGCAGCTCAGGATGGCTCAGGAAGATACGTTCTTACAAACATACTCCTGGGTGACATGGTGATATCTGTCTCAGCATCTCTTACTGGCTCATCTCATACATCAGTCAAGTATTCAGATAGTCCAGCATCATCCACCCCAGTCCAGCTTCATGGCCTCTCCCATTATACAGCCACAGGTTGGTCACATCCTTACAAAATACCTGAATTCTAACTTTACCCATGGTATTGAATTGTTGACAGAGCACTTTCAGTCCTTTCTCCTAAGAAATCCTCTCTTTCATATGTCTGTGTTTTGAAAATAAGGTCATACAGAAAAGTCCTCTGTTCTTCTGGACTGGTCTGTGCTTGCTTGTTTTTCTTGCATGTCTGTTGTGCCTTCATTGATCTATGTCCAAAATGCAATTTCTCTGTCTCTTCTTTCTGCATATAGTCATTGCTCTTCTGCTGTTCAATCCAGTAATTTCTTATGATATGATCAAAGGAATCAAGGCTGCCACAGGATATTTTGGCTGCCTGTTTAGTGTTGTATTCTGTCCCAACAATTAGCCACAGGAACAGGCTATTAGAATGAATGCAGAAAGCATGGTCAGTGCCTCTTTGCCTTCCTTTTTTGCAATGAGGGCTTGTGCACCTATCAAAAGTCTTCCAGTAAAAGCTACCTGATTCACACTCCAGATCCATATGTTTGGAGAAGGAGAGATATAGTGTGAAAAGGGTGATTTCCAATCCTAACTATTCTATGATTCTATGATCCAGACCATCAGACCATGTATTGAAAGATGGAGCATATACTGTCATGCATATTTATCATGACCAAGCAGGACCTACATTGCATTGGTGGGATCACAAAGTATATATTGGGTTTGGATGTATCTTTGGGCATACTTCTCCAAGTCCTTTTTTGTGCCCTGGAGTCCACTGTTCTGTCTTCTTCTCTTTCATATGTCTGTGTTTTGAAAAAAAGGTCATACAGAAAAGTTGTGAAGATGTCTACATCCACATGCCAGACTTTGTATCTCTTCTTCAATTTGTTAGCTTATCTTGTCTACATCTACTGTGCATGTGAAACTGATGGCATTACAACTGTACTTTCCTTTGTCCTCTTTTGGGTATCTGGACAGCCTCCATAGATAATTTTATGACTTCCTGTGGGTCAAAAAAATTCCAGAAGTGATGTTCATGTCAGAACATCCTTGATATCTTTCAGTTCCTTCCTGTTGTGGCCTACCAATGGGGTAACACTGTGAAGGAAAAGCCCTTTAAATTGTATGATCATCAGTGTATTGATGTATGATATATGTGTACTGACATAGCTGAACATGAACAACAGTTTCATATATTTTTTAGACTGTGTGTTTGAGATTGTATTTTCAACACTGCTCAAGTCTGCATCCTCAATCACATTTCCCTTTAAGAACAGTCTCACACTCCAAATTAAATTATTTAATTCTTTGAAATTGATATTCAGCCTTCTGTGGTTTAAGTTTACCAAGTTTTTACAATTTCCAATCCTATCTTCTGTTGCTCTTGAAGTAAGGGTCCTCCTGCCCTGCCTGCTAGGCCATCAACATAGATTTTCTTCTCTGGTAGTTATAGCACTTGGGCCCATTATACTGCAGCCAGAGCAACTATGCTGAATTTACTCAAAAGGGCCATTTAAGAAACCAGTATCTGCCAAATGCTGCTCTCAAAGTGTAGATCTTGGAGTATGTTGTGTTCCAAGGAGATCTGTTAAAATTCTGCCATTGCATTCAATTTACTTAAGAATTTGGCTTATGCCATCTCAGAATGGATTTTATTTCTTATGGACAAGTGAAAGCATTCCCTTGTGTTTGTTTTTGTTTACCTCCTTTGAGTCCTCTCTGTGCTCTTTCCCTGACCACTATGGAGCCAATCCAGTCTATGGGATCTTTTATTCTTCATCATGTTGCACAACTTGCCTTCTAACCTCTTTTTCAAAACTTGCAGAAATTGTCATGCAGCACATCTTGCAAGCACTGGGTCTGCTGTTGGATGTTGCAGGGAGCTTCCCATGTAGCCCATAGGTCTATTTAGCACCCTTACGTGTAGCTCCACATTGTCCTTCTGAAATTCAGTGGCATGTAGCCTCTTGACCAAACTGAGGGACATACACATTTAACTCCATGCTAGACATCTTACATCTTAACCTTCTGACCTTCTCCCTTTCTATTTGAGTGTTAGGGTGTGCTCTCCAAGCTTGGTCCCTGTTCCTCCAAACAGCAGTTCTTTGCAGATACTATTTTGACATGCGCCTTAATGCTGACTGCTACTGCCAGTGATGAGCAGTTTGTGATTCTTAATTGGAAGACCCTTTTCCACTTGCTGCATTGTGTTACAATCCTAAAAACATCTCCTTCTCATCACATGAGAAATCCCTTTCCTCACTCATTATGCACAATTTTCCTGCATTTTGTAGATGTTTTAACAGTGGCCTGAGTCTATTATAAGTTCTATATACTTCTTGCATCATTTGTGCTGATTGCCATGCCACTAGTACTGTTCTCTGCTTTCCATTTTTCTGCCCTCCACCAAATTTCATTCTGTTAACTTTTTTTAACCAATACAGCTATGTGCTGTGCATTATCTTTCCAGCACCTTTATCTTGGACTTGTATTTGAATATGATCTATTGATCTAGTGTATTCATACTGGCCTTTCCCACTGTCAGACTCACCAAAGTAGCTGTTCTATTTATTTAGTAACTTTTTTATTGTTGTATTTTGTGACCATCTGGTCAGTAAACTTTTTAATACCCCTTATTAATAGAAATAACCTCTTAGCCTTGGACAAAGCTCTATACTGTTTTCCCTTTGTTCCATGCTGTCACCTTGAGCCCTTCCTAGGTTAATAACATTTTTTGCAAGAATACACGATCCTCTGGCACTTCCAGACTTCCCATAAAATGCACTGCCTTATCCTCCTACCCCCTTCACACAGCACTGTGGCCTTATCTCACACTTCCGGGTCTGCACTGTTTAGCAGTCCTTTCTATACCTCTAGTTTAATTGTCACTTGAAAGTTCATAATGTATATGCCACCTTAATTCTGCTCTCCTCATGTAGCTCCAGACTGCTGTATAACCAAATATAATCATATACATTTTTCAGCAGTATTTCGTAATGAAGTTCTAAGATTACATGTTCACAGTGCAAGAAACTGTAACTTTAAATGACTGCAATTCTACCTTTTCAGACCAACTGTCTGGACTGGCCTTTGCAGAACTGTGCTCAGCCAGTTAATTTTATTGAAACAAATCTGCATTCATTCAGGGACATATTCATGCATTACAGACAAGAGAGAAGGAAAAAAGTAGTTCAGCTTTGGGCCTTTTCTGTACCTTTGTTGTATCAAATAGGTGTGTGGAAGAGAATAAACCTTCACCCACTGCCATCCTTCCCTCTGCTTAAAGTCAGTATCTACATGCTTTTGGCTAAGGGCTCTGGGAAGAATTGCTGCCATTCTGAACATAGTTTACAGCATCAATAGATTTCTGCATGGCTGAAAATTTGCACTGCTCCAGGAATTTCATCATAACACAAGCATGGATCTGACAAACCAGCTCTGCTACTCCTTTAGCCTGTTAGCATCCAAACACAAATCATGGAAAAATACAAGCCAGCAACAACAAAACTCAGACCTGCAGAACTAGCCTTCCTTCCCTGGCTCCTGGCCTGCAGCCATGCTACCTTTGGCTGCAGTCTTGTCACACAGTATCCTGTAACCTCAGTAAGGTCACTGGGCTGTTAGCTCACATGAAACTCAGCTGCTGAGAGGCCAGAGGGGTTCTGTGGCAACTGGTTAGTCTTTGGGCTCAACCTATGTTTCCATTTCCTGTGAACTTCAATCTCCATGATGTGGTTTCTACACAAATATGACCAAGTTACACAAAACTGAAAGCAATCTTTTAAGTGAACTGAGCTGGACAAAGCGGGGCTACTAGAGACCTCATGTCATCCTTCCCAGCAGAGAAGGGTGGCTCCTGCATGTCCCAGGGTTGGTCCCACTCTAGATGATGGCTTCTGCTTTCTGCTGTCTCACTTGCTCTGACAGTTTCAGTTCTACATTTACAAACCCATGTATAACATTGAAGGTCCAGACAATTCTAGTGCTGAGGCATGTGTAAATATGCATGTAGGAGGAAAGGGGAATGGAGAACTTCCAATTTGCAAGAGCTTCTAGATGAGTCTGTGGCAAATAAGATGTAAATGTCATCCTGCATATGTACATACACATATGTATGTGCACATATACAAATGCAAAGGACCATATGCTCTTATTTATATAGCTACTGTCATCTTCAGACTATCTCACAGTAATAAGAACATCCTTGTGAGATAAGATAAAGGAGCATCTTCCTTTTCTAATATGCAGCAGAACATAGAGGCATGAACTGTATCTAGAAGAATGAATCTCCCCAGCCTATTCTGAAGTGATTCACAGAAACTGAACGACTAACACCACTGTAGCAATCTTACAGAGGAAAGTTTATGGGCTCAGGTGTGCAAACTTCACAAATTCTTCCTGAGGCAGCTTAAGATACCACCATACTTAGGTTTCAGCTAGTCCTGCTACAGCAGTAGCACACCTTGCAGCACAGTCATCAGAAAGGGAGAAGTTGCTGGGTGCTCCAGTTCACAGAATAATATCTTAGCTCATATTTCCCTTTCCTAGCAACTGAAGCTGAAATGTTGGACTATGAATTAGGGGCAGGCGTACACTCCTTTGTGTGCATTTTCAGCCATGGGCAGTCCCATCCAGCAGTTGTACATTCACAGTGGGCCCAGATTAGACTCTGGAGCTACTCTTGATAGCAGGATGTTCCTGGACACCAAACTGTACTGTGATGCATTACCACCCTCAACAGATATCCTTCAGGTCAGGGGTCATTTTCACCAGGCAGGATTACTGACATCACACTGGGAAACTAGAAAGCTGGACTTCTGCTCTGACCATCTGCGTGCCTTAACACAAACTGCTCTGCACTGCTCTGCCATGGTTTCCTTACCTCTAAACTGGGCATATGCTTGAGGCATACAAATAGATGCCGCTCCACATTCATAGCTCAAAGCAAAGAATTAACTACAATGTGGTGGTTACATCCAAATGGACACACCAATAAAAGCAACAGAGCAGCTACAGAGAGTCTTAATTCTCGCCCTTTTCCCATGCTACTATGCCCAATGGTAAAATTTACAATCTTAATATTTGGAAGTGCCCCAAATGCCTTTCCCTTAGATACCATGTGCAAACTAAATTAAGTCTTAGTTTAAGAATGTTATTAAGAAATACAGCAGCTCTGCAGAAACAAGTTCAAATTACCTAGTCCACTACCTCCTTGCCCCAGCCAGCAAGACAGTCTTAAAAGTGCAATGAGGCTACCATAGAACCAAATCTGCTGTTGTCCTTCTGGACAGAATTAAGTTTTGGAGATAAAACTTCAAAAATGGAAAGGCTTCAATACCAACAAACACTCAACCACCAGCAACAGCCTAACAGGTAGGAGGGACAATAAGATACACATACCTAATGATAAGGTTTGTGTTACTGATAGAGATCATTGATGTAAAATGGAGCCCAAAGCACATAGTAATTGCTCTTGTTAGTGCACTTCCCTGACGTGAAAGCAAAAAAGGTTCAAACTATGCCAACCTACTTTTTCACCTTGGCTTTCTATTTGCTTGATAGAAATTCAGACTCTGTGGCCAACAAGTGCCAACAACAGGTTGTCCCCTGTTCTCTCAGAGACACTTTTTCTCAGCATTCTAGGCTAGGGAAGGTGGATCTGTGATGCTTCTCTCCCTGATGATGATGTGAAAGGACAGAGACAATCCACGGCTTCAAATTGAAACTTTTCTGAGGCTAAGATTTTCAGGCTTGAGTGGAAATCTAAGCAAGCCTTAGACTGCTCTGCAAACTCAACAATTTATCAGCTCAGGAAGGATTACTGCTACTGTGTGGAGGGAGAGCTCATGCCATCTTGCCTGAACCTGAACAGAAGCTGCAGTCACATCCTGAATGCTAGCACTGTGCAATATAAACCTCCCAAGACCAGTTTGTCAGTATCACTCCCAGCCGTGGCAGGAGCTGTTACTCAAGTTTGAGGATTCATGGTCCCCTCCATTCTCCATAAATGAGGGCAACTATAAGCATCCATTATGATGTGTATACTGCCTGGCAATGGGTAGCTCACTTTCCAGAGCCACACACTCCTTTATGACTTCTTGCTGCTACAGAGATGGGCTGCATTTCAATGAATGCTGAAGAAAACACGTATTTAGCAGCTCAACCCAAAGCTCATAGAAGTCACTGAGCTTTGGTACAAACCTTGGCATTCCCAAAAGTTATGACATGTAACAGGAGTTTATATTATCAACTTTTACCCTGTCTTCTTAATAAAGATTACCTCTTTGCAGAGGTCACTATAACGCAAGCTCAATATTTTGTATCTGAGGACCCTAAAAAATGTAGTGAGTCACACATCTCTTTCCATCATGCTTTGCAAGATGATGAGATGTGACTGAGCAGTCACAAAAAAAATACTGGCTTTTAACTTCTTAAAGAAATATGTTTGCTTTATCTTTCTTCCATTAAAGGAGGCTCAAGTTTTGGGTCATGCTGAGTTGAGCTTCTTGTGAAAGGCTGTCATGTCAGCACGGCTGGTTATCACAAGGCAAAACCAAATCCTATGTTAAGTTTATTGCTGGCCATAAAAAATTAAATTGTTATTCAAAGCTTTGATTTTTGTCAGTGAGGAGACTCTAGTAAAGCTTTTCCAGATTAGATTGACTTGGCAATCAAAAACAAAATTATGCAGAAAAAAGTCGATAAGCTTCAAACAAAGGTCTACTTCTACCAGCACCTTCTGTGTCAGTCAGCAGCTCTTAGGCTTCACAGTTCAATTAAACTGGGAACCTATCAGCAGAGCTTGTGTTGTCCAGGAGTCTTCTAGGAATATGGCTATGTGATTATAATCCTGATACTGTGCATAGGAAGCAGAAGTATGTCTCCGCACCAAAGTTGGTTCAGTAATTTGCCCTGCAGGCATGGCAAACATCCCTCACACCAAGTAAAACTACAGATGCTTCTACTTGAGAAATGAGGCTGCAGATGCTTGCACTTGGGAAGAATTGATCTTGTATCCACCTCTGAATTAAACTCAAAAAAACCCCTACTTTGCAATCAAGTTATATGTCATAAAAAAACATAAGTAGAGTTTAGAACTGCTAATGTTCAAAGCATGCTTTGAGATTTTTTTAAAGAATATAATGCCTTTCCAGTACAAATCTTAAAATAAAAACTCAGACCTTATCACCAACACCGGGTCAAGTGGTGAGGAGGAGCCTTTTTTACATGGCAAGTGTAGTGCGGGCTGCCATGCACATCATTGGTCATGGATACAAACATCCTACTTGCACCTTTTGAGAGAATGAGGGATTACTACCCAGGCCAGATGTTGTGGTTGAGCCTGCATAAAGAAAGGATAGATAATAACGAGTACGTTGGCATGGTGGACACTTGCAATATCCAAATTTCTATACTGACGTCTTACTTTGTGCAGTACCATTCCTGTTTCTTGTCAGGAGACAGCTAATGTCAGAATGCAAAAGTATGAGTGTCAGTTCCCTACCTATGATTTTGCAATTCAAATGTTCTATCATTTACAGTCTGCATCTAAAGTGTTAAGTATTTTAGCACCTAATAAAATATGATTCCAGGATAATCAAACTGCTGATATGATACCGAAATTGGTCTGCTGTCTTCTCTTCGTTGATGGAGGCATCTAGGCAATTTTCTATTTCAGCCACAAGTTACAGGTCCAATTCAAGTTACAGAAAGAAGCTTTGTGCCCTCTGTTAGATGGAAAGGATGGAGCTAGGCAGCTCTGCCTTTCTGCATTAGCCCCCTGGGAACAATCACACTGATCACTGAAAGCAGCAGAGCTTATAAAAGAAGTAGTGGGAAGGCAGGATGATCTTCATGGCAGAGCTGAGGTGATGGCTGTTGCTTAGGAATTCACATAGAAGCAGAATCACACGGTGTCTGGGAGTGCTTTCAAGAAAGCAGTGGCTGGGTTTTTTGCCACAAAGACAAAAGATGATTCCCAAAGGAAGAGGAAACTGCTAGCAATGCATAAGATGACTGCATTATCAAGCGAAGCTTACAGAACTAAAGGACTCTGACATAAACAAATGCCACAGGATGGACAGACAATCCACTGTGATGAATGAAGTCAAAGAAGTGACTGTCTCCTTGCAAGCTGATAATTTAGAAGCAGGTCAGGTACAAGCTCCTAAGGCTCTGGTGCATTTCAGAACCACTTCATTCCAGGCCACTGGTAGCTAAAAAGAAAAATCAATGGACAAGGATAGAAATGGGAAGGCAATAAGAGAAACATTCCCTCATCTTCTTTTCAAGAAGTATGTGCAGTATAATATCTTCTATCACGCAGGTGCTTTGACACCTGTTGTAGGGGGTTCTAACAAGTTTAATTGAAGGGAAGAAATGTTTGTTTTCTTCCTGTACATGCTGCTTTTTGTGTCAGGGTAAAGAAGCAAGCTTTCCTTTTTGTGGAGAGTCTTGCATTGGTGTTTAGTCCCTGCTGACTTCCATGCTGGCTGCTAGGAAAGTTATCTCTCTGATCTAGGAGGACCCCTCCCTTTATGGATATTCCCCAATAAAAGTAAAGTTGCTGAGAAATCACATACCTACAATCACACACAGCTGCTGATTACAACAGTCAAATTATGTTTCTTTCCATGGAAGAAACACTGAAGAGGATGCAAATTTTGAATCTCCATTAAGATCCAATTTGGTTTACAAAACATTAGTCCTACCCCACCTGCAAGAGTCCAGTGACACTGATGCCTGCTCTAGCTCCTCCAGAATAGCTCCACTGGAGAGTCCATAAAAATCCCCTGGACACACACACAGGCACATAAAGTGATGGAAGGGAGTGCTTCACTTACATAAAAGAAAGAGCATGTACAGACATGGGGTCCCTGGGCTGAAATGCTCTCTGACAGAGTCTGAAAGCCGCCAGAGAAACTCTCCAGATCTTCCTGCAGGCTAATACAGCCTCCCACTGCCCTCCCCATTACCCAGAACTGATATTACTGTCAAGTGACATGTGCCAGATCTCCCTGACACATGACCGTCAGCCTGGGATCTCCTGCACTGAAGAAGATGAGCTAACCAATTCAGTGAGACAAGGAGGCACAAAAGCATAAAATGTAATCAGTTTTAAGTAACCTTAAGTTTGATGGCTTTGTAATGGAAAATAACTGAGGTGCTTGAAGGCAGTTGACATATTTTTAGGTCCTTATGACCCTAGTACAAAAAGAGTAAGAAAAGCAGAATAGAAAAACAGGACCTGCAGAGTATCAGGGACTAGCAGATGTCCAGGATGGACACAAACTAACTGATAGGTAGAAGGACAGGATGATTGCTGTTTGTGGTGTTAATGAACGCATTAAGCTAGTATAAACATCTACTAGGGAGTATTTGGGACTAGCAGATGTCCAGGATGGGAGTAGTTAAACTAACTGATAAGTGGAAGGACAGGATTATTGCTATGTCTGTAATGTTAATTAAGCTGCTGCTTCAAAGACTGCCAGAAGTTATGAAGATTGTTGGAAGAAGTAAACGACTCAAAGACCACCACCATAGTTTTGTATGCATGCAGGAAACTTTATGGAAAATTATGTAATTCATGTGTAGCCTCATTAATATGTATGTGTGCCCAGTGACAATATAAGGATGGCCTGTGTAGCAATACGGTGATACACGTTAGGAGGAGCTATCCCCCGTGTCTCCTGGTGCCGCAATAAAGAATACCTGCTTGTCAGCTTGAAAACTTTGTTGGCGAATTTGTTCCTGGAGTTTTTTCTGAACCAGCAGGCAGGACACATTGGTCCTCTTCCGGGAATGCTCATGCCAGAGCTGCAAAACCAAATCAATGCTCTTCAAAACTCAATGACCACATATTTAGTCTCCACCCTACAGAAGGACATTCAGGCTTCAGTGGGGTGTGGGAATATAATCCAGTGAGGGCAGAGCATTCACACAGCAGCAGAACGGGCTGCTAGCAAGTTGTACTGCACATGCAGGAATTGTAACTTTCAGAATCTTGTAACGCAACCAAATTTGGCAGGATTTTTGCAGGGATGGCTAAACCCACCTCTTTGACTCCAGGAATATTTCCTTGCTAAACCTCAAAGCTCTGTGCCAAACCCCTAAAGTACTGACTTCTTTTTTTTTTCCCCAGTAATGTTAACACTGACATAACTACCTACATTTTCCCCAGCTGAAATAGTTCTCGCTGTTAGCCTTGAATGTGTAGAAGTTAGCCTGAACCTAAACAAGTTTTGGTTAAAGGAATTTAAAGATTAAGACATTCTTTTGTTATTGAAGGGGTTGTGGGGGGTGGGGGCTGCCCTGGGAATGTGTTCATCATCTTTAACATAACTCCTGGACCCCACTCTTGCCCAAAATGAAATCTCAAAAGGTGCTGAGGCAGGTATATGCAAGGCTGTAATTTTAAAAATCATTTGTATGGAAGTTTTCATGAAGAAGAGGGCTCACTGCAACACTCGAGCTCCACCTATTTGACCTCATTTCTGTGGGAAACTGGGCAGGGACATCTACTGACTCCCTTGCTCCTCCTTGGCCTAAGTGCCATTAGCTGGGCTGCTCCTTCTTGGCCTAGGTGCCATTAACTGGGCTTCTCCACATGGTGCTCCCCAGGTAGCACTATTAAAACTTTTCTCAATCTTAGGGGGACAGGCAACGAGAAAAGGTAGGAAAGCTAGAAGATGGGGTCTGTTAAGTCTCCAGAAGGAGGTGGCTTTGCAGTCCCCTCTTCTCAATAAGGTTAAACAAACCCCACTGTGATCGCTAAGCAGACACACTGTCACAGATTCCTGAGCACACGTTAGATAAGCCCTCTTGTGTTTTTATTTTTCTAAAGGTAAATTGTCTGAGTTTTGGAGAACGTGGTGTTTGTGCCTGGGTGGCAGGCAATGAGGGGGTTGCTTCATCGGCAGCTGAGACCGAGCACTTGAGTAGAGAAACAACACAGGAGTCGGAGAGAAAATAGCTGGGAGAGGCATGCACTCCTTTGCTCTATTTCCAATCTCTCTGTAAATTTCTGCAGAGGGGGAAGGGAAAACTCCATTTATATCTCTTTCCCTCCTGTAGCTGTCTAGGAGCATGTTATGCTGTGACTGAGATGGGACCTATTGAGGTGGAACCTGCTTGTCCTGTCCTCAGTTCCCGTGATGGAGCAGATCACTTGCGGTGGAGCCGACCATGCAGTCAGTGCTCAGAATTACCAGCCGGGTTTTCCTTTCAGCCCGCATCAGATGCTGCTCGGTTCCCTTAATTCTTTGGGTTAGTTCCCGTTTTCATTCTCTCTCCCTTTGTCTTGCTGCTGATGCTGGCTGCATCTCAGCCCGGCTGAATCCGGGCTGTGCTGAGCACGGTGCCGTCTCAGCCACGGACTTAGGGGCCATCCCCAGTCACCACGGTTGTAAACGTTTGCTTCAAAAGGGGACAGGAAAGCCTTTCCTATTGTGAGGTACAACCTTGGGAGGTGAAAAAAGGATCTCCCCCTCCAAAGTCGGCACTTCTTGTCTGCGTTAAGCACTTTGCTCTAAAGGTTTTTGTTTAGTCCGCTGCTCAGGGAATGGCTGCTTTTCACACCAATAGCCGCATACAGATGCAAACATCACTTAAACAAAGGAACTGCCTTTTGTTAGTTTACTGCGATCATCCCGGATTAAAATAAAACCAAACCAAAACAAAACCACAACAAAACAGCAGCCGTCCAAGACACCAAGAACAGGAACAAAACCCCAGTTGATGGGTAACCAATTTTCGCGTCTCTGTTTATTCACCAAGCAGCCACAGGCCTAAAATAAGTCAGCAAGGGTTGGGTTGCTTTTTTCTAGGGTGGGACAAAGAAAAATTCTGTCTCCTCTTTTTGTTGGAGTTCCTGAGGCATTTGTGAGGGGATACAAGGAATTTCCCTCTGCTGCTGAATCACATCATCACCAAATATTCCCCTTATGCACGTCCTATACCATAAATGGCAACTAATTCAGATCCACAAGGCCGGACACACCTGCGGGATGACCACATGGAATTTGTTGGCATCCACTGGCCTCCCAGTCCAACGAGCTGAGGTCTGGCTCCAAGACCTGGCCTCTGTGTCTGTTTCATGCTGAACTTTGTCAGGCCACGAGGGCAAGTGACTTCTACAGCTCACTTGCCTCTGTCATTCTTGGTTTTGTACTTCACTAGGGCAAATCTGCAAAAATAAAGCACTGCAGAGGACAGTTAATGTGTATATACAGTGCCTTCTACTATGGCATCCTAACCCCGAATTTTTCTCCCGGCTGTACTGTAATAATAGTAAAATACAAATACTAGCCAAACCTTGATACCAAAAGCAACTTAAACATGCTAAAACATCTTCTAGGAGACTGAAGTAAAAGGAAAGTAAAAGTTATGCATTTTCCTTAACAGCCACAGCAAAGACATCAAACCCATCAGTGAGCAGGAAATTTAACAGCTAGGGTGTTGTCTCATTCAGTAAGCAGTATATGTATTAATTGGGAAGCTCAGAATGGAGTTCCTTGAGTTGGGGCAGTGAGGATCCGAAAGAGAGGATGTTCAGCAACTGAGATTTCTCCAGTTACCTCAGTTTATATAAAGTATAGCAATGCCTTACTCCCTGCAGGTCAGATTTATATTCCAGTGAGACCAGGGTTTATGCAGGACTGCAAGCTATGCATTCCTGCCAATGTTTTGATAGGCTTGCCACTGCTAAGTGACAGTCCCCACAGAATACTTCTGCCTGCCATTTCATGCATCATTGAACATAACCCGACTTCACAGTGCACAATTAAAGTGTGGTATGAATCCTGAGTACTGGACATCCAGCTTTATATTTCAACATGTGCATGATGTGCAGATCACAACTCCACAAGTAGTTAAAGTTGTAAAGTAGGTATGCTTTTATTCAGCGCTGAGGTGCATGGGGATAGCTCCTCCAAAGCATGCACACCTCAGGGTTGTTCTCCCTTTACATTTATTCTTTTAAGGTATACATAGATAGGGGGGTTGGAACTAGATGATCTTGAGGTCCTTTCCAATCCTAACTATTCTATGATTCTATGATTCTATGAGGTTGATCAATCCGCCTATACGTATTTATTATCTATCCCTGCTTTGTATTATAATGAGCCGGAAGGTCTTTTGCACCTGCGCAGTGCCCCTTCTGGTCATGGGCAGGGGTCTCAGGATGAAGTAAATGAGTTTTCCTCTTGTTGGTAGGGGTCTTCAAGATGAAGTAAATGAGTCTTCCTCTTCTTAAACCGTACACCTTTTAACCTTCAGACATGACCTTAGGGTTTGGTCTGTGCCCAGTCTGCTTCTCCCTGGCTTATTAGTAGGACCAAACACCTGCACTTTTGTCATGGTCCTAGGGTTTGGACGCCCAGTCTGCCTCTCAGTAGGACCAAACACATGCGCTTTTGTTATGGTCCTAAGATTTGGTCTGCACCCAGTCTGCCTCTCCCTGGCTTATCAGTAGAACCAATCATCTGCTTTTGCCCCTTGTCAGTAGAACTAGCATCTGCTTCTCCCCCTCCAGCAGTAATCAATGCCTTGGCAAGATGGCAATGGCAGGTACTTAGGACAGACAATACTTTTGTTTAAGCAAAGGAATTCCTTTAACCCCCTTGTACAATATCTCTGTATTACCCCCCTGTACATTGGTTACCCGTGTATTATGCATGTGTCCAGGTATATTCTGATTCCCAAAATAAACAGAAAGCAAGAAAGTGCAAATGTTTAACATTAATTTTCTTGCCAACCCTCCCTCTCTGTAAGGAAGGTGATGCACAACTAGGATTACACAGGTTTTCAGTTTTTCCATATGAAAATCACAGAGGTCTCAGTATAATAGAAAGCTGAGAAGGGTAGGCAGAAACAGTAAAATTAGCAAGTAGATACCATGAGAAAGCAAGACCTTTTCTATCCTGCCTCTGTAATCTAGCTGGAACATCTGCTACCCAAGTTGACATCAGCAGTCCAACTAAAAAGAAATACCTCTTGGCCCTTACAGTTTCTGATGTGTTGCAGTAAATGCTGTCAGCTCAAATTAAGCAATACTCTTTTCACACTGCATCCTGCCTGCTGTCTGACTTTTTGCACTTCTGTGTGCAACTGCATCATACCATGGCAGTGCCTGGTACTGCCCTGCTCTGTGGATAGTTTGAGGAAGCAGCATGGCCAAGTCAGCAAAGCACTGGATGAAGGATCAGACTTGCCCAGCTCTGCAGCTTTCTGGAATCATTCCCTTCATTCCCTGTTTCAGTCCAACTTTACGTTTAGACAGAGAGACTGCTAGCCATGCAGAACAGGAGCCTGGTGCTTGTACAGCCCACAGCAAACAGATTTCCAGGCTTAGATAAGGACATGCACTCAAATGAATAGCAGCAGCACAGAAAGGAAGCAGAGAATGCAAAAGTTCTGCTACACTCTGTATTTAATAGTGTTCCACGGACAGATGCGTCTTTCTAGCAGACCATTTTTCTGCTCATTTGAAAAGGAAACAGGGAACATTCAAAAGGTACAAATAGATACAATACTATAGCAAGGATTTCTGGAGGGGATTAAAAGATCTCAGACTGTCAAGACATACAATTATGTAATTCTGGAAACTGGAACAGACAAAACCTATACACAACATCTCTGATCCCCTGTGGCTTGCCCTCCCAGTTCTTAAGGTCAATATCTATGACCAAACACTCTTCATTTCCTCTCAACTGTTAAAAGAAATCACTGGACTGTTGAGCATAAGAGATTGGATCACAGCAAGTACAAATCTTCCCTCATAACACACTGGGAATCATCTTTTACACCATGTCAGACTCCTAAGGACTACCAAATCAATGTTCCGTTTCATCTCCTCAACTCAGTAGATACCAATTTTCCAGGGCTTTCAGAAGCTCTGTGCACAATGTTTTACACCAGCTACTTTAGGAAGATGAGTGTGGCTCAGAGAAAAACCCTTTTGCTTCAGTGTTGGTTAGAAAAAAATCTTCTATCTCTCCTGATTTTAGACACTGTCATCCTTTTCCAGATGCTCCAGTAACATTTTAGGGCTTTACCTGCTGGATAAAATGAGATCTATTTAGCACAGCTTAAACAGTCTTGAGTCAGATTCCTATGTTCACCTGGGAGATGTTGCTCATTCAATGCCCTGCCTTATGTCGCCATTGACTTCTGCTTCAATTATGCCTTAGGTTCATCTGGTGACAGGAATTTCTTCACAATACATGTACTTTTTATGGGCCACTAACCCATCTCATGGGAAGAATTCCTTGCTAGAGCACGCTTTACTTCTTTGTCAAGACACAACAGTTTACTGCAGAACAGTTCTTTATGGAGTACTAAAAGGAGGTTACCTTCTCTCACAAGTACAAAACAAGTGTCTCAGAAGATGCCTCTTCTCACAATTTACTCACAAAGCCTAGGATACAGCTGCTTTAAGAAAAATTAAAAATGGTCACAGTAAAGATTTAGGTCCCCCAAAGTGTCCTGGGGATTATATACGCTATCCATTTTGATAGAGTCTAGTGTGATATGATGGGAAACACCACTGGAGTTCACAGCCACAGAAAGCCCGCAGAACATCCCAGCAAGTTTCCAGGCTAAACAAGGAACCATAGTCTCTCATCTACCTAATTTGTGTTTCTTTTTCCCTTACATTCCTTCTTTGGTTCCCAGTGCATTAATTTATCTCATCCACAGACCTGAAGAAGCTCTAAATACTGTCTTCTCTGTCTGCTTCCTCTCAGGTAGGGTGTTGCCTTACTCCTCAAGACTTCAAAAGCATGCCCAGTCAAGTAAAGAGGTGCAACTTGTACTTGCTGAGACTTGCACATCCAACCACACCCTTTCAAACCACGTGAAAGGAGTGTCTCAGAGCAGGTTTTCCCACTGAGAAATGTGATCTTCCACATGTTGACCTCTGGCATGGAAATTAAGAAGGAACCTGTCTCAGTAGACCATGCAAGTTTTGTGAGAAATCCTGTTCCTGAGACTGCTGAAAAAAATTGTCTCCTCCTCTTTTCCTTCAACCCTTCTTTCCAAATTGAATAAACACTTCCCATTTGGCATGTTGATTACATTTACAGACACCCTGCTCCACAAGAAGGGGTGATGCAGTGAAAGATTTCTGCTGTTTCTTTCCAGAACTTCATGGTGCTAAAACCAGTAACACACATTTGCCATGGAACACAGAACAGCTCAAACTGGCCATGCAATAGGGAAAAACCTCACTAACAGCAAAATGGAGACTGGAGAGTCATGGGCTTCCAATATCATAGTAACATAGAGTATTAAAACAGCTAGCTCAGATCCTGAAAGCCATAAAGCATAAGGAGCATAATGATTCATATACACTAACTTAGGCCTTCTACTGTGCAGTTAGTAAGTTCAAGTATTGCCATGGAGTTTCACTGAAGACAAACAATAAGAGAAAGAATGCCAAAAACTCAATAGACTTTGCAACATTTACTATGACATCCAACCAAGATCTTTCTGTGATCATTATTCCAGAACTGGTTGAAGGAGTAGGCAAGAAGTGTTTGTTAAGGCAAAGGAGGTTTGGATTTTAATCTTTCCTCTGATTTTTGCATAGCTTTGGCACTTATTAATAACTTTGTCCTAGTGCTTCTTGCTGAACAAGGAGGTAGGTGTTACACACAGTAAGCCTATGTCAGTAATGCTGGGTACTTGTGATCCTGAGCAGTGGAGAAATGCCGCTGAGTGACATCATATGCATTTTACCCATTTTTCCTTTCTTCTTCTCTCCTAGTCTCAGCTACTGAAATAAAGATAGCTATATTCTCTTGAGTCCTTTCCTATTTAGGGCCAATACCCAATTGTTTCTCTAGCATTTTCCAGTGCTTTATCAACTCAGTCTTACATGACTCATAACAAAGCTTTCATCCCTGTCTTTGTGAGATAATTCAACAGTCTTCTAAACAAGATGACAGCAATACATGGGTCCTAAAATTGAGCTAGAGAAGCTGTATTATAATTCCTCTGAAGACATCCTGTGAACAAACCTGGTTCCACAAATTTTCTCTTTGCATTTTCAACTACCACCACCAGATAATTATCAAACTTCTGTAGTATAGCCAAGTTCTTCTTTATCTAGTCTTTTTTTTTTTCACTGTCTTGTTTGAATGTAAATGTGACTCCTAGTTAAAATCAGAAGCTGAGAGTTCAGAGTGCTGTCACTAGGTACTTTTAAGTGTTGTTCCACAGCCACTGAAGTGACCAAGCATTTCAATTTATTCCAAAGTATTGCAATTTATTACAGATGCTCCCTGTTCTTTGTAGAAAGTTGCTAAGGCAGATTTGAGAGATTTTTCTAACCACTCCAAGTTACTCTCATCTTTTCTTTTAGTTTCCTGTCTACATCTTTCTCATTCAATAGAGCCTTTCCTCTGGCAGTGTAAAGAATGCTGTATCAGACATAATTTTTTTTAAGATAACTCACACTTGTTCTTGTTAGATCAGAAATCCAACAAACCCAGGTAGAGATAAATCCTAGCTGTATAATAAATGGTCCCTGTTTAAGACAAGATTGTAGGTACGAACAAAAGCTTCTACAGAGCTGAGGTTGCAATGTTGTTTAATTTACCAGTAACCACACATATTTTGGAAGCCTTCAGTGGCATATACATGAAGGCCCAAGTCCTAAGAGTCCAAACTCTACTATAAAACAGGGCAAGCCATGAAGAATACAATCTTCTTTAAGGCCTCTCAGATACCACTGGGAATTTGGCATGCCTACACAGAAACAATAAAAAGCAGATTCATCCTTGTCAATATCTGAACTGCAACTCTGTCATATATGAAGCTTAGAGCTAGTTGAGACTTATTTATGTGGTTAAGCAGTAGTGTGCAATACATGTTAATGCTTTACAATATGGGGGCTCCAATCAATATAACAGGAAGAAGACAGCAACTAGAAACAAAAATCACCAGACAATTTTGACAGAATAGCATCTCTCTAGTGTCTTATTACTGAAAGAAATTGTCCCAAACAGATAAATATGGGCTTGTGTAATTCCTTGTCTAGAGAAATTTATATTCAGTGCTATCACATGAATCTGTAACACAAAATGCTCATTAGTAGAATTTACTGAACGGCTTTGCTCAATACAGAAGACAATTGCCCAGACCGTTGACTCTGAATCGTTTCCATTGCCTTAAAAAAAAAAACAACAAAAAAACAAAAAAACAACCTGAAAACTTAGTATTTTATTGTTTCCCCCTATTTCTGTAATACTCTTCTTCTTTAAATGGGGCCATTGCTGGGAAATGTAGAGATGTGCAAGGAATGCACAGAGCAAGAAATGGTGTAGTGCAAGCATCCATTTTGCCCTCTCTTTAAAACATACTACTTAATAAAGATAGAAAACACATCTATCTATTCTGTAAACTTTTTATTTAACTCCAGATCATCAGTATTTCATCCAGTTCATTCACAGATTCACGAATTAGCTCATCTACAAAGAGGGAAGAATAAAATGCTGCAGATGAAGGGAAAAAAAAGAAAAAGGGAGTGGAATGTTAGATATGAAACAGAGTATCCCTCAGGCTATTATGTTACCTGCTTATGTTTACATTAACATTCAATATTTCGTTTAACTTCCAACCTGTATGTCCTGTATTTTAATGCATCAAAATATACTGCCATATTGAGGATTATTTGAACAATCCCAGTAAGTAGGTCAGACAGTAATTTACTCTTGGTTTATTAGAGGGTACTAAAGGAAAAGAGCAACACCGTTATTTGTTAAATGAACAGCTGAACCTAATTATTAGGGGATAAAAAGCCATTAGTTGAGAAAGTGTTTTATTAAGATTTCTAAGGTAAAGTATGGCAAAATCCCTGTTTGCCACACAAATCTGTGTAGCGTGTAAACACAGTTAGAGCAGTGTCTTTCATCAGGAAGAACAATGCAGAGAAGAGCTCTGTATAACCCAAGGGACCAAAATGGAGGATGCATTTGGTTTTAGGCAGTCTGATTAGACTAAGTTTTTCTCCAGCTGTGTGAACAGTCCAGAAGGTGCTGTGGAAAGTAAAGGTTCCCAGTCAGATTTCTTTATAACCACACAGAAAAATCATTTGACATACATAAAACCAAAAATTATGAAGTTGTCCTTATGAAACTAGAATAGCTTCTTGGCACCAGAGCTCAGATATTTGTTTGTGAACTAATCTCCATTTTCCCAGTGTTCCCACTAAAAATTCTTCCCAGTATTGTAACGTATTAAAAATAAATTTGAAGAGAAGGTACTGATTTTGATGCTTGGCGGTAGGTAAATACATAAGGCTAGCATAAAGCTTTTAAAAGACACTAACTGAATGGCATAGAAGGGGTGAAAAGGGCAAAGATTCTGTCTGGTCTTAACGCTGTCAGGTCAAAGTCCTAACTAATATTTATCCTTCCTTCTGAAAGCAATAGCAGCAGCTCCTCCATGTAAATCAGCTGTGGTGAGGGATTTTCATGAGTTTACATGAAGATAAAGGTAATATCCTGTTGTCCATCATCCACCTCAAAAAACTGTCACAGTCACCCAGAATGGGCAATTGTGTGTGTTCATACTCAGCACTTATAAAGGAGGTAAATGGTGATGTTTTTCTGCCTCAGTTATTTTACAACAGTGCAACTGTGCCTGGTCTGTAGTAGTGAACAAACTTTTGCTCATGCTGGCCTCAAGAGCTCCCTTGAATGGTAGCTCTCAATTACGGTCGGTAATTACTTAGAAATTCTGCTTCTTAAGAACAGGTTATACCTATGAACCTAGCTTTATGTGGCCTTCCTCAGCGCAGGAGACTGATTTCAAAAGTTCGGATTCCCTTCCCCTTCTCCCTCACACAGATTTTATTTTTTTTACATAACTTCTGAAGCAAAAACTTCATTAAATTTCCAAATCACTGCTAAGGGGATTTATGGAGGCTTAACTTTCCAAAGGAAAATAAAAATATCCTGGGTTTTTTTTTGCATTTATAAAAATGCAGAGGGCAAATAAGATGGTCATGTTGCTCTGCTATAGAAAGTAGAAGAAATGGGAATTCAGAAGGTCAATATTGGGACAGTCCCTGGTCTCTATTTAGTTTTCAGTTATCTAAGTTCATAGCTTCTGGTGGATAACAGGATGTTCCTATTAAATATTGATGAATATTAAGCAGTGACAGAATACATTTTTGAACATATTACAAGGACCACAGAAGGCAGCATGTCCAAGTCCCTGCTGTTCAGAGCATTAGGAGACTTTGGACAAATACATGCAGGAAGCCATCCCCATTTTTAAGGGTTCAGGAAAGCAAGTATAGACTCAAAATATTAACTAAAAGTCAATAAATTAGGGTTGTACCAACCTAATGGGGGAAACACATTGCATCAGAAATATATTTTAAGAACAGCCCTAGATCATTCTCTGGCCTTGTCTATTAGCCCAGATACCTCAAACAGTCTTGTAAGCAGCAATACCAGTCTTCTTCAGGTAACCAGGAATCAACCCATTTAGGACACCGTGTATCATATTCCATCTGACAATCCAAAAGCCAGCAGAGATTGCCCAGCACAAATAATTGTTTTCTGAGGAAAGTGTTCTGCAGCCAATGGGGCAATCATATCAGTTGAAGTTTGTGGCTAGCCCTAAGGCACAGCCATATGAAGGACACAGAGTTCATGTGACATCCCTCAGGTGGCACAAGCACAGACTGCTGCTTCATCATTTTCTCCAAATTCCTAACCTTACTTCAGTGCTGCCAGCTGTGCTGTGGCCACCTTATCTGTGTCCAGGACCTTCTGCCAGCAGGGTACTGCATAACTGACCAAACAAATCTAAACATGAAATATGGCTGCCTTCAGCTTGTTAGAGATGGCATGACCTGTGTGGCTTCGCTATTTCAGTGTAACAGTACTAAGGCTCCAGTACTGAGGAGGGCCTGACAGAAAAACTTACAATCTCAATTCACTTTGAGATAGTAGAGGAAGATGATGGAGTCAAATGAGGTAAAGAAAGCTTACCAGAATCTTTTGCCAAAAAGTAAAGAATAAGGCCATTAAAGAACATGTATGTCCCTGCCATGATGTCTAAGGCTGTCAGTACTTCTATGGTCAAGAGAATCAGAGAAGGATGACTCAAAATGATTAGTGTTGACAACAGGCAGCCACAAACCTAATGCAGTCATTTAGCTTTGTACAGGGTACGCAACCTATCCAGGCTCCAGAGAGTCAGAGGGTGTCAGGCATCATGAGGGATGACTCACCTTTCCTCACAATTCTCTCCTAAAACAGGATTAAGAGTAGAATCATAAATAAGATTGCAAACAGCAAGAGAGCAAACAAGGATCCAGTAATTCCTCGTTTGAAAATAAGCTTGACTCTGTGCTGCCACAGAAAACAAGGACACTGTCAGTCTGTCCTGTGTACCTACCATCTTACCACAAGACATTAAAGAGACACATGCAGTCCATTAATAGATTTTCTCTGCAAAAATTCACTCCAGAAAAACTTTCACTTTAAAAGAAATGGAAAATAAAAATCAAATCATCTTACCTATAAGATATTCCTAAACTTTCCATGTAAAGAAATAGGTAGATGAACAGCTAGACAAAGGCAGCAGGATCTTGCAAAATGCACGCTATATAGTATTTGTCTGATATCATGGATCACTAAATTACTGGCTTATGACCCATGGAGTTTCCATTCCCTTAAACAGGAGAGAGGAATATAGGCTAGAACATGCTCTAACAGAACAACTCAGTAGTACAACACTTAGACACTAGCTATGAAATGCTCCTGAAAAATACACCAAAAGTAGAACCCATCCCTGACAGTCCTGAAAAAAACACTTGTACTTGAACCAAACACAGTTTTCTGCCTTAAGTAAACAAAGGTATGAGGAAAAAATGAACAGCTAAGAGAACTTTGTTCTCTTTTCCCCCTTTTTATGTCTAGTTTAAGTAATATATTGCTTCTAGATTGATGACTTCTCAGTCAGCAGGGACCATTTGGCTTTTAAGGGCTTACAGGATCTGTAACTAGACCACTGCTGCTTGCTTGTCAAATACAGTTGTCATCTGAAGTTTCATCCTCAATGCAAAGCAACTGGAAGAAGAATGCAAGAAAAGTATCTGCATTTCTGTGGGAATGCAGAAGGTTATTACCTAAAATCCACACTCAGAGCTTAGGTTCAAACACTCAACAGCCTTATGAGTACTGCCCAACCTGAGGAGCACCACCAGGACAAAGCAGCTCTAACAAGATAATGCCTGGAAGGAGAGGGCATCAGTACGAAGTGGCCTTTTTGGGGCAAGGATGCATGAGACTGGCCAGCCCTGTTGGACTAGCCCTGCCTGCTACACTTAGTGGATAATAAATGAAAAGGAAAAAAAAGCCTAGAGGGCAAGTTAGTGGTTATTATGGGGTACAATAGGTCTGCAGACTGGGGACCATATACAAGACTGTAGCCCTAAAAAACAGCTTGTGTAGAACATGATCTGGTGAGCTACAATTTTGGAGCTTAGCATTAGTCTTGATTTGCAACTCAAATATCACCTTAAGCAATTTTTAAACCTTTTTTTCTTCCCCTTTCCACCTCTCTTCCCTTCCTCCCCCGCTTCCCCCAAGCATCAATATTTTAACTGAAATCATTAATCTGTTCTGTGTATCTATACAGGATAAAAATGGATGACAAAAGCCAACAGTGTACCTATATCAGACATTAGATGTTACTATGAAAAAAATTAAAGCAAATTTATATTAGTCAACCATAATGGAAAGAAGGCCCAGACCTATCAAGGAACTATAATAAAGGAACAAGTTTGGGTTTCAGTTGTGCAGTACTTTAAAGGGGTTGCACTTACATGCCAGCTCTTCTGCTTTCTTGTGGAGAGGAACACACTACAAAAAGCAGAGCTGGACTGGAAAAGGGATGATTATTCTGTGTTTCCCAGTTGCAGCACAAAAACTGTTTCAAAGTGAAGAATAAACTAAGTGTATTTCTTGAGGCAGCTGAGGAAAACCTTCATGGTTTGCTGTCAAGGTACACTAATCCCTCTGCATTCAGCACAACACTGCACATGCTGCAACATCTTTGGCAGCTGGGGCTTACACACAGTGCCCTTTATGTACAGGAACACAAGGCAGTCCTTAATGGCCAATCTCGAGCCTTGAATTTTGTTGTGGGTACATAGGCAGAGTCTATCAGCCTAATTAGACATTTAATAAGGCATTGTTCTTACCCCCAATGTCCTCAGTGAAACTAGACCCTTCCCACTGTCTTCAACTTTCCCTAAAAAATCACAAGCTGTATGTACCCTGCAACCACATAGATGGCTCTTCCCTGCCAAATCCCCTGCCATTTCCCCTACAGATTTGAACCTTTTCTTGGGACTAAGCATTTATTAGCTGCCTGGCAGCCAGCAAATAGTTATTTTTTTTCCAGGGTAATTGGGATGTGAAGAAGACTGCATTGATAAACTGGTTTCTGACTCCCTGAAAGAAATCAGTCACTCTGCTTGTGGCAGGTCAGACCGGTATGACCTTCTTTTTATGTTGGCAGACATCTGTTAGAGAAGCAGCTTTCTGACAGAATGGTACAATGCACTTCTGAAAGCAGAACTACAGAGTTCCTGTTCATGTGAAAAAACACTATCTAGAAAAGCCAGGATCCCCTTAAAAGAAAAAAGGGCTTCCTATCAATATTCAGAAATTCCAAGGAAAGTTTCCCTTATGAGATGTTCTCTTGCATTCAGAAAATAGGAATGAGGAAGGACAGCAAAGCATAAAAAAGAGAAGCAAAATTTGTTTGCTTTCTGTATGTAGACATGTGCGCAAGCTTCTACTCTGATCACTCTATCTACATTCTCACTAACTCTGAACATGGAAATTCCTTGTTTATCTTGGTGCATCACTGAAGAAGTTTTTCTGTTCCTCTCCACCTCCCCTCAGAGGCATCTTGGAATTCTTCAAAGAAGTAAATGAGTTTGGCATTGAAGCAACTGGCCTAATGGATTATGTGAGCCAGACCTGCCCCCAGTCTTGGAGCACAGGTTGCTTCTTTGTCAACACTTCATTAACATAGTACCTGCACACTGGGGCCTCCTTTCTCCTGCTGGTAAAACTATACCCTCCTATAAACCTGATCCAGATCTTCAAAACCTGCAGAGGTTTCAGTGAAGATGAAATTTCCAAATTGGCCTTCATCCTGTAAGACCTGTCATCAGCTGTGCTACCACCACAGTTACTCCTGTCAGAAGACTGAGAAGGAATATCAGAAAATCACAGCAAATCAAACAACATATGTGGGTACAATATGCATTTGCAATTAAGGATGACTAGTCTCCAAACTATAGATACTTTTCTTTCTAACAATGCTAAAGAACTTTTTATCCAGCTCAGCTAGAAAGCTGCATACAAGTTCATTCGTCCTCTAAATAAAGGGAGGAGAATGTGAAAGGCTGAATTTCAAGAGGACCTTTTACTTCATTGCAACACATTTTTAAACAGTCTTAAGTCACATAGCAAACCTTTGGGGTAGCTTTCATTAATTTAATGATAGATATAAAAAAGGGGATTAGAAAGAAAATCAACTAAAAAAAGTCAGCAAATTAGTGAAATGTTTCACATGCAAAACTAGAACTGAATTGAGGAATCTGTCATCCCAGTCGTTCCCTAGCCTCTAATGGAACCATTTTCAGCAAAAGGATTTTATGTTTTCCTGATGCTTCCCCTGTAAACTGCTAGCAAAGGGCTACAACTAAGTGGAAAAGCAGTCTGACAGCTTTTGAGACTGACCAAAAGGAAGGTGTCTTCTGCAGAAAAACCGAGTCAGAAGAATCGGCAGGCACACCTAGAAAACACTATATGCCAATCTTTTTAGCTTGTCTGATCCTATCCCTCTGTCATTAAAAGTATTAGCCACACTAACCAAGTGCAGAGCTTGCAACCCTGGCTCTTATATTTGCCATTTTGCAGTTTCACACAAAGACCAAAGTAACCAAGATCGAGCCCATAAATGAAAAAAAGACTCCTTTCAAGAAAAAAAAAATAACCCTTGTTGCCAAGGCGAAGTCCAGTACAGATGCGTTGGTAATTTCTCACTTGACTGTACGAAAAAATTACTACAGCCAAAATTTCCATCTCTTGCTTTCCGTTCGGCTTCAATGGATAACACAGTCCTTCCAAAGCTTAGAATAGAGACATCAAGCCACCTCTGTACACATCCATGACAGTAGCCAGATGGGTTTTTTTTTTTCCAGACTTCAGTTCTAGACAAGCTGAAAGAAGAGTGAAAAGGCCATTTCCAGTGACATCTTTCAATGTATTTTACAGTGACAAGGAAGCAGGTCAATTATGACAGCTCCTGAAGTAATAATAACTGAGGTAGATTTATTGCATTGCTCTTTGGAGTCCAGCAAGACTTTCTATCATACTTAAGGAAGGGATGTTAATCAAAGCTGTAATTGCTCTGAGATACACATTCTTATCACAGGCACACTGACTAAAAGCCTCAAAATTAAGCATAGCTAAATGATCTATTTTTCTTTCCACTCTGAGTAACTCAATTCATTCTCTGTTCCAGACACTGTAGCAGAAACCACCATTGCACAGACAAAATTGCCAAGTTGGGCATTATCACTAAAATTTTCAAAAGCAGCTAGACACAGAGTGCCCACTTAGTGACATTTTACAGCAATCTCTAACTGCAGAAAGAGCAGAGCAACGACCTCTCTCAATCAGCCTAAGCTTGGCACCTTAAATGGCTAGTGATTGGGACAGCCAAAGGTAAAGTTACAGAAAATTCCATCTCTACAGAGTGAATTTGCCTTGCACCTTCATGGTCCTCTCTTGAGGCTGAGAAAATACTTATAGTGCCAAAGTCCTGTAAAACAGTGTGACACTCCCATCTCCAGAACTGTAAGGGAACAAGGTGGAGACTTTGCACCCACAGAGTTTAATCGCCAGAGAAACAGCAAGACTGGTGTATGTCCTCCAGCTTCCAAAAGCAAAGTGATTTTGCCCACATAACTGATAGACAGTACTGTATCCAAATGCCTAACAAAAATTATCCGGCTTTAAAAAAATTTTTTTTGGTTTCCTTCCAGCCTGGTCTCAAAGCTCCTCCATAAGATGCTAGCTTCTATCACAAGAGAGATGCAAGATAAATAGATGCCTGATAGTTGCACATATTACATCTTGAGCCATTTTTCTTTGTTGCAGGTGTTGATATATCATCTAGTCCAAACTTACTTCAGCTCATAGTTTTGATTCTTCCCCCAAACTGATGAATAAAGTAGAGACAGAATCAGTGTAATTCCTTGTCCTTCTCTCCCCTAAATTTACCTCTTGCATGCTTCTGAAATATGTAATCACATGGTGATCTTCCCTGTTCCCTTTCTGAGCAAGTCATGAACATAATAAACTTCATTTTGCTTGATGGGAATGCTGCAGAGGTCATAAGATATAACCACAGAATCAGCTAGGTTGGAAAAGACCTTTAAGATCATCAAGTTCAACTGTTAACAGAGGACTGCCAAGCCCACCACTAAACCAGGAATTCAACTTACTTTTTTTCACTTGACAGAAATGCTTGATCTTTATAATTTTTTGTTGCTGTTGGGCTTTTGGTTAGCTGTTTTTGGGTCTTTTTTTTTAGGAGGAAATATTCTTATGCCAGCCCTGGAACACAAAGCTAAAATTACAAACACACAAATTATTCTTCTCACTGCACCATTGCTTGGTAAAGCAATCTCTCTGGAAACAATAGCTGGAGCTTGAGGTATCCACAGGGAAAAGAGAATGTTGTGCTTGATTTAATGCCCTTCTCATGGGATTTACTCTTGGCAAAGTGCCTGTGTGGTTTATGTCAGAAGGGATATATGATTCATATGTGGATCCAATGCTCACTGTGAGGTAACTTCAGTACTGATGGGGCATAAAAGGAGTGAGTATGCCTTGAATTACAAAAAAATAATAAATGCACCTGAGAACCACTCTCCATCAGGAGGAAACTGAAGGCCTGCCAGACTCTGGTAAGGGACAGAGGATGATGAATATCCACTTATCTCTCTAATATAACCAAAAGCAGTGATGAGAAGAAATTATTATTAGGTTTCATAATTGGGTAACGGGCAGAACAGCATCAGTGTGTGAAAATCTGTAAATAAAAATATGAAACAAGCACATTTTGGGGTAATTTTTTGCCCTTTTTCTGCCGTTTGGATTATTTTAGAAACAGACACAACTTTTCCCAGGTGTGAGATAATACAGGTTATATATATGAACAAATAACACCTCAATCACCATGCTCTGTAGAATCAGATCAATACCTGTTAGAAGTTCCCCATAATTGTATACTTTTAAAAATAAAACAAAACAAAAAAACTTTCACAGTAACAAAGCTTGCAAGGTGAAAAACCATTTGTTTTGCCACTTGAAACAAAGAATCAAAGAATCTTATTGTTGTTCACATGGCTGAAGACTCCGTTCAGTAACAGAACTGCAAATAGCAACATTTTGGATTTAGAATTCTGCAGTGGATAGATAAATGAAATTCCTTCCTCCCTTATAACAGGTGCAGTGTAGGCAACTGAAGGAGACTGCATAGCAGAACCTGGTTAACTGCTATTTACCATGCATATATGAAGAACAAATAGTACATTGTGGGTTTTGTAGCTGCTCAGGATAAGATCGGCTGCAACAACTACCTCTATTTTGCCGCTTAGAGGAATTGGGGGACTAAGAGCATTACGCAGCTCACTGTTGTTTATGGAGCAAAGTGTCTCAGACTTCCAGAAAAAATGCAGGAACAGGTAGAAATATTGGACATCATAACTCTTTGGGACCCCACAGTATTACATTGATTTGCTAGTCTGTATGGGAAAGAAAAGCCTGGCTATAAAAGGGAGATGAGTGTGAGGTGCTGGAGCGTGGCATTGATATAGAACTAGTAGTCTTCCTTGTTGGCATGATAAAAGAAAATGAAAAATCCCTGCCAAGGTAGGGAATTCCTGGACAACAGTGAAGGTTTGGGAAGACAGTAACAGCTCCTCCCTCCAATGCATGAAAACAACAGAGATCAATACAACTTAAGGATGACACTTGCCAAGCTCTCAATTTTTTTGCACAGCATCCTCCATATAAACTGAGTCCAAAGTAAGCAAGTAGATGCATAGAAACGGGAAAAAACCTCAATCAACCTAACTTCTGTTTGAAAAGGAAAGAGATAGATTCCAGTAAAATTTTAGAGGAAATGAAGGAGCCTGTTTCAGAACTGACCTGGAAATTGTAAATCATGGACAGACTGTGGTCCAGCTGGTGATCTGCTCTATCTATATCTCCTATGCAGTTAAAGGTAAGCAAGGAAAGTGAAGTTTTTGGATCTATTAATCCATAAGAAATTTTAAAAGCATCCAAAGCACAGCATTTCATTCGAGAAAGCAGCAGGGGAAAAAAAAAGGAGTTTCTTGATACACCTTTATGTGCATTTGTGAAATATTTAACATAGTGGGATCCTGATGTGACTGGGCTTTGTCCATGACACTGTAAGTTCAATAACAGGCTTACTGAAATTAGTAAATTCATAATGACTTCAAAGGGCTTTGCCTCAAGGCAGTAAACATTTTCTGAGCCAGCTTTTTTTTCAAATTCTAACCTTTTACTTCTGTAAAAATATCACTTTCATACCTCTTATGTAGAGACAGATCATCCAGGCAGACAGACACTGGTGAAGGAAAGCAGGAGTAAAGCAGTATTTTTTTGGTACCAAAGCAGTGTGTTCCTTGCTAAGGAAAATAACTGCAGTGCTTTCCCAAGGACTGGTACAATCTAACTATCAACAAACAAAACTAATCTTGAATAACAGAGAAGGCTGGAAGGGTTTCACTGGCATGTAGCTGGCACCCAAACACTTAAATTCTGTCGAGAAATTCTGCATCTTTAGCAAAAACAATATATGGAGTTATTTGCAAATGATTTCTGACTGTTTCTTCCTGCCACACACAGCTCTTCATCATTTATTCTCATCTCCCTTTTTCTCTCTTTCTATAACTTGTATTACTTTTTGGAAATGTATCCCTTGTGCCCTCAGCAAGTTTGCCGGTGACACTAAGCTGTGTGGTTTGGTTGATACGCTGGAGGGAAGGAATGCCATCCAAAGGAACCTGGACACACCTGTGAGATGGGCCAATGCCAACCTCATGAAGTTCAACCAGGACAAGTGCAAGGTCCTACGCCTGGATGGGGGCAATTCCAGGTACAGCTACAGGTTGGACGGAAATGAAATTCAGAGCAGCCCTGCAGAGAAGGACTTGGGGTGTTGGCTGATGAGTAACTGAACATAAGCCAGCTTCAGTGTGTGCTCGCAGCCCAGAAAGCCAACTGTATTCTGGGCTGCATCAAAAGAAGCATGACCAACAGGTTGAAGGAGGTGATCCTGCCCCTCTACTCTGCTCTTGTGAGACCTCACTTGGAGTATTGTGTGCAGTTCTGGTGTCCTCAACATAAGAAAGTCATGGAGCTGTTGGAGCAAGTCCAGAAGAGGGCCATGAGGATGATAAGGGGGCTAGAGCACCTACCATATGAAGACAGGCTGAGAAAGTTGGGGCTGTTCAGCCTTCCAGTATCTGAAGAGGGCTGATAAGGATGCTGGGGAGGGACTGTTCATTAGGGACTGTAGTGACAGGACAAGGGGTAATGGGTTAAAACTTAAACAGGGGAAGTTTAGATTGGATATAAGGAGGAAGTTATTTACTGTAAGGGTGGTGAGGCACTGGAATGGGTTGCCCAGGGAAGCTGTGAATGCTCCATCCCTGGCAGTGTTCAAGGCCAGGTTGGATAAAGCCTTGGGTGACATGGTTTAGTGTTAGGTGTCCCTGCCCATGGCAGGGGGTTTGGAACTTGATGACATTAAGGTCCTCTCCAACCCTAACTATTCTCTGATTCTATATCATCCTAATTGCCTGTTCTTTTGGAGAGAAAGGGGAAAATTAATGGAAATTAATGTTATTTAATTTGCTTGTATATGCTCACATCAGAAGGGTGTGATAAACCTGGGATCCATGCTGAGAAAATTTTCCCTTTCACCATGCAGGAATTTTATGAAGGAAGGGTTTTCTCCCTGAGCAGGGATAGTGTTATGAGATCTGACAGTCTCGTCCCTGTACACAAAGAATTCTTGGTTTCCAGATGCCTTTTTTAGCCTTCTGGATCTGCTGCCTTCTTTTTACACAGAAAAATCCAGTTATTATTAGAGATAGTACTTAGTCCTGTTTAGCATCCAACCCTCTTCTATCTTTTTGGTTTGGACATAGCCTCACAGGCACAGAGGCAGTGACTACAACATGAAGTGACTGAGGTTCCTGCATCAGAAAATACTGACATTATTTGTATTTGATGGTGCAAAAAAAAAACCAAACAAACACCATCACAACAGGACTTACATAAACCTTTGCAGACATTGATTATCTTATTTTTAAAATAAAGCGTTGCTGTTGATATGCATTAGTGAAGAAAATCTGCCCTTACTGCAGGCAGGGAGCTGAGCTTCTGTATTTATAATTCCTGTACCATGCCCCTGTATTACAGTCATAGGAAAGATCCCTGTAATAATGAAGAAATACAAACCTCCATATTGTATAAATAGTGATCTCCAGACCCTAAGTGAGTACAAGGATGTAATTCACTCCAGGATTTCTGCAGTTGTTAATAAATCACTCAGGCTGCACTCTGGCAGCTTACGACATCAGCAGATCCCCTCAAGTGAATTACAGCCATTAATTTATGCAGAGGATGCCATTTATCATCTCTTATTGACCATCCGTGAATATGTATGTTTTGGATAAATTAATAAAATTTTGATATAAAACATCTTTAACTTTATTCCTAAGTACATTAATTTGTAATGTTCAACTTTGGGTTTGTAATTGTTAGTGTAAACTGACTTGTGACATCAGCCAGAGGTGACTACACATTGGCTGCAATGGTGTGTCTCACAGCAAGTTTAGTGAAGCACCATGGCTAGTGGCTTTAGGCCACGCTCCTGCACAGATGGAAGGAATTGATCCTCTCAAAGATGTCACAGGAAGATATTTACTTGCTCAGTGGACAAATGAAACAAATTCTGTGTGCCCATGCCAAGGGAAAAGTGTTGTTTGCAATGTGGAACCTGTTACCCCTTTGCACAACATCATTTCTTCCCAACGCTAAAAATAACAGCTATAGAGCATCTGCTTGCTGCAAAGAGAAGATAAAACATTACCATAAATGAAAGATCCAGCTCTTTACACCTAATGATTTACTTCAGATCCCTCCTTGTGTTCCTTTCCTTTTTCTAATGATTTTTCTTCACTGGCTGATATTACTAGGCTCTTAAAATCAGCAGAACTGATCTTGGGGATTTGGGCACAGTATATCCAGTTTAAAATTCCAAAATAAGTTGTAGCACAAGACACGGCATGCTTTAAATTTTTCACAGCACGAAGGTGCCTTCTGGCTGCTAAAGAGCCACAACATGTATCATAACTTGTCTTTGTTATCAACATATAAACACTCCCAGATGTGCGTTTCAGAAATGCTTATGCTGGGTCTATATAAAGATACTGCAGAACAAAAGTAAGCAAAATAACCCACCCCAAAATGCCTGCGTGGCAAAGTAAAACTGTCAAGCTGGTGAAGGACTTTTCACTTGCGATTATATGTTTGTAGTCCTCCAAATTACCCATCACCACAGTATTTAAGTCAGATTTGCAAATAAAGTAAGAATGGGCATACAGGGAAAACCCACCATTTGGTCAGCGAGACCTGTATCTTTTTCAGCTTAAGCTGGATTTGGCTTCCTATCAATGGCAAGGTTTTGTTGCAGAGATGGATTTGAACAGGAAGGCTCAGGGCTGAGAGCTGGATTCTGACCCTGCAGCTGTGGGCAGAAGTCTGGCCTGAAGCCTGGACAAAGCTCCAGAGATTGCAATGCAGCAGCAGCTTCTACATGTAACTCAAGACTAAAGTTCAAGTTGTGCTTCTTCAAAGATATGGCTTTTACAAAACCACCCACCACATAGGTATTTTAATAATTACATTTTTTCAGTGAAAACTGGATGACCAAAAATGTTTGCAGTATTAGGACTGTACTATTATAGTGTATACAGGATGTTGAAAATGTAGAAGTTAATATTCTCAAGGTAGGAACGTCTGCAAAATCAGGAAAAAGCAAATTTTTGTAACGGTGACAATTTAGAGATACTACTTTGAGAATTAGAGGCTACTGTTTCTTGACAATGCTCACTGAAAGAAACTCATCCATTGCCTGGCGTACGCTCAAGATCTTCTGGTCTTATAGTATCAGAAAACCCCTCTCCAGTAGAAGTCACAAAATTACCATAGAGTAACATGTACCTGAATTAAATTTTTATGCATTTAAAAAATAATTCAATTATTTTCATCCTTGGTAGCTAATTAGAAAAAAAATAAAGAGACCTTGCATGTTCTGGTTAAAGTTAAATATTAATTTAGGAAGCGAAACCAATGTTGAAAATACAACTGGGTCTTTCACAAGAGAAAATATAATAAATTTCTGAAATTATATTTAGTTGGAGATAATCACCACAAATCTGTTGGTTTCCAGATAAACATTCGAATTTGTCTAGCACAGTAATTTATTCCCATCATGATACATCCATGGTTTGACCACCCGACTTTCGTATTTTCAAAGAAAGTGTTTTATTACATATATTACACTACTATATATATCATATATACTGTATGTATCTATAATACTATGATGTGGAAGAAATAACACACCTAACTGTAATCAAACTGGAAATAGTGCTTATTCTTTAACTTTTATAACTGTTGCCAGAATAACAGAGGAAATAAGTTTTAGATTAATGTATTCCGAAGAATAAATTATCATCCTTTCAGATATAGCCAGGGCTTTGTCAGCAGATCACCTGCTGGAGTCAACGGCGTGGATGTAGCTAGGCTTTTTTGCACCCACTGCTTCAACCACATCAAGAACTCACCACCCGTTGCTGGAGCTATAGAAAACTCTCACAGCCATCAGGACGGAAGCCAGCATGTTCCAGTCTAGCAACATCTAAACTTCTGAGACAACTGTAGCCATTCCCATAAATACACAGAGCAACCTGGTGCATCTATAAAAAAATATACAAATGCTGTTACTAATATTATCACAGTGTCACTGCTTGTAATGCTATTAATTCTGGTTTGATGTAAATCAGAGGCTTATAATTTAACTGTTGAAGTCTGCGTTAATCTGGTTTAGCAACAGGGCATGCAAAATCCCAGTTTCAGAGACAATTTCTTGTTATCAGATTATAGGGAAATCAATTTAGCTAGCAATTTGGTTTCTTGGTGCAGATGCCATTTCCAGATATTGGTTCACCTGCGTAATTAAAGCAAAATTAAAGCCAGCTCCATGCAAAATCATAGTTTATTAAAAAACCTTTAGCATCCTACTATGAATAAAACCAAGGATTTGGTATTCTTAGCGAGTAGCTGTTGAAAGATGTTATGTGGCAAATTCACAGAACCCTAGAATGGTTTGGGTTGGAAGGGACCTTAAAGCTCATCCAGTTCCAACGCCCCTGCCATGGGCAGGGACACCTGACACTAAATCAGATTGCTCCAGGCCCTGTGCAACCTGGCCTTGAACACTGCCAGGGATGTGGCAGCCACAGCTTCTCTGAGCAACCTGTGCCAGTGCCTCACCACCCTCATAGTGAAGAACTTCTTGATATCTAAACTAAATCTCCCCTGCCAGTTTAAATGCTAAAAGCGTCTAGTAAACTTAAATAAATTAAAACTTCTATCTGAGAACATAATTTCCAACCCACACTGGGACCAGCATATCTTGCTGACATGAAGCATGAAGGACAACACGAAATACTAAGTATATAATTAAAACCTAACTTTGGGCTGAAAAACATTTGAGATTTCCAACACCTGCAAACATAAAAACGTTCAGCAGTTATTAAAATCATAGAACAGTTTGGGTTGGAAGGCACCTTCGAAGGCTGCATTAGCTACCTTTCTTTCACAGACCTATTTAACCGAGCTCGTTCCTGCCCATGGGCGGTACCACATTGGTCACTCCCCGCCTCGCCTCTCACCGTCAGCTCCGCCACCGGCAGAGACATCTTTTGTTTGACGGGGGCTCTGCGGAGGCGGGTGGCCGAGCAGGGCCATTCCTCCTCCTCCAGGAGGGTGCTCGCACCTCACCTGGCCGCGCACACGTGTTGTGAGGGGACGTGGCCGAGGGCTTGGAGAACCGCCGGGCCAGCGGTCCGACCCCTCACCGGCCGAGGGGGCCATTTTTAAATGCCTCTGCCAGGCGACGGCGGGGGAAGCAGGTGCTAGGATTTCCCTGAGGCGCTGAAAGTGCTGCCCCGGTCTCTCAGACTGAGTGCGACGAACTGGCGCCTCACTGATCTCAGGTGCAAGAGACACCTGCAGCCACAACCACTAAAGAGATAAAACACCCCCACCATACTGGGGACTCCCTCGGATTTAAAGGGCAGCTCTGGGCGGAGGGATTCCTCCACCGCGTGAAGCGACCGGAACTACTTCTTCGCCGCGCACACGCACAGATACACACGGATGGTCGGCTCGAGCCGCGGGGTGGCCCGGACCTTGTTTTCTCTGAGCCAAATCCCTCCGCCGCGGCGCAGCGCCGCGCTGAGCGGTCATGAGGCATGCGGCTCAGAGCCACCCCTCCCCGGCGGGCGAGGCGCAGGGGCTCGCGGGCTGGTAGCCTGCCGCTGCTGTGCCACCGGTGTGAAGCGGCCGCTGGGGGAAGAGGCAGGGAGCGGCGCAAGCTGGGGGGGAGAGGGGAGGCGGCCACGGCGGCCGCTGGCCTCAGTGTTTCCTTTCGAGAAGTGTATCCTTCCGCGACGGGAGTAAAGCTGCGCCTCTTGGCTGTGTTCCTCCGCCACCGGCAGCGCAGGGGCAGGCGGCGTCTCTTAGGACGGGGCGAGGAGGTCGCGGGATTCGCAGGGAGAAGAAACTTCAGAGTGCGGTGACAGGGCGCAGCGGCCCGCCTGGTTCTGCAGGCCAGCGGAAAGAGGACTCCCTGCAGAGAAGAAAGAAAAGGAGAAAGAAGCGGCGACTACGGTGTCTGATCTTCGCCGCCGCCCCGCGGGGTCTCTGCGAGGGAGCCCGGGGGACTCTTTCTTGCGGGGCTCGGCGGAGGGATCTCGAGGCGGTTTACCCCATCGCCTCCCCCCTGCACCGCTCGCCCCTTGGCGCCGCCATCTTGGATTTTAATCCGCCATTTTTTTTCCTCCCCCCACTCGGAATTATTTTTTATCACTACCGCTGCTTTTTTTTCCTCCTTCTTTCTTTTTCTCCTCCACCTCTGCCCGTCCCTCGCTAAAGTCGTCCCTTCCCCCCCTACCTTCCTCCCCCTTTTCCCTCTCTCGCTCCCTTCCCTTTGATGATTCATTTTGCCCCGGTGTTGGCTGTGGTAGTGCCGGCGGCGAGGGACCCAGTGCGGAGGGCAGTCGCGAAGTGAGTATGTGTCTTTGGGGGGAGGACATGGGGTGTCTCAACTCGCGCGGGTGCGAGGCTGGGGGCAGCCCGTCTGCGGGCGGTGAGGCGGGGGTGCTGGGGGCTGCGCCCCTCAGGTGGCCTCGGGAAGGGGTGTATGTGAGGAGCCGTGCCAGGTGTACTGCCCCGCCGCCTCGGGTCGGGCGGGGGCCGCGCTGACATACGGATGCCCTGCTCCGGGGCGGTGGTGGAAGAGGGGCCTCGGGGACAGAGGCGCCTGCGGCTGGTGCCGCCGCGCCCAGGGGCCGGGGCAGGCGGGGGCCGCGGTGGGGCTGGGGTGTGATGGCGGTGCAGCGGGAGGCGAGCCCTAGGGGGCAGCACGGCGCTGGAGGCGGTGGCGCCCGGCCCTTCTCCTCTTCCGCTTCCTCTTCCCCTTCCGCTTCCCCTTCCGGTCGTCGCTGTGTGGTGTGGGAGTAGTTTAAGCCCGGGGAGGCGTGTGGGAGACCTGGAGAGGCAGTTGTTAGTTACTTAGCATCTCGTGGCGCTTGTGGTGTTAAAGGGTTAATAGCTTTGCTGTGAGCCGCGGTAGGGGGTTTAACCCTTGTTTGTACTGCTTGGTATTGAGGTTTGTTTTGAGTGACCGTGCCGGGCTCATGGCATGGTCACTTGCGGCAGTTAAATCGAAACGCTTGACGTCTTGGTTTTGTGGTTTGTTTTGGGTTTTTTTCTTTTTTCGGTGATTTCCTGTTGGAGTATATATGCTTCTGAGGAAGGGGTAAAGCACATCTTCGTCCAGCCTCTGTATCCGAAACTTTTAGAATCCAGTTACATTCAACACGTTACTCTTTTAAAAAGCAAAGATGGGGGTAAGAGAGAAACTCCGTGTGTTTTGTTGAGTTGTGCCCCAGGCAGTGTAACAGTCAAGTATATAACTTGGTGTAGTTTTTTTGAGCCTTGGGTTCTGCACAGGGTGGCGCATATGAGATCGCAGTCTGGTCAGAGTGCTTAGTAGTGTAACTGTAAATACATAGTAGGAGGTTTTAATCAATGAAGTTAAGACAAAGTAAGGTAAGGTATAAAGTAAATGTCATGTCCTGTCATTGTAGCTATGGATACACCCTCTTATGTTTTCATTGAAAACGTACTTCTGTTTTGAATTTTTTAAGCTTTCTTCACTGCAAGTAACGTGTGAAGAAGTAAAAACTGACTTGATTAGAAAAAGGGATTTTAGTCATTTGTTTATCATGACATCTTGTTATTAGAGCCAAATAGATGCATACAGACATCTCTGCTTTATACCCATTTGTGTTCACGATCTGGAAAATAAGGTAATTATTAGCGCATTGCATATTAAATTAGTAGGTGGGCTGATGTATCTTAGAATACTCAGTAACATGACTGAACAGTGTTCCTGAATACTTGTTTGCTCTATTATTGTTATCCTATTGCAGGACTACAATTCCCAGAATTCTTTTTACTTCAAACAGCATTGTGCTTCAGTGCAACGGACGGTTGCCCAAATTAACATAGTAAGTGTAAGGTATGATTCTTCTGTGCTAAACAGTGGATCCAGAGCTGTGATTTGAGAATGAACAGCATTTGGGACAGTCCCAGCTTAAGTGCCCATGACCACTTCACTGACCTTGTGTCTGTGTCGTCCCCCCCACCTCATAACACTCTGTTATACCACAGTTCAAGCCAGCAACACTTAGACTTTTCTAGTAGCTCCTGATTTGGTCACTGCTTGGCTCTGAAGTTACTTTGCTGAAGCAGAGGGAGGATGGCTTTGAAGTGAGCACGAGCAGGCAAGGGGGCAGCAGGATTGCTTTTGGTGTTGTTCTTGTTTAAAGTCTTAAATGAAGTGTAGCGCTGTTTGTGCCAGCCATGCTGGGCTGCTATGCAAAGGTTGTTAAAACAGCTAAGACTTTTTGTTCCCCTTTCAGTGGTCATGCTGCTGCTTGTCAAGTGCTGCATCCCTTCTTGCTCTAGTGCCCAGTGGAGGCTTTGCTAAACCTGCTCAGCACATGTCACCAGCAGAAGGTTACCTGCCCTCTCCCATATCCTTGAGGTTAAACTGAGTTATGGAAAGATCCACTGAGCTTCAGAATTGGTGGAAATGTTTGTGTGAATTGGCAAGGGTGAGGAAGGAGTTGCTCCCTGTACTGGAAGCAATGAAGTTTTGGTTTGTCTTTGTGAGTCTGCTGAGCACTCGTTGTTGCAGTGAGTTGGGGGAGTCATACAGCTTTTAGGGTGCTTTGCTCAGCCAGTTATTCAGCTTCATCCTGAGACGGCACCTGGTGGAAGAAGGAAGGGTAAGGAGAAAGGAGACTAAGGAGCTACTGAAGGACTTCTGTGTGTGCATTTCCTCTCTATACTGGTATGCCATTGCTTCTGTGCCTGCATTTTACTGGGATTGGTATCCAGATGGACACACAAAACTCATGTGTCTGCAAAAGAACTGGCACAAGAAAAAGTGGGAGTGTACAGACTGAGCTATTGGTGGGGGATTGAAACCTGGGTTTGGGTCAGTTTTGGATCCATGGTGCTCTCACAAGTCTGCATGCTAAGGATGCAGTCCTGTGACAGTATGGACTGACCTGAGTCAGTTTCGACAGTCCTGCAGCCTCCCAAGTACTGTGTTAATCCATGCCCAGTTCTGCACTGAACTTGAGAACTGACTGGAAAAAAAAAACCAAACCCAAAAACACCCACAAAAAATAGTTTTTTTTTTCTTTCTTCTCCTGGTGGTATAATTTACTGAGACAGTTCATCCCCCCAGGGGCAAAGGAAGTAAAAAGTGGCTGTGAAATCAGGTGGGTAAAATAAGGATCTGTAGGGATGGGACTGAAGTGGCCCTTGCTGGCTAGGCTTTATCCTGTTGAGGAATTGCGACCTCAACTCCAGTATCTCTAAAGTCCTGTGGGACCTCCTGACCTCTCTTTCAGATACAGTTTTGGCTACAGAGATTATGGAAAAGTAATCTCCCCGATACCTTCTTTTTTTGTTGCCTTCTGTGGTTGCAAAGATCTCTCTCTGGTTTTGCTGTGGTTTAGTATCATCAGTAATCTGTAGTGTTACATATAATATTAGGTTCCTGTTTAAAGTGATGCTGACTATTTGCTTCACTCCCTTTGTGAGCCAGAAGCATTCTGCACCTCCCTTTCCATTGTGGCTTAATGGTGACATGTCTGAGCTGTCAAAAACAGTAACCAAAATAAGATTTGAGGCTGTTTCAAATGACTTCTTAAAGCTGTGCAAGTTTTTAGCTTTGATTTTGCAGTCTTTTGTATTCTTAGAAACTTGAACACTTTTTAGGAGTGGGTATGGGGCTTTTTGTTACCCAGATGGGGTGTTGTAGTGAGATCATCTATAGCCTGGTGACCCTATAGACAAACCAGTTGCATATTTTTTCTCTGCTTCCCAAATTCAAAGATCATCTGCTTTTTTGTATAGGTATAGTAATGAAATACATACCTTTTCTCTTGGTATTGCTGATTTGTCCAGCTGTAATTGTGCAAGTAAACTTAATAGTATAAACCTGAAGTCATAAATGATCCATATATGGTGTTACATTATTTGATGGCAGTGCCCCTAGCAGGAATTTCTAAGTATGTGGAGGTACAAGAATATTCCTCTTCTTCTCTCCTCCCCACCTTATGAATAGGAAGATGGTGTCTTTCTCTTCTCCCTTCATTCCTAAAGGACTTGTGTGCACAAGTCTAATGTAGAAAGTATTGAGAGCAGATCACATCTAAAGATGTATTAAAACTCACATGATGGTGACAAGTAGTGCATCTCTTGCTCTCCTAGGTTATCTGTTGGCATTAGGAGCTGTGATACTCACTGGGAAAGGAATCCTGTTGTGTGGTTCTGGTTTTTGATGCCATCTCTTGAAAGCAGTGTTTTGTACTGGGAGAAGAAATAGAGGCTGGAGAAGCATGCCTGCAGTTTTCAAGTTTGTCATTTGGTTTGTACTAGAAAATAAAAGGCAGCAGTAGATGGAGACAAAGGTTTTCTTGCTCATTAGGCTGCCAGGATCAAATAAATAATGATTTTTCCCAAAAAATGTTTGCTAGTATTCACTAAATGCCTTTTGATTTTGTTTAGGGAGGACTTCTGGTATTGTCTCTATCATTACATTTTGCAGAAAAAACAAGGGTGTTTACAGGAAACATGCCACTGTGTTTAGTATGGTTGAGTATTCTTCTGTGGCCACGCTGCCATTGTACTTTCCTTGCCATTAGTGTATTTGTTAGGCAGGAGTTTGTTAGTAAAGATAGTGCTAACCCTTCCCAGACTGGACTTACGAATTATCACTTCCTTTGTGCAGAATACCCCTTTTTCTAGCTTAAAGTGTACCTATTAGTTGTCAGAAACACTGCTGTATTGATTTTTTTCTTTTATTTTCCAAGTTATTGCATACGTGTGCAGTTGGTCTTCATGGTGAACTTAATTTACCTGTACTGCTCTTGAGCAGTAGCACACCACAGAATATAGCTTGGTTCTGGTTTGCAAAGAGACCAGGACTGAATTTAGTGGAGGTCTTTAATATAGTTTCTGCTCTTTTACAGCTGTTAGAAAATGGGAAACAGGGTTTAATTAGAGTGTATAGAGCTGTGAAATGTATTGATTGAGAAGGAAAAAGAGGGAAGCTTAAGAGTGAATTTGTCATTGTTTTTGTGACAGTGGCCTATCTTCACTGTGTAGCTGCCTTCTGGAAGAAGTTCAGGTGGAATGCTTAACAAGAAAACTTTGGTGCTTTAGTTAGTTGTTTTGGTGGGTCTTGTTGGGGGGGGGGTGTTTGGGTTTGATTTTGGTTTTACTTTTTGTATGGATGTTAAGCTCTATGAATGAAAAAGAGCCTAGTGTTGTATAGTCCATATTTAGGTGTGAGACTTTCATGGGCTTTTTTTTGAGGTACTGTGTGAAAGTATCTGGTTCTGTGTACAGCTAAGTGCAATGAATAGGCTTTTGCTAGCAAATTTTAGGTCTCTGGTTTGTTTTTTGAAGGCTCTGTCTGGTAACTTCCTGAAGAAGTCAGTATGCAGAGCAGCTGCACTGTGGTACTCAATCTGCTTGGTTCCAGCTCTGTTAAAGAGCTATGTTAAAGCTTGTTGGTCCAGTAAAGTTAAACCTTGTGAGTGTTTGGGAATCTTTTTAACTGTGTTTGTCTTTAGTTCTTGAAAGATGTTTGTATAGTGTCACTCTTTGCTGCAGAGTTCCAAACAGTTTATACATTTATTAGGAAATACAGTTGGGTGTGTATTTGTAAATACTATTTTTTTTGGTGTCACATAGCTGAGTGTGTGTTTATCTATGTGTGTGTATGCCTGTATAATATGTGTGTATAGTCCAGCTCGTACAATTGCGTTGTCATTAGACATTTATCAGCTTTAGAGTTTCATCTTTGCTTCCAGATGTGATTGTAAGTTATAGGACAGTACTTCACCTGTGTGATATCTGCGTTTGCAACAGTTGACTGTACTGGTGCTATTGAACTGCTTTTCTTTATTCCTAATGTCAATGCACATCACCGTCTCCCTTCCCCCCTCCTATTCCTGCATTTTTTTTACATACATATATATATTTGTATATATTTAATCTGTGTGTTGGAAACAATTTTCCAGTAAGTTCTAATCATGTTTGTTTTGCTTCCAGTAGGAATTGGAACTGAAGTTATTCATCCACTTCTCCGAGCCTTTTGAAAAGTGACTAAATGCAACTGAGTCAGATTGTCTGTGGGAATGAAGTGGCTGGGAGAATCCAAGAACATGGTGGTGAATGGCAGGAGAAGTGGAAACAGGTCGTCTAATGACCATGCACAGAATCAGACCAAATTACAGCACGCAGGAAAGGAGAATCCGAAGACAGGCAAAAATGGAGTTGAGAGAAGATCAGGCAGATGTATGTGCATATTTTTGCAGCTTTGTGCTGTATGTGATTCATCTATCAATTTGCAAGTCAAGATTCTGTCTTGTCTTAATTCTTGAAGGTCCGCATTCAGCATGTAGCTGTCATCAGAAGTATTAATTATGTTTGTATCTGTTGGGTGTGCTAACTTGCTGCAGAAATACAGATCTCTTCAGTTTAAAGGTTGGGAATAAGTAGACATAGGTCAGTTTTGAACTGGTGTAAGTATAAAACACACGATTGGCACTAATTGAGAACAGGTGTGATTGGAGGTTGTGCGGAGAAGCTGTGGCTGCTGCATCCTTGGCAGTGTTCAAGGCCAGGTTGGATGGAGCTTGGAGCAGCGTGGTCTAGTGGAGGTGGCCTTGCCCGTGGCAGGGAGGTTGTAATGATGATCTTTAAGGTCTCTTCCAACCCAAAACATTCTGGGGTTCTGTGATAACATAAATCAAATTACTGACCTATCTTTTAATGAATGCACATGTAGAAGTAAACCCTGTTTTGAATGAAGTCACGTATCATTCATTATGAAATGGTTTTAATGAACATAGGTTTTTATATTTCGCTATTTGTCTGCAATGAAGGACTGATTAAAAACTCTAAGTCCTTTATTCAGACCTTTGGGAAATAATTTTTGAAAATTTCATGACTTGATCACACCTATACATCAGAAATTTTAGAGGCAAGCATGACAACTATGTACTCAGGAAAGATGCTTGTAGTTGGGGAGGGGGAGAGAGAACAGAAACAGTTAAAGACACCTATAAAATATATTCTTAAGTACTTTCTCCATTGGCTGCTACATAAATGAAGTTAAAAATCAACTGTGTTTCTCTCTGCAGATATTTTATTTTCTTCCCTAATTGTTTTATATTTTTTGTCTCAAACCTGTGGCTGTCTGTCCCTGAGCATAGCTTGGCTTTACGACATTCTTTAAATGATACCTAATTTATGTTCTTATATTTGCAGGTAGCGGTGCTTCAGGATTTGAGGGTCAGAGTCGTTATGTGCCTTCCTCTGGAATGTCTGCCAAGGAACTGTGTGAAAACGATGACCTAGCAACTAGTTTGGTTCTTGATCCCTATTTAGGTTTTCAGACACACAAAATGAATACTAGGTAACTTGTCTTTATTTTTCTAGAAAAGAATTTATCCTCTTTGTAATCAGAGCAAAACTGTGGAATTTCTTGCATGTTTCTGACGCTCTTTAAAAATCGGCAGTTTGTGAGTAGCTTCTGCCTTTAAAATTGTGCTGTGTGAGACTGAATCTTGGAGCTGTGTGGCAGTGTTCATTTGTAACACTATCGTAGGTCTTTGTTAGCCCTTGTGTATCTATGCTGTAGAATAGATTGTTAATAGACATGGTGTCCTAGCTTAAATAGTTAACTAATCATAAGTTTTAAACTATTCGTTATTTTAATTATTTCATAGAATTTAGTGTTTGGGGAGTTTTCTGTTTATTTCATCTGCCTGGGTGCATCTCCCCCTCCCCCCTTACTCTTTATCACAAGAAAGATACAGCTCCTGAACATCAAGTGCTCAGTTTTTGCTGAAATTCTTGCTACTTGGAAATGTCTGTATAAGGTGAATTAATTTGCACACTGGGACCTTGCTTCCCAGAATTGCACACAGTTCTTGCACTGGTATGCACTTGTCCTAGTACTTCTGGTCTAAAGTCTGCAGTCTTGGGGGTTAGATGCTGCATTTCTGTTCCACAGGCATGCCACAGATTATAAGTATATTCTAGAGATCTCTGTTAAGTTTTTGTTTACAGAATCTGCATTGCTAGCTTAATGGGGAAGTTATATAGAAATGATTAGTTTCTAAGGACAGGGATCGTGTGCTTATTATTGCACAATAAAAAGAACTAAGATTTTCCAGGCAGCACATAATGGAAAACAGGCTCTTCAGTCCTTCAAACTGTTGTGATGGCTATTTTTGAAGAACAGCAACTTACCTGTGCAGTGTGGTCAGATAACCAGAATATCAGTTAAGTCAGCTGATCGACTCAGAAGTGACTACTAGATTAATACATTGTCAGATAACATAAATGGTTGCTGGAATTACGTGATAGCATGAGTTGAACATGAAATTCCAGCAGCGTGGTCCTAACAACTATGAAGACTTACTACAAAGAAATTTGCCTTTTGTGCTGGAGAGCCCTGCATCCATCTCTGAGAGGAATGTGTGAGTTCTTTCTGTTCACTCTGTGCTGTTGGTTACAATAGCACATTGTGCCCAGGAGGGTCTAGGTAGATAGTCTTACAGTTTGGTTCAGAGTGTCTTTGTATTTACAGCAGTTAATTGAACTAAATATATACACCCAAAAGACTCTTGTTCTGTTGCATGAGTGGTAGTCTACAGATTATGCACAGGTAGTGGATTCTTAACTCTTTTTGCTAAAAAATGATGTATTCATTGTTTAGTAGTTGGAGAAGCTTTTTTTTTCAGAAATGCTTTCTGCTGATATGTTTTCAACACCTAAAATACTTCTTAAATTACAATTTGAATCAAAAAAATAGACAAAGGCTGTCATCATGGATTTCCTTTCTCAGACTTGGAGAAAAGTTACAGGCAGTCTTCAAGGCAATAGTTAATAATCTTGGAGCACTATGGGAAATGCTTAGGTGCATTACAATTAGGCTTACAATTTCTACCAGAAACACATCTTGCGTCTTTCATAATGTCCTATTGAAAGAGTTTCTGTTGTTGCTATGAATTAAAGTAAAGGCATCAGCATAGTTCTTGTTCATCTTTTTGGTACAGTGATGACATCTGCTTGTTACTGTAGCTGTGATGCTTAGATCATCTTCCTTCCATATAGTAAGCTGTAGTCTTTCTAGAGCTCTTGAGAGGTATTGTTCTTGCATGGCTTTGAGGGAAGGTGAGGGGAAAAGCAAATATGAAAAGACTAGACTGTTTTCAGAATGTCAGAGCAAGTATCAAATACATGATTGTGGTAGAAATTCATGTTTAGGCACCTTCTACAGTGTGATAAAGTTACGTTAGTTACATAGTTTGTGTATTGAGGTGCACTTAAAATAAAACAGCCATTTATGATGGCAAGCAAATATTTTCTGTTCCCTTGTTGTGATTTCTTTGAAGATGTACTGTGGACTATCTGCCACTGTTCTGCTTTGCTGTTTTTATTTTTGCACCTAGCAGCTCAGAGTAAGTTGGTGATCACTTACTGACATTGTACTTCACCTTCCCGCTGGATGCCAAGTTACATAATAATACAAAAATATGAGCTCTTGTATAAGGACTTTTTGTACGTCATTTATTCCTCTAGTTGAGGAGTTTGTAAAGACTTCTTGTTTTGGCCAGAGTATCTTGATGGGGGGGGAGGGAATCTAAATTTTGAGTAAAATATATAGATTATTGTTGGAGTGTCTTTTCCATTGTGTTTATAGTGAATAAGTGATCTTATAGTAGAGTGGTGACAAGAATATGATTATTTTTTTCCATGGGCCATAATTCTTGAATGCCCTTCATCTTGGGAGTTGGACTACTAGCTCTGTAAACTGTCAAATCGGTAATATCCGAACCACCTGAAAACTAGTTCTCAAAAGGTTACAGTGAGATCTGCTGATAAGTTTGTCCATTGTTCCTCTGAAATACTTCCTTGTCACCCAGGAATTTGATAGACAGAATAACATGCTCTTGTGAGATCTCACTTGGAGCACTGTGTGCAGTTCTGGTGTCCTCAACATGAAAAGGACATGGAACTGTTAGAACAAGTCCAGAGGAGGGCCATGAGGATGATCAGGGACTGGAACACCTCCTGTATGAAGACAGGCTGAGAAAGTTGGGGCTGTTCAGCCTGGAGAAGAGAAGGCTGCGTGGAGACCTCATAGCAGCCTTCCAGTATCTGAAGGGGGCCTACAGCGATGCTGGGAGGGACTGTTCATTAGGGACTGTGTTGATAGGACAAGGGGTAATGGGTTAAAACTTAAACAAGGGAAGTTTAGGTTGGATATAAGGAAGAAATTCTTTACTGTTAGGGTGGTGAGGCACTGGAATGGATTGCCCAGGGAGGTTGTGAATGCTCCATCCCTGGCAGTGTTCAAGGCCAGGTTGGATGAAGCTTTGGGTGGCATGGTTTAGTGTGAGCTGTCCCTGCCCATGGCAGGGGAGTTGGAACTAGATGATCTTCAGGTCCTTTCCAACCCTAACTACTCTATGATTCTATGTAGCTCTGGAAAGGTCTTCAGTGCCTTACCTAAAAGTATCTTATTATCCTCTTGGATTTCCAAGAGAAAGTGGATTGTTTTCAAAACTTCTGTCCCTCTTTATGGAGTCACTGTGGTCATTCTTTCACCAAATCTGTAACTCTTATCTCAACAAAATAGCAGGGTAGCAGTTAATACAAAACTTTATATATTAGTAAGTATAATCTTGTCAAGTACAGTTGTTCTAAAAGGTTTATGCCTTTTTGTACAAATCCTGTTATATCACGCTTGTTTGGGTTTCTTATTTGTTTGCTTGTTTGGGTTTTGCTTGTTTCTAGGGCTTTGTTTATTTGTGGCATTTTTGTGTGTGTGACTGACTATACTGGCTCTAAGATTTACTTAGTCTTGCACACCTTTCTTTTTTGTAAAACAAAACTGATCTTGCAAGCTATTACTTTCTGGATTGGAGATTGTCTGACACAAAAGATTAAAACTGACACTTGTAAAAGCAAAATGCATTCTTGCTTATCATACTGTGCTTTTCCCTAAGCTGAGTGCTGAATCTTGAAGTTACATGCCTTAATGGCTAATCTGTTCTTTACTATCTTGCATACAAATGTGTTAGTATTTGAAACTTAATCCATGGTCATGATTATAGAGGTGCAATTACCAGTCACTATCCTTTCCTGGTTCCCTAAAGCGCCAGCATCATGCTAGGAAATACTGAGAGCAGTTCCAGTGTCTTTCAAAGTGATGTAGGATGTCAAATGCTTTGTAATCTGCTTTAGGATTTAAGTTTGGTGTTTTGGTACAGGTGGTTTTGTCTGATAACATGAGACTAAAGGACCAATACGAGGTGTTTGGGGATGATGTATGGGAAGCTGCTTACTCTCAAACACTGCACCAAGAGCAATTGCTGGCTTTGGTGTAAACAATCAGTTGTTCTGAGCTTAACATGTACATCACTCTTTGTCTCTTAGAGTCATCATTGAGCAATAAGGATAAAAAAGGCAAAGCAGTTCCTTATCACTTGCTTTTGTGGGTCTGTGCTGAAACTTTTCTGCACCTCTTAGCTCATTTTGATACAGTAACAAGGGCTCAGTATTTATCTTGAACAGGGTTTGGAGGTAGAATGAGTTATGTGGTTTCTGGTACATAAGGTTACATGACTGTAAGGTTCAAGTTAAGTGACATTGTGCTGTGGAGGTACTGGATTAGAGGTACACAGCTCTTACGTAGCAACATCGTATTTCAGAATAGAGATCTTACTGAGGTCTGAAGAATGTATCTGTGTACTTCACAAAATCACTTCAACTTCTGTCTAAAATTTTTCTTTTTTTCCTGTGTTTTATTTTTGCTGATAATTCAGTAACATCATTCTGCTTGCTTCTGGTTGTCTTCCTTCACTGTGTAATCACACACAGTGATTATATTCTAAGTGTTTCACTACTGAACATTTTGGATTCCAAAATAAGCAAAAATATCACAACCAGCACCACCCCCTCCAAACCAACACTGACCACTTTACTCTTACACATTTTTTGTAGTTGCATCTTTAGCTTATATAAAAAGTGTCGTATCTCTGAAAGATGGAGTCGTTTGCATCCAGTAGTCATGGTAACTGCTAAATTAAATTTACCATGTGGAGTGTCAAAACAGGAGTGGAGTGTGGGGAGTTTTTTTGTGTCCCCCATATTTATTTAAAGACAGCATTTATTTGCTAACCGTATTAAGGAGAGTGAAATTATGTGGTTGTTAGAATTTCCTTCTCTTGGTAGTGTTGGAGTTTTGACCATGTGTGTATAGTTTCAGTTCAAGAAATTTCAGTAATTTTGATTACTCTTGTAATTAAAAATGCTGGGTTGAACTCTGGCCTTTAAAGAACATGGAGTTTTTACAGATCCCAACACTGGATATTGATCACAGAGCAAGTTTCTTTTTTATGGAACTAGCTTTTAATTAAGATACTCATACTACTACTGCAGGGTTGGGCTGGGGGGAGGGGAGGGGGAAGCCAAAATGCACATTAACTAAATAAATGGTTCTCACTTACTATAAGTGGATGGGTTTAACTGTTGTTTTGCTGTCTTGGATGCTGAACAGCCTTGCAGTTTTAGCTTTTGTGCCTAATCTCTGGTATTAGATGAACAGTAGTTGCTGTCTTTCCATAGCCCCTTACATAAAAGTATCATCCAGACAAACTGCCTGCTAAGAGGCTAATGGGATGCTATGTTTTGATAAATTCATTCTTCTTGATGTTCCCTAGTCAGGAGGTGAAAACTAGGTTTAGCAGTATAACTCTTATCATCCACCAATACAGTATGCGAAGTTCTATAGTAGAACTCTCGTAGGATCAGTTTGTCCTTTTTGTTCAAACTCACTGCTCTCAGTGACTTGAGACTGAGCAAGGTACTGTGCTTCTGAACTTACCAGAAACTCTCCTTTAACTTCCTTTATAGGCAAGCATCTCACTGACCTTTGGCTTTATACCTTGGAGTTTCAAGAGTCTTTAAGTATTGCCGAGGTAAGAGAAACTTGAGAGAGAGAGAGAGAGCTTTGCCTCCCCAAGCCATTTTCCTACGTCTTCCTTATTCAGAACACCTCAGTTTGCCCATAACTGGGATAAAATCATCATGTAGCTGATTTTGAAATTGAAATAGCAGTTGCTTTTCTGGATCTTGTTGACTAGGGAAGAATAAGTATTACCTAGGGAAGTGTGAAAAGTTTCTGTTGTGCAGCGTGTCAGGGAGAAGGTGTATTATTGTTTCTTTAAAGATACTGTGATAGTGAAGTTTTTTATTCTTAGCTTTAAAAACTTTAAAAACAGATTGTTGTGCAGCAGATTCCATGTTCTGTGAGACCTGATCCCTGAAGCTGTTTGTAGAATGGCTCAATGAGTCTGTGCCTGTGAGCAGATTCAAACATCAGAGTGTCTGATTTGGCTTCCATGAGTGATTCTAATAAAGAATTTGTTCATAGGAGCAAACCAGAAGTCTGGATAAACAGTTCTGATTTTAATTGACTCTCTGTTTTAGAGAGTGGGTTGGCTGGTTTGTTTTGTTGGTTTTCTTGTGTTCTTTCTATCCCTCTATTTCTCTTTTTAGAACTAGTCTTGTATTTTAATGATTCTTAAAAGCCAACTTTGCCTAGTTCTTATGTATAAATTTAGCTGTGGGATATTCTCAGGCTGTCTTCAAGGTGGTGCTCAAAAACAGTTCTGTAGACTCTTCCAGTAGATACATAGATTTTTTTTTTAATGTTGTATGTAAATGAGGAAGCCCTGTAACACCAAAGTAATAGTATTTCTCAAAACCAATCGGCTTTTTGGTATATAGTGCTGGGAAAGAGTAATGAATAAACTGAGATTTCATGATACTCCTGGGAGAAGTGAAGTATCAGTATCAAATTCTCAAGGAACACTACTTCTAGGCTTTCTCAGCATATTGGCTTCTTCAGTATCTCAAGTCAGGAGGTACTTCTTAAAGTATTTGTGGGGATACACCTGTGAAAGTACTGAAGCTTTCATGAGGAGTCTGGGTTATAGTATCCTGGGTTAGCTCATAAGCTTTGTATGCTCTCAGTGCAGTTTATATGTGCCATTGGGCAGAGAACAGCTCACTGAACAACTGTGAGCAACAGCTGTGAACTGAGGCTCACTGTGCAAAGTGTCACTCTGTTTCCCAGATTTGGGAATTCTAGAAATGTAATGCTTCATGAAGTTGGTTCCTGGCATCTTTCCATTTACTTGTGGACACTTCTTGCTTGTTTAGATTCCTGTTTATCTTTTCTCATTAGTTCTGTCTTGTTACCGTGTAAAAAAAAATGTCAACAAAGTGTTTTGGTAGAGGTGCTGCAGGAGGTCCTTGATACTAATTCTTGAACCCTTGGGTGCCAGGCATCATGTTCTTTGGAGGAAAAGGGAAAGAAAAACAAAAAGGAAAAAAAATCACACTCCAGAACCCCGCCCCCCAAACCAGTTCTTGCTTCAAGTTTTAAATGTGACATTCATCTGACTTCTTGATGTTTTGGGGTTTTTACCATCTTCACCCGTTTCCTGTTTCTGCCCTTTTTTTTGGCCTTTTCAAGACCTGAGCGTAGACTAACTATTCTGCTTCTCAGGAATGATGTTATATGAGTTTCTGCTAGGCATTTAAAGGAATTCCACCACCAGTGTGGAATGCCTGAGACAAGAGGCCATAGAAATACCAGCTTAATGTGATCCATGGACATATGTGACTTTTAAAGGGCTGGGGCCAGGTTCTGAGCCACCAAAGGTAGCTGTAGTTATCTAGTCAGCCTCTGAGAATGGTACATCGTGAAAGACCTGAAGTATGAGCATCACTTTGGGGCTGTAAGATGGGCCTCTAATTGCTAGAAAATATAGGGTGTTGATTCTTTTTTTTTCTGTAGGTCTTAAGAGCAACTGTTTAAACTTAGTATCTGTTCTGCTTTTTATTTTTTGCTTTCTTTTTCTGCTGGTGGTTGAGTTGGGATATTGCTTTCTTTAGCTAGCCTAGACCAAGCTTCTTGGTGATAAACAAGAATGATTATGTCTAGCACATACATTGCTTGTCTCAGGTGCTAATGCCATTTTGGATGTGGATGTGATAGGTTTTTACCTATCTTTTTTCCTGGAGGTCACTTAGCTAAAGTGAGTAGTGCATTTCAACATACAATATAAAATGTAAGGGAAAGGGCAACCATTCATTTAACCAAGCAAGAACAGACATAGCTGAAGGCAAATTTTAGCTGTAAATCCTGTGGGGTTTTGTCCTTTAATGTTTGCAGATAAAGGTGCAAACAAAATGTTGACCTGTCTTGTTTGTGCATATTCATATACTTTGTACTTCTCATGGTGTAAGTACAGTTGGGTCCTTTTTGGGAAAACTGTTTCTGATTGAAACTGAAAATGAGATCAAATCTTACCCTGAAACTAGTCAGGTTTAATTCAGGTGATACCATTTTTAATTCTTTTAATGTCTGAGGAAGCTCTTTGAATATGACTGTCAAATCTGGGAAAAGTCTTTCTGGTTTGGGGAGAATTGGGAGGTCACAATTTTGTATTCGACTAGAAAGTCAAGGGAGACTTCGCTGAGCTACAGAACAAAACCAGTAATGATCGTGTCGTCTGTAGTCTGAAGGGAGTTTTCTTCCATGATGAGGTCTCAGCAACTTGTTGAGTGAGCTGGCTGTTGGGAGTTGGGATAAGTATACTCTTTACTAAAGAACTTGTTTTGAAACTTAGTTGCACAGTAGGTAACTACAATGCTATGTGGACATCTTATTTCTTGACTGGCTCTAGCTATATTGTTAGATGTTATCCTACCCGGCATTACTACTGTATCTTCTTTGAAAGTTCACAGGTTTACACTGATAATTTTTTGCTATATTCAGAAAGATGGCTTAGTCATTATATTGCAGGGAAGTTTTTCAGGTGGAGAATGCAGAGATGTATAAAGGCAGTAGCATGGAACACTGGTAAAGTACACTGCTGCTGGAAGTGTTACTGCTATTAGCAGGTCTTTATTGTATCAAGAGTATAAGTACTACATTTTACTTCTAATGTAGGAAATTGAATCATCATCATTATTAGTTATTTCTGATTAAACTCTGCTATTTTACAACGTGAAATAGAATTAGGGTGTGCAGCACTTAAACTATGTTGTTTCCTTCATACAAGTGGCATAGAAGCAGCAAATTCTTACTTGATCATCTGAAAACAAGTTACTTGCAGCGGTCAGCATTCTGAGAATGAGGATAAGCCAAGTGAATGATAACTTGAAATACAGGGTGTCAGTGAGGGAGTTGATGAGGCTTCCTTTCACTAACTTAAAGGATTTATTTCCCCTTATGTACTTTGATCATCAAATACAGACTTCATTTGGTAAGTAACAGGAAGTAAAAGCAGCATTGTGACATACTTAACGCAAAAAGTAACGGAATTCAGTCTTACAGATTTAATCAAAAGCTGGTAGCTTATGTAACACTTTTGTCATGTTCTTTGTACGCAAAGATGTGAGCTGTAAAAGGAACAGCAGAAAACTTCTTCTCATGACCCTAGAAAATGTTCATCTTTCTGAAGAGTCCCCTGGGGTGTGTCATACACTGAAAAGTACACGCAACCCACCTCCACCCCAGAGCAGAGTATATATGGGTATGTGCTCAGCAAAAGCAATTTCTAGAGCTTTGACATCATTTCCAATTAAGTTCTGTTTTCTCTTGATGATTTTTCAGCTCAGAAATAGTGATCCTGCATCTTGCAGCCATATAGGTTTTTTCTCTGACCAGTTTTTTCCTATTGAAGATGTAAGAAGAAATATCCTTCACATCTCAAGCTTTAGCAAGAAGGCAGAATTCTTTGCTAATGTGCAGGAGTTTATTTTCGTATTTACCCATGCTTTTCAGCTTCCTGTTTCCTGTAGCAAATATTTAGGGGGGGAAATCTTATGATAGCACAGACTTGTGGAATTTCAGTCTTCTACAGATGTAGTATTTATACTGTGTGTTATTATTTATCAGTACTTGTTGTAGTCATTAAGAGGTGTTCTGTATGAATGCAGATGTTACGTTTGCATTCCATGTAAACCCATAGAGTGGGTTTGTCAATATAATAAGGCTTTGGGTTGGACAAAAGTTGATATGAAATCACTCTTCAAGATAATTCCTTTTTTTTTTTTTGTTTTGGGCTTTTTAAATATCTTTCAGTTGAACTGTCTAATTGTGTCTTATTAAAGAAAAAATATATTGTATCATGTGAGGTGGTAGGGAGCTTAAATTTAAAATCACGTACTCCCAACCCAGCTGCAAAAGCCACAACTGTGCATAGACCCTTTGATACGACTGCTAACTAGGAAGCTTAAAACACACGGTTTATTTGCTGATTATTTTTGCATATGCATTTTTAATGTTAGTACATTTATTAGGAAGGACAGTGACACTTATGTTTTACTAGTTCTTTAGCTGCTTTGTTCCATATAATAGGCCTGAAAGCAGTGAAATATTATTCTGTGCAAGTTAATCTTACCAGATACTTGTTTCATAAATAAGTTGTGCTTCTCAGAAGAATGGGGGGTTTCAACATCCGAAGTTGTATGCTTAGCTTTACCTTACCTTTCTCCCATTGCTTCAGGAAACAAGGGCCTGTGATTTCAGTATGTAATGTTGCAAGTAACTGTGAGGAGGAATTGAAAATGAATGTCAGTGGACTGGAATAGCTTTATTCTTTATTTCAGATTTCGACCTATTAAAGGAAGGCAAGAAGAACTAAAAGAGGTGATTGAACGTTTTAAGAAAGATGAGCACTTAGAAAAAGCCTTCAAGTCCTTGACGTCAGGTGACTGGGCCCGGCACTATTTTCTTAACAAGAACAAAATGCAGGAAAGGTTGTTCAAGGAACATGTAGGTGTATTTGTAATTAATGTGCTTTTTCAGATGATTGAAAGGCTAATAAAATGTAAACATTTCTAGGAATGTAGCAGTAGTGAAGTAATGCACTGCTGTATGTTATTTCTTTGATTGCTTTTTAATAGAAACTTTCTTTGGTTTTTAAAACCCAGTAAGCTCCCTGCCCTCCTCAGTTTTTTTTCTCTCTTTTTTTTTTTGTTAGTTATCTTGCCATGTGTTTATAATAATCATATAGAAAGGAAAACTTATTTAAAACACATTTGCCTCTTTTTCTGTTGACATAAGTCATATGTGGAAGAGAGAAGGTCTGCTTCTGGGAGATAAATGTTTCTAGGACCTTTAATTTGGGAGTTGTATTTTTATCCCTTTTTCTGTTTGTTTTGTGGCTTGTTGGCTTGGTTGGATGGTTTTTCTTACTTATAACTGTAATTAATCAATTTTTATGACAAAGCTAAAGAGAAAGGGAGAAGCATTTTTACTTCAAAATGCCTCAGTTGTTTTGGCTTTAGGGGCTTTATGGGGGAGTGTTGATCTTTCTTCACTTCCCATGCCCCAAATCTATTTTGTTTATAGTATATGTTGGTTGTTGATTCTCAAAGTTGTGATGAATTCATGATATTTTTATTTTCAATTTTTTTTTACTTAAAAAAAAACAACTTCTTCAGGAATGAGCGCTTTGTTTTCAGATACAGCCAAAAAGAATTTGGCTTACTTGGAAGATTTTAGTAATGTAGAAAAAATTAGGCAGCAAATTCTGCTTTTCCAAATTTATTTTTGAGTAATATAACTGCACTTTAACTAAAAAGGAATTTATGCCGTAATCCCTGGGAAATAATTTTTTCAGAACTGAAAGAAGAAAAGTGGATCCTGTAGATTGTTAGGTCTCAGTGATTCTTAAAGATCTTCTAAAGATTATTTTTGAATGCAACTACTCAGTAACTTTAGGAAGAAATTACCCATTTTCATTGGTTGGGATGTTTTTGTGTCATTTGAGGCATCTTTAATTTTTATTTTATATTTTTTTTAACCCTTCGGATAGTCATGTTATCCATGTGAGAATTCCTGCAAGTCAATCAGAAGAACTAAGAGTAACATAAAATGTTAATATAGCTAAGATTTATAATCAGAAATGCATTTCAGCAAACAACACCCCGTTGCATTATTTATTTTTGTGGGGTTTTTTAATGCAGTTCACTGACTTTCATTTTTCTATGTTTCTTTGTTTTGCTTGTAACAAAAAAGTACATGTTTTCTTCCATTGCAGGTATTTATTTATTTACGAATGTTTGCTACGGATAGTGGGTTTGAGATACTGCCTTGTAATCGGTATTCTTCTGAACAAAATGGAGCCAAAATTGTTGCAACAAAAGAGTGGTAAGAAATATAGTTTACTGTTGCATTCTACTTCTGTTGACTATTTTTGAAAGATTCTAGAAAAGAAATCTAAAAGTATGATGTAGAATTAAAACAGCAACCAGTGAAATATAATTTTTGTATTTTTACTTAGAAATTAAATTTGGTGTCTGTTTTTACTAAGTACTTAACACACAATACGTGCTTCTGTAAGACATTCATGTGTATATTTGGACATAGGCATACAGTTTTCAGTATACAAGGAGTTTTAATCTTCTTTTCAGTCAGATAATTGAGTTGTTTGCCTTCTGTGAGAAACACAACCTTGTCAAGACTTGCATTATATTGTGTTTGTTATACAACAAATAATTGTAGGGGAAATTATTTTTTCACCTCTGAAACTGAGGGGTGTTATTTGCATGTTTAGGTAGTGCAAAATAAATCTCTCCTGGAAACACAAAGTCGGAACCCAAGTGTATATCCCCATCTCATTTTGACACATCTGAGTTTCGTTATAAGCATGTCTGTGGCAGCACCGGCAGATCCTGGGTTAATACAGGTTATTTGAAAATGAACTTGCCACTTCCTTCCACCTCTCCTCCCTTCCATAATGTATATTTGTTTTGTTTTGGGGCAGTAGGTACTCATAACAGCACACTGGAGATGATGATACACTATTATGTGCAGGCTGGGACTGGCTAGACCTTATGCTGGCAGCATGCCAAGTAAGCATGCTGTTATTGTGGGGCCACAGCCTGTACATGTGGGAGAGTAAGCTTTAAGAAGGTTGAGGTCAGTTTCTAGCTCTTCCTGACTGTAGCTGGAAGGTCCACAGCCATGACATGAGTATGTTGGGGGTTGGGTGGGGTTTTTTTTTCCGTGTGAATTCTCCCCATGGCTAATTCTTTGGGGTGGAAGCTCTGTATTTAGGTCTGCTAAAAATTAATTAACTTTACATGCTCTAAATCTTGAGTGGTCTGAGAAGTGCACAAGACAAGAGAGCTGCTTCTTAATCCTGCCAGTATCTGGAAAACTTCTGAGGCTCAAAACTGATAAGAGTTCTCAGCTCTCTCATATGGGAGAATTGTGCACTTAAAAGGCTTGGCTTCTAGTTTGTGTCCTTCATGTGTATTTAGTATTTCCATATTCATCTCTGTCAGAGTAATCTGGCCAAAATTTGGAATGGCCACTCTAAAAAGCAGTGGAAACAGTGCCTTTGCAAGGTAATGGAGAGTGCTTCTTCCTAGGCAGGGTGTTCAGTGCCCCTGGTATGCTGTATTTATGATGGCAGATTGGCTGTCCGCACATGAAGGCATCATGCTTTTGTTGCTGTGTCCCACCCTTCATCCCCCAGGGGTTTATTTCAAGGACCAGCTTGATGCTGAAAAGCCACTCATGAAAGAGGGAGATACCTTGCATGAATCTGGCCTTTTTTTTGAGTCAGTACTGGGGCTCTTTTAAGAAGATGTGGAGTTCTAAGCATCTTCACTACTCAGTGTTTTCGTGGCCAGTGGAAGAAGTGTAGGAAATGCAAACAAGAGCAGCTGGAGGAAGTGTCTTAAGTGCTGATGGAGAGGGAGTGTGCACAAATGAAAAATCTTGCTTTTTGTTCAAACGACTGTAGAAGCTGAAGTAATCAACACTTGCAGTTTCTTGCTTACAGGCTCAGGAAATTGTGGAAACAGTGGTAGTAATGCCTGTCAGAATTGATGTAATTGATTCTCTATAGCAGCATAAAAACTTACATTTAATTTCTGATAAGTCTGTTTAGTCTAATATCCTGCCTCTAACTGAATTAAAGCATGAGGTTTATAGGGGTTGAGAAATGGTTTTCAAAACACTTCCTGTTATTGACAACTTCTTGTGAAATTACTTTGCAATTTTGGCATACGCATTCTTATTTCTGCTACTCTTTGTACACTAAAGGAAACGAAATGATAAAATAGAATTACTTGTGGGCTGTATTGCTGAACTATCAGAAATGGAAGAAAACATGCTGTTGAGACATGGGGAAAATGACTTCAGTGTCATGTATTCAACACGGAAAAACTGTGCACAGCTGTGGCTTGGTCCTGCTGCATTTATCAATCATGGTGAGTAATAAGTATCGGAAGCATGTTAAAGGACATAAACATTTTTACTTACAAGTGTTGTTACAGGTGAGCTGAACAACACAAGACCTTAGAGAAAAGGTCTGAATCTGGCATACTGGGTTACTGTAGGACAAAATTCCGTTGGGATTTTCCCAAACCAAAGCTGTGGGAAACTCGCAGAAGGTTTTAGGAAGTGATGCCTTCTTCCTTCACAGACTTTGGAACTGGCATCTGAATTGATAGAGCATATTCTGGGTTACCGTTAATTCTTTGTGAACTCAGTCAGCAGTAGCGTATTTCTTAGGTGAACTTATGCCTTTAACCTTTTGCACAGAAGCTTAATTGATTCTGTTGCATTTGTATGCTGAAGGAAAAGCAGGTAGGATTTAAGATAAATCCTATTACCTTAAAGAGGAAGGAAACTAAACATTTGTGATTGCACAGGAAAGAGCTCAGAAACCAGATCTTTGTATGCATAGTGCTGTGCAATACTAACGTAACTCCCAGTATGTAGTTGAGATTCTATAGTTATTGAAGTCAGAGTGAATCCTTACTTTAGATATCTACAACTATTCATGTTTCAGGTCTTATCAACAGTTAATTGACTTTATCTTTTGGACCTTTTTCAGATTGCAGACCTAACTGTAAGGTAAGCAAGAAATTAATCACCCCACATTTTTTCTCTGTCACTGCATCTTCCCCCTTCACCCCCCCCCCAACTGTTTCAGTGTTTTTTGTTTCTTATTCAGATACTGCTCAACCATAATGATAAACTCTCCCCCCCTGCCCCCATTATCTTCTTCCCCAGTTTGTCTCGACGGGCAGGGATACAGCATGTGTGAAAGCTCTACGAGATATTGAACCTGGAGAAGAAATCTCATGTTACTATGGAGATGGGTTTTTTGGAGAAAATAATGAATACTGCGAATGCTACACCTGTGAAAGGTATGCCCTGATGTAAATAAGTTTCAAGTGAAATGGAGCTTATTCATTACAGATGTTACGAAATTCCTTGATTATGAGTACTGAGATCTTTTGACATATTGTAATTGTTCTTTGCTACTTCTTTCAATTACTTTTTTCCTTAATGTTGTTACTGAACGGTTACATATCTTAGAACTCCTTCATTCTGTTTTTCTTTTGATCCTTTGTTCTGGAGATAGCCCAAAATGAGATTTAAAAAAAAAAAAAAGTGTAGATTCTTAGAAATATTTGTAGTGAATAAAATAGAATTGAAAAGAAAACAGTTGTAGCCTCTATGAGACCGTTAGCAACTGACCCTTAACTTTTTGCTCCTTTTTTTTTTTCTTTCTACTAGAAAGAGCAAATTTCATTAACATTTTTTTGTGTTGAGCTGAAGTTCTTTTTTGCTGGGAATGCACAAAGTAGTTTTCACCTTGTGCTGTTAGAATTTTGGGGGTTGTCTGTTCATAAGATCTGTGGTTTGGTCAGTACTTGCCTATATCTGCCCATTGCACAACAGCAGCAAAGTTGTTACATTTGTTTTTAACCTGTGCTGTCCCAGCCTAGTTTCTGAACAAAATTGGTTCAAAGAATTTTTGGTTGTATTTTGCCGTGTTGAAACTTCTGCTTACTGCAAGCATGGAGGCTTAGCATCGTTTGTGATAGCTTCACTTAGTTCCAAGAAGAACTACACAGAACCTGTAATAGTTCTGTTACTGTTCGACCTAACTGGGGAGGAAAAAAAATAATAAATAAATAAATATATATATAAAGGAAAAATAGTACTCATCTTGAGAAGTAGCTTAGTGCACATATGTATAAATAGTCTAACAATCCTACTTTTATTTTTACTGCATTATTGCAGTTCAAGAAAAGGGAAAACTCTCTGGTGTGGACCTCCAAGCTCATATGATGTTAGTAGATCATTCCAAGTGAAGGGTACAGTCTCAGACTTTATCTAGAAAGCTGCTAGTAAAAACATACTTCAGTCCTGGGAGTTGTTGGGCACCATGGTTGTTCTTTTCTTGTTACTTAGAGTGATATGTTGGGTTTTGCTCAAATTCTGTTGATTTTAATGTAATATAGATATACTTTCAGAAAAAAAAAAATTCTATGTCCGAATAGTTTCACTAGCTTCTCATCTTTGTATTTTAAGTACACGAGAATGTTGTATTTTAAAGCTAGCATTTGGGTAATTCTAACTTTAGGAATCTGCTTTTCAGTCACAAGGCTGTGGTACAGCAATCAGAAATGAAAAATTTTAATTTAGGGGAGTTGAACAAAAAGAAAAATGAGTCCTTACCAATGCTGATGAGGCATCTGTCACTTTGTACACCACCAAGAAAAACATCTTTAAGTGTCTCAATTTTGACTGCTGTAGAAGGTGTTAATTTGTAATGTTGAAATGTCAGACTTCTAAGAATCTGTAGGGTACACTTGGGAGCTACAGGAAGGTTGGCACTGTATTTTTTTGGTTTTATTTTTATTTTTCCCTCTGTTTTCAAGCCTCCATAAGTCATCACCAAGAAAATTTGCATATCTTTACATGTGTGCATGTGCTCTTTGTCGGTGAGCCTGCTGTTGATGCTGGCTGAGACAACTGGGCATAAAAGGCAGCATGTCAGAAGACAGTTGTGGTTGTTTATAGCACCATTTTTTTCTGAAGTGGCTGTTGCTTATGCTAAGTTCAGTTTAGTAGCTTAAGTTGCCTATAATTTGCAGGATCCAAATAACACTGAATGTTCCATATCAAACAAATACTAGTTAATGTGAGAACAAGTGTTGTCAGCATAGTAATTAACCTTGTAGAGCTTGAGATCCTGTCTGAAGTTTTCGATGCACTTTCTGTTAAGTTTGATAAGATTTTCTTCCAGTACAATACACTGGAATCCAAACTGAAGTTGTCTTCAGTAATTCCGCAAAGTACAAGCGTACTGGATTATTAAAGAGTACCAAAGGATTCCTAGTAGCAGTGGTTGAAGTGCAAGTACAGGAATTCTTAATCCTATAATGTGATTACTTAAAAGGAAAAAGAAGTTCTAGGTTTGCTCAGCCATTTCACTTTCATTGTAAATACATGCTGGAGTCTTTCAGTTAGGAAGGAGCACGGAAGTATGTGATAATGGTATTCTATTTTCTGTACTTTCCAACTCTTGCTGATGCAGTGACAAGCATTGTAACTGAAGCTGACATTTTTTTTACTAGCCTTACGTAATTAGGAAAAATGTAAGTTGTTAGCTAATTTAAGTAGCATTTTGAACTACCATATTTCATATTCACCTGTGTAATTTGGCTATGAAACAACACTTGGACATAAAGCTAGGGAGACCTACTTTTGCAGTTTTTCTTCTTGCAAGAATAAAAATTAAAGGTCTTTCTACACATACTACTAAAATAAGTTTATTGGTATCTTACTAAAACAGCCTACAAAATGCTGATAAATTCAGTGGTTATTGGTATTGTTTATGCAAATATACTTGGGATTCAAAGTATGGTATGTAAAAGTTCTAAGCTTATATTAAGTTTATTAATACATTGTGTCCTCTTTTTGTTTGTAGACGTGGAACTGGTGCTTTTAAATCAAGAGTAGGATTGCCAGCACCTACTCCTGTGATTAATAGTAAATATGGACTGAGAGAAACAGATAAACGATTAAACAGACTTAAAAAATTGGGTGACAGCAGCAAAAATTCAGACAGCCAGTCTGTCAGCTCTAACACTGATGCAGACACCACTCAGGAAAAAGCTAATGCAAGTAAGTAAGGGGAAAACCTTGGAATGCAAGATTAAAGGTTTCACAAAAACATAAAACTTTCACTGTGATGGAATTCCTCTCTCAGTTTTGAGATGCATCTCAGATACTGGTCTTTAAAACCGTGATTGGTTCAGGAATCTGAAAACAATTTAAATAGCAAATTTGTGATTCACCCTCAGTGTTGAAAGAACAATAGGTGGTGTGTAACTGGGGTTTTATTTATATAAAGAGCAAATACTGTCTTATTTCTGTCAGTTAAAAGTTCTACCAGTAATGTTTGCATTTTGAAATGTGATATTGATACAGTTTGAGTTATCTACATTCTGTAGAAAAAAGTTTTTAAATACATCATCTTAGTAGAACTTACTAAACATATAGTTTCCTTTAGAGATCCTTTAAATTAGGTAGCTATTCCCTCTACAAATCCAGGACTGATAGTTCAGGTACATATTCTGAAGTGAAAGTACTCAGAGGAAATTGGAAGGGTTTTTGTTTGTGACATTGCTGACAGACTTCTCTTCATGGAGTAGTGAGTATTGTTTATTTGCCTTTCCTTCCTTCCCCATTCCCACCACCCTTGGTATAGATAAAATATAAATGACTTAACTAGCAAACAAGTGTGTAGCCACATGAAATAGGATTCCGTGTGGCCTCTGCTTCCAAAACAAAATCCAACAATTAACACCCCTCCGAAACCCTCTTATATCTAATTACAAAGCTTTAGAGTTGCAGCTTTGCTTGGGCAGACAAAATTGCCTTGCTTACCACAGTAGGTGACAGATAACTGGATACTTGAAACTTAAACTATTACAGTAGTTAAGGTTTTGGGTTTTTTTCCCCTCCCCCTGTAGGAAAAAAAATCTGGGGTTAGCACTGGAGCATGCTGATCCTCAGATTTTGCTGGAATAATACTTGATAAAAGTGCAGATAATGTGGGATGGATAGTTTTTTTTTTTTTAAATGGTAGAAGTTATTTGGTATAGTTGGGTGATTTGGTAAATTTGGTATATTGGGGGCAGTGAAGGAAATGTACCTAGAACATAGATCTTGTCTTGGAACTTTAGACTCATTTGCCAATTCCTTTAATGTCTGAGTTGCAAGTTCAGCAGTCTCACTCGTAACTGTATACTTTCTAGCCTGTTTCATAGATTTTGATGAAGTGTCTAAAACAATTACAGTATTTGGGAGTGGAAAGCTCAGGATAAAGCAGTGTCATAACAAAACTTCTTTTCTTTTGCAGCTAACAGAAAATCTTCAATTGGTGTAAAAAAGAACAGCAAAAACAGAACATTAACAAGACAGTCTATATCAAGAATTCCAGCATCATCAAATTCTACCTCATCTAAACTAACTCATATAAATAATTCCAGGGTACCAAAGAGACTGAAAAAGCCTGCAAAGCCTTTACTTTCAAAGATAAAGTTGAGAAATCAGTGCAAAAGGCCAGAGCAAAAGAATTCTTCTAGAAAGCTCGAAATGGGAAATTTAGTTCTCAAAGAGCCTAAAGTAGTTCTATACAAAAACTTGCCCATTAAGAAGGATAAAGAATTGGAGGGACCAGTCAAAGTTGCAGTCTCTAGTGGCTGCTTAACAAGGCATGCAGCAAGAGAACATAAACTGAATTCTGTGAAAGGTGCTCATGAGCATGGTGATATACCACCCTGCACATACATAACAAGGAGGTCGGTGAGAACGAGGATGAATTTGAAGGAGACCTCTGACATAAAGCTTGAACCAAATATGTTGGATAACTATAAGAATAACTTGACTGGAACGCAATCGGATGTTTTAGAGCAGCAGTCTTGTGTGCTAAATGAAAATGATGTGGCTCATGGACCATCGCATAAAGGGGAGATTAGGTGCCAGAAAAATGATGCAGGCATGACAAAAAAGAAATCTCGACAAGGAAAACTTGTGAAACCATCTGCAAAAATAGAAGAAACTGATACTATGCACAATACACATGTGAAAGATGAAGTACCAGATTTGATTAGTTCTCATTCAGAACTCGGAGAGAGAAATAATGTGGTGGACACACCTGTAGGCTATAAAGACTGTGTCCCTGGGTCTGGTGGCTGCTCTGTTGTAACATCTGACAATTTTAAAGCAAAAGACAGCTTTAGAACTGCAAAAAGTAAAAAGAAAAGACGTATCACGAGGTATGATGCACAACTTATCCTTGAAAATAGCTCTGGGATCCCTAAACTGACTCTTCGTAGACGCCACGATAGCAGCAGCAAGGCAAATGATCAAGAAAGTGATGGAATGAATTCTTCAAAAATAAGCATCAAATTAAGTAAAGACCATGAAAAAGATAACAATTTATATGTAGCAAAGCTAAATAATGGGTTTAACTCAGGATCAGGCAATAGTTCAACAAAATTAAAAATACAGCTAAAACGAGAGGAAGAAAACATAGGGACATACCCTGAGGACCTTCATGAAAATGGTGTGTGTTGTAGTGAAACTCTGTCCCTTTTGGAGTCAAGAATGGAAGTGGATGATTATGGTCACTATGAAGAGGAAACAGCAGATGAATCTTCATCAGAAGAGGATGATGAAGAGGAAGATGACTATGATGATGAATTTGATGACTTTATTCCTCTTCCTCCAGCGAAGAGATTAAGGCTTATTGTTGGCAAGGATTCAATAGATATTGATATTTCTTCCAGGAGGAGAGAGGATCAGTCTTTAAGGCTCAATGCATAAGCTTATAGGTCTTAAGCTGACCTGGATGTCCTTTTTATAAAAAAAGAATAAAAATTAAAAAAAGGCAAACAAAAATCCCCTCAAAAAACCCAACAATGAAAAAACCACAACCCCAAACAAAAAACCCACAACAAAAATTCCATTTGATTATTCCTCAACTGAAGAACTTTATGAAAAACTTAATGGCAGCACTTCTCTATTGTTTATTCACCTATCAACGTAATATTGTAGAAAGTGTACAGCATACTGACTCTTCTTAAGTCTGATTTGTGCAGATTTTTATTGTACTTTTTACTAGCCTTCTTATGTGCAATTCTGAGTTAGAGGTAATGCTCTGTTGTAAAATAAAAGCTCGAGCAAAGTGAAGAAATTGCATCAAATCTTTCCATGCAGGACAATGAGAATACAGTGTGGCTACGTAATTATTTTTGATCACTAAGAGCATTAGTTTGCTCTTACAATATTTGACTAAACAATTTAAAAAATCATAGTAGCAGCATATTAAGGTTTTCTAGTATATGTTTATATCACCAGCAGTTACCTACAGCTTTTTGTTTTATTTGCTAGATGTTTCTTTTCCCCCCTTGGAGTTCGTCAGTTTTAACACTGTATGCTGTCCCAGACGTACTGTTTGTGGCCTTTGTTATAGTAGCAAACCGTTGGTTGGAAGTCAAATTGATTTCTTTAAAAAAAAAAGGAAAAAAGAAACAAAAAAAAGATGTTGACAATTTGCTGACTTTTTAGTACATTATATGTACGAGGGTAGCAGTATGCAGAATAAAAGTTTGGATATGGCGTATTTATTGCTTGTTATGTAAATTAAACACCTTGTATTTAACACTTTTCAATACTTTTAGATAAAATTGTTCTTTGCAAGAATGATTGGTGCTTATTTTTTCAAGAATTTGCTGTGAAATAATGTGATTACAATGGGCAACATTTATCCAATGAACTGCAGCTATCCTGAATTGGTTCTTCATATTTTTCTGTTGCACTTGTAAAATGCTACAAGGAATTTAAAGAAAATCTATTCACTTTAACTTATGATAGTTTTATGAAATTAAAAACAACTAAGTCACAGCTTTTGTTCTGTGGTAACCTATAAATTGTTTGTCTTTTAAGAACCAGTTGTAAAAGACTGAAAAAAATATGTATATGTTGTAAATATTTGTGTGTTGTGAGAAATTTTGTCATAAGAAATTGAGATAACTTGCCAGAAGGGTTTTTAAGTTTAGAAATACATCCATGCCAATAAAATAGGAAACTGTAAAACTAGTTTTAAACTCTGCATGAGTTGGAGTTCTTTGCTCATATGTAGTTCACTTAATACTTCAGAGTCTGCTTTATAATAATGAAGAGCATCAGGGCAGTCTTTGGCTCTTTCGTTTTTAATAAAAGAATGTTAGGAAACTCCTGGGCACAATGGACTTGTTTGTATGTATCAGCGCATTTCTAAGACATTTGTTTGAAACAGGTCTGTAATGTTGTAGTTCACCTAACTGTATAGAACTTCGGTCTGTGGTATTTGTGTTTGTTACTCGACCATGGATTAAGGTTTGGAGTTTTTGTATCTAGAGGTATAGAAACAGAAATTGCATCATAAATCATGTGCTGTTGAATTAGTCGAATCCATTGTTAGCTGCATAGTATTTTCATGTCAAGTCCAACCCTCTCACCCAGAAGAGAGGGTTACCTGAACTCTGTATTACCCAGTTGCAAAAGCACTATTGGAAATGGGTGGGTGAATTTGCACCTGCGCTGATCATGGTGGTTTGGCCCATCTGACCCTTGCAGAGACGAAGAAGTTCCTTCTAAATGCATTTCAGTGATTTGTTAGTCTGTAGATCAGATGGTGGAATCTGACTTCATCTCACTCCGCTTCTGTTTTCTTAGCAGAGAATGAAGTCTAGAAGTAAGCATGATTTTTGGAACTTTGTTTTTACAGTGTCCAAACTGTTAAAGGCTGCGTCTCACATACAGAGTGGGTAGGGTAGGCTTATATGTAATAGTGCTCATCAGACCTGAACTTTGTACTTAATTCTCAGAAGACAGAACACAAAAGCTTTGGTAAGTACCCTGACATATTTGAGTACTGAGTCAGCTATGGTGGATAGTCTTGTGCGATTTTTAATTGTACTGTATCATAAAAATGGTGATTAAAAGTTGGGTCACAGGGAAGATGGCTGTTATTAAGGACTTGTGTTGTAGTAGGAAGTTTACCAGCAAACACTTGATGGCAAATAACAGTAATAGGGCTCTTCACTCACATTTTCACTGGGTGATGTACCCGGCAAGTATGTGGCTGTGTCAGCAAAAGATGTGCAGAGCTGAACAGCACATCTGTGTGCTTTCTGTTCACCACCTAATGGATTACTGTGGCATGCTCTGGGATACCAGTTCCCCTGCTTTGCTCCATAGTCAGGTTTTTTTGCAGCTCTTCTGTCTTCCTGCTGGTCCTGTGTGCACACTGATGCTGCATGGTCTTCTGACAGTCTTGGTGGTTGTAGTGGGGTTTGCAGAAATGTAATTCAAGCTGGGCATCAGAGGGAAAGGGGGTTGATGGAGCAAATATTGCCAGCCAGTGTTGGTATTTACTGACCATTATGCTGAAGAGCAAGTTTAGGATTTGCTAAACTAGCGTCAAGCAGTGAAAGGAGATCATGGTGAAGGATTTGTGAGAGAATCCTGCCCTTAAGAGGTAAGAAGCTGTTTTCCTGGAGTAGATGTTCCTATTAAGTCATAGTTCAGCCAACTCCTTAAGAGCTGCCCTTTTATTTCTGATGTGGAAATAAGTACAGGTGGCTCTTTGGGCATTGGGAACTCTGGATTACTCTTTGTTGAACAGACTTCTTGCCTTGGAGAAGTTGTAACAAAAGCTTTTAGTAGTTTCCAGAATAGACATGACCGTATCTCTGTCCTGCACAGTTTTGGTGTTACATACACCTTGAGAATAATCTTACATGCTGATCAGGTAGGCAGGGATTGCATGACCCCAGTCTCTCCTTCCTTGCCACAGAAAATGGGATTTTTTTCATCGTTTATATGTGAATTGGCAGATCATGATGTTTCCCTAACCTTAGTAGTGGTGAAAGATACATGTTTTCATCAAGTGTATGAGAACCTGACAGTTTGGGGATGTTTCTTGCTGTCCAGATCACAAAGCACTGTGAAGTTAACAGTGATGTGACAGTCTGGGACCCCATCTAGCCTTTGTGCCTCTCATTTCCCAAGACACCGGTGAGAAAAGAGGCTACAGCTGGGTAGGCTTAGGGTGAGCGCTGCACATCTAGTGGTTGAAGAATTGGAGGAAGCATGCTACAGATGAGCTTTGTCAGCTAGTTTTATATTGGTGTGACAGGTTGTGAGATTAAAAAGAAACAACCACCATGGAAATGGCAGGTGGGCTGTGGGTTTGTGAGCATCCTGGCTCTGGCAGTGCATATCAAGCTGCCATATAGCTAAGGATGGGGTTAGCATGAGCTTTTGAATATTTGGGCAGCAGATGTAACTTGTCTGACTTGCACCTTTGATTGTGGTGAGTTAATGTGGTAGGGGCAAAGGGGTTGATTCTTCATGAAAGAAAACCAAATGCTGTTTCTTCCCAAAACTTACGGAATTGTGAGTGTTCTTTAAAAAAATTAAAACGCAGTGAGTCCAAGCACTGTGCTCAAGTAAAAGCTTGCATAGATTTACTGCATAGTAAAATCACTGCAAAATTAATTACAGGCAGTTCAATCCTGTTGGATACTATTTATGTTGATCCCAGGGAGACAGAAAAAATGATTGCTCAATGTGTTTGTCTGCCTTGCATAGGGCAGTGTAACCTTTCCCACCAAGGGATCTTACGTGGTAGTCATGCATTAGTTCACATACCTGAGTTACACTAACCCTGTGAAATGTTTTCATTATTGCAAGGTACACGTGGTTGGCTTCAGTGTTACTTCTCTTCCCCACAGGAAAGGGAAATCTATGACTTCTTCCCAGGCATTCGATTCAACTGTCATTTTACTCAGTTTTATCCTTGTATTAAATTTGATCATAACAGTGCCTGCCACAGAAATAGTAGCTTAGGTGGTGGTGGTAGAGGACTCCTTGTTGTAGGTACAGGTATGGGACCAGTTAAATAGTGTTGCTGAGGAATTGTTTTAGCTTAACAAGCAAAGATTGTTTTGGTAGTGAGTTCCAGTCAAGTGTGGAGCTGTCAGTGGGTTCAGCAAACCATAGATTTTTCCACTGTTGCTTTATGATGTTCATTGGAAGTCAATTCTATTTTGTAATTAGATTTATAGTCTTTTCTGCTCCAATTAAGTTTGTCTGCAACATTTTACAACAGAATTGGTTGCAAAGTGGTAGATCTAAGGTAGAGAATGACAATCATGTGTGTTGGATAGGACATGATTTAATTAATACTTGTGTAAATGATGCATATGCGGTATCAGGACAGGACTGATGGGTAGTTCATGGTCAGGGTTGCTGAAGTTTCTTGGATAATCCTGAATGCTGAGACACAAGGATGGTTTTTCAGATCCAGATTGTCACCTCATGTAGGTCAAGTGCAAGGCCCGCACCAAATGTCTTAAACCCGAAGATTAGCCATGGCCCATCCAGTCACAGTAGGCAACAGTCCAGGGGGGTTTACTTCCCTGTAATGCCGAACTGTTGATGCTTCAGCAAATAATGCTCTCCAGCTTCAGAAGTAACAGTAAGATTTGAGATCCAACTTCAGGTGTGACCTCAGGAAGTACATGTTGTGAGAAAGGAAAAGCCCTATGCTGATGCCTTCAGTGTTAACAGTAAGACAGGGTTTATAGTTAACTCTTAAGAACCTGGTTCAGTCTCTTAAGTGACGTAAATGCTTCTGAAAGCTTTGTTGGCGTGGCACAGAAAAGTCATGTAGAATCCAGCTGTTTTACAGTGAAGTCCAGAAGCCAAACAACTTAGGCCATTTAAATATGGGACTGAACATAGGTTCTGAGGTCATGTCAATCACTCCTGAAAATTCAGTAGGTTCTCTTTATTTTACATAGTTTTGTATCTGTTGATAGCTGAGTAACACATGAGGGTTTTAAAATCCTGGGTTTTTAAAACCCAGGTCTGTAGATGTTTGATACATTTTCTGCTTGCTGGCTTTCATTTAAAACTATTTTGAATTGAAAGAGATAGTTTTCTGTGCTTCTCTCGGAGCTTGGGGGGGATGTGTGTGGAGGCAAAATATTTCTTTTCCTGTCCTCTCTGAGTTGCCTTGTTAAATTGTATATTGAAATTGAGTGTTGTGAAATCAAGTGGAAAAATAGTTTCACCCCCACCAAAAATCCATGCTCTGTTGCATAAGGTTTAAGCCTGGAGTAAGTCCTCTTCTGCAGAGAGTAAGTGAATTCTGAGGCTGGCATTGAGTAGCAGAGATGATTCAGCTGTCTGAAGTAAGTGACTAATGGGGGAAGGATTTAATCTTGGAATATACTGTGTAATAAAATAAACATATTTTCAGGTTTATTAGATTTTGAGCAAAAAGCCCAAAGCTGTTGGCGTATCTACTTTAAATTTACAGCACAGGATGACAAATGTAATTCCTGATGAACTCACCATACGTGTGTTTCAGTTATTTTGGTAGATAAAAATAGCATCAAGTGTGACCTCAGAAGAAAAAGAGCAGGCAACAAATGGGAGAAAGATTAAAGAAAAGTTAAGGAACTGAGGCATTAAAAAGGTCCTGAATATTTTTTTCTCAAGCTTCAAGAAAGACTGAAATGTGGCATCTCTGCTTTCTGTTAAAAAAGAAACAATACCCTAACACTAAAGTCTTACTCTTTGTAGGAAAAAACCCAAACCAAAACAAAACATTAGTGCCTCCTAAGTCTGTAATACACGAATTGTAAAATTGTAATTATACCAGTGAAATACTGATGATAGTATTTGTGTAAGCACAGTACTTAACAGTGAGTAATTTTACACTGTTGAACTTCAGTTAGTTGTGGGGAGCAGTGACAGTATTACTCCAAAAAAGGATGTGCCAATCTTAAGACATCGATCCCTCTTAGAGACTGCATGATGGGATAGATGGACCTTTTTTTGGTCTGAGCCATTACAGCTTTGAGCTTACAAGGTGTGTCAGGAGGGACGGCATTCAAAACTTTCAGAGGCTCGAAGAGGGGGAAACCCAAGAGGGAAGAGCTATGAGGAGTGCTTGGCCAGGGAGGAAGGGAAAGTGAGTGCTGTCAGCTAGTGAAATCACAGGTTAGGTAAGGAGTGAGCTGATGGCTGTCTCACACCTGCTTGTGTGTGATGCTTCTTTGTTAGGCTGGACAGTAATTACGCTGTCAGTAGAAGTGTTGTAATCAAATAATACAGATAGTGTTATTAGACTAATCAGGAATTAATTATATCTGCATACCCCTTCTTGCAGCTCTGTCGGGCAGAGTGCATGGACACCATGTCAACGGCATCAAGCATCCAATTAAATGGAATACTTCCCTGGTGGGAAATATTTGGGTCTTACAGTCCTGCTCCCTGATTACTTTTTCCATCTGGGAGTTTAATGTTTTACTCCATATTCAGCTCTCTTATTATGACACTTCCATCCTGTGCAGCTGCTGCCCTAAAAGTGGTGCATCTATGAGAGAGGTGTCAGGAGACGGGAAGGATACCCAACAGCTTGTGCTATGGCTGCAGAGCTAGCAGTCAGCAAGAACACTGAACCATCCTCCCAGTAGGTGCTGATGTTTGTCCTCACACTGCTGTGGATGGTTCCATCCCCTCAAGGACTGCTGCCTGTGCAGTTGCAGTGCAGCATCACCTCTCTGGTGAGGCGGTACTGGCAGCACCAAAGCAGTCAGCATTGACCCTGCTGCTGGGAACCAACATTGGCACCTCCTTGGCACCTCAGCTGCTGATACCAGTAATGACGTTCTTCTGTCCCATTACATCAGAGGCGGCAGGAGTCTGGGAGAGGGAAGTGAAAGACAGAACTCAGCTCTGGTGGAGTTGTCTCTGCCCTCAGCACTCCCAAGTTTCACCTGATGGTTCTCCCTCCTCCCTTTCAGGATGTGGTGGTGCTGTGCTCCATCAGAGTCACAATGTACTTTCCCTGCCCACACACAATTGTGGTGGTTAATCACTAATGGATCCACCCAGCTCTCTAGGTTGATTCAGCCTTGTGCAGAGAGGGTGACCTTTATATGCATCTCTGGTCTTGCTGGAGACAGAGGGACTGCTTAGACGTGTAGCTGTGGAATAACACTTTGTGTGAGACCCTTTGGGAAAAAAAAATTCTGTGCTATAATTGTATTTCTATGACACGGTCAGGTTTCTTTTGAACACAAGTTGAATTTGAGTTTCCTAGTTTATCCCTTGCTCTGAGAGAAAATAGTATTGTCCTTGTGGCATTTTAATCCTTAGAGTACCCAGCTGTAGTCTTAACCTCAGAATTCAGGTGACTGGGTTCTGCCTGTGAGCTGTTTTCCTGAACACAACAGTCGCACCCTGTTGCTTTGCAAGGTGTTTGCAAAGGAAACCTTGGCACACAAATATTTTCCAGAAGCTGGTTTTCTTTCTTCTGAAGTTGGTGAAGAGCCCCTGAAGCAAATAAAACTCAGCAATGCTGCCCACAGGTCTACAGCCAGTGTGTGAAAGTATTCCAGGCTATAAGGAGGTGAAACCTAAGCTGAACAACAGCAGTGCAAAATAGGCTGACTTTGAAATGTATTTTCACACAGTAACTATCTCCCAGCTTTGAACAAGCAAACAAAACATTTCCATGAGACTGTGTTAAGATCCCCTAAAAATGAGTGCAGAGATGCTTGGGTAAGACTTTGTGCTGCTGTTTGGGGTCAGAGCATATCTACAAGTCGCTGCTCGTTGTAGCCTACTTGTCCCTTCAAAAAGCAGGATCTACCCTACAGCAGGGTATTGAGCATGGTGCTGGCTGGTAGCAGGAGGAAGGATCTCTGAATGCCAAATGGCCTAATGCAGCTTCTTGTCCTCCTTCCTGTTTGCTTTTCTGGACAAGTTGTTTTTTATCCACCGACTGTTGCTGTTCCCAGCACAAGGTGGCACTCACATTCCAAGAAAAGGATTTCTCTCCCCTGCAGCCCAGCTTGCTTTTAGAAACCAGTATGTATTGGTTACAAGCTGTTCGGCCATTTATTGCTTTTTACTGTGTGATATGCATCTGAACGATACTTGGGGGAAGAAAACCAACAGTCAGCAGGGATCTGGAGGGAGGGAATGATCCATGTTGCAAAGCAATGCTCAACAAGGGGAATCAAGGAATAACTTGATGCTGAAAGCAGCTGTGCTCTTGCTAGTTTTAATCCTTTCACGTTCCGCCAGGAGGAGGTTCCCGTCAGCACTTTCCAGCCTTATCCATGCTTGTCTCTTGAGTTTCTGCTGTTTCCATTAGTCAGAGTAACTCCTGCCAAGGGCAGGCAGGCAGTGTGTGCTGCTGCTCTCACATCCTGGTTGCCTGATCATCAGACAAGGGGAAGTACAAGTACAAGATGAATGGGGCTGGTGGGGGAAAGAGTGGAAAGGGGCAAGCAGTATAACATCCCCCTCTCATCCGCTATGCCTATAGGAATCCTCTCTTGGTCGAGATCCAGCATTAACACTTGCCTCAGGAATGTTGTATGTGCTCTTGGGGAGGAGGGGTTGTTGGCTGGTCTTACAGCTTCCAAAATCGAATGAGAACAAGCTGGCTGCTGCCTGTTCTGTTGCTATGCAGTCCTTTTAAACCAGTATTTACTCAGGGGTTGCACCTCTGTGCTATGTGCTATCAGCAGTAGGAAGATCCTGGCTATCTAGTCAACATCTTCACTTTTGGAATACTGAACTCTCATGTTTGGCTTACCTGATGTTCTCCCCCACACTGCAAGGTATTTATTATCTAAACTGACCTAGTAGGTTAAGTCCTATGAAATTTTAATGAAAATTAGAGCAAAAGATGTAGCTGAACAGTACTTGGCACTCCTTCAACCCAGCCTATGTGGCTCTTCTTTGTTCGGCAGTCCCAGCTTGCTGCTCTCACAGAAACCATTAGCTCTGCCCATGCCTTTTTTGGATCAAGAATTACCAAGAACAATGCACCAATAATCTACCACGTATCGCAATGATCTGCCAAAGAGATCAGTTACAGTGGCAGGGATTCAGGCACTGAAGCACAGAAATGTGAACTGGCTTCCATAAGGGAACATGGCAGAGAAGTGGCAGACTCTGAAATAGCACTGATCTCCTAAACACTGCTTAAAGTGCAGAGAACAGGTTTGATGCATCACCTTATGTGCAGCTTTAATCACTCCCTGGCACTGACTGGCTAACCCAGTGAGATGGCAATGGTCCGAGATGCAGGAAGTCTCAGTTGTCTGCTAAAAGCTGTTTGTGTGCCCTTGAACTGGGCCCTAGAATCAGAGTTTTACTTCTTTAGGGGAAAAAAAAGAATATCTGAACAGTGCCCAGATGCTGTTCTGCTCTGGAAGTCTTGCTTAGGTTAAGTGTTTCAGTCAAGTTGGCCCACAGAAAGGAAGGTGAGCCTGTGTAGATGCTTTTAATCAGTGACGGAATAGTGACAGATACCAGTGGAGTAAGGGCCCTGAGAGCTGAGCTTTTCCAGAGCTTACCTACAGAAATGCCTTCACCGCAAGCAGCAGGACAAGGGAGGCAGAAAGGAACTTGAGCCTTACCTCAACCCCCCAAGTTTGTATATGTGATCTCTGGCAGAGATGGGCTGGTGGCGAAGCACAGGGCTGTGTGCTGCTGAGTGTAAGGCACCAGCTGCCATCCCACACCACAGCCCCAGCACCAGGGAGGTCAGCGTCTGGGGAAAAGGAGAAGCTTGCTTGAGTGCTTGGGAATCGGACTGCTTGACTGTTTGAGTCAGGGAAGGCTGCAGTGGATATTGGTTTTATAGTCTTGACGTTTTCTACATTGTTATTTCTGCTCCTGTGTGTCCTCCACACTTACTTTACAAGACTTGCCTTACACATCACTAAAGTATTTGCAGTCTGACTCCTGATCTGTATTCTGTCTGTAAAACAGGGAAGGTACTACCTGTCACCTCATAAAGCCTGTAAGTCTAATAAAGCAATAAGCTTCTCAGGACAAGGACTTTTCCTAGTTACGCAAACTTCTGTGTATGCATTGTAAGCCTTGAATTAGGTAGCCATAACTCCCAGTTAGAACAGTAAAATAATTAGATCTCTTTCTTCTTTTAGTTTGTAGAAGATGCAGGGCAACAGTAACTATCCTCCATTCCTTTATATCTTTTGGAAAAGCATCCCCTCCTGACCTATCATATCTGTAGAAGTAAGGCTTGCACCCCTTTTATGTTCCCGAGCAGTTGCAGTCAGTAAGAAACTGCTCAGACTAATTAGATTTTGCAAATCCATCATGGTTCTTTTACTGGTGCCCATAGACAAAAAGCCAGTGTTCCTCTTCCAGGGCCTGACTGTTATGGTGGAACTCCCCAGTGCTTGGCAGGCATGAGCACTACTGCATTTGACTCCAAAATGGTGTAAGAAGGAGAAATCTTGGCTCTGGAGAGCAGCTGTAAAGCCAAGAGGAATGGGTGTGTGTCTTGTGACCTTTGCTGATTGCCCAACGCAGTATCATGTGATGACTCTCAAGGACTATTAAGAATCAAGCAAGGATTTTTGTCCTTGCATCACACGGATGGGAGCTTCCACAAAGCTGGCATAGCGCATGCAGCCCGACAAGGTGGATGGCTTTGGTCAGACTCCAGGGATCTGGGAAACGTTAGGTTTTCTCCACAGTCCTGCTGCTGCTTCCTGCTTACAGACAAATCTGCTCCCTTTTTACCTCTGTAAAACAAAAAATAGTTCTTCTCCCAGTTTTAATTGTGCTTATTTAAAGAATAGCTTTTCTACAGCAGAGATCATCAACTGGGTGAGGATTTAGAAGGCAGAGGTTAAAAGGGCATTATTCATACACCGCTATCAGCCACTATGCTGTATGCGTATGAGCTGTTAAGCTCAGCAGAGCCTTTCATCTCTCCAGGGCCGTCTCATGTGGATGTTTACTGGCTGCTGTCACGTGCCATTTCTCACCAGCTGTTTCTAATCTTATTGCAAGATCTGAGCTAGATTCATCACGAAGATTTTCACTGGACTTTGGAATCCTAAGTTAGAAAAGGGTAGGTAGGTGGTGAACAGTTCTTACCACGAGAGCATGTTTCAAGATTGTCCTTCCTTTTCCTCACTCACACACTGTGAAATTCATTTCTATGGCTAAAATTGTCAGCCCTTACCAGCACTCATGACTGGAACTGATGATGTCTGTCCACTTCCCAGAAAAGCAGCATTCCCACCCAAGCATTCGCTCTGAAAGGTTCTTGTAAGCACTGTTTCCTGGATCCTGGCCTGCTACACCACTGGGTAACTCCCCTAGTTGGAGGGTGGAGGATGGTCTGGCTGGTGCTTGGCAGCAGTACCATGGCAGGGAGAAGACAGTGTTGCTGTTGTCTGCGCAGTGCTGATCTCTGCTCTTGAGTCTGGAGGTTCCAGCTTGCCTGACCACCCTGAGCTCCTCTAGCAACACACTGGGCAGGGCAGCGTGGGGGTCTTGCACCCTGCCCTCTCCAGCCTGAACCTGCAGCCATGGGGCAGTCTGCCTGTGAGCTCCGTGGGTGCTTTGCTTGCAGAAATGGGTGAGCTTGTCGTTGGTTTGGGTTATTTTTATTTTTGCAGGTTCTCCCCAGGAGAGGGAGCAGCGCACGCGAATGATGGGGGCATGAATCAGCTTGTTCCAGCTCCAGATACACTGCATTGGCTGCATTGCTCTGAACGCCCTCTTCCTTCACCCTCCTCATCTTCAACTCCTCTTCCTCCACCTCCTGACTCCTCTCATAGCACTGCAGCACTTTTGTGCTAACCCTTTGAGGTGTTCAGTGAAGATGCTTGCACCTCTTCCCTTTATAAACTGCCTTTCCCACCACAGTGTGCCCTGAGGCTGCTCCCAACACCCAGAGCTCACATTCTCATCACTGGTCTCTGAGTTCAGGTCATTTCCTTCCGTGCTGTGTCCTGTTCTCGGACCCGAGCTGCAGAGCACTGGCTCAGCCCCTGCAATCACTATGCTGACAGTGGTCAGACAAACAGGACGTTGGTGAACTCAGGAATCTGGAGCCGCTTTGGTGAAAATCCCCTTTTGATTCTAGCAGTGGTAACTCTTAGAGCTGTGCTGCTGCTGCTTAGATAGCTGTCTGGAGGGTGACTGTTTCCCTAGCAGTCGATTATATTTCCAGTGACACATGCATACAAAACCAGAGGAAAATGAGGGGTTGCGGAGTTCAAAACCACTGCTGCCAAAGTTCCTGTCTTCATGGTGTCTTTTGTTATAGCAGGAAAAGTTCCAAAAAGCGGTAGCTTGGTTACCGCTTAAAGAAGGGCTTGTGGTTTCTTGCTGATGACTTCTTTCTGTATTCCTGCCTTCTTTGTCTGTCTTTAAGTCTTTCTGTCTGTCTTTGTCTTTCTGTCCTTTTAATAACCAAGAAGGGATAGAACAGAGGTAACCTTGTGATAATCAAGCCTCTGCTGCATTGTGTTTCAGTACATCTGATACAAAAACATCTACTGACATGTGCTGTGATTCTCAGTGCTGCTGTAAGCTGAACTGCTCTGGGAAAATTTCCAAGGAATAATGAGCAAAATTCTCAAGGACAAGATGAGGAGAGCCAGTGCAAGGTATCTGTGCAACAGCAGTCCTGGGAAACCAGAATGGCACAGAGGCTGTCATAGCAGTGACTGGCATTAATAATAGTGTTACTCTTTATCATGGTGTGACAGTAGAAAGATTTAAGAGGTTTTGTGCATGGGTTTCTCACTGCAGAGAAACTTGAGCAGTGGATTTTGCAGCAAAGACTGGAAGTTGTACAGTTGTTACGGGAATAAACTGTTTGTCACTGGAGTGAGATCTGCAGCTGTCTAGTTGGGGATGGTCATTCCTGGTGAAGATGCACACCAAGACAGAAGCAGTCTTTTAAGAGTATAGCTGTGAAAATTACATCTCTGCTGCGTGCTGTCTCTGAATGTTCAATACAAAGAAGTCTACAGACACATGCTGTGATTTTTAATGCTACTGTCAGCTGAACCACTCTAGGAACTGTTCCAGGGAGCATCAGCCAGAGTTCTGAAGGACAGATTGAGAACAGTGCAAGGTACCAGTGCTAACAATAATTTACTGTGCTAGAGACCTAGTCTGAAAGGGGTGAACTTTCAAGTGTGCGGTTTCTTTTAAGTTAGTTCAAGCAGGCATGACCAAATGCTTGCAAACAGTGTTAGAAGCAGCCTCCAGTACTCCAGCTCAGCAGTTTGTAGGCCAATCCTTAAGTCCCCTTTTCTATACATAAGTAAAGTGGGATTTAAGCTATAAAGCTGTGTCCTTTCTTTGGATAGAGTGGTATATTACACCTGAATGGTGTTGCAGTTCACAAGGCAGTAGTTGGAGTATGACAGCTTACTTCTCCAGAGCTGCTCTGTTTGTTTTTAGTGAATGTTATCTAAGCCCATCAGATCATGTAGGTCATGTTGGTTTTGGAGCCTAGTGGGTGATGCTACCCAGTGGTCAGAGTAAACAGTTCACACTGCAGCCAAAGTTCACTCTGGCAGGTCTGAGTTGTCATCTCTGCTTCCAGTTTGCATTGACAAAGTAGTATCAAAGGGAGGGGATTAGTGGAAGTGGGTGAGGTAGTTTAGCTGACACTGTTGATGTGTCCATTCAAAGGGCAACATCAGAATCAGGTGAGGATGAGTAAATCCCCTTTTATGACAGCCTGACCTTAGACTCTGGACCTCCACATTGAAGAATCACTAATGAATTACATGTCCACAGAAACAAGCATGACTTGAACTTCAATATAAATGCCATGTCTACCTTGGCTTTGGAATGTACTCTGAGATAACAGCATGCGTTACTTCAGAGGAATCTGTTTTGCTACCTCACCATAGATCTGTTGGATGGTACCATCAAGAGCTGATGTTCTTCCTGAGCTCGTCATGTCCAGAACTTCCTGTTCAGAAGACATCTTTAAGTCAAGGAATTCCTGCTTCCTGTTAAGCCTGGGTGTGCAGCAGGTTTTGTCTGTTGACATTGGCAAGTCTCTTCAGGCTTCTTTTTAGTGCTTTCCTAGCTCTTTGCTTGGGTGTTTCATTACTTCACTTAGAATCATAGAATAGTTAGGGTTGGAAAGGACCTTAAGATCATCAAGTCCCAACCCCCCTGCCATGGGCAGGGACACCTCACACTAAAACACTTGTGTGTTTTAAGTTTTAAAATTCTTTTTAGATACTCCTTCTACCCACTGGCAGGGCACTGCCTGGATGTGACTGTTCCTGATAGCACAACAATGATGCTTAAACCGTGATAGTCATGCAGAGCGGGTCTGAGATGCGTATCTATGTAGAGAAAAAGTTTCTATTTGAAAGGTTGTGATTTTGTCCCTTTGTGGAGGAGTCTGTTTAAAGAGCAGGTCTCAGAGTGCTGTTAGGAAGAAAACAGCATTGCCCTTCACTACTGCCTCTGGTCTCCACAGGACTGTGGATGAAAGAAGTTTTCAGTTCTGCTGTGGGATAGAGAATGCAGCCCAAGTCCACAGGGCCCAAGGGTGGCATTTTCCATAGTACCAGCAGGCGCATGAGCCAGTGGCAGATTTGTCCCTGACCTCCACAGCAGCAGCACTAGGCCAATGTTGTATGCTCCAGAAAATAATTCCCCCAGGCTCTGTAAATCCTGTGCTGCTGTCCTGCTTCAGAGGCAGTGAGAGGACACCCTGTGCCACTCGTGCTCTGAGAGCAAACCACGCAGGAAAGGTGGTGATAGTGCTTTAAGCTGCTAAACTTGGTGTGCAGGGATGGAGCTGAATAACTAATTGAGCAACATCAATGTCCAGACCACTGCCAGTGAGCATCACTTGTCTGTTCTGGTGTCTGCAGAAGTGCAGGCTCTCGCTCTGTCTGCAGAGCATGGGGCTGTGGACAACGAGGGTTTCTTGACCTGCTAATCAGAGACAGAATTACAGTAGCCTACACAACGCCACTACCCTTATTCTTGGTTGGAAATACAATGTGCTGCAGTTCAAGCTGAACACAGCCTCCCAACCCTTTCTGCTCTTTCTGATCTGCTATTGTATTCAGCATGCACAAGCCTTTCTGTTATGAACTCAAAACACTGTGTAAGAACCCAGAGCAGGAGGGCACAGGTCTCTTTGCAATGACTTCCACTTATAAGAGACAGCAAAAACATTGGTCCCATAACCAGGTTTGAAGGCTGCAGTTTTACACGTTTCTACTAATTTCTTCTTTTCCAGATGCTCTGGAAATGGATCAAGACAATGTCAAGAGATAACAGAGAGGCTGAATGGCACTTGCATAAAAGATGGCAAAAGGAGAAGGGGGGGAGGTAGAAAGAATGCAAAATAACAGAGGCAAGAGTGACCTTGACAGGGGAGAATAACAGGCAGTGATGGTTCAGCAGATGGAAGTGTAGTAGGCAGTGGAAAGTGAAGACCTTGGAAACATTAATGAGACCAAACTGTACTGAGGAGGAGGGACCTTGCACTGAGATTTCCAGGCAGCTATAGAACCATTTTCTCAGGCAGTGAGGGAGATAAATACATGCACCATGCGGTAGAAAGCAGAAATCCAAGAGTAAGGGATTCTTCTGTTTCCTCCCTCAGTTGTGTGAAACAGCTTCCTCTTTCTTTAGAGTTGCTGACTTTTCTTCTAGAAGCCCATTTCTTCAGGAGGCACGGTCAGTTCTGCAGGTCTCCAGAGTGTGGATTTTAATTCCACATGTCAGTATAATGCTTTCATTTGGGAAGTGTTGTGCCAAGTAAATATCTGAGTTTTTACAGCTGGTCGAGAAGTAATGATTTAAAGGAAATTCCTCTCTCTGCACAAGTCAAGGCATGCCAGTCACCCCTCCCCTGCAGCCTGTGTCACCATCCATGCAAGCAAGGCAACTAGTCTGAGCAGGTGACATTTCTTACCTGCTCTGAAGTTCCAGGCAGTGGTGGATCAGACCCACTGAGGGAAATCTGTCCTCCCAGCCCTATCACGCACTCAGCAGATGCACAGAAGACAGGAAGGTGGATGTCACTGCACTGTTGACACAGTAAAGGCTTGAAACTGGCCTGATTTTGCTGATTTCACTATGTCTTGGGCCTTAGAAGTGGCGTGCAAGAGTCACTGTTTCTTATCTTTTTCCTTGAGTTCATTCCTGTGCACATGGAGGACTGGCCCTACTTTCTCTTTGGTAGTCCATGAAGGTTCTCATTACTCAGCTTTGCTTCAGGAGCACAACAGGAACACGAAGGTCCTGGACTGGATGCTGCCCACCCTCCATATCCAACACCATCTTCTTTGGTATTTCCAGTCTGTCCCTACCCTGAAAGGGTCTGGGGGTAAGTTGATGCAGCCAGAAGAAAGCTGGGGTTCATTCTAACTGCTATTGACAGGCAGTGCTTTCCTGCAGGATATGTCTCATGTGGGTAATGGCAGCAGCTCTCAGCTTCCTCTGGTCTATATGACCAAAGGCGCAAACTCAATCCAAGATCTGCACTCTTGAAGATCCTTGATACAATGACTTTGTCAGAGCCCCTTTCCTTCTGAGCCCCAAGCAATAGCAGTTTGTCTTATGATGGATTTTATCATACCGAAATGAAGGCGTCCTCTACAAATAGCCTTTCTGTGCTGTACACACTTAGGATGAATTGCCCTCTGCCAGTGCTGTAGACTAAGATGAATGGGTTGAACATTGCAGGAATCTCTCCTTTGCACCCTGAGATGTGTAGCTTTTAGTAGATTCCCAGCACAGAGAAGGCTTCTGTTATTTCTTCTTTTCTCTCATATTTATGTGTTGAATTAATATTTTCTATTCAGCAAGTCAATTAGCTGTGCCTTCCATTGTGCAAGAAACACTGGAGTTTAATTCTTCTTCAGAAAGTTCTGCTTTTCCTGCCTATATAAAGATATCTACCTACAGCTCACTCTTGAGACCTCTATTTGCATGCAGTGTCTATCAAGTATTTTGAAATGGCTGGTTCATTTGTCCCTGCAGTGTGTCACTAACACAAACCTCGTGGATGGGGCAGATAGTGCATACAAAAACACTTTCAGAACTTGCAAGTGTTCTGTTTGGTTCATGGCATCTTAACTGAATTTGGAGACAAGATAGGAGATGTTACTGACTGGTGTGTTTCCAGAGGCTGAGTCAGCCACTGGCCCTACTTGTATTTCCCCCCCAATTGATGCATCTACACCTCACATCCATTTTAGTGTCAGCTGCAGTGATTTACAATATTCCCTTCCAAGATTTTAAGTTTTTAATCAATTATAAATGAGCAAAAGATGTTTCTTGCCAATCCTTTTATCTGCCCAGAAGTGACAAGAATTAATCCAATGGACAGAGGTATTTCACACTTACAACAGTCTGGGAATCTTGCAAGGAAGTATTTTCTGAGGAAAATGTATGTATTTCAGATATGATATTAAAAAGGGCTCTATACTGTGTCTTCTTTTCCACAATAACCCTAGACACTGGAGTGCAAGTCCTTGCTGTTCTTGGTGGTACTGGTGGTAAGTGCAGGGCTGGTTGTTAGTGCAGTAGGGACAGCCTTCTATTACCAAGCATTGCTTTGGGAAGCTTAAAATACATGGAAAATCAGAAAAATGCTTGTCAGAAAATTTTACCCATAATGTCTCCAAGGTGGCTTTCAGTGTTGGGGGGTGGAGGAAGGTGAAACAGCATAGGGAAGATTATTACAAAAGCACAGATGATCATCTTTAAAGCTATGGTAGCTCCACCTGTCCCAAACAAGCACATCAGCAACTTCTTTTTCCAGCTCTTGGAAGGTGTTGAATGGATGGGCTGCAGACATTTGGGCTTACTGCTGTGGAGGAGACATTTCTCTAAAAGCAGCCTGCTTCCCAAAGCCATACACAGACCCACAGCACATTTGGAAAGGCACTTGGATGTTGCTGATTTGTGGAATTTCAGTTTCCTGTGATGATTCTGCCTCAGAAAGGGGAGCTGTGGTTAAGACTGGAGCTGGAGAGATACTGATTCGTGTGGGGCTTGGAGGTGAGAAGAGGGAGGCTGTTGTTACTGCCCCAGAGAGGCATCGGGCAGGGGGACTGTTTGTCTGAGAGGTGCAGACATCTCCTAGAGCGAGATCTCTGCAGTACCTGCTGGCTGAAACATTCCAGGCATTTCTGCACTGTGCTGCTAGGCTCACACAGCAGCAGGAGCTGCTAACGCTGCGCTGGCTGCAGCAGCCTGGTCTTAGCAAGAGGCTCTCGCTCAGTCGTGGGCTCCCAGGTACACTGCTCTAATGAGCAAGTTTGCTGTGTGGAGGAGCCCTGCAAGCTGTGAACTCACAGCTGCAACTGCAGGAGAAGGTGGATGTGTTTTTAGTGCGTTGCTGTTGAGAACAGACCTGCCAGAAGCAGGTGGAAGGACTTGCATTGGGCTGTCCATCACCGTGTTCTTTACTGAGGTTACCGAGGTGCCTTGTGCATGGTACAGAAACTGTAGCTCTCCAATAGCCCTTACCACTCCTATAGCTGCTGTGTCAAGTTGTGTTTACACCTACTGTAAGAGGCAGAGATTCACACCGTCTCAGTGCCAACAAGCTTGTAAATCATCTACTCTAATAGTCACAGGGAAGATAACATTAAATATAAAGGCACTAAGAAATCCTTCCCACCCCACTCACCCTCCCCACCAAGTACTGAATCTTGTCCAAAGCTGCACAAACAGGATTCTAAGATAAAGACCTTGGGTAAGAATTACTAAAACAAACAGAGCATGGAGGGGTTTGTTAAGGGACTGGCCTTCTCAAGGCCAAAGGGTGGGTGTGGAAGAACACACCTTACTGAAAGAAAAGCTAAGAAAAAACATTAACAAAATACATCTCTGAACAAACAAAGCCCTGCCCAGAAGTCTGTAATATGCTAGTTAAATTGATGTAGCATGGAAGGAGAATCATACAAGTACCACACACTCCATGCAAAGTATTTTGTCTGGGATTTCAGTAGCTAGTAGCACAAAAACTTTCTATGAGCAGAAGGATCCTATTCTGCTTACCATGGCGCAGTGCAGCAGAGTTATTCAGAGTTAACGCAGACCTACCAAGGAAAATACATGCTCCAAAGTACATTTTTGTCTTTTCTTTAAAAGTGCCCTAACAGAATTCACCAATCATCTCCAAACTGCCTGACTGTCAAAGCAGGAAAAAGAGCAGAAATTTCCCGGTTTGCCTCTTTGCTTCTCTGCCATATGGACCAAACCCTCCTGCAGCAGTACAGATCCTGGGGGTACATGGGTTCAGTCACCAGGTGGTGCCTGTCTGTTGATGACCAGCCTGATGCCAGGGTTCTCTTTATTATTTTTGTTGTGATATGGATGGAATCCACTATTGGATCGTTATCTGCTCTTGATGGGGGCTACATTCTGATTTAAAGGCAAAAAAACTCCAAATTTATGACTTTGCTAGCCTGTGATCAGGACCTGGAGGGAACAGGATGGATCAAAGTACTGTCATTTTAGGTCAATAACACCTCAAAACCTGTTCATTTGAAGGGTTTAGGTTTTTTTCCCTAGAAAAATATGTGGTCTATAGCCTTAGTGTGTAGAGGTAATGGCTACATCTCCTTGACTTAAGGTTTGTTTAACTTTCCTATGCTGCTGCACAAGTACTGTTAGTTTGCAGATAAGGCAAGTGTTACCATTTTAGCCCAGACTAAAAGGAAAGCATAGGAGGGACCTATTAGATTCTCTACCATGTTACTCTCTGCCTAGTGGCAGTGCTGTCCTTTACACTGGTCTCTCAAATGTGGTAATTTCTTGCCAGTCCTTTTATCTGCCCAGAAGTAACAAGAATTAATCTGATGGACAGAGGTATTTCACGCTTAGAACAGTTTGGGAATCTTGTAACACTTTGGTAATAACACTAAAACTTTGTTTTTACTGGTTATCAGCCAAAACCAACAGCTGGGCTAAGCCAGAAAGTTCCATCCCCGTCTGCCTTCCCAGCATGTGTGCTGAATCTCTGTGCTGATGCTCTGATACTCTCCTAGATCTTTTCCTGAGGGGGCACAGAGACCTTCACCCTACCCCAAACAACATGGTCAACCTAATCTTGGCCACTAAGGACATGCCTCCTGCCCTCTTCATGCTCTCATGCCCTCCCAGTACAAACCAGCAACGTGTCCCTTCTCTTCTATCTCGCTTTTGCTGTTAATACACGACAGGTTTTTTGCAGCTGCTTGTGTCTGCCTCTAGCCATTCCTACTTCTTCCTCCACATGTGCATGAGTCTCCTGTCTTTTCAAGGTGGCCCTACCACAAACAAGTTGTGAAGTTTGAAACCAAGGAACAGAAACAAAAAGACCAAAAAGCACCCATAATGGCCAGATCTGGGAAAATGCATGGACTGATTTTCATGTGGGCACTTCACATCTTTCTGATCACTGATAGAAAGCCTCTAGTGCTTGCCAGTAAATGCAAATGATGGAAATGAGATTTTTCTAGGAAAGCAGGTGGTGGTTGAATAGCAATTCTATTTTTGGTTTTTTGAGATCACTCTGTTTGTTTTGAAGTCATCCAAAAGGGCTGGAAGGGAGCAGGAGTTGGGGTTTTGGCTACAAATTTGGTTTGAACTTTAACTGAGCGGCAGCTTTCTGTGACAGTGAGCCATGCAGCCATGAGGAAGGGTTCTGAAGGGCAGTAAGAGGCACCGCTGGCAGCATCCCTTGGGCTGCACTGCCATGCTGACAGACTGGTCAATCACAAGTGCCAGAATGGCCTAACCCAGGCAGGGTCATCATTGCTGAGCCTCTGCATCCCACCTCCTCGGGATAACAAGACCACTGGGGCTGTGCCAGGGAACACCAGCTGCCAGGCAGGTACAAAGACACTGGTGTCCTCTATGGGCAAATACAGAGTCCCAAGCCAAACAGGCTAGTAACAGGGAAGAGATGTCCTGGCTCTGCTCTTCTGTTAACACGCTATATGGCTGTGTTTTTGTCAGTCAGGCCCTCAGCAGAGGACCTCTAGGAGGAGAGTGATCAGTCACAAGAGTCTTCTTGTGAAGAAGTGCAAAGATCCACACTTCAAAACATCTGTATGGAGAGAATTTTACCAAGATTCTGCACACTTTGTCAGTGTGCTAAGCAAGTTACCCACCCTTGAATCAAAACCTTTTCTAGCAATAGCTTTGGCAGCCATAGCCTTGGCAGGCACAAGTGGAAGAAGGAAACCTCTTACAAAAGCCTTTTCATCCATTCCCCAAGGAAAAGATTTCTTGTTCACTAGCTTCTTGCTTGGTTTCAGAAAGCTTGGCAAAACAATGTCTGGCAAAATCTATGATACAGGAGTAAGAAAACAAATGAACTACTTGTGCTTGGAACAGCTTATTCTTGTTTGAATGCTCTGTAAGACAATCTCCTCAAGACCTGAGCATAATCTTACAGATATTGTGCTTGGAGTCAGAATTAAGTTGATTTTTTTCTCTGTTAACGTACAGGTCTGTAATCACAATAATGTTTTTTTACATGATTGATGAGCTAGAATTATTCCTCATAGCAGAGCCAGTTGCTGAGATAGAGAAATATTTTGATAGGTTTCCATCTCAAGCATTCCAGAAAGCACACATCTTCACTCTTCTATGTTATCATTTAGAAGCTGGAAAAAAACCCCAACTTTAAGTATAGTAATGGCTGTGACACTCTTACAAAATTGCCCCCTTTCCCTGAACCTAGCAGCAGAGAAGAGCTGAGAGGGAATTACACCATAATTGATCCCACCTTGCTTACAATACTTTCTGTCCTCCAGTGCTGCACAGAGAACTGTAAAGGGGCTGAGATCTTTTTTTCTGAGCAGGAAATGTGCTCACTGGGTCCAGAGCAGCACTTCTTGAAGTTAGTTCCTAAATTAGTCAGTTCAGTTTGTATCTGAAGTAGCTGTTGTTCTGCTGGGTACCACACAACCATGGTTCCCTAAGCTGGTATTTGCTGCTGCTGCTGAATTTGCTGCTAGCACAGGCTTTCCCAGGCAGCTGGGGTGCAGATCCCACAGTAATAGGGAGAGGAGGAATGAGTACCGTGGCTGCTCTCATCCTCCTGCCTAGATAGATGCAGCAATGCACAACTGTGTGCATTATCTGATGACTGGCTGTAAGGCATGCGATGCTTCCACAGGTGCATAGCTGGGATCACTGACATCCCACTGGAAGTCACATCAGAGAGGTCCCATATGTTGCTGAAGGTCTTATACTCTTTCAGGGTGGGTAGATTTGCCAGGCCCATGTCAAAGCCTGCAGAGAAGTTGAGGCAGGTCTCCATCTGCCCAAATCCCATCCCAAAAAGGAGGCTTGTTTTGAAGAAGACTGGCAAACCGAATTTGTATGGCAGATAGGGGAAAAAAATAATGGCTAGAGACCAGTTGGGAACAAACAGAAGTTTGTTTCAGCCACAGCAGCTAGACTGCAATAGCATAAAGGTTCTTAATACTAAGGTTTGTCAACCAGTTGGACAAAACTTAATACTAGTTTGTCAACCAGTGGACAAAAGAACTTCTTGCACAATTCAGAGCAATATGCTAGCTACGTATGTAAGGAAAGGGTTTCAAATTGCACAATGTGCTGAGGAATTATACAAGTGGGGATTTTGTCTCACAGCTATTTGCTATTAGAAGGAACAGAGAGATAACTGAATTCACTGTGTTCTTCATTCCATAGAGCACAGGGAGGCTCAACCACAGAGGATACTGTAGGCCAGAAGTATTCATTTCTGTATGCATGGGATGTGTCCACAGCAAGGAGATTCTGTGCAGAGAGCAGCTCAAAGAACAGTGATTATCTGCCATGTGCTATGGTGTTGTGGCAAACATGTATCATAGCAAAGATGTCTCTTGGAGAATGTTTTGTTGGGCTAATTGGATTTTAGGTAAAAATTCTTCACTGAGGGGCTGATCAAGTGCTGGAACAAGCTTCTCAGGGTAGTGATCATGAGAAAATGCCTGTCAGTGTTCAAAAATCATTTGGACAATGCTCTTAGATATATGATTTAACTTTCAGGTTGACCTGTGTGCAGTCAGAAGTCATGGGTCCCTTCCAGCTCAGGATATTCTATGTTTCTAATTACTCTGAATTCAGTGACTAGTTAGGTATTGTCTATTTACTTCCAAACTGTTACGATTTATGTCATGTCTCATGTGCTGTGATGCTCTAAGCTTTGATTCCAAGCACTCCTCTTTCTTACAAGAAGAAATTAAGGAAATTAAGAATTAAGGAAACAGTGTTATTCTGAAAGCTAAGATAATGCATAGTTTTTTTTGCCTTTCAAAAAAGAAAAGCAATGAGCTAATCTAAGAGATAAAAGTATGCCAGGCTTCCTACGTTTAAAAGTTTGAGGCTTTTTTATGTAAATGTACTTATCTTACATTGCTCAAAACAAGAACTTAATTTCTATGATGTAAACTTTTTTGTTAACAAATTGCTTAGTGAATATAGCAATTGCAGAGCCACTCTTAAAAGTGAATATCTACAAGAGCAGCTGGCTTGTTTTATTCACAGTCCACTTATTCAGACTTGTTGGAACGAAGCATACGTGCTCTTCTCTACAGTTGTTGGTTTAGGACTTGCTATGATTGAAGTGCCCAGAACATTTTGGTCAAACTCATTCTTCTGTAGATCTGCAACTGTGAAATGTATCCAGAAGGATCTGTATTTGTCCTACTCAAGAACAAGTGGGATTCAAGGCTAAGCTAAGGAGATATCTATTGCAATAGAAGAACAGATTGCTAGTGTGGAGGTGGCTCACAATACCTATTGTTAGTGTAAAAACAAATGAGCTGTCCTTTTCTCTTGAGCTTCTGTCAACTACTCAGAAACTCCTATCTTTTTAAGTGTGGAATATAGATAGCTTTTCATTTTGTCATCAGATGTTTCCTTCACCTCAAATTCCTTCCTCTGGATTTTTGGGTAGCAGTTGTTGCAGCATCTATATGTCAGGAAAAAATCTGCATGTCCCCTTCTCCTCCTAATTCCAGTGCACCATAAAAATAAGTTCTTGAGTCTTACTCCCCTCTTCCCAGATGTTACATCTGTCTGGAGTGTAAACAACAAAATAACTTAATACTTATACGCAATGTGGTACCTTTGATTTTAGAGCATCAAAAATAGCGTCAGTGTCAAACGTGAAGGGAAATACTCTTTTCCCAGGAATTCAAAGTTTCACTTTGATGTGAATCTCAAATGAACACAGAGGGATTGGTACTCTCTAGAGTAGTTCAGCCAGCACCTGTAACCTCTTAAACTGCAGTCATATCTCTCATGCAAATCAATATTTGAACCAACATTTACTTGGGACTCAGTCATGATTTATATGGGAGTCTTGATGTTGCAACAACCACTGTGTTACTCAACTGGATTCCCAGATGACTGGTTAATACATAACAAACCAGATTCGTAAATTCAGCTGGCACAAGTTATCATCAGAATGGAAAGAAGTTCACGATAGCATATCGTATTTAATTCATAAACCTATTAAATACCTGTAATGGGGAACAATGTGCTTTGGTTACAGAGGCAATGACTTTCATTCTGTTTTCAGAGGGTCTCTAATGTGGATTAATTGCTTGGTGACCATTTTCTAGTTGTCATGAGTAATTTTGTTATTCCTGTGTCAAAATGAAAACAAAGTAGGATTAGATTCGTTAATCACAAAATGCCACAGTAAAAAAACTCTGTAGTGTGCAACACTATGCCCACAACAATTAACAATGAGTCTAATTTTGGGGTCAGAAACCAGTCCACAGCTTTGAAGTTTAGGTTTATCACAAAGGCACTTTGGCTGTATGTAAAGTTACTCTTGGGCATTATTAGTGATTGTTTCTGAATGAAGACTGTCTGGATGATGTGGAGTGTTTCACAGAAAAACATATAAGTGGAGTTCCACTCCACTTATTTCATGCCAACATGGCAATAGAGAGATTATTGAAAGTCTAAATAAAGAATACTGAAAGTCTACCTGTACAACAACCAGATATTGTTAGTCAAAGATACTAGGGCAAAGGATTGACTTTGCAAATGCTATTTAAACTTTTGGAAGATTTTTTTTTGTTTATTTTCTTTCTATATAAAATAAATCAGCACAGGAAATTCAGTGATGTGTTTTCTCATATAAATGGAAATGATGGCTTAAAACTCTTGGGCTTAGGTGGACTAGGAAATCCTCAGTGTCTACATAAAACAGACAAGACCTATAGTTTTCTTTAGGTCTCAGACTAGAACACTTGAAAATCAATGTGTGTGTGTGTGTGTAAGAAGCACACAGCTTCTGAGATGCTTTAACTTCTTTACTCTGCTGATCCTCCAGTTATTTACCCTGTCTGCCCTTCATTCAGCACATGTATGCTCTAAGTCCAGTGAGCACTTCTTTGGCAGCCAGCTCCTGGTGAATAATCATAGTGCTGCATATCTGGAAACATTTTCAAACTTAATGACCTTTCTTTAACCTCAGGCTGCTAGCTGTTATCACTGGGAAGGAACAAATATGTCTGAGGGAGGTGAATAGCTGAAGCTATTGCTTAGAACACATATCTTGCCCCAGGCTCTGCCAGCAGAGTCCTATCACTGCCATTGCTGCAGGCTTGGCTCTCCAAAGATGGAAGGTTCTGTCTGCCACCTCCTTATTCTGATTGTGCCCGTGATAGAGGTTTAACAGCCCATGAGGAAATAACCAGCTAGAAAGCATTCTTTGGTTTAAATGATAAACTCTGTCAGGATGCCATAAAAACTATGCCAATTACTTAAGCACAGTCAGGGCCCAAGTCAAAACTACAGTGTCTGGAACCCATATCTGTAACCCACCCTTTTACATTCTAACATGAAAAAACTGCAGCATGCTTGAATAACCAGCAATACTGGAGTAGCAAGTTCCATCACAAATCAGTTATTTCAGCTTGGTATTAATCCATTGCTATGCATGCTTAGCGTAGCAGGATATTGCATAATGAGCCAAAGAGGAGGAAAAAAAGATGTATTTTAGAAGTCCAAGTAATTTTTAAGCTTAGTGTGTGATCCATCTCATTATTTGGGTCAATAATTGATTTTGAACTGTTTTAGAAATGTACACACATTTTTATTTTACTACTGGCTGTTGTTAAAGCAACATATTGATTTGGGTGTGCTCTTGGATCTTTTCACTGTGTTCTATTTAAATACAGAGCATTTACTATCATGTAAATAACGATGGCTATGCTCCTGCTCTGTCCATGCAAGTGTCCAGTGAATGCTCCTGAGGTCTTTACAGCACACAGGCTCTGATCATTTAGCAGAAGCAGTGACAGTGCCTGATGCTTTGCTATGGTGCATTAGCAGCTTTGTCCTACATGATTCCCTGCAGCCTTTCATTAGTGAGCATTATTATATCCATGGTAATTAATTCTATGGCTTTTTTTTCCTCTCCCTAGTCACCACATCATATGTACCGCCTGCTAGTCCACTTGCTGTCAGGAGAACATGTCTCAGCTTGTGCAGACAATTTGCCTGTGCTGCACACGTAAAACAGCCAGAGGTGTCTGTGGCATGTTCTTCTTAGAGCGAGTTTCTTTGGCTTTCAGCTATATACTTCCACAAGGGAATTCATAGTGCAGAAAGCTCTTAGTCCAAGTCCACAATAGACATTGGAAATGAAGCAATTTAGCACAGTTCAGAACTTACTGTTTTCAGTGATTATTGTGGTCACTTTCCACCCTAGGTAGAGTTGCAAAAACGTGCTATCACAGAAAAGAGACTGTGTCAAGTTTCTTTTTCCACTAGCAGGCTGAAATCTATCCCAGTGAGGCTGCAATGACATGCAAGTGAGCCTACAGACCAGTGGCAAGCCTGCTCTCAGACAAGATAGCAGTAAGGCTCTGCCACAAGCCAGGACCAAGACGGGTAAGCAAAGAGTCTGTTCTTCTGTGGCTTAGGTGGCTCTGGCACAAAATGACAACAGTGGTAACCCTCACTCAGGACATCCTCCAGCAGGTAAAGTGAGCAAGCAAGGGCCACCTAATGGGTGAGGAATTCCCCCCCATGCCTTCCACACACTCCTCCAGCCCACAGAACCAAACGCAGCCCTGACCTAACGAGCTGCTGCTTGCCCGCAACTAATAAAACCAGAGAAGATTAAGAGGGAAGAGAGAGCCAATTCAGTGCAGGTAGAGAACTAGTTACTATGGCAACTGTTTTCTTTGAGCATAGGCTGGGAGGACTCCCTTGCAAGGGGATTTCTGTGCAGTCCCCAGGCTGGGAGGAGAGGTTGCTTCAAGAATCTCATTTGACAAAGGCTGCATGGCTGCACTCTTGAACTCTGCTGGGGATGTGGGGGAGTTGGGATGGATTTGTAGAAGAGTTTGATGCTCATCCAGAAGTAAACCAGATGCTTAAGTGCCTGCACTCATGGGAGAGAGTACTAAACTGGGACTGGATTAAAAGTGATACTTATCTCATAGTGTATTGTTCCATGGGTTGCAGGTAGGTCTGAAGCTGGTACTGTACCACAGTATTCCACACAACCAGGAATTTCAAAGATGGAGGTTTAAAAAGAAATAAAAAACATTTAGCCAATTCCTACTGGACTTTTAATTCTCTCTCAGATTTAAATACAGTTCCTGGCTGGATTTCTTCAATGAAATTAAATTGGTACAGAGTAAGAAATTAAGTAACTTGTAATACAACAAAGGCTTGGTCAGTCTGACTCCAGGAGAAGTCATTCTCTGGGACTTGGGCCAGGTAATGTTATCTTAGCCTGCTGCTTGGAGTACCTGGCACTGTACAAACTCTAGGTCTTTGTGGTTACCTTAGACCCACATCACAAATGAATGAGCATATTATCATTTCAGTAGGGCTGCTTTCTGATGTAGCACTTCCCTTGCATTCACAGAAGACATATAAATACCAAGTCAGTGCCTATGGTAAATCCCTCACTTTTAGCTCTTGTTAATTCTATGTGCCCTGGCAGGTATATTTCAGGGGACAAAATTGCACCCTGTTTTTTTTTTGTTGTTTTTTTTTTTATATTTGGTGCTGGAAATTAAACAAATACAGGAAAAAAAAAAAAAAGACAACCTATGATCATCTCACATTTAGTCCTGAAATTCTCTCTCTTTGGGTCAAAGCACAGAAGGTGTTGCAAATTCTCTTGATAAGGGGGTTGAGCAAAGTGGGTTTTGGAGGAAATGCTAAGTCCCCCTATTCTCCCTAGGCTGCTTATTGCTGATTTTTCCAGGCAGTATTGTTGCTGAAGACACAGCTCAAGGAGAGCATTGTCTGCCACAATCACACTACCCATCCTATCACTGAGGAAGAGGAAGGGGGAACAGCTGTACAGCCTCTCTTGCAGTTGCATCTTGCCTAGGTGGCTAACACAACTTCAAACCTTCATAATCCTTGGCTTTCAGAGTAGATTTTTTTTGCCTGTTGATGCAGGGAATAGGAAACATCAGCCTTAATATCTGTCTAAAATTCATTACGGGTCTTACTAGATGTAGAACCAAGGAATCAAAAAAATGAAAGCATGCTCGCTGCTCCAAGTGCATCTTGGACACAGAACTAGGCTGAGAGTATTTTGCTATCATAAAATGCTCACTCGTGAGCAGTACGCTGAAGAGGTGAGCCAAGAGGCTGAGGGACTCAAGGACAGCGCTGAACTTTCACCAAACTTGCAATGACTACGCAGTTCCCATGTCAAAGTTTCTTACTTTCAGAAACTTCACAAATTCCACAGCAACCTGCCACTGGTCCATACAGAATATTTATCAACAGTTGCTATTCAGAAGTCTGTAAGCTTTTTCAGGGGAAATAAGTATATGCATCTTTCTACAAAAGTATCATTCTCTCTGTACCATGTGGCAGATCCAACCTTAGCTTGTATTTGATCTTGCCAGTAAAATCTGGGTCTGCTTGGTATAATAGCGTGAAAGACTTGTGAAAGAAAGTTAAGTGCTTTACAAGTAAGAATTCAAGACTTAGCTCTTTTGTGAGCAATTTCAACTACACCAATGCAATTGGAATGAATAAAATCACTCATCAATTCAACTGCAATTCCGTTTGCTGCAGGTATACAAGTATTACAGAAAAGTGGGAAATATATTTTAATAAGCTTTAGAAAATCACACCGTTCTGTAAAGTAACAAATGGTTCATTTATATTGTCATAGAAAAGAGACATAGTCCCTCTCCTGATTGAATATTCTCTCTTACTGGTTCTGACTGCATTTGGAACCAGTGAAAGGTAGAAATTTCCATCAAGACTTGGTGAAGAAGTGTTTCTGCTACTGCAGAGGAAGTGGTGGAGTTGCTGACCACTATATTCAGCCCCTGAACTAAGAGATTACATGGTCATGGTATGGGGCTGAGAGGGAAATAAATTGCAGAGAAAAAAAACACTGTTTTTTGTTGTCTGAGAGGAAGGAGATTTCTGTGACAAGTAGTTTTTTCTCACTCCACGCTGATAGAAGAGGTCATACAAACTCTGAAGCCTCTGCTGAACCCAGAAGGGATCTTAGTGCAGGTTGTCCCTTGCTTACAGCATAATTAGTCACCATGTGTTTTGACTGTGCCCTAACACTACTTATCTCAGTTACTTCCTTCACAGGCTTTAAGGACAGGTTATCCAGGGGATTGAGGCAGCTGAAGGCTTATTCTCTTAATGGGTCTCATTTAATAGATGTTACAGTAGAGTAACCTATTGAATGAAATCTGAAATTGAACATGGATACAGAACTCATGTGTGCTATCTACAAAAAAAAAGGTGTGCTAATGCATCTTGGTAGCTATAGTGTAAAATCTGGCATCAGAACATGAAGATATGTTTGCCTTTTCCCATTACTTAAGCAGACAGCTGGTTGATTGACTAATCCATTGGGTCGGATATTGCATTGTTACTTAAGAACAAGGTGCTTGTAGTGCACAAGGAATGGAAACAGGGGCCAGTTGCTGCTGAGAACATAATCAGGTATCTCAAGTCCAAGTCCACTATTTAAACCATTCAGTCTGGGAGTGTTTGAGCCAATATTCAGTACTTAATTTCATTCTTTGAGTTTTTTCTGATGCCTTTTAGGTTTCAATATATTCTGATGGTAGCAGAAGCTGAAGTTTTGTTGAATTTGACTAAATGTATTATCTAAGTGTAATAGATTTCTCCTTAGCAGCAGAAAAAAAAATTAAAATCACAAGCAGAAGAGGTTTGGGGTTTCTTTTCCAATTGTTTTATTTGAATGTGGAGTTAAAACTTACGTAAAGTACCATCTTAGTAGCTCTAGGATGAGAATCACTCTGTGTCCATTTAAAATATACTGCATGAAGTAGTATAAATTTCTGCTACATTGCTCCCCCCGCATGCTTTGAGCCCAGCCAGGCAGATTCTTTGGTAAGAGAAGAAAATTATATATTTTCATGTTTAGTGAAACCAGTACCTGTATTTCCACACACTCTATTGGGTTTTGCATCACACCTTCAGACCTTTCATCTTTGGCACTGCTGCCTAGGCTTTCAATAAAACTAAGTTCATGCCACTGCTGCCACATGTCTTCCTGTCCATTCAAATCAACTACATTTGAAATGCACAATTTAAAGACAAAAATAACCATTAACAAATTCCCTAACCAACATTTACTTCCTGGGAATAATGAAAGAAAAGTACTTTTGGCAAGTAACATACTGATATGCCTTCATATCAGCTAAGCTTGCAAGCCCTTATGATTACTTAACTTTATTTCTGTGTGAGTTCTATCATGAGTGCTTTGTTCTCACCTTCACTGCATGGTATGTGCTTGTGGCTCCCTAGAAGATAGGCCATGTTTGTTGTAAAACACTGAACAATTCTCAAGTGAGTTACACCCTTTCTGTAAATTCAACAATAAATTATAATGAGTTACTAATTACTAATAAAGTAAAAGAAAAATAAATGACATAATGAGCAGAACAAATGTCAAGGGAAATATGTGTATGGGCTTCATACAGATACAGGATACTTATCAAAACAGAAGTCATTACGAGACTGAAGCCCAAGCTAGACTGACACTAAGAAAAGGTGTGTTATAATCAAAAGGATATAAAACAGATAGAGCCATAATTTTCCTATCTCCTTTTATTCTCTGAGGTTTTGAAAGAGATTATTTGAGGTTTTGAAGCAGAGCTTATGACTTGGTATGAACCTATGTCAGCAAAATGTATCAGTACCAACAAATTGGGAGTTTTCTATCTATAAAAGTAGATAGAATGCTCTCTACCCATGAAAAACAAATCTTTTATTTCTCTGAATTTTCTGCCTTCCCACACTATTAGCAATTTAGGAGAAAATCAGTCAAATAACCCTAATTAGGGAAAAAAGGTCTTGTTACTCATGCTATGACAAAGTAGTGCGAAGCTTGAGCACTCAGAAACAGAAGGGCCAGTCAGAAAGCTGAATTTTTGTGGTGTTTTCACCACTTCTTCCCACATGAAGAGACTTCATCAGCACTTGTTGCAGAATGGGCTTTCCATCTGCAGAACTGTTTTTTTTGTTATTCAAGATCAGTGATACCCTCAGGTATTTCAGCAGGGACCTGCAAAAGAAAAGGCTTCTTCATCACCCTGTGCTGCAGCAGCCACTGCATTTCCCCTCTCCAGTATCCTAATCTGTACTCAGATTAAGGGATTTTATTTCATAAATGAAGAGCTGAGGCACAAACGGGAGACACAGAAACAGTGTCTCTTCTGTTCCAGTTTGGCATCCCTAACTCATGCAACTTCCTCTAAAGTAGGGTCTGGTATAACTCAGCCATGACAGTTTTGGTTGCGCTGGAGCTTCCCTTGCGGTGAAATTGTTTGGGATGAGGGAAGGAGCATATTAGGAAGTCCCTCGCAGCCCCGCAGTCTCTAACTTCAATGATCACCACAATAATGGCAGCTATTATTAAAAAAGCCCACAAGTTTCTCATATATACAGTAGAAGATTATCAAGGGAGAACAGCCAAAGGAAGAAAAAAACCCCACAAAGTAAGGATAGCTCAAAGCTTAAAGGTGATTTTTCCTTATTGCTCATTTATGACGAGGCAATATAACATATCAAGCACCATTCTCATCCCCGCTGGCTGCAGGAGGGCCAGGAAAGCTGTGGTTCCTTCCAGCTGGCCGTGACATCACCGCTCTGACACTCCTCATGTGCTTCCAAGGACCTTAAGGCAGGCACTGACGTTTCCCGTAACAGGAGAAGATCTTTCCACTGCCAAAACCAACAAAGAAACTCACACTGCATGTGGAAGTTATTTTTCTCCTTGTAGCTTACCTTTCTGTACAATTTTCTTCTGAGTTTCGTGTAGTTTAAGTTTTTGTTCAGATGTGATTTCTTCCTGAGCCAAGAGAGACCAGTTTATTACGTAGGCATGAATCAGCCCTCACACATGAGAACTGAGAAACTCAGTAACTTTCCGTAAGAAGCAGTTTTAAATAAACATACTGCTGGTTGCTGTAAACCACCCTGTGCAGCACAGACATTTCCCACGTTTTTGTGGCAAGCCACGGGGGTGAACGACAGCAGCACGTTACAAAGCACAGCCAGCCCTAAGGGTGTACCAGCTCAGTTTAACACATCACCAAAGACGCAACGAAGACGGCTCCTGCCGCTGCCAGCTCCTTCTCTCTGCCCTCAGCGCTCATCTCAGCCCCAGCCCCACACACCGGTCGCGGCCCCGCTCCGGCTCAGACCTCCCCAGTCACATCCTCAGCAGGCTTGAGCCGCAGGCCGAGCGGCAGGTGGGGGGCCGAGCTCTCAGCAGCGGGCGCACTGCTTAGCCCTGCGGGAAGGGGAAGCGGGACCCCACGGGATCTAACGGGATCTAACAGCCCTCGCTGCCACCGCTGTGGGAAGCAGAGGGGAGGGGTCACCTTGCGCTGCACTCCCTCCCTCCGCCAGCCCCGACCCCGAGCTGCGCGCGCCGGTCGCCGGGGCAACCGGGGATGGGCCAATCGCCATGCTCCGTTCCCCCCCCCCCCCGCCACAGGGGCGGCAGAGGCGACGCGAGCGAGCGGGCGCCTCGTGCTCCCCCGCGCGCCAATCACCGGGCGCCCGGGGAGCCGGGGGAAGGCGCGCGCGCACACACCCCTCGCGCTCGCTCGCAGCTTCTCCCTCCCCCTGTCCCCAACGAACCAATCCACGTCCGCTCCGGGCTGCAGCCGAACGCCGGTATCCAATCAGGGCGTGAGGCGAGCGGGCCCGCGTGCCGGGCTGCCTATAAAAGCGGGGGCCGGGCGCGAGCGCGCTGCTCACTCGCTGCTGGCGCTCCCGGCAGGAGGAAGCACGCGGAGTGTGGGAGCGGTAGAGCGCGTGAGCTGTCGCGCTCTCTCGCCCATCCGCTCTTCGCCCCAACGGCCGCTGCGCCCGCTCCCCATTGCAGCCGCCTCCTCGCCAGCCCTCACGCTATGAAAACTAAGTTCTGTAACGGGGAGACCGACCCTTCCCCTCTTGGACTCCTCCTGGGCTGCAGCTCCAGCGGGGGGGCCGTCGTCCTGCCCGCCGCCGGGCAGCCCCCCTCGCCGCTGGCTCAAGCCGACCCCGAGCGGAAAGACCCCGTAGCGGCGGGCAGGGGTGGGAGTGCCACGCCCCCGCCTTCAACGCTGCTGCTGCCGCCGCCTGGAGAGGAGCCGCCGCTCGACCCCCGGACGCGGCGCAAGGCTTATCTGTGGTGTAAGGAGTTCCTGCCGGGGGCCTGGCGGGGCCTGCGGGAAGAGCAGCTGCGCATCAGCCCCATCAGGTCAGCGCTGTGGACGGAGGGGGGCGGGGCCGGTCCCTGTGGGGAGGGGGCGGGGCCGGAGTCCGAGCCGCTTTCTGAGGCAGGAGGTGCGGGAGATGTGGATCTCCTTTTGCCTTTTTCTTTTTTTTTCTTTTCTTTTTTTTTTTTTTTTTAGTGAAAATCCTTCTAAATTCACTTGTCTGGGCGGACCGGAGCAGGCTGGCTCCCGAGTGGGGGGCGGCTGCGCATCCGCCTCCCGTGTTTCGTTCTCGGTGCGGCAGGGCGAGGCCACCTGGATCCGCCGCCTTGGTGCGGGGAGTCTCGCCCAGGGGGAGGTCAAAGGCTCTGGGTTCGCTACATCAGAACACACCCTCCCCAACACACCCCATCCACCCTCCCGGCGGGGGCTGTTGGTGCAAGGTGGCTGGTGCTGCAGCGCGACGGCAGCGCCTCCGCCCTGAGCCGGGGGAGGGACCTTGTCGGTAACAGTGATGGAGCCGGTAAAACGGCTGCACAGAGTGAGGAGCTGCCTCCTGGGAATAACAGTGCCTTTTGGGGTGGCTTTTGGCATGGTCCTGACTCTGCTCAAATTCAGAAGTTAGCGGGTACATGCGGTGTATCGGTGATGTGAGTCATCCTTTTATATATATAGTAACAAGTACTTGTGACTCAGCACGTTGGCAGCAGAAATATGTAAATTGGGGATGTTCTGGAAACCCTGTGTGTAGTGTGTTTGACAGCCTTGCCTTCTTTTTGGAATTATATAGTCCTGTATGTTAGTCCTGTGTGCTAGTTAAACCAGTGTTAGCTCAGACTTGTGTTTTTACAGACTGCTTGTCCAGCATCTGAGTGCTTGATCATTCTACCTGGGTAAGTGTAGAGTTCACATATAGTTTCAAAGAATATGCCTGTAAACATCTTCTCTTGAGTTTCTGGTTTGCTTTCCTAGTGTTTCTACTTTTGTTGATACATGAAATACAAGGAAGTCTGCCCCCCAGTTAGCTAAGAGAACATAAACTGTTGGCAAAGTGCTGATATGTAAAAGTAAAATGAAAATCCATCATGCTCATTTCTAAATGTAATTTAAAAGCCTTAAATGAGTAACTGATTAGAAGTCAGTACAGATTGTATTTTTAGATCATTACTTCTCACTTGACATGATCGTAATAAGTTTATGAAGGGGAAGAATTTTTAGGAGACTGATATGTTTCGAGGTAGTAGGCTAGTCTGAGAGTATGTCTGTAATCTGACTATCTAAATTGTTTTCATCCTTATTAGTGTGTACTTCTGACTTTGGTACTGATTTTCTAAAGCTTTAGGGTTTAGCATAGATACTCTTGCATTTTTTTGAAACTTTCCCTCTGAGACTCCACTTCAGAATGGCTTGGTGGTTTCTGGATTGGGAGGAATAGAGGATGGGCTGAAACTTGAGAACGTGTAAAACCATGCTAGCTGGCGGTTGTGTTTACTTTGGCAAAAGTATTCTTGCCACTTTTATATATGTAGAATGTATCAGATTGGTTTGCTGATCTGATTTCACAGAAGGCAAGAACTCTGCATTCTCCAATGTCTGTCAATATTGCCGTTTTTTCTGCATTAGTGCAAATCATGTTTATGAGCAGCTGTTAGGTACTTTTCATCACAGGATGAAGGGGTCTAGTCCTTATTCTTTGAGAGCAAACAAATAGATTTGCATCTGTTGAGAATGCAAGTATAAGGCACACCTAACTACTGTGTCTGTGCTTTGGGAAAGCTGCAGAGGCTGTGAAAGTAGGTGACCCTTTTGTAAAAGCTTCTCTTTAAGTAATTTGTAGCAGTAGACTAACTATTAGCTTTATCTGTATGAGTGACATTTGCCCTTTTGACCCTTAAGCAGACTGCTGAATCTGCTGACTTTTCAGGAGAACAATACCTTTTATTAGACTTCCATATGGATTTACTTAATTAGTACCTTTTTAAGTCTTCAGTGCATAGAATTGTAGTGCAGCTTCTGTTTAATGGAGTCCAGCCTCAGTAAGCTACTCCTGTTTGGCTGGAGAAATATATATAAAAAAAGAGTTTCTGGGCTTTCATGCACTGTGCATAGGCTGAGTATGTGTTTAAATAACATACAGGATTTTGCTCTCTTCTAGTGTTTTTTGTAAAGTGGATTTCAGTGTGTTTGAACATACCAGTACTTAAATAGAACTAAAGCGTACATCAGAGTCTTTCAAAATAACTGTCTAGCGCAGTTTAAATGAAGCCAGAAATACAGCTGGTATAACTAACTGCTGTTCTGATTGCATTTGAATAGTCTGGCTTTGCTTTTCGCTTGATATCCTTTCCATCTGTCTGGTTTTTCTACCTGTTCACTTTCATGGTTCAAAGTTACTTCATATCTCTTGTCTCTAAGCATCCTTTTTTGGATGCCTGCCAAGCTACCTGGTTCTCTTCAGTCTTTATTGAGCATGTGTGCTGTGGCTGGTTTATCCTATTTTCCTGAAACTTTTTTTTTTTTCCCTTCTCAGTTGTTGACTTTGGATATGTAGGCCAGTACTCCTTTTCTGTGTTGTCTCCCAGTAAATACAGGTTGTCTACTTCTTGGTAGCCTTTTCCTCCAGAGAGTGTTTACTGCTTCCCCACTGCATTGTAAGAGAACCCAGAAAAAATACTTGAAAAAACATTGAGAGGAGTGTCAGGTTAGGACTAAGAACATTTTAAATGCTGCATTTTGGATTTGCCATGGATTCATGAATCAAAGCTTACTGCAAGGCAATATTAAACACTTCTGTTTTGGGTATTGTAAAAAACTTCATTGCTTTGTGAAGGAAATCACAACATGACAGGTATTTTGAATATTCTAGAGTTACTGCATTGAGTTATTTAGCATGCTACAAGTAAAATTATTTGCCTTTAAAATCTGTGCTGCTCATCTCATTGCTAGCTACTGTATTTGGATTGTATCTGGTTTTGAAAGTTCTTTTTGTGATGTGACAAGTTTTTTGGTTTTTGGTAGTTTTTCTTCAGTAGATCTGATTTGCATTTCTGTTCTGCAAGTACATGAGACCTGTTGGTACTTTGTCCTCTTAAGAGAGGAAGAAGTAATAGGGGAAAATGTATTGCATTGAAAACTTGTTAATGAACACCTTGATAAGAAGGTGCAGAAAGACAATGTAGTAAAGAAAATGTGGACTGAGTAGGCTGATTCTTAGCAGTCTACTAGAAATGAAGAAACACAGCTTATCCAACCTGGTATCTATCCAGCTTTATAAACCTGTAGAAAAAAGTGCTGTTACTTTTTGCTCTAAGAACACTGTTGTAAAACAGTGACTGTATGAAAGGCTAGCATGGTTGTATAACCCCTGAATGACTGAAGCTTGCATCATATCTGATAAGATTCTGAGGCTGACTTCAGATTTGTCAAATACATAAGCAATTTCCTTAAAGAACTGCTTTAATTGTGAATTTCAAAATTGAAAATGAGTCATTAAGGATAACAGTGTAAACAAGACTTTTACCAGTGATGCTGTAGCACAGGTGTTCAGGTTAAATCTTCATAGCTGATCTTTGTAGCTGCCATGCAGGTGATATCTGGATACCTAGCTCTTAATTTAAATTTAGTGACTTATACTTACTGCGTGGGTTTAAAGTTTATTCTGCTGTTGCCTTGGTTGTTTGTGCAACCAGCTATACCTGATAATACTCCAGCATCACTTCCTAGAAGTCCTGAAAATAATTAGTAGAAGCCTACATATTATCTTAGTTGCCTATATATTTTTTTCATCGTTTGGGCTGTAATTTGGATCAATAGGTCTTGAGGGTGAACTATACATTAAGAAACAAGAAGTTTCTGTGGTTTTTTTTATTTAGGCCTTGTATTGTCATAAGTTATTGGTACTGTTGGATAATCGTCTCTCATATTAGAGTAGATCAGGTAATTGTATTGAAAGGATGATTAGTATGTCTCCAGTTCTTAGAAAATCAAACATGTATGCTCATCCAAGTTAGCTGATAAACTTGCCTTTCTCTTTATAGAGGTGGCCTCAGCAACATGCTGTTTCAGTGCTCACTACCTGATACTATTGAGACGGTTGCAGATGAACCACGGAAGGTTCTCCTGCGCTTATATGGTGCAATCCTTCAGATGGTGAGTATGTGGAGTGCTTTGGGAGTGGGAGGGTTTCTGTAGCTTAATTGTAATATTTTTGGAGATTGTCGTTTGTGACATACCAGGTGTGTGTGGCTTTATCCTTTCGGGAATGTGTTGTAGTGGGGTAGATTACTAGTTTAAAGAAGTTTTCTTTATAGTTCATTATTGTCTAGAACTTGCATTCCTTTCCGTACAGATCCTGACTGGTGTGTATCAGCTGAAGGCTCATTTACTGTTGGTTTGATCAGTAATGTTTTGTTTATGGTGTTAAGCTTGGACTGTGATGTTTCAGAATAGTCATCAAAGATTGCTTCTGTACATTGTGTAGGACTTTGGCATAACGAGCAAGATTGCAAGAGACTAAACTGCTTGATTTTAATCTTGGTAGCACTTAATGGATTTTGGAGATTAAAGTTGAAGGCTTTGTCAAACTTGTACAGTGCTCAAGCATTTTATTAGATCTCATGGGTAATTGTGTTGCTGGAAAATCTGATCTGTAGTGCTAGAATAAAAATGAAGCACACGCATCAATACTGCACAGCCATCTCATTCCAAAACATGCTTTCCTAAATGTATGGCATGCCTCATAGCTAGCATAGAAGCTTAACCAGATGTTTGTTGAACTCTTCTAATGTTACCTTTCTTCCATTTAGTTAATAAAATTTAGATAGCGTAGAAATTTGTCAAACCTGGAGAAGTGGTTGGCAAATCTGTTTAAAATTCTAAGGCTTTAAATCAAGAATATTTTGTAAGGTTATCTCTTATAAAGCTTACAGGCTGTTACCATAGAACTGTACAGCAGATATTGTTACCAATCTCTGCTAGACACTTGATTATATTGTAAATAAATAATCCAAAGTGTGTAACCTTAAGAAAAATCACAATTTCATAAAATTACATTTGGATGTTGGCAATTGTTTCTATTTGACTTTGGACAGTCTGGATTTATTACCATTAATTTGATATTTTTCAATATTTGGTCACTGGCTTTGAAAAACTGATCTGATACCTGCAGGAGATTGACTGTTCCTGAAATTTCAGCCCATCCTTCCCACTTCTGCATTGGCCAAACTTAATATTAAAAGATCTCATTGGATACTGTCACTTAACTGGCTTTATAGTGCTTGCTTATTATACAGTGTGAGGTATTAACTTTCCCATGGCAGTAGACTTCATGAGAAATATGTAAAAAAAAAGTAGAAATAAAATTCAGTAGTTTGAAATAGCATGAAATGTTTGGCTACACCACCATATGTGTGTTGGGAAAGTTAAGCTGTTAAACAAGAAAAGTATGTAGAAGTTCTTTAATTCAAGCTTAAATAGTTTTCTCATTAGTTTAGAGAAACCAAAAGCAAAGTGAAAAAAAATACTGCTGAGAAACTGTTTTCTAAATGACTCTAAATAACAATATTCTAAATAACAATGTTGATGTGAAGATTTTTTTTTTTTTTTTTTTCAGAAATGTTAGTGGCTTTAATGTAATGTGAACTTACATGTAGAAGGCTTGAGTAGGAGCATGGGCTGTAAAACTCCCCCAGTTATAGAGCTGCTGCTGCTCAAGAGCTGTGAAGAAATGTGGCCTTTCCCTTGAATTTCAAAGAAAAAGACTCTAGAATTTGTTGTCCTTGTTTTCTGAGAGTTGTTTTTTTTTTTTTAACTTGCCTTTTCTGTGCCCCTGTCCACTGAGGAAATCAAAATAAAATTTGGGGCTCTAAAATCAGAACTAATTTGGTTTGAAAATTGAAAGTGTGTTCATAACTTTCTAACCTTTCTACTCTTGGTGTTGAAGGATCTTTCGAGATGTCTAACTTCCTTTATTTCCGTAGTGGCAGTGAAATGACTGCTCTTGTTGGTGCAGTTCTCTAAAGGTTAAGTAAGCAGAGAAAGTCCTAAGGTAAAACTTTCAGATTGCATTGAGGTTCACAATTTTTGTCAACAAACATTTGTCTCTTCCAGTCCCTCTACCTTATAAGCAAGTTAAAATATAAGCAAACTGTTTTATTGGGGTATTTTGAAAACCTCATTTAAGATTCTTATGAATTTCTGGGTGGCATAAACAGAATCCTAGGTCAAGCCTGTTCAGAGGGAGTAGCTTGCTGGTTTTTTTTAGTAATGTTGCTGAAGTTTAAAACCCTATAGAAATTAACGGAAACTGCCTAAATAAGTAGAGTTTTCAGACCATATATTAAAATCACAATGTAATTTTCAGTTACTTAATTGTAACTGCCACTGGGTATTAGTAGTTACAGCTTGTTAGTTTGAGCCTTTGTAGCGTGTTTTAACTCTTGTCCATTTTACTTTCTGTTGAAATTGGAACGCAAAACCAGTGATAATACCAGCTCTTATTTCTTTACTGTAAATGCAAGAAGTCTGTAGTACCAAATTGTACATACAGAAGGCAAGTTGAAGTTAAAATTTTGAATACAAGTGAAAAATAGATACCTGATACTAACCTAAGAATGAATGATACTTTCACCATAAGTCTTTGAGCCACCTTTTAAAGGAACCTTTTCTGCAGTTTGAAAATAGCCCCAGTTTGCTTATTATGAATCTTGGAAGACACAAATGTCAGTACATGAAACTCATCCAATATAAACCATGCCAGTTAGCTAAAGCTGCCACGCAGGGAAGGCTTTGCCTTCCTCTGTCATATCTAATATGTTTAAGCCAATTTTTTGTGTGCATGACTGTTTTGGGGGGTGTTGGAGGGAGGTGAACTGAGTTGGCTTGGCCATTATTATGAATGGTCACACTGGCATGGGTGTTTTAAAATCAAGGACTTCTCTTGAGTATATCCTTGAGCAGAACGTACTTTTTTTTTTTAAGACAAGTATTTGTGCTTGTGACAGGTTAAAGTACTAACCACATTAAAACTCAAATGTTTGAGGCACAATGCAGATATGTTCTATGTTGTAAAAAGGGAAATGTCTTACTCTGCTTCACTTATTCTTGCTCCAGCTTAGTTGTTAAATTTAAAGGGGAACATTGAAAGTAAATCTAAGTAGAACTTCCTCAAGACAAAGTGTATTTAACTGTTGGCATTATCAGTGTTAAACTGAAAACAAAAGGTTCTCCAACAGTATGCCCTCTAATGTCCAGACTTCTAAGATTGGATTTCATATGCAGATCACTGTAGTGTTTCTACTTAAATTCAGATCAACAAAAACTTCCAACAACATAGAAATGCTGGTAGGATTTCAACATAAGATAGCATCAGCAAAAGAAAAAAAAAAACAAACCAAAACCCCCTCAAATTAAGGTGAATTTCTTTGAGATTCACCTACCAAAAGGTAACTTGGGGATTGATTCCCATTCTTTTACACGTGTCAAAAGAGCCTTTAATTCTGATTCACTGGGGCTCTGTTACTTTGCAACAGACAAAACAGTCTTATGTATAAATGAGGAAAACCAAACCAGTATACCTAATGTTCCTCTCTCGTCCCTCAATTTCTGTGTGAGCAGATGCAAAATAAGTATAAATGGTTGCCACAGTTCTGTGGTTAATCTCCTTCCATACCTGCCTTGCTGCCTTTTATTTTTTTGTAACTAAATAAAATGCAGACTGCTGTGTAACTGTAATTCTGTAAATATCAACGTCTTCTGTGGTTGTTGGTGTCCATGTCTGTTTGTAGCATGGAGTAACTACAAATCCCTGGCACTGGCAGACAGCTTGACAGAAACCAAGCACCTCTTACGGGGATATATTTGTGTTGGGTGGCGTTAAGGGTATTCTGGGGGTAATGTACCACTTTAGTTGTATATGCATGTGTTCTCTGCTGCAGGCTTGCCCATGCGATCGTGCCTAGAGCACTCTGGTTTCCAGGTGACAGACACGATTCACGGTATAGTATGAGATCTCTGAAGTTGGAGCATTCTCTACAGCTTTCATTTTCTTTAGTACTGGATTTCATTGTTTAAAAAGAAGGCTTAAGTAGCACCAGCTACTGTCTGTCCATCTGAATGTTTACAACAATAACAAAATATCAAAGTACTACCCCTTCCTTTCCTCTGCTCCCTCATAAGAGAATGGTAACTTGCAATGAAGAGGATTAGAGGTGTCTTTGTGGCTTTTTTAGGACTTGAACTGTGGATTATTCTTCACATACTGGATGATTCTAGAACTTCAGCAAATTGGTACCAGTTCCTTCAGGTCTGGCAGGGATCAGTGATAAACGTCAGATTCTTAGAAGCAGAAATAGTTATTGCTGAATCTAAAACTGTGTTCCCATTCTTGGAAGTTCAGATCAATGTTTTCCAACACTTCTAGAATTAGGAAAAGTTTCTCCTGCATAGGTTGTCTTTAACCTCTCAGGCAGTTCTTTGTAATGTGTTATAATTCCTTGTGATATGAATTCCTAGGGATTTGTCTATATGAAAGTATTTCAGTATTTTGAAGTATTAAAAACTACCAAAGCTAAGTAAACTCAGAAAAATTGAGCTATTATGTAGGCTTCAAATTTGTGGGCAGAGCTAAGGGTTACTTGGAGAAAAAAAAAGTTCCTTCTCTATACAGAGTTCTCTTGCCAAGCATCACTTGAGATTTTTGATTAGGAGCTCATCTTTCAGCTATAAGCAATACATTTTGGGCACTAGGGAGAAAATCAGGAACTTGATTTTGTGTGTCAAACTTTCAGATGTATAAAAAGTCTGATCATCTTCTGATCATGCATCAGTAAATGTGCAGTGTCTCCAATTCTAGGACTTTCATCTTTTACCTTAAGCTTCCTCCCTTAAAATCAATTTACATGATCACAAAGTAGACTATATAACAACTTCTGTTGTCTGCACAAATAGCTGTCCTTCCTTACTAAAATTGTAGTGAGCTTTCTTGGTCTGCTTTGGGAATAAACCTTCCCACAATAGAAGTACTGAACAAACATTGAAGAAATCTTAAAATGTAGAACATGTCCATTTTAAGTTAATATTTCCATAGAGGGATTTAAAACCTTCAGCAGTTATTAAATCATTCTCATATTTGAGTAATTTAAATCTCCTCATTGCTGTTGAAGTAAATAGCTCCCAGTATTTGAGTAAATTGGAGTGAGCTATTAGTTCTTTTGTAAAAACTCAAGTTTTTGTTGGTGTAGCCAAGTTTTTGGTGGTGAGCTAAATATGTATATCAGATACCTCATGGTATGTTTCACTTTGAACTAATGTTTTTGTAGGTAATCGTGCAGCCAGAAAACAGTCCCCCTTACCACTTCAGTATCAGTTAAGCTCTTAAACTTCAGTTAAATAAAATTGCACCCTGCTCACTTAATTCTCCTTGACCACATGTACCGAAGGCTTTCCTAATTCTAGGCTGAGTACATGGCCACTCCTGAATACTGATCCTCTCCAGGCTCCCATTCATATTTGCAAGTTATTTACAAACTACTTTGTTTTCATTCTCCTCTGGACACTAATGCTCCATGCTGAGGGAACAGAAAAGAGGAAGGGATGCCGCAGAAGTCTCCTTTTCTGAAGACTCTGCAGTACACATCCTTAACTGTCTTTCTAATGGCATAGTAGATGCCATTAGGTGATCTCCAACAGTAATTTGAGGTGGACTTGTAGAACTGGTGAACTCTTTATACAGTATGACTTCTGCAAAGTGGATGCCAGTTCAGGTTCTAGGGGAAAACCTTATCTGCTTACCTTCTGATGAACTGAACCGTTCTGAGAGCACCATTAATCAGGAAAGACTCCTGGATGGTGAGTAACTTTGACTGTTCCAGAAAAATCTGTAAGATGCAAGAGTGGTATTGATGTAGGACATGCTTGTTCAGAGAAGCCTTCTGTAAATCACTTTAATACTATTGAGTAGTTATACTTTTAGCTTTAGTGAGTATGTTTTGACTTTATTAATTTCCTTGAAAGGAATATAAGCTAATAGTAGTTTTCATATTGTCTTGTTTTTAAACTTATTATCCTAGTGGAATGGGAAGTACTTGCTGAAAGACCATCAATTCGTAACTATTCTTCTTCTATGCTTCTGAAATATTGTAACTATATAGCTTGTGTAAATCATTAGCTTGTTGTATTGTACTTAAGGCAGTTGGTGTTGCTTAACTGTATTCCATTAAGTTCATATTTCCACCCTTTTTTGGACCTCTTAGAGCTTTGGAACAGAAAGGTATGCACCCGGTTCTATAAATAAAATGCTTGATTCAGAAGGTGGAGATGCAGGATACCTTTATGGGGCTTTAAAGCTAGTCTGGTTTAAACAGTCAACAGTGGAATTGCAATATAAATAGCAGCCACAAACTGTCACTAATTCTAAGCAAATATTTGCTTTCTCTTCTCCTTGACTTTGGTCCCTTTAAAGGACAAGAAGCTTATTACATCTTGAATTTTAAATGTGCAGCTCTATTAAAAGCATGTGCCATTGAGGGCTCAATTGCTGAGGGTGTGGTTTGATACTCTGAAACTGCTTTGTAGTGATTGTTAACAATCCTAGCACAATACATTATGCATGGGTTTCACTGAACTTCATATGCAGCAGTTTTTACTGAGACATCTTTAGCTTACATGGGCATTCATTTGAAGAAAAATCTTGGATTTGTATGACCAGTAGTACATTATACAGATAGTCTAGATAGCATCCTGTAAATAAGGAAATCCTGGTCAAAAGAAATTTGGAAAATCAGGTAATAAAGTGGTTTGCAAGCTTCATAACGTGCCCTGTCTAATAGTCCTAAGGCTTCTATGTAGTCTCTGTAATGCATCTCTTAAGTGCTTTAGATGCAAGAAGAGTATCATCCCAGGTGTCATGCAGAGGGACTTAATTTTCGTAATTAATAAAAGTTCCTCTAAGCTTATGATACATTGAAATCTTGTTTGGAAATACTGGGAAACAGTAAAAAAATACCTGAAAATCAGCTGTCAGGCTATTTACAGGAGTGGCTTGATCTCAGTGGCACATCCTTTTGAAAGATTTTGGAATTGTTGGAATAGTGTGGTGGTCAGAGGTCAGATGAATACCAGTGCTGTAGCTGACACAGATCAAGACAGTGTTGAGACATCTAGTTAACTGTAGCTGGCACTTCACCTCCCTTTGTTCTGGTGGTTGCAGGTTAATCATGTTAAATTTCATCTTCTCATTGTGTTTGCTTTTTCTCATTCATAGAGGTCCTGTAATAAAGGAGAGTCTGTAGAGTCTCAGAAGGAAAATGACTTTCAAGTGAGTAATTAAGTTTACTTATTTCATGGAGTATCATAGATGATAGGAATGTGGTGATCCTACTTGTTCTAAACCAGTAGTTATTCCATCTGGTATCTGGGCTGTACCTAGAAACTGTAAACAGTAATGGTGAAATTGATTTGCTCACAGAAGTAACATTATGATGTGTCTGTACATAGCTTGGAAAGGTTTAAGCATACCACATTAACAAGAAACACTCTCTCAATTCTATGCTAAATGGTATCTCAACTTTGTGAACACTGGTGTTAATACTGTTACATATTATGCTAGGCTCTTTCTTTAGTAGAGGAGTATCAGTACTCTGCTTTACCTAATCTGGATTTTAGAATATATTGATGAACTCTTCTGGGGAAAGTGTGTATAGCTAGGAGAGGGAAAACTTCTCTAGAACATGAAGTGTTTCTGATTAGAGTTGTACATGGGTCTTCTGTGTTCTGCAGACTTTAAAGCACTTGTGTTTGGAACTATTTCTGCTCACGCAGCATAAAGTTTGGCTGAGTGTAATTTTTCATAAAACCGTCTGAACAGAATTTGATAACTTAGATTTTTACCATAGAAGTGTTTTTTTCCAGTAAGGGATAGCATTGCAGCACGTTAGCCAAATTCTTTGCTTATTTTTCAGCTCTGTAATGGTTTTGGCAGTGATTAGGGAGAAGTACATTTTATTTAAGTGCTGGTTTTCTCCCCTTGTATTTTTGTGCCCTCTGGGAATGCCATCTGAAACAGTTCAAGCATTTATTTTTTTCCCTATGGAGTTGAAACTGGTTTTAGAATTCTTGTTGTTGAATGCCAACTGTAGAAGCTTTGTTGAACTTTCAGTTTAGTTTACTGGAACAGCTTCAGTCAGTTGAACAAAGACTGAACTGAAAAATGTACTGATCTGATTCCTCAGTTTTCCTCAGAGATTAAATATGGAGATGGCTTTTTTTTTATTTTTTTTCCCCTCTCTTGCCCCAATTCAGTGAAAAAAAGTTCCTGAAGTTGTAAAAGAAAACAAAAATCTAAACAAGTCCCTTCCTGGTGCCAGCAGCTCCTAGGTGCTTTGCAGTGCAAGAAGCAAAGCACTGAACTTCAGAACTCTGTGTGTGTTGCCTGAAAATACTGATTCTTTGCTGGCAGGTTATTGTTTTCTACCATTAATCTCATAGTACTGGAACTTCACTGTTGGATCAGGGTACTCAAAAGTTCCTGTCAGAGTAGATTTAAGTTTCTTGAGTCTAGGTGAAAATTGTAGGTAGGTTTGATCAGAAGAGTCAGTGTCATTCTTTGGCGACAAGAAAAACCTCTGGGTAATCCCAAAATGTTCTGGTTCACTAGCAGAAGCATTGTAGCTGTTCTGAGCTGCCTGGTGTTTGACAACTGTGACTAGAGATAGGATAGTCTTCTGTCACCTCGTAAGGTCTTTTAACAGATGCTATCTTTGTTTTACCTTGATTTTGCAATAGGTAGGGGTAATTTCCCTTAAAATAATGTATTTTATAGTGAGCTTTTTGTCAAAGCAAGAATAAAGAAGCTTCAATTCCAGCTGAAGTGTAGAAAGATTATCTTTTTTTTATTTTTGCTTGCCTGAATGGGAGTTGCATATTGGAGTTAGTCTTGTAAAGAGTGTTTATTTATAGGTCTTAGGTTTGAAATGCAGCATTTGACTCCAGGAATTCATTTAAAAGTGTGAATGGTCAAATCTTCTCCAGAAGCTTGTTTTAAATACCAGTGCTCATGGTTACATCTGTTTGAAACTAATGGAAATTGAAAGCTTCTGAGCTTAACACAATAGATTGCTGTCTTGGCAGTATAAGCACATTGCAAGGTGTTTAAAGGCATTGAGATACATGATTTACTTAGTTACAATGCTTGATCCTTTAAAAAGTAATCGGGTGAACATTTAACTGTGAGTTAGATACCTAGGTTTGTTCAATGTCCATATGAAGTAGTCTGTAGAAATTTCTAATGTCCTTTAGGAGTTTATCTCCACAACTCTAACCTGACAGTAGTATATGAAGCAGAGACTTGTGAAAAGGTTTAGCAAGTGTTATAAAGGAGAAGTCTTTGTGCCTGAGATACATAGATGGTATTTTTCCAGAGCTCTCACTGGACCTGTTCTGAAGTGACCGTTCTGCTAGAGAAAGTTCTTTTGACGCTCTAAACTTTTGTCTTTTAATTGCCCAACATCAAAGAATTCAAACTTGAATATTCTTACACTGCTGCTTTTAGGTAATACTTGCCTGTACTTTTAAACCTTGAAGCAGATCTTTCATGGAGAGAAGCAGCTCCCCTTGTTAACACTGACAGAGAAGTTTACAGACTTGCAATCACGTGGTTGTGGATTATCTGAAGGTTCTAAATTTTTAATCATGTCAGAAATAACCCATAAGTGCACTGTGGAGTAATTGGCAATTAATTGGTTGTCATTTCTGATGCATTAAGGGACTCAATGAAGAACATTTATTTAGCAATTACTGTTATCCAAGTATCACGAGTTGATTTTTCAGTAAGATGCAAAACCAAGGAACTGGTATCTTGATGGGATCAGCCCACAGGACTGCTGTAATCAGACTTTTATAACATCTGGTGTTGTATCAGGTGCAGACAAATACAATACTGACTACTAATAAAGGAGTAGACACTCAATAACCTGTATCTAATTTGCTTTTTGGTTCTTGGCAGTGGGCTTCAGAACTGAAGTGAAAAATTCAGATCTGTGGTGGTAAGGGCATATGAAATGATTAAAAGTATGTATCTTTGGCTCATTAGTTCTGCTTTGGAGTTGAGATGGGGAAACATTGGAGGATATGGATGCAATACTTCCATATGCAGATTGCCTTAAATTCCCGATTGATATTCTTGAGTCTTGATGACTCTTTATTGGAGTTAATGCCTCAGAATGTAATTACATTTGTCTTTTCTACACTTTAATATGAAATGCTACAAGTTCTTGAAGGTGCCACAATAGTGTGTGGGCCAGTAATAGAAATAATTCATCAACAGAGCTGTATGGAGTATACTCAAGGGTGGAACTTGTATGGAAGGAATTATTCACTGTCTGAGACTGTAATGACTACTGTAATGCAGAAGGCTTTGTAGTGTGAAATACCTGAGGACTTAAACTTTGTGCTCTTAACTCTTAAGCTTAAGTGTCATGGGTCAAACTTTGAGATGAGTTGCTCAAAAGTAGGCAGAAGCTTAGCAGACATCTAGGATTTGAGTACAGCTGGATTCCAGTTAACATAATTGCTAGTAGTGATTTATGCTGTGGCTTCTGTGTTTGTTTATAGCAGATCTTACCTATCAAGAACGCTGTACTTCAATGATTCTAACTGTATTTTTGAGACATATTTAATATTTCTATTAATTTTTAAGCTTTCATATTAAAAAGATACCTGCTTGTGTCTGTTATGGACCAAGTTTATTGGTGTAAGGAAAACCTTGAAGAAAAGTTAGTGGAACTTGAGGTATGTTTGGAGATTGCAAAGGAAGACTGTTTATTCACACACAGTTGCTCCTTAGCAGGAGTTTAAATTATGTTCTCTTAAAAGAAAAAAGTAAATGTGCTGAACCAGAAACAAATCCTAAGTCATTCTTCTAAATGAAAAATTGAGTAGTTGTTCACTTCATTCACTTGCACAGTTAAAATGTCCTTTTGCAAGACAGTGTTCCCAAGTGTGTTAAAATAGGAAAGGATAATATTTATAGTTCCTCTGCTGCGCTTCGGTAGGATAAACTCCTTCAGGAAATTAATTTGCAGAGTTCCCACAGGTTAGGAAGAGCGTTTTCTGTGTTTTACATAGCTTTCCTTTGACCTGGCCCACCAGCAGTACCTGTTAAGTAACAGATTTTCCTCCCCGGCTGTAAAATTGAAAGCAAAATATTTGTATTGCTTCCATGCTAACTAAGAGCTGTTATTAATCAAGAAACTTTGGTTAGCAAAATATTGAGTCTGCTTTTTAAAGCTAACACTAAAATTTCTCACTTTGTAACAGTTTAGCTACTGTGCACACCTAAGATCATTTCTGTGTAAGCATCAATTAATGCTTTAACTTGAAAAAAAAAATTTGTTTTATTTGCAGGGGGCAGAAGCCATGGTTCTGGAAAGTGTTATGTTTGCCATTCTTGCAGAGAGAGCCCTTGGTCCAAAGCTGTATGGAATCTTTCCGCAAGGGCGGCTGGAGGAATTCATTCCTGTAAGTCCTGTTCATGATTAGTTAGTGAGTTGCTGTTAGCTGTTTTAATTGATCATGACAAGAAGGCCTCTGGACTGCCCAGAAAAGCAGGGATGTGGGAACGGAATACTTGGCAGCCTGTAGTAATTGCTAGTGGTAATTTGATACAGTTATAGTGGGTGTTGGAGAGCCCAATTATAGCTCTTGCCAGGGAGAGATATCTAAAAATTCTTCAGCTATAGCAGGGACTAATAAATGAAGGTAAAAAAACCTGTTAGATACCAAACATAGCATTGGAAGCTATGGAATAGCACTTTCCAGTAGCAGCAAGAGCAGATGCTTTTGATACTCATCTATTTATACCCAATCTGCTTTGAAGATATCTTTAGTGTGAGATGTGATATTGCTTAGGCCTTAATCTAGAAGAGAATTGACCAAGTCATAAGTAAGCTAGGGTGGCTGGCTCAGCTTTCCCAAAGACAGCAATTTTATAAGTTCATTTGGGATGAAAAAAGTGTCTTGCTAGAGTACTTTCCTAGTATTTCATACTATGCTTTATAGAGACTAATGCTAGTGTTTGTAATTAATGACACTTTTAATTAACTACATTTAAAGAATACTGTACTTTATTACAGAGCAGGAAACTAAGTACTGAAGAACTGAGCTTACCTGACATATCTGCTGAAATAGCTGAGAAGATGGCTAGATTCCATGGCATGAAAATGCCATTTAATAAAGAACCTAAGTGGCTTTTTGGAACAATGGAAAAGTAAGTTACGCAATATTTTGAAGTATAAAAAAAGCGAACTGTTTTAATTTTGATAAGCAGATCATTTTTCCTGAATGCCTGAGACAAGCTCTCGCTGTACCCAGAAATTGCATCATAGTTACTTGAGAAACTTAAACTACCTTGAAGAAGAGTAACATTTTCTTTAGTATCTTTTTTTGAACTTTTTGGATTTTATCTTAGTATGGGACGATTAATAAGCAATATAGTTATTGTCACAAATGCTGTACTGTTGTGTCTGTTTTTAACAGATACCTAAATCAAGTGCTGAGGATTAAATTTACCAGAGAATCCAGAACTAGAAAACTGAACAAGCTCCTCAGTTACAATCTTCCCCAGGAAATGAAAAATCTAAGGTAAGCTTATTTGTGCAAATTGGAAGGTAGTGGTAAACAAGTTTTACCATGAATTTGTATACTTCAAGCACATTATACAATATAGTACCCTATATTAATTTTACTTTACAAGCTGGGGCTTGGTTTTGGTTCTGTAACCAAGCTGAGTCTCATCTGACCACAAACTGATACGATCAAATTGCTGATCTGACTTGTTAATCAGTGAAGTCCAACTTTGTCCTGATCTTGGGCTCCTAATTGAGATAATAGGGTCTCACTAGAAATGCGCAGCACTTAAGATTCTTACAGCAAATTCCATTCTTTACTTAAATGTGAATCTGAACTTTGTAATTTGTTACAAGATCCTATATTGCTGTTTTCCAGGGCTATGCTTGAAGCTACTTCATCACCAGTTGTATTTTGCCATAATGACTGCCAAGAAGGTAAGTTGCTAGTATTTCATGACCTTAAGTAATGCAGTGTTAAGCCTTTCTGGTCACTTGTTTGCTTTCTGAGAGGTAGTCATGTTGAGGTACTATCCTGTAAGATGACCTGAAGCAGCAGCCTGTGTGTGCTGAGAAGCAATTCCTGTTCCAAGTGTAGTGTGACCAGTGATAGTGCTATGCAGGTGTGAGAGATCTGCATAGTTTATATCTCAAGCTGTGGAAAAAAACAGTTCAGCAAGGGCTACTAAGGCTGACATTGTCATCCAAGTTAGCTGCCAACTAAATGCTGAAGAAGCAGAACTCTTGCCTGCACAGAAGAAAACTTTCTTGCTGTCAGCTTTACGAGGTTTATAGTATATATCTCAACTTTCAATGAGCTGGTATGCAGTTAGTGCAACTTGGCTTTTTCTGTCATTCTTCTGTGCAGATATAAGTGATAGCTGGGATTATCTGAACAATATTTAAGATACAGTATTTATTTTTCTCTTATTTTCCTGGGACTTCATTGAATATGCTGTATTACCTTAAAATTTTCAGGAAATATCTTGCTTCTGGAAGGCAGGGAGAATTCACAAAACCAAAAGCTGATGCTCATCGACTTCGAATACAGCAGCTATAATTACAGGTAAATCACTTTATTTTCTATTCAGCAGGAAGGTGTATTACTTTTTACATGCTACAGTGAGAGCAAGTGCTGCTTATTCTGTCTGTTATCTATACTAGTGAATTGTGCTCTGCTCTATTAGTGGTGGACAGCAAACTATAACAGCTCTGGTCCTGATGGTGTTGAGTGTAGACGTATAACAGAGTCAAAGCTGTTGGAGCTCCTTATTTGTCCAGGCTAGAGGGCTTTTGTTTATGCATAAATGGCTTCTTGCTTGCGTGTCAATTCCTTTCTAGTGGGGGTATAAGAAAAATGTGTATCTATGTATGTATGCAGGGAAGTTTTGCTTTTGCTTTTTTCTTCATCCCTTTCAGATGGCTTTCTCATCTGTGCACAAGAATAGTCCTAGGTTTTTCACTACAGGGTTACACACAGTGCTTTTTCTTGCCTCAGTTGTCTAGAACCTGTGTTTAAAGGTGATCTAAATGTGGAGTCATTTGGATCACTAAGCATTAGCTTAGCGGGAACATAATGGAACCCTGAATTCCAGTAATGTGAAAGTGGGATATGTTAGGTACTTTGAGTATGACCTTCTTGCCTGCAAAACCATTGTTATAAAATTTGGTAATTTAGCCTATTATTTTCATGTAGCTTGTAGCTTTTGTTCTTAATTGCCCATCTTTATTCATTGATATTAATACTCTACAAAATAAGTTGCATTCTTGTCATCAATTCTCTACCTTGTTTAGCAAAACTGCAGTAAGTTCTAAGTAGCCTTGTGCTTTTAGGCTTGATTAAAACAGATTGCTAGTATGCAAATACTGAGGTACTGGATCTTTATCTCTTTTCAGGGGATTTGACATAGGAAATCACTTCTGTGAATGGATGTATGATTACACGTATGAGAAGTACCCATTCTTCAAAGCTAGTTTTCTTAAATATCCTTCTAAGAAGCAACAGGTAGGCACATAAGACATAATTAATAAAATGCTGGTGTCTGCTGTCTTCAACTATTTTCTAATTCTGTTTTGAACTTACTCTGTCCCAAGAGCTTTCATCCATTACTTCTGTAAATACAGCACTCTGTAATCCTGACTATCTTTGCTTTGAAAGTTGTAGAAACTTCATAATAGCTATTCAGGATAGAACGTTTACTATGTGCCATGTAGCTATCTACCACAAAAAGTCAAGATTGCAGCTGTCAAATTAATTGGCAGTAGCAAAATGTCATCTGTTGTCCTAATATTGTGACTTAAACCAGACTTTCAAGTAATTGGTAGAACCACCATTAATCTTAAAGATAACTCCAGAACTGTTGATGTTTGAAAAAAAAAAAAAAGACAACTTATTAAAAAGCCTGCCTCTTTCTGAAAAAAGCAAATATGTCTTGAGACTGAGTTGTTACTCAGTTGTTACTGAGTTGTTTACTTGCCTTCCAGCTTCATTTTATCTCCAGTTACCTGTCTGCATTCCATGATGGCTTTGAAAATCTGAGCAATGAAGAGAAGTCCAAACTAGAAGAAGAAGTACTGATAGAAGTTAACAGGTAACTTGTCTTTCACAACTGTATCTTGAAACTTCCATTGTGGTACTTGTTCTTTTGTATCACTGGGTCAAGAAACTGCAGCCAAGAGAGGTTGTAAGTGATTTATATGTGGTAAAGAAAAAGTCCTTTATAACATTTAGTTATGTGATATACACTGAGTGGAGTAAACAAAATATCATGGGGAAGCTAGTGGAATTACTTTTATAATGCCATACCTGAAGAAAAGATGTGGACATCTCCAAACTAGGGAATACTATTCTACAAGGATATTGAAATAAGGTGGTCTGACTTAGTTGAGTATTTCAATAAACATAGCCTTGCAATTTCAGGTTTGCCCTTGCATCACACTTCTTTTGGGGTCTCTGGTCTATTATACAAGCAAAGATCTCATCCATTGAGTTTGGTTATCTGGTAAGTTACTTAATCATTTTCATATAAGTAAAAATGTATCCTCTATTAAGTAACCTGTGTTACATTATCAGAAAGTAAAAGAAATGACCTCTCACTGCAACTAGGATCTTCTAAGTGGAGTAAAAAATTTAGCAACAAATTTCTTACTAGTTTGTATAGTTTCCTTAGTGTAAAGAATATTTCAGATCGTAAAAGGTTCAGAAAGTCTTCCTGTTATGTAGAGAGATTATTGTCTTGTGTCAGGCCTTGCAGTGGTATGATGCCTTACAGTGAAGTATTCCTCTGTAATATGACATCATAGAATCATAGAGTAGTTAGGGTTGGAAAGGACCTGAAGATCATCTAGTTCCAACTCCCCTGCCATGGGGGGGGTTGAACAACACCTCACACTAAACCATGTCACCCAAGGCGCTCTGTCCAACCTGGCCTTGAACACTGCCAGGGATGGAGCATTCACAGCCTCCCTGGGCAACCCATTCCAATGCCTCACTACCCTCACAGTAAAGAATTTCTTCCTCATATCCAATCTAAACTTCCCCTGTTTAACAGTTACCAGTTTTAACCTGTTACCCCTTGTCCTATCACTACAGTCCCTAATGAAGAGTCCCTCCCAGCATCCCTGTAGGCCCCCTTCAGATACTGGAAGGCTGCTCTGAGGTCTCCACGCAGCCTTCTTTTCTCCAGGCTGAGCAGCCCCAACTTTCTCAGCCTGTCTTCATACAGGAGATGCTCCAGTCCCCTGATCATCCTCATGGCCCTCCTCTGGACTTGTTCCAACAGTTCCATGTCCTTTTTATGTTGAGGGCACCAGAACTGCACACAATACTCCAAGTGAGGTCTCACAGGAGCAGAGTAGAGGAGCAGGATCACCTCCTTGACCTGCTGGTCACGCTCCTTTTAATGCAGCCCAGAACAGGGTTGGCTTTCTGGGCTGCGAGCTCACATTGAAGTCGGCTCATGTACATTTTCTCCTCAACCAAAACCCCCAAGTCCCTCTCCACAGGGCTGCTCTGAATCTCTTCTCTGCCCAACCTGTAGCTGTGCTTGGGATTGCTCTGACCCAGGTGTAGGACCTTGCACTTGGCATGGTTAAATTTCATAAGGTTGGCATCAGCCCACCTCACAAGCATGTCAGGGTCCCGCTGGATGACATTCTGTCCCTCCAGTGTATGCTAGCATGTAGTAAGTGTGAATTTGGAAACTGAGTAGTCAAAGTGCACATGCAAAGACATGTTGAAGTTCAGTATGTAACAATATCAATGCCAGGTGGCTTGTTGTACTTGAGAAACAGATCAGTCTAACTCTTGATACATGCTTAATGTATAATGAAGTGATATAACTTTCAGGTATTATGAATATCCTGCAGAAGATATTGCAGAAGCTGTCCTTTTTAGGTTTGGATTTTTCTTCTGACATGCTGGCAACAGCTTATAGTGGTAGAGTTGAAATAAGATTGGGGGAAATTTTAAGAAGCCAGAACACCTCTGAGAGGTTGTCCTTCCCAGAGAGAACTCATTAATGCTTTGAGATGATGGATTGGGAAGGTAGCACAGTTAATACATTCGTTATGCTTCCCCCTCCCAAATAAGAGCAGTCATGTGTTTATTGTCTTGAGTACTGGATGTTTCTTTTTTTCTCCAGGAATATGCATTATCCAGATTTGATGCATACTTTGAGCAGAAGAGGAAGCTGAAGGTGTGAATGTGAGAGGAGTGGCCTGTTGGTTACTGTTTGAAGAGGGCAGCTGGACAGAACTTACACTGTGCTTAGGCTACTGTATCTCTAACGAAGGTGTCACTGAACTCCAGTTTCTTGGAATGCAGGTGTACAGTACTGTATAAAATGACTTGTTTACAGTTTCATAAGTACTTGGAATGAGGTTGGGAAGCAAAAGGAAAATACAGCAGTGCAATATCTTTAAATCTTTTTGATCTAGAAGGTATTTTATATTTTGGGAGAAGCTTACAATTTAGTGTCAATACCATATGCATCAGAGCAAACAGTGTTACTGTATGTTTTCTAGGGGGGGGTGTTGGCATTCTGGTTTATGTTGTAAGTTGGAACAGTTACAAAAGATCATTCATTGTGGACACTGCCTCTCAATGAGAAGGAAAAGCGAAGGAGACAACTGTTAAACTGTGAAATAGGCTTAAAATCTGAACTGTGAGATTAGGTTCAACATGCCCCATAAACACTATCTTCAAAGCTGCTGATATGTTACACCACTTTAACCATAAAGCAACTAAACACATTGAAGCAGAATGCTTTAAAGTGTTACCTACATACACATGAATGTTTCTCTTAAGCTGTGTGCCTGTGAAGTATGAATGAACTTTGAACTGGACATTCTGAAGGAGTTTGTCTTGAATTGTTCATTCCATGTCCTTCAAGAACATGCTTTAGCCCAGCTTGATTGTCTCTTAAAATGCTATGTCCTGCACAGGGGGTTCTGTGGGCTGGCAGCACTGGGAAGAGTGCCTTGAATCGCTCTAGCAGCTCCCCAGATAACTGGATTGCAATTGACAATGCTTGTAATTGGAGCCCATCTCTCTTCTTGTGTTGCCACAGTATATGGCTGTAAGAAATAGTAGAGCCAAAGACTGTGGAGAACACTTCAGGAAATTGCTAATCTGCCTATTCAATGCTTTTGTGGCTTGGGAGGTGCTTTTCTTGCACCTTCAATTGTCATCATGTTCCAGCAGTCCAGTAAAGTGGAGCATCTTGGGGGAACAATAATGTTTATATTGAAACTTGAGTATAATCTGTGTACATGTCATCTAAAGATTTCTTTGGATTTTTGGGAGCTTGTTTATTTTGAATGTTATTTGTTTGTGCTTTTTAACACACTGTATTATAAATAATAAACTTCTAAGTCTACCTTTTCTTGCTTGTATAGCAGATATTGTTTCAAGCAGCTGAAAAAATGTGCAGCATTTCATGTACTGTATAGCATAACTTGTAAAAGCTGTTACTTTATTCTCTAGTATAGAGAATAATTTTCCATACACTCAATTATTAATACTTTATAATAAATATAAAGCACTTCAGAATATCAACTATGATGTTTTTAAGTCTTCGTTACATCTGCAGGATAAAACAGATTCTGGGTTTGGTCTTAATCTATGCTGGAAGTACTTTCTTGCTTATCTTCAAAGGCAGACTAAGCTTTGGGCTCAATGATGCAGGATATATAATCTTAACTGTCTGTAGCGTTTATTGTATAATGTAATGCTAGTAGTGTGGGGAAGAAAGATGGTTAAAACAAGTGGTGAAAAGTAGACTGAAGATCAGTTTATGAAGTCTATCATTTGAGGTGGGAAAAGGTCTAGGTTTAAGCACTTTACTATATCTGTCCTGTTAACTGCCCTAAAAACAAAAATGTGAGTGTGGACTGAGTTCTGTTGGCACACCAGATGAAGTATTTGTAGTATGAATAACCAGATAACTTCTCTAGGCTACTGAAGGCTTCATTTAACAGATATTGTTGCACATAGTAAACCCAGTGAGAATGGCAGTGGTAATGAAAGGGATGGAAACAAACAGTTCAGAAGTGTCTTGATTCTGTAGGAAGCCCTGCCTTGTATTCCAAGGGGAAGTTCAAGTTCTCAAGAAGCCCATGGAGACTGACTGTCCTCTGCCTCACCTATAACATTTCATGCTTCTCAGAAGCAAAAGGGGAAGGAGGGTCAGTAACTAGCACTACCTAATAAAAGGTTGCCTCAGAGGGAAAGCAGTTTCTTAAATTGAGATGGCTTGTATACCAATTCTGAGAGGAAACTAAGCTATAAAGCTCCCTGGCAACACTGCTTAAGGCAAGTGCCAGAACTGTTTGTACCTTCAGCATTACTGCTGTGATTCCTGAGGGTGAGGGGAGGGAAGGGCCCAGAAGGAAAGCAGAGCATGCTGCATCTTGTGCCTTTTGTAGTGCAAGTTAATTTTAAAGTAAAAAAGGTGGGATTTCCTTCGCCCTGCCCCCAAAAAGGTGCTGTGTGGTAGGCTTAGTGTGACCACAGGTTAATAAAAACTAACAAGCAGGGAGTGATGCTTAGACTCTTTCTGGTATGATTTCTTTTTGGTAGATTTGCTTAGCAAGAGCAAGTTCTTTTAAATTTTCTTGGGGAATTTGGAGTAGACACAACAGGAACTGAAGCAGTTTTTTCTTACTCATAGTCATTGAATGTTAAAGCTAATTTATAAGCTGACCAAACAGCTGTTTAACTGTATTGGCACTTCTGTAATGGGGTATTGTCTTGTGAAGCCATATTCCAAAGATGTAGTATAAACGTAGTTAATAGCCTCTTAGTGCTCTAACTTTGAAATAGTTAATGGTTGATCTGTTTTGTTTTTCATAAAGGCAGGTTAAAACTAGTGATTAATCCTCTTTTCAGCTGATTTGTGAATACAACTTGTGCTTGAGCTCTTAAAACTTTGGGGTTTTATTTCCACTTCATGAATTCTAGTTTTAGTGTCCACATTGCCTCACAAGTCACTGGCTAAAGGACCTGCTAGTAAGTGGTGAAAATGTGACTTTTGGTGTAAGCTAAAAATCAATAACAAACCAACCTTTTACTTTTTAAGTAAACTGTCCATTGTCTAGCCAAACATCTAGTCTTGGCTGCCACTTTGAGGTGATCCACTGAGTAGCTGGCATAGAATGAGACAACTTTTGGAGTTGCTGTTATCTTGGAAATTGATTTAGGGAGAAAGTTTATTTCCAGCCCCTAACCTCAGGGAATACACTGCAAGGAGAAACAGTGGTGAAAAGCAGCAGCAGCCTGTGCTCTGTGCAATGTGACTCTTGGTCTTTCCACCAAGTGTATGGTTATTTGCCATTGCAGGAAGAAGTTGAGATTACCAATATTTTGACCAGTCAATTCTCAGGAATTGTGTTGGTTTTCTGCTGCTAGGCTCCTCAATTCAGAGCCAGATGCTACCTTGGATAATCCCTGTTTCCCAGTGCTAAAGATAGTAACAGGAAAAATTCACCCTGGCTGTTTGGTGTTCTTTGAAGCAACTTTGAGGTGTGATAGTGTTCTGAAAAGCAATTGCCTGAAAAATGTAACTGCAGATGAACTCTCCCTTTGTGTGTCTCAGAATTTGCTAATATCAGTAAGAATTTCTGCTTCTCCCTCCACTTGGCTGAGGTCACCCTGCAGATTAAATGGAATGAGCTGTTTTGCTCCTTCAGATGGATGTAATTATCCTAGCTGATGATGGCTGTGGAAACTCCTCAAGGGAACTGGGGCTTTCAGCCATTTTGTCCAGGGACCTAAATTGTCCTGCAGTTCACTTACTAGATATGATGGGAAGGAGAGAACCTAGTTTTAATTCTGCATGAGTTAGTAGAACTGGGAACCAAAGAATGTATAGGAGAAACAAGTAATTCCCAGAAATTGACTGCCCTTAGCCCAAGTGCCAGCACCTCTGACCTTGTCTCCTGCTTTACAATTGCAGTGCTTTAGCTTCATGAGGGTTCAGCTGATGATGCTGTGTTAAATCCCAATGATTGAATATGTTGATGCCTCAAGATACCAGTTTGTCTTTTTTGCAGACCACATCTTCAGCAAGTCATCACAGCTTTCCAGTGTTAGTAGAATCACAAGTCCATCAGCCAGAAGTCAATGAATCCTGCTGCCATTTCTCTACCACAGTTCAGCTGTCCCAGTGAGGTACAGCTTGTGCAGGGAGCTGCCAGGCAGCACAGCACAGCTCTACCTTCTTTCAGTGGCTTTTAGAAAAGCAGGTAGGTGGAAGCATCACTGTTTGCTGTGCCTTACAGAGACAATAAGGCTCTTCAGAATTCAAATCCTGCCTTGAAAGATCTTTGAGGTAGCCTTAGGCAAGCTCCCTCAACATGCAGGCATGCTTGTCTCTGATGCCAGCCTGCATCTGTGTGAAGGAGCAAATGGAGCATTTCACTAGAGATGAATAAATAGCTGCAATGTTTCTGGACTGAAATGAAATACAGCATGCAGTTGCAGGCTCCTTGCAGGGAGCAACAAGGAGCTACTGTACTTAGTACCCAGGCAACAAAGCTGATCACTAGCAAACAGGGCTACTTGGGGTTTTCCTAATCTGAAATTTACTTGTTATGGCTTTCATTTTCAAAGTATGCAGAGCTCCTGCTGACTCAGCATTAAGTGCAATTGTATTACAATGTACAAACAGAGCTCTGTGTGTACAAATACATGTATGGTTTACCGGTCTCATTAAACAGAGATCAGCCAAAAAAGTGAATGCAGTCCAGTGAGCCTTCCATGAGTACATCAAACCCTGCCTTAGGAGAAAACAACCTGACCATGAAGGAGTCAGTTTGATTCCTGGAGTGGTATGCAGCACTAGAGTGCTTGTCTGAGGAATGGAGCTAGAAGAGGCGGGAGGGTAAGTGGAGGTGATGGCAGTTGTTAAGGTCACATGCTCTCTGGTAGAGACAGGAACAGCACACAGCAGTTGAGTTCCAGTTTGGTGTGTTTTGTGCTGGCCCCAGTATCTTCCCAGAAAGCCTTACAAATGTTGCTTCTGCTCCCACTTCTAGAGAATTCTACTTTTATTCATTGTTCCTTTCTTACTGAAATATATGACTCTGGAATCAGCTATCCTTCCTAGTTTTCAAAGCCTACAGTGTTTCAGGTGCTATAAAGTCAGGGTTGGCACATGCTGTCTAAAGTAACCTACTGGCAGAATTGAAATGGCACACACCAGAGCTCAGCAGCTCAGGCATACATGAGAATCACCTAGTTCCCACAGTACAGAAGATACAGCCTTGAATGGGGTCAAAATATTGCCAGTTGTGTGTATTCTGCCTTGGAGACAGAGATCTTCCCAGCTAGCAGGACACTTCAGTCTCTGGTTGGGTAGACTAACGTGCTGCCTGCAGTCATCTCAAAGATCTGTTGACTTCTGCTCTAGTGTTTGCCGTCTGGAAACTCAAGAGTTTCCTCTGCACTTGAGTTTTAATCCCTGCCATTGCACCTCCTCATACAGCCTGTGTGGAAGATACTGTGCTCTGTTTGTCTTGACTACATAGACTGAAGAAGGGGGTGTTACAGCATCTGTGCTGAAACCACAAATCTTTCATGCTGAATAATCCCACCAAGACCATGCTCTTCTCTTTTCTTGCTGCATCCCACTGCCTCATCATACACTGGAAGTCAGCAGGGACTTGCCCTATGAGCCTATTGCAGATGTAAATAATGAGAACAAGGAATAGAAAGGAGGAAGGAAACCTGCTGTAATTACCCAACACAAAAGTAATTAAATAATATAATAATTTCCTCAGGAAAAGATTAGAGAGGATTTTGTGTAATGTCTCAGGCCTGAAGGGCTTAAAAATTCACCTTAGAATGAAAATCTAATTAGAAGGCTACACCTATAAAGAAAAACAGTTATTTTGTAAATCACTCAGTAGAGTTGTGTGGAAAAATACTGGTTTCTCTTTAGGAATAGAATAAACCACTCATTTTATATGAAGACTCAAGACTCAAAATTTAGGGTTTTGAAATTCTTTTCAAGTCTTATTCTACTTTCAAAAGTAAACAAGCTAAAGTAAAATGAAAGTTTTCCATAATATCTTTGTCTGTTTTCTTTCTGATGTCTCGCAACTAGTCTTGGGTTTTATATATTTTTGATAGGTTGGTTTATAAATGTGCAGAGTTTTCTAAAATAAGTATATAAATAGGTATTTTTATACCTATAAAAGTACTGAGTAACTGAAATATAACAATGTTTCCTGAGGAGCAGGTTCAGGTGCTGGTATTGGTCCTTTCTACTGTTCCATTTAATCAAAAGAAGGCAAAATGTGAAGCATTAAGTCATACCTAAGCAGCGGTTTCCATGGCTGCATACTGCTACTGCATTATATGTGAAGCCACTGTTTGTGTCACAATTTGTGTTCTCACTTCCGAAGAAAATAAAGAAGACCCAGAAAGAGGAAGGGACTGAAAAAGAAAGATGAAATTGGAAACACTGTGCATAGCAGCTGTACAAATGCCCCTGTTGCACAAGTTACTGGCTCTCAGGCAGCATCCTCGATGCCTTGCTCTGCCACAGCCCCTCTAGGCCACCATGGGGTGATGCTTGGTGGCAACCTGGCAGTGTGGACTTTCCAGGGGAGGGGCTCCCCAATCTCCAGCTCACACTGCTTCTGCCTTTACCTCACTGCTTCATGGCTTGCACCTCCCAGCCTTTGAGCTTAGCACTGTGCAAGAGCTGGCAACAAAGGAGAGTGCTCTCAGATGAACCTGCAGTGCTGGAGTGGGGAATCTCACACAAAGATCCTCTAGGCAGGAGTGCCCTGAGGAAGAGGCTGCCAGCATCCTCACTGCCTTCGGACACCCAATCTAGGCTTCTTGCATTCACTTGCACTACCTGTGGCAATACAGGATCCAGAGAAACTTAAAAATAGTCTCCCACTGAAATGTTGAACAGTTGCAAAGAGTTGTAGCTCAGATCTCAGACTTCCTGGCAATGTTCCTTTTCTTAGATTGACATGTGGGAAAGACTTGAGCTTTCAGAGTTTAACTGTGAGTTGAAGTCTCTGTATGTAGTTTTTTCAGTTGGAGTTATCTCCACTTCCCATATGGGTTTGTATTAGGCAGCACATAAATTTTAGCACCTCTTACTTCAGTGTAACAAGCAGGTTCACCCTTATGCTTGAGGACCTTATGCCCTTTTCATATCAAATCTTGGAATTCTCCTGTCAAGATTAAGTCATCTCTGAACTGTGTACCAGAAATCTTGGCATGGATTTGACCCAGTCTGTAAGGTAATTACTTCCTGTTCTCACTGAGTATGTTGCTCTAGGAGTAACCTTTAGGTCCAGTGTACTTGTGCTTCATGAATTCCTTCAGTGGCAGAACAGCATAAACTTGACAAAGTGCACGCATTGAATTAGCTTTATTTTGGCAAGCTGTAAGTTATTGCATCACTGTACAGTCTCTGGCAAAACTGAGTGCAGGCTTGCTGGCCTCTGAGAAGTATAATGTGTTGATATGTTGGGCTCAAGATACATGTGTAAAGTTGCAAAGGCACAGGGCAGGAGATGTAGGAAGCGTGGGCTTTGAAAGCCTATCCCCAGTGAGTCAACAGAGCCTAGAGATGATCCTGTGGAGCTTTCTGTGCTTCCATCTGAAGCAGCAGTGGATGCTGCTGCTTAAAGAATCTATTTCAATAGCTGTAACTGGAGCTCAGCAGACCCTGACCCGGGGGAGCAGGGCTCAGGACCTAGTGGAGTTCAGTGCTCCTACTTGATCTCTTTGTTATAGCTGGAGGACAACTACAAATAATTATCTTATTTACAGATAATTTGTCCCAGAAGTTGCAACATAGCTTTGCCTACCCTGGCTCTGCTCCTTCCCCAGCGGAACCTTTGGGTTTTGTAAAATATTGTAAACCTCTCTGAGATTTAGCACTTCCAAAAACAAGGCTGGCCCTTAAAAGAGTCAAAGCCATCACCCAATGGGTTTCCTTGGCAGCACATGTGAAATTAAAGGCTGAATTTAGGACTAATCTCTGAGCAACATTTTCAGAATGGGTGCTGGGGAGGTCAGAACAGAGTTAGAGACTGAGGTCAGTAAACTACATCGTGCACTTACCAGGTCCTGGCAGGGTTACTGAGATCAGCCTTTTTGGGAGGGAGTTTCCTGGGCAGGATCTGTTGGAAGGGGAAGTCTAGAAGAAATGACGTTACGTTGTCTCCTTAAAGGCTTTCTGCTGTCCAGGCTCTGGACAGTTGCCATACTGCTAAACAGTGGTACAAACACAGAACCAGTGTTGGGCTGGTTTTGTTTTAATTTACAAGCAAAGATTTATTCTAGTTTAAAAGCTCATGGCACTATCAAGCAAATGCTCTGGAATATGTCCCACCTGTTAGTTGGTGTTTGAGCTGCAGGGATTGGGTTTTTAGACTAGCTGCTCTCTCAAAGTATTTCACACTTCGGGGCTGGAGGGGTTCACTTGCCATCCACAGCTGTTCATACAGCATGAACCCTGTGTACATGCAGGGCATACTGCAGTCTGCACCAGCTGAATTCATTCCAGGACTCTTCTTATCAATACCTGTTAATGCTCACTTGAACGTATTTTTCCAGCTGTCAATATTGCTTAACTAACTAACTAACTAAAACTGTTAGATTCCTTCCCTTGGAGACAAGGCTCCAAGGAACATTTGCAGATTTCTTTTGAGTAAGAGAAACTCAACATGCATTAGTGGTGCAGAGCTGCTGGAGTGGGGCTGCAGGAATCCAGTGGGAGCCCCATGCCTATCATCATATATTGTATGCAGAAAAAGTGCAAGCTACTCGACAGAGCTCTGCCCATGTAACCCAAACCTGTCCTTCCCCCCATACCCACTCTGCCAGTGGGAATACTGTGATGAGGGCAGAGCTGCTATTTTTGGCTCACAGAGACCACAAGGGGCTGTCCCCAAGCCAATGCTCTGCTTTGAAGCCACATTCTGGGTTAGCTTCCTAGTGCACTGGGACTGGAGCCCCAGACAGCTGCATGGTGCTTCTCTTGGCCTCCCTTTATGGGCTAGAAAATCTCTGTACTGTTAAAAAGACATTACAGAAATAGGCTGCCTGGATTACAGGTGTCTTCTGTGTCTGTGTGGATGCTTAAAAACAAGATTTGTGATGTTTGGATGCCCAAACTTGCCACTCTGGTGAGGCTTGTGTTTTCTGGGGTAGTCAGGCTTTGGGAGAAATTAGGTGCCTCTAAGGTGTCAGATTGGGTATCTAACTGCTGGGGCACCAAAAAGCACCCAATGGGCTTAATCTTTTTCTATTCCTCTTGCCCAGCTGTGTTTGAATGGCAAAAGCATCCCTGTAGCACCAGGGCTGGCTCCAGGAGAGGCCAACAGAAGGGTTCATTGCCCAAGGCTGAGCGAACCAGTGTCTTTATTTCTCTTCAAAGAACAAACTGAAGTCTGTGCTTGGCTGGATCACCAGTACCTCTTGGGGATTCCTCTTGCTGGAGTCCTATTTGGCTCACCATAACATTTCCTCCTTCTGCTTACACCACTTCTTCCTCTCCCCACCTCATCCCCCATGCATACATCGTATTTCCAGCATAGATTTTCCAGACATGTCATTACAACCATTTCAACCACAGTGAGATATTGATCGTGGCAGAAGCTGGATGGTGCATGCATTCAGGTCAGGAATTCCTTCTCTCTGGTTGGAGGATATGTTGTACTTGCTGTTAGGCCTCCAGCGTGTTCCTGGCAGGCAGAAAGTGCCAAGCAGAGATGGCTGGAGGGGAGCCAGTGGTCACAGGGAGCTGGGCTTCCCCTGCGTCAGATGGAAAAGGAAGCTGCTTGGAGCGAGCATGAGCTCCTTGTGCCTGCTGGGATCATAAGGCAGACTCAGCTGCAGGGGGATGCTGATGAGGCATCAGCAGATTCCCAGCAGTGAAAAGCTGAGTCAGCTCCCATCAGCTGTCACACTGGTAGGTGTGCAGAGAGGGCTATGGATAAAGCAAGGTGGATCAAATGCGTTTCCTTTGGCCCCTGCACCAACTCTCAGGGACGTAAGAAACTCAGACTTCTGTTTCTCCGCAGGATGTAATTGCCTTTTATCCCCCTCCACTCTACCAGCTTTCTGGGTTTTGTTTTGCTCATAATCACTTTAACCCAGGATTGCAAACATTATGCTGCTACCAGGGAGCAACCTTCATCTTCTCATTTCTGCCACAGCCATGTGGTGATTGGACAAGCTGGTCTCCTAGCAGGCTCCTAGGTGAGAAATGGCTTGTTCAGAGTTCAGCCGCACTCCCACATGGAGCAAAGCCTCTGTCTGTGACTAATGAGCAAAACCAGGGCTCTGCAGGCTTAAATTCTCTTACTTCTTTTATAACAGGCTTTCTGTGTGATTGTGGTCAGTGTGCCCTTATCTCTCGCATGAAATAACATTCACCTCCCAGCTAGTTTGCTGGAAAAGTTCAATCAGCCATGAAGCCACTTAGATTCAGGGATGAAAGCCTTGGAAAATGAGGTAAGTGGTGTGTGGGAAGTGGATACTTATCTAGACCCAAGCAGACCTTGGAAGCTCACAGGTCAGGCTGATGCTGCTGTTCTACTCTGGCCAGGAACTGACTGCTCCTCCTTTGGACCTTTGTCATCTTGCTGATGCTGCTGCAGGTCCCATGAGAGCTAACACAGGGACACAGGGATGCCGCCTGGTCCCCTACAGTTTATTTACTTACTCACATTTTGTTTATGTGGAGTAAATACAGGGGGAAGTAAGCGCAATTTCTCACTCCTGGCTGTTGGTACCTCCCCCTGCTTTGCTTGCCTGGATGGGAGCCGTGGCCCATCACTGCCTTATGGAGCTGGATGAGGACCATATGGCAGTGGTGTGACATGAGGAAGCAGTCATGGAACTGGTCCAAGAGCATAGTACTTCTGTCCTTGCAAGCACAAAACCCCCCTAAAATATAGGATGCGTTCCCAGAGGGATTGTATCCCATTGCAGAGCGTGTATGTACATACATGGCTAGGTGTGGGAGGCACACTTTCCGACTCCTTGCTTTTGACCTCCTAATGGATGTGATGGTTTAATCTTGCCCTGGGATTCCAGTTTGGGTGGGAGGGGTTGCTCAGCCTCAGGTCCTGCATGGTGGAAACAAGTTTTGGGCAAGATCTGTGGGATTTCTGAAGGGCTGAGTGCAGCTGAGGAGGGTCAACAGGGGCAGCACCTTCCACCCAGCATCATCACGAACATTCCCGATGAGGGGCTGCTCTTATCAGGACTACTTTGGCCATGCCAATTAGGAACAATCACATGCTTGTTTTTCCAGAGAAGCCATGGCTACTGGTTTTACTAGCAGCAGCCACTTGCATGCAGGGAGGGGAGACGGGATGGGGACAGGTAGGTTGGCTGTTTTGCTTTATCAGCAGACATGGCTGCACTAGAGCATCATCATGCTAAATCACCAGGATTAGCATCATCCTAGATCTGATTTTTCCAGTCAACAGCAGAAAGAGAGGCACCATCCGGATCTGGTTTGGCCCTTGGAAGGCTTGAACTGCAGAGACCAGGACAAGGGGACCCTAGGAGGGCCAGCTGCTGCAGGCAGGGGAGGAAAGGCTTGTGTTTGCATGAGCTTTTGGGTGGCTTTTTCTCACCCAAAAGGCCCATGTGGGTGTGAAAAGCATGTGAGGAGGACCACATCCTGATTTCTCATCTGCCCCCTCCAACTCCACCATGCGATGCAAGCAAGCAACAGCCACGTGCCTGATGTAGCTGTCCTCAAGTGCAAGCTCCTCTGAGCTTAAGGAGAGAAACCCCCCTTCTTCAGCCCCTCCTTCTCAGCCATGTGTAGGGGAGAGACTGTCTTCATTGCAGCACATGATGCCTGTGGGGAGAAATCCTGCCGCTGCTGGTCCCAGGCTTCTGCTGGTCCCAAGCTAAACTTGCACCAGGCCTCTGGGATGGATCCTGATCCTGTGCTGTACTGAACCCACCTAGCACCATCAAAGCAGTTGCTCATTCGTTCAATGCTGGTACCTGCATGAGTGCCTGGCACTACAAAGCTGGGAGAGGAGCTTGGAAGAGGAAGTCCAAACCCTGGAAAAAACAAGGAATAATCAGATATCATTAAGACCTCTTGCTAAAGCCACCAGACCAAATGCAAGAGCCTTTCTGTTCCTATTCTGTGTTGGTGCTGCCTTTGGGCCGTTCCTAGTCACTGCTGGTTCCCTGGGAGTCTCCAGTGGGTCACCAGGCCTTTTTCTGCTACTTCAGTAGGGCATTCTGCTTCACAATCCCAAGAACACCATTGCCTGCAGTTACTATGGGTAGGCAGGAGACGCTGTGTATGGCCTTGAGCCTGCAGTTACCTTCCAGAGCTCTCCCAGGCACACCCAAACCGGTCAGACACACCAACAACCAGGACCAGCGATTGCACGGAAGTGAATCTCCAGCTCATGTTAATAGCTCCAAACCTAAAGGTGCCGGAGGCCACTTACAGAAGCTTTGAGAGTTTGGGAAGTAAATTATCTTAATAGTTTAAACATATAAACACACTGACGTATTATACCGAGGGTGGAATAACTGTCTGCTGATCCACGTGTTCACTGGTAAGCCAGAGGGCAGCTTCTTCTCCGCGTGTTTGCCTTGAGATGGGGAAATCTGCATGAGGGAGAAATGAAGGTTATGGCTCTGTGCTTTGATAGCCCTAGTGATATTTCCTGGTAGGATTTGCAAAGCTATCTTCCACCTGTCTGCACTCCTGTATGTATTTAGGTATTTTGTACTTATTTATTTATTAATCTAGAAAACAAGATACCTGTTTGTATGTAAACACTATGCTGTTTACCTGAACAGCTTCCACCACCCAGAAACCACCATCCTGTCCATCTCCTGCAAGCACCCCTGGGTCGTCACCCACTCCTGTCACTCTGAGTGAGCTTTGCACCTCGGATGGTTGAATCCTGGTCTCTCTGTGATGCCTCATTCCAACTGCTCTCTGGCATAGAGCAAGCATCTAGTCCTGTTTCTTCCATGGGGAAGAAAGAGCTGGAAAGAGCCTGCCCTTGCTTGGGAGCTGTGTTTAAGCTCAGGTTGGGCAGTGAGTGAAATGTGCAGCAGAGCCCGACGGCTCTGCTGCAACAGGGAGAGCGAGCACACCAAACCAGCTGCTCCCCTTGCCCCAGGTCATGCAAGAAGGGCTCTCTTTCAGCCTTCCCCCCCTATGCACTGGCTCTTCTTTTAATTAGAGAGGAGCAGCTGTGAGCCTCTAATAACCATTCTGTGCTGAGCAGCTGCCGCTGGTATGTTGGTGCTGGCTCCTCATCCCTGTTGCCGAGCCAGCCCTCCCCTGCCGCGGTGCTGTGCGGTGCAGCAGCGTGCCTGGGCTTCCTTCTCCTGCAGTGAGCCCTGGCCAGCTGTGGGAAGGTCACCAGGAATGTAAGCAATTCATCTTACTGGAAACCATGGCCACTAACAGAGGCACAGGCTGGAGGTGGAGTTGAAACCGGGTCTTTTCCAGTCATGGGGGCAGGAGAGGGGATGGGGAAGGCTTGCAATTGCTTCTTTTCCAGTAAAGCTTTATGAGATGGGTAAAGGAGAAGCAATTAGATGTCTAATGTTTGATCAAGTGAGAGGAGAGGTTTTGCAACCATTCCCCTGGAACTGGCCTGCCAGTGTTTTCACTTCCCTCAGCAACGGACTTTGTAAGCACCGCAACTCTCCTCAACGCACCTGGAAACGGGAGCAAAGGTCCCTGTTGTGTGCTGTGATTCCTATCTGCTGTGTTTACCTCGTGCCTGAAGAACTGAAGCCCCCCAGCAGCCCTGTTTATGAGAGGTCAACACCTGAATTTGCCATCCAGAGCTTACACAGGCTACTTGTACTACCCCCGGGGGGCTGAGGGGCAATGGAGGGTGGAAACCGAGTGTGTAAGTGCTGTGGTGGGGCTGGCTGCTGACCTGATGCATCAGTGCTTTGCCCCTCCTTCCCTGTTCTGAGAGCACACAGAGCTCATCTTGTTTCCCTCCCAGGGTCTGGTTCAGTATGTTACTGATCTGTGCCTGTGCTCACAGGAGCAGTACCACATTGTAGAGGTCTGTTATTACTGCCACGCAGACAGGTATCTGCTGAATTGCATTGCTTTTGTCCAGAGCAATTCACAAAGCAGCTCATGGCCTTCCCAGATGAAAGGACACCAGAACCCTGAGATTTTCCCACAAACTTGTCCTTTCCATCCCACTTCCTGTCCTCCATGTATCACTGCTTCACAACTGCTGGCTGCCTCCTGGTCACTTGCTCTTCTGCTTATTGCTTTCTGAGGATGCCTCACAGCAGATGGCTGGGGACAGTGTCAGACTGGGTTAAGCACACAATGATATTTCCCCCACACTGTTCTTCCAGCCTCCTGCCATGTGCAGCTCAGGGCCTTACTTGCTTCTGATAAGCCTCACTGATGTTTTTAATTCCATTTACTAATTCAATTGACTATTTAAACTGTCAGATACTAGCTTCCACAGCATCCCCTACCAAGTAGTTCTCCCACCCAGCACAAGAACTATCTCCTTTAGTTAGCTGACTTTTCACATGATGGTTTAATTTGTCCTTGCCTAGATCCTGAACTGGCAAGGGAACAGCAGAGTCATTCTCTGTTCACCTTCTCTAGACTCTTCCCAACTTTGATCCCTTCCCCTGGGCCTTATCCTGCTCTTTCCTGCAACCATGAGACTCTGCTACCTAGGGCCATGCCTGTCTGGTTCACTTGGTCTGGCTTGTTGGGTTTGATCCGGAAAAAACCCCTTGTGAAGTTATGGGATCAGCACCTGGCTGGCTCAGTTGCTTTGATGACACTGGAAGGCCACTAGCTTGACTTGCTTATTGTGCTGATGAGAAGTGTGCTGGCCAGTAGCCATGAAAGGGCTACCACACCACTCAGCAGGCAGCTTAGTCAGATAAGGAGCTTTCGGTGCCTTCCTTTCAGCTGTGCCTGCAGTAAATAGCCACTCATTTGCAGGCCTGTTAAGCAGAAAGCCACTCAATGACCTGTAGTTTGTAGAGCCAACTCTGGGAGGTCTAAAGCAGGAAAGGAGACATTGGGAAAAGGAGGAGAGACAGGGAGAAGCCAGACTTGTGGGTCTGTTGGGCGGCTGTAAAGCCTGGTGTGTCTCTGTAACAGGAGATAAGTCTCTGGAAATCTGGAAAAAGAGACCTGGAGAGTTTGTAAGCTGCCCTTGGAAAGAACCTGACAGTCCTAGGAAGAAGCAGCACCTTAGTCTGGGCTCTTCTCTGCGTTGCTTTGCTCCAAGATAAATGGTCTGTTGCACTATTGCTTGGCATAGCATTTCACCCTTGCTTAGCCTGGGTAATCAAAATGAGGACGAGAGGAAAGGATCCAGTGCCCTTAGGATAAAAAACCCTTAAGAGTTTTGTCACCCTTTTCAGGAGAGGACTGAATACATCTGGAAAGGAGAAGGGATGGGGAGCTCATGTATGAGCAGCCCTTCCTGTCCATGCCTTTACGCTTGTTCACAATAAAGATCTGGTAGGGAACAGCACTTGCTGTCTTTCTTTTCTTGATTGCTTAAGATGAAATTAAAACACTGATCATGCCAGAAAAACCAACGCTTTACCCACCTCTAGCAAGCAAGAGCAGCCAAGAAACAGTGCTCAATTTTGGATAAGAAATTGCTGTTTATGCATCCCAAAACAATCTTTAAAGCAGAAATCAGATTGGTCAAACTTCCTGCACAGAAAAACTGAATATTCATGATTTCTTTACCGCAGAACAAGCTGATGTATTTCCTTCTGTGATTTCTCATCACCGACTGGGTGGGACACTGCAAGACAGCACCAGCAATCACTGCTGGAGTTAGAAACAGCAAAGAGAACAGGAGGTGACTGGCAGAAATATTCTCCTGTGGGTGAGACCTAAATCTCAGTCTAAATAAACACTTCCCAATAACTTGATTCCTGAAAAAAACAGGACTAAGAGGAGGAGCCTTTAAAACTGACAGAGAAATTTAACTCACTACCAACCTGCAACAAGATACTGTCTTTAGACTAGCAAATCTTCTTCCTAGAAGGGGGCCTTATAACACCACCTCCTCCTTCTGTGCCAACCAGTCCTTATGACTCTGAGCCTCCTTCCACTAGCAGGCTTAGAAGACCCCTAGAACCTCCAGGCAAAGAACACAGCCAGAGTTTGCCCATAGGTACAAGTGCCCATAATGTCTCTGTACTCACCCAGCAGCTACCAAGCCATCAGTACAGATGTCTGCCTTGACATCTGTGATACTTGGGTGTTCTCTCAGTGCACACAATAGCAGGAAGGTTAAAGTCTTTGATGTCTGTCTTGGGGAAGGGAAATAGCAATCGAGCATCATCACATCACTGAGGGGAACAGCACATTTCTGATGGTGCAGAGTGGGCTTTCATGGCAGGGAAGTTCTGGAGAATCTGTGGGCCAAGGACACCTTGGCATTACCAACTAGACCCTGGCATCCTTCTGTGATAACAACCTGAAGGCAGAGGAGTCTTGCCTGCTCCTTTGCAAGGGCTGAGTGAGCAATGGAGGGACAGGAGACCATTCACTGACTGGCTTGTCCTAGAAAAGCCTCCTAATGCTGTGAACCACCAGTGAGCTCTCTGTGAGGCAGTGAACACTCCCATTTTCAAACAAACTTGCTAAGTGGCTGTTGTTCACCCCACAGAAGTTACTTTGAAGAATGAATTGCAGAGCTAATACTTAAATAAGAGCACACAGTGGAGTCAAATGTCTCCCTGACAATCATGCCTTATCCAGCGCTTATGGGCCTTAGTTAAAATCACCATACACATGCCATTCCACCACTGATGTGCTAAGAAATTGGTTTGCTGTACTAGAAGAACAAGTTATCACCCTGCTCAGCAAGAGAGGAGCCAATATTGATGAAGCTGGCTCAGACCAGGGCTTATATGGGGAACAATGTGGTGCAGAGGATGCGGCCTAATTAACTCCAACAAAACCGTGGAGGGATGGTATTTTGGATGCCAGCTTGGAAAATCTGGCCTCAAGGTGACAGTGAGAGCTGCTCCACATACAGCTTCCTTGCAGCTCCTGGAAAAGGCCCAGCAGGCACTGTAGGACACAAAGGAGAAAGGCGGAGCTGCTAGATGCTTGTGGAGAGCATCCGTAACCTCTTGCTGCTCTTGGTGAAACCAATCCATATTGATACGTGAAGTCATCTCAGCTCTGCAAGACCATAAAAAGCACATGATAAATAAGAGGGCTAGGGGTAACATGCTTTCATCTGGTTTTGCTATGCAGTTGTTTTAACTCTTCTTTCTCTATCCAAAACAATAGGATCTCATTGTGTTTTATTTTTAACAAGTATGTCCTGTGGATGTTGGAGCTGAGGCTGTTGCAGCTGGATGCCAGCAGGGAATGGGAAGTCTTTGCACATGCTGCTAGAGCTAGAGCCATAGTCTCAGCTGTGCCAATGTCATTTTATGCCAGGCATAAAACCCAGGAGTCTAAGGATGCTTTAAACACTTAGAGGAATGAGCCATCTGAAAAGCAGGAGAGATTCTCTCTTTCAGAAGATATGCTAAGTTGCATACAGGTTACAAAGCCAAGAACTGTGGAAGGAGGTGAGAAAGGAGGCAAAACACCATCCTGTAGTGCTTTCCTTCCCTCCTCATCTCTTTTCACTCCTTACCCCACCTGTACTTTGATGATTTTCCCAGAGAAGCCTTGGATCAGTTCCATTCTGTCTCTCCAGCCCTGGGAGCTCTGCTTGCTCTCTATCATGCCAGCCAAATCCATCCAGATTTCTTCCCCAGAGCATTCATTAGCTGACTCTAACCCACCTTGTTGGGATTATAGCTACCTTTGATCCTGCTGCAGTTAGGAGACATGCCACGTAGCATATCTAATTTAGATTTGCTTTGCATCCTGTGGCACGGATGGGGGAGTGGATCTCCTGGGAGCCTGCTCTGAAGAAAGCAGCAGCTCCCCACTGCAGCCAGAGCTGAACGAAACAGTCTTTATTTTCCCTTTTTGTGGGAGGTGCCACAGAGAAAACTCTTTGGTGCTTTATATTCCAATTATCGCCAAGTGCAGCCTCACTACTTGGTTTGCTGTTACTGCACATTAGAGATGAGTTGATGCATTGACAAGGAGTCAGTTAGCTAAACCAAACTTGGAAGTCATGGCAAGCAATGTTTCCTAGACAATTACAGCATGGCCTGAGGAGTATTCCTGTACCCAGAAGTAGAGGTGATTTAATCACCTGTAAAGCATATTTAGGGTCTCAACTAAGCATCTAAGTGTGAAACAAGGCAAAACCAATATGAATGGTGTAAGGAAGTTAGCATGGGAAGAGTTGGCTTTGTGGGATACTTTGGATCTGTACACTGTCCTGATGGCATGTTGTTCTCGGGGTGTCGTAATTACCAGTGAGGTAGGAAACAGCAAGCAACACCAGAAGATTGGCATGAGTTGTTTGTAGGGTGCATGTGCAACCAACATCTGCGCTGCTGCTTTATTTCCCTCTGCAGATACTAGGGCCAGGCAGCCCTTCAGAGGGCTTTTTTTGCTTTTCTGCTCTGGAACATGTTCAAGGGCTTGAGGAACTGCCTACAATTCACCTCTCCCACTGCATACCGGCCTTTAACTGCAGACGGAATAGGTCAAGATACAATGTTGACCAGTTAAAGTTTCCACCCCCCCCCAGTACACCTGAATCGCATGTGCCACTGATGTGCTCTCTGGCTTGGAAAGGCTTATCAGTCACTCAGGCTGCTGACCTAGCATGTTTCTTCCTCCTGCTAGGGCCTGTGTTTCCTCCCTTGGTGGATGCAGCTGGCTTTAGCTGAGAGAGGTAAGACATAATCATAAAGCAGTCAACTTGTAAGTCATTTCCAGCATGGGGACCTGTGTTCTGCAGCACCTGTGGTGTGGGTGCAGACAAGCAGGAGAAGTGAGGAAGGAGAGGCTGTGATGCTGTGGCCAGGAAGGAAAAGGGAAGATGTCTGTGATTTGTTTGCAGCTGTGAGCAGGGGAACAGGCAAAGTAGTTTAAAGCTCTCCTTACTTTATGGGGAGAGGGACTTTTCCCCTTAGTTTGTGGGGTTTTTTTGTTGGTGTGTGTCTTCCCCATTGGGAAAATAGATGACATGAAGAGGAGATGCTGGGGAGGAAGGGGTAACTGAGGAGCTAAGCTGACTGAAAGATATGTATGTTTGCAATGATAATGAAAAGTCATAATTTTCTATGCAAAAGAGGAATTCAGGCAAGAAATAACTCCCTTTCAGACTATTTTAGCAGAGGATTGGGAGTGACTCAGCTGGCAAGCACTGCTTTTAGAGAAAGTGGGGAGCTGTGGTTAACCCTTCAAACACAGCTGGCTTGATTTCCCCTTTGAGATTCAACTGGAGCACTGAAACTGCTGTTTGTTAGCATCTATATTGCTTGCAGCTGGTGCCTGGGGCCTTGCTGTGCTGGAGCTCCTTCTCCAAAACCCCAGGCAGCAAAAGAGCAGTCAGGGCAGCTGTGACGTAATGTTCTTCCAAAGCCAGTACCAGGTTCAAGTGGGGTATGACCTGTTCACCAGGCCAGTAATTTTTGCTTAACTGCTCTGGCAACATTAACTGGAACGTTGTGACCACCCTGCCCAAGGCCATATGCTGCCATGAATGGAAAAACAAGTTTATTGCAGCATGCTAAACTCCTGGCAGAAACCTGAAGTTTTAACACCCTCTAAAGCAGTGTTGCTGTTACTGAGATTTAAAATACAAGCTTGCTCTCTCTGGATGCAAGTTCTCTGCTGTTTGATCTCAAGGAGCATGTTTTTAAGCTTCTTCTATTTGCTTAAAACTGAAAGTCATGCCTGGTTTCTTATTTTGGCTTCATAATTTTATCTTTAAGCTTCATTATACCAGGTGAAACCTAACCCTGGCTAGTTAGAAAGTCAGTATGTGTAAACCACTGGTACAGTGGGCCCAGCCATTTGCCCTGAAAGAACCAGGATGTGGCTGTGGTATCCCGGGAGCTGTTGGGTGCTCCATCTGTGAACTTGGTATGAGCAAGGCTTTGATTGCCAGCCTAATACCTTAGCCCACATGAAATGTTTGTGACTCAATTACTGCCTACTCACTTTAGCTTAAAATGGTGAAGACCCACACATCTAAAATGTGGAAGCAAATTGTTCTGCATGTCAACTCTCACAAAGACATGGCTGTGACAAGGTTTGTCACAGAAGTGAGTTGGGCCAACCAATAGATAAACCAGGTAAGTTTTAAGGGATATAAAGCATTACTTTAGTCTTATTTATGACCGTGTCTCTTGTTACAGGAGCTTACTGCCTGTGCATCTCGGTGCTCCTCAGCCTGCAGCAGAGGTAGAAGAGGCATTTCCCAGGCTGCAGTGTCCTGGGCTGAGTGCAAGAGGAGAGTGCCACCCCCTGGGTATCCAGCACGGGCGATGCTGCAGGGAATGTGTACTGCCAATGGGCAGGTGCTGGCTCGGGGATAGTTTGGCCCAGCTTGGACTTGGATTGACACAGTCCTCAGCCCATCCTGCCTGCTAGATGGTGCCAAGGGAGGCTTTGTCTGGAAGCTACCTCACCTTCAACTTGCCTGACCATGACTGCTTTGGGAGCAGCACAGGTGCACCTTTGCTTCCCTTGCAGACATTGTCTTCTATCCATCACATCATCTACTCTCAGAAATCCACCTCTGGTATTTGTTAATTCTTTTGGAGTGCTGTCTTTACACCCATCGAGATGCCTGATTTTTTTGTGCTCATGCCCCTATATGTCCCTTGTCCCTCTTCAGCCCAGTCTTCTTTCCTAGCTTGAAATGAGCCCACACACACCAAGTCCAGGAGATACCATAACTGTGAAAAAACTATTTTTAAGAGCTGCTCAGGATGGGTAGGTTTCTAAATACACAAACTACTGCTGCCCTTGAAGGAGAAGACCAAATAGCTCTTAAAGCAAAAAGGAGTGGCTTTGAGGTTACCCAAAATGCTAAAAAAGACATGTTACGGAAAAAGTAAACCCCATCCTTCACACCTGCCTGAAGACACAAATAAGCTACTTCTTGTGCACCATTTGGTATTTGTGGAGGCTGTAGTAGAAACTATGCTTATGTCAAAGCTTTCCTTAAGTCAAAGAAAAGCCACTTACAACCTCTACAGAATGAATGTGTGAGCATCTGAAGCCAAAGCCTAGGAACATCTTTAACTTGGGTGCACAGGCAGGATTTACAAGTGAACAAAACACCAAAGTGACTGCTCTAGGAAGAGAGATGATGGCATTCCCGCAAACCCACCCCAGGGCAACGCCAAGTTTGTCTCTTACATTCTTAAAGCCAAGTTAATTCTTTTGTATTCCAGGTGTGCAACAGCTGCATTTTCCCTTGGAACGAGGTTTATTAAAAGTCTGACTGGGTAAGAAAACCCAGTCAGTGTCTCCTGGCACCAGCCTTCTAGGTTTGCTGTCCACCTGAGGCCTTGACTAAGACCTTCTCCTGACATGCTTCCACTAAGAGCTTACCAAAAGCTAACGGGTAAAAGAAGTTATTAATAGTGGTATTGTAGTTCATGAAGGATGGATTGGTCTTAAAGGAGAAATATCTTCATTTTCTCCTCACAAGCTGAAAAATGACACATTTAATTATTTGCAAACAGACTTTATTATATTTCCTGCGGAACCACTCCTGCCCTGGCGCACATACCAAACCATTGAACCATTTTCTGTACTAGCAGAAACTCATCTTTTGTTTGTAGGAAAACTCCTTTTCAAGGGATACCAATTTAAAAAAAAAACATGCAGCTGAACAGCTGCTCATTTCCTCCTACTCTGTTGTCTTGGCCAATACTGGAATATGTATCAGAGTTCCAAGTACTCTTACAGGGAAAGGCAGGGAAGAGCTCTACTTTAGATTAGAAAACACCTGGGTTTTGGAGAGCCTTCCCCAGCAACCTGATAAAAGCACCAACCAGTAATAATACAATAGGTAGATCTCCTCCTGCCTTTGGAAAGGAGCTCTTTTTAGAGCCTGACTAATGCATTAGAAAGGATTATAAGATTAATGAGCTCCTAAAGGGTAAAGACCCACTTCTAGAAGATGCCCAGTAATTGTTTATTTCAAGGACAGTAATGCTGCAGTGAAAATGAACAATGTTTTCATGAGCCTTGGAGTTAGTACATCCAGAGATGCACAGAAGGTTTGTCAGCTCCCTGGACATCCACCCAGGGAATCCACAAGTATTTTGGTACAAGCAAATTCTCTATTAAATTAATTAGCTTTATGAATAAAAAAGTTCAGGTTAAGACAAGGACGTTGCTTTGACGTTTCTCCTTAGGCAGTCACCACTCAGAAAACGATCTTCAACTCAGGCTTGGACTCCTCCAGCGCTCTCAGTTCATCATCCACTTCAGCACTCCACAAAATGTCGTACAAACTAACCCAAACAGAAAGGTAAGCTGGTTTAGTGAGCATCCTCCGCTAAGGAAAGAGAAAGATGCACAAATGGACAATATGGGAAGATCATATAACAGAAAGAGCCCCATCTAGGTTTAAGAGACTGGCCCAGCAGCCAGAAACACGCCTTACAGGATAGGACCATATTACTCCCTCCCCAGCATCACCTCCTTGTTCTTGGGCCCTACGGACCAAAGCAGATCAAAGCACTGTGGTCATGTCACTTGGAAGGGACAAGACAGGTTTTGCACCATGCAGATGGCACCTGACCCACCACCCCCTCCCTAGGCCACCAGTTGCCCTCAAGAGGAATTCCCAGAGAGCCGGTGCTTGCATTCCCTCCCTGAGCCCACCACCTGCGGGGGAACACACACAGGACCACAAACACCTCTCACATTAACTGCTGCACATTGCAGCTGGGGTTCCTCAAGGCTTCGCAGATCTTCCTCATGCCTTCATCTTCCAGTGGGTTGTAGCTCAGGTCCAGCTCTGTAAGGCACTGCTTGGTAGCCATGACAGTGGCGAGGGTTGCACAGCAGGCTGATGTGACATCGCAGTTACCCAGCCTGCAGAGAGAGGAGGGACAGCTGCAGTAAGCAATGGCTCCAGAGACCAGCCCACATCCAGGCAGCAAGCACAGATGCCCCTAGCATGGACTACAGATCCCTGTATCCTTGAGGCATCAGCAGGGGCTGGTCCATGGTCTTCCCACAGAGACAGCTGCCCTCCTTGTGACTGCTGAACACATAAAAGTCCTCCCTGAAAGCTCAAAGGCATGTGGCTTCAGCTGGAGAAGAAACCTTAAGAATATATTCCCAACTTCTGTTTAGCCTGGAGATGAGAAGGCTGTGGGGAGATCTTGTAACAGTCCTCCAATATCTAAAGGGGACCTATGAGAAATCTGGAGAGGGACTTGTAGCAACAGCACAAGAGGGAATGGCTTTAAACTGACAGAGGGGAGATTTAGATGAGATATTAGAAGTTTTTCACTATGAGGGTGGTGAGGCACTGGCACAGGGTGCCCACAGAAGCTGTGGCTGCCCCATCCCTGACAGTGTTCAAGGCCAGGTTGGACAGGGCTTTGAGCAGCCTGGTCTAGTGGAAGTTGTCCCTGCCCATGGCAGGGGTCAGAACTGGATGATCTTTAAGGTCCTTTCCAACCCAAACAATTCTATAATTTAATGATTCTGTGAACTCCAACATCATGCATAATCTTCTCTTTGGTTTCAAGTGATCATAAAGTGCCTCTAAAGTTTATGACTTGAAACTTGCTACCACTTCTCTAAAAAGGGCAACTGAGGACTCTCAGCTGAGAAACAAGTAGCTTTAACTGGTCATCAAACACATATTTTTGGGCAGAGACTTCAAGTATTACTGATGTCTCTTGCTCAACCCCCTCACTGTGAGCTTCAGGCATTGCAGCACAGCTCCAGCTTCTGTCAAATGACGTGGAGGGCAGGAGCATGGTGCTCTGAGCACCATGCAGGCCACAGCCACACCAGTCCAGAGCTTGGTGCCCACCTGGGAAGGGAACAGGCAGACAGAGAAGGCAAGTCCCACCACAGAGCTGCACAGGATGCTCCAGCTGGACAGGATCCTCCTCCTCCTACTGGTGAGACTGGATCAGCACTTACGCTAGCACCCACAGAGACTATGGAAAGCAAGAGGCAACTGGTGAATTCAGGCAGGCTTTGCACTGTGACTGGCAGGCATGAGAATTAATGTGCCAGACCTGGACCAGCAGCTCTTCCATCTCAGTGTCACATCTGAGAGAGGTCCTGTGGGTGAGTTCAGAGAAGGGCACAGGAAGCTCTATGGTGAGCAGTTCACAGAACAAAGCAAGATCCCTGCAGCCTCCCCACCCTTTGCTTCAGATCCTGAAGGTACAGGAAAAAAAATACTATGCTACCACCTATTGCTATCTTCCTCTCTCTACATGCTATTCTTGGAAGGGTAACACAGCAAGAGAGAAGATGATTTCTGAGGGTGCACCTTACCATAGGGACTGGATGTTGCAGTTGGGGTGCAGCAGCCCTTCACAAATGAGTTCAACACCTGCATCTCTCAACTTGTTCTCACCCATGTGCAGTACTTTCAAGTGCTTGTTCACGCTGAGAGCAGAGCTGACGGCCTTGCAGCAAGCAGTTGTGAGCCCACACTCCCTAACCCTGCAAGGCAAAACTGACATGAGATGTACATGGGGGATCTAGAGAGTATCAGGCATCATTCACTTCACATTTGCTTCATAGGAGCCCAGATAGGGGGACCAGAGGAACCAGAGCCTTCCTACAATCACCACTCTCAACCCACTGTCAGCTCAACCCTTTCTAAACAGCACCTCTCCCACTCTATATTTGGGATGTCTGTCTTGGAGCATGCATCTAGGGAAGGCACCTGCCCATAAAGTACAGGAATGATGTGTGCTGCTCTCATAGTTGCTCTCAGCTCCACTGTGCACTCCTGAGGCACCGTATCAACTCCCAAGGCCACCAGGGCAGGAGAAGAACCCAGCGGGGGCAGGAGCTGGAACTCCAGTTTAGGAATGTTCAAGTGCTGCTTGTTCAAGTTCTAGGTGAAAGAACAATCTTCCTCTCCTGTCCATGTGAAACCACAACATCCCAGCATAAAAGGCAATGCTGTCAGCAGAGAGGATGCTGAGAACAGTTTACATCTTTAAAACCTTCTTTTGGCTCATCAGTGAAACAGCCTGAATCCAGTGGAGGACCTGAGATATCTGATCAAAGCACTCAATTTGCTCATACATAAGGACTTTCAAACTTCAAAAGTCTCTTAGTTGCCGTTTGTTGCAGTGTAAAACATATTAGCCAGAAGCTCCACAAGTGATGCTTGGTCTCCTGTTGTTTACAACAGGATGAGAATGGGGAGGCCATTGCAACTGAGGATCTAGCTGGTGGCCATTACTTCACCTGCATCTTTGTCTCCAAAGGCAGTGGGTATGTGAAACTTGACAGCAGCTCACCATAGCTCCTGGAGTTTAGATCTGGGATCCTTGAGCGCCTGACACAGCATTTCCATCCCCGAGTCTCTCAGATTGTTGTCTATCAGACTGATCTCTGTGAGGCTCTCTTTTGTACTGATGAGTCTGGAGAGATTGTTACAGCTAGCACTTGTGAGATCACAGTCCCATAACCTACAGGGAAGAACAAAGTATTATTTCTCCCAAAAAAATGGCTTAAGAATAGAAAACAGAGTCCTATTTTAGCATTCTGATGTCTTGTTACATCATATCATTTTCTTCTATCCTTTACAAAACCCGTTCCTGCTTCATACCACACAGCTTTCTCCTTACATTCTACCCATTGCACCAAAAGCTCACAAAAAAGAAACAGGGTCATGCAATTCTAGTAGAAAGACAGCTCGACAGGAAGCCAAGACAATGCCATCACCAGTTTCAATTCACCCTCTCCCCAGTTTGTTCCAAACGATCTCAGTGCGGTTCTCCTCTCACATGGTGTCATCCACCCACTTTTGAGAACAAATCTGCAGCAGAGACATTCTTGTTTCACTAGGGGGTGTAACTGAGAAACGTTCTGCTTAGGAGCAAACCAGCTGCACCAGGTAGATTGCTCAGAGGCCGCAAAAGAGATTTCAGTAACCTCTGTCTACCCTTACCATAACTTCTGGATTCTGCAGTTAGGATGCATCAGTCCTTGGCACAGCAGAGCCAGACCGGAGTCCCCGATCTTGTTATCCCCCACAGAGAGATCTATCAGTGACGACTTGCTACTGAGAACAGCGCTGATCTCCTGACAGCTATTGCTGGTTATGCCACAGTTCTCCAGGCTGCAGAAAAAGAGCACAGCTGGAGTTGCTGCTCCAGACCCGCGGTGTTAGATACAGCCCAACACCCCCAGCTCAGAACGAGGAGGGTCTATGGGCTGGTTCCTTGCTGGACACTGCTAGACCCTGCAAGACTCAGATACAGGTATCCTAGGTGGGGTCTGAGTGAGGCAACACACAGCTCCTGCACTCCACAAGGCTGCAGAGCACTTTGACTGACCCATTCACATCCATTAATGCAAGGATCAGTTTCACCAGATTGTCCCTTTGTATTCACTGTCCTTTTTAAGATGAACTTTTGGCTGTACCTCACAGTGAGTACCTGGCTCCCTATCCCTGCTGAAGCACAGGGACAAGATAAAATGAATCATGCTTCTCTCCTAAACCCAGCTTTAACCCAGACACGAGGCCAATGTCTTGAAGCAAAAAGGGGACCTAAATATACATACTCAGCTGGCTGGTAATTCAGGGGTAAGAACTGGAGCCACTGAGGATTATTGCTCCTCTGCTCTGAGATACTGGCTAACAGTTACCCCTTGTCATTGCAGATTCAACCTGGGGTACACGTTCACACTGTCCCAGCAGACATAAGAGTAAGCTCAGAATCCCATACAATGAAAAAATAAGGACAAAAAGATCCCCAAAATGAAAGCCCCAGACATCTGCTTGCAGTTTCCAACTACAGAAATCTGAGCCAGCAAGAAAACTGCCCTGAATTTCAAGAATTCCTGACAATAATTTTTGCTGTCTTGGGGGTGGTATAACTAGTAGCAGGACTAGTTCCAGCTAGAGTCGGCCAGCTTTTCCTTACTGTAGTAACTCTAGGTTGCAGCTTGCCTCCACCAGTCCTCGGCACAGCTGCTTTACTGCTGTATCTCCCAGCGTGTTGTTACTCAGGCTGAGCTCCTTCAGGGTGGGCTTGCTTTGCAGAGCAGCATTGAGAGCTTCCACAATATCAGCTGTGAGTTCACAATACTCCAGCCTGCAAGAAGAAAAGAAGTCCAGAGGTAAAACAACTGTCTTCACCACATCCTGCTATCCACAAGGCATCAGCTGGGCAAAGTGTGTGTTAGCCAGAAAAGATGCCAGCATGAGCTGAGACCAGGCAACACATGGAAAGAGAGGTAACTACAAGAGTTTTTAACAGCACATCCCTGTTCATTTCAGGAAGCATTAATTCCTAAACTAGACCCCAGGAACCCTAGCAAGACTAATTACCTACCCCATTTTTACACTAGTCATCTGTGACACCAATGCACAGGCTGCCTGGAACACATGACTGAGTTTTGCATTGCAACACATCACACAGCATCACCACCAAGCCTTCCCAGGAAGAAATAACTGGGGACTGAGAATAGGCCTGGATCCTGCTCAGACATAAAACAAGGACCACGTGCAGCAGAACCAGACCTTCCCTGGGTGTCTGAGAGGTCTTGTATTAACAGCCACCACTGCCAGGAATGCTAAACAAAGCCTATGGGAATAGGCACCCAGCTCTTACAAACCCACAGGACCTACCAGCATGAATAAACATTACACAATTTCAGACAAATAAGGAAGAAATCCATATCTGGCAACAAAACTGGTTGTCTACAGGGAAACAGGGAAACAGGGAAAGACAAGCATGATCTGTTTGATGATCAAAAGCACCCATTGACTACTTACTGCAGCTTCTGCAGCTTACAGCTGGGGTTCATCATCCCTTGACACAGCACCTTCACTCCAGCAGTCCCCAGTTTGTTATCCCCTACATGCAGCTCTGTCAGGGATGGCTGTGCGCTGAGGACGGAGCGGAGTGTCTCACAGCTGGCACTGGTCAGATTGCAGTTTTGAAGCCTGAAGGGGAGAGGCGACCAGGGTGAGGGAAATGCACTCCTGGAATTACAGAGGCTCTTCTCAGAGAGGTGCACATGCTGAGGTTTGATCTTAGGAAGGACTCCATTGCACCGACAGTGCCTAATGCTCTAGAAGGCGGCACATCCAGGTTAGTATTACTGGTTTACAGATGTGCCAAAATATCTGATCAGCTATTATTATGCCTGTAGCTCCCATGCTTCCTTCAGTGTAACTACTCTTACAGCACCTCTAGCAGAAGAAGGCTCCACCCTACATTAAGTAGCACTGCAACTGCTTTATAGAAGTCAATCATCATGAGGCTTATCCTGGAGACAGGGCAACGGCATCTTATGATTTCTTGCCACCTCTGGAAATATGATCCAGAGTAGCTAAAAGTGAAAATCTTGTCCAACTTGGCTTAAATCTGGGTATCATTAGAATTTTAATGGTATACTACAAGAAGGATCTATGAAGCTGATCCTTCAGCACTCAGGCTGGGAGAAGTAACGTAGGAACCACACTAGTATTGCTATGGGCTGTTTAGAGTTATTGGACAAGACTTCATGGCAATACAGAGGTTCTCTGCATGTAGTATTAAATTTGATTTGTGTTTGGTTGCTCTTTTATTCCTTAAGGCACCTTACCAGAACCCCCAAAATGGAACATTGTGTTTCTATGGAACTGAAACAGCCTAATCCAGGCAGCTACTTGGCCATCTGGAGAAGTCTGAAGCTAGGACAAACTCTCTAAAAAATGACTTGTGTTAGTCTTCCAGTAGAGAGTATCACGGTTATTTCTTGAAGGCCCATCAGAAAGTTGCAGTTTGATTAGCTTCACAGTCAACTTCCCCTCTCTTTGTCAGTGAGTCCTCATTGCTGGGGCACAGGGACTCTGAAGCAGGCATATCAGGCCTAAAAGGCAAATTATAGTGTGGTGCCATGAAGATCCTAGACCCACCTCAGGACCTAGAGGATGCCAGTACACTGCAAAAGGGATATGGACAGAGAGGGCAGCATCTCTTTGTGGGCCACTAAGGAGCAGGGGCAGCAGCCACTGGCTTTGACTAAAGCTGCTGCATCGTGGTTGCTGAGGGAAGCCCACTATTGCTATAATGTGGTGCTGGTCCCTCTGCAAAACATGCTGTCTTGAAACAAGCTGTCCCTGCCTAACTGAGGAGAAGAGGCTTGAGGCACAGCCAGTCTGGTAGAGAGAAGAGAGACTGACAGCTCTTGAAATGCCAAGGCTCACGAGAACATCCTTTTGCTTGGCTCCTAGAGAAAGGAGCGAGCAAACTGGACCAGATGCTAAACACTGTTTATAGCTGGCAGAAGAGCCTCTGAAAATGCATTTTTGAAAATGTCAGGTATGTGCTAATGGCAGAGTGGGCCCCTCTGTGGTCATTCTTTTGTTTAAACTGGCCTAAACAATAACTCAGCTGCCTCTTCTAAAACAAAGCCTCCAGAAAGCCTTCACTTGGCTGGGAAAACCCCACCTGTCCTTCTCTTAGTTTTGGAAGACAAAGGAAGACATACTGATGGTCCTGGAGTCTTACAGTAAATGTATCACTTACATAAAAACATCTGCACATTTCCAACCAGCTGACCTAGGCAACTGATGAGGTGCACTGGCATGGCTCTTACTATCGTCACATACTAGTTTGCCTCATGACTTCACCTGCAGCAGACTGCAAGCATGTTGCAGCAAAACAATCAGTGGAGCTTTACCATAACTTCTGAAGGCTACAGCTTGGCATCAACAACCCTTTACACAGGTATTCAATGCCTTCATCTCCCAGCTCATTGTTGTTCAGCTTCAGCTCTGTGAGGGATGGATTTGTACTGATGATGGAGGAGAGATCTTCACAATTATTGCTGGAGAGATTGCAGTCATCCAGCCTGTAAGAGAAGGAGAGAAGGAGCACTTTAGTCCTCAAGGTTGCTCTTTTCCCTGGCTGGAGCACAGTCCATGGAAGCAAAGTGACCAATTTACTCCCTGGCAGTCCCTAGATGCCTCCATAAGTATGTGCATGGCCCATTGGGCGATGCATGGCCCAAATCTAGATGTGCTGTCTCTGCAGGGCTGCAGTACAGCAGAGATTGGACAGCAGATCCCCAGGCCACAAACCTCCGTGTGTACAAAAGAGGGCACATGATGCAAGTCATTTCCCTTGGCAGGACTTCAGCTGAAGGACGCACCTTCACTTAAGCACTGACAGCGACGAACTACTGGTGTCTGAAGCCTCTAACGAGAGGCCAGCTTACAGGTTGTCAGACTAGTTCTGCCCTGACACCAGCCAAGCTGGGTCTTCAGCCAGCCCCAGAGACACCCATCAGCAGTTTTGTCTCAAGCAGGTGAGCCAGACCAGTCTGCACTGTCTCTCTCCAGCATGACTCTCAGTACACGAACTGCATTGGCTTCTCCCACTGTTGCTAAACTGATGGCGGGGAGTCGAATTGCAAGTAGAAGCAAGGAAAGGACTGGGAGCCCAGAAAAGCCATGGAAGTGTACAGAGAGGCAGAAAAGACTTGGGGCAAAAGGACGGTGTCAAGTCCCAGGTACAGCCACAGCCAGGACTACCAAGAGTTGCCTGGTCACTTCTCCTTAGACAACACTAGGAAAACTGAGGCTCTAGTAGGATTCTCCTTTGCTTCCTCTAGGAAGAAGGCTGGGCTCCCTATAGCATCACATTCAACACCAGTTAACAATTCCTGCCGATACTTTAGAAGTCCAAGTGAAGAATTAAAAGCTGTAGCTTGTGCATGACTATTAAGGTAACAGTTATTTGACAGCATCTGACCTGCATCCCTGAGAGTGTGCAACCTAATGAGCACAGAGATGTCTTCCCTCTCTTGAGGGAAAGGGAGAAAGTGAAAGACAGAATTACAAGCAGTCATCAAATGTTTAGATAACCGCATTACCTGGCTGAGTTCTTCGCATGCCTTAGAACAAGGGCAGCATCACTTTATACCAAAGGATGCTTATCTGTAGCTGAAAAACTTTGCAAGAGGGTGGTTCCCCCCTTCCCATTTAAATTAACCTTCTGGAAAAAAAATAGGAAGAATAATTCTGGTTACTGGGCAATTTCTAAGCTGTTCATCAGCAGTTCTGCAGCTGAAGAAAACAGGAGAGAAACACAGTATTTCTTACTTAGAAGAGATAATATGCAACTAGTTACTACCTGATGGTTTTGCAGGATTTCATTGTGGACAGAAGTTCAGCCCATCTTGATGGGCTCATCTCCTCACACTGGATGTCAAGCTCCATTTTAACAGCTGAGATAAGACCTGAGAATAAATGAAAAAAATAAAATAAAAACTTATGTTTCACTTTCTGAGAAGCACCAATCCTCTCCAACCCCCCAGCTCTCGGCCACTGCGTAACAGGACAGATTGTGTTTGTCCAACACCAGCCTGCTGCGAGCACTGGTAGGAGCCAGCAGCACTGGAGTGGTTTTGTCTAGGGCTCAGCAAGGTCCTCTCCTGAGAGGCAAAAAGTACACGGATTCTGGAGAAATATGGCAACACCTTATTATCTGAAGGCTGCTGTTGTGAGAATAAGACATTCCCCTTCCCTCTCCAGGGAAGCTTAACCAGAATTCGTATTTTAGAGGCACTAGTGCTACTTGTTCACTATCACACTACTGAGCCACACAGACACTGAGTATTACCAGTGTGGCATACCTGACTGGTTGTGGGACCTTGAGCTATACTTAAAATTAGGGTATTTCTGCGAGAACAAGGAAGATGAGCCAGAGAACTGCCTGGGCTTGGATTAAAAACCCTGTTGGCTTATGTGAGAGGTGGAACCAAGGCAGATGAGAGGAGTGCTCCTCCATGATCCGATAGCCAAGCTCTGAAAAGTCACTCTGGTTGGGCAAGTACAGAGAAACTGATAAGCACACTCTTTTGCTTCCTCTGAAGTCAAACTGCATTTCTGAATTGATGTAAACAGCACCTCGCAGAGCAGCCCCAGACAGCTGAGCTCTGGCTGAGCTGACAGGGATAGCATTAAAGGCAGTGCTCCAGTGGGTGACAAAATGCATTCTTGGTGTCTTGGCTGTGCTAACATGACTCAGACTACGGGATATTTATATATTAAAAAAAAGTCTCCTGAGCTATCACATGGGAATGTGAACAGCAAAAAAATCCCCATCAAGGCATTACTGACTGCATTTCATCACTCTCTTCCCCACCTCAGTCATTTGCCACCATAAAATCAAGGCTATCCCAAACTAGGCTTTCCACAGACATAAGCCTGGTATCAGAGCACACATCATGTTTCATCCACAACAAGTCCCACATCCATGGGGGGAGGTGAAGTGCCACGAGAGCAGGGAAGCACCGAGGCCATATTCCTAAAACACAAGAAGGAAACCAAGACGCCGAGGCCAGCGTTAGCAGAGCTCATGTGCATTCTTGGCCTCTCCTCTTTCAAATCCTCAGCAAAACGCTGCTGGAAATCACGGACACATCCTCGGTGGGTTCACAACACAACCCCACGTGTAAAGCCGGTTGAATCAGTGGTGTTTTAACATCAGCGCTGGCCCAAACCAGTATGAAGAAGTGAGAGAACAGCGCAGTTACACTACTCAGCAAACGCCTCCCAGGCGATACAGGAACTTGCTCTCTGTATTTCCCCTGGTTTACCACCCTCAGACCAAACGAAAGTTTGGGTTTTTCTCCCCCTCGCGAAGCCCTGCACCTTCCCGTCAGCCGAGGAACGGGTGACCCCCATCTCCGAGCACAGGCTCGGTCCTACCCAGCGGGCACATCGGCCATCGCGGCTGTTCCTGGCCTCCTGCTGCAGCAGAGCGCTGCCCCCCCTGCTCACTGCGCTCCTTCCCCCACCCTCCGTGTTCCTCGCACCTCAGCTCCACCGGAGCTCCCCGGGTTTTTGCTTCAACTTCCCGCAGGCCCCTGCTGCTGCCGCCCCCCCCGGCAGCTCCTACCGCAGCGCTTCCTGCCCTGCCCCGCACCGCGCAGCCGCCGACGCCCGCCCCAGTCCCGCCCCACCGGGCGCGGACAGCAGCGCGGAGCGGAGTCGAGCTGGGAGGAGCGGAGCGCAGCAGTCGTCCCGTTCTGCCCTCCTCCTCCTCCTCCTCTCCCATTTTCCACTTTCTCTCCTTTTCCTTTCTTTCCCCATTTCCTTCCTCCTTTCATTTTTTTCCTGCCTTCTTTGCCATTTCTGCCCCTTTCCCGTCTCATTCCCCCTTCTTACCTTTACGTTTCATCCCTTTTCCCTGTCTTCTTGCTTCTCCCCTCTTCCCACCTTCTTTTCCTCTTTCCCCTCTTTATTTTCTCCTTTGCCACCTTCCCCCCTCCCCTCTTCATCTTTTTCCTCTGTATCATATTACCTATTTTTTTTCGCGTTTTCCTCACTTCCGTCTCCCTCTTTTTCTATTTTCACCTTCCACATTATCTCTTTTGTGTTTTTCCCACTTCCTCCTTTTTCTTCTTTTTTTTCTCCCTTTTCCGTTTGCTCCCTCCTCCCCTTCCTTTTTCTTTCCTCTTGTTCTTCCTTTTCTCCTTTCTGTGCTTTCCTCTTTTCCATGTTTTGTCTCCCTTTCCTCCTTCCTTCTTTTTCCCTTCCCTCTTTTGTTTCTTTTCCACCCCTTCTGCCCTCCTTTTTCCCCCTTTCTCTCTCCTTTCCCTATTTCTCCCCTCTTTTTAAACTTCTTCCCCACTTCCTTCTCTTTCTCCTCTATTTCCCTTTCCCCCCTCCCCTTTTTCCCATCCACCCCTCTCTCCCCCCACAGCAGGACCACTGGGATATTCAGGAAAAAGAAACAGGAGAGGGGGAAATCCCTATAAGTGAAGGGGTGCAAAAGGGATAGGAGGATCAAATATTAAATGGGAAGGTGTCCCACCACGGCTAGGAGGGCAGCCTTTGCCCCGTGCTGGGATCCGGAGTATAACGCGGACGCATGCAGGTCACCCAGGAGAGGCAACATTGAAGGAAGCCGTCGCCAGGGGAGACAGAACCTCCCTTGTACTTGTCCAGGGAGCTCAGAACAGGGAATAAGAACAGTTGTCTCCCTGACTTCCAGCTTGCCAGATGGCTCCAGCTTGGAGGGCCTGGGATGTTTCTCCCGTCCATCCCTCACCAGTCCTATCCGTGACTCATCTTTCATATTCTATCTCCTTCATTGGTGCAACACGCTGACGATCACAGGAGCTGCACCTCACAGGCAAAGGCCTCTCTCTCTAAGCTCTCTGAAACAAAACCAGCAGCGCCATAGAGGACGGGCGCACCGGAGTTTGCCGCTGCACTGACTGTTGCCCGCCTCGGTCCCCCCGCCGTGCCGTGGCATCCCGGACACCCCAGTGGCCACCAGCTTGCCCGCACACCCGTTCCACATCCCAGCGCCTGGTTGGGGCTGGAAGGCGTTCGTCATCGCCCTGCTGGCTTCCTCCTCCGGCTGCCGGCTACTCCCTGTCTCCCTTTTGTTTCCTAGTACTTTTATCCCCAGTAACGACTCGTTCAGACTTTCACAAGACGGAGCAGGTTTTGAAGAGAGAGAAAGGTTTTGAAGAGAGAGAAAGGTTTTGAAGTGCCGAGAGCTCGTACTGAGTTGCCTCCCTTCCTTCCCCCCAAAATCTTAGTGTCTCACTCAGTTTCTTCTCCCTACGAACACCCCACCCTGTGGCTCACACAACAGTTCCATTAAGCACAACCAGCAGTGCCCCACAGAGCAGCCTCTGCGTTGCCCGGCTTTGAAATCGTTACGTGCTCCTCGGTAAGCAGAAAGGAAAGTTTAGGGAGTTTAAGAGCCCGGTTTTGCTGCCGATACGTACCTCGCTCTTCTCGGCGCTCTGCGGGGAGCGAGGAAGGCAGAGCTGACGCCTTCCTGCTGCCGTTACTACGCAACCTCTTCTGTTGTACACATGGTGCCTGCTAGAGGGAGAACAATTTTGGGCTGTGATGGCTTTTTTCCTCCCAGGGCAGCTGTTCTGGGGCTCACGGAGCTGCACTTCGTACGCGGTCGTACCTGGCTTAGGGACAAAGCAAATATTGCAGAAAACCTGGTGATGATTAAAGGCAACTATACCTTTGTACCCCTGTTCACGTAGCCACTTGCCAGAGTTTAGCCCAGAGCAAGGGAGTAATTGCCATTGAAGGATCTATAAAAAAATGAGGACACCACAGTGTTAAAGTGTGGATGTGGATGCTGCAGTTTGCATAGTTTCTCCATTCGTCACACAAGCCTTGTGCTGCCTGGACAGGGTGTGATGCTGAGCAATTACTGCCTCCTGCCACCTCACCCGGGGGTTAACCCCCCCTCAGGGGCTAGGGCATTGGTAGCCTCTTCTCCTGCACAAGCTGGACGCTCACATGGCCTGGAAGCATTTCCCAAGCACAGTCCTGGTCATGCCTCCCTAAAACTGCCTCTTGGCAGTAAGCAGGGACTCAAGTCCTACACCTTCTCCTCCCAAAATCCGTATGGCTTTTCTTCTCCCCAGGAATTACCATGCATGCGTCAAGATGCATCACATGCTAATTGCAGGTCACAGTAACTCACTTTCTCCACCTATCTTCAACGTTGGAAAGGTTAATTAATGTTTCCATATACTGCAAATGAGCTGGAGGCAAAAGACCAGCTAAGATTTTCCCTCTCACAGCTGCTGACCAGCAGCTCACCCACACTTCACGGGGAGCACTAGAGGGTGTCACTCCAGTTGCCTTTATTACCCTTCCTTTGAAGGAGTAGGGAAAAGACTAACAGAAAGGCTCAAAGAGCTGAAACTTACCTTCCTTAGTGCTCAGAAGAGAGTTGAATGACAGAGGGTGCACATTTTCTGTATTACCTCCTGGGAAACACAGGATTGTGCACACAAAGGGGTGACAACAACATTGCTTGTGCCCCTTGGTCTGATCTGAAACCTGGTCACCACCAACAATGAGCTTGGGGATGGCACAAGCCTGGTGCTTGCCAGGATACTCCCTGTCAGGCAGTTAGGTGGGGTGCTGCAGCTGGTGAAGGATACCTCTGCCCTTCTTGCTCAGCATGATGCTCTCAGGAAGGCCACTAGTGAAGACTGGCAAAAGGCCATCCTTGGTCCACCAGGTAATTTGAAATCAGATGTCTGTCATTCAGCCCAACAGCAAAGGTGTCGTTCCATGTGCATCCATTGCTGGCATCTCACTGCTTTCAGTTCCTGCTCTGCTGCCAACATCAGCAGTCTCTAAAGAACAAAGGCTAGTGTTTGTTAGAGGTTTCAGAGTGTTTTATGTTATGTGGAACTTCTGTAGACCTCCTGCCCTGGACAAAGCATCCACTGCACACTGGACTGAGCTGGTGAAAAACTAGGTTTACAAGCCAGGTAGCCATGCCAAGATGTCATCAGCTTCAATCTCTCTGTTGTCTTTTTGGCTGCCCTCACTGTGGGGATAACAAAAAGCATCTCAGGAAAAATCTATTGCCCTTCCCCAGCAAGCAGGACCAGGCTGTCCTACTCACAGAGACTCACACAGGTCCAGAGGAAACTATGGAGAGTGGGACTGAGAAAGGCAACAGCAAACACAGGTGAGGAATGTATGTGTGTGTCTTTCCACAGAAACAGTGAAAGACTTCTGGAACTGAAGGTATGTCCATTTGTGCATTTGCACAGACTCAGGTCTGACTCCCAGAGGAGTCTCAGAGTGACATCTGCCCTGTGTTCCCTTCTTTTTTATCACAGTTTCTCCCTGTCCCTTTTAAGGTCACTCACATTTATCTCCCAATTTCTTTAGGGCCTTTGTAGCAGGGAGGGAGCGCATGGTGCAGCCCACCTCTTGCCTGCAACTTGTGGCCATGGCTAGCATGGACCCAGCAAGGGTAGATCCTGGGATCTGGGGAAGTTGAGGTGTGTTTCCACATGTAAGATTGCTTCATCTTAAACCTAAATTTATGCACATAGTCCTAGAGCAAACTTGCAAGAGGATGCGTAAATTAATCTCATCAGCCTAAGTGGGAAGCTTTGCCTTTTTCCCCCCTCTAGCAGTTTCCTGTTGTGTCCTCTCTGCTCTCTTGATGCCTCTGTGTATGTACTTTACTGCAATTAAAGACAGTAAGACTCTGAGGGTCGTGACAGATCTTTTGCTAACTTGACCATGCAGTGCCTACCAGCAAGTTCATTACATAAGTTCAGCCATCGGGGTCCAAGCAGTAAGACTTCAGCATGTACCCAGCTCCATTTGGTGCACTGACAGCCTTGCTTTAACTCCTACTTGATTCATTGCTTGAAGTAATATGTTCCTTGATCTTGTGTGTGACTTGAAGTAAGGCTTTGTAGGCGGAGGAAATGCAAAACTAGGATCATTCCTGAAAAGCCAGTGAACTGATAAAAGCACTGGGGAGCAAAAGTGTTTGTGAGGCAAAGTGGAGAACCCAACACTATGGCTCAGGTGATGCCTTGGGAGCAACATAAAAGAGAGGTCAGTAAACAGATGCTGGTAACATCTGAGACATCTCAGACCTGTGAGGTGGCCAAGCATGCTTTGAGCCCCTTGGCAAATACAGGCAAATGCTCATCCTGACTTTCATGTGTGCATGCACACATATGAATGCTCCATACTGTGCTAGTTCATTACAGATTCCCACAAGAAAGGGAGGAATTTTTAGCTGTTTTGATGTGGTCATCTTGTTCTTGTAAAAGAAAAGCTGGTCTCTTTGTTTCATGCTGGTTTTAATTTTAAAGGGAATGGGAATCATTATAATGAAATAATACTGTGTGTATATGCATAGTATTTTATCCCTGGGTATACAGGCTTTCACCATGGCTCTAGTGAAAAACGGACCCCAAGAAAATGGGGCTTTCCAAACGAGTTCATTAACCACTGTACTGCATAGACCTGCACAAAAAGTAAGGGGGGGATGTGAGGTGTGGTGTGTGGGGGTGTGGGATGGGATTTTTTGCCTAACCCTGCTTTCCTTTTGCATCTTCTGCCGCAACCCGTGGCAGTTGTTGCCTGCCAGTCTGCAGAGGGCGATGCAGCATCAGTCTGACCAGACTTGGGATCCTTCTTTAGCTTTCCATCATCCCGAGGTTGCCCATGGTCACCAACATATTGCAGGGGTTGAGGGTCGAGATGAGGCCAAAGCTAGAGGGAAAAATGAAAGGACCAGACCATAGACACAAATTTATTTCACAATACAGTCTTTTCAAGCCGCCTGCATAGCAGCTGTTGAAATAGGAGACTGTGATCTGTGATGGATTTCACTTTCCTGTTAAATCCTGCTGCACAGGAAGACTCAAATTGTTTGTTGAAGCTTTGAAGACCATTATAGTGACAGCTTGTTATTTTATGAGTTTGTCTGGGACTCAGAAGCCTGAGAGCAAATCAGCTTTAAAAGGCAAGAACAGCATCTTCAGGCTGAAAATCCCCCAACAACCATACACTCATCTGTTTTTCAGAGTTCAGTTTGTATGTTACCATTGTCATTTTCTGGAAAGGACTGGAAGATGTCCACTGGTGGTGGAGACATGGCTCTCCAGTCTTCCTGAGGCTACCTATGAGAATTCATGGGTATTTGTGACAAATAATCTGCTCGAAAAGCTGTTTCATCCTCCCTTCAATACAGTTTTCCTTTGGGCTGTTGGCGATTAGCTTATCTAAACATTTACGCTGCCTATAAAAAAAGGGCAGTGGGGTTAGAAGGACTTTAAAAGACCTGCAGGATAAATGGTAAAACAGGCAGGACTTCAGCCTCAGGCAGATGTGGCTATAGATGGACAAAAAGACCATGGCCAAATAGTGCTGCTCTGCAAAAATCTTTGCACGAGATTTATTCAGACAAAAAATTATTCCCTGGGTTTATTCTTTTCAAAGGCAGATGCAGTAATATTGAGGCTTCTTCCTGTTTCTGAAGCTGTGGTTTAATGGAAGGTTGTTGTAGAAGAATTTGGTCAGTTTGGAAGGCACCCACTGGATGTTTTCCACTGCCCCAGGTCCATGCTGCAAAGTCCTCTGGGATTAAAGAGCATGGGCTCTGAGCCTGATCTCTTCTCTCATCAGCCACCCTAGGGCTCATGCGTATGCTCTGCAGAGAGGTGAGCCTGCCCCAGGCCCACTGCAAACATCTGGTGATGGGGATGGTTTGCAGTTTACTCAGGTGTAGGATGGGATCTGTGAGCATCTTGAAAGCTGAATTCCACTCTTTGCTGCTGAAATATCTCAGGAAGATCATTTCCTCACGTATGTAACCAGAGAAAGTGCACAGAATTTTTTTCCATCTTTGGTTTCCAGTTCAGCTTGTGACTGGGGTGGAAATGCCAACTGAGTGTATTCCTATGGGGTTGTTTTTTGGTTTTTGTTTTTTTTTTTCCATATGTCCTCAGTTTTCAAACCACTCTCTTTCTTCTTTAAATTATTATTTTTTTTTCTTTCTGGCTCATTGCAGTAGAATAATAGCAACATGTAAGGATTTGAATATTTGGCTCAACTTTACACCTGCATAAATTCACTGGGTAAAATCTTGCCAGTTTTTTTTTTACTAAATGGCATGTATATCAATGCCTTCTTGAGGCATTTTGATTCCTTCTCGAATTTACTAACAAGTTTTGGGTCTATCAGAAACTTCCAAGAGAGGGGATCCCTGGGGCTCTCCTGTTCCTGTACGAGTTAAGCAGGTGAGGGCTGAAGCCTAAACTGCCATAGGAAACGCTGAAGGGAGTGGGTGCTGCACCCTGTTGCTGCCTTGTCCCATACTAAATAAGAAAGCAAACGAGCCTCCTGTAATGCTCCACGTACAGCAGACAGCACTCTCCTTGCCTTAACCACGGGTTAAGCAAATGTATCTTTCGGAATTTTAAGGAAGCAAATAAGAGCTTATAAAATTTTTAAGACATAAGCAAAACCTGTCAACAGTAAAGATAGAAGTTTTAACAACCCACAGTAAAAAGCTCTGGAGAATGCGGGCATCGATCCCGCTACCTCTCGCATGCTAAGCGAGCGCTCTACCATTTGAGCTAATTCCCCTTCCTCTTAGCAAGCTCTGCTGGTGCACTTCTACTCTCTTCTCGCGAGACGCCGTGTGGCGCTGGCCGTTCTACGTCCCGCTCGATGTTCACTAGTGCGGCTGCGCGGGAGCGGGCTGGGCGCTGGGCGCGTACGGGAGGATGCGCGGCGGGGCTGGGAGCCCGCGCCTGCCCGCGAGGCTCCTCACGGTAAGGATCAGAGGGGACAGGACGGGATGGGATGGGACAGGACGGGAAAAGAAAAGGTTTGAGAGGCATGAGTACCCAGCGGGGTCCGCTTGGGGGGAAGCACTGGGCGGGGGGGGGGGGGCTGGTGGTGTTGCCAAGGGCAAGTGTGTGGGGCCATAGGGAATTGTGGTGTGCAGAGAGCTGTGTGCCCAGCGGCATGGGGGTTTGTGAAGGTGTGTGTGCCCGGAAGCATCTTGGGGTCTGTGGAGAGGTGTGTGTCTGGGGCACCCCGAACGGGAAAGCGTGAGGTGCCGGGGGGTGTTCAGAGGCTGCACAAATGAGAGGCTCGGGAAGGTTGTGAAGGGCTCGGCTTGGTGTTCAGGGGAAGGCATTTTGTGGGGTGAAGGACCGCAGAGGGCTGTGTGTTTGGAATGGGGCTGCAAAGGGATGTTTGCCACGGTGGGGCTTCGTTGAGCGTCGGAGCATGGGGCTGTGCACCCCGCAGAGACTCTGCCAGGAGCTGAGGCAGTCCTTTGAGTCGTGGTGGGGCCGCATGGAGGTCAAAGCGAAACAAAATGCTGTTTGTTCCCCCCTTCCCACTGGACGGAGCAGTGCAGGAGCTGCCCCTGTTCACCTCAGTTGCTGTTATGGGAAGCTTTGCCTTCCCAGCAGTTATGTGCACGGGATGGTGACCTGTTCTCTCCAGCCCTGCTGCTCGCTGGGGTCGTGTAGGGTGGCACAGGTATGGACTGGGTGTCCCAAGGGCAGCTGGGGGAGCCTCCAAAATGCCCTGCTGCGTGGGACATAGCTGGCAGCACTGGTGGGATGGGTGGGTTTGGTGCTGGCTGGTGGCAGGGTCAGTGGAGATGTGGCAGCTTGAGTGCTTGAACTGTCAAACGCGGTGCTTGCAGTTGGTTTCCCCACCCTTGCCTTGCAATACTTCCTTTAAAAACAACACCCAAAAAAGTGAAATCTGGCATCGTGGTGAATCAGGAGGTCTTCTCCCTCAAGAAATGGTACCATTTGCTCTTGTGCTCCAACTGAATTAGAGTTAAGGTCAACTCATTTGGATGAGGAAGGAGATGCTGTGTCTGGAGCAGGGATCTTTGGCGCCTGTCAAAATGGTGGGTAAGGGCATGTGTGCTGGAGCCTTCTGCGGAGCTGCATTGGTCCAGCCAGGAATTGGTGCCCTGGTTTTGTTGGGAAAAGGGAATGTGCTCGATAAGGGCCTGCGTAGCATAGCGAGTGTTGGGACCTTTCTCTGCCAGTGCTGTGCTGAAGAAGAGGAAGCTATTCACAGGCTTGCTGCTTTAATTTAAAGCTGTGTTTGGCAGGGTTTAGTTAACAACCTGTCATTCTAGTAAGTTGCTTGTCTTGTGCTCAGTCAGTTTTCTTCCCCACTGTGTTCTTGAATAAGAAAAGGCAAAACTGAACTGTTGTGAAGGCCAATGCAAAATGCTTTCTATACAGAAGGGATTGCAAAATAGTTCCTGTTGTATAACCTCGGTGATGGCTGCTTAACACCTTGCTGTTTGCAGAGCAGCAAGGTCCTGGGCTGAGCCGGCAGGGCCCTCGATGACTGTCTTGAAGTTATTACAGTTCCATGGGCAGTGGCAAAGTTGGAGAGAGAGACATGACCTGCTGTGGCTTTTGCTCCATTGAGCTCCTGGGTGCTTTACACTCTGCTTTCCTGCAGTGCTGGTGTACTCCTACCTCAGCTTCATTCAACACCTTGTTCTGTTGGATTCAAAACCATTCTCTGCGCAATTTCACACACTTCCTAAGGGATTTGCATTAGTTCTTACTCTGGTACAAAAGCTACTTTTTTTTTTCCCTGGATACATGTGTGGAGCTAGCATCCTCCAGACTGAATTTCTGATTAAATATTCCTATATACCCACAGCTTTACAGTTGAAAAATAGATTTAAAAATTATTTATTTCTTTTACTTGACAGGTTCTGGTCTGTGAATGGGCTCTGCCTCTTGCAGAGTTTCCTTAACAGCTTCTCTGAATGTTATTTTATAGGACTATTTGAAATGTTAGATTTCCTCCTCTTTTGTCCTTTTCAACATATTAATATGTTGCATCTTACTTTCAAGGGCCTGTGAAGCATGATCTGGTCTTTTTGGAAACTGACCTGCCTTTCATTTGTTGTTTTCAGGGTTGTGAGCTTCCTTTTTGGTTTTTGGGTGTTCTTCCCAGCAGAGGGAAGACTGGCCAACAAATGTGTTCCAAAAGACAAGTTTATCTTGTAGAAAAACCCCAAACAGGCAGCCGCACCCATCCACCAGTATGATTTCTTATCTTGGAGCTTGACTCATAATTCCGATGGCTCCTTACCTTCATCGTTGTTTTGGAAAGAAAGCAGTTTTCTTGGCTAAGCTGTTCTCCAGGTGCCAGGCTGAAGAGCGTTGAACATATGTGGTTTCTTTTTGATGTTCTCTCATCTCTCTTGCATCACCCTGAGCTGCAGGACCCTGTAACCTTGCCCATAGGCTTTTATCTATGTATTTATTTGTTTGTTGCTAACCTGCAGAAAACAGGGAGATGCTTGAGAGTATATCCTGCTGGTGAATCTTGCCTTTGATGCAGGCAATAGCATTTCACCAGCTTGGTTTTGCAGCACATCAAGTCGACTCTGTGGAGCTGGAAAAAATGTTTCAAGCTGCATTTTGCATAGATGCTGTTCTCAGATGCGAGGTTTCACCGTCTGGGTGTTACATATGTTTTTCCTGTCACGGGGCAGTCTGCCTCCCTGAATCGTTTTGTTGCCGAGAGCAACTAGCAGAGCAAATGAAGGGCCAGGGGGAAAAGAGAGGGCTGCCTTCAGCCTAGCTTTGTCAGCCCCAGCCAGTCTCTCTCATTTGCTCCTTGTGTGGTTTAATAACAGGGTTGTACAGGATCTATTCTTACAGCAAAACCTCTTTTTTCCTCTATTTTTTCTTTTCTTTTAGAATTAAAATTGCAGTGAAGAGCATGTGTTAAGATTGACTTTAAAGCTCAAAGCCTTTTAGTCGTTCACAGTCATGCTGGAGTAATTCCTGTGCTTTCCTCTCCTACATTTTAATTACAGGAGAGAGTAGTTCAGCTCCCACAGCTCAAGCTCTTGTAAGGGTATGTCTATACTCTGCAAATAAGCTTTCCCCTTGCTGTCTTTTACTTGCTTTGGCAGTACTTTGCACCTGGGTCTCCATACCTGGGGCAAACATTGTTCAGGTGGTGGTGAATCTCTTGTTTTCTCCTTGCATTTGCTCCTTGTCAAGGACAGAGAAGTCCTGTTGCAGGTGACTGAAAAAAAACCTTACCTAAACAAACCCACAGCTGCTCTGTGCAAAAAACAGCCCCCAGAGAAGTTGCAGGGCTGTCAGTGTAGCTTTGCAGCAGGGTTGCTTGCTGCATCCCCTTTAGCTTTTGGCAGCTTGCAGCACTGCTCCCAGTTGCCCATTTTGTTGGGTAGTGCAGGGGTGGTTTTAATGGAGTGTTTCATGCCATGATGCAGATTGCTCAGCATGGCAGTGCAGTAGCTACCGTGTGATGGAAGGCAGTTTTCTAATGTGTGCAAGATAATCTCCCATACCCAGTCTTGATTCATTTGCTATACTACGCCTCCCATTTTTACATAGCAGTGGGTATTTCTGAAACAACTATTCAGACTCCAGTACTTGCTCTGTGACTTTTGAGGTGGATGGGTGCTGTCCTTAGCTGTGGGTTTGCTTTGACACTCTCAGCATCAGGTATTTGCAGAGGGACCAGTGCAGATTCACCTCCCTAAGTGTCTCCTTGAGCACCAGCCATGCTTCTTGGCTTGGCATCCTGCTGGGTTGCTCCTGCGCGTGCCATCCCCTTCTGCGATGCAGGAGAGCTAAATTGGGGTTGGAAGAGAGCTGGCAAGAGGCCTGGGTGTTCCTAGAAAGATATTGATTGCCCTGGACAGTTCGGGTTTGTTTCTTTTGTTTCCCTGCCTCTCGTCATGGGGTCAGGCTTGTTAGGGCGGCAGCTCGATGGAGGATGGAGAAACAGTGCTGGCTTTGCGAGTTGAGGCTGGAGTGGTGCCATCCCAGCCTGCCTCTCTCAAGTGTGAATTCTGAAGCAGCCTGCCTGGTAATTCCATTAATGGGAGCCTAGTGCTAGAGAGATAAATGTAATTCCAGAGTAAAGCCAACACTCTGGCTCAAATGGAGAGGATTTGCTAGTTCTCCCAGGTGTGCTGCTGTGAGTAATATACTCCTGTATTACCCACAGATGATGTTTAAAGTCTGGATGTCAGCATAAAGACCAGGCAGAGCTAAAAAAAAAAAGGTGCTAAATCTGCACATGAAGAAATCCTTAGCTCAGGAGCCTACCCGTCTCCCTGCAAAGGATTTTACTAGCAATAAAAGTTTCCTGCTCTAACTCCTGACATGCAGAATGATACACAGCTAAGCAGCCAACCGATTCAGGAGACAGGTTGCGTGGGATACAGCCAGAACAAGCTCTCTGTGTATAGTCAATGCAAAGCAAAAATGATTCCCTGTGTATATCACACCAGAAAGCTTGCAAGCATATTAAATGTTGGAATTGCAACACAATTGCAAGTAGCACAAGCTCCTCCAGGTTCTTGGATGGTGTCATCCACACTTGAATTCGGAGGTTACTGTCCTGGCCAGCTGTTTCAGCCCATTCAATTTATTATTATTTTTTCTGCAGACCACATCTTCCTGTTTGCAGTTGTATAATACCCTCGTGGCATCATCAGCGACTCCTGCATTGAAAAGGACTGGTTAATTGGAATATTTTTAGCTCTCCTTGTGGCTCAGATCCTGGAAGTCAAACACAGGAGCCAGTACTGTTCAGCTTTATGCAGAGGAACTTCTGTGTTGCAGGCAGCTGCTGAGCAGTTGTCTGACAGGGTGAGAGCTCACAGTACCCATGAGCCCCAGTGCTGTGGTGCCCCAAAAGTCTAGCAGATGAAGAGTTTGCTCCCACCTTTTGGAGCTCAGCACAGGATTCTCCTTTTGGGAAACTTTATCATCAGTTCAAGGGGGCAAAAAAGGGTTCATGAAGAGGAAGCAGGTGCTGGGGATCCTCAACCCCTTTCATACCCCCATCATGCCAGCTTTGCCTGAGTGTCTATCAATACAAATCTGATCTCCTTAGGACTTGGAGCCCTGCCGGCATCCTGACAGCAGGGTTAAATCCAGCTTGCTCAGAAATCCTTGTTTGTTGGTGTACTCAGCAGCTTGACATTCTGCTCTTAGAAGGATATGGGAGATTCAGCAAAGTGGGGTGCAGGCTTTACTGGTGACATAGCAGCAGCTGGATCAGCCACCCAAAGTCCACAACCTGCTCATACAACTCTTGCAGTAGCTGTGCAGATGTGTCTGGCTTCTTTACACGCACACTTTGGGCCAGCTTGCTCTCCTGAAATAAGCGGGCTCTCATTAAGGCTCATCATGTGGCTCAGGTTCTTAAATCTCCTGCTTCGCCTTCCCTTAATTTGTATTCCCTAATCAGTGAGGGTCACGCTTTGCATGCAGCTAAAGCTGCAGCTTGCCCTGTGTGTGGAGGGTGTGCTGTGGAACCCCTCCAGCAGCTGCCTTGACCAAGCGTGCACCATGTCTGCTGCTCACCACTGTGGTGACAGGATGTTGGGGGATGCAGATGTTGGTCTGTGCAGTTGCTTTTTGTACATCTTTTAAAGCTTCCCCCATTTGCGTCGTAGCTCACTACTTATGTTTGAGCTCAGTAGTGTGGGTTTCTCTTCACAAGATGAAATTTTTGAGTGTCCTTTTTCCTGCTTTTGTAGCTCTTGACATCTGATGTGGGCTTAAGCAGAGCAAAGTTGCACTGATAGTGAATTGTGTATCTCATCAAACATTTCAATACAGAGTAGATGAGGAGGGAGCTGGTAAGTAAATTACCTGCATGTTAGGAATAAAGTTTCCTGAAAAATGTTGTATCTGTGGTGTCTTGTTCTTACTGTTTCTCTCTTCCCTCACCTCTTAGTTCTGTGAGTCAGCCCTCTTCCTGTGGCGTGTCAAAATAGTTCAGTCTTTCAAGGATTAAGCAATTACCTCCTGCAGGCTGCTGGATCCAGCATGGGGGCAACTGGATGGACAGAGAGGTCCGTCCCCAAAGATGCTGGGCAAGGAGAGGGGTGATTGCCGCTCCAGCCCTTGGCTGGGAAACACATTCCTGCTCTTTGGTTTGTGGGCCGAACAGTGCTGCTTGTCCATGTTCTCCAACTGCTGGAAGTGGGAGGCTTTGAAATTAAAAGATTGGGTTATCCAGTATCCTGCTTGAGCTGATAGAGCATTGATTGTCCTGAATTAATTGTAGAATCATAGAATAGTTAGGGTTGGAAAGGACCTCTAGATCATCTAGTTCCAACCCCCCTGCCATGGGCAGGGACACCTCACACTAAACCGTATCACCCAAGGCTTCATCCAACCCAGCCTTGAACACTGCCAGGGATGGAGCATTCACAACCTCCCTGGGCAACCCATTCCAGTGCCTCACTGCCCTCACAGTAAAGAATTTCTTCCTTAGATCCAATCTAAACCTCTGCTGTTTAAGTTTCAACCCGTTACCCCTTGTCCTATCACTACAGTCCCTAATGAAGAGTCCCTCCCCAGCATCCCTGTAGGCCCCCTTCAGATACTGGAAGGCTGCTATGAGGTCTCCACGCAGCCTTCTCTTCTCCAGGCTGAACAGCCCCAACTTTCTCAGCCTGTCTTCATACAGGAGGTGCTCCAGTCCCCTGATCATCCTCATGGCCCTCCTCTGGACTTGTTCCAACAGTTCCATGTCCTTTTTATGTTGAGGGCACCAGAACTGCACACAATACTCCAAGTGAGGTCTCACCATTGTAGTTTGATCGGGTTTTTTGCTGTTTTTTTTAGTGGGTCTTTTTTTTTTTTTTCCTGCAGAGGTGAAAGCTTGAGCTTTGTGATGAAGTCCATAACGTTTTTAAGGATGCTTTGGGATATTTCTGAAGTGTGCATGGTAATAGTTACTGGGAAAACTGAGAACAAGCTGTTGAAGACACGTAGCTGGTTAATTGATTTTAATGCCATGGAAACTCAGTTTGAGTAGCTTCGTGATTTTTTTTTGTTATTGTTGCGTTGAGTAGAGTAGAAGCTCTGGGTTTTCCTGTGGAGGCTGTATAAAGGAGGCTTGAATGTAAAGGTTTAAACTGTGCTTATCTGTTTGTGTCGAAAGCTGGTGGAATTGGTGGTTTTAATGTGACCACAGTAGTGATCACAGGTTGGGGGCCCTGGGGCAGCTTCAGTAGGAGCCTGTGTGGCTAATGCTGCATAAACTTAGAAAAACAAGAGGATTAGCTCTGCCTCCTTCCCCTTTGTAAAGAGCTAGGGATGGGGGAGCTCCATTGGACTGCTGCTGAGATGTTTGGATGGTACCTCTGGGGATGGTGGTGCATCAGCTCCATCCACTCAGCACAGCTTTGTGGTGTGTACTTTTTTAGGTGAGGATCATGCCCTTGCTGTTTGGAGGTGATGTGGCTGGTGTGAAGGGAAGGCTTGAGCTGGCAGCCCCTCTGGCACGCTGAGGTGTACTTGGGTCTGTTAGGACCCCTCCATCCATCCCTGTGCCAGAGAAGGAGGATGGAGAATGGAAGTGGAGGAGCTTCGGGCTTGTGCTGGGGACAAGCCAGCCTGCAGGGACCACATAAGGCTGTGCTGTGCTTCTCTCTGTACACATGATAATTTTGGGGGAGATCATATCTCAGGATGAAGGACTGGCTTAGAGTTTGAGCCTGTGCTTCTGTTTTTCTGTACTTATTTCCCAGGGTTTCTCTACAAGAAATTGGAAAGTCCCTTCCATGGGCTACCGTGGCAGACTCAGAAATGTCCAGATGGATTTGAGCTTTGGTGCTGCAAAAGGCTTTACGTATTTCTTTTCAGCATCCTGTTGTCTGCTTTGCTTAAGAACTTTTGCTAGATCCTTTACATATGTTTGTCCTTGCTCCTTTTCTCCTGAAAACCATGTAAGAACACTCTTTAGTTATGAAAAAACACACCAAAGGAAAAAAAAATGATCCCCAGACCTCTTGGAGAAATTTTGTTTTACTGGTATTCCTTGGTAAGCTGGGAGTCTTGCATAGCTGTGGTGTATGGCTGTTTGGGGGCATCAGTCTAGTTTGAAGAACTCAGGTAGCACTTCACCAGGCTGTTTTTGGATGTGTCTTCAGAAAAGTGTGTGGCTGGGAGTGTTCAACAGTGAATGGAGCCATTAAAGTCGGTTTTAAGTGACTTACTCCTGTGCAAAGACAAAGCTATAATGGGTCAAAGCATGGTAGCTTGAAAGCCTCATCTAGGTTTCCAAACATACCACTATGCTGTCTTTCTGAGGTCATGCTTCCCACCAGCTTTAGCTGATCTCAGGCTGTTCTCCTGCCAGAAATCCTTCCACTTTTTTTTCTTCTTTCTGGGATGGCTTCCAGTTGGATCAAGCAAACAATGTTGCTACCACAAGCTTAGAGATGTCTGGGATGTGTGAAAGGGGTAGAAGGGAAAAGGTAGGACTGTATTTTGGCATCAAGGGGTAGTTTTGGATCATTTAAGCTGATGAGCACGGAAAGGCAATGGGCAAGGCTTGCTGAAGGGCAGCCATGTAGCTCCTGGTAGAGCGTGTCTTGCTTCTAACAGTTTTCTTCCCTGTAAAGGAGGGGTAAGGATTGCAAAGTGTGTTAAGATTTCTGGGAGCCTATGATATTGGTAGAGTCCTTTGAGGTGCACTGCTGACTGACGGCTTCATGTATGTGCTGAAAGTGTTTGGCTCCACAGTTAACCAAGGGGAGGTACCCCTCTGGGAGGACTTTGAGCACAGCTTTTAAATAAGACCTTCTGTTCAACATATCAAGGAGAATATTAGATTGAATGTAAGAGAGAAATCTTCTTTGGTGAGGGTGGTGAGGCATTGGCATGGATTGTCCAGAGAAGTTGTGGATGCCCCATCCCTGGATGTGTTCAAGGCCAGGCTGGACGGGGCTTGGAGCAACCTGGTCTAGTGGAAGGTGTCCCAGCTCATGGCGGGGAATTGGACTAGATGATCTTTAAAAGGTCCCTTCCAACCCAAACCACTCTGTGATTATATGATATCTCTGCTTAAATACACTACAGACCAGGGCCCTGATGTGTTAGTGTCTCTGTGAAGGAGCAGAACAAATCCTGCTGTCTTGTTCTCTTACAGCTGTAAAGCTAAAGGTAGATTTATCTTCTTGTCTGACTTATGAACGGACCTTTTTTGTTTTTTTTTTGTAAACTGTGGTTATTCTTTATTTTCCACACTGGATGAAAAAGAATATTATTTTGTCTCTGCAGCATTGGCTCAGTCTATCAACAAGCAACACATCATGATGTCAAGGTGAAGGGCAGAGAGAGGTTGCTGGGGTGGTAACACTGAAAAATGCATGTTTTAGTGGACAAATTGGATGTCCACCAAATATGTCTTAAGTCTAGTGGTGCTGGACACTTTGAGAAGGGAGTTTTGGGAACAAGGGAGTTTGGGGACAGGGGTCTTATTCCCTGGCACTTAGCTGTGTTTCAGTGTATCTGGCTACTGTATGACAAAATGCTTTGTCTGAGAGCTGAGGTTGCTTTGGGAAGGCAGGCCAGGCCATCTTCACATGGGTTTGATTAAATCCAACAGCGCTTAGAGAAGCTACAAGCATCTCTGCCTTGCCCAGCAGTGCTGTGAGACAAGTTTGAACTTTCCCTGTGATGTTTCTGTAATGTTGTCTAATAGTAGCAATTGCATTGAGAAAGTTGTTAGAGACAAAAAGAGCTGGAGGTTGTCTGCATGGTGGACATGCTGCTCTTCCCCACCTACTGAGCTCTGGTGCAGGAGTGGGTCAATACCAATGCAGATGAAATCCTACAAAGCTGATGCAGCCTCTTTAGGCTTAAGCCATGTGAAGCTAAGGTATGAATTTCCTTGCCAGAGGAGGAAAGTTGTCTTTATATACTTTTATAAATAAGCTGCCACAGAAGATTATTGGCCAGGTTGGATTTGTTATGTTATTTCTGTCTTTGTGTAGAGACTTTATGTTCCACTGCAGAATGGTGTTCAGTTACTGACTTCAGAAATAAAACAGAAGACCCTCTTGGAGGTACATAACACAAGTAAATAACTCTTGTGTTTTGGCTAGAGTGGTAATGTAAAGCAACAGGGAGAGCAATTATAAATGGTGGTGGAAAATTTGTGCTTGAGGCTGGAGTCCAAGGTCTGTGCTGTGGTCTTGTGGTCTTCAGCATTGTTTTTGTCCTAAGAAATGCTTACAGCTCTTCTGTAATAGGAAAGGAAAAAGGGGAGAAGGGGAGGGAAGGGTGAATGGATTACGTTTTTTTCTCAGTTCTTTAAATACCAGCTGGCAATGGCTGTTGTCTGTGAGTCACCCGCAGACATTAGGGAAAACAAGCAAGTCTCTCTTTCTCAGTCCAAGGTAAACCGATGTGCTGCATGAGTAAGCTTTCTCGCAGTACATAATGAGGACCAGTCAGCAGGAAGTACGTAAGATGTTTTCGGGCTAGTCCTGTACCTTCCACTTGCAGGTTTGGTGCTTTGACTGGAGAAATTGTCCCAGTTTTCTTAACAGTTGTTTTCTTAACTCCTCCCACTTTTAAATCCTCTCTCTGTTACAGTGTGCTCAAGGATGGTTGTTCATCCACCATGTTCGTTGCTGTCCCTGAACTGTTGTATGAACAAAATGGGAAAATTAAAGCTGTATTAGATGCAGTCATCTTTGCTTCAGTTGGATCACCAGAAAAATGTCTCCTTATGGCTGCTTAAAACTGTTACCAGTAAAGCATCCTTTTTTTCCTGATGCCTTTTCTTTGGCATGCTCACAGCAAGGTGTTGCTGAAGCCTGTGGAGGTGACTTCTGTCCCAGCTTTTGCTAAGTGCTGCAAGATGTCTTTTGCATGACTGATGTACCAAAGCCTTATAGAGCAATCAGTAGGAAAAATAAAACCACTTACTATGAAATCATAGTGATGAATCAATAATAATAATAATAGTAATAATGGGAAGACAGAAGCAGACTGGCTCTGATATCAGATGGGATTCACCTGCTCTGCAATCTAGAAGAAATTGCACAAGTGCTGTGGAGCAGGAGATTTTCAGCAGCATCTCATGGAGAGGAGTAGGGGAGTTGTGCAGGTGACCACTTCCATCCCATTTATCAGCCTCTTTTTTGCTCCTATACCTAGATATTAACTTCAGTGCATTGACTCTTGAGGAGGCTTTGCTGGACAACCAGCCTTAGTTTGGGACTTACCATCTTGCCTCTTACCTTGGCTTCCTTCTCTGATTTTGGAGAAGTCCCCTGACTTCTGTGCTGGGTACCTCCACTGTGGTGCCAAGGCTAGGCAGAAGGTTTTTCAGGACTGAGATCTAGCACTCTCCCACCTCTTGCGAGGTTTGCCTTGCCATCCTTCCCTTTCATCAGCCAGTTCTTATTATTATCACTAATTAATGTTCTCTGTAATGCTTACAGGATTTGCCAGTTCCTGTATACTGATGGGGATTGTGTTCTGGCTCCTTGTCATTGCCGTAAAAGAAGCCTATGCTCTGAACAGGTATGTTTGCTGTGCTCCTGGTGAGGAGGAGAGGGCCTGTATGTGTCCAAAAGTGAAACCTGTGCAAGGTTTGCCCTATAGGTATGAATTGACAGGTACTGTGGGAGAGGACATTGTGCAGTGAATAGGTTTTTTACCATCCAGTTGTGTTGTGGAAACGCCAAGCAGAAGATAAGGTCTACATTTAGCCTTGCTGGCAGTGCTCTGAGGAGAACATTGGAAACCACAGCATCGCTGGAGAGCAGCTCCTGGAGGCCAGGCTCCTTGCAAACGCAGACATGGCCTTTTCCTTCCCGTAGCACCAGCTGGAGGATTCCAGTCGAGCTTGTGGCTGTGAGCTTGCAGCTGCATGCACCACTACTCTGCCCTGCTGCTCTGCTGGCCTGTGGTAGCTCCCCCACCGCATGCGCCTGCCTGCAGCCCAGAGAGGGGGTGGGAGGAAGATGTTTGCTTGTTGCTATCCAACCACGAACAAATCTGCTGTTGTTTTCTTAATGTACAGCAAGAACAGCCTGTAGCAGCTTATTCTTCCCTGGATAATTAATGCTCTGCTCTGCCATGGATTGCTGTCAGGAGCAGTGGAGTAGTGCCTTCTCTGTGCTGCCCAGTGCATCCTTTACCTGAGTTATTTGATTTGTTACTGCTTTAAAGCATCCGTGCTCAACTAAAAAATCTTGTCTGCGCTCTTTGAAACTGTTTGGCAGTGTAAGTGGACTGTTTGAGTCGGTTTAGTTGCAGAGATGCCAAACATGCATTTAGTGACGCCCCGCACTGTGCTACTAACAGGTCTGCCTGCACCTCAATTCCTGCATTACTCTGAGGAGGAGAAAATATAGGGCTGGGTTGCAGCCTATTTTTTTATTAACTGGAATTATGTTCGCAGCTGATCAGAGGTGTGTGTGCAACCACTGGAACTGGAGTGGAATATTTTGCCATTTGTGGTTGCTTAGGGGAAGCCTGAGAAGGGGGTAGATGGATGCTTCCACGGAACCATCAATGAACAAGGAGGGGTTGGCTTGGCATGCTGACTTTGAGCCTTCAGCTTGCTGTAAAAGCAAAAGAAGCTGCTTCTGCAAATTTCAGTCCCTGATAAATCTCATCCCAAAATGGTATTGCCTTGCATTTGGTCTTCCTGAACAGCCCATTTTGATTGCAGGAGGAGATAGCCATGACTGGCTGTGTGAAGCTTCCTTGATCCCTAAAAAAGTGAAATGGATTTGTTATGGAAAGCAATCTTACTTGAAAACCTGGTTCATCAGGACTATCTGGGTGGTGCAACAAACACAATGGAGGAGTAGGAGTTGGGGTGGAGCTGTTTCCACCCAATTCCCCTGTTTTTCCTGGGGTTTATTGCACCATGTGAGCAGATGTGCTCTCTGCTTTGGAGCTTAAAGCATAGCTGCTTAGTAGAGCACTGCCTGGAATTCCCATGAGAGCGTTCTCATTGTGCTTTCATTTTCTTGCATTAATTTTATGGCATAAAGGCCTCTTGATGAAGGGAGAACTGTAACGAGGAGGGGAACAGCAAGGTAGGAGTGCCTTCATTTGCTAGCAAGCTGTCACAGGTATGTCTGAGTTGGAGGGAGCCGACAGTGAGTCAGTGCTCCAGACTCCTGGTGACTCAGGTGGCAAAAGCCCAAGTTGTAGCAAATTTCCTGTAATAAGGTTTTGCCTCCTGTAGTGGCCATGCAGGGAGAGGTGTGTTGACCTCTTCCTCCCCTGTGGGTTATGAGCAGCTTGATTCACAAGGAGGACAGGCAAGTGGCAGTGGTGGCACTTCTGTTCTTGCCAGAACAGGTGGAAACTTGATTTACTCCAGCACGCTCACCCCTACCTCTCTTCTTTCCCCTAACTGTGCTTTTTAAGATGAGGCAAGTCATGGTAATTATGGCTGTCTGTCTTTTGAGCTTGAGATTCTCATGCAAATCTGGAGATTGTGTTCTCCTGGCAGGTCTGCTTGCATGCATTATCCACTACTTCATCATACTGGGAAGGATCTATTTTCTGAAATGTGGTTTATTTTTAAACAAGGCTTTCCCTGTCTAACTGGCAAAAGTTCAGCATTTGCAGCACAATTTGCAGAAGAAGCTATTTCACCAAATACTTGGATGGGGGGAAGGGAGAGGAAATGTTGTATTAGCTAGCAAAAAAGCTAAATGCTGACTTGAAAAAATAGCTTAAGCCACTGTTGTGAGAGCATAAGGATGGGTAATGCAATTTGTGAACTGCATTGCATTTGCTGCTGTGCATAATTCAGTCTGTGTTGCTCTTGGTTTTCCTTGTGACAACTGCCACGAAGGTTGACCAGCAGTGGATGGACGGAAGCTGCTGTCCCGGGTCTGGTGGTTGACATAGCCAACCTCTTGTCCTGATGTTCAGCAGTGAGTTAGCAAACTCACCTTAAACACAGCATCTATGGGAAGAGTACATCCACACAGTGCTCTGCACTGTCCTGTTGGGCTCCCCTGTCCTGGGGCCACTGGCGGCTCACCAAGGGTTGAGCTTTGTGATAATTCAGGCACTATCATCCCCTGTGTTTGAATACCCTTGTTAGATACCCTGTGGGATGACCTGGGGCAGTGCTGCAGCTGTCTCTTCCTCTTCTCCCAAGCTGCTGCTCCAGGGGCAAACTCTCTTCATATGCATCACTGCTCTCACCAACTGCTCCTAACCTTTCTGGGTCTTGAATTGGCTTCTCATGTGAACAGTTACCCTTCAGAGCTTTAGAGATCTTCCCTTCTTGTTCTTGCATCTCCCCAGACATTTCCACCACTCCTTTTACAAAAGCATATTTGTTACCATTAGCTGTTAATGCTGCAGACACCAGCCCTCTGAGGGTAACAGCAGGGAGTGAATGACTATGTTCAAAACCTTTGATACTTACTCCTCTGACAAATGCAGCTTTACTCCATGTCTGAGCACATAACTATTTTGTTTGCTCCTGCAGGTTAACTCCTGTAGTTTGTTTTATCCTTCTTTCCTCCTCTGTCCCCTGATAGCAGACAATTGTAGGGCAGCTTTGTCATGGTTCCATTAAGAAAGCAAGGAGAAATTGTTGAGTTTCAATTTTCTTCCAGTTGTTTGTAAACCGGAAGAAAGAGGGGAAGTTGCAATAGATTTTTAGGTGTATTTTGTGTTCAGTCCAAGTGGGTATATGCTGCCTGCAGGTAGCTGAGTGATATCTTTGTGAAAGAATTGGGGGATTCTGTGATTCTGTGAAGCTTTTAAATGCTTTCTCTGTCACTGGGATAGAAGCACCATGAGAATCAAGGCAAGAACACCCATCAGCTGTGTAGAGCAGTAGTCTTCCCAGGGGGAATTAATCTAATTTAACCTGATAAAAGAATTTATGCAATGGGGGAAGTCTCTGCCATTTCCTACTCTTCCTGAGAAGACTCGGAAAAATTAAGTGCCAAAATGATACTCTTCTCTCCAGGGGCGGCTTGTTTTCCTAAGACCTGTTATCTTCCTGTTGAGAAAACCTCTGTATCAGCTGGCAAATTAGGATTGTTTTGGCTATTCAGTTTCCCCTGGTTCCCTGGGGACTTGCTCCTTGCAATCCTATTTGCAAATCCCCTGCCCATGTGGGATGCAGTACATCTAGTATGTGTCCCAGTGTTGTGCTAGTGGTTGGTCCCATGTTTCTTGTACCCGTGATGACATGTGGATATAGATGTTTCACAAGTTTAAAGCTTTTTCTTAGGAAAGTTTGTGGGTGGTTGTTTCTATGTTTTTTATGGGGGACTTCCCTTCCCCCCTCCCCCCCATTATATCAGGAGTGCTTTTATATTCCTGAAAAGAAATGCATTTCTCTTCCTTTGTGTCTCTTGCCCTAAGAGGCCAGAAGAATCCTGATATATTAGAAAGCCAGTCTCTACTTTAAATGGCCTTAAGCATGTGAATACTCAGCTCAGTTTCCTTTTACAGTGGCTTGTTATGAAATGAGCAGGAATCTCAGGTCATCCTTTGGTCAGCTTTTCTTCTGACCCTTGGGTGTAAGCAAGGAGGGTTTTGCTCCAGCTGGTGAGCGCTTGGAGGAGGAGGTGTCCACCTCAAGTTCAGAGTACTCTGGTAGGAAAATATTTCTCGTATCAGTGAACTTCTGCTGATATTGTTGAAATATGCTTAAAGTATGTGGGCATATACTGTAATCTGCTGGCAAAGACACCATGAAAATAGCTGTCCTGGGTTGGACCAAACTCGTGTCTCAAGTGCTTATGTCCAAAGCAGTAACTTGTCTCTAGTGGTGATAGATGAAAGGCTCTGGAAGGAGCTGAATGGAAGCTGAACAGCCTGATTCAAGACTTCATCTGCTCTAGCCTTTGTGTCTTGCAAATATGCTGGGTTTTGACAGACTGAGAGCTTCACTTGGCTGACATCCTCCAGTTCCAGGTAGTCTGGCAGGCAAGGACCAGCCACATCTGCAGCTGAATGTTGAAACCATGGTCTGCTTGTGTGGTTACAGAGGTGGCAAGGCTGGCTCTGGCTTCCCTGCAGCAAAGGATGGAGCTGTCTTTTGCGAGGTTCAGGTGACAGTTTTTAGAGCCTTTGTTTAGAGCAGATGAGCAGGTGTGGCATATAGATTTGTTCTTTCAGGATTTCACAGTTCATGCTTACCCGGTCCTCTAAGCATGATGATGCCAATTAAAGTGTCTTTCAATTTGCTTTCACATGCAGAGATCTCATGTAGCCCTAATGGAGGGTCAGGGATCAGTGCCTATCTAAATTGCTGCTTATCCCGAGGTTGTTCTGCTCTGCTTTGCTCTGTAATTACTTGCCACACACTGCAGGCTTCCCAGCAGCTTGTGCTGCAGTTTTGAAAAGGGAAGTAACAGCAAAAAGATGGACATCTGGGAGGGCTGCTGGTAGTGGGCAGGGGGAATGGTTTTGACCCTGATACTTGCATGGAGCATACTCTCCAGGCAGATCCCACTGTGGCTCTTTGTGAAGTTTCCCTTTCCTTGGTTAACTCACTGGAAAACTTTCTGTTTGCTCTGGAAAGAGAAGCACCCACATGGATGGCTGCTCTTCAGTTGTCATTCACTCTGGGGTTTCTGTGTTCCTTTTTGCATTACTCTCACGTGAAGCTGGGGCTTGCTAATAAAAACATATCCCAGAATTAGAAAGAAACTAAACACAAAGGATATTGTTTATTTGGTTATTTTTTTCCCCTTTATGTTATAAATGCAGTGTGCTATTTAATGTTTTATCAGTTCATAAGGGATTGTGTCTTTTTCTTTTTGGCTGTATTTCCATGTAGTTCCCTTGGCTTTTTTTCCTCAGATAAAAAATACAGCTTTCATTAAGACTTGTTTGGGCTACATTTTAATGCTTTCTTGAGACTGTCTGAATAGTGCCACTTCTAGACAAAGGCCAGTGCTTTGCTTTGAAGTGCTGTTGGTCACATCTGATAAGGGTTCTTTTTTTCAACCTAAGTAGCTCTCAGAAGAATTACTGGATGGCTAAATAATAACTAGTATTTTTAGGTCTTTGAGGTATTGTAACTGAAGGCAAGGGAAAGAGAGCAGTAGCATTACTGAACACCAGCACGCTGAAGCCACCAGCATTGGTTTCAGTGTGCTGGGGATTTATGAAACTGAAGTTATGGCATCTTGCTTGGATCCCTTGTTGGGATGTAGGATGCTATGGATGAGGCAGTCCACATTAACTCCATTTTTTTTGGCCACACAAGATCTTTGGTCTTGCATTGCTCCTGGATTTTTACCCAGTAGAGGAGAATCAGAGTTAAGGCATATCTGTCTGATATGCTGCTATGATTGGACTTTAAGTGCCCTTGAGAGGATGCTGGAGGTTCTCACACCAGGCTCTCGAGGTGCAGGAAAACGATAGTGAGGAAGAAGGTGGGAATGGCAACCTGAAGGTAAAGGTTTCTGGTGGTTTTCTAGAATTGCAACTTTCTCTCTGCTTTATGTTCTCTAGCCCTGCAAAACTGCTACAGCAGGGCCTGTGATAAGCTTTTGGAGGCTGGAGAGATGCTGGTGCAAGGAGGTGACTGGTGCTTCACTTATTCCTGAAATTCCTTTTTTATTTTTTTCATGTTCCTGTCCACAGCCCCATATTTATTCCATGTGCACATCATCCCATATCGGGAGGGCCCTCACTCTTTATGTTAGGAGGTGTAGCTTGTTTCTGAGACATGGGGGATGGAGAGGGGCACACATGGCTGATGAGGTGCCTCCTTCCCTCCACGATCAATCCTTCATTCCTTGTTTTCTGCCCCGGTACAGTGCTAAGCAGAGACAGCCTCAAGGCGCAGTGCCAGCAGGCCAGGGCAGTGGCTGGTTTGGTCCCACGCCTGGGACCAAACTCCTCCACTGTGGGAGGAGTTGGGGCTTTATCCCTGCATGGTGTAAGTGCTGGGAGCTGCTGGAAACCCTGTGCTGGGCTTTGGCTAAATCCACTCCAGGGTTAAACTGGGTAAGAAGCACGCTTGTGAGAGCTGGGATAAACAGCTCAACCATGGCGATTTTCTTCTTGGTCTTTATTTCCTAATGTGCAACTGCTGTAATTCTTCTGTGTTAGTTCTATCATCCTCGATTTCTCTAAGTATGTATTTTTTTTTCTTTCTTCCCTGAGGGTTTTGGGCAGTGTTTTCCAAAGCTATTGTGGTGGGCATTTCCTCTTCCCTCCAAGCAGCAGCTTTCATTTTGGAATGAATAGCTCAACATTACTCACATTGTCTTCCAATTTTATGGCCTTTTTATTTTTTTCCCTTTGACTAAAGCAGTCTCCTAAATGCTTCTGGAGTCCTTGGGGTCACTTTGCAGAAAATATTTCTTTCCTGTTACAGAAGGTCTCGTATTCAAAGCTCCAGGCAGGAAAACTGCTTTTGTAGTGCTCACATTTGAGTTTCTGAAAGCATGATTCTTGCAGGGTTTTTGCTTGGGTTTTGGCCAGGTTTCAGTTAAGATCATGCTAAGTTCAGCTGTAAGCCGGATTTCATAGACTTGATGGAGTTCTGAAACGTTTCTGACAACATAACAAGCCCCACTACTTCTGGTTTCTACATAGCATCCCACGTGTTAAATCTGTTCTCCTCTTCCAGCCCAGTGCCTGTTTCCGGCGCTCCTTCCCACCCACTCATTCCCTCCAGAAATAACAGGTTAGTATTAGGATCTGTACGCAGTATGCGTTTACCAGGCATGACATAGCTTTACACCAAAGACATTTATCTCTTCACCCAAAAGCTGGACCCTATGGTCAGGATGGTGTCCATCTGCAAACCTCCATTGGTTTGTTCAGAGTGTGATCTTCTGGCTGTGCAAAGACTTAGATTTGCTTCCCTAATTTAAAATGAGTTGCAATAATTAATTTCTCCACTTAGATTGTTTTTGTTTTTTTGAACTAAATACCTTTTTAAGTGAGAACTGGGCTTTATTTGCATTTTAGAATTTTCCTCCCTGCCCTTTGAGTTCTGAATACTGGTGAAAGGCTCTGGGTTATATCAACCCAGATAGGTGGTATCTGTGGCATAGCAGTGGTGTCTTCCAGGAAGTGTCCAACTTCTCCCCTCTCTGCTATCGAACATTAATTTTGTTGAGGGGGGCAAAATCTCCTCTTCTGTTGGGTACCTGGGATCCAGCAGTGGGAGAACTGTGGTGAGCAAACTGCTCAGGACAGGATGTGAGCCACCCACAACAAGTCACTGAGATCTTCTCAGCCAATTACATGACATTGCAGTGTTTGCAGCTTGTGATCCTGATGCTTAGGAGATAAGTTTCCTGAGTGTTAACTGTTTGAATGGTGCAATCCTAGTACTTGGCACGACTGAGTGATTGAGTGGGGTGCACTGAAAGGAGCAAAATGCTCCTTTAGCTGTTGTGCCCCTTAAGATAGGAAAACATAAAAAAAATTAAAAAGGGTGGAGGGGGAGAATGGGACAAAATTAGAGATCATTAACTTTCTATTAATTCATTGTTCTCATTTGTCCTTTGAATTAGATTTTTTTTCCAGTCTAATACCAGAATTTTGCAATAAAATCCACATGTGAAAAAACAGTGGTGCATCTTCTAGTCAAAACATCCTCCATGTCATCTGACTGCTTAAATGGTCATAGAAAAATGTTTGGATTAAGCAACTAGAGGCCAAATGCATGTTGAATGAATTAGTTTCTCTGCTTTATACTGTAATGACAATGCCTTTAGAGAAGCCACATGAAAGGAACATTTCTCAGAGGATCTCTTTTGAGTTCATGTGTTTAAAACTTGAGTACTTTTATTCACAGTTAAAACCTTTCTAGGTTTTTTTGGGAGATGCTTTTCCTTGGTTAAGTTTTGTGGCAGGGCAGCTGTAGTATGTGTGTTTGCTGCTGGCGATGGGTTGGTCTTGGAGTAGAGGAGGTTGTGTCCTCCTGTTTCAGTCTTTGACCTCTTTTCAAGTCATGCCTTCCTGTGTCAGCCACTCTGAGAAGCTTGGTGATAGGTGTGGAGGGATATTAATTTTTTATCTTCAAAAATATGGAAGTGCTTGCTTGTATTGACCTGGAGTAATACCCCAAGCATGGTAATGACTTTTATTTCCATAGGAAAAGATGGATCTCTTTCTTTCATTCTTTAGCCTTGTTTCACTTAAGGTTGCTCTAAGCAGCTATTTCTTTGGCTGTTTTCATATACCAGCCAAAATACTGACTTTCAGCCTTTAGAAGGCTTTATATGTAGGTTAAATGAAGAAATAATTCAATGAAAGACTTAACCATGTCACTGCAGCATCCCTTAGGTAGGTATAATCATGATTACGTAAAACTGCAAAAGGTATAAAGTAAGAGGTTGATTGTGCTCCTCCTTAGAAAACCTGGTTAGAATTAGTGCTCACTTAAAATAATAAATTTTCAGAAGGCCTTGTAATTGACAGTTGCCTAAATTTAGAATTCAGTTAGTTATCTGAATATTATTTCTGAGAGAAAATGTCATTTCTTTCTCTTACTGCCACCAAAATTAGAGATGCCCTTAAGGCCTCCAAGATGAGATGAGCAGTTGTCATCTCTACGCTGCAGCAGTTTCTCTCTTCAACTCTTTTTGGCTGGTGTATTAAAACTCCTCCAGGTAGGCTGCATTATGTTTAAATTAGCTGGTCCTCTACCTCAATTAAGAAGCTTTCTTGGCTAAATGTTTAGTGTTAGTGTTGAGAGGGAAGATTTCTGTAAGTAGCCTGATGCCAAGGCTATTGGTCTGTTAATTTGGGGGAAAAAAAATTAAAAGATCCAGGGACTATGCAGCTTGCTTGAGCTTTCTAGCCTTAGAAGTTTGGCAGGCATGTGATGAAAGAGACTCTTGCTTCCCTGATGGAAACCCTTTGGATTAAACTTTGAGTCGAGAGACTTTGTACATCTGGTATGGAAAAGCCTGCAAGCATACCCAGCTCGCAGCATCTGTGGAAAAACCAGCTGCTGTGTCTGCTTGTGAGTGGTTGTCTTGGGGATATGCCTAAAAGTCTGTTTTTTTCCATTGCTCGAGCACAGTATCAGGCTTGGCACACTTTGTCACATAAAATAATATGGATAGGGTTTGCAGCTTGCCTACCTTTTAAAGAGCCTATTATTATAACTTTGCCATAATGTATTAATTGTGCTGTCGAGGTAATGATAGTGGTATACTAGTTTAGCTACAGTGGCTTTGGTTCTGTGCTTCCAAGTCGACATGTTGCAGAGGTGCAAGGCAGTTCTGTTCTCCTGTACTTGCTTCCTTGTCATCTTTGTATTGGTATGCATAAAATAATTCTCTGCTATCCCTCACAAGATTGCAAAAGCTGCAAGGATGAGGTGTGAGAAAACAGACCTGGTGCTAATAATTTAGAAGTTAGATCTTAATACTTCCTTAATAGTTGCAGCTGCACACATGAACATAAGATGTATATATTGATATGATACAAAGACCCTGCAAAATGCTCAGAGCGTGATTTTTTTTAAGTCTCATACAACTACTTTTAGAAATAACTATTCATGTTATACTTAACTATGTGGATATTGGACTGAACTTGAAAAGTCACAGCAGTCATACTTAGTGAAGTACTTTATAAGCGGTACTGATCTGCAAATTAGACAGTCACCTCCTTTTTGGTGGGAAATGTGACCCTACCAAAGACAAGTCTTTGGATTAATTTCAGTTGCATGTGATTTTCTTTCCAAGTCTAGAATTAAAATTAATGGAAGTAGCAGGGAGATGGATGCTGATTGGATTCCCTTGAGTTCTTGAGAGGATTTTTGGGACACTTCTGAAGCAAAGAGGTGAGGGGAGGAGCTGTCAGCCTTCTCAGTTTGGTATACTTGTCCCCTGGTGTGTTTCATCTACTGAGCAGGTGCTGGAGGGCACCAACTCGTGTGTGTTTTGCAAGCTTTGCACTGAAGCACTCTGCTTAGTTTGAGATATGACATTGCTGTATTTTTTCCCTGGAGGCTGAGCTAAGCTACTCACCCTGGAATTGAAAAGAAAAAACCAGCTGTTACTAACAGATCAAAAAGAACAGTCTGCTGGCTGCCTAATGCATGAGTTATGCCACAGCCTGGAGCTGGGCTTTTTGTTAAGAGCAACTCAAATAAGAAAAACAAGCAGACCTCTGAACAGAACAGAAACCAAAACTAACAAAGGAAGCATCTGCTATTCAGATAAAATGATATAGGTGAGAGAGATAAAAACAAGTCATCAGACACCTCCAAAGGGTTACTGCTTTGACCAGTAACCTACAGTTCGGAGATTCCAGACATTATCATAGCCTGATGAGGGTGATGCACATTTGCCTATCATGCAGTCCTAAGCAAAAGCAATCTGGGTGATGGAAGACTGGCATAAGATGCTGAGCTAGGATGCAGGAAAATCGTGTATCAGGTCTTGCTTTGTTTAGATGAGTTGAGCTGCACCTTTCTAGGGCAGCTCTAATTCTATTCTCCACTGTGGTTGCAATGAGAAGTACAGTGGGGAGGAAGGGAACCTGGTCCCAGCATCCACCTCCATTTTCAGCTTGTGTGGTAAAGCAGAGTGCAGCACCAGTGCGCAGCAGCACCAAGGATCTTGCTTGGCTGCTCTACACAAGCATCTCCCCATGTCAGTATGGTGAGAGCCCTGGTCTGTAGGACACTTAGGTTTGTGCTGAAGTGGGTTAGTTTATTTGAAAGTTTGGCACATGGTAGAGATGCTTAGGTTAGTGTTTTCATTACTATGTAATTTGCAATGCTGGGTTAAGGATGCACCCCTGCAAACAGGGGAGCAGGAGGGCTATTTATTCTGGTTACTCTTTTAATTGCCAAAAGCCTGGCTGGTATGAGGTGGGAGAGGAAATGAGAAGAAGGATTGTTGTAGCTCAGTGTAAATAGTAGGTATGATATGACCACAGGCTGCATTGTTGGCACATAAGTCTAGTGAACAGGAGAGAGGACAGGCTGCTTGTATTGACACTGCTGTCAGCTCTCATTTTCTCACAGCTGGGGGACCATGAATGCACAGACCCCATTGACGGGATGTCCTGGTTTTAATCTTCTTGGTGAAGAGATTTGTGTGCCCTGAAGCATAACATGTTTCTGCGTGTACCTTCCCAATAACAAAGGGGTTTGCATGCCATTGCTAAATGGTCTCTGCCAGCCCTGGAGGTGGCTAGAGCCATGTCACTTATCTTTACCTCTTTGTGGACTGAGAGATGCCTGGTCCAGAGTTTTTGTGTTCACTCATTTTTACTGTCTGTGATGTCCATAGTGCTCAGTCTTTTATTTAACCAGCAATTGGTGAGAGAATCCTCATAAAATTTTAGTAACCTATCATTTTATTACAAGTTTTGGCTCCTTGTATTCAGAAGTGAGTAACCTGGTGTGAGAGTGCCTGGTTGCTCATAGCATGCATGAATGCTTGAAGCAGCTGCCGAGAGTGGGAAGTACAGGAGGAGTGCAGAGAAACCAAATCTTTGTCAACCTTCTTGGAAAGTAGCTAGCAAGCAAATGTGATTTCTGACATTAAGGCAGAAGGCTGACAAGGTACCTTGCCTTGGAGGACAAGTTGAATGATCTGGATAAAGTCCTCTCTTGGGGCAGAAGTGGCTAAAAAACCTTCAGAATAAGAGAACTCCACCTCATCTTTGTTGCTGCTAATTTGTTCTGGGTGATTGGTTGCTGCATGGAAAAGGATTGTTGAGCTCTGCTCTGTATTTACTTGTGTTGCATCTGTCCCTGGTTCAAGGGAGATGGAGATGTCCTCTGCCTAAGCCATTAACCTGTTTCCTGGACCTTTCTGTGTTCATGCATCTTCTGACAGAGCAACTCTAAAGCGGAGCTGATCAGCATCATCTTTGCCATGAATGTTTCTCCTGTTAATGACAGGTATTTTTGTTTTGGAGCAAAACCACACCTGGAGTAGCCCTGTCAGGTTTGCTTGTGCCAGGTTTTGCCTAGGACACTTGGTGAAACAGAGGAACTGCTTGGGAGCAGTGCTCTGGTCCTTCAACTGCTAGAGGACAGGTACAGGAATGAAGTAGCTTCAAATCCCCTCTATTCAGCAGTATGTGACAGTACTGCCTTCATATTCCTTGTGTGTGTACTATTTTTCACAGCCGTTCAGCCTCATCCATCAATTAATGGTTTTGGTAAGTGTTCGCTGTGGAAAAGCTTGTGGTGTAAGGAGGTGATCCTGGAATATTCAGGGAAGCTTGTCCTGCCTGGTGTTGCAGGAGTTTTGTAAGCACGGTCTGCTTGTTGCAGCATCTAAGATTGCAGTAGTTGATGTAGTAGGGATGTGCAGGTAGATGGAGATGCCTGTTGCCCTCAGATTTCCTCTGTAAAGCTTGTAGCCAATTAATGGGAATGGATTCCTTTTGTAATGACCTGATGGTTGTGGATGTTGAGTAAATCCTCATTTGGAGGATCTCAGTCCTGGAGTCTGAGCTGCCTTTGGGTTAATGAGGAATTGCTTCACTTGTTCATGTCCATTTGAACACTTGCAGTTTCTGTTTCAGAGTGACGTGCTGTGGAGAAAACAGGACATGATGTATCTCACTGCTCTGGGCTCTATACCAGAGAAAATTATGTTTCCCCTCCAAATTCTCTGCCCAAGATAGAGTAGGTGGTGGTTGCTCTCTGCAAGGACAGTTAGAAACATCAATGATCTCTCTCCTTGATTTGCTCACATTGCAGACTCCTGGCAGAGATGGTCTCTTTAAAGTGCTCAGAGAGAGGGCTTAAATGCTGGAGCCCAGACCTCTCCCAGCTTTGCTGCAATGACAATGTATGTTAGCTCAGGAATGGAAGACCTGCTTGCTGGCTCCAGCCAAGGTCCAACTTGGCCTGTAACCCCCTACTAGTGATGACAAGAGTGCATCCTGTGGGAAGAAGAATGAGTCACTGGGTTTAACAGCTGCAGAGTATCTTCTTGTCCTGCAGTTTGCTTATTACTTTGCAGACACATCCTATGGCTTTCTCTAAGTTACATGCCACAGCCCAATTGTGGGTCACTAATTATTTCCTTCTCTTTGCTTCTTTAATCTGCTGTCTTATGGTCTTTCACTGTGAACAGTTGTTCCTTGCTCCTAACATGGTTTGCATGACACCAGTGGCTCTTGCAGGCTTTGTTTTCTCACCTTGGTACATAGATGCCTTTTTTGTAATGTCCATGGCTTCATATTTCATGACAATGTACTGTCTGCCTTGACTTCTGCTCTGCAGTCTGCATTTAGGCAAACACTGTGGATGCTTTGAAGAGGATTACAACTGACATTCTAATTGGAGAGAAAATAGGGTAATTGCAGACTTAGTTGAAAAAGTGTTCGGTGCTTCATTGCATTGACTTTCTTGCTGGAGGAGTTGTTGAGCATAGTGAAAAGAAGGAATTTAGAAACATGCCCACATCACCCCACATCTATTACTCATCAGGCATTTTGTTGCACATCTTGCATTTGTTTTGTTGCTGAAACATAAGGCAATTTATCAGTGTTTCTATTCTGTATCTGAATACCTCTGTGCTGTCTTTCCAGCTAAAAATGAAGGGAGAGCAGTGCTCTCAGCGGTTCATTTAGAGGAAGACAGAAGTTGGCTGCTCACTTCATTTAGTCACTCACTTAAAAGTACTGAAAGCTGCGAATGAACTCATTTTAGTTTTCCAAATGCTGTGATAAGAACAACCAGCTCTGTTTCCTCAAGATTGCCAGGATTGATGTTCATCCTCATGACAATCTAATGCATCCAAAGCCCAACTCACAGGTTCCTATGCAAGAGCAGTACTACTTGAGATGGCTTGGTGGAAATAATAATGCATCTAGTGAATTGATTGTTATGCTCCAGAGTAGAAGTACACTTTCCAGCAGCTTAATTTACTGTGGTGCATGGAGAGAACAGCTCTGTGTTGGTGGTGGGTTTTTCTGATCTTGCCTCAGCAAAGATTTTTTCTTTGCATCTCTCGATTTCTGCTTTGTGCATATAGAGGTATTAATTGGTATGGACTTTGGAGGAAAAGGGGAAGCTGTGCCAGTTAGTGCATATGTTGGGGGCTTTTGCTCCAGGTGACTTGTGAAGGGAGCAGGCTAGAAGTTAAGCCTATAGATCTCTCATTCTGTGCCAAGCCTTGGTGTTTTTCCTTTGCTGGTCCTTGTTGAGAGGATTGGAGATCCATCAACAGCAAAACAGTAGAAACTGGATGGTGATAGGTTTGGTGAAACTTATCCTGCATGTCTTGGTTTCTATTCCCAATGGGATTTCTTTAAAACTCTCTCCCTTCCCCATCTTCTGGTGGCTGGTGCTAGATCAGATTGAGAAGGGCCTTTGTCCATAGCAAGGGCTCCCAAGCACTAAGATGTCTAAATTAGTTCATGATGGGTCTGAGCAGAGGAAACAGCTGTCTGCCTGGCTGAGTGCTGATTGCTTGGTAGGATTTCTTCTCTCCTTTTCCTTTTTGGATCATCCCATGGTACCTGACATGGTTTCCTGTGAGAAACCATGTTTTTGATGTGTTTGATGTGCATGCAGGATTTGTTCTTCACCTGGGACCAGAACATGAGCGATGCTACTTCAGGAATAGAACCAGCAAAACCAGGCTGTTGTCATCTGCTCTCTGAAAGCACTTGGTTGCTGTTTGTCCCATGCCACAGCAGAGCACTGTAGAATTCTCCATCTTTTGCTCCAAATGCAAGCAGCTTTCTTTGGCCTTTTGTGTTGCAGAAAAACCTTGTGGTAACACAGCACCAAAATTCTGCTGTTCAGGTTAAGGTATGCCATGGACATATCGTTCTCCTGAAGAGAGGAGGAGAGCAGAGACAGATGTTATGCATCACATCAGGTGACCTGCTACAGTGTAGTTAGCATTAGCTGTCCCGAGAACTAAACTTCTGTGGGGTTTGGTGTGCCCATGTGTCCCTTCCATCATGGGATGAAATTTGGCACAGTCTGGTTTTGCAAAGTAGTCGAGTATTGTTGGAGAGCTTTCTTCTGACCTCCTGCCTTCCTGCTGGAGCAGAGCCCGTGAAGTGCCAGCCTTTGGCAATCTGAAGTCAAGGGGCTGGTGTCTCATAAGGTGCATGGTGCAGGGAATGGAGAAGCCTTGTGACAGGTTGGGAGCAGTCAGCATCTGTGGTTGTGCTGAGCGTGTTATGTACCCACGTGCCAGAGAGTGTCTGTCAAGGCTTGGGTTTGCAGACAGAAGAGCTCATTAGTTAGGGCAGCTCGATGATGTGGCAGGGGGCCCAGTTTTGGCTACGCTTTCAGGCAGCTGCTTGAAGGGGAGGCAATTGCTGAAACATTTGTAAACTTGACTGTGAGCAGACTCCCCAGTTTTCTTGTCCACGGTGGAGACAGAGGAGTGCAGCCAAGAGCTGCGGTACTCATCTCAGGGGAGGCAGCAGGGAGCAGCCTCGGGAGCCTGCTGCTCCCTGACATGCTCCTCTGTGTCAGCTCTCTTGATTAATTGCCATAATAAATTTCTGACTTCAGCAGCCTGAATGAGCAGAACTCTGCCAGAGCAGTGCCAGGAGGGGTGCCTTTTTCTATTACTTTTTCTCCTCCCGTAAGCTTCATAGGAAAGAGAATGCTCTTACAGTCCGAAGAAAAATAGCAACAAAACAATGCCAAATACTGGCTATAAACCCCCTGATTACCTGCTGCATGCATGTTGCAGTGACAGTGGGACATCTAATGCAAGCCCCTTGTTATCTTAGCTTTTTTTATTCAGTGCTTATACAAGATTAAGACTATTTTAATATTATTCCCCTATATTTAGACATAAGGGCACAGTAGTTCAGCTTCTGAACACCTTCAGTCTTTGCATGTCTCACAAGATGGCTAGGAAGTGTGCTGGTATCTGCCCCATCTCCAACACAAGCTAGGCTGACCCTTCTGGTTGTGTGCATTTCCCCAGTTTGCTGTTGTCTTGTTTCCTGTACAAGCTTTCTCCTGTTTTCCTCCTGAAAAATAATACTGTGGATGCTGTGAGGAGTGGAGTCAGGGAATTCAGAGTTAATTGCTGAGCTTGTCCTCAGTTTAGCCCTCTCATGCCTCTTGCCATGTTAGCAAAGCTTGTTAGCTGTTAGCAAAGATGACACTGATGGCAGTGAGAAGTGTATTTTCTACTGCACAAGGAATTGGTTAATGTTTATGTGCCTCAGTTCCCGCATTTAAGAATGTGATCTTTAAAAAAACTCCCAGTCTTCTCCCAAGCTTGCATCTCTGTCAAAATTGAATGAATTTTGTTACAAAGTCCTCTTCAGCAGTGCTGTCATAAAGCTGATGCTGCTTCCTACAGACAGGCACAAAATGTCTTTCTGTGCATCATTTGGGGAATGGCCTCTGTGACAGGATTGGACTTGAAGCTTCCTTTTTTTGAGGGGAAGAGGGGTTATTTTTGCAGACTTTGCATTTAAAATCGTCTGTTTATAAAACCTTAAATCCTGAAATGTGGCTCCATTACAGTATGTAGTGGGATTTGGAAAAAAAGTCTGCTAGAATTGTATGTAGGTAGTGGAACAGTTAGGTAATGTTGAAGTTGTTAGAGTTTCTGTTATGGGTGCATGCGAAGTTTTGATTTGGTTGTTGGGTTTTGGTTGGGTGTTGGTTTGTTGTTTGGTTTTTTTTTATTAATGCAGAGCTATTAATGTTTGGTATTTTTTAAAAAAACCCAAATAAATAATGGGCCTTCCATCTTGTGAAAATGTCCCTTTTACAAGTGTGTGTTTTTCCCAGTTAATGGTTACTTTAGTGGAGGCTGCCCTGTTCTTTCCATCTGATCTCTTTGCACACACCTCTGAATGTTTCCATTTCAGAAAGGAGGAGGACAACCGTGCCAATAAAGTAACTCCAAAAGCTGCTATGCAGGAAAGTGTCACAGTTCTGAGGTGTTAGGAATGAGCAAGAAAAGAAAAAAAACAAATCACCACCAAAACCCCTTAAACTTTTACTGCCATGCAAAGATAACAGAAAAACTTGCCACCTGGGGGGAACCAAGCAACCTTGTAATGCTAAAATAGTGCAACTGAATAGTCTTTTCATCCTCCAAAAAGATTTGAAGAGATTTAGGAGCACTCAATAGCTTTTAAAGAAAATATGATGCTTTATCTATTGAATGCTGCAGTTGTGGTGGCATGCTATAACTTAAAATGTGACTTCTGGGTGCTGCATAGCTGCAGGATGCAGGTAAGGGTTCTTGTTCTCCGTATGGTGTCACATTGCCAGTGGTTTTCATACTGCAGACCCAAGTGGTACCCAGTAGTTGTGCTTGTCCTCATCCCTAACACCCAATTCTAGCCATCCTGGTGGAGCCATGTTTGAAGTAGGCAATGTTTTTCTGTCCAAGCCTCCTAAGAGCTTCTTGAGAGGGAAGGGGAATGCTGACTTTTCTTTTTTCCAAGAGCAGCTGAATGCAGTGCCCCAGTTACCACATTTTTTTTACATGGAGTACCTCAGAAGATGTACAAAAGCATCTTTAGCACTTTCAGTACAAGGACAGTGAAAGGACCTAGATTATGTTGGCACTGCAGCAGGGGCTTAAATGAGTGTCGCCGATTCATTGTTAGGAGATGACCCAATTTTGACTGTATTTATGGGGAGTGGGAGGGGAGAATGGACCTGTTTCAGATGACTCTTGAGCCTTAAATGTGCTTACAGGCTTTGTGTAGGGATTGCATGGGCTCCTGCTGGGTAAACAGAGCCCTTTGGGGGGTGTTCCACATATACTGGCATGGTGATGCATCCTGCTCTTCCTGGCTAGACATGTGCTGCCAAAATGGGTTGATTCATGCAGCATCTCTGCAAGGCATTGTATTGGCTGCGTAAAAAAAATGAGTTGTCAGGCAGAGCCTGTCCAGCTGACTTTTATTTATTTTGGTGCATTTTCCTGCAAGGCTTTTAAAGAGTTCAGTTACTATATAATTTGTAAACTGGTCCTAGCCAAGCGGATCCTTAGCTGAAGGCTGTGACCCTACAAATGACTGGTGAAGGTAACAGGTCATTAGGTTTGCACACAGTGGGATGCTTTTCTTTCTCCCCTTCCCTTTCCCCTCCTGTAAATTGTCATACCATCTGTTTGAAGCATCACCTGTGTCACAGTCTCCTGTTCCCTTCTTTCCTCCTGGGTGGGATGGCAATGAAGAACTTCCTTTTCGTATTAAAGGGCTTTGAAAGCTGGGGATTAGGGTCTACTGCCACTGTCTGCATCTCCTTCTGGAAGTCTCTTACCTGTCTTTTTTAAATGGTTTTGGTCCTGCATCTGCAGAACTTGGGGGGGGGGTGCAATTTCTCAGATTATTTTTTTTTCTCCTTACAAGGGTTCCTGTAGTCACTATATCAAGCTCAAACCAGATGATGCAAACTGCTTTGAGAAGTGTTCAGAGCTGAAGCTGCTGTGGGCTTAAACCCATCTGCAAATTTGGGAGGGGAAGGAAGAAGGTAAGCAGGGAAAAATCATGAGGAGTCAGAGCTTGCACCGTCAGCTGCAAAGCTTAGATTATCAAAAGTATCAAAAAATAATGCTAAATGCAGTGTACTGCACAGCTGGAGGCAAGAGGAGGTGCATGGTCTTGTGGGTCCCTGAAGTCCGCCAGCACACTAAGGTCAGAGCGGCACCAAGTTGCCTGCAGCAACTCCAAAGTTGAGCGTGTTGGGGCAAACTGGAGTTTCCTCCTTTCCCTGGCTTTCCAGGCGGTATGAATGGCAGTTTTGATAACTAATGGCTTCATGCAGAGAGGTCTGTCTGTTGTGGGAGATGTGAACCCAAGTTCAGGCTTGGATGTGTCTCTTTTGTGTCATAGGAGCTTTAGGCTGGTTATTGTTCGGTTTGTTTTTCTTCCTGATTCTTTCTTTAAATTAAATTTGAAAATGCTGTACCAAGTAAAGGATAATGAAAATTGAGTTGCCCTACCTCTTTCACAGCCACTTAGTAGTTTAATGAGAAATAAGTAGTTTAATGAGAAAAGAGGCAAGGCAGCTCTCCTATGACCAGGCTGGCTCTGCAGGACTTAGGAGTAAGATGGGATAGTAATCGGGTGTGATGTTGTGGTCTTTAGGACAAGACCACAGGAAATTCATTGTATTCCTTTGAACAGGATGGAGCCTTTCATGTGATTTTTTTTAAAGTTTAAATCTGTAATCTTGATTTGTTATCTAAGAGCAAGAACACTCCCTAAACTTGGAAATGTATTTTAGGACTCTGTGTTAGTCTGTCTGGGAAGCTCTGGCTGTCCCCCTGGTGTGGAGCATCTTGTCTAGCAGATGCTGGGAGGGAGCTTTGTTGCAGTGGTCTGCTGCTGTTTGCTCACCTCCAAGGTATGTTGTGGGCTGTGTAGCTCTTGCTGACACAGACCTCCTCCAAACTTCCCTTCTGCTGTGTCTCTTGTATGTGAGAAGTTGCCTCCAGAGGAGCTTTCTGCTGCATCTTCCCACTCGGTGAAATCTGTCTGTAGGGGTGGTCTGTCATTCATCCGTCCCGGCTCATAAGTTGACTCCTTGCAGAGCTCGCTGGGATTTCAAAAGGAATTAAAAAAATACCTTTGACACCAGTGGCTTTGCATTAGGAGGATTGATTGCTACTGTTTCCTTCATCCTGATAGCTTTTTCTCCTGGGCTTTTTAAGTGTGTGTGCATTATAATTTTGCATCCTCTTGAATTTAACAGCTGTAAAAGGACTGGTTGGAGTTATGATTGGGGATGCAGAAACTTCATGCCCATCTGTTCTAGAGCATTTAATGCTTCAGGCACAAAGGAGAACAGAGAGCTGTCCTGTAAAGTAATCCACTGCACATTTGCAACCAAAGTCCTGTTTCAAGCCCTGCAGGGTAATGTTTAAGGTACTCTTTTAATTTCATGTGTGGCCTTCAGTTTTAAAAGAACACAGCTGAGTCTGTTTCATTACCATGCCACTTTTGAGTCGTATGTGCTGTGGTCCACAAGCCCACAAAGTGGCTTTTTTGCCACTGCCCTTCTCCCTGATGCTTTTAATCTGGTGTAATTTTCATCTGCCTGCTTTTTCCTAATAACCTCTTGCCCTATTTCAGCCACTTTTTTATGGTGTAGAAAGCCTAGAGAGTTCATTTTCTACTTGCTGGAGAGATGTGGTCTGAAATTGACAACTCTCCCTGAGGGAAGGCAGATGGGACTCAGGCAGCCCTGCCAGCTTTTCATATGCCCTCAGCCCATCAAGAGCAGAAACAGTGTATCTGGAGGCCCTTCACTAGAGATGATGAAGAGGTCGTTAGTGTATTGCCATAGGAGGACACAGGGAATGACTCCTTAGAAAGCTGGGCTGCAGTAGTTAAGCTGTCCGCAGAATAGCTCATACCCATGTCCCACTCTTCCATCTGGTTTGGAGATTGTCAGTGGAGCAGTGCAGTCACCAAACAACCCACAGTGTGGATGGGAGAGCCTGTGGACGAGCTATGATGCTGCTGTGCAGAGTGGGTAACATCATGGAGCATCCATGAGTGAGGGAGTCTACAGAGCCTGGCATGGGTTTGCTCATCACCTGCCTGAGTTCCTCACTGTTGCATCCTACAGTGCCAGGGGAGCATAAGCTCTTTTCTCTGAGGCTCCTGCAAGACAGAAGGCAAAGTGCTCCAAACCACAACAGCTTCCACTCTAAAAATACCATAAAAGGCTGTGTCCTTAGAAGCTGGTCCTGGGAGCAGTTCCCACCCACATTGCTGCAGCGTGAGTCACTAGGCTATTGCAACTGTTCTCCATGTGGATGCCCGCCTGAAGATGCAGAGAGGAGGAGCAGCAGGAGGAAGGGGAACTGCTCTGTAGCGCTGTGGAAGTGATGAACAGTTATGAAGAAGAGAATGACATGCAGGCATGCATGAACTCGACCAAACTGCCAGCTGGTTTTGTTTTCGTTAAGGTTTTCTTTGTTTAGTTGGGTTTTTTTTTTATGCTAGGCTTATTTTTTTTGAGAACTTTCAGCAAATGCTGCTTGCCGATTGTTTGAGCTTAAGGTGTTTGCAGCCAAGTGTCTCCTGGTTGTTCAGAAACCCCAGTTCCCTCTTAGGAAGCACAGTAATTACCACATGAATAATATGAAGCTGGAAAACCCCTCTGACTTAGAATTACGTTTTGTTTACTCTCTTAAGTAAAATTTTTCTCTCCCTCTCCTCCCTCTTGCCTTTATCCTTCCTTTCCCTACCCTGGTGCAGAAATAGTCTGTGCTTCCTTGTGACAGATGGTGTAAAAACACATCTCCCTTATGTTATGCGCTGCTCTTACCTCTGCTTTTTATCCAACATGTAGGTACTAGGGAGTAAATTTGGGTTTGTTTTGGTTCCTTTCCTAAGGCACCACCCACCTGCCCTGGCCCCAGTGATTGTTTTCCCTTTTCCTTCCCTTTTGCTTGATGTCGTGGCTCTTTGGGCTTACCCTATTAAGTATGACAGTGGGAAATTCTATAAAAAGCTTCCTTTATTTAGACGCCAACCCAGTAGTGACATCATGTGGGCACGTCTTCCAAGTTCCGCTGGGCTGAGCGGATGGAGGGAAGTGGTGGCCATGAAGCTGAGCCTTCCGTCTTTCCCAGTGCATCTCTGTGGTTCTGCTCTGTGGCTGCACTGCCCCGGCAGATTGGTGCATCTCCTTTAGCAAACATTTTAACAGTGTAACATGGCTGTGGTGGTTTTCCTGCTCACGGCTTTCAGGTTAGTCCTTTGAAATGCTTTTTGGTGGGTGTTCAACCTGACTTCTCAGAGAAGCAAGAGGCTTGCACACTCTATCTTCAATGCTAATGGATTTTACATCAGTCAGTTTCAGATAACTTTGGCAAGGGAGCAGGTGGACTAAAAGTATGAATGCCTGCATGGACAGGCAGAGAGCCGGGGGAATGGGTACATCTGAGATGTGCTGCTTGTTTTATGGTGAAGGGAAGGGAGTGGCGGAGTGGGACAGCAGGGCAAGATTTAGCCAGCGAAGTAATGGACTGACAAAGTTCCTTTTTTTGTGTGTGGTTTCTTAAAAAAGTATTGGTTTGAGCATTTCTGAATGGGGGAAAGCTGTGTATTTGCTGAAGGTTAGTAAGTAAAGAGTGTGACCTGAACCTTCTGCGGAAGTTATCTCTGGATTTCATTTACGTCTTTGGAGGAAAAAGCGTGCTGTGTTGTTCTAACATTCCCCTATACAAGCTTAGTTTGTTTAAATGTAAACACATAGGCTTTCCCTTATCCTCCTAAAGTAATTCCTGAGTATTTTTCTATGTGATCAATAAACCAGAGCTTATTTAAGCAATTAAATGGTACAAAACTCCCTGCTGGGGGGATTTAATTGACTCCCTTTATTCATTGTACTACAGAAGGAAGCCATCAGGTTGCTGTACCTCATGGCTATTTTGCTGTCCACTAAATGTTGATTACACCTTTAGAGCTGCGGGATTTCATGCAGCAGACTGAGTAGACAATTCATTTTGTCCATAATGCAGATTTTTCCAGCCCTCCCTAGGATTTGGGTCAGATGAGAGGCGGGTTCCAGCCAGGCGCCAATGCTTGCTCTGCATGGCTGCTCTGCTTGTTGACGTTATCTCCTTCCCACATTCTCCACCTCGATACTCTGAAGTATTAAAAAATAAAAATAAAGCCATATTGCACAAACACTCTGCAACTCAGTAGGGGTGGCCGGGATACTTTGTACTCTTTAGAAGGTTCTTTTGCCAAGTTAGGTGCTGCTAAAAGAAAATACAGATTTGCAGGTGCCAGTTTCAGACAGTATCTTGCCATCAGGTGGCACAGAAAAATGGGAACTCTGAGGCAGCAAACAAGATCTTTTCCCAGGGTCTCTTGTATTCCCTGGCAAGAAAATCCAGTGTTCAAAATATGATCTTAATTAAAAAGCAAGCATGTTTTTACCATTGAGAAGTGACATCTGATAATGTTTTCACTGGAGAAGGGGTGTGGGGACTGTGTATTTTTAGCTGCAGCTATTCTCAAGTTGTTCTTTTATGACCTCTTCTTAATAATACATTTTTTCTAACACTTTCTTTAAAATTTTTGTAGTTCCAGAAGCTTTTTCAGCCAAAGATACATTGCTGGGGGGAAGAGAGGAGAGAGGAGCAGCCCACAGGCAGGAGAGCTATCAAAATGTGTTTACTGTGGATTTCGGTGCCTAAGAAGGTGCAATGTTAAAAGTTGGGTGCATCATGAGAGAGACATTTCCTGGGTCAGAGAGGGGGCTGTGCTTTTCCCCCACCTGCGGCAACTGTAAGATTGCCACTGCCTGCTTCTTAAAACCAGTTGAGAATGTAAAAAATAAAAAAGAATTTGGACAACAGATTGAAAAGCTTGGACAGAGTAATGATCTGCTGGTGGAGATGCCCTAGTACAGGAATCCCATGGGAGGGCAGGCATAAGGAATGGCAGCTTTAGGTCTTTGTGTAGTGGTTTGGGCTATGTGGCTGACTGGAGACACTTGGAACTTAACTTGCAAATGTCTCTGAAATGATGAGAGAGCCAACAAATTCCCGTGTAAAACCTGAAGGTCATCTTCATCAATCCACAGGCTGCCGCACTTCTCACCTGATATCTACAGACTGAAAAGCACAGATCCCTGGGGTCAGAGGAGCTGGTGTTACATGACCATCAGTATGGTCATGAAAAACTTCACCAAGAGCGGTGGTATAAAGAGCAGGGGAGAAGTGTTTTCAGGTTGGGTTGCAGATGCTAGCTGTCTCTTGGTAGCTACCAGCAGAGGTGGTTGGGCTTTCCAAAGTGAACTGCACAGTTAAGTGCTTCTCCATGCTTGTGCTTTCATGGCATGGAAGGTGAGGAAAGTAATTAAGCTGTGTGTAAATAGAAGGCACACACCATGTGAATGCAGGCAGGAGGAAGGACAGGCAAGAGGTGTTGGTGCTGCATCTGCAGCTTGCAACTGCGTAATGGTGGGCACTGGGGAAGTTGAACCTGCCAATAGGGCTGGAAAAGTGTCTGGCTTAGGTTGAGCCTAGGGAAGGGACAAGGAACATGGTCAGGAGTTTCTGCTGATTGTCAATAAATGATATGAAGGACATGTTCTCTGAGCCATGACTAGTTTGGTTTGGGGTAGTTGAGTATTTAATATCCTGAATGGTACTTGGATTTTTGGTGCCCTTGGTTTTAGGACCTGATATTTGTTATTCTGGTTGTTTAGAAAAGAAGTATAAATAAAAAGTGACTGTGTGCATGCATTCAGTGTTTTTTTGGGAACTGTAAGCTTGGCACAGTGTTTTCATGTGGCACCTGTGTTTAATTCTGCATCACTTATTGGCAGGAGCACTGCGGGCTTAGTGCCTGGTGCGAGTGTTTTCTTTGTCACTGAATAAAAGAGCAATATCAGCAAGAATGGAAACTTCATATGGATGGTTTTGAGGTGAAACATGGTGATAAAGCATCTGGCAGGAAGGAAGTGCCATGCAGGGTAAGGAGAGAGAAACAGCAGATACTCAAAGCATGATACTCAGAGTATGATACAGCAGATACTCAGAGTGGGCAGAGCATCTTCTGGAGATGATCTGCAGCTGTAAAAGAGGGGCAGCCATTTGAAGCCAGATCAGGTGATGCAGAGTTGTCCCCACCTCTTCAAGCTATGCAGTTGAAGCATTGTCTTCTCCTGCATCCGCAGGACCTGTAGGGTGGTGGAGGAGGTGCTGGAGTGTGTAGTCCCAGCAGGGATGGGAAGGACAGGACTGGGCTGCAGCTGAGTCCAGGCTGGATTTGCCATGTGGGCTCTGAAGGGCCTCTGTCCCAAATCACCCGCTGCTGCTTCTTGTTCAGAGTGGGCTTGTTATTCTACTGAAACCCCTTCTGAAACAAAGAGGGAGAAACAATCTGGGAAAGCAAATACTTTGTGGTATCAGTAAGCAACAGTACAAGCTTTTGTTTTCTGTCAATGGAAGGAAGTGGGATAAACATGTAATAGCTTTAGTGCGGCACAGTCTTGACTGCTGCAAAAGAGATTTAGTACACACCCTCCTGTTGTGGGGCCTAAGAAAGGATAGGCTGGGGATTGATCCGTAAGGAGAGGATAGGCTGCTTGAAGCAGGTGGGAAAGGTGCTGCAGACATATGTCTGTCTGAAGCAGGTGTTAAAGGAAGGTCTGCAACAAGTGAGCTGAGATGGAATTCCAGTTCTGGGCTTACATGGGAAATGGGGAACAAGAAGAATACTCCTTGGCTTGTATTCAGCCAGGACAAGACTGAAGCAACTGTGTCTTAAACTGAAGGGTGGGCTCACAGAGGCTCTTCTCAGCTAATGGTGATGATAAAGAAAAAACAGCTCTGATCTCTGCTCTCTGGAAGAATCATTCCTGCTGAAGGACTTGATGTTCTGTAAAAAAATAAAATGCAAAAAACTCCCATGCAGTTGCCGTTATATTTTGAAGTCTTATTTTAAGGCCTGCAGGCATGTTCTAACTCAAGCATGGACCTTATTCTTTGTGGTGGCTCTGTTCTTTAGGGGGGGGGAAACAAGTGATTTCTTTATGCCTTTTCTGTCAAAACACTTTCCACTGCCCTCAGATACTTATTTATTGACAACTTTCCTTTTCCAAGCCTTTTTGCACAGTGCCAAGAAGAGCTGCACTTCAGTAGGATGCATTCAGCTCTCTCAGGTTTTGGTCTTGGAACAGGAAGATGCTCATTCCGCAAGCTGCTGCAAATGTCTTTTGTAGCAATTAACTGAAATTTGGCGTCTTTAAGTGAACCATTTGAAGTGAATGTGTTTTATGTGAACTCTGATTGTTGCTTTGTTGAGTGAATGTTAAAGCATTTTTAAGATGATAGAATGACAGAATGGTTTGGGTTGGAAGGGACCTTAAATATCATTCAGTTCCAACCCCCTTCCATGGGCAGGGACACCTTCCACTAGACCAGGTTGCTCCAAGCCTCATCCAGCCTCATCCAGCACGGCCTTGAAGATAAATGCATCTTTCAAATTACTTTATTATTATTATTATTATTATTATTATTTTAACTGAGCATGTCTCCAGCTAAGACTGCATCTTGAAACACAGGTGATGGTTGAGTTGTGCTGGTTTGTTCCCTGGGGAGAACAGCGCCTGATGCTACTTTTATGGGCAGCCTTGCATGGGTCCGCATTTTATCAACTGCTTGTCTTTATATCACTGCCATAGGCTCTCATCTACTTAAGCTTCTCCCTCTGATTTTTAGCTCATCTAAGGGGTTTTGTAATTTTAGTTACATGTGCTAGATGCAGGCATTGTTACCTTTCCCTTTTCATTGGGAAAACCCTTCTCAAACATTTTCATTACTAGACTTGAGCCTGCTGTGGTCCCCGTTGACTTTTATCCTGCTTCCATTGTTATGCATTGTCCATGTTAGAAGTGCTGTGGGCATGCAAAACAAAAATTGTAGGCAATTGATCCACACAGCTTTTGAGCATTGTTTTTTTTTAAGCTCCTTGTGTTGCTTTCTCAAGCATACTCATTTGAAGGTGCTGCCTGAACACCTCTGAAAAGCTAGAAAGGGAAAGATGATGTCTGGTTTGATGTCTCTGTGATCTGGCTCAATCAGCTGTACATCCTCATTGGTACTGGACTGCATGGTGGCACCTGTGGGTTCAGGTCCACACCAGACCAGTTCAGGGTTCTCCATGCATCACATGGAGCTGGGCTCCAAATGTGGGGCTGGCTCTGGCCATTCCTTGTGCCACCCTTCCACCTTTGAGTCTCATGGGATAAAATGAGGGATGAACCAGATAATGTGCTTTCTTCCCCTGAAACCAAGCTGAATTCATACCTGCTCCTGATGTTGTGATCATTGTAGGAGATTTCCCAACCAGAGGTAGGAAAGACACTGGGTTGGCAAACCTGAATTTCAAGTTCAGCTGGTTGGCCTAGGGGTGCTGGGGGTGTATGTTTTTATGCGGTGGTACATACCATGAAATGTGGTAGTGCTCTGGGCATCTCCCTGGTGGAGGAGTGCATGCTACGAGCTTGGCCTCCCTGTCATGGGTTGGGGAAAAGCACTGCCATTGTGGTACAGCCTCAGGGACAGCAGCATGGGGACATGAGCAGTTGCGGCTGAGCCTTCTAGAGGCTGCTGTTCAGCTATTTAGGAAGTACCCCAAGTGCTGGGGGTGCACTTGCAAAGAAAAAAGTGCTGTTGGGGTCTTTGGGGTGAACATGGTGCTAATGGAGGTGGGGGGAAGACTCGTTTTATCCCGCAAGCAGATGTGAAAAGGTGTCAGCTGTTTACACCCACTGCACCAGCGACTAGCATGGTTTTGCTCTTGGACTGGGACTCCCCACTGCAGTGATGAGAAATGCACCATGCTTGCATGAGTTTCTGGTTGGTGGTGTGGACTTGGACCATGGTTTCAGCTGCTGTTGATGGCTGGGAGCTGATCCTGCTTGCTGCAGGTCACTGGCCAGTGTGGCACTTCGCCAGTAAGCAGGAGATTGGCATCCTCTTTCACACTTGGCTCTTACCCACATCCAGCACCAACCCACCCAGCTGTGTTTCCACCACTCCCTCAGAACATAATTTCATTGCACTTACATCTGAAGTACAGAAACCGTCATTGCAGTAATATGGTACTTACAGTACCATTTCATTTCCCTGGCTGGAAAGTCGCTTATCTGTCTTTCAACCCCAGCAGTCTCAGTGGATCCATTTATACTGTCAGGTTTAATTTTATGTTGACTACAGTGAAGTGGTACAGCCAAATACATTGTGGATTGTAAGATGTTTTTTGGAGCCCTGACCAAATGACACAGATACTGATTTCAACACTATTAAAAGCAAACAAACAGTTATTTTTACATAGGGTCCAAAGCTGACAAGCTGCTTTTAACAGGGTGTTCTACACGAGCATTGCTTTTTTTGTAAGCTGAAGCGTTACACGTGCCTCAAGTCTTCACCTCCAGTTGGATTTTATTAATGTTTTTGACAAAGGGAAGAGGGGAGGACTTCCTGTGTGACCAGTTTCCTCAAAGGGAGCCTAAGTATCAAATTTTCTTTTTTATATAAAATATTGCTTTTGCACACACACAAAAAAAGCAAAAATTCTTGTGGCTGTTCAGTTGGGGTAATTTTAGGAATTATCAACAAGCAAAAAGGAAGGGAAAGGTTATGTTGTAATTAAAAAAAGATTGTTTTCAAACTCCTTAAAAATATGTGTATCCTAATGCTGCCCTGCATATGGTTCAAGGCTGTAAAAGAGCTCTGGGAGACATTTTCTCAGTACTTTCCAATGTCAGATCAAATATTATTGTTTTCCTGAAATTTTCTGTTACTAGATGTGCTTGCAAGGGGCCTTGGTAGAAGAAAAGAAGTGAACAATATCTCAGTAGCATCCTGAGATGCTGCTTGAAGGTAGTGCAAGTCCAAGGTACTGCCAGCAAAATGGTCAGGGAGTGTTCTCTGCAGAGGCTGCCAAATACAAATCATTTACTGTATGGGGATGTGTATTTGGAGGCGATGTGAGCTGAATAAACTCATTAAAGCAGCTGAAGGAATGAGGGTGTACTCAGAGAACCTCATTTAAAATACATATTTTCCTAGAGGATGGGCATTAGTGTGGCTCAGGGTCAGGCGAATGGCTCAAGCTGCCTCCCCTTCCAAACATGGGGTGGAGCAAGGGGCTCTGGCAGGCAATGCAGGACCCACACAGTCAGCATGGGTCTCACTTTAACATGTTTGTAACTTATAAATCATTTACCTCAGGGATTATTTTGGGCGAGCTTTCGACAGACAAGCTACGTCTCATTATTATTAGGTATTTTTAGATTCCTACCCATTTATTTCATCAGCTGCCCCAGTGACTTTTTTGTTACTTCCTTATTTGTGTTTTAAAAAAGATGCCACCCCTCTCTACAAAGGAGAGCACAGGGTGCTGGCAGCACGGTAGCTTATTTTTGCATCCTTGTTCCTTTGGTTTTGGTTAGTGACCTTCACTTGCTCCACAGTGCCCAGGGTAGCATCTTAGGTATGGCGAGGATACGTGTCCTCACCCTGCTGCTTCAGGCACATGTTCCATGTGGGTGGCCTCTAGCTGGCAGTGGCTGCTGAGCTGAAAAGCAGTAAAGTTTTAAATAGCAAAAGGAGATGTGGTAAGAGCTTTTAGCTTACCCAAAATTGTCATGTATAATTGGAGGCAAGAGTGACCAGGGTATGGTAAAAGAGAAGAGTAGCGTGTCCTGTGGTGTTGTACATGGAGTGAAAAGAATAAAATACAGTACTTTCAGAGGAATGCATGTCCAAGTGGAGAATGACCATCGTTGTAGCTTCCTTTAGTTTACGGTTAAAGAAATGTGAACTGCTCTTCCAGTCTTAAGTAAATAGAAGAAGCTGGTTCCTTAGCTCTGTGTTTGTGTAGTTTCTTTCTAGGTCAGTGCATCATCCAAAAAAGGGGGATGGTCATTGACATTCCCCCCTCCCCTTCCTCCTCAGCATTTCTGGCCTTTTTATAGACACTGGAAGGGAGAAAGGAGGGAATGCAAAGAGAAAATTAGTCTTCAATTCCCAAAGCAGCATGTGGGCTTTTGCATTCTTTAGTTTGCTTCCCTTTTTTAATGAGACATCATTCAAATAATGAAGCTTTTAAAAAATGTAAGTCCATAAAAACATAAGCATCTTAGGATTTATTTGTGCTGGTTTGTTTGGGGTTTTTTTGCTATTGTTGTCTGGAGAAGATGAGTTCCTGTCAAAAAGAGCTTAAAAAAATGTTTGGATGCTCTTTTATTCCCCCTGAGGTCTAAAAATAGAGGTTGACGAGGAATTGCTTGTAGACTCACTATTCTGCTTGGAGGGTTTAGCTTATGTCTTCTGACGTTGCAACAGCTGAGAGTTCACAGAAGCATCAAGGCTGGGCTTATCAAGTGTAAGCAAGGAGGAGACCAAATCTCTATCAGCCGTCTTGCTTCTCTCCTCCTATCTCCATCCTAGGGCAGAAGACCTTAACCTGAGTGCTAAGGTAGAGCACAAAAAATGTGTGTCAATGTGAGAGCAAGATGTCGTGCTGAGAGCACAGGAAGGTTGAGGTTTTATTTACTGGCAGTGTTGCTGTGTGAGCTCATTGTGGGGAGTGTGCATAGCAAGTAATTGCAGCCTTATGTTTGGTGATTTCTATAACTAGAAGACTTGGCCAATGTATATAGATTTCACTGTATTGCTATAGTCTAGTGGCAAAGAATTATTAATCATTGTGGCCACAGCTTGCCATCATACTTTAAAAAGTTGGTGGCTTGGTGCAAATTTGGAAGGAAATTGGGAAATGTGTGTAATCTGTATTATAATGTGTGTAAGTCTTATAAGTTACTCAGTGGTAATGTATATATAATGTAATCTGTATTACAGGCTACTTGATGGAAGTAACCTATAATAACACTCTGAAAGGGTGTGAAGTCTTCTGTGCTTTGGGGATCTCTGAGTAGTTGTATCTAGGTGCTGAAGGAGTGACAGCAGGGAAATTCAGCACAGGACAGCCCAGGAATATGGAGAAAAGTCCATTTGCAGGTGCTTGTGAGAGGGATCGGAGGAGAGGTGGTGTTATTAAAGTGGCTGCTTCTGACGAAAAGGAGCTGTGCTTCCTCTCCCAAGCATCAACACACACTTCCGCCTCCCAGCACTTACTGGCTTTAGACAGAAGTGTTGCACTTTGGGGTGATGTCTTGATTTCACGCTTGTGAAACCAGCACGTTGCTTAAGGTGAGAATTAAAAACTTGCTTTAAAAGAACTGATAGCTATATGTTAGGTTCTGGTGTCCTTTGAACTGCATTAGCTGTTTGGAGGCATCAGGTAGGTACTGCAAACGCTGAAAGGTGGCTCAGATGGCACTGCTGGTGCCAGCTCTTCTGCCATGCGGGTTGGTTATGTTGTGTTACTCGTCTTAACCTGAGCAAAGTCCTGGAGGAATGGCCTGGATCCTCCATGGGATCCCTTCTTGGCAGCAACATACTCTTGGATTGGCTGAAGTCAGGTGTAATACTGTGCCTTCGGCTTGGGCAGGGGACATATTCTGCCTGCTGAGCTGTCAGTAGCATGTGTTTGCTGGTACAAAAGTGCGGTAGAGTCAGAGATCTGTATGGGAAGATCTCCATCACCTGGCACACAGTCAGGCCAGAAAATGGGCTAAAGCACAGCTCCCCTGCTGCAAACCAGGTGCTGAGTTGTGTCTTAGCTGAGCATCATAAAATCATAGAATTGGTTATAGTTAGGGTTGGAAAGGACCTTAAGATCATCTAGTTCAAACCTCCTTGCCATGGGCAGGGACACCTCACACTCAACCGTGCCACCCAAGGCTCTGTCCAGCCTAGCCTTGAACACCACCAGGGATGGAGCATTCACAACTTCCCTGGGCAACCCATTCCAGTGCCTCACCACCCTCCCAGTAAAGAACTTCCTCCTTTATCTAACCTGAACTTCCTCTATTTAACTTTTAACCTGTTACCCGTTGTCCTACCATTACAGTTCCTAATGAAGAGTCCCTTCCCAGCAAGCAGCTGGAAGCACACGCAGGCTGGTTTTCAATACCTAGCATGTATGGTCAGATAGTTATAAAACTCCTGCCCAGCCCCAAACAAAATCACTATAATGAGCCCTCTGTGTTAGCACAAGTCCTGGCTGGGCTGATGCTGTGAGCTGGGTGGGGAGGAAACTCATCCTGAGAACACCACCAAATCAACAAAATCTGAGCATGACCTACACCAAGGCTTTGCTTGCAGCCTAGATGAGTGTACTTTCTTTTCTGCCATTGGGTACCCTCCAAATACAGCCTATTCCTTCCCCAGCCGGCTGAGATACTGCCTTTCTGCCCACTCCAATGCAACCTGTCTTTCCCCTGAATGTAAATGATGGTGCCTCTGCTGTACCAGAACTGGAAAACTTAACTCCCTTATCTCCTTTGCAGTGAGCCCAGGGGAAGAGAGAGCCTGCGTGTGGATTACCTCCCTCCTTGCCTTTTCTCCCAGACACTCGCAGCGAGCTCTCATGTGCCAGAGGAGGGAAGGGGAGAGCGTCACTGAACCTGGACAGCACGGGTGAGGACAAAGCGCATTTGATCAGTGGTCTGCAGTGGCTGGGGGTCCTCGCCACCCCACGGCAGAGACAACCAGCTCCTGCCGGGTAGATGCCCACAGGGAAGAGGACGAGTGCAGCTGAGCTGATGCATCTCGGCACCAGATACCAGGTTCAGGTAAGGGCATGTTGCTTGGGAGCTGGGTTTTATTTCCATGTTTTCTTCTCTGAACTCCCAAAGTGGCTCCAGAGTAGGTGAGAATCACCCCAAGAGCTGTTGTGTGCTGTGGGTCATTGTGCTGATAAATCTGCAGGGTCTTGTCTGTGATGGTGCTGTGACTTTGTTAGTGTCCTCAAAGTGAGGTTCTTACTTGAGTGTTCCCAGTGGCTCTGCTAAGGGAAGTGAGCATGTTTTTGTCCAACACAGCATCCAGTGCAGTTTCAGATACAGGGAGCTCATTTGAATTTTCCGTAGCACATATTTGATTCATTTAAAGTGACTTATGGGCAGTCATTTTCAAAGACCCTGAGACAGTTAAATCATAAACCTCCTTGCAGTTCAACTGGTAACTGCTCCTTATGCCCTTAAACAAAAAAAACCCAAACCAGCCTGCTTGTGTGCTCCTGAGTTTTTGTTGTAGTCAAGGAAATAAACATGCAAACAGGATCTCCTGTATCTTGGTTCATCCTGCTTGATAGTAATTTCATTCCTGAAGTCATAATTGACTGAGTGCAAGTCTGGCTTCCTTTTTGGAAGAAGGGTTGTGAGTGAGTGCCAGATTTGGGCTAAGATTGGTGAAGTGGAGTCAGTGGTGTGTAGTACTGAAGCTGGTGCCTGGCCAGGTTGTTTGCAGTCTGGGTTTGTTAATGAGAGAGGAGCTGTGGGTGGGGATCAGCAGAAGTTCTCAGTGTAAGGTTCTTGAGTGTGTTGTCCATTTTGGGATTGAAATTTGGGTTTCTAGTAAGCAATACCGTGGCAGCTGTGACTATGGAGGTGGGCATGCTGGCCAGTCTTGTACCAAGACCTCAGTAGCAGCTTGATTTCCATGTGGGGAGCCATGTCTTGTGAAGCAGAAGCTCTGCTTGCTTCTGGCAGCGCGTGGCTGTCACTTCCTTCTGCGGCCCGTCACCTCCTGGGCACGCGCGCATGCGTGCCAGCACCTGCCTGCAGCAGCCTGCAGCTCCTCCTTGGTATCTTAGGAGGCTTTGAGGTTTCCTTGGGCCATGGCAATGCAACTGAAGCAGACCCAAAGCCGTACTCATTTTGGCTGTGCTTGGTAGGTATATGCGGTGGTTTAACTGGCTTTGCTTTTGAGAGGCCTTTAAGCATGTGAGAGAAGAGCCTTAGATGACAGCTCCTCAGATTACAGCCACTGACTGTGCCCTCCTAATTATACCAGGCAATCGGGATGGGGAGGTGGCACAAAGCTAATAGCATGGTTTGAAGCATGTCAAGGTGCTGTTTGATGCACTTACCCCCTTCTCCCCCCATAGGGTTTATTCAATGTTCTGCAGCTTGCTTTAGCCGCTTCACAAGCAGCCTGTTGCACCACTTCACATGGTTTATTCCAGGGTGTGTGAGTGCACGAGTCACTGTTACAATTAGTAATAGCTTTAGAAGTGAGAGCAGTGCTTTACTGAGAAGTGGTGCAGACTGCAGGTGCGCCTCATGCAGGGGTCTCATCTCTTAGCAGATGTTGTATAAGCTTTTTCACTTGCATAGATGCTTAAGCATTTATTTTAAGCCTTTTCCACCAGAAGAGAAATCACAGGTTTGTATCTTAGATGGCTGAAAACATAAAACACTGTGTTAAAATATGCTTTTAAAATAGAACAAGAAACAGGAACAGTAACTTGTTGAGTTTCGGCAGCAGTAGATGTGGCTGTATTAAGTTTGTACCTTTACGATTTTATTCCACAGCAGTAGTTTCAGTCTGATATACGCCAGCGTGGTGTTGATGTATGGCTGTCAAAAGTTGCCTCCATTTCTCCTTTTTCAATGACCTTCTGCTTGCAGTAGCTTGCCGAACAAAAATTATATGTTTTTGTGGGTTTGGGTGCAGATGGGCAGGGGAAACACTACAAGCTATGAGAGGTTACTGAAGCAAAAATGCAAATTTTGTACATTATGTCCTGGAGATCTGTCATGCTGGGGAGGGGTGCAGCAGTTGAACTGACTCTCCTTGGCAGGGGTAACAGGTAAAATTTCATAACTTGACTGTATGTGGCTGTGTGCCTGCATCATGCTTACCTTTAATTTGCTTTGACTGGTGAATGCAGTGGGAAGGGGGAGGTTACAAAACATATAGTCTGTAACCTCAAGTGGCTTGAGTGACTTTTCTGCAATATAGAATGTTTAAAAATTGGGTTCTAGAATATCCCCAAACCTAGCCCACAGTTGAGAGCATGATGCTATGGTGTACTTCCTGAAAAGAGGAGATTTTGCTGATATTTTAGTTTTCAAAAGCCCTTCTGCCAGGTGATGCTGGATCTACAGTTCACCTTACAGCAAAATGGTGAAGTCAAGCAAACTAAGTATGATGCTTGTGCAGCCTGATAGTATAAAACTTACCTAAAACCAGTATAAAAGCATGTAAAGGTTTTGTACTTTCTTTGTAAGAAGGCAGAAAGGGCTTGGAGAGACTAAAAGTTCAGCTCAGATGGATTGCTTGGTAACATCACCGCACCTACTCCATTCAGAGGCTGAGAAAATGCTTTCTGGCCAAGGTCCCAACAGTAAAAGCAGTTTGTAAGGAGGACCTAGAAGAGTCACATCTGGAATCATGGTCGTGGTGAATTTCTGAGAGGTCATCTCAAGACATGCTGATGTGCAACCACCTGCAACCCTCTGCAGGACTGATGTCTCAGTTCCAGTCTATATCCAATTGCTTTTCTGATGGATCAGATTCTGCATACTTGTCTCACATCCTGGTGATGTTTAATGGAAGTTTGTCCTTGTTGCACATAAATTGAGCAGTGGGGAGAGGACAACTTTGGCAAGTGACTTCTGTGGAAGAAGGTGGCAGTGTCTGTGTCTTCTGCAGGTCCTGGCACAGAGGGAGCAAACCAGGCAGGGTGTTTGCTAATGGGTTTATAAGCAGGAGGCATCATGTTGAGATTGAGGGTGACAGGGGATGTCCTGGGTTGTGGCACGAGGAGCACTGTCACGGGGCCATGGGAAATGTTCAGTTCCTCTTCTGGGCAGTGAGCAGGGTTGCAACACAAGATTTGAATGCCTGGTGGCCAGAGGTTCCCATGCTCCTGGCCAGGCTGGTCCTCATGGGTTCCGCCCCATAAGAGGCAGTGGGAGCAGATATTACTGGAAAAACACAGGACTTTTGGGGGAAGGTAATAATAGTAAATCTGATCTACAGGTAACAGTGTTGGCACCAAGTCTTGGATTTTTGATGCAGACACCTTCCTTCTGCTGCCAATACTTGAGATCCCAGCTGGTGGATTAATTCCAGGGATGTTGTTCTCATTCAAAACTTGGATATTTTATTTCAGGCTTGCTGATGACTAGATAGAGTTCCATACTGGTAGGCAGTAACATGCATTTTCATTAAGTATCTTCAAGCTTACTGTTTTTTTGTATTGATTTCTACTTCCTTGAATTGGAAGCTGCAAGTTTTGGTGTGAGATGACAGATGGTGGGGGTTTTCAACTCATTCTTTTTCAAAGGAGCTAGTTGTTGACTTTGTTTCCCAGTTGAATTTAAGTGTGCATGTCTTGGGGCTATCTTTTGCTTACATCCTGGTAAATTTATTTAATACTATTCTCACGTTGTTCACATTTATTTACTGCTCCTTTTCATAGCTGTTTCACCTTGTGTGTTTGTCATGCAAAAACCCCAACCCTGTTTGCTGAGAAAATACACAACTCATAGAAGAAATTGGGTGGCAAGCTGGAGAAAATAATTTGAGTGGTGTATTAAAAAGTCTTCAGTCTTATACAAATATATGGAGAAGTGTGGCAGTTACAGGCTGTGCCTATTTATGGGTAGCCTATTTATATTCAGGCAGAATGATGCGTATCTTCAGGCTCTCCAGAAAATAAATGTCTCAGTAGTTTTCATATAAATAATGTGTCATTTCCCTCAAGCAAATGCTATAACTTTATGGTGTCAAGCTACTCGAGTTATAGTATGCACTCATATTAAATAATAAATATACCCATATTCAATGTATAAATTAAATTCATACATTCAGTTGTATTATATATACAATATTCAAACTATCCACATTCTTTATTTTATTAAATAATAAAAATACCCATATTCAATATCTTTATTCAGCACAGGTTGTTACAGAGCTAAGCTCTATTCTGTTGTTTCTCCAGAGTATTTTGAAAACTACCTAGTCAAACACAGTGACACCTTTGTACTCCAGAAAGCAGCAGGGTTGTGGTCAGAAGCCAAGGCGGGTGCAGCCACCTGCCATCTCCATCCTGCCATCAACATAGTCTGCTTTCTAGTTTTCCTAAACTTGGGCTTTTGTGCTGTTACAGCAGAAAGAGAAGACAAATGTGCATGTTCCAGGCATGAGATGCCAGTCTGTCTCCTTTGCACCACTCTGGCATTTCTGGCTGCAGAGAGGCTTTTGCAGAAGCAGATGCCAAAATATATGTGGTCTTCCTGCTGTCTTCTGCTCTGTAAACACATCCATGTTACTGAACTGCCTTCCCTTTGGTTATTCTATTACAGAGTGTGGTCAGAGACTTTCAGAATAACTTTCTCTTTGCAAACGTCTTGGAAAAAATGACCGTTTAATTTGACGCACAGTTTATTTTTTCCCTCAAGCTTGCAGAATATTTGTATTTTTAGCTGCATGTAAAGGACCTAATTTGAATTCTTTGGCCCCCTAGCTAACAACTGAGAAACAAATGTCAGAAGTGGGGGAGTGAATTTGTCTTTGAGTTAAACTTCACATAAGAGAGATGTGAGAAGGAGAAAATGAAGCTAGATTAGATGACACCATGAGACTGTTACTCAGAGACAGTTACTCAGACCTTGCTACTTTGAAAAATGAAGCTGTGATTAACATGTATTGAGCAAAATTCACGGGAACATTTGAAGTAAGAGATGTAGCTTGGAAAAATAAGGGAACAAAATTGCTTTAATATTTCCATCCTTGCTTTGTTTTGGTTGTGGAGTTAATAATGGGGAAAGACAACACCCATTCTTGCTGTGAATTTGAAGAGTTTGCTTTTTTCTGGTGTCTGTTAGTGAGTGTAAAGCAGTGAATTGCCTGTGCTGCTGACTGATAATGTGTCACAGGAGAGCTGCCCTGGGTATTGCACATGGTTTAATATTTCTGTCACACCAGGAGCAATGGCTGCTTTCAAAATGAAGAGTTTGGGAAAGATGGATCTCCTGGCAGTCTCCATCTGTGCCTGAAAGACATGGTGGCAGCGAGCAGGTTGGATTAAGAAGTTGGTAAGATGAGACAATCACTTATGGATGTCTGAAGACACAGAGAAGCGGGCTGAGCCTTGGAGAGCACTGATGCTTTTGCTCATCATAGCTCTCCCAGTTCTTTCTTACTGCTCTTGGGTTTTTACCCTCAAGGAAAAATTGCATTCTTCAGGTCATTCCAAGTACAACACCTTTGGCTGCTCTGGCTCATCTGGTGCCGAGTACTGCCATCCAGATGCGGCTTCACTCAGAAGCTGGGATAGCATATCCTACAAGAACCCTTCAGGTTCCTCCTGAAGGGAGGTCAGGGTAGTACTTGGTGTCCATTAGAGAACTGCAGTGGCAGCTTGAAGCAAACTTGTTCTTGAGCAGCCTTAAAATATTTTCCCCACTGCCACATTACAAACGATCCAGTGATTTACCCAGAACATATGAAAGCTAAACAAATTAAGTAATACAGATGAGAGGCTGCTTGTAGGGCTGAAAGGAGCTCCCTGGAACATCTGTGATCCCCCTGCCAGAACAGACTTGAAAGCCTTGTATGAGAAATTACAGAATTTTGAAAATAAAAAAGAACAGATGACTTCCATGTTGCATCTGAAGCTGGAAAGTAAATCCTGCATTGCTGTGCTCTGGTCCTATCCCGAAGAGCTGGTGACCACCTCTTTCAAGAGAAGAGAGTCATTGCTATCCACAGATAAAAACACTGTGCAATAGCTGCTCAAGAGCAAGTTTACTGCATTGCTTCTGAAGCACAAAGGTTTGGGTAATGTGGCTTGTAGTAGCCTGGCTTTAGATGATGCCATAGTCATTGTGTGGTCTGAGCTGGGCTGGTCACAAATCATCATTTCAGAGAAGGAGGACCTGGTAAACCTTCCCTCTGCCCTCTTCCTGAGGACTGTGTTCCCTGTGGGTTTTGTCTGCCCATGTTTTCTCCTCTGTGTTAAATCAGCCTTTTTCTTTGGTGAACAGCAGGAAACTACCTATGGCTTTACAGGAAGCATTCTCCTTTGGGTTTCTACAAGACAACACTCGAGTCACGTTTGATGTGGGAAGTTATCTTGCTTGTACCTATGTGTATGGGACAAAGCAGAGCAGTTGGCACAGACCCCAGAGAGCTAGACTGAGTCTTGTTTATATCAAGACTGGCCCATCTCAGAGTAGATGGGGACTCCGTGGTCATCTTGCTGCTGTGTTGTTTTTCTTTTAGGGGGTGTATAGAAGGCAGTCATCTAGAGAGGCAAATCTACTTGTATGCACACTTCAGTAGGCAAAACCTTCTCTTTTTAGTTTCTCCTTTGGTGTTAAATCTGCCTCTGGATGCCCCTACTGAGCATCTCACAGCTTCACATCCATCGCTGAGGTCAAGAGCATGGTAGTTTGCTGTCATCCACACAAACACTGTGCTGTGTAGCACCCAGCTGGTGAATGACCTGTGCAGTGCAAGGGCTCCGTGTCTGGTTTGCATGTCTTGATTTAAAAGCACGATGTCTTTCATACAGGCATGTGTGTGCCTAAGAACAAAGGCACAGTGTCTTGTCTTCCAGCAGACAGGACTCCCCCTTGCTCAAATTCAGTTGTGTGCAGAGAGAAGGAAGCCTGGCAGTCCTGCTATGTGCAGGCAAGCTGCATGCATGCTTTGTACATGCATGCAGCTTTTCAACCTCAGCCTAGTTTTAGCTATAGGATATGTCTGGAAGCTGAAGTTGTTAGCAAAGGTTTTTTCTATCAGCAGTTTCCTAAATTTCCCATGCTGTGTACACATTTACTTAACCCACGCCCCTTTTTTTGTGTCTTACAGCTTCTGACATGAAGAAAGATATAGAGTCTTTAATAGCCCAGGAAAAAGCAGAGATTGTTGCTAAGTATGAGAAGGTACCAACCTTATATTTCTCCCCATAATGCAGGCTAAGTATGAAGCTGTTTTACTGATTAGGATTGCTTTGAATAAGAACTTTCGCATCCCTGCAAGCATCACCCCAGTAACCCTCATGCCATCAGGCCTTGTGCCAGCTCCCCCTACCTGCTTCTGCATGCACACCCCTTCTCACCACATCCCCAGAGTTTCTCACAGATCCCTTGTATGCTCAGCACAGATACCAAAAGGTCCTGGACTTCCAGTACATCAGTGCTCCCTAGCACCAGAATGGCTTATGCTTGACAGCACTAGTTTCTCTGATATACAGCCCTTCCCAGCCTATAGCAGAGGCACACTGGAATGCTGGATAGGCTGAACTTGCACATTTTTCTCTTGCCTGCATTGTATTTATCTCTTTAGAGCAGGTTTTGGTCTCCTAGCTCTATGCTTTTTAGCGTGCCACGGGGTGGGATGCAGGCACTGGGTCTGGGATTCAGGCACTGGGGCATTCCTGATGCTGGAGCTGGCTCACAGGTGTCCTTTCTGCTTTCAGGGCAGGCAGGAGGGAGCTCAGATTGACCTGTGGGAAGATGCTGATTTTACACTATATAAAGTTACGGACCGGTTTGGATTCCTGCAGTAAGTCCTCCTACCCTCTCCTATCCTCTCTGACTCACATGTCTGTGCATCCATCTGCGCCAAGCATGGCAGACCCATAAGCTGCTCTGTGGCTTGGCTTGATCAGTCCCAGATGCAGGAGGAAAGACTAGATGTGCCTCCTCCCTCAGCCACACATATTCAAATACTCTGATGCTTTGAATCTGCTGCAAGGCAAGACTCAGAAATGGCTTTGCATTTGCAAACCATTTTGCAATGGTTCACAAGCCTGGCATCAGAAGGTGCAAGCTGGTGCTTCTGTACTTCGTGAAGGCCCATGGTCTGTTGCAGAGGGATATGCTCTTGTGTTTGCAGCTGATGATTCAGTGAGGTGTAAGAAGAGATGAGAAAATATACGTGGTCATTCTTGGTTCCCTTAGAAAATCCCCATCTTAAGCAGGGCACAGATGATTTAGGTGGCCTCTGCCTGGGGAGAATGTTTAAAAGAACTGTTTTTATTCTAAATCTGAACAAAAAGTTGTTATAGTAGGTCTTTTTTAGTGCAGGAGGGGGGTTCAAAGCAATTGCTCTCCAGAGATCCTCCATGAGCCTTTCTGTAGGATGATGGGGTTTTGTCTGGTCCTTCCTTTGCCCTCTTCTCATTGGGGACAGCTGTAGGAAAGGCAGGAAGCCCCTGAGCCATATCTCCTCAAGTGCGCAAGGTGGTCCCTGAGCTGCAGCACCCTGTGTGCTCGTCCACACCCTTTCTTGCCCACAAAGTAACCGGTCACCTCTTGCTTTTCCAGCGAGCAGGAGCTGCCAACCCGCACCGCCTTGGAAGAGAAGGTGAGAGCTGCCAGCTCTGTCATCATGGGTATCGATCAGATCCTTGTCACACCAGCTGGGGAAGGGATGGATTTTGAGGAAGCAAATGTGCATGTGAGAGCAAAGCTGGCAAACAGTGTCCACTGGTCATTGCTGCTCATGCAGAGGTGGAAACTGCATGTTGCTCAAATGTTGGAGCTTTTGTTTTGCTGCGTCAGGCATCTCCCTTTATCCATGTTACGCTGTAATGGCACCTCTTAAAGCAGTTTTGGGGTTTTCATAGAATCATAGAATCATATCACCCAAGGCTTCATCCAGCCTGGCCTTGAACACTGCCAGGGATGGAGCATTCACAGCCTCCCTGGACAACCCATTCCAGTGCCTCACCACCCTAACAGTAAAGAATTTCTTCCTTAGATCCAATCTAATCCTCTGCTGTTTAAGTTTTAACCCATTACCCCTTGTCCTATCACTACAGTCCCTAATGAAGAGTCCCTCCCCAGCATCCCTGTAGGCCCCCTTCAGATACTGGAAGGCTGCTATGAGATCTTCATGGAGCCTTCTCTTTCCCAGGCTGCTTTGGCACAGTGCTCAGCAGCTGTAGCTTGAAAAGGGAAAAGCAGTGGAGGTTGTAGGTAACATCATCTCCATCCCCATCTCCCCTGAGCTGAGAGTGTGTCCTCTGTTAGGATCCTGCTACTTGAAACCAAATAGCGTCTTATTTCTGCCAGGCTGATACAATGATACAATTTGAGACTAGCTGAACCTGCAAAGATATTTGTTGTCAGGGAATATTCCTCTTAGAAATGCTTTCTCTACATTAAGCCTGAGTGTCTCTTCCTTTTTACCAGTGCTGCTGTAATTACCATGGGTTGAAATTACCAGTTCCTGCAAGTATCTGGATTATTCCTATCCCCAATGTGAAGTCTTTGTGTAGAAGTTTAAAGATAAAGAGAATGAAGTTTTGTGGGTTTAGGAGGTATCTTCTGGGGCTTTTTTTCTTAAATTTGTCCTGTCTTCTTCCCCCTTCCACCAGCAAAAACAGCAGGAAATTGAACGTGTGGACAAGTGGCTGAAGATGCTGAAGAAATGGAGCAAATACAGAAACAGTGACAAGGTAAAGAGGAAAAGAAAGAGCATGTGTCTGGTGGGTGGGGAGTGCATCCTTCCAATGAGTCAGGCTTTGAAAAGTTGATACAGAGATCAGAGATCACAGGTAGAATTAGGCAATATTTTCCAGTTGGTCTGTAATATTTTAATTCTTTCCTTGAAGTTGCTGGGGGAAAAGAGAAGGAAAAAGGCCTGTTCTGACAAGCATAGTTTTAAAAATGGTTTCCTAAATGTTGCTAACACATTTGCACTTCTGCTTCCCTGTGCACAGCAGAGATGTTTGTGTGCCTAGCTGGGTCCTTTCCCTATAGGAGCAAGGGGCATTGCATGCTGCAGGTTGTTTCTGTCTCCACCACCTGGGAATGGCATGGGAGATGTGACCTATGCAGTTCAGCTGATGTTCCTCATATGTTGTTTTTCTAGGACATCACCTAGATCTTGCATTTTGCTTCTAGCTGTGCCTAAGAAGCTGCTTAGGTGATAGATTGTGTGCACCCATCTGTGGAAATCAAGGACAGAGAAACCAACCTTGTGTCTCGGCTTTGGTGTTTAAAAGAGACTGCACCAAGCACTATTGCAAAACTATGTTGGTTTTAATAAATAATATTTGTAATATATTCCAATTACAAACCTACTGAAACAGAAAACCCTTGAACCTAACAACAGGACCCTTGTTAGGTATGAGGAAGAGCATTATGCCTGACCTGCTCTGTTTAGGACACTGTGCGCAGGAATGGGTCTTGAAGCCCAGAGTCACCTTGTCACCATGGCCTTTGCAGCCTTCTTGTTTGGCAGGAGGATCAGGGTGTTTGGCTCTATTGCTTCTGGGACTTGTTGAGAGTCCTCTGGAAAGACTTGAGCTCAGTTGAAAAGTTGTGCAGAGGATATCTGCATAGCTGCAGGGGGCATATTGAGCAGAGCATCCCCCTCAGCTGGCCATCCAGAGTGATGTCAGGTTCAGCCAGCCAAAGACCAGCTGCAGTCTTGTCCTTTTTTAAAAACAAAACAAAAATAACCCCTTATCTTAATTTTACAGCTGGGATGGGGTAGAGATGGGCTTAGGATTTTATAATCCTTCTGTTCATTTCAGGGTTGTTCTTTTTGTTCATCAGTGCTCCTCCACAGGTAAAAAGGGCTCTCCCATGGCTTTGGTTTCCCTAATTAGAAGTTAACACTAGCTGGTTAATGGCCTTTTGGGTAAAACACCAAATTCCAGCAGAGTGCAGGAAACTCCTTGAAGCCCTGGAGGATGTTTGGGATGCGTATTGAATGTTTTTAACACACCTGGGCTTCCATGGGTCAGTTGGTAAGGGGTGTGTGGAGTAGCAGTGATCCCCATCTGTCTTTTGGATTTACCCTGATAACTAGTGGGTATTAAGCACATTGCAGCCAATGTTGCTCAGGTCTGCTGAATGGCAAAGGGCTAGCAAGTGGATTTTGAAGGGTTTTAAGTCAGAAAATCACAGAGCTTTTGTAATGGAATAAATGATGCTATTTATAACAGCCTGTAAATGGTTGATGGCTCTTGGGCACAGACATGGCATTGTCCCCATGCTAGGGAACTGGAAATGGCTGTCTCCTCCTCCCAGCAAACAGAGAAGCAGCAGTTGCCCCCTGGCAGGAAAGAAGCAGTCTGGTGACCCCAGGGAGTAGAAAGAAGTTTTAGTCCTATGTAGCCCTAACACTCTGCTGCCTTGCACCAAGTGCAGGTGCAGGCAGGAAGGTCTGTGCATTGGAGCAGCCATGTAGTGTTATGTGCAAAACCCCTGACAGGCATAAAAAGAGTGCTTTAAACAATAATAAAACCAGGTTGTATCTTTCATATCCTTCACCTCGATGTGCAGGTGACCTCTTGTGTCAGGAGCATGTAAGCTGCTCAAGGATTCCTGCTGCCATGCAGCTCAGACATGGCATTTCAAGGACCTTATGCTGAGAGCACAATCATGCCCTTCAGATGGTTATGGGTTTTTTTCTAGCTAAAGCAAATGTGACAAACCCTTGATCTGTTTTTTTCTAAAGCACAGTGGGTTGGTTTTGTTCCTTCTCTGAGCACTCATGCTGTCATGTTTGCATTGCACATTTCCTTCAGGTTTGTTTTTGCCACTTTCTGACGTGAAGGAAGCCTGAGTGTCACAAGACAGCAGCTTGTGTTGTTTTAATAAAGACTAGGATGTCATCCTTGAAAAAAACCCAAACCTCTCACTGGAGGCAGGAGCCTTCCCTTTGTTAATTTTGGTAGTCTGCACTATATTACAAGGGGAAATAATCTTGTTGCAGGAGCCCCAGACAGTTTAATGGGGAAGCTGCCTTGACTTTGGGATGTAGAAACCCATCTTATTTTACAGGCTGGGACTTTGTAGACTTCAGGGGCAACCTTTTGGGTTCCAGTTAATGTGCCAGAGCTGCCAGACAGCTTGACCGTATCAAGTGCTTGATAAAGAGAGACTCTTGGCTTATCAAACAGGCTGTTGTGTTCTGCACTGTCTTAATACCTAATTGGGGCTTAGGTTGTTGTTTCAGCTTCTGTGTTATGAAATGTCAGCAGGGAGAGAGGTTGTGTACCCGCTGTGTACACTTGTCCCAGAGCAACAACCTGTCAGCAGGCCAGGAAGCAGCTTTTTCATACTCCTGGTTTAAGCCGTTGCCAGAGAGCAGGTGGTTTTGCTTTCTGTTCCCCTATCTGCTGCCAGTGTGCATCCCTGCATGCTGCTCACTGCAGCCTGAGCATTGTGGCTGTCACAGACTGTAGGAAATAAGGCCGAAGAAAAGAGGAGGGCCTTTTGCAGTTCATAAAACAGCATCGCCTGCCATAACCTGTTTAAGGAGGAGTAACAAATAGGATTATCTTAACTGAAGCAATGCTCTGGGGTCCCTTATGCTCATCATCACATCAGATCTGTCTTCATCTCTGTTTTAGACACGTTTTGTAATGATCTGATTTACTTTCAGTAGCAACAGCAACAAAAAGTGACACCAGCACAATTCCTTGTATGGATGGGGTTAGACTGACTCAGTGGTGCCTTTCCCTGGCTGTACTTCCACAAGGGAAGGGGTACAAAAACAAAGGAGGCTATGCAAGCACCACGCTGCTTTGCAGTTACAGTACATGAAACCTGCAACAAAGTGCTACACTGTGTAATTCAGGATTCAGCACAGGGAGGCTCAAGTGATCTGTATCTTCTTCACTGCTGTTTTAAACCTGAATTGAAATCCCAATCTGACTCTGCTTGGGAAGATTAAGAAACGGTTGGTGTCATGTAAGAATCTACACAATTAAGGCAGCACAGTTCTGTGGAGAGAAAGAGTCTGTGCTGCATGCACTCCAGTAGTGGGGTAATTTATTCATTGTAGCACTGAAATAAGTGGATTTAAGCCAGAAGTATCAGTCTTAGAAAGAGGATATGATCTCTGCGTCATTTGCAAGCTGCTTCTTGCTGCCTGTGGGCCGTGCGGGATGGGACCTTTAGAGGGAGCAATGTCTTTGGCCAGAGTTGCCTGGTTTTTAGGCAAAGCCTGTCTTTGTGCACAGGGGTGGCCTTGTCTCTGCTGAGGTCACAGGAGTGCAGGGCACTTAATCCAGTGCATGCCAGCAAAGTGGTTTAGGATGAATTGGAGATCTGTGTGCACTCACACAGGCCCCCAAGAGCAAATAATCTGCCAGTGCTGGGGATAGCTAGCAGACATTTGTCATGGCAGGGTCAGCTGAAGTCAGGTCTCCTGCTCGCAAATGCCATGGGAAAGAAAAGGAATTGTGCCTGGGAGCTGTAGGGTGACTGCTGCTGGGTTTTGCCGTTTTGGAAAGGCAGGTAGCATTTTTCACTCCCCCAGAGGTAGCCTTGGTAATAAATGTATATGCCTATACATTAACTTTAGGATTTAAATTTTCCCCTGCTTTGTGGATGAATCTCCTGCAGATCTGCTGGCACCCCATCTGGCATAGCCAAGGCTCCAGCTGCAGGGGACAACAGCTGAGTTGGGAACAAGCATTATCCATACAAAAAGAAAACCACGTGCAGTGAAGTCTAGGCTGCCATGTGTCTTGCGTGGTCATATTATCAGTGACTTTGTGGTACAAAAAAGAAGTCCTCTTCTCTGGGGTGGTGGTGGTGGTGAAGATTTTCACAGCTCAGCTCCCCTGGCACATGACTGGTGGAGAAAGTGAAGGAGTCCTTCCTCTCCAGAAAGATTGCTCTTTGAGCCATTTGTGAGATAGGATGATGCCTGTTCTTTCTGCCATGCGTTGGTCTGTTAGTCTGCATGGGGCATGGTCTAGGTGCTCTTTTACCATCTGTAAGGGCTGAGAGGTTTATGAGAGACAGAAGATGGTGACCTTGAGGTTTGGGGTTTTATTTTCTCACATGGAGCAGGAGTTGCCATCACCTGCTGCATTCCCTCTGTCAGTTCATCCCAGCTTAAATGTGGCTTTTAATGATAACTTCCCTGTTTCCCTTCAAGTTTCATGATGAAGGAAAATTGCTCATTTTTCCTCCACATGACTAACAGCTCTGAGGTTTTATCACTTTCATGTCTGGAGGTGGTGGGAGGAGGAAAGCCCCTGGATAAATAACAGAGAGGCATTTCAGTTCAGTTCCATCTCAGCATGTTCTGTATCTCCCTTGTTCCTGCCACACTCATGTGGAGAATATCATTAGAGACATTTATTACATGCCAGTGAGGGTTGCACTCATGAAAGAACAACAATACCAGCTCTAGGGGTTCAAACCAAAATTATTTTCTTCCCACAGAGCTGAGTATCATCTTCTACCTGTGCAGCTGTCAGTTGGCCTCTCATAATGCACTGGAAATAAAGAATTTCCTTCTGAATTGGTGGTTATATCTGAATTGGTACATATTCCACTTTCTTGATTCCATCTCAGCTTTTGCTTCATGAAGTCACAAATGCTTGCAGGAGCCAGGTTTTTTTGTGGGCACCTTACCATTACTGCTTTGACTATGTGTTTCATATAGCCCCTTTGCTTTGTGTCTCCTGATACATTGTACTTACTTTGTCCTGATTTAGTGACTTCCAGGGAACGGGAATCTTTTGTTTGTCTCCTTGGTCTTTCAGCCATGGGAATGAAACTTTCCTGCATGGCATGAAGGTTTTCTATCCTGCAGAAACACATCCTTGTGTGAGCTTGGATGAGCAGGAGTGACTCCCCTGGGTGTGCATGCAGTGAATTAGTGATGTCCCACTTAAAACACTAGGTGCTGTTGAATCAGATGGTAGCCTTCCATGGGCGCATTGTAGTAATGAGATGGTTTTTAGTGGACAGCTCTAATTTGATGTACACAGAGGGGAGGGCAGCATTTGGCAAAGGATATCTGTAGGGTATGGTCCTGCCTATGCACTGGACCTTCAAAACAGGTGCTAAGCAACACTTGGGGCAGAGCAAGCATTTAGCAAGTGCTGAGAATGATGGTTTAAATGTTAAATGTTCTTTACACTTACAGGATCAGGATACATTACACTGACACTTTCCGTGTCGGCAGAAATACTGAAATATTCACCATAATGGGGTGGAAAGGTGTTCTAGTACACATTTAACTGTTCTAGAACTACATGGTGGTCTTGGCATTCATTGCATAGCTAATTTATATACTTATTTTGACTGGGACAGTGGTGTTATTTCTTTGCTGTCCCCATCCTGTCTATTTGAACCCCACCCTCTGTCTTATATCATACTAAACCTGTGGGACAAGAGCTGTCATTGCTCTGTTTTGTAATGGGTTAGGTGCATTGCAGAACAAGGAGCATGGGTGTGTGTATGGGTCTCTGCTCTCAGAGGCTCTGAGCCCAGGTGGGTTGAGAGCACAGTACCATGTCCAAAGGATCTTCTGCTAGAATCTTGATGCTTCCCTATAAATTGCAGGCCTTATCTTGCATCAGCCTGAAATGCATGAAGTAGAGCACCCTAAAGGAAAAGAGGAGGGATGTGGGAGGAGGTTGGTTGCATTTGTACCAGGGCAATGCCAGGCCAGCAGATTGTCTGCTTGGGCACTGCCCTGCTCAGGCCCAAGCTCATTCCCGTAAATCCTCTGTCCCCTCTCAATGAATTGTCTAGTCCTGGTGGATCACCATGTTGCAGTGTAAATCTCCTCCACAACTGGAGCTTGGGCATGTGCAGCAGGGACTTCAGCATACTTCCAGGTCCTCAGGAACCTGGAGTGCCACAGTTGGCTTTGTAGTGCAGCTACAAGGCATTTCGTGGGTAGGATGAATGAAAGAGTGGAAAATATTCAGAAATAAGGCTTTTTTCTTTTTTCGGAGCTTTTTCTTTCAATGGGAGAAGTCAGGGATGGAACAAAAGCTCTTTTTTTCTGTTTCCCTTTGGAAGTTTAATGGTCTCTTTAGAGAGAGAGAGAGGGCTTTATGGCAAGAAAAAAGGAAAGAGGCATCTGTGAGATGAAGTAAACATGCGGAGGCAGGAGGAGGGGACACATGCATGTTTGTCTCTAATCCTCCTCCTGGTCTAAAGAGTACCCTGTGCATTCCAGAGAGTGCCCTTGGTGTAGCCAACAGTCTCCTTGCTGCTTGTCAAGCTGTGAGAGTTGCTGTAGACTCATCCTTATGGCTGTCATAAGGGCTCTCCTTTCCAAAGAGAAATGTATTTTTTTTTCCCAATCTCTGAGGATCCAGGTGCTACCAGCCATGGCAGCTCAAATGAAACGTTTCAAAGCCAAGGGTGCTGTGTCTGGCCTTTGGGAAGGAGTCTGGGTGCGTGCTTGTGTGCACAGAATGTGATCACGGTGAAGCACCTGAGATGTCTCCACATATAAATGGTCTGTTTCCAGGTCTTCCAGTAAGGTTATAAAAGCATAAGATGTGGCTTGATTTTGGCTGAGTATGTCTTTGGATGCAGGTGCTCAGCTCATCTGTCAGGTTGGAGATGCCCTCTTTGCACCAGTGCAGTCAGAAGAAGCGATTGGTTGGGAAGTCCCCTCAGATGGCTGGTGCTCTGTAGCAGCAAACCAAGGAGCAAATGTGTTTGGCCATCAGCAGGACCAGCTAATCTTGCACGTTTCCCTCTGCACAGATGTGCCGGCGAGTGTACAAAGGGATCCCACTTCAGGTGCGAGGCCAGGTCTGGTCACTTCTGCTGGATGTTGAGAAGATGAAGAAAGAGAACGAGGGAAAATATGAGGTACGGACTGTTACTGGCAAAAAAAATTGGAGCAAGGTGATGGGGACACTGGTTTGGTGGGGCTTCATCAGCAAGGGCAAGTGGGACCCATGGTGGATGCAGGCACCTCCATCTCCACTTGCATGGGCAGGAGGGAAATGGGAGTACCTACAGGGATGGTCTGGGGGACATCCAGCCCTTGCACCCTCCTTCACACACTAGCAGAGTGTTGAGCAATGTACACTGTGTGCTGGTGGTGGGGCCTGATCCATCTGTGAACTGCTGTGACCTTGAGAAGGAAAGGTTTAAAATTAGTGAAGGCTGAAAGTGCAAAGGGTATAAACTGTTTAACCATGTGTATATATTAGGCTGGGGCTTTTCAACACGTTATTCTGCTACTTTCCCTAATATGCTGCTTCTGTTTATTCTACTGGTAGTTGTGAGCAAAGATGCTGTCAATGTTACTGCATCTGCAGGAAAGAGGGAGGGGAAGCTTAGGAAAGGTACTGCTCATATCACTCCAGGGAGCTTGGGGAACTGTGGAGTAGCCACAAGTACTCTGAAGTGGGTAAGTGCTGGATGGAGGTACCCAAACCTCTCCATGTGCTTGAAACTTTCACTCGGGGCATTTTGAAATGGGCAGCAAGGCCAAAAGCCTTAAACCAGCCGAAAATGGAGCATCAGTCAAGAAACCCTATTAAGGGTTGGGTGAGGGTGGGTCTTGCAAGCTTGGTGAGGGGATTTCTGAGCACAGGGTCCTGGCTTACAACTTAGGTGTGCAGCTGGAAGTTAGCTGGCAGTGTTGGAAGAACTTGGATTGAAGTGTTTTTTTTTATCTTCTATCTTCAATATTTTTATAAGTGTCATGAAAGTTTCTATTAAAATTCACTCTTAAAATCAATTTTCTCTGCAGATAGGATAAAAGCCTGCCTTGCATTGCTTCCTACCAGAGCACTGCATGCTGTAGGTGTGGATCCCTTGGTACAAAAGAGGCAATTTGTGTAGTGTGTATTGAACAAGAACTTGAATGATGGTGCTTCCTGTATTTTGCTGGTTTGGGGGGAGCATATCAGCTCCTTTACTGTGCCTTTTTCCATAGGCAGTGTGTGGAACCCCCTGGTTGATAATTAACCTATTTTCCAAACTTGTGTTACCATTTAGCTTGCATTAGGTACCCAAGTGAAGATCAGGCTGTTGTGGAGACATTTGCCTGTCAGAGGCAGGAGGCTGACTGCTACTTTCGTGCAGGTGTTCCTAAAAATCCCTGCCTGTTAAGCAGAATGATGCTAACATTAATTATAGTTAGTCAAGCATAGATGTTAATAGTGAGATGCCACTTGGGGGGAGTCACGTGCAGGGGCTCAGGGAAGGTGCGCTGGGCTTAGGGTAATAAGCAGAGATAAGAAAGCTCTCCCAGAATGCAGATTCTTATCATGCTCCCTCCCTTGAAGCTGTGCTGTGCAGGCAGCAAGCAGTCCAAACAAATGAAAGTCATAAGGAGTTTATCTGTGCTCCAGAGGGGTCTGTGATAAACAGGAGCTTCAGGCCTAATAGGCTTTGCTGGATGCAAACCCTCTACAAGCTCTTCTTAATCTACCTCTTCTTTGATGCCACCTGCCACCAGTAATTAGCTCTCCCCTGATTTCCTCCAGAAGAGGCTTAGTGCAGGTCCTTAGTGCAGGGGGTTTGCTTTCAGGAAGGGACTAAGCGTCAGTTCCAGCTCTGTGTCCTGGAGGGGCTGGTCCCAAGGCCACTCCCTTTCTTTTTGATTGTGAACCATGGCACAAAAGCCTGACTTTTGCATGCTCCTGGAGTTCTGAGTGTGCCACCTGGCCCATGCCAGGTGGTTTTATCTTTTTTATGCTCCCCACTGCAGAGATGTCCCCTGCACTTGGGCTGGTAGAGGAGCTACTTTCCCAGCCACGTTGGATACCTTGCCCCCTGTGACCGTGCTGCCTCTAGAGTGATGCAATTAAAAAGATGGGTCCTGTTGCTTCCACAGTGCTTTATCTTTTCCCAGCTGTCCTCCAAGTCCTCTCCATGCAAGTCTCCAAGTCTCCCTCAAGGTCATGGCAGCTCAGTTGCCCTGATGCTTCAGGAGCCTGGAGGCTACTATGGGACATGCCACACTTGGTTTTAATGTGGGTGTGGTGCTCTGCTTCCCTGGGGTTGTATAGCCACAACTGAGAGGGCTTGAGGATAGATGAGAAGGTGGCAGGAGAAATATGCTGGCCAGGGGGCAGAGCAGAGGCATCCTGACTATCTGCTGCTTTATAAGAAGTCTCTGGGATGGCACCTCCAGCTTCCCAGCCTGTGGTCTGCCACCAGCTTGCAGCACTAATGAGCTCATCAGAGGATCTGCAGAGTCCCCAGGTTACTTAAGGGAAAAAAGGAGAACAACCCATCTTGGGCTTCTTGTTTATCTGCAGAATGGTAAACAAGCCTTCTGGGTGCATGGAGGTGACAAAGTGCAACCTACCTGCAATTCAGCTATTCAGAATCACTGCTGTTTAGGTGCACTGATTTAAAAAAGGCCCAGAGTAGGATTTTTTACAGTCTTTGAGAGGTTTCTGTGTTGCTTTGGCAGGGAAAACAAGAGGGGCTTTAGCAGGGAAATTTGAATTGAAGTGATGCGGTGCATATGAATAGTCATCTTGTCTCAGGTATTCTGGCTGCTTTATAGAGGGCAGGGAGCTGTAAGATGCAGAGAGCATGGGATTTACATCAGGGAAATGATGTTAATCAAATCTTCATTCTGTTGTCACTTTTATCCTCCCTTGTCTTGTGCAGGCAGTAATTCAAAATAGCCTATGCACTGTTGCTCATCCATACAGCTGCTTTCAAGGCTGGAGTTAATATTCCCAAGATGCTGTGACTGCCCCGAGTGTTGGCTGTACTGGATACATCTGGGTACTAATGACCTTTTGATGTTCCCCAGAGCTGATGTGGTCATCCTGGGAGGTCAACAGCAGCCTGGAAGCACTTTGTATCAGGCTGACAAGCAAGGATAGTAGCTGCTGGAGCAGATGATTAAGTATCTATGCAGATGTACTATTTTCTGTCTCCTGTGTGAGCAAGGATGGGTCTTGATCCTGTACTCAAGGCAAGCTGGGCTTGATGCTCATCTCTGCTTCTCCCAACCTGCTGGTGGATCTCAGGCTGCCTGAAGACAGTCACAAAATGTATTTTATTAATGCAGCTAACTTGGAGGAGGGATATTGACCCTGAAGAGATATTAAAGGGGGGCATAATCACCAGTGTTGTCTAAAGGCTGTGAGATGAGATGCTTGGTAATAGCAAAACGGTCCTTGCCTGCATGCACAGGGCTGAACAGTGGGTTACAAGTGGGACTGCAGCAGGATTCGTCCATTCATCCATCTTCAACTTGGGACACTAAGGGTGCAATTGGTTGAGATGGGCTTAGCTTTGGTTTGAATTTCCTTTTTTTTGCAGTGGACTTCAGTCCTTTATCTCTGTGATGCTTCCTTAAATGATTAGTCAGCATCAGAGGGAACATGGGCATTCTTAGCTTTGAGTTTAGCTTCTGTTCTGGACTCTTACTTACCATTTGCACCAGTCCAAGAGAATACCTCAAAACTGCTTTCCTAGGGGAAGTTTCTTAAACCTAAGATGATTCTCTTCTGCAGGGGAAGTAGCAGTTGGAGAGCACTTCATAGAGCCCATCATAACAGTTTAGATTTTATTATAGCTGAGCCTCTGAAAAGTTCAGGGACTTGGTGCATACATCATCTGTGTTGGTTCCTTAAGGAAGTGTATCATTCCTTAAGCACCAGCAGAGGTCTTAATGCTTTAAGGCAGCCAGACTGGATACCACAAAGAAATCAAAGAAATCAGAGCAGAACTTATTGAAAAGATTATTTTAAATTCTGAAAACTTTGCATTAAAACATGGGCAATGGCTGGATTGTGAGTGTGGGGTTGTCCCCTTCTCACTGAGCCAGCAGCACAGCCGAGGGGCTGGGAGTTCGCCTCTGGGATGCAGATTGTTGCTCAGTGCAAGATGGCAGCGTCCCCAAGTGGCTCTGTGATAGCTCTGTGCAGCTCACACACTCCTGCTCTAGGAAGCATGCCTTCTTGCTGTGTGGAGGGACAGAGGCATTGGGCTGAAATGGTGCCTGACTCCTCCTTTCTGTCTACCCCTCTCCCAGCAAATGAAAGAACAAGCAAAGAGCTTTTCGTCGGAAATCAAGCAGATAGATTTGGATGTTAACCGCACCTTCCGAAACCACATCATGTTTCGGGATCGCTATGGAGTGAAGTAAGTATGGGAGGCTTCAGAGCCATTGGGTATGCATGGGGTGAGCTGGATGGGGTGGTCAGCAGCCTCCTGGTTTGTGGTGGCCACCAGTACCCTGGCTCAGAGTAGCTCACAGGAAAGCAAAGCCATGTCTGTCTGCTTCACAAACCATCAGCACATGATACGAGCCACAGATGTTGGGATTCTGATTCTGTCTTTGGAAAAGTCCACACTGGACCATGTTCATCCCAATTTCTTGAGCCAAGCATCAGCCTGTTGTGGTGCCTTGTTCCCCAAGGTGCTAGGGTTGCAGTTGTAGAGGGCTTGGTCTGGGATGGCTGGGATGACAGGGTGGGTCCTTCAGGAGCTGGGTGGTATGGGGTGGACTTGGCTTCCACAACATAGGGGGTTGAAGAGGTTTAACAAAGTGGCTTTGTCACCTGTCTAGGACCAAGCCTGCACTCTGTATCTATATGTATTCTTCAGCAAGGAGGGAAGGGAGAAAGCAGCCTACTAATAAAATGGTGTCAGTGCCTTCCCCCAGGACGTATAATGCTTGATGCTTGCTTGATTGCAAGTCTGTTAAAATCCCACCACCACTCCAAACCAAAAGGTTGAACACAGTGTGTTTAGGTACATGCATGTCTCTCCAGGAGACCTGGTGATGGAGCAGACTGATTCAGCCCTGCTCTGTGGGTCTGCTGATAACTCCCACCTGAAGAAAGAGGTGCTGTCCCACGTGCCCATCAAGGTGCTATCTGGTTCTGTGAGCCCTGCTCCTTGCAAAAGGCATAAGTGCCAGCTGGCTGGGTGTTTTCAGAGCTTTTGCTCTCTGTGCTTATGCGTTGGTGTGCAGATAAATCTGGAGACCTCGTGCTCAGGTGTTTTAATATCCTTCTTTCTCCCCAGGCAACAGGCACTCTTCCATGTCCTATCAGCATACTCAGTCTATAACACCGTAAGTAGTAAGTTAGTCTAGTTGAAGTGAATAGTGTTGTGCTTTATATATATATATATGTATATATAAAAATTAAAAAAGGTTTATATATATATTTTTATATGTGAATTCACATATATTTATTTATGTGCATTTGTGTCTATGCATCCCCACACTTAGCCAGTGGCAAGTCTAATTTTAAGTCCTAATACTGGTTTGTACAGACAGCTGCAAGACTCACAAGCAGCACAAGACTGCACAGTAAGTTCATTTTGTCATCTGGTAAATGACATCTGGCAGATGCATTTTGGTTGAGTCTCAGCAAAGGGGATTGCCCTTTGACTTTGCAGCAAGACTAACCTCCTGGCTGTGAAAGTCCATTGAGTTCTCACTTCTTGCCATATACTGAACTTACTGCAGCAAACCAATCATTTTTAGCTGAAGGGCACAGTCGGAATGAGACTAAATTAGCAGATGAACTTACTGTCTCCATCTCCAGGAGGGCACAGTTACCGCAGAAGACACAAAAGATGCTAAGTGGAGATAGTTAAGGAAAGAAAGATCCTACCTTCCCTCATACCAGATAAATGCTTACCAGATTTGTTTATTCTTTAATTACTTCAGTGCTCATGTGGCTGAAGGAATCCAAAACAGGATTGAAGCCACATGCTCCTTGTCATCCCATCCCCTATTCCTTGAAGTAGCTGAAGGCACCTCTTATGTTGAGATTTCTGTCCCTCACCTTCCAGGCTTGAGCAGGGCTGGAGAGGAGAGCGGCATGGTGGGGGGCAGTGCCTGCTAGAGTTAGTCTCGAGGAAGGGCACAAAAATGGTCAAGAGTGCTGGAACACCTCTCCCATGGAGAAAGGCTGAGAGCTGGGGTTGTTCAGCCTGGGTAAGAGAAAGCTCTCCAGGGGGAGCCTATTTTAGCCTTTCAGTATAGAAGGGGGTCTTAGAAAGATGGAAAGACTTTTTACCAGGGCCTCTAGTGACATGACAAGGGGCAACATTTTTAAACCAAAAGATGATAGGTTTAGATTGGACATAAGGGAGACGTTTCTTTACAATGAGGGTGCTGAGGCACTGGCACAGGCTGTCCAGAGAAGCTGTGTCTGCTCCATCCCTGGAAGTGTTCAAGGCCAGGTTAGAGGGGGCTTTGAGCAACCTGGTCTAGTAGAAGGTGTCCTTGCCCGCGGCAGGGCTAGATGTTCTTCAAAGGTCCCTTCCAACCCAAGCCACTTTATGATACATTAACATGGTAGATGCTGCAGACATACGGGAGGTGTGAATCTGAGCATAAACGATAAAGACCTTAGAGTGAGACAGAGGAAAGGTAAACACAGACAGACTGACCTGCTTCTGCAGGTTTAGCATCATGGTGGGGTCTGACAGCATAGCAGCATGTGTGCCCCTCTTGGCTCTTGTAGGAAGTGAGCTACTGCCAAGGGATGAGCCAGATTGCAGCCATTCTCCTGATGTACTTAAACGAAGAGGATGCGTTTTGGGCACTGGCACAGCTGCTGACCAATCAGCGTCACGCCATGCATGGTAAGGCTGGGGTGGGACGCGGATGGGAGCTCTTGCAGTGGGAGGGAAGGCTGTTTGGGTTGGTCAGTAGAGACTCATTTTTCTCTACATACTTGTTTAAAATGGGTAAGACTTAGTTACGTGCTGATGTAACCCGATTATGGAGCTGAACTTCACTCTTGGAGACAGACGAGTTCATCAGAGAAAAATGTGGTTTATCAGCACTGAGCTTTAGTGCTCAGTAATCAATGCTTTCGCAGAGGTGCTGTCTTCCCTCCCAAGTGCCTTGCCCTTGGCAGTCAGTTAACTCAAGGTTGCAGGTTTTTTTAAGAAGTCTCACAGAAGTACATGTAAGAGCATCACGTAATGCTCTGTTTCTAGCATGCCAGAGCCACATACCCTTGTGTTTTTATGAAGATGTGATTCCACCAAATGTACTGAATGATTTTATTTCAAACACATTAGAGATCCTTTTGTCTTACTTGTGGTTAGCAATAATCTATGCACAGAAGGTTATTTTATCAGCGGAGGGCTAAGCCTTGCGGCTTGATAGCTCCAGGCAGTCTTAAATGCATGTCCTACTAGATTATGGAGTGCTGCGCAAGGTTTTGTTCAAACATCAACTTTTCCCGGTAAGCATCAAGATGTGTTGAGAGAGGTCTTGACCAAGCCAAGGCTCAGGTGGGGTGGTGAGCGAGTCTGCTGTGCTGGGGCTAGTGCCGAGAGTGCTGTTGCCCATGTGGAATGGGTTGAAGGGTGGGCTCTGGAGGGATGCCAGAGGAGGCAGCTGGGTGCACTGTAGTCCTGCTGACTTCAACAGGCAAAGCCAGGGGATGAGTTTCTAGAAAAGCAGGCTGCCCCCATGACTACGTCAGAGCCTTTCTGATTATTTTTTATTTCTCCCATCTTTTCTCATTAGGTTTTTTCATTCCTGGGTTCCCGAAGCTGCAGAGATTCCAGGCTCACCACGAGCAGATTTTAAGCAAGATGGTTCCAAAACTGAAGAAGCACATGGTATACTTCTGCTATCCCATGCTAATAATAATGTTTTAATGCTGGAGCAATTAGTGTAATGTTCTGCCAGGGATATGCACTACTGAACATATTTCTAACCATGTAGAACTGCTTCAGCTGCAAAGAGGCAAGCATTTATTAAATAGGGTGCCTGAATCTTGGTTATCATTTGCTTGCTGGTCATCATGAGTGTAGGAACTGCTAAAATCTAACAGCTTCCTTCAGAAAGCCAGTCAGGAAGGCTCACAGAGCCTGCAGCAAAAGGAGCTGTTTTGTACAGCAGCAAGCCTGGGCTGTGTTCTTATACCATATGCAAAGCCCAAAAGGTGATGCTGGACTTAATTCAATAATTATTAGCCCCAAGTGACTGCATTTAACAGGTTTGCTGTTATTTTAAGACAGGAGGGGTATAAGATTTGCTGTGTGTTTTGTTGCTTGGGCACGTCCAGTTGTTCTTCTCTCTGGCAGATGGTAGGAGCCCATTTGGTGTCTGGAAGAGCATCTGCAGGATGCATCAACTGCAGTTTAATGTCTAGGCTACTATTTTGCAACACCTGCTTCCTTTTCTTTTTCCCCTTCCCCACCCTCTTGCATTTGCTGTGGACAGTTGGTATTCAGTGGCCAGACTTCTGAAGGTTTCCTATGCTCCCAAGGGGTTTGGAAGTCCAGCTTCAGGGAAAGCTGTTTATATTGCCATCATCTGCAACAGCTCTTGCTTTGTGCTGCAAATGAGCTGGCCCTGTCTGTAAGAGTGAAACAGAGTCAGGACAGGTTTTCACCTAATTGTGCCCTTGGGGAGGATGAGCAAGGAGGATGGAAATAACTCTCTGAAAGCTGCTTGTGCCTCCTGGCTCCCAAAGGCTCCGCAGGCTTGCAGGTGCCCAAGACTAGCCAAAGCAAAGATCAGAGCTGGGTGTTAATCCCCTAGGCTTCTTTTTCTTCCCATCCTCACTGCCTTGCTGGCTTTGCAGGAACAGTCACATCAACTTTATGCACTTGCAGGGCACTGTGCATCCCAGCACCAGCTGTGCCCTGCCATCAGCTATGCCAGAAAAAGCAAAGCTGTGCATGAGTGCTGTGCTGGGTCTCAGATAGGGATGGAAAAGTGATAGACCAGGGTGGTGATGGTGAGGTTTTAAAGTTTTCCTTAGTCTGTCAAGCTATCCTGCTCCTGCAGCAGCCATGACATGCAAATTAGGTAGTGCTAACAAAGCTGGCTTGACTGCTGGTCTGGATTTACCTGTGGAATACTTGGGCTTAATAATTTTTGTGGTGCTCAAAGAGGCTCACATGGGAATTGCTATGGAAACAAAAAAGATAGTCTGCAAGGAGTGCATGGTTTGGATTCATGGAAGTGTTTTGTAACTCCCTGGAGCAGGTAGAAGTCAGAGAAAGCTTCTAGGAATCCCTCTCCAAAGTTGTGGCTGAAGTCTGGCCATATCACGGATCAGGTTCAGTGCAACTCTTGGGCAAAGACCCAGAGCAGGGCTTCAACACCGGTATTTGAAGCAGGGGCTTTGTTGGAAGACAGACAGACTGCAGAGAGATCCTTCACCCAGACCCCAGCTTTAACAAATCAGCCAGCCAGCCTCCCCCAGAGCCCTGTGAGTTGCTTGAACCTTCTGCAGCCAGCTTGGTAAAACGCCTGCCTCTCTTTTTGCTATCTCCTCCTAGGACAAGGAGCAGATGACTACAGGGATTTATACAACCAAGTGGTTCTTGCAGTGTTTCATCGACCGGGTGAGGATGCTTTTGGATTGTTTGCAGCCCTGCTGCTTGCATGCATGGTTAATCTGCCTGTTTTTATAAATGTATCATAATTTGAAGGAAGTGTTGGTATTTTGTAAGGTGGAATATTGTGCCCACTCATAAGGCAAAAACTTTAATAAGGGAGAAGTTAAAAATAACTGAATGTCACTGATGGCAAGCCAGTTTATGCTGCCTCATCACAAGAAGTCACTGGGAGAAGGCTCAGCAGCAGCAGTATAAGCTGCAAACTTGGGAGAGATCTTTATCTTGCCCACTGGCACTGGTGCAAAGGCAATTAACCTCACTTTGGCTCTGGAAACAACATAGGGAGATGGAGAGCTGGAGGCACAAAGCTCAACAAATAGCACTGCAGCAATTGCAGGCAAAGGAGCAGACTGGGCACTGGAGACACATGGAAGTGTGAGAAAATTGCTCTGATTTGTCCAGAGCTAATTTGCCAGTCCTGAGCCAAGACTAATTTATTTTTAGGGGCACTATTGTGCTTGCACACTTAAAAGCAGTATCCAAACTTGCTCATGTTTATGATGTCTGTGTGTCAATTTTCTGCTGCCCCATCTCCTATAAAACAGTGGATGACCGTTTCCCCTTGAGAGGGAGCTCCTGGTTTGCAGTCTGTCCCTGAATGCTGTATAAAATGCAAAAGTTCCTTTAACTGCAGTAACGTGGTAAAAGAGCTGTGATGGCCGTCATGCCAGACTCTGGAGAGTAAGCACAGCATCCTAAATTTGAACTTAGATGTCACAGTGGAACTAGTATTAATTTTTGTGTTGGTGTCATGCCTTGAATCTTTGTTGGGAGATAATGGGCTGCTCCATCATTAGTTCACCCCTGTTTGTAAGATTGGGTCTGGGTGGAAATGAAAGACTCTTGCAGAGATTTGTCTAGAAGACATAAATAAGCCTGCATATAAGGAAGACCACTTCTCTAGGCACCAAAGGAGTGATTTTATTTATTTATTTTTCTTTATGCCTTCAGACCTGTCCCATAAATAGCCCTACATCTGTCTGGGCAATATAGATGGATACAGGAGTGGCTTTGTGCACTGGCAAGGCTGAGTGTGTAGGCAAACCCATGTGCTAGCATGCCTGTGTAGAAACTTTCTCCTTTTTTTCTGCATTCGTGGATGGATTGTAAGTACTTTTGCAGCCACCCAAGGGTATTGGCTTTAAGGCAAAACCATAGCTGATCAAAGAGGTTTTTGTGTTACAGATGAATCCTGGTCATCCAGTGCCTTGCCCTGCTGTGTGTTTTGGTGCAAGGAGACATAGTGATGCCAACAACCTCACTACAATTGTTCAATCAATCAGTGCTAACATGTGTGATGCTAATGAGCTGATTTTATGTTTGAAACAGACCCCGTTCACTCTCACCTTGCGGCTGTGGGATATCTACATCCTAGAAGGAGAGAGGGTGCTGACGGCCATGGCTTACACCATACTCAAACTGCACAAAAGTAAGGTCCTAGTAGAGTGTGTCTCGTATGGCAGAAATGGCTCTGTGCTAGGCCACCCTTATGCTGTTGACCCAGAAAGCCTTGCTGGTCACTATGAGCTTGCTTGGTGCCCTGTGCTGGCCACAAAAAAGGACAATCCCATGATGATGCTTTGGGGAGGAAATGAGATGCCACAAGGGTTGAAATGCTGTGCTTTGTGCACAGCAACCCCCAGCTGAAACACTCCCAGCTGCCTCTTTATGCATGCTGCGCCCTACATCTTTTATTACCATGGGTTTAGGGGCAATGTAGACATTAACCCATCTGTCTGCAAAGCTCTGTGGCACTTCAGCTGAAAAAGCTGTAGAGGGAGAAATAAATCCATTTAATATGCTTCTAAAATGACCAAAACCTGGTTTTCTTACGTAACATCAAGATAGCAATGTTTCTACAGAGATCTTTGGGACTTTGAACCCCTCTGCTCCCATAAGCTAGCAGTCTTGCTTTTTCATCCTGTTAGATCTTTAATCTGGGACAGGAGAGATGCTGATAGCTTATGCTAGGAATCTTTGGGCCAGTGGGATTTATGTGGCTGCATGTGATGGCTTCTGCAGACACCCATCCTGCTCTTTCTTCAGTTGAGTGAAAAACAGGCTATCAAGAAATAATACATCTTCAGGTATCCCATTTGTTTGCAAAGACTGGGAAACTGGCAGGCAGGCAGAAGGAGAGAAATAATCTCTCCTTCCTAAGGAATGTGTGATGTGGATTGGCATCCCTGCCTGCATCCCATCCCTTGCTGCATCCCTGGGGTGGTTCAGCGTCTGTGCCTGCATCCATGCCTGGTGGCTGTTCAGTCTGACACTCCGGGTCTATATCGTGGAGCTTTTCCTCCTCCTAGAGGTATTGCTGAGAACTTGCAGAAATGGCCTAAAACATGCATCCTGGTCAGCATAGGTTCCAGCCATTGCTGAGCTACTGCCCAGAGTGGCACAGGCATGTAAATGTATCAACAATCCTGAGTAACATCGGGAAGATAGGAGAGAGGCAGAAATGTCCAGGTTGTCCCACCTCACAGTGGGAACAGCAGCAGAATCCCAGATAAAACCAAAGCACTGCAACCCACGCTTTGGCCATGCCACTGCCATTCCTCCTGTCTGCTGCCCCCAGAGCGCTTACTGAAGATGACGTTGGAAGATTTACGGGAGTTTCTGCAGGAGAAAATCGCCGCTTCCCTGCAGTACGAGGATGATGCTGTCATCGAGCAGCTGCAGGTGTCCATGACTGAACTGCGCAAGATGAAATGTGACCTCCCCCCGCCAGGTGGGTAGCAGGGAAACACGGGCAGCCCAGCAGCAATGGTTGGCAGTACCCGTGTCCCTTGGGGACCAGAGCACCCCTCTGGTGTGATGCTCTGGGAGCCAGGGGCAGCCCAGACAGGCTGGCATCCACTGTACAGCATCTGCCTCCATCTGCATGACAGGTGCAAAAATGAACTGATGCATAATTTGGGGTTTATTTTCTCTTGCTTCCAATGCAGCAAAGCCTGAGGAGTTCCCACGGAAACCCCTGGGCCTAGAACTCTCCCTCAACCCAGTACCCATGAAGGGCAACGTGGCAGCCAATGGCCAGAATGGCCGGGTGGGTGAGCATCCTGTGGACAGGGAACCACATCCCCACAGAGCTCCCAAGGCTCCAGGAGAGATGGTGGCAGAGGTGGGGATTGCCACCCTCCAAGGCAGTGAAGCAGCTGAAGTGACAGACATCCACTTGTGTCCTTCTGGCGGGGTCTCACTGGGAGAGGAGGGTCAGATGGAACCCACAGGGGATGGACAGCCACCGTCTCTTTTGAAGGCAAGCGAGATACAGGCCCATCATCACCTCTTGCCCACAGCCCTGCCTCTGGAGCAGACTCCTCTCACTTCCGTGTGTGCCATGGTGGACCATGAGTTGGTTTCCCTCCCCACCTCTGCTGAGGTCGGCTCCTCAGACTCCTCTCTCCAAAATACATCGAGTCCTCCTGACTCGAGCACCATTGAGTTTTCTGCTACGGACCATGCTGTATGGCAGCTAAATCCTGCTGCCCTGCCGGTGGGAGAACAAGCATCTTCCTTCGGCAGAGAGAAAGTGCTCGAGGCACCCCCTCATCCTCTGCTGGGTGGCTCACAGCATCTCTCCAGTGAGTCTCAGCATGACAGTTCCCCTGAGAACGAGCACCAGGAGGAGACAGCTGAGAAACGCTGCAGAGCAGCACCACCAGACAAAATGGACCTGAAGCACTTGGCATCCAAAGCTGCATCTGTGGGGGAGCTCACCAGCCTGCAGCAGAACGGGCCAGAGAGTGCCACCATGCACTGGCAGCAGGGGCTGGCGAGTGGCAGCGTGCCCATCTTATCCAGCATCAAGGTGGAAGCAGTGGGGCTGGGTGAGGGCTATCCCTTACAGCGAGCGCTGTCCCCCATGGTGGAGAGGAACAGCCCCTACACCGTTATCAAAACCACCACTCCCCTCCACCTAGCCCATGCAACAGAGCAGGATGTAGCAAACAGGAAGCAGGTGGCACTGCCACTGCCCGAGACTGGATGTCCCCTGCCTGCCGTCTCCGTGCCACCACCTCTTGTGCTGGACCCGGAGGAGGTAGATGCCCAAAAAAGCTTCCAGAAACCATTAAACGCGCTCAAAGCCCCACGACCCCCCCTAAGCCCCAAACCAAACTTACTGCCACAGGTTGCCAAATCCCACTCGGAGAACAATTTCCTTTCCGGCTCTTCTTCTCTGGCGAAGCTGCCCAAATCCGTGACGTTTTAGTGGAAATGGGGGGAGGCAAAGGACAGGAAGCAGATGCTGGAGCAGCACCCTTGCCCTGTTTTCAGAACCCCCTCCTTCAGCAGGGCTGTGTCAGGGTGACAGCACAGCAGCCATCGCCTGTTGAGCTGTGCTTTGGTACGAGCACCTGGTAAGAAGATGGAGCCGTGGCTGCCAGCACCAGGAGGCATGAGCAAACTGGGTTTGCATCTTTCTTATGGACAAATTAGACACCGCTTTCATTTTGTGTTCCTTGAAGCTTCTCAAGCCTCACGGTGTGTGGGAGAGAGGCAGGGCTGGTGAACGTGTTGTGTGTTCCCTTCTGCTCCTGCCTGCCACATGTACCCATAGCGTGGAAGTGGGTACAAGGCATAGGAGTCCAGAATGCTTTCTTTAAAAAGCTCGATCAGTGCAGCCAACAGCATTGCTTTCAAAGGCCTTTATAGCAATAGATCTTTCAATAGCTTCTTTCCCCAGACCTGCAGGTGTAGGCAGCAGCATTTTCAGGCAGGACCATGGTGTCCTGGCAGGACACAGGCACCCCACTGCCTACTCTATGCAATTCCACAGCCCAGCTGTAACTGGCTTCTGCTGCAGTGGTGGATGATGTCCTGGAGAGGAGGTTTAACAACAGGTAAGTCCCTGGGCAGTCTCCTTGGTGTGACCCTGGTGGAGGACTGCCAGCAGGGTGATTCTTTCCTAAGTTTTCAAGGTGACAAGGACAGTGAAGGTAGAGCCTGGGCTCTTGGGCTGAATGGCCTTTCTGCTGACCTTTCTTGCTCAGGTCCAGAGGGGGGGGGGCAGGCTTGAGGAAAATGGGCTACTGCCTTGGGAAACTTCCTGCCTTTATTAGCAAGCTGCTGGATGTGTGGTGTGGTAGTGTCTAATCACGGTGCTGAAACTGAAGTCTGCTTATACTTCAAGTTATGAGTCAGGGTGGAAATGGAATAGGTGCTGGGGAGGGGGAACACATTGCCCATAACTTGATATCAGCGTTTCTGGTTTAGTCCACCCAGCAATTAACTACCAAGAAAGGAAATCTGGGCACAGAAGTTTGGAAGATGATGATGTAGAGCATCAACATCTCCACAGCCTATTGCTGAGAAGATAACAGGATGGGTACCCCCCATACCCATTTGCCCTTCATGTACCAAGTCCTAGTGGCCTGTCCATCCCCTCCTGATCCCAGGGTGTTGCTGCTGGACAGCCCAGACCGTTGGGTGGAGGTGTCCAGGGACCCAGGGAAAGCTCACCCCACTGAAAGAGCTGCTCCAAATTCCTGTTCCCGGTATCTACTTAAGGAAGATACATGGAAGCAGCAGGAAATAAACTAGTCCAGGTATGTGGTATTTGACTGTGCTGTCCAGAAGGGGTGGCTGCAGATGTCTCCTTAGGTGGGACTGCAGGTGTGATTCCCATCCCTTCAATGGAGATGCTGGGCTCCTTTAAGTTCTGAGAAGACTTTGAAAACTTTTTTATCTCACAGGCTGCTTCAGTAACATAACCTGACCTGAAGCCTACCTGGAAGCCCAGCAGAAAACTTCCACTAAATTACTTTGTGGAGTTTATCAGTTTAGGGGGCTTTTTTGTTAGCAGCAGGAGTAGCATTGAAAGGAGCACCCTACCTTTGGCTGTAACCAGACAGACACAGCACCCTCAGCTTCTGTTGCAACCCCTGCTGTCAGAGACCCCATCTTCTGCTGAGTCTCTAACCTTGCCCATCTTTTTCCCCTCTGCAAAGCAGAGATAACCCTATTAGCTACCTCACAGGAGAGTTGTGAGGAGTCAGCACTTGCTCTTTGAGGAGAAGTGGTTATGAATGTTCAACATTTGTGTTTTGGGACACCATGGGTCCTTTCTAGGACAATGGTGCTTGAACTGGTTTTAGAGTGTTTTTCAGTAACCATGCAGTAGTTAAACCCATTTGTGTGTTAAAATACCTGGGTAGTATTTCAAGACAGGTATCAATTGCCCTTTGCTAGCAGCCCACTGGCTGTTGGAGCATGTTGGGAAGCAACAAGAAGCATCTGAGGGTGGGTGGTCAGCTCTTGGCTTGGTTTCTGTAGCTTGGGGGGTGTCTGGCCTCTCTCTGAAGCACATGCAGGACTCCTGTTAAGACAGCTGAGCATTTTGCTCATTTGCAAGAGCTGAGATGTCTTTTTCCCCTCATTTTAACTTATTCCCCCACATTTTGGGCACACAGCCTTTGCACATAGTATTGCACGTGCATTGGGCTCCTAAACCCAGTGCATGTTTGGGATGTTTTGCAGTATTCATGTTTTAAAAGGTGGTTTCTTCTAGTTTTGGAGAGCTGTCAAATGCACAGTACCCATAGCATGGTGTTCAACAAGAGTCTGAGAGGGTTCCTCCCCTCCCAATCCTAATGGGAATGAGCAGGGAGGTCCTTGCTCACCTCCAAGCCTGAGGGAAGCCACCAGCTGGTTGCAATGACCTCTGGACCAGGCAGCTACAGGCTCTTCCTTCCCACTGTAGTGTGCTTCTTGCTGGGAAGGTCTGTCAGCTCTTCACTGTGCCACGTAAGCAGCTCTTCTCCAGCCTGCAGCCCCTGAAAGCTGGCAGGTTTGGGAAGAGTTCCTGGGAGCCAGCAATGTGCATTGGTTTCCTTGTAATGATGCTCTCACTTCAGCACATCAGAGCATAATTGACAGGAGATCCTGGCTCCTTCTCTGCCTCTTGCTGCAGAGGAAGGTGTGGCCATGGCAGGTCTGTGGCACCAGGGGTGGGCAGGACGTGGTCCAGCCTCAGTGCGTTCGCTGGAGGTGGGAAGAAGGGCAAGGATGGCAGCTCAGCAGAACAAGTAACTGGCCCAAGCCACTCACACCCCTGCCCCAGTCTCCTACAGCAGCCTCAGCCCCTTAGCAAAAGCCTCTCTTACCGTGAGCAAACTCAGGAAAACAGCTTCCCTGCTCTCCCCATCCTTGCCCTCCAGCCCTGGGATAACTCTCACCTCGCTGCCCTCCATGTAGTTTTAAAGATCAGTGTTGTGGGTTTGGGGTTTGTTGTTGTTTGTTTTGGGGTTTTTCTGTAATTGAGCACTTTGAGTGACTGTGGCACCAGTGGGCAGCAGGAGCCACAGAGACTGGTGCTGGGGCCCAGCTCCAGCACAGGATGGTGGTTGAGGTCAGGTCTCTTGGCCATGGCCTTGAATAGCCTGGCTACCATCTGCTTTTCTTTTTAATTGCTATTTTTGTTTACAGCGTGGAACGCTTCCTCCGTGACTCTTTCTAATGTATTATAATTATTACTTAAAAAACCAACCAACAAACAATTTTCTTTAGTATTTTTTTTGGTGGGTTTTTATAAGGACAGGGTTTTTTTTTGGGGGGGGGGGGGGGGAAGGCCAATCATTCCTTTTTACACCGATCCACACAGACTGTCCAGAGTATTTGATGCTGTGTTTTACATGGTTGTAATTATAACAGTTAAAGATGTTTAGCATAAAATCAGACTGCATGAGGTTTCTTGCGTCGACAGATGCTACAGAAGACCGGTTGCCGTCTCCTGCTGGTTTTTGGCTTGGTTCACCAGGCATGCTTCAGCTGCGGTGGGTCCAACATACTCCATCCCCCCCCTTCCTCCCCAGCTTTTCTGCCGAGGTTCAATCCAGGCCTCCCCAGCAGCAAGAAAACTCTTTCTTCCTACACCCCGCTGTCCCCTCCCAGCTCCCTGAGCCAAGGCAAGCATCCTGGCCCTACCCCCTGCACAGCCCTCCCAGCACGAGGCCGGTGGCCAGCAGCCCGGCCTGCAGCTCTCCCATTTGGATGAGATTTTGGGGTTGGAGTTTGTTTTCCTGCCTGCAGGCAGCGCTGGAGGGTGGGATGGGACAGGGAGCCGGCAGCCACAGCTCCTTGCAAGGCAGGCGGGTGCAACTCCAGCGGCAAGATGTGAGTCAGGACTGAGTCATGCTTCCACCAGTTACTGGGACCATAAGGTGGTGCTGCTCACAGCTGAAAATGGGTTTTAACAGGCTGTGTGAGCAGTACCTCTGGCACACCCTAAGTTTAACGGCCAGTGCTTGGAAAACCATGGTACTGTTCTCTTTGGGGTGTTAAATTTGGGCAGTATTCTGGTTTCTCCTATGAAAAAGGTACCATTTGGTACTTAAACAACATGGTTACAGTAAACACAGGATCATTTGTCTCTACCAGAGAGCAGAAAGCCTGACAGCAAAAAGGATGAGCCACAATTAACTACATGCCACCCTGGGACCAAAGGGTAATGCAGGGAACATGGCATCCCTATGCATCACCCCATCAACACCATCAAATAATAATTTACTGCTTCTAGGGACCAAGAACAGGATAGCTGTGTATTTCTAAGCCCAAGCTTACCAATACCCACTTGCTGCACAGCACTGGGACCAGTAGCAAATGAACTCTGTAGAAGCTGCTTAAATGAAACTGGCCTTGTCAGCCAGGTCCTCCCACTACCTCTCCCTCTGCACTAAATTCCCACTAAGCCCTTCCTTTACCTGTTGGAGCCATTGCTCCTCATAGCTTGCTGACAACTCCTAAACCAGCTCTCAGGCTCCCTGGTCCCCGTGCTGGTCCCTACCCAAAAACCACTTAACATGGACCCAGAAGCATCACAAGCTGCCCTCACCTCTGGTGTCCTGGCAGCCTCCTATGGCTTGTCCTTCCTGGCTCATCAACAGCCAAACCCCAGTGCCAGGAGCTGGGGCAGACAGGCCACATCTCATCCTGTCATTCGCTGGCTCTCTTCCGAGCCACAGCTGTGCTCCTCATCCTCCTCCCTGCCCACCACCCACAATGGCTAAGAGCTCAGCAACCCTGCTGCGTGCCTCTGCAAAACAGCAGCAAGTCAGCACTGAATAAGTGATGCTAAGTGGAGCCTGGAGCAAAGCCAAGCCGAGGGAGGGAGCAAGGCTTTGGGCTGGTTCTGGGATGCAGCAGGGGAGAGAGATGGGTGAGCTGTGTCTGGCAGCTTTGCACCCCAGCCTGTTTGGAAGAGGCAATACCGGAGAGTTTGGCTGGCCCTGGGAGTCTTCCTCCTCTTTGGCTTGCTGTGCTGCTCACCTGCTGCTGTGGTAGTTGCATGATGCACACGTGCTGCTGTGCTCACATGCTGCTGTATTGCTGGAGTGCTGCAAAGGAGCTGTGGCGTGGAGGGTGGGAGGTGGGAAGCAAAGCAAGGGCACAGACAGTGCAGAGCATGTAGTCCAAGCCCCAGCAGCCTTGGCTGGGGCCGGTACCTTGGCCCTTCTAAACCACACACCCTGTACTCAATCCACAAGGCTCATCTGCTCTAAAGGGAACAAAGCTGCACATGGAGCCAGGCCCATCTGCATAACCCAGCTCCCACCAGCTGCTGGTAGCCAGGGGCTTGGTGTCACATCATCCTCTGAGAAATGCCACCCTTTTCTACAGTACGTCATTAGGTATAAACCAGCACATGGAGAAAATAGCCCAGCAGCTGAAAAAGGAAGGTCTGCCCCAAACCATTTCCCAAATCTACAACCCTTGGCAGCTGAGGAAGCCCACAGGGCATATACTAAGCATCCTCCTGGTAGCAAGGCAGTCATGCTCACCTGGACAGGACACAGGCACCATGACAGCACAGGTGATAAGCAAACCAGAGAGAGCTGAAACAACTCAGCCATTATCTCGCTGGGAGACACAGCAGCTGGTCCCATCCCTTGAGCATCCCTGCTCACTGGCAGCAATTACAGAAGAGCCCAAGATGAGCATAGAGATAGCTTTGAAGGCACACACAAAGAAATGAGTCCAAGGGAGTGGAGTCACCCTATTCTTTCACACAATAAAACAGGTTCTTCATAAGACACACAGAAAAGTGAACTGTAAGAAACTTCCATCCTTGCTCCAAAACTGGTATCAGGTCCCTAATGGTACCTACAGATAGATGGGCTGCAAATCCTCATCTGCCCTGTGCATGGTTGGCTTTGTTGGAGCCAAGGAGAAATGATACAGGAGAACCACTCAACTGGAAAGGTCTGCAGTAACAGACTGGATTGTAGTCCAGAAGAGAAATATGATCTGCTCCTCCTCACCCAACCACACTGCAAATAAGGGGAACGAGGACAGCATTTAGCCAGGGCTGCTCCATAAAACTCAAGATATTGATTCAGCTACCCCCTCTTTGCCTATCAGGTATATCTCCAGCAATGAGTCACGGCTGCCAGCTCCTGCATACTTGACCCAGATGCTTGCAAAGCCTTCCACAAGCACCATGCGCTCATGTGTTTTGGAGTCACCATCACTGCTGGCTTAGGAATAGGCTCCTGTGGAAGCCCTCGCAGACCAAAAGGCAAAAGATCTGTTCTAGCACTTAATCAGCATCTTTAAGGACTTGTAAGCAGTTTTGTCAGTTGACTCAGCTGTGATGTCTCTGGAGCCCCAACCCTTCTGTAATAGGGTGTGGGGTGCTTAAATTATGTGGGAAAGAAAAGCTTATACATCAGTCCTGAGACAAGGGGACCCAACCAGACCAGACCTCCTCAGCTATTCCATCATTTAAGTACAGGTTCAAAGGTGGCACTCCTCCATCACAGAGACATAGCCTCAACAGATAATCAGTGCAATGCTGCCTGAAGCCTTCTCAGAGGTGGTGTTCACACTTGCCCAAGATCCACAGCACAGCACCACATTTAGGCCAGCCTTGTCATGACCAGCTGAAGAGATCACAGCTGCCAAATATGAGCTGATGTTCCCAAATATAGCAAAAAGCTTACCTCTGTGGACTTCTGCAGCTTCCAGCTATGCAACAGGAATGGCTCTTCAGAATAACTGTACTTAACCTGCTTACTTAAGCTTGTGCCACAGAAGTAGAACTGAGATGGGCAACCAACTCCTTGTCATAAGGGAAACAACTTCAGGATCTGAAAACCCCATCTTCCAGTCCAAGTACTTCTAGAACAAATGCACCTTAAGTAACAATGGGGAAAATCAACTAAATTGACTCCAAACCCAGCAACTCCTTCTCCACACCTACATTCACTCTAATGAAAATGTAACCCTGATACTGCTTTCAGACTCAAGTTCAAATAACAAGCAGAGAACACGTAAACTCATGTACTGACCTCCTGCCTGTCATGACCAGCAAGCTGCTAATCTGTACCCACATAAGCAGCACCAAGTCAGCAAATGAAACACTGCTGAAGTAACAGCTTCACCTTAGTGAAGTGATACAATCTGGTTTGTGTCTACCCTGAAGATCAGATCAGAGCTGACATATCTTAGTGCACACTGAAGATCTGTCGTGATTCTCCTGAAGCCAACCTCCTGGAACAAAGATGCAGTACTGTATTAATACATGATTAATACATAATTTCGGGGGAAGAGGTGTGGTATGAAGCTTTTAGCACCTCATTTTGCTCCCAGCCTACCTCCAACTTTCAGCATGGACTTGATCACTGACCTGAGAGTCTGGGTTTCTTGTTATCTTCTAATTACAGCAACTAGTGGTGCTTCCATCTCCTGAGACAGCCATGTCACTGGCCAGCACTGTTTGACAGAGGGTGCTGGCTGCCTTACTTGTGCTGGGTGCAATCCACAACATGACTGAGACTGGTCTGCAACCTGCTAGAATTAGAGCACCACCCATCAGTCAGGTCCTCTAGTTCAGCTCCTACCTGCCTAATGGAATTCTGAAGTGCTGTCCTATTGTAGCTCTGTCCTACCACCTGCACTGAGATAAAGGTGTACTCTGGCTGCTGAAGAACTTCTAGGTCCACCTGCAGAATCCTAGTCATTCCTAGCACACTGATTTAGCCATACAGAAAATAGGACTATAACCAGCCCATAGAAAAGAGGGGCTGGTTAGTGGAACCACTTGAAGTACACAGCCATGAGGAATGCCCCAAGGAAACAACAATATTTTGCAACAAGAAGACACTCAAACAGCTAACACATGTGGCTTGACCAGACCCAGAGCTTTCCTGAGCAAGCTGGAAAACCTCACCCTCAGAGGTGCAGAGAGCTCTCTGAAGGGGCTCTTGTGTGACTGCAGGTGGTGCTTGCTCTGTGAAGACACCTCACCCTGGTGCTCCCTAGAGCTCCGTAGCTCCCTTAACTGTGGCTCCTGGTCCTTGACTTTGGCCTCTGGCTCCCAACCAGAAAGAAGATACTCTCAGTGGTTAGAGCTATCCGGAGTCCAGCCCCCGAGAGAGCTCCAAACACAGCGTTACTTCTCATCTGAAGCCCTGCAGATACAGATATCCCATTGATCACCAAGGGCCTGGTGAAAGAGGAGATAAGCTCTATTGCAGAAAATGAGCACCAGGTTCCTAGTGCAGTAACAGTACCAAGCAAGGGCCCCCACATCACCCCAGACCCTAACAGTTAAGGTGAAGTAGCCCTGCCCTCTGCCCTGCCTGCAGTTGCACACAAGCTACTGACTTAGGAACAAAGCCCGTACTTGCAGACTTCACACTTGAAACAACCTAGGTTGGGAGGTTTTCTGGTCCAGCCCCACCATATAACACCAGACTCAGCATCTCAGCAGTCCTCCATCATGGGGACATGCGCTACTGAAAACTGCACTCCCAGCTACAGGCAGGGCAGCTGGTCCTTTGGGTAACCAGAGCTGGGATCAGCCCTTCCCCTGCAGGAACTGGGTGCCAGGCAGCTGCAGCCAGGGTGGGGTTGCTCCCCACAGCAGTTTGGAGTATGAGTACAAAAAGCAAGCCATTAGCACAAGTCCTCTCTTGCCCAGCCAAAAGCAAAGGCAGCAACTCTAAGCAGCATTGTAGTTTAATTCTGCTACCTGGCATGACAGAGGATGAGGAGTGGGATGGGAGATGCCTGCATGGATGCTGGGAGCCCCTGGGTGGGCTGTGGCTTTGTGCTGAGGGTGACCAGGGTTTCTGGAGTAGTTTTGGGCTGTGAGATGTGACTCACACACTTTCCCTGCCGCTCCCAACCTCTGCCAGCCCTGGCTCCTGAACCCAGCACCTCTTCAGGCCTGGGCTAGCCTGTGCAGAACAGCTCCCTGCCACACTTGGCTGGATCACCTTCCTCCTCTGATGCTCTCAGTTTGGGATGCCAGCTAAATTAGTCCGTGCAATACTTTGGGAGAGAGAAAGGCAGCAAGTACCAGGCTGCCTGCTGCACTGGGTGCAATGCTTCCTCTTGGCCCTGCAAGTGAAAGGCACATGGGAGAAGCCAGTAAAACCCCAGGCAAAAATCCCAAAGGAGCAAGGCTGAGTGAGGATGGGCTTCTCAAGAGATTAGCCCTTATCCAAAACACTCTTACCCACCCTAAACCCAATGACTGGAAGTCTGAATCCTTTAGTCTTAGTTGTTGAGCAGCAAGACAGGCATGTGCAGTGCAGGAGAGCCCTTCTGCTACATGCTCAGCAGTAATTCACCGTGCACAGGGCAGGTGAGGATTTGCATATCATTATACACTGCTGAGAGAATGGAGCAGCCCAAGGTGTATGTTCTCTGCAGTGTTAGCAGAGGCACTGGCAGGGGCAGAAAGACCTAATCCTGCCTCTGGAGCACAAACATTTGGGAGGTGCTGTGCAAAGAGCTGCCTGGAAAAAACAATAATAAATCAAGGAAGCAACAAACTGGCACCAGCTGAAGTGAACCCAGCTCTCAGATCTCCCCAACACTTCTTCCCTTCCAGGCATCACATCTGAGGCCATCAAAAATCCCACAAGGACCAGGCTGAATGCAAAGCTCCAGGGGAGTGCCAAGGGTGGTCCTGCCAAAACTTGGGACAGGCAAAGGCTTTTAGGGACACGATGACAACTTGCTGGGGACAAACCAGCTCTGTCTTTGAAGGGCACCCCATCCTGCTCACCTTCACGGTCTGCAGCATGACCTCAGTCTGTGGAGAGCAAACCTCCGCACCCTTCCCTCCCTGCCCAATCCTCGCGGAGCACCAGCGGCAGCACCCTCTGGACGGAGGACAGAGCCATCAAGAAGGTTTGTCGAGACCATCAAATAATTTACTGTGATTCCATCTGTGGCTTTGTACAGTTGCCGGGGTGGGAGGAGGCCAAAGGAGGAGGGGATGAGGAAAGAAAAACAACAGAAAAAGTCGCTTGCCGCAGGCTTGGGTGAAGTGCGAGACAGTCCTTGGAGGGGCTCATGCTCCCCCTTGTCCTCTTCCTCCTCCTCTTCCTCTCCCCCTATACTCCTCCTCTGAATCCATATGCTTCTTCCTTCGCTTCACCTCTTTCCTTGCGCACTGCACAGTGGGAACCTCTCCAAGACACCGTCCAATCAGCTGAAACCAAAGAGGATGCTCATTAGCACCCATTCACCATCAGCACCAAGAGGGGCTGTTTCCATTACCCACCCCTCAGCATTCTGGGATGACCCTGCTAATGCCCACAGAGGGAAAGGGCTACACAGGTCTTGGAGGTCTGGACCTGGCTCAGCAAAGCATCTGCACACGCACTGAAGGGAACAAGCAAATGGTCTGTGGAGTAATTGGTGAGCCTCAGGCATCTCACCAGACCTTCTGCCTCTGTCCAAACCTCACTGTGGGAAAGGGCGATGTCTGATGAGATCTTTCTCCCTCCTCCAGGGATGATGGGAACCACAAAGTGAGTCCAGGACAAATGCAGACAGATTTCCCTGACTCCCTGGCTACACACACAGCCTTCTTTTCCCTAAAACACAGTATGTCCTTGCCTGGCTTCTCCTTTTGCACCTGATGTTCCTCTCTCTCTTCTCTTGGCTACTGCAGCTAGAATAAGCTGGGATGTCTGGTTTCCAGTTTCTGCCTAAGCAGAAAATGATGTGGGCAACTCACAGGGCATGCTCTCTTAACAGAGGGAACATTTCCAAGAGATTCCTTCCCACCCCTTCTTGCCCCTCTTTTTGAAGGCACAGCCTATGTCAGTGCTGGCCACCAGGCTGTGATGGGGACCAGGCTCCCAGCAGTCAGCGCAGGGGAGCAGCGGGAGCAGCAGTGTGGAGCCCATGCCATCAGCTGTGAGCCAAGGCAGGAAATGAGCCCTGAGCTCACATCCCCATCCGCAGGAAACGCTCCTGAACATCTGGAGAACCCAAACATCTGGAAAGACTCCCTTAGCAGTGATAAGTGCTGGGCACAGCACTCGGCTTGGCCCCCGGGGGGGCCTCACATGCACCTCTGCTGGGAGCAGAGGGGTGCGGTGCTTGGGTGGGTTTTTGCTCAGAGGAAGCAAACGCTGCCAAACGTTTCTTTCCTTCTTTTGGGGGAAGAGCTCTGTGTGCTCACAGTGTTTGGCTCAAACTGCAGAGGAAAACCAGCTGCCCATTTCCACACTCAGCAAGTCCCTCTTAGCACCACCTCTGGACACCATGTACTCCTCAGGACTCCAGCAGTTGTGTAAAGGGGTGAAGGGCCAGTCTGGCTGCGTGGGAGACCCCCAGAAGACACTAAGTGCAAAGTTCATGCAGGCTTTTCTCCCACACCCCAGTCCTAGACATCCTTAGATGTACATCTCCCTGATGTACTCTTCCCAATTGCTTCTCTCTCCATTTCTGCCATGGGAGGAACTGGTTACACAGCCAGATGTTTCCAGGCATTTGGCTTAAGGCCACCCAGCTCATACAGGGACGCCGATAGGAGCTCTCCCTCACTGCTATCCAACAGGATTGCGATGATTTAAATAAACTCATCATTAAAAAACAAAAAACAAAACAAGAAAAGAAGGAAAACAGGCAAGTGAACACAGACAATCTGAAAAACAGAGTTTCTGGCTCCAATACACCCTATTTATAAAAGCAAAACAGCCCTCTTACGGCTAATTCTTAACATTGCATCAGTTCCAAATATCCCAGGGGATATCTTTAATGGGGAAAACTCTTCCCAGGAACACAGAACTTTCACAATGAGACAGATCTGCTCTGAAGCTTAAGGACAAGGCAATTTATGTGAGTGCATCAGGAGGCAATGAGCTCACTCAGGTCTTCATCTCAACCCTTCCATAGCCAGTCTGGTGAATACACAGTGAGCCATGCACCTTCACACCTTCAACACCAGCTTAAGTCCCCACTCAGAGGGGCAGCATGGGAAGGAGCTTTCCCAGGGGAAGCACAACAAAACATGTATTTTTTTCTTTATTCAATTCTGTATAATTTTGCTCCACAAAATGAGGGGGAAATATACAACACCCCTTTCCTCCTACACACTTCCTCAGGAAAGTGGGAATTTTGACTTACCTGTATCTTGGCAGAAAATGCTATTCCAGCCAAAAACGCATGTCATTAAAACAATACCATTGCTGGAATTATTTCTGCTGCATTTGTTTGCAGATGAATGCATCTGCAGTCACCTCCTGCCCTGCTTCAAGTGTTAAGCCCCATCTCCTGCTTCCAATATAACCCTGCTGCACCCCATCTCCTGCTTCTGAAACTCACCGTAGTCACGATATCACACATTTACAGTTCATGCAGCCAGGGCCGCTCTCATCTGGGGGATTCAGCTTGCGCAGCTTGTGCTGACGGATCTCCCGCACCAAGGTGTAGAAGGCATCTTCAACGCCCTGGAAGAAAAGCATCTCTTGAAGCCCTTGAGACTGAGGCTTTCAGCAGCCTGAAAGACGTCTGCCAGCCAAGAGAAAAGCCACCACTAGACCCCTGAAGGTATCAGCTACTCCATTTTCACCTTTGTGCTCTGGAAGCCTGATACGGTCCTTCTGGCATGGATATACACTGCCTGTAGGTCTGCCAAAATAGACCATGTATAAGGCCAGCCAAGTGCCCTGAGCTTAGCTGACCTGCAGTGACTATGGAGCTATTCCAGAACCCTGCAGAAAATCCTGAGAAGGCATCTTCCCTTCACTGTTGTCAAAGCACAAATGAGGCACTTCTCCAGACTGGAGGCTCAAGCTTGGAGAGGGAATGTCCTGATGGAGCACTCAGACCTGAGGAAGCAACTAACACTGGTTCTTACACCCACCTGTCTGCAGGGTGGTGTCAGCCCATTCCTGCCTCTCCAGGACAGCACTGGAGAGAAGAAATGAAGATTTAGTTTAAAACCCTCCTCCTACCTGTCTGGTTTTGGCAGATGTTTCTATGTAGGGGATCCCATAACTCCGGGCCAGGTCCTGCGCTTGCCGGGTTTCCACTGTCCGTGCTGGGAGGTCACATTTATTCCCTACCAGCACCATGGGAACATCATCTGAGTCTTTCACCCTCTTGATCTGCTCCCTGCAAGAGTTAAGAGGTGCTAAAGTGAAGGGAGAAAAGGCATCAGGGGTCAACTCCAGTACATTCCCCACCAGCTTCTTGGTCAAGAATTAACAGGTACACTGCTCCTGCCAAGTGCCTTGCATTGGGCACCCAGGAGAATGTAAATGACCACAGCACATGAGTAAGCAGCAAAATAGCTAGGGCACTTTTGCAAATGAAATGAAACACACTTCTGCTCTTTAAATGCAACTGTTTACAAAACATAACTTGAAATGGCAATCTATAATAAGACATGAGCTTAAGATAGTTTAAGCTAAATAAAAACGAATACTCAAGCAGTTACCTGTGTTATTGCCAACGTTTTAGATCAAGTAATTCCCCTGAATGGGGATTTAAAAAATACTTAAAACATCACCTGCAACCAGAATTTGCTGAGCTGAAAAAACAGCTTTGGCAGCAATAATCTTTTCTGCAGATGCAGAGGCAGGCTTTGCTTCCTTTCAGTTTAGTTCAGGTCATTCAAAGTTGAGAAACCAACTGGGAAGCAAAAGATTTGTACTGCTCACTTCTTCATTCCAACCTTGGATTTAACACTAGGTGGGCGAGGAGGAGATCTACCAGTTCTAAAAATCTTAAAGGCCATTATCACTACAGACAATCGATTCAATTCCCTCCCAATAGATAACAACTTCCTTTGCTTAATAAATCATTTAACTTCAGATGCAAAACAGCCTTTTTTCCTTGCCCGTGGATCCAGAACATTTAAGATGGTTTTATTTAACTATTAAAAGCATTTTTTAAATGCTGATTCCTACATTTTAATTGAATTCAAATTTCCATCTAAAAGCAGCTGGACATGTATCACACATAAAAAAAAAATCAATCATCTTTTTTTAATGGAGCAGAACATGGTAATGAAGTCTGACTATATGTACGATATGCCATAAAGCCACTTAAACGTTCCATGTAACATCCTGATCAGCAAATGCAAGTACTAAATTTAGTGCACGGGCTACACTTAGCTGAAAACAGATACCTCCTAATGGTTATGAACCAGGGAAAGCCAGCAGTTCTCTGGGGAATATTCTTTTAAAAGTGAAAACACAAAAAGCACAGGCAAAACAAGATGAAAGCCAGTGATTTACATCATGATTAAAACCAGGCCTTGAAACTGAGCCACCCTGCGAGTGATTCACAGGCACCAGCCCCGGCACAAGGATGAACGCTGCTGAATCCCTCAGGTGCTTTAGGAAAATCTCATCCTTTGTCCTCCAGTTAAGCTGAAACAAGCCAAATTAGTCCAACCATATAGTTATTACACTGAACATGCCTGCTAACTGCTGAGTGAGACATCTCAATAGCTCACAGCAGCACCTATGACTACAGAGCAAGGAAGGGCTGTGCCTGCACTCAAGAGTTCCAGGATTATCCAGGACCTGGGTTTATGATGAGGGGCTGGGGTACATGGTCCCTTGGTGGGAAGTGGACAGAGTGGGGCCAGGCAGAGCCACCTCTTGTATTCTCTGCAAGTGCCTCTAGTCACAGCCAAGCCTCAAAACAAATGCATACAGCACAGAGATCCCTCCCATCAAGGCAACCAGGGAAGATTTCCATTGCATTTTTCTCATCTCCTTGGCTCTCCAGCTTTGCAGGGGTGATGGCAGCAGGGGAGAGAAGCATGGGTGCAGCCAAAGCAGGAGCATACCGGGATGGGTTTCCTGCTCTGCCACTGCCCTCCCAATACTCGCCACTCCTGGGCAAGTTGCCTCGCCAGGGCTGTGACTCTCCTCCTGCTCTGTCCTTGCCCTGCTTGAAACCAGGCTGTAATGGGCCAGGACTGCCTCTACTTGCATGTGTGAGCCAGCAGACTGCAGCTTCACTGTGATGGCTGACAGCAGGGGAAGCAGCCCCCCTGCCCTTCCAAGCCTCCTCACCCAGGTCCCAGACCCAGCAGAAGTCACTGAGATCGACTGCACTAACAAAGCAATTCCATTAATTAGGGAGGGAAGGGAGGGGGTCAGAGAGGATCAACTTTCTCTCTAGCCACCATAAACACTTAAACATTACATTATCAACTCTCCAAAGGCCACAAGCAATCCCTTTGGATGGGTTTTATTGGAGTCACTGACATTAGCAGTCTGCTTCATCTCTTCCCTGGGGAATGGCCACTTGAGCTAATTGTCTTTGCCAGCAGCCAGTGTTTGTACCATGGGGCCTGATCTAAAAGGGAGGGCAGGAAGGTGCAGCAGCAAGGCCTCCCCTTTGCACAGGGCAAGGGGGAAGGGGCCCTTCCCAGGATACCAACCTGTACTGGTGAATATCTTCAAAGGACTTGGTGTTGTTGATGGCAAAGACGCAGAGGAATCCTTCCCCTGTTCTCATGTACTGGTCTCTCATGGCACTGTACTCCTCTTGCCCTGCAGTATCTAAGATGTCTAACAAGCAGGTCTCTCCATCAATGACGACTTGCTTTCTGTAGGAATCCTGCAGGCCAAGAAAGGAAGAGAAAGGGATGTGTTAAAGGAGGGCCCGGGTCCGTCCAAGTGAAAGGATGCAGACAGTGCATCTCTGGGAAGATGCTAGGTCATGCTCTGCCCAGGTGAACAGCTGACTCAATCTGTTTCCAAAATGGGAGGGAAAGGAAAAAAAAAAAGAAAAAAGAAAAATGGAGCAGCGAGCGGGTTTACCTTTCTCTGGAGAGCCATAGAGAAGGCAGCCTCTGGCTTGCTCTTACCATTCCCAGCCCTGCCTCTGGCAGACCAGGGGCAGCTTCATCTCTACCACACTGCATAGCACTTGACAACTATCTTCCTAAGCTTTATTTAGTCCCAGCTAATACCTTCTGCTGCTGGGCCTGCCCAGGTACTGGAAGAGGATGCACAGGAAAGGCAACACTGGCCAGTCACAGCTTCCAGCCACCATCTGGGATCCGCGTGGCTGGAAGGTGTTTAAGAGCAACTGGAAAGCCAGCGCCTCCAATGCATCTTAGATCAAGCACCAGAGGCAATGTGCTATCAGTAAGGCTGCAAACTGTGCTTGATGGCAAACCTCTTCTTCAAACATGAGAGAAAAACAAAATAATACGAAATCACACTGTGAGAAGGGTGCTTCCCACAGCCAGTCTGTGCCCAGAGGGCTCCAGAGGAGGCAAGGACTATCCAGGCAGGTGCCTTTGAAGTTGGGGGTTTTCCCTGCAACTTATTGCAGCTGGAGAAGGCCTGAAAATCACCACAGGCATCCCTCAAAACGTTTCGTTTTCAAAGCAGGCTCCTCAAAGCACCACTCCTCCCCACCGTGCCTCTCTCCTGTGCCCAGTTTCATCAGCAGGGATGCTGCTGGGGCAGCCCCTGCATGGAGGAACAGCATCATCCCTCTCTGACAGCTGTCCCCTGTGCACATCCTCCAACTCCCAGCATGAGAAAGGAAATCAAAGCGAAAGGTATGAAAAAGGGTGTGAGTCAGCAGCATGACCACAGCAGTGCTCTGCAGCCACTCACAGAGGCTACAGCTGCAGTTTAAAGTCATTCAAACGTCTGATGCTCTTCTGAAGACCACAACAATGTTATCGGATGAGCTCTGCAGGTCTGCAGACAGACAATGCAACAAAGGTCACCGACAAGACCAGCAGCAGCACACAAAGGGAATGGGGCCAACACAGCCTCCACCCTTTGGGTCCTTACTACAGCATCATCTTCTGGGGCTAATTAATGTCTTTCTTCACCTTATGGAGAGGGATGTGAAATCAGCGAAGATGAGATCTGCTCTGCCACAACCTTCTCAGCCATGCCTGCCCAAACAGGGGACTGCTGATCCGCCAGGAGTAAGTGTGGAGTGATGGGCTGGCTTCCAGCCAACCACTCTGAAGGCAACTGGCAGGCTGCCCTGCAGGGATGTGCTTCCATTTCTAATCAATAATGTATCTGGAGTCTCCTTGGTGCAAGGTAAAAGAGCACTGGTTCCACCTCTGGGGTCCCAGTGCCTGGCAGGGACCGGCACAAGGGACCCCAGTGCCTGCTCTGCCCAGCAGACCATCCTCCCACCCTTGCACCCTGGCTTGCATCCAAAGGACCAGCCTCAGCACACATGTTTACAACTAATTGCCAAGTCCCCAGTCAGAGGAACTCTCACCAGCAGACAGCACACCTATGGAGAAGCAATCCCACACCTCGGCTCAGGTCATCACCAGCCTGCCTGTAAGGCCAGACAGCTCACTAGCGCAGAAAAGGCATTATCAGCCTTGCACCCTGCTCCCCAAGGGAAGGGGACAAGCTCTCCCCACCCTTACTTTGTGTCCAGCTTCATCTAACCCCTCTCAGGACACTTGGGATGGTGGCTCAGCCTCCCCTGCCACACTGCCAGGTGACCTGCCTGCTGCTGCAGGGATAGCTGCCAACAGCCACCAGCATCCTGCAGCCTCAATGCTCCTCTGCAGCCCCTCACATCCTACCTCACATTCTTGTGCAAGAGAAAGTGGCTGGACCAAGCTTTGAAGTGCCAGGCAGCAGAAGCAATGTCCACTTGGGGTTCAGACTCAAGATCCCAGATAGATGATGGGAGCACCCCACATGTGCTAAGGGACCAGCAAAGAGGTCCACTTGTTAAATGCTAGTCAGAACATGACCAGAGGCTTGAGAAGGCCATTACTAGCTGACTGCTAGAAGCTGGAATATGAACCAACATTTTTCTCAACACAATCCAACTCTTCATCCCTGCTGATTCACCATGGGACACTGCCAGTAGCATATACATTTCCTTGGTGTCTTGGCCCTCCTGATCCAAAGTAAAGGTCTTAAAGCTCTTCAGGAGCCCAAGAGCAAGCATGTGAGCACGTGTTGTAGGTTGGCCAACACTGAATTACAAAGACATTTGCACTAGTGAATCAGGAGGAGAACAGGCACTCAGTCGGGGTCTCTGCCACAGACGGGACAAACTCTCTTCTGTATCCCTCCTGCCTTGGGAAGCATCTTCTCAGTGCACCGTCACCCACTCACACCTCCCCTTGCAGGACAACCTGCGCTCATTTCATCCAAGCGATGGGTAATGTCTTTGCTCCATGCACATACACTCTCTTCCTTTGCCTTTTATCCTGCTCATTTCAGCATTGCTGTGTTGTTTGTTAGCCAGCTGAACAGTCAGAGTCAGCTCCTGGGCATGATCCAAGGCTGCTTAGTCACAGGAGGGTGGTTTGTTGGTCACATTCATATAGCTGGCAGGTAATTCTCTGTGCATCCTAAATCCCCATAAAATTAAGCATAATTAAGAAGAGTCACCCTAGAATGAGTGAGAACATTGCCAGGGTGGGGGATGTGGGGCACAATCAAGGGAGCTACAAAGGCATCAGGGATGGTGGGAACTGCAGGTGGAAAAGCACCAGGGGGCAAGAGGGGTGAAGAGCAGCTCATGGCTGCTTTAGGAAGAGAAGAGCAGAGTGGGGCTGGGAGAAAAAAAGGGAGGAGAGCAGGCATCTCCCAGGGCATGGCAGGAGCAGGCAGGGTGAGGAGGGTGTGCTGGGAAATGCCATGGAAGGTTTACATTCCCCGCTGCCTATTTACATGGAGAAAAATTCCCTGCAGGGTACATACAGGGGCAGGCAGCTGGAGACAGAAAAGACAGGATGCCAATGCAGTACAGTGGGTCAGAGCTCCCTCTGCCCACCCTGGAGTCCAAGAGAGGACCCATCCATGCAGATGTCTCTCCCCAGGGAGGTTTCTCTCTGCCAGCAGCTCTTTTGCCAAAACCAGCCTGGAATGGGTTTCTAAGAAAAGGGAGGGAAGAAGGCAACTGCATCCCTAAGCGAAGTGCAGCAATGAGACTCAGAAGCCCTTAAATTAAATTCCAGTCTCTGCCATGGGCTTTCTAGGTGACCTTGGCCAAATGATGTAATAGCATATGCTTTTAAGTGCTTTCCCTCTGGAAGAGTCTGCAGGACTGCAAGAATATTTCTGCCTTTTCTACTAAGCCTTGTCTTGCTTGTTTATTTAAGTTGTAAGCTCTTCGGGGTGGGGACTACACATACAATACCTACCACAATAGATTTCTGGTCCCAGCTGGGGCTCTTTAGCCATTATGATAATAATAACTGCAGCAACCACAGCTGCATGTTTACACATCTGGTAGAGAATCCTCTAGGACTGCAGAGAGAAATATTACTGTCCAAGAGGCGTGACAGAGCTGTAATCTGCCTTCCCAGGATGGGCTTATTCCTCATGCACAGCAGCAGCTGCTGCCCACATCTCCCCCAAACAAAGGTGCAAGTTATGCAGGGGGTAACTAGCATCTCACTAGCAATGGTGAAAGCCGTCACAGAATGGAGTATGTTTGCAAAAAGTAAAAAACCCCAACAAAACAATAGTATAATGAATACTGATGACCAGACTCCCTCTCTCTACAGCCTAGGGGAGAAGAGGGTCCCTGTCTGCTTCTCCAGGCAGGCTGATGAGCTAGACAGGCCAATGAAACCATCCATGCTGACTATGAGACCCATACATCAATCTTTAACTCCTCTCGATGGAGCAGAGGCATCACTTTGCGAACCACAACAGTTCAGCAGCTCAGCACATCTCGCTCGAACCACAGGACATCTATAATACAACCAAGTTCTGATAAAACCCATTTCATCAGTAAATCTCAAAATACCCTGCTTGAGAAGTCAATATATTTACTTTGATTTTACAGCAGATATGGAAGCACGGGCACAAAATGGCTCTTCAATCCCAAACCTTTAACCCCTCCCTACACCATCACCTCAGCAGAAAGGAGAACTTTTTGTGCTGTCTTTCGGGCCCTGCCTGGCTCTGCCCTCTTTTGCTGCCTCCCTTGCCGTCACTTTTCAGCCCACCACTGTCCTTCTGCAGAAGGCACAAGTCAATCACTGCAACCTTCAAACATGTGCACAGAGACTCAGAATAGCTCTGCAAAGCAGAGCAAGACCCCTGTTTTAGTTCAGTTAAGTTCACCCCTGCTTGAGACCAAGCTGAGCACACTCTGGATTGGAGGCAAGGTGAAGAAGAGCAAGAGGAAGACATGTAGACAGACTCCCTTCCCAGAGCCACTTACCTCTATTGTGGGGTCATACTCATCAACGAAATGGTTCTGAATGAGCTGTATCGTCAAAGCACTCTTCCCAACACCACCAGCTCCCACCACCACCAGCTTATACTCAGTCATCTTCCAGCCAACCCCAGCTCAGGACTTCCAGGAGCACCCACCTACAAGGAAAAAAACAGTATTAGGAGAGGGGGTCCTTCCCATCACGGTCTGCTCTGCAGCAGGGCTGAGCAATCAGCCCCCTTTCCTACTGGGAAAGGCAGAAATCTGCAAAAACCAGCCTCATTCCTCCTGTATTGGGTGTTCCTGATATCTCCTGTGCATCCCAGAAGCACCCAAATGCTGTGAGGTCTGTGATCTAGCATGCTGTAACACAGAGACACCTTAAGGCTTTAATGGTCTTTTCAGTTGCTTGACTTCAGCAGGGATTGATGGGACAAGGTAAACCCGATTCACTGCTATTCTGGTTGGCAGAGCCACCCCTCAACTCCTTGGGGTGAAAATCAGCAAAGAACCATCAGGGATGCAATGCGTTTTCAATGTAGCTTTATGAAATTACCACCCTGGTCTCTCATCTCAAGTCTGCAGACACACCACCACCCTGGCAAGTGTGGCCTGGAAACGGGGAGATGGCGGGAGGGCAAACATACCCCAAGGGTCAAGGGCTTTCTTACCGTCTTCCCACCCAACACTTTTAACTATCCTGGGAATCTAGCCAGAGAAAATTACACTTATTTCAGTCTGTGCCTCCAGCATCCACTGTCTTTCTTCTGCTTTTATGGTCCGATGCTCTGGGGTCTTAAACATTGAGATAGCCTCACCTAAACCCATGAAACCTGGTCTAAAAGTACAGCATGGAACTGCAACAGCCAGACTTCTTTAACCTAATACTCTCTGCTAGTAATAAAGGTTACTTTAAAATGGGAAAATAATCCACCAAACTGAATACAAAACTGTGTTTATGCTGTCATATGCTGCAATCCTTTAGCCTGACTAGATGCAAACTTCACATATTCCCCGAACAAACCTCAAAAGGTAAGGGAGGGCTCCTCATAAGAAATCAGGCTGTGTAAATCAAAAGCAAACCCTACAGTTACCAGTTTAACAGGTCTGGTTTTATAGCAGTGCTCAGCACTGTCTCTGATTTGTCATATCTCAACCTGGCAATCCAAAATCATTAGATAGATTTGAAAGCCTTGGCCAACATTATCTGGATGTCAGTGTCCATACAGGCAGGGAAAAGTCCCAACCCCCCCTTCTTAGCTCCATGTCTTCATCCCCAAGGCTGTGTTAAAACCTCAAGCCACAAGGCAGGTTTGAGGTGGTGGCACATCCACATCCCCTGCCCTCCAGCTAACAATGCCTCTGGATGCACCGGCCATCTCAAGAGGGAGGAGGGAGCAGGAGATGTACCCCTCCTCCCAGGAGATGAAGCTGGCATATCGACAGGGGAGGAAGAGGTGCTATCATGAAAGGTGCTAATTGGGAATGATGATTAGGGTCAGGATGAGCAAGCCAGCTTTTGCAGCACTGTGTACTTGCCATGGCCCCTCAGCAGGAGAAACTTCACCCCACTCCTGCACCTCATCCCCTGAATTTCTCCTCCATCTCCATCAAGGGGAACAAACTTTAACTCAGGAAGACTCCCTCATTCGGCTGCAACCCCTGCCCACTGCCGATCACCCCAGGGTCAGACACTCGTCCGCAGCCATCACCTGCGAGCTCTGGGGACATCACCCAGACAGCAGGTAGCACGAATACGAGCTCATGGTTCCCATGGCCCATCACCACCCAACACAGCCCGCAACATCACTGCATGGAGATTAGACACTGCATGGAGATCCCACCCCCTGAATGTTAAATCACTCCATGCTCCTCCCTGAGCTCACCAGCCCAGCTCCTGAAACCATGGAAGCTGGTACAATGTGTGCCGGCAAAAGCTACTCTAGACCCAGTCTGCATCTGATGCATTTCCTAACGCTGCAAAGATCTAATGGAAATGAGGCCAGAACTTTCTGCCTTCAATCCCCACCAGACTGCAACCTTAAACCACTCAGACAGTTCAATCACCCACTCAAGCTGGGAGCAGTCAGACACAACTGCCTCTTGTCAAAGACCTTTTCTGAGCTGCTGTCTCAGTAGCAGGAAGGCAAACAAAGCTCATGCCCTTCTCAGCATCCAGAGTCCTGAAGAAGGGCAAGGGAGGGTGTGTGAAAGTAACCAGAGCAGAAAACAATGTCCTTTGGTTACTGTGCCATTCGTCACTGCTGGAAAAGCTGAAGGTTGTTAAACACTGCGGAAAAGTGTGATTGTGGGAGAAATTTTCAATAATGCAATACCTAAGGTCCATATCTGAAAGTGCCACTGCTCCACAGAAAAGTCTGATGTGCCTCTGTTCTGGCACCCAAGGGGGAGATGCAGTTTGAAAGCAAGGCCACGTACGACAACCTGTGATCACACTGGCTGTGTGCACATCGCTCTGTTAATGCACACCCTCACGTATATGAACTTCCCACATACACTACTTCCCAGGGACAAGCGTAATCCCCACCCCAGGTTTCTTGTCTCTCAGAAAGACACAGCCGCCAGGAGGGACAGTGACAGGCTGAAATGGGGACTGAGGAGCAAACACTGACTGACCCTCTCCACCAAACAGTGCTGACCAGGAGAGGATCACTCTTGCAGCGGAACAGCTTCACAGATGAACACAAAAGGATCTCTACAACCAACTTCCACCTTTTATACAAAGCATGGAGATCTGCAACCCCCAGCAAAACATTTGGAGGCTGTAAATAAAAGCCTGCAGCAGCGACAATGGACCTTGTTCTGCATCTGATGCTGATGACGGAGCAGCAGCCATGATGATGCTCAAGGGTACCTGCACAACCACCCAGGCCTATGTGACTTGCTAGGGCAGTGAGAAAAACTTAAGACTCAATATGGGTAAGGCATGTGTCCTTGAAGACAGGGTGCTCCCTCGAGACCACCGCAGTGGAAGGCACTGCTTGGCCTATCCCTTCAGAAGACACTCAGCCCACATAACTACACCTCGCTCTTGGTCCACACTGCAGCAGAATGTGGGGACCAAGGTGGTTACTCACAGCAGATAAGGGTCTTTCCTAGCTCAGGGCTGCAGCTGAAGCTGCCGCACCCTGGCCAACTCTTCACCACCCCACATGCCATCCTCTCCCCAGCAATAGCAGAAGAGATTCTGCAGCTTGCTGCGGATGGCAAAGTCCAGCCCACCTGATTGTCTCATACCATTGCTGCAAACATGTCCTAATATAGAGCGAGAGTGTGGGGAATGATGGACAGCTCTGGGCGTGAGAGCTGCCTGAATAAATGTGTGCTAAAAATCAATGTTCAGACAAGCTTGCTCCCTTTCCCAAAGGATCCACACTGCAAGCTCTTCACAGGGAACATGCAGACTCAACTGCTCATCAGAGCACATGCAAATACCACAGAAGACAGAGCCTGGCCAAACCTGCAGGGAAAGCAGGGATTTCCATATGGACAATGTTTGTTACAGACTTAGGCAGCTGGTCTTATCCCCAAGCTGACCTTACCAACACCACCTCATAGCTCCCCATCACAGTCTGCTCCTGAACATGGGAAGAACAAGGCTGCCCAGTGACACATGTACAGGTGTCGCTGCCTCATGAACATCATCACCACCACCACTTGGGCTGGTTCAAGAAACAGCCATCCCAAGCCAATGTTCCCGGCTCTCCTAAAATACAGAGGCAGGGGAGACAGTAGAGCTCCTGCCTGCGAGGTGACAACAGGCATTCCAAGTTTTCATGCTCAGTCTGGGGACCCACCAGACAGAGGTTTACAGCCTGTTGGCTGCTGTGAACGCTTCTGATGATAGGAGGATTTCCAAGGAGGATAAACAAGAGCTTCTATTTCTTAGCAGCTAATGCAGAACTGACCACAAAATAGCAGGGAAACACGAAAGCACAGCCTCTCAGTCCCCCACACTGCAGGAACAGCACTTCTTCCATCCTCTGCAAGCTCTTCAGGAGCTGAAAGCCTGACACACGTTGCCATCTGGCATCTTCCCTGCCTATCCAAATCTGTCATCTTTGCGGTACTCAACTGTTGCACTTTCAGAAGCTGTGCAGGGCTGTCCAACAAACAGCTGAGCAAAACAGGGAGGAGGAGAGCCGTTCAGGAGCACTGCTGGGGAAGACGAGGGCTGGGATCCACGTGCCAAGCCAATAGCCCCAGCATGGAGCCAGAGCTGCTGCTGTATTTCCTGACCTCGTGGATTTTCTCCCGTAGTGAGAGGGCTCCTGGCTCCCATTCAAAGCTGTCTAGGAAAGCCTTGCCGAGTGCTTCCGCCTGGCAGCAGCAGCTGCTCCCAGCCCAGCAGTCAGAGCCACACAGCTCCGGCAAACAAGAAACATCTGCCAGCCTCACACAAGAAGCCAAGAGAGCAAGCACCCGGCCCCAGTGGGCATCGGCATCCTGCCTTTGTCTTGCAGGGAGGAGATGAAGGTGTAGATGAGGGCAGAAGGCACATCTCACCTTCTCCCCTGCCTGCGCGTTCTGGGCAGCTTGGAGGTTTTGTCCGCAGAATAAAAGACCAAAGTGCCTGGCGCAAGCTTTTGCAGGGCTAAGATCTAAAGCAGGTGTAGGCATCAAGGTTACAGGGGTACCCAGAGACCCAGCTGTCCTGCAGAGAACAACCTGACATTCTTCATGGTCCCTATTCTCCAGCACAAAGCTTCCTCTGCAGGGGAAGAGGTGGTTTTGGGACCCTGGCTGTGAAGCCTCCAGAAACTCACTCAGCAGAAGCAGAGGTGAGGAACTCCAGGGGCTTGGCCCCACCAGTATGTTCCATCACACCACCACAGCTTCAGGAAAAGCTCAGGTGTCAAGCAAAAAGGATTTGCACTGGGTTTCCAATAGATTCAACACAAGGGAGGCTCTGATGCCTTTCCAACAGGATCACCAAAGAGCTTTCTGTGTCCTCCCTTTCCTCCCATCCCCTTGTTTCTCCTCCAGGATGGACATCAAGCCAACCATACAAGCCATGAGATATTTTTGTGCAGCACTGCTGTACTGAGGCCAGCCATGACAGTTTCACAACTGTTCATTAATAAACATTTACCTGTCCACTGGGAGTCTCTGCATTTAAAGGCATCAGAAGTCAGTTTCACCTCTGCAAACCTCTTTGGGCACATCTCAGACTGGGCACCCTTTCCTCCAAAAGCACTGTGGAGGTGAACCAAGAAGCCTTAAATGCTGCTATGTTTGATTTTATTTCCCTTCAGCAGAGATACCCTGCAGGCAGAAGTGGTCTGCAGTCCTCTAACAGAGCAACGCTCACCTCAGCCTTTTACCATGCCTGCAAGTCAGAAACCCAGCAAGTCCAGGCTCCTACATTTGCTCATGTACAAACTATCCCAAACATCACCACATACAGCCTCTGAAGGAACCTCTCCAGCAGCATGAAATGCCACCTTTCATTTTCAAGGATCAAAATGCTGATGTTCTCCATGACCTGCCCAGCCTGAAAGAAATCAGGGAAACGAGCATGACGAGCCGATGCTCTGTTACGAATCACAGCCTATCCAATGCTTCATTTTAATCTACTTGTTGCTTTTTAAATTAACAAGTGGGCTGCAAATGCAACCCAATATGCTTGTTGTTGGCTGCTGGCTGTGTACCCCCAAACTCAGACAATGCAGCCCACAGATGAAAAGAGAGATGCAACAGAGTTGCAAATGGTGGCCCTGCTTTGGAGAAACAACTTGGAGATAATAAATGTCTTCTATTAGGAGAAAAACAGAAAAAAGCCTAAGAAGAACAGAATGCCTTCTTCCACATTCTGCAGGCTCTTTAAGGTCTGAAAGAAAAGGCAGCTTATCCTAAGAAACCGAGTGCAAAAATATTGCTCCAGAGGAAAAAAAATCAGATAAGGAACGACATCACGTAGGAGGCTCAAAACACAGGAATACATTCAAGGAGAGCCCTGGGAGGAAGAACAACAGAAAGCTGTTTAATGCACAAGCAGGTCTGGAAGAGAGGGATTGCCTCTCTGTAGCAGCCATAAACATGTCCCAGCAGCAAGGTGCAAGCCATGGCTTTGCAGAACGCAGAAGGTCTTGAACAGGCACGGACGGGTCCTTGCACTGGGCCCAGCCCTTGCACAGTTTCCAGCTGAAGCACCTCTGGCAACACAAACCCTCTGCCAGAGACTAACCAGCTGCAAAGGGTTTGTGAAGTCCTTGCTCATCTTCCCACTCCACAAGAGATGGAAGGACAAACGAGACCGTACCATCCTCACCCAAGTTGCTGCCTGTTTTCTGATCCCTGGTTCCCACTTCAGCTGCAGGTCCATTTACACTGTCCTTGCTTTCCTCTCCAATAATAAATATTTTTAATAAAGTTCTTTGTTGCCAGCATACTCTAACAAGAACTGGTAGGCAGCTATGCCTAAACCACCCAAAACAGCAAACAGCCCACACAAGTGAGGAACACAAACAAACCAGCTACCCAAGAGCTCTCACTCTGGATGATGTTATTGTCACCAAAATTACTATACTCCAAAGAAGAATTAGGAGGCCCCATACCTCAGAAGCTTATAAACCAGGACTGCTCACTGCCTAAGTCTCCAGCATCATGAACATGGGGAACAGCACACCATCAGGAAACTCTGACAGGCACTGGAACATGCTTGTGAATCGCAGCAGGATCTTCACCTCCCACCATCACCATTCCACCCTTCTCACTGAAAGCAAGAAGCCCATCCCACCATAGTCTCTGTAGAAAACCAATCTTCCAAGCTAAGCTCCACAAAGAGAAACTATGGTGCTCTGCAGGTTACCTGTGCCAATCCATGGAAAGGTCTGAAGGAAACAAGCAAGCAAACGGTATGTGCCACCCCACTGCTGAACACAGACCCCTAAAAAAGCCACAGGCAGGTAGGAAAGAGCACCTGGGCCAGCACCAGAGTAACTGGCTGAGAACACCACAGAGCTCATCTTTGAAGAAGCTATTTTTAAATCATGCCCATGATATGTGGTGCATTACTTAAGTGCTGTTTGACACTCCAGATGAGCAACAGTGGCCTGCGCAAGGGAAGAGGAGGCTGCAGTTTTGCCTGAAAGCCTGGTAAAGGTGAATGCATGAACACACCACAAAGCAGGCTGGGACAACAGGGGACAATTAAATCAAAACTGAGCTCTTATCTTGCAGTCAGGACTTAGGACCTAGTGTTGATTCTGCCAACGCATGTGGGAACGTGGCGTGGGGGAGGAAATGCTCTCACTGCTGACATGCAGAAGACTGCAAACTGCCAGGGCTCCTCTGCTTTCACCTCCTCTCCATCTTCCCAGGGCCGGGAAGGTGGTTCATGGGCTGGGCTGGCAGCTCTCCACCTCACCTCTCCCAGGCCTCCCAGCCCCCTTCAGAGAAACAAATAAAGAACAAACTGCGCAATGGAGAGGCCAAAGCAGAGCTCAAGGGGCAGCTTTTAACCTTCCTTCACATTAACGTGCCGTCTATAAACACAAAGCCAGCATGATGTACCTTGAGCATATGAAGAGATGGACAGATACCCTGGAAACAAGACCCACATTATAGATGATACTAATGGTAACTGCTAAAATGTGTGGTAGGAAACCACAAACCCAGGCCCTGAGCAATCTTTTGATTTGCTAGACTCAGTACCAAATTGTATTGATTTTCCCACAAAATGTAAGGCACAATGAAGTAGAAACTTGGACCAGATGAGGACGTAGCATCAGTGTAAGTGGATCTCTGTAATTGCAGCTATTAACAGGGACAGAGAACATCAGCCTTTGGGGTAAGTGCTGCCCAGTAATGGGGTAGGATTAAAAGAGATGCTGTCTCCAGGCTGGTCTTTCCTAAGGTACCCGACTGTTTTCTGCCTGGTCCACTTGGTTGTGAAAGGTGCAGCCACAGGCAAGCTGCCAGGGAAAGGTACAGCCTCTCCCAGGACCCACCAGTCCTGCCATCATGTTACAGCATGCCACAGCCACCTGGTTCTCTGCTACAAGAAGGGACAAATTCAGATCTCAACACTGAGCTGCAAGAGATGGAGCACCCAGTGCTAGAGCTGGGGGTGGTGGCCATGCATGATCAGAAACATTATCCTCCTCCTTGTACAGACAGGCAAGGGGATGCAAACAAGCCAAGGGACTCTCCCAAAGTCATCAATGGGCTGTAAAGCTGGGAACTAAATGCAGGCAACATGACTTCCCATCCAGGGTCTTCACATGAGGCAAAAAGCTCTCAGTAGAGGTTTTGGATGAGAAAGCCGTTGGTCTCTGCTGGGTCTTTGTGCTGGGCTGTCAGCGGTGGCAGCTCTGCCCCATCCCAGCTTCTCTGGACAGAGACAGTTGGAGGGTCAAGGTACATCAAGTGGGAAAGCACAAAGTGATGTAAGAGGCACCCTGCTCTCCAGCTATGCTAATGAAATCACAACTGGGTTGTGGGCACAGGCAGCCAGCAGAGAGGCGGACAATGCTCCAATGCACAGATAAGCAATGTGAGATGCTGGTAGGGCTGGGAGCAAAGGGACAGGGTGAACACTGCAGTTCTTTTCCCCACTCGAAGCCCAGCTACAAGAAAAGGGAAAGGCACTGGTATAAGGTGGCCTTGTGTATCATTTAGAAAAGGCCCAGGCCCAACCTGAGCACTACCAATGAGTATCGGGCCAGAAAAACATACCCCATATCAAGAAATGCATTGCCCCTGTGAGATTTCCATGCTTCTCTCCCTCCCCATCCTTCCCTCCCTCCCCATCCTTCCCTGTCCATCCAAAACAACAGCTGACAGGGAAAAATTACAAAGCTGGTTTCAGGAAATGTATCTGAGCCATTTTCACTGAGAAGAATTTGCAATGGAAACAGGTTTGGCTGTTCAGCTTCCTGCTTATCTTAAATCCCGACACATATATAATTTTACAGCAAATAAATGGATAAGGAAACACAGTATTTGCATCTAGAAAATTTAAAGAATTGTTTTGACAGTGCTCTTAGGTTTTAATTTTTTACTTTTAGCATTTAATGGATAAGGGACTTTTCAAAAGGCCACGTTTTGGAGCAAAATAATATTGCATGAGTATTGGTAAGCTCTAGTCTCCAAAAATAAACCAGTTCACATAGCATATGCCCTATTGTACTACCACTCCTGCAGCAGAAAGGCCCAGACAGCAAACAGAGGCATTAGGATTGGGTGTAAAGAAATGGAATCTGTTGGCCAGCAGCAGAAAAGCAGACAGATTAGTTTGGGACAGCAGAAGCCCAGTCTGCTCCTGCCCATACAGCACTCACCCTCTGGATGGCTAACCAGCCCCGCAGAGAAATTAGGGTCCTCTTGTCTGGGGATGGCTCAAGTCCGCCTAGAAGGAAAAGAAACACAGAGGAAGAGTGAGAAGGCTCCCTCTCTGCAGGGACAGCCAGCTCTGCATGGGTTGGACTCAGACAGGCATATCTTAGGGGACCCTTTCTTTAATACCCAATTTTGGCTCCCTCAGCTTCCCTGGACAGCACCTAGAATCTTGTACTGAAGGGGAAACGGAGAGTCAACCCCCATCCATCCCTTTCACATGTGCTATTTCACAGGCCATTAATCATGTATTCTAAAGTTTTACCTTTTCCAGGGAAAGGTGATACAGCATTATTTTTGCCCTCACTTTCCAGACAGAAGGCAGAGTGGCACAGGTGCAATGGCATCATCTCCACAGGCTAGCTATGCACAAGGGACAGTACATCTTGACATGAGGGAAAAAGACTGAGCTTCCTTCTTGCCTTTGCATTCCCAATGGGACTGATTAAAAGCTGCTCATACAGTTCATTCAGAGACAGAGCTCAAAGGAACAGCTTGAGTGACCCCAAACAGCCAAAATCAGAAACTTCCAAGAGTATCTCTTCTATTAGTAAGCCATTCAATTTACATGATCAAATGTAACAATCATCCTCCTACATTCATTTGGCCCTTGCAGACACACACCCTTATTTATTGGCAGACCAGGGATGAAGGGAAAGGTGGCATCACAGCAAAAGGCAAACCTTGCTAAAGCAAGGGCTTGCTTTAGCAAACGTGGGAGAAGGAGATAGGGAAAATTCATTACCAAAGCAAGAGTTGGGGCATCTTAGGGAGCCAACAAGGGGGCAGCAGGATGACAAGGTAAAAAGAAGCAAGCAGGCAACTGCTGCTGGGACCCCATCCCTGCTCTTCTTCCCATCAAGACACATTACTATCAAAGTGACAATGCTCTCACAAGCATGACTATGCATCAGTCATTATGCAGCAGATATTCAGGGGCACACTGCTTATTTACAGACTCAGCAGCTGCAGCCTGGAGGGATGGGGACACTGAGGATGGCTGGCACAGAGGTCTGGAGAAGACCTCCAAACACAGCCCTTCAACAGCCAAGGGAAATGAATTCATCACAACCAATTCTGAAGCCAGACAGAGCCAACCAACGCATCGTGTGTGCAATAAAGAGCAACCATCACACAACACTGACAAAAACAGAGGTCTGAAGGTTGAGACATGAGATTTAAGTTTACATCATCAGATGAGATGAGATTTAAGTCTGCATCAGCAGACTTGTTAAGTTTGGGTCCTGGATTACACAAACCTCACTTTGCTGCCTGTGCTAAATCTCAGCCACTATAGGCTTGCTAATGTGAAGCTCATGTCCCCTCCCTCTGCAGCAGTCTAGATTTAAAGAAAAAAACAAAACCCAAGCAATGCTGTTGTGGGTGGGTTATTTAAATGCATCACTGTCACAGTACAGACCCGCTGCAAATAAGACTGAAGATGTATATGTTACAGCTGTCCATACTGAAAAGGGAGGACTCTCTCTCTTTTGGCTCTGGAACAAAAGGACAGCGCACAGGGACTCCTCTTCCCTGTCCTGCAGGCACCACAGCATGGATGCAGAAGAAAGGCTCCTTCAGCTCTCTGTAGCCTCCACAGAGGTTCATACACCCCACTCCCCAGGAACACAGTGCAGCAGATCAAGGAAATAGTAACTCCACCCGGGGATGAGGAACCCACAGCAATTGACTCGCTGATGGTCACACAGGAAACTTATTGGTGAAGCTGGGGATTTCTGCTCCCTCATGTTTGAGCTTCTGCCACAGGAATGTGCATCTCTTCAGTGGCTGCGGTTGACTATGCAGGGGACAGCAGGAGACCTACTTCATCAGCACCACCACAGCCCCCAGCACCTGCTGGCAGACCTGCACAATCAGCAGAAGCAGGGGGGGGTTCCTTCCAGAGCTTCCTTGGGAGCCCACAACAACATGCAGGATCTGGATGGGCTCGCAGCCAGTGTCCCCAGGCACAGTAGGGCTGAAAAGAAACCACAGAAAAGCAAGACACCAAGCCTGTGTGAAACGTGGCTCCAAGTCAATGCTGAAGCTTGGCAAGCTGATTAAAAATAAGCAAAGCCTCTGAGAGCAACAGAGCAGATGAGGTCTCTCTGATAAATGCCTAAAGGTTAGGCGTAACTGCGCCTAATATTTGTGGGTCCTGAGGGAACTGACAGATGAAGTTGCCCCACCATTATCCATTGTATTTGACAAGTTGTGGCAGTCCAGTGAAGTTCCTGCTGACTGGAAAGGGGAAAGCACAACCCTTCTTTTTAAAAATGGAAAGAGGAAGACCCAGGGAACTACAGGCTGGTCAGTCCCACCTTGATGCCTGGCAAAATCATGGAGCAGATTATCCTGGAAGCTATGCTAAAGTGCATGGACAATAAGGAGGTGATCAGCAACAGCCAACATGGCTTAACTAAGGGCAAATCATGACTAACCAATTTGATGGCCTGGCCTTCTACAGTGGGGTTACAGCATTTGTGGATAGTAGAAAGGCAGGTGACATAGTCTACCTGGACTTGTGTAAGGCATGCATGACTTCATTGTCTCTAAACTGCAGGTATGGATTTGATGGATGGTTGGTGAATAAGGAACTGGCTGGATGGTCACACTCAAAAGAATTGTGGTCAACAGCTCAGTGTCCAATTGGAGATGGGTAATGAGTAGTGTCCCTCAATGGTTGGTTTTGGGACCAATCCTGTTCAACATCTTTGTCGGTGACATGGACAGTGGGATGGAGTGCACCCTCGGCAAGTTTGCCAATGACACCAAGCTGTGTGGTTCTGTTGATACGCTGGAGGGAAGGAATGCCATCCAGAGGGACCTTGACACGCTTGTGAGGTGGGCTGATGCCAACCTCATGAAGCTTACCTATGACAAGTGCAAGGTCCTACAGCTGAGTCAGAGCAATCCCAGGCACAGCTACAGGTTGGGCAGAAAAGAGATTCAGAGCAGCCCTGCAGAGGACTTGGGGGTGTTGGTCGATGAGAAAATGAACATGAGCCGGCTTCAGTGTGAGCTCGCAGCCCAGAAAGCCAACTGTATCCTGGGCTGCACCAAGAGGAGCGTGACCAGCAGGTCAAAGGAGGTGATCCTGCCCCTCTGCTCTGCTCTTGTGAGACCTCACTTGGAGTATTGTGTGCGGTTCTGGGGCCCCCAACACAAGAAGGATGTGAATCTGTGGGAGCAAGCCCAGAGAAGGGCCAGAAAGATTATCAGAAGGCTGGAACACCTCCCCTGTGAAGACAGGCTGAGAAAACAGGGGTTATTCATGCCCTGAGCTTCAGGGATGACAACTCACTGTGGAAAAAACAACCAAGAGTGTTCATTAAGTGAATGGACAAGAAGATACGAGAGAGCTTGGACCTGAGCTGCCAGCTGCAAACAGAAAGAAGAAAACCTTCAAGTCTCTAAACAGAGAGAGAGAGAATGTCTTTAGTAGAACTAGTCAGCCAGAGACCAGCACCTGACCACAGCTGGTAGCATTCTCACAGGTACCTGGTGACTAGACACAGTTGGTACTTACAACACCTACAGACAGGATTTCACCTTGTTCCCCAGCACCTTGTTTCTGAGAGTATATGAACAAAGAGACCATGCAAAGTACAGCCCAAAACATTTGTGGCAGGCACTGGAAGAGTCACAGTTTGGGGAAAGTAAAATGAGTCAAAATCAGCCCCCATGAGCGCAACATCAGGTGCCCCTGAAGATGAAACATCCTTTTGGCAGGCACAGCAACACACTTCCACCACAGACCAATCTCTGCACAGCAAACTCCAGGCAAACCCTATGCAACAGCAGCAGCAGCAGCAAGAAAAGGTCACACACGTTGGAGAGGGAAATAAAAAACAACAAAAGAAAGAAAGAAAGAAGGGACTTTTGAACTCTGAACTGTAACACACTGTAATTACTGTAGCATAACTTCATTTGGGCAGTGTTAAGTGGCAGCTGGGCATCAAAGACATGGGGGATTCTCACATAGCCTTAAACTGTCTTCCACTCTTTCCAGTGGAAGCCATCATTGGTCCCAAAGCAGGGTCTCATCCTGCCAGACCATCTGCAAAAAATAAAAACAGGGGCTCCTACAGCAAAGTTGGAGAATTTCTTTCTTTTTAACTCTGGTTTCCCTGCTGTCCACACAACACCCAAATCTTTATGTTCTGAAGGCAATGACTGCCCTAACACCCTGCAGCAATGAGGTCCCTAAACTATTAACATCACTTCTTTTTACCAGGCCTCCCATTTTCTTCCCTGGGGTCCAGCCATCTCTCACCAGCCTTTCAGACTTTGTGACCCTGCTGCCCAAGCACAACTCTGCAGTGATGGCGAAGGACACATTGCAGAGACACAGCAGTGTTCACTGGATTTATTCTTGGACTTCATAAGGCCCATGCAAACAGTTCTGCATTTGAAAAGAACATAACCACAAAAGGAAAACTCGGAATTCCAAAGCTGACTTTTGACAGCCCTAAGCCACTGTGTACATGCAGTATGGACAAGGTGTAAGGCACTTCTAGTTTCCCAAAGGAAGGGAGAGGACAGCCCATGCTCAAAACCAACATCTGACCTCGAAGGATCATGTTAAAGAAAAGGTAAAAAGCAGTGTCCCTGTAGTGAAGCCACTAAAGCCAAGATAATCAACACTGAACTCACTCGATCTCTTAATTTTCAGCCTTAGCCCACTTACCTCTCTCAGCATCTGGACAAGAGCAGCAAGGTAGACTGGCATTTCCTGGAAAAGGGAGGGTTGAAATACACCTTCATTAAGCCAGGAGGCACAGAGAATGCCCACAGAGCAGCTATGAAAGTCATAGAATCATAGAACTACATAGAATAGTTAGGGTTGGAAAGGACCTCAAGATCATCTAGTTCCAACCCCCCTGCCATGGGCAGGGACACCTCACACTAAACCATATCACCCAAGGCTTCATCCAACCTGGTCTTGAACACTGCCAGGGATGGAGCATTCACAACCTCCCTGGGCAACCCATTCCAGTGCCTCACCGCCCTAACAGTAAAGAATTTCTGTCAGCAATCTTAGCAGAAGGAGAAAGGAGGTGGCCACGTTGTTTCCTCCTCCCTGGAGATCTGGCTGCCATGAGGCTTTGCACATGGTGCTGGTGGACTCTTGACAAAGAACTTGTTCCTGGGATCAGCAGCTGAGAGTCTTCCCGGGACCTTCTGCTAAGGCACAAAACATTCCCCCCTCCTTTCCCCTACCACTGACTCCTAAGGACACACAGAGCCTCTCTAAGGAGTTTCTACAAAGGGGGGGGGGGGGGAGGGGGTATGACAAAATAATCCTCCATGTTATATAGCAGCCTCTGGGTTCATCCATCCTAGTGGAGATGCAGGCATCTTAGACAATTCTTGGGAATCACAGTAGAGGAACTGCTGCAAAGATGAAGCTGACTCATGGTTCTTTGACTGTAGCTTAAAATATGATAAACAAAACCTGAAACATCCCTTCAGCCCACTGGGAAAAAATCCAAGCATCTGCCTGAAATCCCCCAGCATGTAATAATAATATAATGAAAATAATTATATTTTCTACATTCTACATCGCAGGGATGGGAAGATCTGTTCTATGACCTGTATCACTCTGCAAATAACTGACTGCTGGGAGCACTTCATGCTATCACCTTTGCCATCGCCCTCAGCCACCAGCAAACCAGCCCTGACCTTTTATAATACTGGTGACCACTGCGGTCAGCATCTGCCCTCACAAACACCAGCAAAGACATCTGAACTAAAACTGATACTTAAGCCATGATTACTGGAAAGGGGATTCAAAAGTGGACTTTAGGGCACCAACACCCATCTCTCAAGCTATGGCAAATACCACACCAAAAAGGCTCCAGGCAGAACTGATGTGACAGAGATGGGATGTGCACCGAAACACCACAGTCTATATGCTGGCTCAGACTGCTGGCTGCATCACTTTTCACACCTCCAGGCTTTTTTTGGTCTGTTACTATAAAAATGAACTGCAGTAGCTATGAAGTCACTGTTCAAGTGGTAGGAGCCTGGGTACGATGTGTTCTGGGGTTCCTCTCAAATTCTGCTCACCCAAACCCAGAAATGATGCCTTTGCTGACTATACAAGACTGCAAGAGTGTTCGGGTAATACTAAAGGCTGTTAGGGTTTTTTCTTGCACCACTCCCCCCCCCCCCCATTAGGGTTTGGGTTTTTTTCTCCCTCTCCAGTGGTTAGGAAAAAGCAAGCAAGAAAAGAGAGGTGATGTGAACCAGCACTGCTAGAAAATGATCCTGTCTCATCTGATGATGCAAACTTTCTAGCTCTTGTCACGACACGCTCTGCCTTGTGAGCTTCAAGTTGGACTCAGAAATTACTCATAAGAGATGGAAATGACTCCCCTGAGGAAACAGTCACTAGAACTACTACAGAAAGTCTTCACTTTAAAGCAAGCGGCTCTGTCACAGTTTTGGTGGTGGGTTGTTTTTGTTTGATTTTGTTCTTTTCCTTAATGTGAGCAGAGAACCACAGCAGTATCGACAGTCAGGGGCTCTACTTTATGGGTTCATTTATCCTCAAACCCTCAGCAGGACAAAATTCTCCTTCCCTGGGACAATAAATTCAGAGATTAACCTTGAACTCCGAATGTTCACAGTCCTGCCAGTATTGTGAGACCTCAAACATGATCCTGTGCCTTCACAAGAGCCTGGTGGAGAGACAAGCCACCAGTGAGATTTTGGAAAGGGGAAATATGCTGATAAAGCCTCCCTGCTTCATCTGACAGCCGTGGAGGTCACCAGTGTTGTTTCTCAGGGCTCCTAAGGCACACACAGCAGTTTCTCACTCTTGGACGTCATTCACACTTAACTGGAAATAAACCACTGCTTGTTTTCCCCCTTCAAATCCTCTTGTTTTCAGAAAACATCTCCCTGAGGACCACGTGTGTCCCTACAATGAACCTTCAAGGCCACAGCATGGTATAGCTGGTACTGGAGGAGTACACAGAAAGAAAGCACTGAGCTCTGAAAGCTGGAGTTTGTCAACTTACCCTCACAATCCATCCTTAAAATCTCAGGTAAAGGTTGTCTCATTCTAAATTAATTCCCTCTGTCAGAGGCTGATTAAGGTCTAGGATCTGGACTCTACCCCCTGCTAAACACAAATATTTTATCACATCATATAATAATTTTTGCCTTTCACCTGCACACTTAAGATAAGACCAAGAGGGTGTAAGACCTGCACTGAAGAAAACTGTAGTTGAAGATAACATTTCATACCCAAACAGGTATCTACCATAAAGAAGTTGTTCCAAATGGTAGCTGCCATTCCACAGGCTTAGTTTGCCTTTACTTCCACATATTTTTTTATCAAACTCAGGATATGCTATGTCAACTCAAACAGGAAATCTGACTTCAGCTAACAGTCAAAACCCTGATCAGGTACCAAAATTCATGTAGTTGGCTTTCCCCTTTTCCTCTTTAGAAGACTTCCATTTGGCTGCAAGCTCTGAAGAAGACACTGATATGACTGAGATCACTGTGAAATACACAGCCGGTGGCCCAGGTTGAGTTTTATAGGGTGACAACTCCTCCACACCACTTCAAGCAAGTGCTTCCTTTGTTCTACAGCACCAAAGGAATCAATGCTCTCCGAAGAGCACGCTTAGAGAGTACTCTGGAAAACACAATGAACCACAGACTTCATGAGGTTTACTCAAAGCTTTGCTGCTGTACCTAAAGATGAAGTGTGCTCTCCATGTCTAAACTAGATACCTTGGTTTTGAACCTGTACTAAAATGGAAGAAATTTACCCTCTGAAGGAGCAATTTTCCATCCAGTAGCTCAGACAAGAATGTGCATGAGTATCTCTGTGAGCTGTGTCAGTGCCTGGCACAGCTGGGACAATTGCACTTCATACAGCCCTCAAGATAAAGCTGCCTTAGCTGAACAAGGCAGAGAAAGATAGTTATTTGCAATGCACCAGGTCCAGATTCCTTTGACATCGGGCTGTGGTGTGAGTTTCGCTGCTCTTGCACAGTCTGGGCAATGATACAAAAGAGGAGAAAGGCAGGTCTAGCATCTCCCAGCCACCACTGAGCAAGTGTGGGAATGCAGCAAGGAAGAAGGACCATGCGACTCAGCTGGGCAGGCATCCACTTCAACCAGACCCAGCTCGCAGGCTGCACACACCAGCGCTACAAAAGTTGCCTTGCCCACAACAGCCACAACACCAGCGGACAAAAGCTCCTACAACCTCTCCAAAGCTGAATTTGCAGCAACATGTTGCTTCTTAAGGAAAAAACCACAACATGCTTGTTTCAAAGTAGCCAGCTGGTGAGGAACACCAACAGGGAGAGGGAAAAAACCCCAAGCCACCACCTAGCACCACTTCCCCTTCTTTCTCTCACATAAGAGTTGAGAGGCTTATATTAATTGCAAGCTTATATTAATTGCAAAGCATGAGAATCTGAACAAACACCCTCCTTGGGCAACCGGGGCCATCCCCGGGAAAATATTTGCATCTATGGGATGTGCAAGTTGTGCAACCAGCAAAATATCAAGTCAGATAAGGCAGGGACCTTTCACTAGGCTCTACAGAGACACGCTCGCAACTCCATGATGCTGACTCAGGCTAAGACAAGTTGCTTTAATATTCCCTCCCTTGCTTCAGCCTTCACAGGGGAAATAATACCAGCCGGCTTCACATCCAGTCTGAAGCCACGAGACAGTATTTGCAGAGCTGAATCAGACATCCAAGCAGCCTTTGGTGGAGTACAGGAGGGAACTGGGACTCCCTGCAGTGGGAGTTGTCTTCCCACCCTAAAGGGAAAAGCTGAAGGAAATTCTTGGTGCAACAAGGCTAGCTCTGCCCTGGACATGATACGCAACTTTACTGTATTACACAATCTCCCATGCCTAGAGGCTTGGTACAGCCTTGTCTGCCTAGGTTTCGGTACACATATATTTTATGAGGGAATGAGGGAAATCAGTTCGGAAGGTCACATAGTTACAAAAACTTTGTGAAAGAGCCCAATGACCCCAGTTCCTCCCACCAGCTTTCCAAGACCCATAGATGGGCTTGGTAAACCATTAGAGCAAACAGCAGAGTAACAACACCTCACACCTCCCAGACTCATGAACTGTCTCCTGTTGACAAGGCAGCGAGTGTACCATTGCTCACACAAAGTCAAGTAAAAAACACTGTTTTGCTAGAGCATACCCGACCAGCAGCAGGCTGATTGCAGCAGAAAAGCTGCCACTGTGGATGGGGCTCAGTGTTTAACCCATGAATAACAGAGCACAGCAAGGCACTGCAGGTATAGTACTGCAGATGAAAACCCTGTGTTAACATCTCTGCCTTTCTGACTTGTTTCTGCCATGTGAAGGAGTAGCAGAAGGAATTACCTTGGGTAAGCAGGCCAAAGGGGCAGGCGTGCAGTCACTGCTTGGTGCCGCTGATGATACGCTTGCTGACCAGCAAGAGGATACCTGCAGCAGAAGTGCTGAGAACCTACATCAACCTGATGCTGTACCAGATGCCTCTCTGCTGGGATGTTCTTCAAACACAGACACTTTATTCTACCAAAGCTCAGAACAGAAAGACAACCAGGAAAGTATCAGAGCAAGACATATGCCGTGGCCCCTAACTACAAGGCCCTGCTATACCTTTCTTCCTGAAGGTTTTTATATGCTCTCCCTGGTACTCTGTCCCATAGAAGCACAAACAGGAAGATAAAAAATGCTTGTGGTGGATATGTGTAGCCAGGAAAGACAGCAGTGAGAGATCTGATGTGTTGTGAAGTGAGGAAAATACACTATATAATGTAATGTAAGGAAGGGTTTTTACCTTTTTCTGTACCATGGTTATGTGTTCTTCCCACCTAGTGTCAGCCAGAAATTTTCCCCCAGAAAATTCCCTGCTATTGCAAAATTTGAAGTGACTATAGTGTACACAGTACACTTCCAGAGCCTCTCCAGAGCTAACCATCATTTCATGGGTGCCTGAACTGATGGGAATTACAGCATGAGTTTTGGTAACAGAAAAAAAAAGTGGGGTACAAAACTAACTCTTGGTTTTCTCTGGGGTTCTGGGGTTTAATGCTGACTACATAGGCATGAAACAGAGGATAAAGAGCCTGGCACAGCACCCTCTCCTGCCAAGCAGGCTTGCAACCAGCTGTCAGCACAGGGACACAAAGGCTGAGTTCAAGCTCTGCAAGCTCTTGCTGTGGACAGGTTTTTCACTCCCGAAACGCCCGGGCATCACATTTCTGCCATCGGGCTAATTCTTCCCCAGCAAAAGGCATGATGGAACAAGCGCTCCCAATCAAAGGGGAAACTCAGCCAGGCAAGAAAATCCTCCCCAGGCTACCAGGCTTTATTCCTTCCAGTCGGCTCAGCTTTGTTTTTCCAGTTCTTTCAAGAACAGCTCTGGGTCTCCTCCAACCTGCTCCCTGCAGACCACGCCAAGCTCTTCAGAGCAACCGCAAAGGTTCAGCTCAAGTGGGATACAAAACTACAGAAACTAGTTCTATCACCCCCAAAGTCCCATTACAGCATTTAACAGCACTTCAGTTGTTGGGTAAAAGCTCTTTTTTCCCTGAGTAGAAAGGGTTGTACCCATCAAGCCTGAAACACACAGATGTGCCGCCCTTGTAGAGGCACCACAGGACTCCTTCCTATTATCTGTTAATCCATGATGTGAAGCCCCCATGCCCTTGTCTCAGTGCCAGGTTTAGAGGTCTCATATCTTTCCCCACTGCAATACAACAGGACTGCTGTTCAGGCACATGCACAAGGTCAGGAGGCCCACTTCTTCCACTTGGTTAGAATGCCCCAGAGCTGGGATAGGTTTGGAGCTCTATCCTAACACCTTTGCTAGAAGCACTTCTGAGAGGTGTTTAACTGTGTCTTCCAGTTGCTGCAGCTCTTAGCCAGAAAGGAACCAAAATGGAGGATAGCTTATTGACTAAACAAAGAGGCACAGGGATTTATCTCATCTACAAGAAAGATGTCTCCATGAAAGCCTATCATCCACAGCCTCTTTGCCATCAATGAGAAGAGACAGGCACAGTCTGCCTGACCTGTTTCACATATCTATCTGCATCAGGATGAAAGTGCTTGTTTCCTCTGCTGCCTGTACAGGGGGACTGAGGGCATTTATATGTCAGCATCTGGGACAGGTGAATTGCACCCTGGTGCTCCCCATCTTGCACTTAGCCCATAAGCTTTTCAGAGAGGGACTCTCACACTGCACCTAACATGAAAGCACTTCAGTCCCCAAGGCCCAAAGATAAGGCTCACTTCAAGTTGTAGATGAGAGGCCCATGCCCTTAAGTATCTACCACCATGAAAACTTAGCAGTATTTTCCTTGTAACAATATCCCAAATGTACCCAGGTTACTTTGGGGGTAGCTGAAGAGAACGCAGAGCTGCAGGTCTCGACTTGCCTCTGTGTCAGCAGGAATAAAAAAGGAGATGTCTCAGGCACCAAATGCTTTGTGCTGTGAGAACAGCATTGCCTTTGCAGGACAGCCTGCAAAGCTCATGTCATGGCCACCAACAGAAGCCCCATAACGGGCAGACAGGGATGCACACAAGCAGCATGTCTAGGCAAGGACACGACAGAGCACCCTGTGTGCACATTTATTCTAGCAAGAGACTTAAGATTTGCAGACCAACCTTGAGAATTCTTCTCTTTTTCATGACTTCTGATATACAATCCTTTGGGACAGGCAACACTGAAGCTTGATGCAGACAAATGCAAAGTAATGAGTCTAGGGGCAAGAAGCCAAAGCAGACGGCACACATTAAATGGAGCTGTTGTGCTGCTAGGCCAGGTGAGAGATTGAGGAGCTATTCTAAGATTTATGAAGACCTTGCGCTACAGAAAACAAGAAAATAAAGCTCACACAGGGCCTGCATGCAGGGTAACTTCCCTGACAATAGGATGAATGAGCAATAACTTACAAGGGGCCCTCAAATCAAATGGGGGGTGGGGGAGAGAAGCAAGCATGGAACAAACTGCATGACATTTGCCCACAGTGGAACTGAGCTGAAGGGTTCAGAAGAAAACAAGAAGTTCAGATTACCTCCTGAAAGGGTGCCTTACTGGTGGCAGGGTTTTTTCTTCCACCCCACAATACAGTTGTCGCTGAGTTTGAAGGCTTATGCCTCAGATTTTAAATGTTACTTCTGCATCCTACTCCTAACAGACACTTGCTCCCACAGCCCCTGCAGAGCAAGCTGTGTTGAGAAAGTGTGACTGATGGTTGTCCACCTCCATGCATCAGCTGCCAGTCACATCCCAGTTCCATAGCACAAGTTGTTTGGTTATTTTGATCTGTTTTGTTGGTGGTGGCTTGTTTGTTTGGAGTGGGTTTGTTGTTGTTGTTTTTCCTTTCTCTCCTCCCCGGGATATATTCTGAGATTGCTCTAAGCTGTGAATTGAATAAACTCATTCTAGATGCAGACCTTGAAAGAAGGGAGATGAAAACCTGAACTGACCTGCGAGATGCTGTACTGTCTCCCAGCCCATGGTCACTGCAGTCAACACAGTTCAACCAATTAAGCAGGATTTGAGCAAGACCTCATAACTCTGTTGCAGTGCAACTGCTGGGCTTGCCAAAACCCACATACTTAGCAGCATGCTCTGAAAAAGCCCAGCCCTCTGCTAGGCACTCAGCTTCCCACCTCTCCATGAGGAGCACACTTCAGGCAATGCTCTTCTTGAGAACCCTAAATAGGGCTACAGCAGCAACTACACACCTCATTCTTTTCAAACTACATCTTCCTCTCAAACTCACACAGACTTCCCTTTGCCTTCTCAAAAGCATCTTGCAATTATCATAGAATCAGCTAGGCTGGAAAAGACCTTTAAGATCATCAAGTCCAACCTTTATGGTGGACTACCAAGTCCACCACTAAACCATGTCACCAAGGGCCTCATCTACATGGGTTTTGAACACTTCCAGGGATGGTACTGCACTGCTTCCCTGGGCAGCCTGTCCAATTCCTGACCACCCTCTCAGAGAATTGCTTTGTGTTCCTCTTTAAAAATTGTAGAAATTGCAGGCCAGCTTTACACAGCTCAGTTTGCTGTCACCCATGGATTGGTGACTACAATACCCAGCTAGCTGCTCTGGACCTTTAGAAGTTCTCAGCCAGGGACTAGAATGCACATGGACCTGTACCTTATGTGCTGTAATCCTCTATACCTTTTCTCCTGCATCCATTTCATCACTAAAGCTGGCCACTACCAGAGAGCCTTCCCTAAAACCTGACTGCGAGAATCATCACCAAAACCTCCCTTGCTGCCACAGCAAGGACACAATGACTGCCCTAATCAGAAGATGTGAACAGGCTACAGCTCCATTAGAGATAAAGGAGGAAGACGATGAAGCTAAATTCCAGGAATTATACATCTGCATGGGTATCCTCCATTGACAGTTTCATCTGAGCAACCTCCCATCCTGAACAGGTTTATCATCCCCTCCATGACTGCTCTGAATTACCCCAGAGGTGACTTTATTTCAGCAACAGATTAAACTGTCACAATACATTCCTCTCTGTGTTGCCTTGTTAAAATATGTGAGCCTCGGCTGCCAGAGAATTGTTTTGGAAAGATTAGATTAGGTACCTCAGAAACTGCTTTGAGAAAAAGTAAACTGTTGGGGTTTTTTGCTTCTTGAAGAAATCTACATTTTTTCTCTTCCTCCCTGTTCCCCCAGAAGTTTTTTTATTATTAACGACCTGGTCAAGTAACTGCATCTTGGGTTTTTGATCTTTCCCCAAAACGTGCCAAGGTTCAGGTGACCAGAAGGGAGATGGCTCGCTTTGCAACCACCTGCCACCAACACAAATTAAGATGCTAAAGCCCTCTGGTATTCAAATCAAACCTCATCCAGAGGGGTACATCTCTTTTCAATTGCCCAAATTTTCTTACCCACAACAAGCCAAAGTACTCAGTTTTACCACAGGACATACATTCACTTCTACAGATACAAGCCCCACTTACAACCTAGAAGACTTACATGGAAAAGACTGCTATTCCAGCCCTCCACCCACATTGCTTTTAAGATTGGATAACCAAAATATTAAAGCAGTAGACAAGACAACCCTGCTTGAAATTATAAAAGGAAACAAAATCCCACCTTCTCATGGTTCACTGTGATGAGAAGGCATTTCCCTCATCAGAAAATCAGATTAACAACACATCAATAGTTGGGTGCTGAATCTTCTGACACTTATCAGTTACCAAAGGAAGGGGAAAACTGATCTTGCTGTCAAAGCATCAGACTAGGACAGCAATTTCTGTTCTCAACTCTTCTCCAGGCTCCTTCTATTAACATGGATTTCCATTCCTCAGCAATCCAGCTGTAAAACAAGAGGTCATCATAATGCCTCTCCTTTCCCTGCCCTGGCTATAGGCAGATACCTGGGGCAAGAACACGTTACCTGTGAATGGTAAGAGTGATAATATCTAGCAGCAAAATTATGGGAAGGAGCAAGAAAGAGAAACTCACGGATTAACTCACCTTCCATAGCCAGAACTTGGCACTTGGAGTGCAGTTTCTCACTTGCTAGCAGATATGAGGATCAGATGGTTCTGAACACTTTGTAAGTTGGAAGAGGGTGGTTACTTGAGACATACCCCACAGAAGAAGAACAAAGGTGTAAACTGATGTGGAGGAAGCATTCTCTCTTACTCGTACAGATTAATGTGTTCATTGTGGAAGAAATGTGGAGCAGAGGACATCCTGTCTGGCAGCTGATAATCAGGTGCAGTAGTTGTGGGGATCAGATGACTAATTATTAAACAAACATTATTCAGGGTCTGAAAGCCCTAGCTTTCCCCCTTGCAGGGCAACTGCCCAAATTCTTGCCTGGCCTGGCAGATAGGAAATGATCTCGAGAAGAAAACCATGACAGTAGCTGCTGCAATCAGCTAAGTAAGACCATTTTTCTTCTATCTCTGTTTTCCTTGTGCCTGCCACAAAACAGGGAGAGAACTGCTCACACCCCATGAAGACATTACCTTGTTAGACTCACACTGAAGGACCGCTGGTACAGTCTATAGCCCGATGGCAGGAGCACTGAAGTGGGTTTAGATTTATACTCTGCCTAGGATCAGCCCTGAGATTCTGTGGTTTGTGGTGGGGGTGCTAGCAAACCAATCTTTTGGAGGCCAAAGTTAAGCATGTGCACAAAAAGCACTTTGCTGCAGCTCTAAATAACCACTGACAGTGGTTTATAAAATCTGTGTGCTCCAAAGCACCCTCCATCCTCAGCCACCTATCACAAGTCAGAATGGTCAACAGGGAAACAGCAACATTTACCAATCAGCCAGCTGGTGGGCCTCCCAGTCCAATGTCAACTGACTGTGACTGTCTCTATCAGTGCATGTGCTCAACAGACCCATGCAGACCACCATCTGCACATCAAACCTAGGCTGCAGCCTACACAGCCCTACCCCCCTGCACAGCCTACAGCTCTGTCTTCTTGTTTTCCTCGAGTCTTGGGCAACATTGCCAGTTTGTGGAATGACTTCAGTCTCTGAATGACCAACTGACATACAAAAAGGGATGGCATTTTCAGAAGACAATGCTTTTCATACTTGAAAAAGCATCCCTGATTAGGTGCCTGACTTCTTCAGCCACTGCAGAGATGAGAACAAAGACTGATCTAGCACTGGATGACGTATGTATTGACTTTGCAAGCCACCCTCAGAAGTATGACCTGATGTTGCTTCTGTGGTGGCTTTCTGGAGTGAATACTGTGGCTTTCAACCCTTCTGCATAAGGAACTATGGTACAATTGTACCAACTGTACTGAATGCATCTCGCACAGGGATCAGCCATGAGATTTCTACCTCTATCCACTCACCTCCCTGCTCTGCCACAGAGCCGGTGAGATCCTACACATGCCCCTGTGCCTATGAGCCACAACAGCATGCAGCCTCCTTGCTCCTGGGGAATAAGCAGGAGCCAAAGTATTTTATCAGATCTAGATCTGACTCTCTTGTGCCTGTTTCCCACCTTCACCGTGGTCAAGGTGGTCATTTTTTTCCTGTGTGTGCATTTTGACACTACCTTGATGTTTCAAAATTCATGGGGACCACCAAAATAGCGACAGAGTTGTCGGCTGCAAATGAGTATAGCAGGATGGAGGATGTATCTGTACTCGTAGGAGCAGAGAGAGCAGATCTGACTTGAGTACAAGTCACAGCCACTGCACCCCCCAGCAGAATGATAAGGCAGACAGCAGAGCAGGGATTTAAGTGTATTTCCTTATCCATCAGCAGCTACACTGACTGCCACACGGGAGGTCACACCACCAACCAGCACAGCAATATCCTCCCCAGCCTAGCCCCACAGCACTTACCCTCCCACCTCAGCATAGCAAGAACACAGCATGTGCTTGTTGAAGCAGGTCAGGGAGCAGACCACTTGCCCAAGGCTGCTTGAGTGGAAAGCAGGACAAGCTCTCCAGAAAAAGCTGGCTGGCCTTGTACAATATCATGCAAATCAGGAAAAGGCCAGGGGAAACAAGACTGGGAGAAACCTTGCATGACCAAGATCACACTATAAGGTTATATACTCAGCCTTCGCACACAAGCCAGGGAGGCAAAGGGCATACGTGCACACTTGTGCACACAGGCAGAACGTACGCCCTGCTTTCACCAGTGTTTGCTGGGTCTGCATGCTAGAGAGGAGAGAGTTGTGCTGTCCACAGCAGGAGCTTAACACAGCTAGACCCAAAATACACCACTGCACCAACAGACAGATCCAAGGGAAGACAATGGAAAAGTTAAAAGATCAACCCAGCATCTGTCCCATATTTACCTCTAAGTGATGTTTTATTTACCTATCACACTTATCTTCATGTTTTATATATTTATCATACCAGCCAACAAATATGTAAAGGGTGGGTGTCAGGATGATGGAGATAGGTTTTTTTCAGTGATATCCAGTGATAGGACAAGGGGCAATGGGTGTAAACTGGAGCGTAGGAGGTTCCACGTTAACATCGGGAAGAACTTCTTTACTGTGAGAGTGACAGAGCACTGGAACAGGTTGCCCAGGGGGGTTGTGGAGTCTCCTACATTGGAGATATTCAAGGCCTGTCTGGACAAGTTCCTGTGTGATGTACTCTATCTAGGTTACCCTGCTCTTGCAGGGGGGCTGGACTAGATGATCTTTTGAGGTCCCTTCCAACCCTTGGGATTCTGTGGTTTCTCAAGCCCAGCCATCTCCTGTCTCTGAAGGATGAATTCTAGCTCCCCAAGTCAAGAGCAAAGACAGTTGCATGGAAGAAGCATGGATAGTACGGTCACCACAGAAATGCAGGAGCTAGTGCCACACTAGGAGAACCACTCAGGCTGCTGCAGTAGCTAGCTGGGGTAGGACAAGGTACAGAATGCATCATTTGCAGACTCAGTTTCATACATTAAAGTTTATTTCAAACACATGGTTTGGAGCAGGCTGAACAGAGCTGGATGCAAGCCACAGAACTGCTGAAGACAGCATGGAGTGCCAGAGCAGACTCAACAGCGATACTGGAGCAAGCCTACACCACGGCAACCTGTTACCCCAGCAAATGGTTTGATGAACAGAGCTCACTTCTCAGCAAGCCTCTAAACAGGATCTCAACTTGCCCAGGGCATAAGCACTTGCCAGCCACACTCTCTTTTGGAGATTTTTCACCAGTCCACTTTTCTCAGATCCTGTGCACCCCACTGCCAGCCGGCCATGCTCCAATTCAGCCTGGATTAGCAGGATAGCCAACGTTCCACTTTGCACAACAGCAGCCTCCACAACGCCTTTTACCGCTAATCTGCTTGCATCTCTTCCTGCAGAACCCTACCCAGTGAGGACAGGGCACCCCAAAGCAGACCCCACCAAGGACACCAGCATCTCTCATTTTGCTCCCACTTCCTGGCTTTTTAGATCTCACTCTTCTCCTTCTCCCACTAAGAGGATGACATCCTCTTCATTTCACAGGCCACAGCTTCTCCCTCACATCTGCTGTTCTCTAAAGGATGCTAAACAAGCAGAATATGTACAGGCATCTTCCCAGAGACATTGCAGCAAAGTCTCTTTTTTTGTATTCATCAAGTTACTGCTCCCACACATGCGCATATAAACTCAGCTCCACCAGCTCTTGAACTTAACTTACATATGAGCAGTCTGATCTGTAATGGGCTTAGTTATGCAAAAGAAGAAATCCACACATAATTGGGCCCACAGCACTACATTACGAAAGCACCTTGGGTGCTGCTGGTTTTGCATTATCAGAGTCCCCCTCACCCAGGACGTGCTACCCTTTTTAGTAGATAGGCTGGATCAGTGTCAGCAGAAGAGGAGAGCCCAGTGAGATAAAGCAACCAGCTCAGCCAAGACCAAAGATGTGGTCAGGACTCCTGGGTTCATGCTCCTGCACTTTAACCACAAAGTCACCTTTCAGCACAGCGGTGAGCTGTTCACGCTGCTGTCAGATGGGTACTACTGGCGGGCTGCACATTAAGACAGCACAGAAAAACTATTCCCTTTGTACACACCAAAGCCATTTTGCACGAGACACAGCAAGCTGTAAAACCATATTCCAGCACTGAGAAGTTGATAACCAAGTTTTGTTTTTATTGAATAGGTCACAAAATAATGCTGGTCTCATGTTTTAGACAGGCCAAGAAATAGGTGGCAACACACACAATAAACCAGATCATCTTGAAGCATTTTCCTCTGGATATCTGTAATTATAAACCAAACAGCTTCCCTCTCTCCCTGTAGTAAATAATTAACAGCAACAGAATATTCCCCTTGGCCCCATCCTCCCCAATCAATTTTGCTTCACACCAACATGCCGCCTGGATTGCTCGCTGTGTCAGTGCACCTGAGCATTATCCAAAACATTTCACAAGACAGAGGAGCACTGTAACTGTTAACTTCAATACAGCAGAGACCTTTCCTTATGGGTACAAGAGGGCATCATCATGTAATTCCCAGTACTTAAAGCAGACAGCTATGACATATACAGCTTAGCTCATTCACTGCAGCAACATCACTGCAAACCATCAATGGAGGCAAATCATGCACTCTGAGCACCCTCATCACACTCCTCTGGACTGCCTGAGCTTTATTGCCAATGCATAGCAACTTCCTCCCCTAAAATACAAAGTTTTCTACTCCTTTCCTTGTTTTCAAGAATACCCTCCCCTGATTTTATCCAGGGATAAAAACCAAAAACCAAGTTTTCTCCACAACAGCACTCTCATTTTGGAGACTTTAATCTTTGAATACTAGATCTAAGTTGAGTATTGTGACTGCTCAGTCATGCATGATAACTCACTCTCCTCTTGCTACCTACCCTCATCAACCTGACATTCACACAGACTCTGAAAGTAACAGGTGAGCCAGAAAACCCTCAGAGCACTCATTTGTTTTGCCTTACTGAAAGATAGATACCTCCCCAATGTAAACCCAGGGGGAAGGAAGGAAGGATGATGCCAGGAGGAAAGCAGAACTGCCCAGCAGGGAGATGGGCTTGGTCATGCAGCAGATGGAAGCAGGTTGCACACAGATACACAACCAATGAACAATACAAGCTCTGCCATTTGATCCCAGTGATTTTCTTTGGATACAGACAAATTCGGTTTTAGAATAAGACATACAAAGAGTACAAGCAAAAATGAGAGATGGGAAAAAAACTCCAGAATTGCAGTAACACCCTTCCTGCAACAGCCAGAAAACCTGAGGAGAGTCAGAGAGGCATTACCACTGAACAAACATTTTCACACTCATGCGCAGTTTGGGCTTAGTTTTAAGTTTTTACAGGTTTAAACACACACCAGGTTTAGTTGAGCTGGCTGTGAAGTGTTCAATAAAAATCTCCACCAGAAAGGTGGAGAAAAAGAGGAAAATTTGTTATTTAGACCCAAAAAGCACAGAAAATAGGTTGAAGAAAAGGCAGAAAAAGAATGAAAGAAAAACCATGACACAAAAGAGAAAGGATAATACAAGGAAAGGAAAAATGAAATTAAACAGATACTGAGGACAGTCAGGAAAAGATAAACAATGAAAAAATTAAATGAACACTGGAAGGGAGAGGTAAGAGAAAGAGAAATGTGTTATGGCAGAGCAGTTGAACTGCAGTAGGCAAACAGACTACCTGTTTTAATCTTACCCATATTTGTCAAATAATTTATTTGATTAATACTCTCTTGTGGTCTTCAACCAGCTACAGATCTGATCAAATATAACATCATAAATATATTATTAGATTAATAAACGTAAAATTCAAATACATTCAACATTTTCATCTGCTGCTTAATAAACTCTGCTTTTAAGTTTACACTTCAAATATGATGAAATAGTAAGCTGATAATAAATTACAATTAAATAAAGAGTGCTGAAGCACAATCTTTTTGCTTTGCCTAGACCAAGTACAGCATCATAACACATCTCAAAAGACAAGAGACAAGATGTTTCTACCGCTTCCTTTCATCACCCTCCCACAGGGAACCCCTCTCTGCAGGCAGTACTTTTTTGTCTTGGGTTTTAATTTATTATTTCCCCCATATTCAACTTTTTCACTCCGTAAAGGTTTTTTCCATAAAGGTCAATCAGATCTTCAGCCGAGTTTTTTTTCCACTCTCTGACCCCACAAAGGAGCCCTCCTGAGTCCTCAGACCATAGGGTGAAAGCAACCAAGGTGGGTCATCTCCACACACCTGGTAGCAGGTCTGCCAGGGAACCCCATGAAGCAGCACCAGACTCAAGGAGGAAACTGTGGCCATCACTTTCTAGGCTGATGTCAGAGAAACCTGAGGTTACTGCCACTGCTGATCCACCTTCACCACTGATGGCAGCCAAGAACCAAACTCACCACTGGAGAGAACCACACCAAGGGTAACACCTTTGGGCCAGAAAAGTGTCCCTCAGGTCATAAGTCTGGTTCAAGTATGACAGTGATAACCCAAAATCAGATAATTATTGCTAATTACAAGATCATATTTATGTAAACACAGAGGGTATCAGCATGCATACTTCATCCCTTTTTAATTAAAAGAAATAAGAGGTTCACTGAGACAAAAAAAAGAAAGAAGACATGCTGACAGCTGCCACCCCAAAGCAGACTTTTGCAGTGATAACACCCATCAGCCTCCAGACCCACCAAGGAGACTGAACAGAGAAATCAATCAGCATCAGGCTTCCCAGTGCTGAAATGAAGCAGTTGGCATGTTATTAATCACACCAGGAAAACATTTGACGAGAAGGAAAGGACTAAACACATGGATTCAAAGTCATGGCTGTGTTACACACTTGGGAAGATCAAGCAAATCACCAGCAGCAAAATCAAAATACTTTGGAGCTCTGCAAGGATAAATACATAAACACAGTCCTGACCGGAAAAAAACAATATCCACCATACAGCTCTCCAGCAGTTCTTTAATTGAACCCACACAAAGCCTCATGTGCTCTTCTCCGTTCAAAATCAGTTCCTGCTCCAACCCACACAACCTACCCATGCCAACCAGACTGGGGTATGTTGCAACAAAGCCTCACCAGGAGTTTGTACCCTTTCTGCATCTCAAAGACCTACCCAAGAGCAACTCTGCACAGCACAGGCTAAAGAGACATGACTAAGGTCATTGAAATAGTCAATGGCTTCACTTGTGTCAAGGATTGACTTGGGTCAAGCCATTCCTGCTGTACCATCCTGTTTCCAGCTGTCCTAAGCACTTCTCCAGCCATTCCAGAGTTCACAAGTCCTCTCTGATTTCTCATCAGCTCTTTTGCCTTCAGGCATGCTCCACTGCTTGAGGGAATTAAAATGCATTCCCAGCCAGGACCCATGTGAGCCAAGCTAGCCACCAGATTCACCCTCCCCGACCTGGGGTGAAGGTGTTGAACCCCTGGCCTCTGTGACACCCTTGGACAGCAAGCAGCCTCTGCACACTGCAGAGCCCACATAGCGAGCATCCCTGGGAGGAAGGGAGGTGTCACCAGCTCCACAGAGATGCACACACACAGGAACAGGGGGACCTTGTTCACAGATGCATGTACCTGTGTTTCTTGCAACCTGCATGCCACCTCCACGCCTCACCCCTGGCCTGCTGATACCTAGCACTGATGTGAAGCTGGTCTCTCCTGGGGGGTGTTGCTTTGACTTGGGGGAGCCAGAGCCTGCAGGCACTTGCTTTGACAAAGGTTGAGGGATCCAATACTCTCCTTTGGGAGCATCACAGGGTTGGCATGAAGAATGGAAGAGAATGAGGGAAGGCTGCTGCAAGGAGCTTCAAACCGGGGATGCAAGGAAGGGTAGAGATATGGGGCAGAGAGATGCAGCTTAGGGATGTGGGGAAGCGGGAGAGTAAAGGGGAGAAGGAACGAGGGCTGAGCTTCGGGATCGGGCAGAGGGCACGAGGAGTGCACAGGGGCTGCAGGAAGAGGAGGGCAGAGAGGATGCAGGGCAAAGGGGAGCAGAGGCTGTGTCTCGGCGGCCTGCTCGGGGCTGGGGTCGGCGCGGGCAGCGCCCAGGCAGCAGAGTCATGGCGCGGCCGGGCGAGCAGGTGGGTCTGCGCCACCGCCCCCAAACACCCGCTGGCCGCGGCGCCGCCTCCCCGGGGAACGGCGGGGGCCATGCCCGGCACAGCAGAGGTTCAGGCTTCCCAGGGGGTGCAGCCGCCCCGGTAACAGGTGGCGGCGGCGCTGCCGGCCCGTCCCGGCCAAGCCGGTGGGTGCTGCCCCTCCGACGGCGGGTCCCACCCCCTTCCCCCAGCTCCAGCTCCAGCCCCGTCCCCGGCGGTCACTCACCGGCTCGTCCACCCCGCCAGGCGGGATGCGCGTCCTGGAGAGCGGGGCGCGGAAGTTTAAAGCAGAGCAATAATATTGTTTATTTATTTCTTCCAGCGGAGGAAAACCAACCAAGCCGAGGCGCTCCCCAGCCGGGCTCACCTCCCTCCCCCCCGCCGATCCGCTCCGCTCCTCCCGGCCCGGTCCGGCCCCGCCGGGGGTTCAGCCGCGCGTCGGCCCGGCGCTGAGGTGAAGTTTCCCCCGCGGTGGCGGAGGCTCCCCCGCTGTGCCGCTGCCGCCCCGCATTGGCACGGGGCGCCGGGGCGCTGTGCCGCCGCCGCCGCCGCGCCCGGACAATGTGCGTGCGGGGGGGGGAGCGCAGCGCAGCGGAGCGGGAGCGCGCCCCGCCGGCGGCCGCTGCACACGCCCAGGGCACACGCCCCGCCCACCCGCCGCTCAACGGTCTCCCGCCGCCCCTGATAGGCGGCCCCCGCCGCCACCGCCCTCCGGGTGGGCCGCGGAGCTGTCAATCAGGCGGCACCACCCGCCCGCCGCGGCCTGGCCGCGGGGCGGTCCCTGGGGCGGCGGCGGTTGGCGGTGAGGGGGGAGGGCGCCGGCCGCCGCCTCGGCCGGGCGGGTGGTCCCCCCTTCCGCGCCCCTTCCCTTGGGAGCCGCTGGGGCCGTGCCTGTGCTCCCTGCCCTACCACGGCCCCTCCTCAGCGCCCCGGGGGAGAGGAAGGCCTGGCGGCCGCTGCCCACCCGACCCCCTCAGCCCGCCCTTCCCATGGCGGCAGGGGTGGTCTGCCCCTGGGGGTACCGGCAGCGGCTTCCCCGGTAGGCAGCGGGCGGGCAGCAGAAGCTGCTCAGCACGGCGCTTGGGGCGGGAGGTCACTTCAACAACCCGTTTGTCCCAGGGCCTGCGAGCCGCCGCTCGCCTGCCCCTGCCCACCGCGGAACTGAGCTGCTGCCGTCGAAAGGGCACGGCCCTCCAGGTAACGCGGCAGGCGGAGCACCCGCCCTGCCGTGGCCCTGCAGGCGAGGTCCCGGTGCTGCAGGCTGGAAGCGCTGCCCTGACGGGAGCTGCCGTTCTCAGCTCCCTCGGAGGCCTGGCAAACAGCGTGTTTGGGGGGAGAATACCAGAGGCTGCTGAAACACAGTGTTTGTTACCAGTCACAGGCCCTGGTAACCTTTAGGCTAAACCCAGCTCACAGGATGCTTTTAGCTGGCCCCTGGAAATGCCTAGGAAAATAGACGACTCCAAATCATCCAGGAGCGATTTAGGCCACAAAAAGAAAGACACCTGAATTGTCTCTGTGTAAGACAGCTTGGGTCCAATTAAGCTTAGAAGCAGAGCTATGCATCTTGTGAACAGCATTGCTCGAATTACAGGCAAAGGTCCGAGTGTGGCAGGAGGGTGTTGTCTGGTTGTATTTGGATCCCACAAGGAGCACCGTTAAGTCAGAGCTAGTGAACCTTAATGGGCTCAAGCTTCATTCCACTAATACAGGTCTGTCAGCGGGGTACTTTGAGTCCTGTCACAGTGCGCTTATGTTACCAGATGTTTTCTACTGTTAGGCTCCATGATTCCCCTGTTACTTGGAAAGTGGATAGTGGGTTGCATAGTAACCTTGTGAGCCAGGAGCATGCAGGAGTGATCAAGCTTTGAATGCAGAATGTCGCCAAATAAAGTACACATTTGTGGTACTGGAAAAGCACTGCTCACTGACATAAGTTTCAAGCACACTGCCACAATTTATTGTTTATGTTAGAAAAGTAGTAATCTGAAAGTGGATCTAGAAGTCATTGTTCTACATACCAGGCTTGACACATGATAAAAAGAAAGCTCATGCCCTGCAAAGCTGGTTGTGAGTGTAGGTTAGGCGAGTTCTAAGGATACCCATTGAGAGAGCTGTGCCGATTTTTTCAGGTCTTATAGACGTGTTGCACCAGCACAAACAAACCTGCCAGAGCACTTTCTAAAAGCCAGCATGCAAACAGGCAGGTCCAAACAAAAAGGCTGAAGCTTTAACCTACCTCAAAACTCTTGCGTGCTTCTAACAAGCCCTCCTGATTCTGAACAACCTCTCAGTTCTCCACAGATGCAAGAACCACAGCTCACAGAAACACAGCATCTCTCCTGACCAAGCCAACAGCAGGAACATTAGCACACACAAAGGTGATGGGTTTCTTCACAGGCAGACACACGTATGCACAGCGCACCGCCTTTCTGTGCTGCCTGTCTCATCTTGTTTTAGCCGTTTCTGGCGAGCGGGCAGGGTACTGGAGCATGCACAAATCCTGCTTTTTGAAGCACCTTGAGAGCAGGCTCATGTGTTTCATTATGTAGGTGACCCTAAGAACTTACCAGGAAGCAAGAACCCAATATGTAGTGTAATAGACACAGCTATAGGTGAACCTCAGTTTCATGCTTCTTGGGCTTCAAAGTGTCATACAAGAACCAAGAAACACAAGAAGATGCAACTGAAACTTCCTCTTTCTTGCTCATTCTTCAGTGCCAGATCACATCAGGATATAACATACCTGAGGACTACTTGTTTGCAGACTGCTGGAAGACAGAGGCATAATCACATATTGGTGAGTCATGACCACACAATCACATAGGTGTGATGACACAAACTTGCAAGGAGAGAGAGAGTGATACAGCTTAAAGATGTCTTCTCCCCATTCTATTTTCAGATTAAAAAAACAAAATATAGAAGATAGTTGTTGCAAAGCAGCATAGCTCCTGTGCTTTTGGCAAAGCTGAGCAGATTTGAACTTGCCGAGGTTATAGCCCATTCTGTTTGTAAAAGAAAACAACATTCTGCCTGGACAGATTCTTCCTTCCTTTCTCTAAACTTGAATTTAATTCTAGGAAAATGTCTAGCCCATCTAAGGACTCTGGAAGACAGAACTCTCTCTTTTAAACATGGGATGTGCAGTGTCACAGCAACAGTGGTGCAAATGCCATCAGGAGAAGATGGTTCAGTCTACTGGCTAACTACTCTGCTGTCTCATCTCATGGTGTCTCCAGCTGGACTGCGAGCAAACTCCTCCAGCTACCCATCAAGCACCAGTGCAGCTGCTGTGATCTATGGCAAACCTCAAGGCAGGCAAAGAGAAATGCACAGAGCTCTAGAAATCCTGCGGTGCTGCTAACTGTTGCAAGCCTTGTTTGACAAGAGATAAAAGCTAGTCAAATACTGGGCCCACTGGCATGCAGAGCATCACAAAGGACATGGAGAGAATCTCAGAAGATCCTTACTGCCACAATAATACTGCCAAAATAAAATCTGCAGCTGATTTGAAAAGCTGTCCTGTTATTTCGATGCCTTGAGTTTTTCCCGATAGTCTTCACCAAACTTATCAAACTGTATGTAGCCTGCAGGTAGGAAGCCGTAACTCGTGGACATGCTTTTACCATCATGATTTTTTGTAACAACACTCTAAATTCACTCTAGGAACGTATGTCACTGGTTTTTGCAGGTGCTGTGACCCAAAAAATAACTCCATGTTGGTGTTCCCACTTTAACCTCTGCAAGAGGGAAGTCATAGACAAAGCATGGGCTTAGCTCTCCAGTGTGTGACATACGAACTTATGCCAAGAGCTTAGTTAGCAACAGAACTTGATAATCAGATACAGATCAAGGCTATCCCCACTGCTTTTGAAGTATTAATCTTTTTTAGAGTTATTTCTAATAGAAACACCCAGGCAATGGCCAAATTGCACTGTTTTTTCTTTCCCCTTACAGAAAAACAAAACAAAAACCAAAACCAAACAAACATAAAAAAAAACAAACAAACCAAAACAAGCAGCTTTTAAGTACACAGATTGCTCCTGGTTCTTTCCATGGCTTTGAGTGATCCATGCATTCAGCCAGTCCATTTACCTGGATGCATACTTTTTCTGCAGAGCTGAAACTTTCTGGAAGTGTTTGGAAGGAAGCCTGTATCACTGTGTTCTCTTTAGCATTGTCTTGAGAGCTTACTGAGAGAAACAGAGGTCCCCATGAGTTTTCTTCCGCATACCACCATGTTCTTCATGATTTTTTAATTTATTCCTCCTGCAAATACACCAGACTCAAGAAATCTGCAAGTACTTCTCCCATACTGGAGCGTTGTTCTTGCTCATCCCTCCCTGAGCTTACAGGATGCATAGTGTGATGGCAGAAAGTGAGCAGATACTCAGCAGACTTCTTAAATGTTGGGTTTTCTAGAGAATGCAAATTGTTTCCTTTTAGTATTTGACAATGTAACACAAGTAACTTGCCATGGCAACCACTTTATGAAACAGACAAAAAATTATCGTCACAAGGTACTTTGTTGCTATAGCAAGGAAAGAAGCTGAGACCTTATCAGTTTTGTTCACTGGTGAGCCATGCATCATCTAAGTAGCAGAACCTGTCAGCAGAAGTTTATGTTAGATTTAGTACAAGTCAGCTGCCTCTTGGGCCTATCTGATACTTGGATCAAAACTGAAGTATAGTCAGAAGGAAACAAGGAAGTGTTCAGAAGAATTGAAACAAGGCTGGATTCTCAGAAGTACGAGGCCAAATCCATTTCCACACCAAGCTGATGCAACTCTGAAGATGCCAGTAAAGGATGAACGAATTTCTTCAGAAATTAAATTGGCTTCCATCCTCTGACAGTCTCCATTCTCCTCCCTTGCCTCTTTCATTTTCTTTTCTTTTTTTATTATATATATATATATTTTTTTTTTAGTGGAATAACTGCAGATATGGGAGTACTCTGGAGTTACCTGGAACAGAGGATTGAATAGGCTTGCAGTCTTCAAATGCATTCTCTTTAAAGGGATGCTTCTGAGAAGGCAGACTTACTGCAATGCAGGTTACTTCTGTTAGTGAGTGAATTGAAAAATGGCAAAGGGAATTGGCTAAAGGCAGAGAGGGGAAACCCTTATAATTATCACTGTGGGAAGAAATAAAAACTGAGCTTTGTTAGCTCGAAAGAGGACAATTTTGAAAACTCTTATATGTGCAAGTAGCCACAGAAGCCAGTGGAAATACCCTGTGCTGAAGACAGGCTTATTTGAAAATCTGGAGTGGGTCTAGGTTGTACACAAAATGTTTGCTTTACTCCCAAGCTGGAAAGGGTGTCTTCTGTGGGATAGTCTTGAAAACCTGGAAGTTTCTTAATCTCTAGACTACTGATGTGAGCTACAAGAAACACATCTCTTGTGTGGGATGGAATGAAGTGTATGCTCACCCTTTTTATTTTAGAAACACTCTTTCCCAGTTTTGATTGTTGATATGGTAGTATCAAGCTTGAGAAACAGTGGCCATCTGCCTCGGGGCTTAACTGAATTTACAGGTAAAATTATTGTGACACACAGACAATCTGCATTAGCTTCCTGGTGAGGCTGTAGAGGATATACTGCTGGATCACAAACCCCAACAATAGCATGACTTGGAAAGCAGCTTTTGAGAGAAGCTCTTAATGTATCGGGTAAACCTATGTGGAGATGCAAGGCTGGAATGTACTCCTGACAATGAAGTGTTATACTGCGAGTGACTGACTATAAAAAGACTATGGGGAAAATCTGAGTCTTCTGCAGCACAAAGAAATTATGAGATAAAATAATCTCAAAGAAACTATGATAAAACTATCCAAGACTATAATTTAACACAGTCTCCTAGAGACTGGGAAAAGTCTGTGGGCTAATCCTTACTTCCAGTCGCACCAAGAGAGACATAGCCACATGAGACATTGCAGCTGTGAAATTCTGTAGGCATGTACCATCATCCCAAGGGCCTGGAACTCTCAGAGATACTTAAGATTTGGCAGCTGAAGTCCAGCTGAGAGACCACACAGAGGAAAAGAGAAGACCCATCAGTCCCAGTTTCAAAAGGCTTTTTAAGATGGGCACTACCTGGAGAGATCTCTTGCAGTAATCAGCTAACAAAACAAACCTCTGAATTAATTAATCAGCACTCAATAAGTAAGGGAAAAAAAAATCTTCCTCTCTATCATCTCTAAAGCATCACCTTGTTTCAGATGACACAGCCAGTGAGTGGGACTGCTTTGTTTTTAGTCCCCAAAATAATGGCATTAAGATTGGATTAAAATCTACTAAATAGAATGCTCGGGATTCTTTAAACACATTGCACATTAGACACATTGCAGAAGATTCTGAGTCGGCAGAGCAAACTCATCAGGCATGGAGGGTTGTCTGATGGAGGACAGAATCTTTCTCATCATGGATTTCTTTATCAAAATAAGCAGGGAAACCAGGCATTGCCTTGCCAGGTGCCTGGCCCATGCTCCACCAGGGCTAGAGAAAGCAAAGATTCCTGTTGACTGAAATGAATTCTGCTACCAGTTGGATTTGATCAATTATGCAGTGAAAATAGAAGCTTGCAGAGATGAGATGCTCTGGAGTCACAGAAGGGAAAGACTTTGTAATCAGAGCTTGGAAGTGGAAGGAGGTCTGCGTTCCACAGTTTAAAAATACAGACAACTGCTGATTCCTTTTTTCTACTAAAAAAGCCCCAACCCAAACACACACACAAAAATTACATAATTCAAAGACTGGTCATTTCCACTTAGTCATCCTCCTTGCAGAAACACAATAGGAATGAACAACAATCACATCTCTCTACACTAATGATATGCAGTAGTAAGTAATGTGAAGCCCTCACCTGAATGGATGGTGGGATGTTTGGAGTTCAGGTTTTGCTGGTTGTTGGGAGACATAAGATACAGGTTACAACTCTGAGACAGCATTTATATGAGCAGTGTTGCTTTCTACAATTGCCTGCTAGTTTCAGTGTGATACAAAGCACACTGCCCTCTACAGAAAGTGTCCTGTTTATTCCTATGGGTGTTTGCTTAAGTCCCCAACAAATGTTCTTTCCTTCCTTTTCTCAGGAGCTATGGCTGATCAGGTGGTGACTCTAGAGCCTGAGTTGCTTAGAAATGACACTGATTCTTTCAACTGACCAAGAGTGACTATGGGTGGTAAGATCCTGTGTCTTCTTCCACTCTCTGCTGAGCCTGCCAATGTAGGTCAGCAAGGGTCAGATAGGGTGGGAGGTCTAGTAATGCAGAAATCTGCAAGTTGGGAGCCACACTGATTTTCCTGGCAGAGATCTGCTGGCATATGTACAGGAGCTTTTGTCACCTGTCGGCTTGAATTGAATGTCAATCATTCCTTTGGAGCCTGATCCTCACATCACTGCACTCTGGTAAGTTTATGCCTTTGTCTTCGTACAGTGGTAACTCAGGTCTTTAGAAGTTGAAAGCCCTATTCTTTCTTAACAATCCCTTGTGATATTTAGGTCCTGTGTGATTTTCATTTTCAGACTTCACAGAAAAGTTTGAACACTTTGCAGCTTGTGTGCTACCAGTTTCTTAATGGTACAGTTTGGATCACTTACTGTGCTCTGGGTTATCTGTCACTTTTGCTGGCAGGAGCCGGTATTCCAGGAGTGGAAACCAGATGAGTTGCTAAGGGATATCTTGAACTCTGTGTCATTTCTGCAGTCACTGATGTGTAACAGATTTATCTGTGTAGTTCAAGGCCTCTCTGTACCAGATAAGCTTGTACTGAAATCTCAGACCATCCCATGTGTTCTCCTGGAGGAGACACGAAGGTTATTCCTATTCTTTTTAAAAGAATCTTCTTCTTCATCAGCTAATGCAGATTTTCTTCTCCTCAACATCAAGGAACAATTGCCAACTACATCTGTTTCTCGCAGAAATTTCAAAGCAGTGTTGCCCAGCATGACTCAGGCATGCACACATGGTAGGACTAGATAGAATTAAAGACATTTGTGTTTATCCAGTTAAGTACTGGTTTCTTTTCCTTTGATTGCTTTTTAATGTACTGTGTGCACATTGTCTCTATCCCTGCCACACAGCTCTCCTTCTCATCATCACACTCAGGCTACTGAGCCTCCTCTTCTGTCAAGTTCTTCACTAAATTCTGGTTTTCCTTCTTCTGTAAGGAGCTGCCCTGGACCTCAGTTCCCGTCTTTACAAGCAAGTAAAGCTGATGCAAAGCAGTACGCACATAAAATGTAGCTACCTTGTAGACTGAAAAATCTTTAATAAAGAACTTTCCCATGCTGAAGCCATAAAGTAGACCCCCAGCGTCATTTTTAGTCTGCAATTCAGTCATTCTCTTTCTTCTGTTGCCTCTCTATCAGAGAAGGTGAAAGACAGATGAGGACCTGCAGCTACTTGCATCTTGCAGGACTGGTGCTTGTTTCTAGGTATAGTAGGCGTAGTTCTAGTGAACTTTTCAGGCATGCGTTCATGAGCTCAACAGTGATATAAGCGTGTGTGGACACACAAATCAGTCAGATACTGTCTTATGGCTTTCTGGGGGCCAATGTTAAGCATTTCTGAAGTCAGATGTCCTGCAAGATTCCTAAACTAAGATGCCCAAATCAGCATGTTGCAAATTTCTTTGGCCTCAGACTTTTGACTTCACCTTTTCCACTCCCAGTCAGCAAACTTCAGTTAGGGAAATACTGAGACTAACATAGCAAAACACTGATCAGAAATGTTACATGAATCCAAATGATTGATGGAATTTCAGCCATTGATTATGAAAACATGAGTAAGCTAATGTTAATCTACAGATGTATTAGCAGTGAGTGATTTCACAGTCCTCATTAGCAATATGCTTTGATGAGGGTAGGAAGTGTTAGCTGTAGTTTCCCTTCAGTAAGCTGTTTAATCATCAGAGCTTACTGGCAGTGGGATTTGGGAGACTTACATGATCACAAAGTGAATTAAAACAATACCTTCTCTCTAGTTTCTCTGGGATAGCACACAGGAGAGAATGGTCTCAGAGTTGCTCTCTTCCCCCATTTAAGTGGCACTGACATTCTTCAGTGAGGACTAGGCAGGAAGCTGCTGTCTCCTTAGTCAAGATCTTCCTCATTTGCAGGAGGACAATTATACCAGCTCTCCTGCAATGATCAGCACATGCCAGTGAACTTGTTATAGCATGTTCAGGAGCGTGTTCTCGCTGGTTTCCTGAGGTCTCATCCCAAGCTTACTTCAGATACAGAGAAGATTCATGGACTTCTTCAGTGGCCTTTGGAGTGCTCTGTGGAGGCAAAAATACAACAGCAATAGAGACATGGGTGAGAGGACTTTACATTACCACCATATTTCACTCTGAAAACATGGCAAAAGAGATTCTGCAGCCCAACCCTATGCTTCCCAGAGCAGTAAAATCAACATGAATCCTACTTAGTAAGTAATTCAAAATTACATTCTGGTTTGTGAATCATCTGCATCTCAGCCTTTCTGAAGATCTTAGGTAATGTCTTAGGCAATGAGACAAGAACAGTGCAGTTTCTGTGGTCATCTCTACCTGCTCACAGGGCTGCCAGCCTGCTCTGGCCCTAATTTTCAGCTGCTCTTTCAAAATGCACTCTGCCACTGAGCAGTTTGCCTCTAGAGATCTCAGACATGAAGTAATCCTCCTAGCTTTCCCAGAAAAAAAGCTGACCAACATTAAACCTGTTTTACAGGTAAGTAGGCTGAGCTCCAGTCTGCTTGATATCACAAAGGGTTATTTAGGGGCTGACACATTCCTACAGCAGGGATGACCTCCTAGGAGGAATATTAATCTCTTTCGTTAAAGGAAAAGAGTGCCCAGGTGGAGGAGAGGGCTGACCACACAGACTCTGTTTACATGCATGCTTTGCACATGACTACAAAGCAAATAAACCTCACTGGCTGCATGGCTTTGAATTCAGGTGTCCCTCAGATGAAGACACAAGCATAGGGTGAGCCCGAACACCATGCTTGGCCCTTTGGCTGAGCCATCTGGCAGGTGGGAATGTAAAACTTGCTGATTGCTTTATGCCTGAGTCACCTCCTCTAGCATTTGTTATTGCCTAGCACGTTAGCATGCTGCCTGCTGGATAATAAATGACTTCATTCGCTGCAGCAGTGAGGACACTATTAAAAATTAACCCTGGCAAATGGTCCTGCATATTTTCTTTTTTTTTCAGTAAGAGCCAGACAAGGGGGAAGAGAGGAATGCTGTTGAAATCTGATTAGCAGAAAAGGCAAGTGGTGGTGAGTTTAAATAATGAGGATGGTTCAGGCTTCAGTTTAATCACTGCAGTTGTTGGCAATCAATGATCAAAATACAGAGGGCTTAAGGCACTTGGTAAAGTTAAAAGCAATGCAAGTAAAGAAGAAGGGAAGTAAAGGGAAGGTCAAACAATAGGATATATAGGGATTACTATTCTGACATGTAATGTATGACCAGTTTGGAGAAAAAAAATGAATTTATCACATTAATGTTATTACCATATGTAAGGAATTTGGTCCACAGCTGAAAAACTCTTCAGTTTTGGTTCATATATTGCATCCTTTTCTCGCAGTATCACACTTGCAATCATGCTGTATCTATAGCAGCATGAAGAGTATATTTACAGAAGTGAAAGGTTTGCATTAAATATCTGAGGGAATAAATCAGCTGACAGACAGATCCCTCATTTTCTTGGCTTCTCTTGCCTCCAGCACCCACACAGTATCCATTAAATTGTCTCGAGTCAAACCCTCACAGGCTGCATTTGAAACTTGGGCAAGGAGCCAGGCAGGCTTAGACAGCAGAGACTTTTCTGTCCATACACACTTCCCACCATCTGTATGCTGCAGTCCAGAGCAGGGGAGCTCAGCTTTAGGCTCAACAAAAAATCTCTCTTACTCCCTTTGCATCACTCCAAGAGAGGGATTTGATCTGAAGCCTGCTGACAGTCACATTGATGATCCTGTTGTTGACACAAAAATCACACCTTGTTCTGAGACATCATTCAGCTGGCTTTGGCACAGCAGTGAGCAGCACGCCCTATCCTGAGCCCACAGATCCTCAGGTCTGTCCCAGACCCTTGAGCAGCTCCATCTGTAGATGTCTGTTATCCGTAGATAATCTAGAGGGTAACATAAGCTGTGATGCCAGATGCAGTAACGGTGCAAGCAGATCTATCCTCTGGCTGGCATGCTTTTCTCCAGAAGCATATCAGCTGAACTGAGGTATGACAGCATCCATCAAAGGGCCATGCTGAGGTCTGCACGCTAGTACTGAATCACCTGCACATCTCCATGTGGCAGAGGTATTTTAAAATGTTGGGCTTAAGCAGACATTATTCTGCAGCAGGGAAGATCATATAAAGTTCCTGCATAAATAGTGTACAAATTTGCTGGCTGAAAGGTACTCGGGTGTTGCTATGTCCAAGTTGAAGATGTTTCTTACTCTAAAGATCTTTCCTTCTCTTTGTCATTTCCGGGACTGTGATTAAAAAATTCCTCAGTTTAATTCCTGTGTTTCATTTATTTTCTCTCCTTTATCTCTCTACCCAGACAGAGCTTTGTCATTAACCCTGGTCCCTGGCTATCTTGATCAGATACCCAAGCCCCAAAGCACAAAATCCCTCCTGCTCCCTGGTCCTGCCCATTGCATCAAAGAGAAGTGCACCTCCAGAACAAGCAGCCCTTTTTCCCATGTATGTGGGACTTGGCCATGGACTAGGCCACACAGAAGGAAGACTTCCAGACTTATCAGCAGATTAGGGTGATCCCAGGGAGCTTTGTTTCTCAGCATCTAACATATTTGCCTAATGTCTTGGTTAAAAAAAGGGCATATCAGAAAGCTGTGCTTGCAAGTGCTAGGATACTCCCTGAGTATTTCCTAGACAGCTGCTGTATAAATGATGAGGAAGCAACTCAAGCATGTGACCACAAACAAGAAGGTGTGTGGTATGGTACGGGAACTGCCCTTGCTGGGATGTTCACCCTGTGACAACTGGGATTTCACTCTGTTTTAAGATCCTGTACTCATTGCATGCAGCAGGCAACAGTTTCACTGAACTCTTGCTGCAGCCAAGCTGCTGGAGCAGGGATTCTGTTTTAATGATCACTGACTGGGAGTTATCACAACTGTTGTGAGTCAACACAATATTTTATAAATACGGTCTTTCTGGAGGTGGTAGTTTTGGAAAGCCCAATATTTTAAAGTTAGTTTGGCACTTCTTTGTAGGCTAGATGGTGGATGTGATCTGAAATCACTTCATTTAACTGTAGTAGGTTTGGGATCACACTCAAACAGTGTGGTTATTTTGTGTATATTTATTTCCCCTAAGTCTTTATATTTCACTTGCCAGGTTGCCAAGGGCTAGATGTGTTGTGAAGCAAGTATCTTGAAGGAGAAAGAAGTGTCGTATGCAAACATCTGTAGGCATACATCCAGCTGCTCAATTCACTAGAAAAGAAAGTAGTAAACTGCACCTGGAAAATCTGCCTTCCACAAACCAGGAGCTAGCTGGTAAACACTGCATACAGAGTTGAATGCTGCACACTTGTGTTTCCACTGGCTTTTAAGGAGAATGAGAAGGAAATGTATTTTAACACTAATTTAACTTGTAGCCCTATCTACAACTGCAGAGAGTAATAACTGATAACTTAGAAATTAACCATCTGCAAGTGTTTGGTCCACAAGATTACTGCCAATGGTCTGTTAATGAATGTCCCTGTGTTAGCACACCTGCAACATGGCAAAGGGAGTAACCAGTGTAGGGTAGAACAGAGGAGGCTTGTGTGCATTCCAAGGAAGACAGGTTCTGGCAGTGGTAATGTGTTGGGAGTTGTTGCAGAGGGAACAGATTTTACCACACTGCTTAGTAGGATTTTAGACATATCTGTCTACATTGGCCTTCACTACAAAACAGCAAGACCCAAACACTGCACAGAGTTGTGCTAGTGTAATGTTAATGCAATGCATGAACCTCTGCTTGTCTCATTACAGCAATACTTCTAAATGCATCAAGTGTCTGCACCTCATCATACTAGAAAAGGCCAAATCCAGCATTAGCTTTGCCCCCTTTATGTTTGTGAAAATTCAGATCCAAATTGAAACAGAGATTGTCAAAGGTCCATCTCCACTGCTAACAGTGGTGGGCAAATCTGGAACTGCAAGGTCTTTGCTCAGACTATAGGAAGTGAATGGAGATGAGCCACAGTACTACAGAAGCACCATGACTCCTCCAGATAACAGTAGTTAGTGGTCATCATTCTGCATTTCTGTCTTCTGCTGAAGGGATTTGCTTAGTCAAAGGCAGACCACTCAGCTCAGGCAGTAGGAGTTTCTATTAAAACACTATAAAGGTTTACCCCAGGGTCTCTTCTAAGATGTTTCAAGGAAAGAGGATACTGGGATGGAGTCTTTAGCCAGAAGTGCAAGCATACAGTGATAAAGTGCAGGTTTTCATGGCCAAAGAGCTGTCCTACTAGCACGGCTGAGTCCCAGGTAGCGTACAACATGCTGTGTTCACTGCCATGTGCTGTCACCAGCCAGTGGGGCTGCTGACAGATCCAGCCTTAAAGACAAATTGTCAAGCAAGGTGTTTGAGGTAGGTGTAAGATTTGTGTGGACTGCCATGTGCTTTATTGCTTTCAATACTCTGAAACACTTCCTAAGCATCTGCCTTGGTCTCACTCAGCATACTGAGCTAGGTAAATGAGCTGAATTTTTCTGAAAATGCAAGTGTATAAAAAGTACAGAAGCATACCAATAATCCATCTTCTCTCATCATTAATCTAACTTAGCTGCTGAAACAGCAAAGTACATAGTCCTTTTTCTAAGCACACATCATGCAAAATCAGAGCCAGAGTTGTAAGAAGAGTATTTGGAAATCAGGTCTCTCCTGTCATTTTGAGGACAGGGAAATATCCTTTCCTTCTAGTAGTCTACAGGAAGTTAAACACAACAATGACCCAAATGCAGATGAATCACAAGGCTTTCCAAAGAGGCTATCTATGGAAAAGGCAATTTGAGCCTCTTGAATTCTAGGGAAAATCCCAGTACAGGATAGTGGTTTGTTGCATCACTTTTCATTCCTGGGTAATATCTGCTGGACTAGAATCCACACTGCACACAGCAGAAGCAGATGTGTAGGGTCAAGAATTTCCTTCCGCGTAGCAGATACAACCATTTTTGTCTTTGCTCAGCTCATTCACTGATGCTGAGCCAGAAGCAGGTACAAATCACCTAGTAGGCCATGAAGCTGAAACACTACTGGGAGCACTGATGATGGGCAAGGCACTTCAGGCAAAAGAAGCACTTTGACTCTTACCATGTTAGGACAGAGAGCCATGTCTTACAGGCTATAGATGCTGGCCCTAGGATTACATAGGTGTGGGGGGGTGTGTGCACAGAATATGCAGTGCTTTTTCCAGTCTGCAGAACTTCCTGGCCCCTCATCTACATGCTGATCTCCTCCCTCCACTACTGCAGATTGTGCCTCAGACACTTTATTTCCTCTCCTTTATGACAGGGATTTATGAAGGACTTTGACAGAGCTGTTGTCTATAGCATGGCTCGCAGTGGTGCTATTGGTGTGATGGCTGAAATCCTTGGTGTACATGAGTTGCATTCAGAGTAAGCTTTGAACTCACATGTGCAGACTGCGTGCAAAGTATTGTGTAAGGCATGCAAACTGGTGCTTTGTCCTGATTAATTTTTTTAAAGCCCTGATTTCTCCACTGTTTCATACATGGATGGGAAGTGAATATAAATTGACACCTTTCTGATTTGGCAGCTGTCATGGTTTAAGCCCAGCCAGTAACTCAGAACCACGCAGCCACTCGCTTACTGTCCCCCCTTTCCTCCCCACCACTCCCAAAAGGATGGGGAGGGGCATTGAAATTATCCATGGGTTGAGATAAGAACAGTCTGATATCTAAGGTATAACAGAAAACTATTACTGCTACCACCAATAATAATAATGATAAGGGAAATAACAAGGGAAGAGAATACAACCACTCACCACCCACCGACTGATACCCAACCTGACCCAAGCAGCAATCTAGCCCTTCCAGGTAACTGCCCCCAGTTCATATACTAGGCATGATGTCCTGTGGTATGGAATACCCCTTTGGCTAGTTTGGATCAGGTGTTCTGTCTCTTCTTCCTCCCAACTTCCCCTCCTCCCTGACAGAGCATGAAACTCAGAAAGTCCTTGGTCAGACTAAAGATTACTGAGCAGCAACTAAAAACATCGGTGTTATCAGCGCTGTTCCCAGGCTGAAAGTCAAAACCACAGCACTGCACCAGCTACTAAGAAGAAGAAAAATGACGACTACTACTGAACCCAGGACAGTAGTATTTTGTGGTGGCTTTGCATTGGCATAAAAAGAAAGTACACATTGTAAGGCTTCTGGTTCCCCTGCCTGAAGACAGCTAGATGAATTTCACAACTAATGCTTGCTTGGCAAAACAGACCTAAAAGCATGGTGAAGCTGCAGGTTTCTTTACACTGCAAAGAACAAGTGATGCTCCTGAAAAACAGTGGTGAAATGGTCATTGACCTTAACTACTTTCCAACATCAATTAATTTTGCTCTTAGTTTGATGTTGACAACAAAGTTGTAACTCAATCATTCACTGTGGAATTCAACCCAGAAGAAATACAAGGACCATCAACAATGTGGACCAGGTGTGAATTATAAAGAGCATCAGCAAGAAGCCTCCTGTATCCCAAGAACATTAATCCTGCAGCCAGTGCTATTCCTTTTATATTTTTCTTTTAAGCCTGCTGTTTTTAAGCCCTCTCGGCAAGACCTTTTCTTGCTGAGGATTTCTTCCACAGCAAGCACTAATGCCCCTAAAATGAAGATTGACCTAAAACTGAATGAAATCTCTATAGTGGTACTACAGTTGTAATGACATTGAGTTTTGTACCTACCAGTTCTTTAATAAAAATGACTATCTGACAGCTGTAGGGAAGCTTTAGGCTTGACTCATACACTGGGACAGTGTGCCATATCTTGGAAGAGCAGATGCGCACAGTTACCACTCTTTCCAAAACCAGGAAATAGTTTGAAAAGAAACTGAGAAAGGTAGATGGCCTTGAAGAGAGACACAAAACAATCATCTTTATTCATATACACAGGCATTTCAAGTCACAATTGGTTAGTCTTTGAGTCAGGAATGATACAAACAAGGGATGGCAAACATGCTTTTCTGGTTCTCAGTATTTTTTTTTTCAGATAAAGTTTTTCCTTTTTTTCTGCCTGTAAAAATTGAAGGGAAAGAAATCCTACGTTTTTTAAATTAATTTATTTATCCATTTATTTACAACTCTTCATTAAAATTAAAGCAGAATGAGGAGATAAACCCCTCTGGAATTAGGAAATCCTGCCTCAGTGGCTTAAATATTAATACACTACACTGTCTCACATTTGCTACCTCATGTCTTTTATCCTGATCAATTATCTGAACTGCACTGTTATGCAGCCACTTCTGGGTAGAATCCCTTTGTCATGAACCTGCCTTTTTAAAGCAATAGTACAAAGGGAAGAAAGAACCTTGTTGCGTGCAATCTACACTGGGTGTTTCTTGAAAGTAAGTGGGATTCCACCAGAGTTCTTTCCTCCCAGTAGAGCTGAATCAGAGCTTAAGCTAATGAGATATCCCAACACAATTGAAGCCTGCCTTAAGCTTACCTTTCTTTAAAAGACCCTTTGCCATGGGAAGGTGCCATTTGCTGTTTTTATTGCTTTCTAGTACCCCACAATGTACCCCAAAATTCCACCAAGACAAGGAGGGTGCTTGTTTTCTTTGAGTGAGCACACAGCAGTGAGAGAAGACAGGCTCTGTCACTTAAAAACTAGCTCAGGACTGCTCTCAGACACCACACATAATTTCTGTATTACTTTGGTGACTTCAGTAGTTTGGTTTACTCATTCACAGAAGCAAGGACAAAGAAAAATGATGGCCCATATTTCAGTGTGGGTTAAAATACTCTATAAAAACTGTTAGCAGAAGTCTTTCTGGGTCTAGTTCAGCTTTAAAAGATACAGCTTTGTACAAAATGCCGTATGTTGCCTGATAAAGATGTCCTTTTAGATTGCAGCTTATGAATTCACATAAGCCAGTGAAAACCAAATGCTTGGATTCAGTGACTCAGAAAGACACTTCTTGTTAACTGGATCTTCTCATTGCCCTTTCTTCTCATGCCAGGTGCAGTGACAGCAAAATAAATTTAATTCACAGACTTCTGTCAACCTCTGGATCTTTGGATCAGTTCTTACTCCCTCCTGGCCTCATTCATTGCTTCTGAGGATGAAGTCCTACACACCTGCCATGGTTGAAACTGTTCTTATATCATCTTCCAAATGCAGGGACTTCAAGCACATGAAATAGTGAGGTTAATGCCATAGTTAAGGCTTCAACCAAAGCTGTTACTGCAGACCTGAGCTGATTTTTTTGAGAATGCCATGATAGTTGTTTGTTCTTAACAGAGAGAGGAATTGTCAAAGGTAGTGTTCTGCTTATCATGCAATACAAGAAGATGTGAGTTTTCCAGCAGAGTAGCAGTCTGGATGGGGGTGGCAGTACCATAGGATGAATTCCTCACTTAATCTCAGATTAGTTTTGATTTTTCTCTATTTGTATACAATGGAGATAAATATTCTTGGTTTGTATTTTCTACTTTGAATTATAAGTTTCTGGAGGCATGTCTTTTACCACACATTCATGTATTCATCTAGTAAGGTTAGCAGTAATAAAAACTTTTTGTGTAAAGTTTAAGAATCATTGAAATCAAAACCAAGTGGGGCAAGCCTGAAGATCATCTAGATCATCATCTGGATGTACAACTAAAATAATTTCTGTTCCTCTGCTTTCAATAGAGAATAACACTGTGACAGTGTTATTGTGTTGGATGTGTTAGATGGCTAATGAAAACTGCACAGAAATTAAAGTTATCCAAGGGAAAGGAAAATTTCAGGTGTTTAATACACTTAATACACTTGGCAAATGAGTAATTTCTGCCTTGCTGTGCTAAAAGAACAAAATTGTCACATTTGTGATGATGCTACAGAAATAAAGGACTAAAAGTGCATGCCAGTTCTGAAGAAGTTGAGAGGCAAGAGAGAAGAGACGTAGACTAACACACATCCATGAATCTAACCCCTAACTGCATGCAATATTTTAGAACAAATTTTGACTGTGAGCAGAATTAAAGACATGGGAAAATGCGTCAAGAGTTTACCAAAAGGGTATTATAGCTATCTCTGACAAGAGGGCGAATCTTACCAGCTAATGAAAAAAATACAACTAGTTTGTGACTCTAGGACAGGCTTCCATACTGTGTCCCAAAGGAAATTGATAGTTCTGCTGGAAAAGGGATTCTGACTAGACAAAAATGTGATTACAGAGCTGGCTAATGGGGACTGTCAGGCTGAAAGATAGTTTGTAGTCAGGGTTCTTTTGGACAATACTCATCTTAGTTTCAGTTAGTGCCATATGGAAAAGACAGAAGCATGCTAATGACATTTGCTAATGATTAAGGAGAATTAATCAGAGGAAGACGGGAAGAAGGGGTTGGTGTAATAGGAATTGAATAGAATGTAGTGGTACACAATGCAGGGTCATGTGCTTACAAAACCTTTTTAGTACAGTGGGGACTTCCATTCCACTTGCATTTGCACCTGGGGAGGACAAAGAAAAAGAGGAACCCTATCTTAATAGTCAATGATTATCAGCCACCAATTTGATATGACCTCAATAATGTGACTCAGGATATACCAGACATTTACAGTACAGAAAGGAGAGCATTTATTTCACTGCACAAGACATCTGGAGTAAATTATATAAACAAAAAATGGGATGATAAAAAGAATTGCAAGCCTGTCCTTAATGACAGGAGATTTTGAGCTTGGCTTGTATTACTTAGCAAAATAAATGTCAAGAGGAGATGACAGTGGGCCCTATAAATATATCAGGAATGCAAACATCAGAGGGTAAGAGTTATTTTAAGAGGAAAAATAATTTGGCAAAAGAACAAGTAGGTATAACTTGTCAATAAATAATTTTGGGCTATAAATTAGGCAGTCTGTAATCTTCAGAGAGAAGCTTTCAGAACAAAGAGGAAGAGACTGACAGGTATCTAAATGCGTCTGATGTGATTACCTGCAATAGCAGAAAACTGGTTCCTCGGATCAGAAAGCCTTTTCTGGTCCTGCATTTCTAGGTTGTAGCACAATGGAATTTCTATATGTTAATAATGCAAGTGGCAACAGCAGTGAGCTATTAAACAATAGTATTAATCAGGATAACTGGATGTTGCTTGTGACGGGATCTAACCAGGAGGACAGACAAATCTCTTCTTCGTAAGATAAAAACCCAGAGGAAAACATCTCCATCCAGGCTTGGTTTTCAAAGAAATTTACCCCGATTCCTATTCATTTTGGTAGTAGCAATGTAATTAATCAAGACTAACCTGTTTTGTGAAGTTTCTGTGATGGTGAGATCAGAATCAGGTCCAACATCTGTGAACAGGTCCAGAGACTGAGTTGTTATAAGATTTAAAATTTTAAAACATTTTTTATGAAAGCTGAAACATGAATTTTGTCTCCTATAAAGCTTCATGAATGTACAATGTGATTCCTGGATAGAGATCACATCAGCTCCACAGTTATTAATTTACAGGTTTCTCACTGACCTTAGCTCAGCTCTGGGAATGGTGCCAGCACAATTACAGTAACTCTGAGCAGGGCAAACATAAAGCTTCTCTATCTACCCTGAAACTGTGCCAGATCTTTCTCTTGCTCAGTAATGGGAAGATGCATTTTTCTTTGTTTGATTTCAGATAGTTCAGCCTAGGTTGGCCATAACAAGATTATTTCCAGCAAAAGAAGGGAAAGAAGTAGACTACCACAGAGATGGGTACACACACTCCATGGATAACCTTTGGGAAGTGTGTCCCAGGAAGAGGTGTGGGGGAAAACTGAGTCAGGGTGACTTGAGCTAGTTATCTGGAAGATAAATGGCAGAGTCTGGAATAAAATTCAAGGGGCAGAATATTGATTCAGTGTTGTTTTCACTGAATCACATCACCTTCCTGGAGCACGTCAAGGCCCATTGCCTTCCTTCCTGTGAAGATGGGCAGCTGGACTGCAATGACACCAGGTGGAGCTGAGTGAGATCATCACCTTGGAAAATCAGGCCCCTGGTGATTTTCTCTGATGTTAATTGAGCGTCAGACCCTGCAAGAGGGGAGTCAACACATTTCCTGAACTATGGTTTAAGATAGCATTTTCCAAACCGCAGGGTAAATTTAATGTTGCTGCAGAGGAAATGCTGATGCAATCCACCAGCAGCTGCTACTCTCCAAAGTCCTCGCAAAGGTGCAGTATATATGGGAGGTGTGAGAGGGCAAGTGCATGCAAATAGGGCATTTAAAACCCCAGCCTCTTCTACATGGCAGGCAGGACTCCATGTCTTCCCTCCAGGCCTCCAGTCTTCCTGCCCCCAAGCTAAGGACTGCTCCCAGGAAAACACTGGGTACCATCCTGAAAGTAAAGCTGTGAAAAAGCAGGCTTTTCATGTGGGAAAACTAAGGGTGTGATCACATTTCCTATGTGCTCAATTTATGAATCCTACCTCTAGAGTGCGCAAATGTGGATTCCTCCTAAGTGTGAGAGAGAATGGCAAGAGCAACATTCAAATATATTGTGATAAGTCTAAAAGATCAGGCAATGCCTGTGTTCAAATAGGCAAATCTAATTTATGAACAGATGAGTCTGGATGATTGAATTAACCTGATTTAATGGATTACTGCCTCAGTGGAGCTGTGAAAACTGACTGCCTTGTGCTTTAGTTCCTTGCTTTTTAAAACAGATTATCTTAAGGGAAAGCAAACATGTTTGGTTTAGACAGTGGAAAGTCTATTAATGTGGTCAGTTAAGTGGCTCTGCATGGTAACTCATCAAACAGGAGAAGGTTAATCCTGTGCGCTAGCCTGTCTGTGCTTTGGGTGTGCATTTGGCACTGATGGCTCTATGTGATTTTCTGCTGCACAAGAAAATTCCCCCCACAGATCAATGGGTATCCTTTATTTGTATCAAGGTTGAATAATGAAAAAGGAATATGATGATGCTATGGCAATCTCCAACCAGGAAATGGTGAATGAGCAAAGAACAGTGAATTGCCATTCACGGATCTGGACTAGGGTTGTATTCTTGCACCAAAAGAGCTGTCTGATCAACAAAAGTTGAACCACATCCTAGTCTTTCGACCACTCTGGTCTGGAACTTTAGTCTTTTAATCTGTTTCTCATTTTAAAAAAATACAAACCGATTTGGTGAAACCAGCCTTGTTATACACAAGTTGTATTTTCCAGTCCTCAATACATCACAGGAGTGTGGAGTCACCTTTCTGCACGACGGCAGTGTTAATTATCCGTCAGCCCACAAAGAACACTTCAGATGCCTTCAACTCCCCTCCTACTGCCACCCCAAAACCTTCAGCTGTATGGTCACTTGCCACCCAGATCCTGCTGCCTTTCCCATCCCGTTCCTATCCTCCCTGCGGTACCCACCCCTGTTCTCCCGACGGGACTGGTAACATCCCTACTCTTCCCCCTACAGCCATCGCCCTCCACTCCCTCCAGACAGGAAGGGGAGGGGGGGGCGGAGCATCGGGGTGTTAAGGGGGCGGGAGGCGGGGCCTCGGGGGCTGTAGGCGGGGCCTCGTGGCAATGGGCGGGGCTTATTTCGGTGGGCGGGGCCGGGTGAGACTACTTGGTACAGCAGCGCCGCAGCAGCGGTTGCCTGGTGACGGTCGCTGTGTGCCCCAGCCCGGCCGGTAGGTAAGTGCCGGCCTCCCCCTGCCACCAGCAGTCAGCCCCGTGCCGAGGGGCTGGGGTGGGGGGACAGCCTGGAGACGGCTTTGTGAGGGTGGTAGGGACCGGCTGAGGGGTGGCTTCCCTTTGGGAACCCGGTGTTCGCACACGTATGTTTAGGGGTCTTGAAGAAAGGCTCTTGTGGTGAGTGACCATGCTGAGTGATGTGGTACACATCTAGTGCGTCCCAGGGCTTAAGTGCCCTGAGAATCAGTAGATGGAAAGCACCTGAGGGTCTCTGTTTATGTTGGCAATGAATCTGGTAGGTTTAACAGTGTGTTTAGCTTTTTTGCTTTGGTATAGCTCTAAGGAGAAAAGTGCTTATGAGTAAACAGTCCTGGGCCATTGCAAGCTGTAGAAACACCCGTGGGTATTTCATGTTGAGAGAACATGGCTCCTCCATGGTGCCTGCTCAGCTTCCCTGGGATGATGGGAGAGCCTTGCCAGTGCCAAGTTTATAGGCTAAAGAAAAAACTAAAAATAAAAGTTAATAGTTAACTAGGTTAAAATAAAGAAAAAGAAAAAATTATTTCAGAAGGCACTCATTTCTGTGATTGTAGTGTCTCACATCAGGAAGCAGTATTTGAAGTATAGATTAATGCTGGCTATTTATCTTACATTTTTTGTGTCTCAAGTTTATATTTTTCAGAATTACTAGCATAAGTAGTGCTTGGGTATATTTTTGTTTTATTTTAATAGAGCACTCACCCAAGTTCAAAGTAATGAATGTGGGGGAAACAAACATATATAGAATGGAGAGTTACACATAAATTATTGCTGTTTGGGAAAGAGCATTAAACTACCATAGTAGTTCTCTGAAAATATTATCTTGCAGCAAGCGAAAAGACAAAGAGCATTAAAATTTTGAAGAAGAGGAATTGAAAACACTGACAATCCATGTACTGTCTCTCTGGCCATTATCTTGAGTCTTGCATTCAGTTTTGACCACCCTGGTAAATGGCAGGACTGAAACTGTTTCTGTGAAATACAACAAGATAGGAAATGGGAAATGGACAAAATATATGAGACTTTTCAGCTAGGAGAGGAGATGAAAAAGGAGATGGTGCAAAAGAAAGCTATGAATTAATGGATAGCATAGACATGTGGATGAATCCTCCATAATTCTGCCTAACTCCTTTTAACTTCATTTATAATCTTAGCCTCCACAACCTGTGCCATTGTCTTCCAAGATTTAAACAAATATAAAAATGCACTTTCCTCTTTTTAGCAACTGATTTCCAACAAAATTCCTGATGTTTCTTTAGTCAATGGATGACTATTTGTCATGTCTTGAGGCATGACAAATAATTGTTTCCCTATGTATCTGCCCAGCTGGGGAGCACAACACACCTTTTGGCTTGGGAAGTTACCCAGCAGCTGATTGCTAGAAATTTAAACAGTGTGTCAGGGGAAGTGTCACTTTTGACTACTTCTGATCCTGTTTTTAAGCATCTGTTTCTGATTACAGTAGCTAGCTGGACATCTGCCTTGATCTAGGAGGACAGTTATAATTCAACCTCATTAGTAGCCTATATTGAATTTGCAAAGTTATTTTTCTGCTCTTGCTAAAATTTTGGGAGTATTTGTGCCATCTTCCACTGTTTAGTATTTTCCTATGAGTTCAGCTAGAATTAATCTCTTTTTGTACAATGTATCCCATGTGAGCAACACATTGGAAATTGGAAACATCTCAGTGTTGAAAATGGTTCTTCAAATGGATTTGTAGGCCATGGCATCTCTTGCTTCTATCAGATAATTACCAAATAAAATGGACTGGAAATTGTTTGGGGACAACAGAGCACTTTGAAACTCAAAAATGCCATATATGATGCATTTTCATCCTGTGCAGAAGTCTGGATTTCAAATGGCTCATAAAAGCAGTTCAGTAGTAGCTGGGAAAAAAATGGGTTTCACTGTCCTTTTCTTAGCTGGAATCTGGCAATGCTTCTAAATGGTGGGTACTAAAAATGCTTTAAAGACCAAAACCATGGTTTTAATTCTCTGCAGCTTTGGACTGCCACTTAGCTCTGAGTCCATGGGTTAGAGTGGCCTGTGAATGAGCAGCCAGCACTATTGGGAGCACCTGTGCAGGGAGACAGTCTCTCAGAAAACTTTGCTGCACTGTCATATTATCCTAATGAATGGAGAGAGCCTGCAAGATCTTTGGGCATGTGGGAGACCAGGGGGAAGGTGCTGGAGAGAGACCAGTGTACAGGTGATTTATCCAGCTTCTTCATGACAAGATGGGACAGTGTCAACTGATGTGAAAGCCTCTTGCTGCTGGTAGAGAGTAAGGCCGGGTCAGAAGCAGTGTTTGTGCAGGGTGAGCAGAGTTTACATGTGACAGGAAAGGATAATTAGTGCAACACTAAAGCAAAATGAAGTTTGCAGTGTGAGAGAGAGAACTTCTTTTATTTGTCCATCTTTGCAAGAATTGACCCTGCCTTGTATATATAGTATTTTTAAAGTGTGTGAAATCTTGAGTCTACGTGGGACATACTAACTTATTCTTTGGCTCTCATCACTTACAGAAGATTAATCTCAAACATTTTGTGCCATGTGGCCACGAGTGGAATATGGTACAATCTACGGAAATCAGTTGAAAAATTAGTTTATTCATTTGCAAAAGCTTTGTTCAGTAAGAAGGTACCTTTACACTGATACCAGAATAGATCTAAAGGCCTCACTCACAAGCATTAACCCAGGGGAGTTATTGCTTGGGTGATGAATTAGCCCTGAGCCACTCAAATCTTGATTAATTTTTTTTTTTATTCCCCCCTAAAATATTATTTCATCATTCTGCTTCTTACTGTTTAAATATACACATTGCAGGCTATGTGCTGAGACAGTATTGATTATTTTTCCAGATGTTAAATATGCATCATAAATGGAGAGATCCCTGAAGGTAACTTTTCTTTTAACACACTCAGACTTGCATAGAGTGGTTGTATGATGTGCAGTGCACATCTTGGGCATGTGGGCAGGCTGACTGCATTTTTTATTTTTTTTTTCAGCAGCAGCTCAGAAATAATATGCTGGGATTCATATTTTCAACTCTTCTCAGTTAAATTTGGGCAAAGTTTACTGATGTGTGAGCCTTGACCTATGGGACTTCATGTAACATGGCTGATGAAGAGCGAAGAGATCTACCTGCTTGTCACCACCTCTTGCATAGGTGTTGTGGTGAAAGAATACACATCTGGAGGAGGCTGTTGGGAATGCTTTTAATAATACTTTACATTATACCAGTGGTCTTGGGTGTTAGACACATGATTAACTTCATATTTGGTTCATCCCTCTACTTGTTCTGCCCAAAGTTCCTCACATGAATGAGTCTTTCAGGATGGGGACCTAAATCCTATGATATGGACTTAGATTTACATTTTGAGCTTGGAAAGTATAGATGCCTGCCCATGACATGAAGAGGAATTTGGATGCCTTAAAATTTGTCTTGTTTTCTTAAGTGACTGATCTTAAAGATACTAACTCTGCAAACGCTGACTTTGTTCATGTCCTTCCTTGATGTGTACAGTAACATGAGAGCATCTGCAATTTAAGTAGTTGCTGAATTAGGCCTTTTGAATACAAGAAAGGTAAATGAATGACCTGGCTGATGTTTTAGAAGAAAAAAATAGTTGCTTGGGTTATATCCAGTAGATATTAAGATAACCTGTGAAGTATTAAACATGAAATCAAATCTTAATTCAGCCTGGCAGGATGCACTTGTACATTCTGTACATTCTGTCTTCTGAAATAAGACTACAATATCATATGTAAGGCCCTAAACTAAGGATATTAAGCATTTCCTGATAAAAGACTTCATTAAGCTGGTGCTGTGGTTTAAATTAACATCTCTACCTTGGGAATAGTTTAAAAGAATAGCATTATAGTTGAGTACTTTTTATTCTAACAAAGCTGAAACTGTAATGTTGGAATTGCCTAAACTAATTATTTTCCCTGATCTTCTGCTCCAGTGACATCTACATTTAAGGCAGGATCTATGTCTGTGACAAGCACAGGTATGCTGGTTCCTGTGTCCCTTCACATTAGCTATCTGTGATAGGATCCCTATGTAAGGACAGTAGGATTTTAAACAGAGCATCCTTGTTTCTCCCTCGCTTAACATGCTGCATTAAAACTTGTGGTCATAAAGAACCAAATTTAGCTTCCTGATCCCTGGCTAGCCTGCCTAAGTTAAAGCAGCAGGAGACTTATTCTTATCTCTCCCACTAACTGAAATGAGAAGATCATTTGGCAGCCTTCTAGCAGTGAACACAGGCACCTTGGAGCTCTGGTTTTCCATAAGCCCTGCTGTTCACCAGCTATCCCCCAATTTACCCCCTACTTTGCTTTCCTTAGGCTGATTGTAGGAAGGAGTGGGTGCAGACAGCAGAAGAGCCATTTGGGGTATTTTTTTGCAGTAGGAAGTTCATCTATATAAGAAAAAGAAAATCATCTCAGTCTGTAGCATCTTGTAGTTTCAGCAAAGGTTTCAGATAATCCATGCTTATTCATAGCTGCTGTCTGTAAACTGCACTGCAGAGAGTACCAATGAATGTTTGTAGGCAGGCAGAAATTGCCACTGATCCCCTCACACCACAGGACTCTAAGAACCAAGTACAATTATTTGGACACTGGTCTGTTATTTTGTTGACACCCAATAGCACATAAAATAGAGGGATCTGCTTTTTACCCTGCTGTTGAACAGCATTTGACAAGATAGCTTCAAAATTATTTAGTTTAAAGGCATATCCAGCACACATGATAGTTTCTCATCACCTTACAACCTCCTCAGCAAGATTTGGGAAAGTATTATATATTCTGCTTTTTTAATGCATGTAATTTGTAGGTAAATGAAGGAGAAATGGCTGGCATTTAAATACATTGCCTTTTTATTTATTACTGTTATGTTTTTTCAAGATTATGAAACACCTTTTATTTCAAGCATGTTGGCTCAAACCTAGTCTGGGTTTGTAGCATGCGTTTTCTTCTCTGGGATCATGGCTGCTTTAGTTCCCAAGAATTTTCACCTAGGACTGTGAGGGACATAGTTCTCAAGGCTCACCTGTCATGGTCATGGCAACTGTAGAGTAGGATTTATATGTAGTACCAAGGGACTTTCTGGCACTTAAATAACAAGAAGACAATTTGGTACACTTGCTTTATATTTGCAAATTTGGGTGCTTAAACTAAAGGCTCAAATTGACTGAACTGTTAAGTAAACCAAACATTGTAAGAATTTGAGTCATTCACTGTCTTTGAAGTCAGTGAATTTTTTATTAAACAGGATAGTGATATCATGATATTTCAGCATTCTTGTAAAAGCTGGTTTTTCTTTAGTGGGGCACACAAGTGGAATACTTATATATGCTCTTTATAGTGTTTACATGATCCTTTGATATTAAAGTAGTGTTACTAAGGTAGTCATTACATCCTTCTGCTTAACAAAACCAGAAGATTATAACAAGATTTTTTTTGTCCTATACAGAAAAAATTCACATTGGTATCAGGTCAGATGTTTTATTTTTCAACTTTTTGGAAATTACACCTGCTAAAATAGATCGATGTGTTGCAGGATGCTTTGTATTACATAAATGTAGCAGGAACTGGTTTTGCCATTAGGGGTGGATTATTTTAACAGTAGTTTCCTGATGACATCATAGTAAATTCCAGCTGCCCAAACAGTTATTTTCCAGAAGAGGTTATCTGTAGTGCACTTGCACAAGATTACACTTAAAAGGGCACTCATAGTTCCCTTGGGACTTATAAACCAAACCTTTTGTTAAATCCTTAGTCAACACAGAATTCTTTGTTTTCCTTCTGTGGCAGTAGTAACAGTATGGACACTACTGTAATTGTGATTCTGGATTAAAAAAATAAAAATTACATTATTCAGGGCAAGAGAAATGGAAGTCTGCAGTGCAAGCTTCTTGTCATGAAGGAAGAGGTAGTACAATGGCTCTCAGATGTTTTTTTCCTAGATAATTTTTAGGCTGGTGACAAAGCTAAGGGCATACAGACTGCGGTACCCTACCTGAACTGACAATCCTCCCTGTCCACTGAAGCTTTTTGAAGGCATGGGAAGCCATAGAGCTAGAGGAGGCTGGTTGAGAAGCTGGCCTGAGGGAGTAGAGATTCATTCTTGTATGGCATATTAATACATAGAGCCATATGTCTTTTCCCATAGTAAATCTAGACTGATAACAGCAACAAACCAAACAACAGTAGTTGTTGTTTTTATTTTTAAATGGCAATGTATTCGCTTGGACAAGCTTTTTAGGTAATGTCTTGGCTACATTAGAAATTATCATGCCTCGTCACACTACTCAGAGGGTCTTTCCCAGACTTAAGAAACCATAATTAATATGAAGTCCAACATTTCCAGCAATTGCTGTATTTGAAATGTATATTAATACATATTTAATGAGAATACATGATCCCATCATTGACTCTTTGATAAATCTTGTAGCAGGAAAAGAAAACCTTGGAATTTTACCTGTTTGTTGGTCCCTAAGAACATCAAATGACTATGCTCTGCCACTTTCTGTCTAGCAAATTACAGTATTCTGCAGGATTTTGAATAACATGTTCCAAGGATCATATAATTTTGATAATAATTTTTATTAGCTGTATTACTCTATATATGTTGACAATGTTGCACAGTTTTTGATGAATTTTCACAATATGTATGTGAATTGAATAGCTTATCATCATCATCATCACACTTGCTTTGGGAAGGAGAGTGGCAGTGGTGGGGAAAGTTGGCGGATTAACTGTTTGTAGAATTCAAGACACTGATTAGCTGCTTCTAGTTATCCACATGTGCAAGAGGCTGCCAAGTCTAGACCTGTGATACAAAGCCTGCAAAATCTAATTTGTTGATTTCTTTATTTTATTCTTGTCAATGTTCACATGCAGGACAAAACACCATGGTTTTTTAATCCATTTTCTTTCCTGACGCTCTCATATACTCACTGATATTACTTTGCTCTCCCATTGAATTTATTGAAGGTTTTTGTTAGGTGCAGTTAGCTTCCATCCTTGTTGGTCTTACGAAGTCTTTCAGCAATCACCTGCATTACCATTGAGAGTACAGATCCAACATATATCCTATGTGACTGTGGAGTAAATCTTCAGTTTCATGACTTCTCAGACCTCATTAGTGACAATGAAGTCTTTCCAGTCCCTGTAAACTGTCCCACTGAAGCTGATATTAGTTTGGATCAGTGGTTGCTTGTCCTGGGTATTTGACAGAGCCATAGATTTTTGTCGTGGTTTGACCCCAGCTGGCAATTACATATAATGCAGCTGCTTGCTCACTCACACACACAGTGGGATAAGAATTAGGAAAACTGTTGAGATAAGAACAGTTTAATAACTGAAATAAGGTATAAAATAATAATAATAGTAATGAAAGGGAAATAACAAAGAGAGAGGAAACAAACAACAACCCCCCTCACCAAACAAACAGCAGGGACACCCAGTAGAATTGCTCACCACCCACCGACTGATAGGCTCCTCCTAGCCAACTCCTCCCATTTTATGCACCGAGCATAATGTGCTGTTGTATGGAATATCCCTTTGGCTAGTTTGAGTCAGGTGTCCTGTCTCTGCTTCTTCCCGTCTTCTATGACAGCGCTACAAAAATTATGGACAGGGGTGGAGCAGTTGACATCATCTACCTGGACTTGTGCAAAGCGTTCAACACTGTCCCACACAACATCCTTGTCTCTAAACTGGAGAGACATCAATTTGATAGGTGGACCTCTTGGTGGATAAAGAACTGGCTGGATGGGCACATGCAAAGAGTTGTGGTCAACTTTTCAATGTCCGTCTGGAAACCAGTAACGAGTGGTGTCCCGCAGGGATCTGTGTTGGGACCAGTCTTGTTTAACATCTTTGTCGGTGACACGGACAGTGGGATTGAGTGTGCCCTCAGCATGTTTGCCGATGACACCAAGCTGTGTGGTTCGGTTGATTCGCTGGAGGGAAGGAATGCCATCCAGAGGGACCTTGACACTCTTGTGAGGTGGGCAGATGCCAACCTCATGAAGTTTAACCATGCCAAGTGCAAGGTCCTACACCTGGGTCAGAGCAATCCCAGGCACAGCTACAGGTTGGGCAAAAAGGAAATTCAGTGCAGCCCTGCAGAGAAGGACTTGGGGGTGTTGGTTGATGAGAAAATGAACATGAGCCAGCTTCAGTGTGAGCTTGCAGCCCAGAAAGCCAACTGTATCCTGGGCCGCATCAAGAGGAGTGTGACCAGCAGGTCAAGGGAGGTGATCCTGCCCCTCTACTCTGCTCTCATGAGACCTCACTTGGAATATTGTGTTCAGTTCTGGTGTCCTCAACATAAAAGGACATGGAACTGTTGGAACAAGTCCAGAGGAGGGCCATGAGGATGATCAGGGGACTGGAGCACCCCTGTATGAAGACAGGCTGAGAAAGTTGGGGCTGTTCAGCCTGGAGAAGAGAAGGCTGCACGGAGACCTCATAGCAGCCTTCCAGTATCTGAAGGGGCCTATAGGGGTGCTGGTGAGGGACTCTTCATTAGGGACTGTAGTGATAGGACAAGGGGTAATGGGTTGAAACTTAAACAGCAGAGGTTTAGATTGGATATAAGGAAGAAATTCTTTACTGTGAGGGTGGTGAGGTACTGGAATGGGTTGCCCAGGGAGGTTGTGAATGCTCCATCCCTGGCAGTGTTCAAGACCAGGTTGGATGAAGCCTTGGGTGATATGGTTTAGTGTGAGGTGTCCATGCCCATGGCAGGGGGGTTGGAACTGGATGATCTTAAGATCCTTTCCAACCCTAACTATTCTATGATTCTATGATTCTTGTGCCCCTCCTCACTGGCACAGCATAAAAGACTGAAAAGCCTTTGATCAGGTAAGTGCTACTTAGCAGCAACTAAAACATTGGTGTGTTATCCGCATTATTCTCACACTAAATCCAAACACAGCACTGTACCAGCTGTTAGGAAGAAAATTAACCCCATCCCAGCCAAAACCAGGACAACTTCTCATTGCTTCTTGGCATTTTAAGTGAGTGGGTGAGGTGGCTTTACAGGAATTATTTTACCTGTCTCAGAAAGTCAAGTGGACCTGATAAACATGAGCAATCTAAATCCTGTATCTGTAGGGGGATGTGCTAGGCCCCTTTCTTGCTCCCTTACAGTACTGGAGATTTTGGAGGTTTGTGTATTTTTATGTAAGATTAGTACCTTACTACTAGGATTCCTGCACTCTTAGCTTTTCTGTATTCCTCATTTTGAGCATGTTACTTTGATCCATGTTCAGGAAAAGATTCCTCTCCAGATGAAGTTCTAAAATGATGGAAGCATGTGAAAAAAAAATAGTGTTGTTTGCTGACAATAACTCAATTTGATCCCAGATAATTTGTAGTGAAAATACTTTTCTCCTCACTAATCCAACTTTACAATAATTGCAAGCAGCAGATCAATAGTGGGAACTACAGAACTGGAAGTGTTACTCAGATATTAAGCCACAAATTGATCCCTCTGCTGTATCAACACAAGACTGGGGAGTGTTCTGAGGTGTAATAATGATGGACTGAAATAATTTGGTTTTGCTTTTCACAGCCTGAATCTACACAATCCTGCTGTTACCTCGTTATGTTTTGAGCTCACACATTACATCAGTGTTTTCTGACTATTGCTCCAGTTGGCTCCAATAACATACGGGATTAGTTCTGGATAATCACAGTCCTCACTTGAATTAGAAAGAACCACCAGTACTTGCATGGGATCCAGCACAAGTCTTGTGCAACTGTCAAAGTATTCCAGAATTTATATGGCAGATATTCTAATCCAAGTCTATTATTGAAAAAATGATTCCTTTTTAGGAAAATAAAGGCAACACTAGAAGACCTTCATAGCGCATACGATTCTTGAATTGCTTTGGGCAACTGATGACTGTTGTGACTCAGAGTACTGACTAAATCATACTGATCTGCTCTAGAGAAAGTAGAGGAAAATGTCTGAGAAATTATAGAATACTTTGGAAAAATAACAAAAATCTATGGGTTGGTTGTAGTGCTTCTCCCAAAAACTTAAGACACACGGTGTTTATTAGATCTCTTTTCCCTCTTAATGGGCAGAAGTATGAAAGTTGTCCTTATATGACTATAGACATGTTGAGGTTTTAGAAGTTGCAAAGTTCAATGCTCAATTCACTTTATGGTGTTTCTTTTATAAGCCATTGTGAAAGATTGAAAGGAGTAATGTGTCTGAAGAATTTCTTCTTGAATATGTTTTTTAAGCATTGAATGTTGCTGTGGCTCAGACATCGCACATTTGAGAAGTCAACTACTCCTGTAGGAATGCTTGCAGTGACCTGAGAAAAATAGTTGTTGCTTTCTGTGGGTCATCTCTTTCCTAATGAATGAGAAGGAGCATGTGGAGTGTGAGGTTTTGGTTCTTCTCTTCCCAGTGCTAGTAGACCCTGCAGGGAGAGGTATGGTGGCTCAGTAATTTTTTGTTGTTACTCTTCTTCAGATAAGGGCTGCCTTTTTTCTGATAGTACAGAGTCTTTTGAATTTCTTTCGTTAGTGCAAAATTGAAGACTTCTGATTGGACATGAGTAGTCAGAGCAAGAAGTCTCTTTGGCGTAAACCCCTCACCTGCTAACCATTCAGTCTTCTCAAGTAGAGATGACTAGCTGACCAGTCAGACCTTCTATTTTACCTAACAGAATTCACTCCTGCATTTAACTATAAGGGGGAAGGAAGGTGGCAATTCTCAGGGTCTGGCCACCACTGAAGCCCTGTCAGCCAATTATGATTAGCTTGATTATTTAATTACTTTTCCAGCATGAAGAAAAAGTATCGCTTCACAGTGGAGAACAGAGGAAAACTGCAGGTGTCCCTTCAGCAGAGTGAAAAAGGCTTTTCTCTAGTCTAGCCTGTTGTTGTTACAGCAGTGTTTCCAGCTGTGATACTTCCTTGCTGCCAAGTAGTAGTAAATAGCTATATAAATCATAGTAATGCTTGTACCATTTGGGTGCAGCTGATTTGCTTTTGGACTCTTAACGGGTGTACATATGCTTAGTCTCATATTTCAAAGTTAATTGTTCATATTTCTGTGAAAGTAATAGCTTTGGGAGTTGACGATTGAGCACTTCTGAACTGCTTCATCTTCAACTTTGTATTTAATTCTCACTTTAAGCATACACAGTTTTGTTTGAATTGTATTTTAATTTTATTTTCTCCAAGACTCTCTTCAGAACTCGAAGTCAGTAGCCCTGACCCAGAGGGCAGCCAGTAACAGTGCAGGTATGTTTAATTTAGGACAGCAAATAGAGACTGCTGCTGTCCATGCTACCTACAGGCAGGGCTGGAAACTGCAGAGAAGTGGTGACATGTCTTGGTGCTGGCACTTGCAGTCTAGAGCCTGGCAGAGTTTTGCTGCGTGCTATTTCCAGAGAAGACTGGAAAGAACTAGTGTCCTGGTTTGCTTGTTCTTTACTGCCTTCTTTGTAGAGAGCCATAGGTATGCCTGACTTTTTGTGTAACTGCAAATGATACCTTGCTGTAGAATCTTACACTCTAAGCTGAATGAGAGGTAGGACTACAACAGTTCTTGAAGGTAAAGAAAAGAAAGGATAAATGTTACAAAATGGATTGGGTTCTTTCTGATTAAAGAAACCTGTATCTCCATGACCATTTTCTGACTTGCAGTTGGAGTCAAAATAGATTTTGCTGAAGCGAAAATAATAAATACAGGAAAAAAAACAGACCACATGTTATTCTTTTATTCAGAGCATACTGAGATGGACCTGACATGGAATACTGGCAGAGTTTCTCATCCAGACTCAGCTGCAGACCAGGTGACTGATTTGAGTTGGCGAGGCAACCTAAATCTCAGTCCACTGATTAAAGATGATGGAGAGCTACTTGTGGATGAATACCTTTCCCCCAGGAAACTGGTGAGTAGACATCCAGCTTTTTAATGAAGTAGAAGAGGCAAACTGGCATATACAGAGCTGTGTTAACTTTCCAGCTGCCTTTGTGATGATTGCAGATTGTTGCATATCTGACAGTTAGACTTCTGCATAAAGTAGATTCTGTCTTATGGAAATTTATCAAATGCTTGTCCTCCTTTCACCTTGTTTCATATAAAAAGTACTCCCAGCATGAATGCTGCTGTCCTTATTGTTAGGTTTCTTGAAGCAGCATGAAGAAAAGTAAGGGTAGCATAATTATAATTTAAACAGATCTCATTAATGCCACCTGAAGTACCTTGAATCTTACCATCAGAAAAAGCCTTTTGCGTTAACCTTGTTCTAGAGATTGGAAATGTAACTTTAAAAGCACAACTTTTTTCTGAATTAGTGAAATCTTCTGTCCTCCTAAGAAACCAATTAAAATATTCTGTAAGTGCTGGAAGTACTTTCTATATATATCAAAGTGTGTGAAATTTCAAAGCACTTTTGAAAGCCCTGTTCCTTTTTGACAGGAGGGAGATGATTTTGGCATGCAGCCTGTTGAAAGAGAATAACATGCTGCAATCTTCATGAAGGAATTCAGTTTGCAAAATACTTGCGAAGGAATACTTGGTTGTATATTGTGCTTTATTTGCTCAGGAGTAATTAAGGATTAAATCCTTTGGGATGAGTAGGGGCTGGGAAAATAACCTCATTTATTCTTGCTAAAGGAAGGAAGATGTGAGAGCAGCTTTCTGTGTTGAGGAATTGTGTAGAGCTTAGTGAGGAAGAGCTAGGGCCAAGCCTGTGGTTCAGATGTTCCCAGCAGGCAGAATGATGATCACTGTAACCACAGTCCTCTGTGTATCCATTGCACCAGTGGAGAGACACTAGCTTCTGCAGGGGGCACGTTCCAGGTGCAATTTTACACCACTCCCTGACTAGATACCAGCCACAATTTTAACTGTGTGCTGTAGATTAGACAGCAGGTTATTCTCAGAACTACTCTTAGCAGCTAAGTTTTCCAGTGTTTATAAGATAGTTGGAGATGTAAAAGTCATTTTCTGTAGAATGTCTATTTAAAGCATTCTGAGGAAATTTGATATATGATCTTATGGTCTATGCCTTTCATTTTTCTTTGGCACATATGAACCTCTGATAGCTTCTTTGTCTTTTGCTAAAATCTGGCATATAGTTTGGCCAGTCTAATGTGTTTGTGGCCTATAATACCCTGTATAAATCCAATGGGAAGCTCTCAGATTAGTTTGTTTTCTTGGGGCATGAACCAAAGTCCATTAGAGTAACCAAAAGAGCTGCCCTCTGACTTCAATAATCTCTGAACTAAATCCTTATAAAGTTCTTCCATAGGCATGAAATTCTTCTTCAAAGGCTCTGCTGCTTTTAGTTCACAGTAAGTTGTAAGTGTGCATAGGGCATTATTACCTGCATCCTATGATGTTGTAGTTCATTATTTAATAATATTCCTTAAAATGCAGATCAGAAGTTAAATTCTCCCATAATTATAGGCCGTTTTTTAAAACAGGAAAGAAATCTTTATTATTCATAAGTACCCTCTTGGAATTAATCAAACCTTGCTTCTTTAAGGATTGTGTACATTAACATTTGTGTGGAATTCCATTTCAAAAAGTCTTTTAAATGGATGTTAACTATCCTATCTATTTTTCTGGACAGAGCTACTTGCTGGCCCTGGAACCCAACATTTGTGTTGGCACAGTGGGGATACTTCCTGCTCAGAGGAAAAATTATATGACATTGTCAAGGAAACCTGTCAAGGAAACCTTTACAATTTTTACAGCTTATTGTAATAACTTATCCAATATCTCTATTCTTTGACCTTTATGTTGATCAAATGGAAACCGCTGCTTCCATAAATTCCAGAGGAACTGGATTTGCAAATGTAGAAATAGAGACACTGTTCAAACATTTAATCAGAAACAAGTTTTCACATGCATATTTATTAAGGAACCACATGCCATTGGTAACCAAATGGTTTGAAAGATTGTTTTGCTTAAATCAATAGACTTGCAATATCTTCTTGATTGTCTTTTAGTTGTGAGTATTTTAGGAGTTATTGATTGTATTTACTTAAGTGCTCTGAGAAGGAAATTAACATTTTTGAAATACAAGCTCATTAACCTAAGATTCTTTTACATTCAAATAAGGACATAGGCCCCAGTTCTGCAGTGTTGTGTAGGCAGATATCTAGATACCTAATAGAGGTTCCCGAGGAATGTTTTTGTCCTGAGGTTTACTTCTTGTCCTTGCAGTGTTCTGTCTTGTACCAGTTCATTTTAACCTCGGGGAGGCTAGAAGGTCTAGCTGTGCAGAATCTGTGAAGACTGGGCACCTTGAATTGCAGCTTGTGGCCTCATCTCTACCTGCACATTTTACTAATTTTGCCCTTTTTTCCAGGGATATGGCAGTCTATTTAGTAGTGAAAACATTAGCAGTCCTCATTATTAAGTTCTCTGTAAAAACTATGATACTTGTATTCCTTCTTTTGACTTTTCCCATTTGCCAGGTTGTTTTCCTCAAAGCAAGGAAAGTTTGGCTCAAACTAATCCTTTTTTTTTTTTTTTTCGCCTCCTTGGATCCTGTTGAACATTAAACAACTCCTACAAAACCATTGATCCCTTTCCCATTCTCTTCTTCTCAGTTGTAGATCCTCACCTCACTTAAATCTTATGCTCACTCACTACAGGCTTTGTGGTATTCTGTGGCCTCATTTCAGCAGAAGGTTTGGTTTAAAGTCCTGTGTGATTCCATATTCCCATAATGTTAATCACATCTTGAGTAGTTTCTTCTTATTGCCGTCTCTCTTGCTGCAATGTCATCTAATGTCCCTTTATATTTGAATACTCTTAATCCAAGCTACAGGTCAAAAGCCTTTGATTGCAAGGGTTGGTGTCATTAGATGTTCTTTTTATTCTTTCTGCTATTATCAATGTCAATTTTCTGTTGTACTGTGTAATCTTCATCTATACAAATAGGCATTCTTGCTTTTCCATTTGTACACAGCCAGTTAATATTTCCAGCTCCCTGCTCTGCCTGTACTTGTTTAGTGCACTCATGTTGTTGACAAATGATGCAGGATACCAGAGTAAGCAAATTCACCATTCTCCCTTTATTCTGGAAACTGGCTATTAATGTGCAATACATTGCAGATAATTTTTAACTTTGTTAGGCCTGTGGCATGGACTCCTCATTAAGTGTGGAGGAGCTGAAGTTAAGGGTTTCACCTGTCTTGAATCAGATTCTTTTTGTTCTATTAACCCCATCTCCTTCCTACCATTTGCAAAGGATCTTTTCCTGGCTTCCACAAAAAGCATTCCAATTCTCAGAACCAACTAATTTTACAAGGTCAAATGATCTTCCAGATATTGTGATGTTATCAAAACTAATCACATTTGTGTGCGATCTTTAGCGAAGAAAGGAAGTAGTATTCTGATTTCACTATTTGTTGATCCTGTTCCAATTAATCATGTTTTCTAAACTCATGAACACGTGTTCGGAAGTGGTGTTTAGTTCTGTTGCTCAGGAGGTTAGGGTGTATTTCATATGGTATGCACTCATCCTCAGGGGGACAAGAAAATCCTGGAGGGTCCTGGAACAACAGACTGGATTCCTGCTGAAATGACTCAGTCGTTTCCTTTTTTCCTTTGCAGAAAGTTTTCCTCTTAGTTTTAAGCTAAATGGATTTGAGGGGGAAAAAGAAAGTTAATCATGGAAGCAAGTGCAAAATCGTGTTAAATGAAGTGGAGTCAAGATTTGGATCTGCTCAATAATGTATTAGAATTATTAGAATTGTATAATCATTTAAAAAATAAAACTGAAAAGATTTGAAGGGACCTCTGGAGGTATTCCAGTTCAGTCTTCTGCTCAAAGCACAGCTAACAAGTTTCAAGGTTAGATCAGATTGGTCAGGGCAGCAGATAGTAATAAACATAATACTGGGAACAGGAAAAAAATTACAAAGCCTCATTTAGTTTCAGAGCTTTTATTTTTTTAGGCTCTTGTACTAACACAAATGCCTTTACTATAGTTAAAGCTTGTAGTTGTTATATTAGTGTTCATCCTGCTACTTAGATATCAGATGTTTTATGTTCAAATTGTCACATCAGAAATCTTTATATGTATACACACACATTTGCATGCCTTTATATGAAAAACCCAGATTTTCATTTGCATACAGTCACAGCTGCTTAGCTAACATGAAATAGCAGATTAGTCTTGAGTTTTACATGTTCAGTAACACAGCACTGAGCACTGATTGTAGCTACTTATGCACCTAATTGCTAGATAGGAAAAAAAGAATTAACATCAGGTATGGCTTTTTTAATATGTATGGAAGGGAAAGTAAATCTTTAAAAGAAATTTAGAGCAAAAATTGATGCCAGAATATTTACTATCCTGTCCACTCCTCACCTGTGTGTTAATTCAGCACGCTGTTGAAACTGAGTTTGATTCCTCCTACCAAAACAATACAGGCTATTTCTGGGAGATCAGCAAATAGTTTTGGTGATCACATATAGTTTCTGGTGCCCCATGTGCCCACTGAGGTTTATGACAGTTAAGAGAACTCTCAGCAACTTTCAACATCAGATCCTTAATGCTGGTTTAAAAATAGGTGTCAGTGCTGTGGGTCCCCAGCATGAGTCAGTGAGGAGCTGAACTGGAAATGGCAAGACTGCGTAGGGGCCCATCCATGCAGATCTGTTGGTGTAACTTGGGGGCTTTAGCATAAGGACATCTTTGATAATGTATCCACCGCTTAAATTTCATAATTATTGCCCTCATCTGCAATTTTCATACAAGCCAAGAAGATTTCTTTATCACAGACTGAACACCTAGTTAATCTCTTCATCTGAGCTGCAAGAAGAATGTATTCGCATGTATATGCAGAAAATAGTGAAATATAGCTAAATATTGTAACTATGGGCATCTGCAGCATTTAACCATTTTGAAAAGAAGACTGCATGTGGGACCACAGGGAAGTTCTGCTCCCTCTCATTGAAAATCCCTTACTTAGAATCACTTAAAACCTTGTGAACATCCTTGTAATTTTCTTGTTAGAAGCAATATTTTGTCATACTTTCAGCAACCTTAGGGGTTTTGTGCAGGGAGAGATCAGAATTCAAAATAAATTTCCTGCAAAAAGCAATGAACACATGAATGGACATGACTCTAGTATTTGCATACAGGTGTAGTATTAAAAGAAAATAAGCTCACCACTCAGGAATTCCTGTCTTAGCCAAATTAACCAGGATCAACAAAATAAACGCACAGCTGGAAATGCTTCTCTGACAGCTGCACACCACACGTACTTCAGTAACCTATCCACTTTTCTTGGAGTATGTGAAAAATCTAGGAAGAGGGAACAGAACAGTTGTGTACACCAGCTTTAACTGAACAGATATTATTTACCAATTAATGAATTTACAGACAGTTGCAAGTGGAACTTGAACTGGGTTTCCCAGCATCTCCAGGTGACTGTTCTGCCAGTTGGGAAGCTTTGCAAGCACACAAGTATTTTTCACTTGCTATTCTTTACAGAATACTTACTGGCTTTTCTTGTCAGTCAGAGGAAAAGCTTTCCAAACTAGTGCACAGTCTCCTCTGAGATGTTGGCCAGACATTTTGCACGGTGGGAACGATTTGTGAGCCGTCGTGGAGTTGCTTTTTAAATTACTGGCGAAATTATTTACCAAGATGTTCTTCATGATCTCCTGTGAAATAGTTTTACTCCTTATATTTTTGCACCTCCTTTAAAACAGGAGAACTTTATCTGTTCTTGCTTTACTTATCATGTGTTCGTCTTCAAGGAATTGTGCAGTGCTTTACCATGGAAATTTATTTTCTGGAATAAACAAATTTAAGGTGAAGTATAATGCTTGCTGTCAGGCCACATTCTTGAACATCATGTGCCAGAAAGGATTTGATGTTTGATTCTTCAGAAAACATCGTCCTTCTCTATCTGATACCCACCTTGCCTTGCAGGCAGTAGATGGGCGGCAAGCAGAATTGTCTTTGAACACCAACAATCAAACTGGAATTATAATTATTTTTCTTCAAAGTATCTTTTTGCTGTAAAATAACTCTGACTATATCCAATTCTTTGCCTAGAACAGATCCTTGGTACATTTTGTCTGCTCTACATTGAGGCTGAGCAGCTGTTCACAGGCAAAGAAATCCCTAGATGGCACAGCACCTTCATGTGTGTAGCATTCCTTGGGGACAGGCAGAGAGACATTCTGTTCCTGGCTGTCAAAACAGCCCTTTGAACTGTGGGCAGGCAGTCATTACCTGAAGTCACAGTGGGATACCTCTGAATTAGTGCAGCAGCCTGCCCTAGGCCTGGCATGACACTAGGAATGAAAAGATTTAGAGCACCTTAGCATCACTTCAACCTTTGTGGTGCCAGGTATCTCTGTATCCAAGCTGATGATCCCTTCAGTGTCTTTGGAGATTTTTATGTTTTATTTCTTTCTTTATTTATTTTTCCCTTTTACTACTCAATAGCAATAAAATTATTCCTAAATATCCCTGCTTCCAAATTTTGGTGAAGGTTCCTGTGCTTTGGCATTAAACAACGGCATAAAAAGGAGAGCCTGCTAAATGTGTCATCTTTGTTTAAATATTTCCACATCCTTCCCTAAATCTCCCTCATTCCTGGTGCCATAATTTTAGCTGTGATACAAGACATGTCACACTTCCAGCTGCACCAGTATGCCAAGAAAGGTGTCTGGGCAGTAGGAGTGTCCTAATTATCTTCCAAAGGAACCATTCACCACAAAACATCCTCTTGAGCTGCTGCCCTGGCCTTTTGCTTGCTAACTAGCTAGTAGTCAACACCTGGGATCTCTGTGCTTGTAGTGCCTTTCAGTGAGCTCGTGCCCAAGAGCATTTCTTGTTTCCTTCATGTAGTCTGATAGCTTTTGCATCCCACAGCAAATCGGTTCCAAGCTTTCCAACCATCTCCTCAGCATCAGCAGATGGAAGGACAGTGATTTTCACAGAGACTTTTGGAAAAGCAGAACAGGGAATTGGGGACTGAGAGCACATGGAGTCTGGTTAGCGCATGCTTCAAGGCAGCTGTCTATAGTTCAAAGAGTTGGTGATGGCAGCCAATAACCCTTTTCAGCACCAGAGCCACAGCTGTGCCTGTTGCAGTACAAAATGCGGATGTGCTAAGATGTTCATCTCTCAGATGGGAAAAAGTACAAATGATGGATCTGAAAGAAGAAAGGGAGGGCAAAAATTCGCACTAATATCCCTGGTATGAGGAAAACAAATAGGGAACCCTAGAAGAGGAGAGAATATAACTCTATGCGGTTTTTATGCTTAGATTTTGACAGAGGAGGACAACAAGCAGAACTGTGAGAGAAGGCTGTCTAGAATACAGCAGTGGGAGGAGAGCATGCAGGGAACTTGCAGACAGCAGAGCAGAAAGGCAAAGCCAGGAGCTTTTGCCACTCAAAACCTGTATGAGCCTAAGCCTATTATTTGTTCTGAGATCTTCCTATTCTGCCTTCTAATGATGTAGGCTCTTAAGACTGTTTTGACGGGGAAGGGGGAGATATTTTTCAGGAGCAGATTCCTTTCATGACCAAAGCTTGTGTCCAAGTCCAGCAATCCAAGTGGGTGCTTGTGTGCCAGGACATCAGCTAGCTCTCATTTCACACGTACTCTCATGCTATATGACAGACAGTGTCATCTGTTGAAAAGGATTACTGCAAGATATATCTTGCAGTGAGGGATTTTGTGTTTACTTGGGGGGGAGAAAGCAGTCTGTAGTTGATAAGCATGGCTTCTTTGCAGGAACAAACCATTTTTTGTGGTGACTGCATCTGGGGATAGAAAGTAAATTTCTGAATGCCATTGAAGACTCACAGTTTTTTACCTTAGACCTTTGTTTCTCATATTCTAGGGGGAAAGCAGGAAAGTAAGAAGACATCTTAGGTTCAGCCTGCTTAAAATCACAGTTTTTTTAAAAATAAGATTAAAAAGAATTTCAAACACAGTGTTATAAAGGCAATTCAAAAGTAAATGAAGATTTTTGATAATTCTGTTTCTTAGGAGTCCAAGTCAAAACCTTACAAAGGGAGCCAGATTTTCAAGGAGGGATGCTCAGCCTTTTCAAGAAACCATGCCCTTTTAAGCTATCTCATTTACACACAGATTGTGTTTGGTCCTTTGTAAAAGGATGCGGAGCTATCATAGAATCAGGTTAGAAAGGACCTTAAGATCATCTATTTCCAACCCCCCTTACACTCAAACTAGACCATGTCACTCAAGACTCTGTCCAACCTGACCTTGAGCACTGCCGGGGATGGAGCATTTACCACTTCTTTGGGCAGCCTATTCCAGTTCCTCACCACCCTCACAGTAAAAAACTTCTTCCTTATATCTAACCTGAGCTTCACTGTTTAAGTCTGAACCCATTACTCCTTGTCCTATTACTACAGTCCTATCAGGGTGAATGAAGTTGTTGTTGCTTGCATGCAGTAAGCAGGAATGTTACAACTGCCTTTTTTCTCTGCAAAATGAACTGGATGTTCTTGTGGTTATTTTTTCTTCTCCAAACTCATCAACAGAAGTGGTCCTACACATTCCCTTTTAATGAATAATTCCCCCCTCATTAAACAAACTAAAAAATGTTATAACTTATAATAGGAAGAAAACTTGTCTCCTGTATGTGGAGGCTGTTGAATGGCTTCCTGTCTTCATCTTAAATAGAGGGGCAAAAGGCAGGTGACACTACTGACCCATGCTATTGACTTCATTATTGAGGGGGAAACAGTGATGCCAGGGCTAGCCATCTCTTTGAAGTAGGTTTTTTTTAGCCCCACATCCTAATTTCTTTTTCACTGAAAGGTGAGAATGTAGCAATTGTATCACCACACAGAGCATCAACTCTTTCAGGTGATTATTGTAACACAAAAGCCTTGTTTTTCATCTTTCAAGGAGTGTTTCAGGCCCTTCATGAACCACTAACACATCAGGGACAAAATATATGGTTCCCCCCTGATCTGTTTTGGTGAATCCATGCATGGAAGGATCTACTGAGCACTGAAAGATGATGCAAAAGACATGGTGGAACATGTAGCCTGAATAAGGAAAACTGGGGAGAGAGGAGCTCGTTGTAGCAGAAAGGAGCAGGGGATAAGAACAGTGGTAACGCAACATTGCTTCAGCTGCTTGTGGAATTGCAGCCTGGCATCTTAGGACTCTTATAGCCTTGCTATAGTTTTCACTGGCTGTCCTAGAGCTTCCCTCTCTCCTCTGCTTGTTTCTGTCCTCCTGCTAACATCTGCCAAGGCGAAACTTACATGTACACATCAATGCAGACTTTAAGATATTAGGAAAGATCCTGCATTCACACACTCTTGTTTAGTACAGTGTTTGACCATATTACTAACATTTTGCAAAAATAATGGAGTATTTTGGAGGCTTCTGTTTGCATTGCCTAGATATCAAAGGAATTTGCAATTCTTGTAATTAGTGCTGTCTTCCTTCAGAAAAGTGAGATGCTTGTGCTAAAATCATGTGTCTTTTTCATGGTTTTGGGTTAAAAGGCTAAACAATGTGTTTTGTTGAGTGTTACTACCTAGTATCTTTTTGATTACAGGTGACAGAGTAATTCATTTGCTGAGGATTAGTACGAGACTTCTGCAAATCTTAAAGCATGGACATAGAGTTTAAATGAAGTTAGGCATGTAGGTCTATTGATTCGCAGCTTGGATGATCCTCAGCTTTGACTCAAAGAGACTAGAATAATTTGGAGCTATGAGGAAGAAATATCTTTGGATACTAAATTTATTTCAATGTGATTGCACATCTAGCCATTTTGGCCTGGAGTATATGTTGACAAAGCACTGGTTGAAAGCCTTTCTACACCTTTTTACTTCTCATCTGGTTTATTGCATGTCATCTGGTTTATTGCAATGAAAGTTTACATATATTTCTGCTTATCTTTACAGAAAATTTTGATAGGGGTAGATGATCTGCAGCAAGTGAATGCCCTAGAAATGCGAGTAGATACAAGAGAGAACAGCTTGGGGAACTTTGGTAAGCAAACACTTTATCTTCTGCTCACTGTCTCAAATTTTCCTTTATTGTGTCTTGAAGCATGACTGGGGACTCAGAAACTAACAACCACTGCAAAGTACTTTCCTGCTCAAGAGCTCTTGAAACATAGTCTCCCTGGAACCTCTCATTCCTTGATCTCTGTTTTCTGTGAAGCTATAAACAGGATGAAAACTATGGCAGTGGGATGAGTAATGCCGTTTCTGTCTAAAGAAAATTAGTTTAAACACGTTCCTCTTGAATGACATGCTTCCAGGCCCTAAATGAGCATTTATTGATTACCTTGCCCTCTAAGTACTTGGCATTACTCTAATAAAGCAGTAGCCAAAGTTCAGCTTCTCTCCACTGTAAGGTTTTCCTGTGGGTGGGAAATCACTAGTGGTATCAGGATACTCATGCAGGCAGCAGCCTGTCTTTGCATCCTGTACTACCTCATCAGGCTGTGCTGGATGATGTGATGGAGGAAGGTCCTATAGATATGTCATTTTGATGAGTCCTAAACAGCCCTAATGCTTGCCCTTAGTTTCTATGTTGTCATCACTGCACTGGGGAAGTTAAGAAGTACTAAAGGAATTCCCTCTATAGTATAGTTAACAGTGAGAATATGAAACCTTCCTTTTTCCCACTACTGGCAGTCATTTTCTCTCATGTGGATGTCCATCACAACCAAGTCTTCTGCAACCAAGCCTACTGCAGGGTAACATTTTCTGTGCCAAAAGGAGTCACATCCCCAAAAGTGGGTGCTGGTATTTTCAGCCAAGCAGTTAATTTTTATATGCAAAGGACTACAATGTAACAGCCAATTAGCTTTAGTGGATTGATTGATGTCTATTTGTCAAGAATGGTGAAGCAAGTACAGTGAAGGGTTTTTTTGTCTTGAATTATATAACCGCTTTGTATTGGTTATTCCGTTTATTTTGTAAATAGTTCTCTTTATGATAGGCACTTGATAATTTAAGGTAAATTACATGCATTTCAGAAATCATAATCTATTCAGTCATGTTTCCTCCGCTTGATAAGAAAATCTGATTACGCCTTTTCTATAATGCTTGAAAGTGCTGCTCCCATTCCAATGCCATTTCATGTGAGCTGTGACAAGCAAGCAAAATATTTCACTTTTTCCACTCTGTACTTCCCTTTCCTTTCCATTACTGGAAATAAATCCTTTTCTGCTCCCTGTGGTTAGGCTTTTGCAACTTTTACAGAATGTGGAGAGCTATCCCCATATTGCAGACAATTTCCATCTTGTTTATATCCCACCATCTGCACCAAGACTTGGCCCATGAGAGCTATAAAACCCAGCAGCTGCAGGTGCCCACTGCTGTTGAGAATAACAGAATGTCAAGACCGAAAAAATTTCTTTTTTTCACCAGACAGCTGATTTTTGGGTGCATGGAGTAAGGTCTACCTTTTTAGGGGTGTCATAGGACAGTTTGCACTTTCAATGCAAATAATGTAAACAGGTCTGCTGTTGGAGGTATTGGGCTTGTTACATGCTTCTCGTTGTCTGCCTGCCCCTAAAACTCTGCTGCTGAGCTGGTCTCTACTCACAGGGGTCTGGATAAATAGATGGAGGGAAAGAGGAGGGTAAGAACAAGACCAGCTGGAATGACAGAATTCATTCCACCATTCCACCAGAAGCTTTTACACCATTAGGACAGTTAAGCAATAGGGCTATCCAGAGAGGTTTGAGTCTCCACCCTTGAAGGTTTTCAAGATCCAGCTGGGTGAAGACCTGAGCACCCTGGTCTGATCTCACAGAAGACCAGGATCTGAGCAGGAGGCTGGGCTCGGGACCTCTGGCTCTCTCCTCCAGACTGGATTGCTTTGGAATTTGGTGGTTTTATTTGCATTCCAGACCTAGCTAATTAACTTTCTTTATAGCCATATTAAATCTGTTAACTTTGCTCTCACTGTGTTCCTCAGTTGCAGAAGGTGGGTAAGAGGATCTTTGTCATCAAAGAGTTCTTTATTTCTATGATCAGTTTGCACTCAATAAACAATATTGTTTGACTGGTTTTATGCATAAAGATAAAATGGGCTGTGCAAGCTTTTAAATGGCCAGGTAAAATAGTTGCAAGTTACTAGACTGCACATAACTCTGGGTCACCTGGAACCTTGCAACACTCAAATCCCAAATTTACACTGCAATTTCTACTTGAGAAACATTTCAATGTTTGCAGCCATACACAGACTGCACCACAAGCCCTCAGGGCCTACATCTCCATTAACATGGTTTCCAGAGGGATTTAAAGCATGTGACTTGAGTTTTTCTCATGAGCATTCCAGTTTGGGATGTGCTAAACTTCAAAGCTTCATCTTGCTAAGCTTCCCCAGTTCGTCAGATCAGCCTCTTTACAATGCAGTGACATAGTGGGGAGGAACAGTTGCATTTCTTAAGGGTAGAGTGTGGGCTAAAACTCAGAAAGGCCAATACTACATTATTTTCATGTGTTCAGTTTTAAAACTAAGGAAAGGCTTTGTGCCAGAGATGGAATCAGAGTCTCAAGGCTTGGGATAATTGCTGACATCTTTAGCTGTTTGTTTTCAGTGCACCCTGCTGAGTGACAGGTAAAACACTGAAGTACCCTGGCAAGTCTTGTACCCAGCTTTGCAGATCTTGGACTTCACTTCTGTGCTCTTCAGTTTGTGTGTAGGCTTCAGTCCATACTCAAACAGATGGATTATTTTTCTTTTCATTAGCTTATCCCTTCAGTTCTGATTGATTGCTGACAGATCTGGGACTGAATTCATGCCCAGCTCGTAGAAATTCCTGTTGAAAGTAATGGTGGGATACAGTCATTTAAGACACTACATAGTCCTCTTCTTTCTAAGTGATTTTAATACCTACAAATCAAGTTACCCACAGTGCTGTTCGCTGGTACTTATTGAATTGCTGCCTGCTGGTGGCCAGGCTAAGTTGATTATGTGTCTGAAGACTGCTGCTTCCCTTGCACATGTTTTATCAAGGAAAAGCTCTGCTAAAGGTTCAGAAGTAAGCACATGCTATTTTTCACTCAGAGTCATCATCTCTCTTTCCTCTTGTTCTATTTGTCGGTATTCCTGATGTGAAGCTGAGAGACATTTACTGGAGGCTAGCATTGCAGTGGCAGGTACTTGTGTGGTCAGGAGGCCAGTGTGGAAATAACATTCAGGTGATGGATCTTACTTGATTAAACACACCTTAAGTGAATTAAATAGCCTGTTTAATTTATGTATTATGTTGTTGCTGCTGCTAGAAGAGTGCAATCTGTGTTCACATGTTCTGTAGGATCACATGTACTGTAGGATCAATAAAACATATAGGTGTCCTGGTAGCAATGCAAGTATTTGTCAGTAATTTCTTTTGTGTCTATTTTTCTCAAGTCCATATTCCAGAAGTCATAAGAAGTCAAGCTACAATGATTTTTTTTTGTTACAATAGAATACATTGTAATTTCAACAAGTTTTATAAAATAAGTGTTGTAGCATGTAGAATATAATAAAACCAGCATCTTGCCTGTATTTCTCCTTACTCCTAGTCAGTTATCTAAACTTCATCTGCTGTACCAAAACAGCTCAGAAAGACACCTCCATTGCTACCTTGCTTGTGAAGTGCAGCACTTAAGGCAACATTGTTGAGTGTGCATGTGTCATGGATTAAGCCCAGCCCCAAATCAGAACCACATAGTCTCTCACTCCCACCTTCCCCACCCCAGCTTCCAGAGGGATGAGGAGGAGAATTGAAAGAATACTCCCACAGGCTGAGATAGGAACAGTCCAGTAACTAAGGTATAATACAAACCACTGCAGCTGCCACCAATAATAGTAATGATAAGGGAAATAACAACGGAAGAGAATACAACTGCTCACCACCTGCTGACCGATACCCAGTCCAACCGAGCAGTAACCCTTCCAGGTAACTGCCTCCAGTTTATATACTGGGCATGATGTGCTGTGGTATGGAATACCTCTTTGGCTAGTTTGGGTCAGGTGTCCTGTCCCTGCTTCCTCCCAACTTCCCCTCCTCCCCAGCAGAGCATGAGACTGAGAAAGTCCTTGGTCAGAGTAAACATTGCAGAGCAACAACTAAAAACATTGGTATTATCAAGCGCTGTTCCCAGGCCGAAAGTCAAAACCACAGCACTGCACCAGCTACTAAGAAGGAGAAAAATGACTGCTACTGCTGAACCCAGGACAGTATGTATCACTTTTATTCACCTACCTTACACTTTGATTTCTTTTGCTCTTCATTTAGTTTTGTTCCACTGGGATAGTACAATAGAATAGGTTAGCACATTGTTGGTGGTTAGTAGTTTCAGACACACGTAGCAAAAAGGGTATGTAGTGAAAGGAAATCTTAGAACGATAACATTGTTCACCATTCTAAACTCTCAGCCTTGTACTGCAGTCATCAGTATTTTTCTGGACCATTCTTATTTTAGAAAGGCAGTTACAAGATGAATATATTGTTTGTACTTTAAAAACTGATTGGAAGTTAGTGTTGTTAATATTTCAGAGTATTTTTATGTTAGTATTATGCAATTTGTATAAATTAGTATAATTTGCAACCTTGCTCTCAGGAAAGATGCCATGAGGGTTAAAATTAAGAAAATTAGAAGTATTTTGCTATATTTGGATAGATCTCTTATTTCTGTCATCTTCATTTTACAATACTCTTTCAACTTAATCTTGCAGTCTCTAATATATATATATGGATGGATGGAACTGGGACTATAAAACCATGCAAAATTAAGTGGGCAATGAATTCTTAGCAGCAAAGAACAATTACATATCAAATATAAACCTTAAAGGAGGGAAGACCTGCAAAACTGGATAAATATGCAAAAATCTTGTTGGTAGAATTTTTCACCACTGCACATAGCATACTTTTATTTCAGTCTACTAAACAGCGTATTAGAGCTTAACACTCTACAAGTTCTTGGGGATAGATTGTACCAAAATACAATAAAATGTCTGAGATGGAAGATCAGGTTACAATAATGAAATAACTAGATGTGAAAATGGTATTGTCAGCCTGTCACTCTGCCTCTTTGTGTTCTTTAAGAGTTGCTTTTTTCCTGAACCAGTTCTAAATGCATTCAGTGGGAAGCTTTTTCTTGAGCAAGTCTCTCGTTTTTCTCTGAGGTAGTCTGCTTGTCTCCTCCTTCAAATCTTCTGCTTGATACTTGTTTTTAAAACCCATTTACTTTGTAATGCTTTGCAATAGCTTTTGCTTGGTAACCCTTTAATCTCTCTGGTTGAACTTGTGGCAAAGCTATTACCTGCTGCTGTGCTGGGACTAGAGAGGCTACTGCATCCTTCTTGTTCTTTCCTTCAACGCTTTTGGGGAAGTAATTTCATTTCTCTACGCTTGAGGTTTTTTATCAGAAACATGGTAGGAATCTAGATTAACTAACAGAGATCCTAGTATCAACCCTGTCAGGACTCCAAATTGTTTTGTTGCCATACTTCATAAAACTTATTTGATGTAAGAAAGTCTGCCCTGCAGGATGGGGATGGTATAATTTGTACACTTTTTAGGGGTATGAAAAATTACAAAACAAAGGTTAGAAATGTGTTTTGGATTTTTAATATTTTCTAAGGAGGTTTGCAAAGACCTGAAGTTCAATATTTGCAGTATAGCATGAAGATTTGTATGTATTATATGTGTTGTAATCAATATATGCATGAAGGTTGATATGCATTATAATCATTCCCAACTAGCACTAGATATACATAATGCTTCTAGTAAACCACAATTTATTAAAATCTATTGGCTGTAAATGCTCTTGTTATGTTTGGGGAAATAGGATGAACAACATGACCTCCTTTGTTTGCTTTCTTTCGTTTGTTCTGTTTCATTTTGATCCTTTCAAAGAGCTGGAATGATGTCCCTCTGGACACTGCTAAGTCACCCATGATAGAGAAAGATTACTCAGAGGACTTACAAAAATATTAGCTTGGAACAGATTTTAATGTTTTAGCAATGATCCAGTTTGTCTAAAATTGTTATTATCTTTACATGGTTGCATGTTATACTGGAGGGTGCTCATCAGCCACAGGTGAACTCCTCTAGTGGGAATGGCTAAAATTTTGGTGTTGTCAATACCTAATGTTTCCCAGAACTAGAGCTTATGTCTAATTTACTTGGTAGCTTGGAGAGATTTTGTGTATGATTTTGGTTCAGAGATACCTGTAGAAACAACCAAAAAAGGAAATGTCTCTTGGGAACAGAAAAAAAGCATTAATCAAAATAACAACAGAATACTGAGGTATCCGTAGATACAAAATTTGTACAATTGAATAGTAAGCAATAGATGAGATCCAGAAAATTAAAAGGAGATGACAATGCATATCAAAACAAAGTAGGATTTTGGGGACCTCTGAACTATAAATGGTGAAGTTATGACATGAGAAATTATGCTATTGTTGTTCGAGTCAGAATTATATTTTGAAGTGTTACCTAGCTGCATATCCAATAAATCTGTCACTATTTGACATCAAATTGGTAGAAAAATATTTTTGGGAAGAGAAGCAAGAACATTATGTAGAAATCAGAGGTCATGGACTGCTGTACCCTGAGCATCCCTTACTTCTTCAGAGTAATCACTCAGTTAACAGGCAATGACTGTCAGGAATGAGACCAAAGAAAGCAGTCACCCATTGAGCCAGTTTCTGTTGTTGTCTGTCTGGAAAGATGCTCTGTCGGAATTGTCAGAGTGGGGTTCCAAAAACTGTAGCAGGGTAGTCATGCAGACAGTACGTATATGGTGCAAAAATGCAAAGGGTAAAATATTTGTTGAGTGAAATGATCTCATTAATTTTCTTAGAAGAGTTCTAGCACAAGTCTGGCAGAAACAGGTAAGAAATGCATGTAAAATTAGATGCTTCAACTTAAAATTTTCAGCAGTTTCCTTTACTCCCAGATCTGCAAAGTGTTTTTTATTCTGTTCCCATAGGTGCCTATCTACCTAATCTGAGAGAACTGCAGTTGAACAATAGCTTGCTTATGTCTGTGAGGTAAGAAATTAATGATAACTGAAATAAACATAAAGAATAACAGCCCTCAATTTTATTTAAGTGATAAAATCTTCATTTGTGCTGCTGTGCTGCTTTCGTTTCTTCCATTTCCCCATGCCATGATAATGAATTAAGTCATGAATATATGATCCACAAGCACATAAGCTTAAGGACAAGACCTTCACTGGAATAAATCAGTGTAGCTGCGATGGTGCCAATGAATTAGCCCCAGTCTACCACCAGAGAAGTTCTTGTCATGCTTAAAGTCCATGGAAATTTGTTACAAAGAGCTAAAAATTCACCTCTTACTAATGTCTAGGCACTTGGATTTTGTAGTGTTTCACCCTTCGGGCTTTTATTGTGCACAGTAGTGTGTTCTGTACAGGTCAGACCAGTTCTTCAACTGATAAAAATCACTTTGGCTTTATTTGAAGTCAATGAAGTTGGGTTCATGAGAGCTGCTATGAAGACTGTGTGTCCCTGGCTTGCTGAGCTTCATGAAAACATCACACGTTTTCTTGCAGAGAACTGGGGAGTTGGCAGGTTGGGAAGGGAGAAATGAAAACCATCACAATGAGGGGGCAGACCTGTCTTCTCTGCCATGTGCTGATATCTGTGTTACCCTTGCTAAATAATGCATAATGGAGAAGTACAGTTCATATCTGTAAAGGGCTGTGTAAGAGGCCACCCTTATGTTAAATAAGACTGCTTTCTGACTCTGCATGGCAATCTGCTGAACTTTTTTTTGGGAAAAAATAAAATAGAAAAATAGTGTTAAAGAGAATATGTTCCCTGATGGTAAACAGCAACAAATTCTCCCTGGTCTCATGCATCACCACTGAAGTAGCTAATGAACTTCAGTTGTCACACTTTGATCTTATTTGCTGTTGGTCTGGCAGTGAGATTAAGTATTTGCAGTGTATTTTTTTTTCCACCTTCTAGTCCATAACATGGAAAAGTAGTGATTTTACATTGCTGCGATTATTTTACTGGCAACCAACCACTATGATAACCATGAAATCGCTCTATTATTGCAATGGAGGAGTAAGTAGTGGGTGAAAAAAAATTTTTTTTATAATATCAAAAGGTATATTATATTAAAAAAGGTGTTTTGTTTGGTCAGAAATGCATATTCTTTTAAAATGTGGTAATGGAAAATGTTTTGACAAGTTCTGTTGATCCTGAATACATGGTGTAGTTCAGTGAAACTAAACTGTTTTGTTTGGCCTATGGCTTTAGTAGTATTTTGCATATCCCTTTGTATTCTGAGACGCTAGTCTCTATCATGGGAAGTTTTGTTAAACCATTTTCTGTGACCTGTCATCCGTGTGGTCCTTGACACAGGTAATGTTGGTCTCAAGTGAAGTTTTGATTTGATCAACTATAGTATAAGTATATGCTATTTTTTTGTTTGGATATCAAGTCTAATATTGTGATGTTTTTCAGGCACACAAACCCTAGAGGAAGCTATCCATTCCTCCTTTAAATGAGCATGCTTTTTGTGTGCCTGTTGAATGCAATTGTCAGAGAATAGGTAAAGGAAGATGACTCTCTTAGGTCACCCTGTCCAGAATTCAGTTGGTATAGTTACAGTAGCTTCCCTTTATTAATTCCCATCTTTGACAATCTGTCATTAATAAACACAGATCACTTAAAGGCACAGTCCATGCAAGCACAGCCTGGGTACTTGAACTTCATTTTTGGGTGTCTGCATCATGTCAAATTAGTGCCCATTAAAACAACACTGCAGCCACAGCAGTAGTGATGTCTGGTATAGCTAATGTAACATAGCTGCTTCCATTCTAGCAGGCTGTTGTCATTTACTTAATAAGGTTTAGAAATCTTATTTCTAAATTAACTTGTTGATGTTTGAATTCTCTCAAAAAGTGTTTCTTTTGTTGTATTTGACTAAACCCTGCCAACTGAGGGTTTTGAGGATGATAGGAAAAATGTTCTTTTCACTAAAAGCAATTCCCACAGACTTTCTCAGCCATAAGGTCAGAATCATTGTGGTTGTAATTTGAAAATGGGCAGCAGATAACAGGAAATGTCTCCTAAGGACAGACTGGAAGATTGGTTTGTTTACTGAAACAAGAAGGTAAGGGCAGAAAAGCAGGCAAAAGGTAGAGGTCATTTCATATGTACGTGGGGTGTTGAAAGGATACATTCTGTTCGTGCTATATTATGTGAAAAAAACGTATTATGATGAATCATTATAAACAGAAGACTGTCAGTGTGTATGCATGAGTGGTTAATAAGATGGGAAACCTGCTTTTTGTCACTTTAGTTTTGTTTTGTTCTGTCTTGCAGAGCAGAATTTCCTAATTATTTTAGGATGAAAAGGAATTAAAACATTGTTTTTGGTTTGAAAATTGAGGAAGAATCTCTTAATAGTTAACTGCATATAGGGATATGTCAAAATAAGGATTTAGTATCCTGACTCTGGTGACTGATTTTTTATTTATTTTTTTAAACATTTACTCCTGTCAACCTCACATGGGAACTGAAGTTGTGAGGATGCTGAGGTGCATTGTGATTCTATAGAAATCAAAGGAGGGAAGTTCTGGGCTTGAGGAATCAAGATATTCGTGTACTACAGTTTTTCATGGAAGGGCAGGGCTTGCTGCATCAGTGAGTTTGGATACTGGCTTTCCCTGGTAGTTCCTGAAGCAGCTCTGATTTCTTTGATGGGGAATGTAGTGGAACTACTTTAGTTGTAAATTCATGGTCCCTCCCCAGCCCTCCTAAAACTTGTGTCACTTTTGAATACTTGAAACTTTGGGAGGCTATATGTAAGTGCAGGATATCATTATCAACTCTTTCATTTGATCTATAAGGAAAATGTATCCAAATTTATTTGCACATAATCCAGCCTGGCAGTTGAAAGGGAATTTCTTTTTTGGCTGTTTCTGGGTTTTAGTTTTTACTGGCCTTTTACTAAAGAGGAACAACTCTGGAACATCTAGTGTACTGGGGAAAGAAAGTAGTTCAGATTGTGGTTAATTTTCCAAATTGCACTAATTTAATGAGGTCCTTTTTTTGGTGACCTTTGCCCATCTGCTAGCAGCGAAGAAATTCTAGATTGATGAACTGATAATTGAGGGTGAATCATGGAGCCTATGCTAAAGAGTGCCTGTTAAAAATTGTCCCCCTTTTTTTTTTGTGATGACACACAGTCCTCATCTTCATCTCATCTTCGTAATGTTTCCAGTAAAAGAACCATATTTCAAGGCCAATGAATTACTACTTCTGGTTTTGGCATGTAGCCTATGTATTTTTTTATCAGATTGCTTTTATTCTCTATTCAGGGATGAATTTAAAGATCTGTTTAAAAATGTTAAAGAGATACCTTTATGAAAGGGCTTATTAAATCAGATACGGGGATCTCAGGACCTGGTTCCCATAAGTTTATAGCACAAGCTGTTTCACCAGCTGAAGTTCATTCCCTCCATTCAGCTGTATGCAATCTAGCCAGCAGAAGACTGATTGGCTCCCAGGACTACTTAAGCAACTGCTTGTAACAGAGAGAAGTTATTGGATTTTAAGTCAGATGAAAGGCAGAATCTGCAGAATGTGGGGACAAAAGTAAGTATGAGGAATATAAGAAAAAGAAAGTATATTTCCTTCATCTAGACAGAGTTAACATTTGTTTCTGCAGTATGTATTGCCTGCAGTTTTCAAATTGCTCTTGTCCTGTTGCAGAAGATTCCCCCAAAACAAGAGGACAGTAATCCTGGTCTACCTTAGTCAGTAAAGTCATCATGGAAATGGATAGCTCTCCTGAAGGCTCAAATGAGCAAGGTGCAGAGTACATTCAAATTCAGTAACTCTTATGCTTCTATGAGTCTAAGGATAGACTTTATTATTATTATTATTATTATTTCTCTTAATTTTTTTTTTAGCGCCAGCTCCAGGGGACAAGACTAAGCTACATCTTAGGCTGTAGCTAATCTCTGCATTCACTTTTCGAAAGCTTCAAGCCCTCTTAACTATGAAGAAAATAACTGCAAATGTGAGCCAAGTGATTTGATTAAGAAATCAGATCCAAACTGATTCTTTCTTAAGTTTAGGGCAAGGGCTTTAAGCTCATGTTTAAAAATATTTTGGAGAGCTGAATTAGGATCTCTAGGAATTTGAATATAGGAATAATACTCCTTAGTACTTATCCAACAAAGAGTTTAAGCAAATCCTCACCTCCTAAAGTCACAAAAAGTTTGACTTCGGTGGAACTGATCACAAGCTGAAAATAGAACATTAGCCCGAGTGCTTTGCTGGATCTGGACCAAGTTATACTATCTTGTATAAGGCTAAGCCATGATACTGATCAGCCCAAAATGTGATATACTGTTGATAGTGTGTCTAGACACCCACTGTTTGCTGCATAGTTTTCTTTCAAGCAGGAGAAATTTAGGGCCATTTTCTCCCTAAATTTGTTTTTAACTTGTCATTTTTGCTTGTTCCTTTCCTTGCTCTTTTTCTTCTCCAGTTTGCTTTTTCTTCTGCCTGTCATTTCTCCTGGATTTTGGGTTAGGGTTCTGTTGTTTGTTTTTTGGGTTGTTTTGTTTTTTTTTTTTTTTCAGTTACTGGACTACTATGCCTTTAGCATAGGTACTACACATAAATGCAATGAGTTTTGTGCAACAGGGATCAGCATTATTTTGATGATAGATAAAATCCCAAAACGTTATCCAAAATCAATTCAGTTCAGTTTGCATTAAAGATGCAAATGTTTGTCAGCATATGATTTATTTGTATTAGAGTATTTGCTTATATTGTTTAATGAGGGATCAGGTGCTCTTGCTCTAGGCTGTTCTTAAACATGCAGTCAGAGAGCCATTGTTTTCATTTGGTCTGAGTGAATCCCTTCATGTTCTTATTTCAGTGCCCAAAGCATCGCTGTTTGCTTTGGTGCTTGCTTTTCTGGATGGGGAAAGCATTTAGTTTCAAATGCAGTCTAGTTTCTTTAGGAAGAAACTGTTCTGTTATTTCTTCTGTGTAGGCAGCCTGAAAGTCCTTCAGCAGTTAAGGTTGCTATGAAGTCTATCTTCAGAACATGTTCTTTGAGGCCTTTGAGTGCTTGCCAGGAACTAGGAAAGCATTTGAGTTGATTTTTAATCTCTGTATTAATAAGCCTTCTCTGTATTAATGCCTGCAGATCCCTGTGAATATTACAAACCTTGGCTACATTACGGTGGCCTCAGGTTTTACTTACCATTGACATCTTTTAAGGACATTCGTATCATTGATAAAACGTAGTGATCTGGGGACAGAAATACGGCTACTTTCAGTTGAGTGGATTATTTTCAGTAAAGCACAGTCAGCCTGTCTGCATTAGGCCCTAGGGAAATCTGATTGCTTTGACCATTTTATCTGTTCTGGGTAGACCTCTCTGAGATGCCTAGCTCCCCCTTGACTAGGAAGGCAATATGTTGCTTTAATTTCTTGCTTTAATTTCACCAGGTCAGGTGCCCAATGTAGAGAGTGTGACTCTCTTTGCGACTTTAGATATCAGAGTCTGACAGGCTGATTCACCAGCAAGGAAAGCTGAGCTTGTTTTCTGTACAAATACACCTCTGTGGTTCTGGAGGTCAGGCTCCATTCTACAGCAAGCTTGGAGGACATCAGCACAAGTTCATGGCCTTACAGTTTCTTTCTATGATTCTTGCCTTCAACATCACGTTTTATGCCGCCTTCCCTAGCTGAAACTCCCCTGCTACTGATTTCAGGCTGCCAGGTGCAGAGCATACCTGTAAGGAACAGGGTTAAGAGATAGGTCCTACCATTCCACCTCCAAGTTTAAAAGTCTCCTGGTCATGACAGGGTCAACAGGGAGGGTCTTGTGCATTCATATCATCTTAGGCAGAGCAGAGAGGATCTGCTTTCACTGTCACCTGAGCAGTTCCATGGAGGTAGTTTTCTTCCCCCAAGAGCACCACTATCATGTTTCTATTTTGTGATCCAAGCTGCGGTACAATACAGGGTATGAAAACCTTGACAGGATCATCAGAGACCGCTGCACTTTTTATGGAGCGAATGTGGCTAGTGAAATAGAAAAGTAAGTAAATAATAGGTAAAGCATGGGGCAAATCTGCCAGTAAACACCTGCACATTAAGGTAAACCCGTCATTTAATAAATAACTGTGCCCCTTTTCTCTGCCCATCTGAGGAAGCACACCACTTTGAATATGTTTGGTAAAAAGTGTCATTTCCTTTCAGGGCTCTTTCTTGTGGCACACACCTGTCTGAGATGAGAGTTCAGCTTCTCTTTACTGCTGCCTCACCCACTACCTTGCCAACATAGCTCTGTTGAATATTTGATCAGTAAAACCTCTGCTGGGGCCTGGGCTTGTTGACATGAATGCCTCAAACGTTTTCCATGTATAATTTTCTCTGGGGTCCAGCCTCACTTAGTGTTGTCCACCCAGCAGATGTAGCTCATCTCAAAGCAAGAAGTCCCCAAGTTGTGGATGTGCTGACAGTATGGTGTGCTCCACAGCGTCAGTGAGTTAAAGGGGAGACCTATATTTCTCAGCTTTCCCCTTCTGAGAATGTCTGAGAACAGAGATTTCCTGCCTTCCTTCTCTGACATTTGAAGATAGACTGTTTGGTCCCATAGGAAGAATTCAGCCCTCACTCTTTTGTCAGTGAACAGAAGTGCATGCATCCACACCTGCAAAAGCCACATCTCTGGCTCCTCTCATGCTCTATACACCATGTCTCATGTCCTTCATCAAGAAAATATGTAGGTAAAAGCTTTTGTTATTTTCAAAGGGAACATATGAAGTTCTATACAAATACTATTTGCTTACAAGTAGTTATTACTTAAGATGCACCAATTCAATTTTAGTGAATAAGGAACCTTTTAGGAGTCCATCATCTCACCTGATTCCAGTCTCTGGGATTACAGGAGCAGCTTTACTCTTTGGACCAACTGGAGATAGCAATGGAAATTACTAGGGGCTTCGTGGCTGACTAGGCTTTGATTAGACTAGGTTGCGGCAAGACTTGGCTTTATGGATGAGCCACTGAACTAGGACTTTAAAAATATGACTCATTTCGTGTGTTAGCTGTTGTTTCTACAACATCCTATGTTAGCTGTAGAAATTTGCTGTATTTTCAATCTCGGTTTCAGTCTCCAGGGCAGACACAGTCTTTTGAATAAGTTATGTACAAGGCTTTGCCTAATGGGATCATGATCTCACTTACATGTTCTGGATGGCTACTACAATATGATAAATAAAAACATTGGTAATAACTGGTTGATCTCTGCCAGCAACTAAGTACTTCCATGCCTGGCTATTAGGGTTTGCAGCTGCTCTGATTCAGCTGTCGATGTCAGGGATCACTAATGATAATTTACACCTAAATGTCCATTTTAGTCAATGATGAGAAAGAATGGTTATAATTGTTGTCTGAGAAAATCCAAAGAACTGGGATGGGAGGGAGTAGTAATTAGCCAATTGCCAGTGGAGCTATTCAGCTGTGGAATTATTGTCTTCATGGAAATAGGTAGGAAAATAATCTTAACATCGGTTTAATGGGTTTGTAGGTTGCTTCAATTCTCTTGTACAAGAGTTGCTTGTCTGCAGCTTGGTTTTGGTTTGTTTGGGTTTTTTTTAATTGAAAATAATTATATTCAGTGGGAAATTATATTCTTGGAATGCTGATTTTAAAAAAGCAAGAGAGTCAGGTTGGAGGGGAGAGTAAGCTATGTGGTTGTATTCATCAGCTGGTAACTGCCAAGCAATCTGAATAAACAATGAAGAAATAAATAGAATTTCAGTGTGCAATCAGTTTTTACAATCTAATTTCTATAAAATGTTCTTCTAGAAGTGAATTTAGTTGCTCCTTTTTTCTGTGGACACATTACTGCACACAAAGGACCTGCTGCTATTTTTTTCCTAAAATACATGCACACTTTTTCAGTAGATTTATTTCTGATTTGCTGTTTGGCACAGTTTTATCTTTCTGTCCTGAGATCTTTACAGGGTGCACCAGGTCACTCAGGGGTGGATCAGTACCTGCAAAAGGAAATTAGAAATGCCTTCGTGTTTTAGGCTAAGTTTGCAATTCCATCAGCAGGTGTTAATATGTGTACATTCTTCACCCTTTGCCTTAAGCTTCACTTTATGTTCTTCTCATGGAGGTGAGAACCTGAAAAATAATGTCTGATAATGAAGCCTACAACCCACTTTTGGTACCAGAAGTTTTAGGAAGGATTGTATGTTTGAAAGACCATTTGGTAGCATCTCCTGGTTTGAACTTCATCAGCCTCACAGTCCTACTACCCTCTTTCCTCGCTTCATCTTACCATAGGCAAGAACTTGCAGTGCTTTGGGTTACTTTCCATGTTGTTGTTTAGTTTATCTTGCCCTTATTTATAATTATAATAATTATCCCTAGTAAGGTCCCACAGACTTTTTTAAGTTCTTGCTCTTAGGATCCCAAGGTAAACCCAGTTTTTAAATGTAACATTTGTTGCATAAAAACTTCTTAAATTAAACAAAAGAAGGTTTTATTGCCACATGCCAAATTTTGATCCTAGAAATAATAAGAATCAGTAGCATTATTTTTCTCCTTATAGATTAAACACATTATAGTTGCTGAATCATACTGGAGGATCTTAAAAATAGTTGAAAATGTGCTTATTTGTGTAATGAGTCTTATTTTGTCACTCATATGTGTTTGAACAATACAGCCACTATTGTTGAAAAGACCTTCTGTAAGGTTCGTCTATGTGAATAAGAAAGTTTTGTGTATTTTGAGTATTTGCTCTCATCTGCAATATACGATTCTTCCCATTACTTTAAGGTAAAAGTGCATTTTGGTTTGTTTTTCCTGAGTGGATTGGGGATTTTTGTTTTCAAGAATCTCATTACTTTTTATTAAATAGTTTAGGTTAACTGGTATTTACTTTTAAACTCACAAAGCATCATAATCAGGGGGAGTCATCTTTCTCTGCCTTTTACACTCATTAATATTAAATACCACTCATAGCCATCATCATGAGGTTTCTTTTCTTTTTGCATTCCCAAGCTAGCTTAATGGAGCAGAAGAAATGTTAGTCTCAACATAGTTTGAAAGAAAACTGTATATGTGTATACCTATATATTTGTGTCTTGTGAAATATAGTTACTTAATTTCTTACTGTCTGTACTTAACAGTGATACCATATTATTCTACAGTACATTTGAGTTAGCGTATATAAAAACTGGTAGGTAGATCAATTTGGAAACCTTTGTCTTAATTGAAGAGGTACAGAGAGACACTGAAATTCATGATATGAGTGTCTGCTTCTGGATAATGTGGCTCAGGAGTTACTCTGCTCACATGTGATGAGGTTTCTCCATTGATCAGGGGAAGTGATCAGTGGCTTCTCTGGCAGCTGAGAGCCCTTGTGAGGGTTTGCACCTCTGCCATAAGGCTCATCTCCATGACTTGAGGACACATTACAACACACTGCTAGATCCCACTGGAGTGGGAATTGACTTGGAAGCAGTCAAGCTACGGGGTGTGGAATTTAATGTACATCCAATTAAAACACCCGCACCAGATCTGGGATGTCTATTAGTGTACTGTGAAATAAATGCTGAGGTTCTGTGTTGTAGCAACTCTCTCAGACAGTATGGAAACCAATAAGGTCTCATCTGCCCCAGTAGGCAGGCTGATGGGCTCAGGGGTCCCCCAAGCTTCTTTTCTGTATAATTTGCTTGTCGCAAAAGAACATCTGGAGGCCAGTAGAAGCAGAGAATGTCTTCCTTGAACCTATCATTTAAGGAAAAAGTCTTGACTTGAGAAATATGTAGACAAGTCTATCATGCCAAATCTGGGGTGAACATTAGAAGCTGAGAGAGAAAATAAATTTGGAGATCAACTGGCATTTGCCAGCCATTCACAGGCACAAGTTGTTCCTGTATCTGTTCCTTGCAAGCTTCTGTTTTTATTCTGTTTTCTTACTGAATATATGCACAGATAAAAAAAGAAAGGAAGGAAGAAATGCCCATCAACCATGGAAGAAAATCATTAGTATCTTACAAATGTGCCAAATCTAAAGAAGCTTAAGAACCTGCATTCCCATCACTGTACATTCAGACTAAATCACTTTAATTTACTTTTTTTCCTCTAGGTTTTCATATCATATCAACCCATTTCTGCAGCATCTCAAGTTTTGGTTGTTTTTCCACTGGAAGTTCTATAGCCATTACCATTACAAAAGTTGAATAGCAACTCACAGCTGATCCAATTCTTTAGTTCTGTATGGTCAATTAATCTAGAATTCAGGGGTTTTTTTCTGGTACTGAGAAACATGGGTTTGGAGGCTTTTTTATTTGTGTGTCTTAACATCACTGAATCTGTCAACTGATTTGGATCTTTTACAGAATATTCCTTCTGCTTATCCTGCAGCATTTAAAGTTTCAAGTGTTGATTTTGAAGGATGAGATCTATACTAAACCAAAGCTGCAATGTATCTGTCTTACTCTGCCAAAGCTCAGACCTGGAGCATGCTGTGAAACAGGCACACAACGTGTGGGAGACTGAAAAGTTACTCATGCAGGAAATTTTAAAGCACTGTGGGATTCATTCCTTAAATGTAAATAATTCATTCTGTAACCACAGTTTCATTATCTTCTATTTTTTTAATATGTAAACTTTCAACAATGAGAATGAACGATTGCCAAAGCTATAGGAACTGTCAGTAGCTCTGGGGCTAAATTGAGGAGCAATGGATATGTGGGTGTGGGAGTTTTATTTACTATCTCAGCTTTATCCTATTTGAAAATTCACTTGCTCTTGTGGGAGATGGAATGCACCCAGTGAGATGCAGCACAGTGCAGTGGGTTTCTACAGCATCTCTGGGGTGCAGCTTCATGCCGAGGGCGGGAGCTGGAATAGGGTGGAAAAAAAAGATCAAGGGCAGGTCTTGGCCCACTGAACCATACTTTAACAACCCCTACTCCTTTCAGACTGTGGGACCTGAGTTAAGGCAACTGATCTTTCATTGTTAAAATGCTACCAGTAAGTAAGCTGACAAGACGCTTTAATGATCAAAAGGAAATTAACACGAAATTACGTTATCCCTCCCACGCACACTCTATATTCATGTGTTAGGGAATTGCTGTTCCTAACTCCAAGTGCATCAACTTTGATCAAGCCCATTATTCTGCTTTAAGTTTTCTGACAGCAACTAAAAATGAGAACACTTGAAACTAAATCTATATTTCATGTGTATTAACTTTAACAGAAGTGTCTGGGTTAACTTAAGCGTGATTATGACTAGTTGCAGAAGTGTGTGTATCAGCACTTGATTTAATTTACAAATACCTCTTCTTGATCTCAGTAAGCACTTTTGGTTTAAATGAGGTATAGTCTGACATGGAAAATAAAGTGGTTGCAAGTAGCATAGCACTTAGTGTAATATTGTGGTTGCTACAGTGAGTTCAATGAGGTAATGAAAAGCAACAACAATGAGTGAAAATGTTTTAAGTGAAGAACAGCCCAGAAATGTATCTCATTGGGGTTGGATTTTTCTTCTGTTGTCATCTCCTGTCTCTAGATGCTGTCTTAGCCTGCTGGCACCAGAGAAGGAGATCTCGGCCCCACTGAAGGCAGGTGGAGTTTTGGCATTGGTGTTAGTGGAACAAGGATTTTTATGGAGTGTCTCTGGTTGAAGCATTGGTCACAGACGAGTCATGGCAGAGCTCAAGTACTCTATCAGGACCACCAGCATGGTCTCTGGCTCCAGTCCTCTACAAAAACCAAACTGCCCTGAACGGTTTGTGACTTTGCTGTAGCTGGGTAGTCTTCTGTCCTTGTTTTCAGGCTTTCACTTTAGACAAAGTGCTGGCCAAAAGCATGTGGCTCCTTGATAATCACAAGCTGATTTATCAAGCCCATGAAAGCTGCAGCAACTGGCTTTCCCTTTGGCATAACGAAACGGAGAAGGCAGAGTTGGGGGCTGGATGAAGCATGAAACCCTGACTGCTCTCCACAACTTACCCATTGTGCAGCACCATGGGAGTTGCCTTTCCTGCTGTCAGCAAAGTGTGCAGCAGAGACCCACAGGTAAAAAAGCAATATGCCAGTCCTTTGCCCCTTTCCAAACTTGAAACTTAAAAGCTACCAAGGAGCAACAAAACCAACAAACAAAAAAAGGAATAAAACTGTGAAATCCTTTTGTTGGGAGAAATATGACCAGTAGCATCACCATTGCAGCCCATTCAGGAAACAGCTTCTTATTGATGTGAAGGTTGCCTCGAAAAGATGGGACAGCAGAGACACCCTACTGCAAAGACATTTGTCAACAGTAGCTGTTCATTCACACAGAAATTCTTTATTTGCATGTAAAAGGGAGGTATTTAAAAAGACATTCTGTAAATGCATGCTTTTTGTACAGCCCAAAACATGTTTGCCTTTTGCTGGTGTGTTTAAGCTTATGAGTTGAGAATAGCCTAGCAAAGTTTCTTCTTGCTTAGTTTTTGAAGTCTCCAATAACATACCTCAGCAGGGTTAAGAACCCTTACTTGGAAAAATGGAAAAGCTGCAGAGCTCAGAACTAAGTAAGAACATTAGGTGCTACATTTCCATAGCATTTCAGCCTAAAAGTGGGCTTCCAGCAGCAAAAGATGGGATGTGATCCTTGTTAGCTTACACCTTAGGCACTGATTCATATTCGCTCAGTAAGCTTAAAATTCTAAGGACAATCTATGTGCCATGACTGTGAGGTGAAAGACAAAGGAGACCCAAGACAATGGTATTTAGTGTATTGCTACTTGAATTTGGAAGAGTAAGTACAAAACCAACCAAGGCTGCAATACTGCAAAGCTAGTCTGGTCTTCACATTCATATGGCATTTTTCTGACTGCAAAAGGCCATGGGAGGGATATAAGGACATGGCCTCAGCACTGCTTGATGACTTGGGGCCTGTGTCGTGGTTTTGATCAAGTACGAGCAACACATGCATACAATCAGGTTTACAATTTTGAATACAGCTATTTGAGAGTACAATGAAACTATTATGTAAGCTTCCTATTAGGACATATGTTACTGATTTAAATAACATTCAGGCTTTAAAGGTTTTTGCTTCTGATGTCAGAAATATCTGTACAACCAAACTATTGTGTGCTGACATACGGACCAGATCATTGTTATCACAGTGCTGCTTGATAAATTCTACTTGATTTCTGTAGATCACAGATGAGATTTCTTTTTTTCCTTTAGTTTGGAAGAGCATAGTTTGGTCACTTTAAAATCTGAACCTCTTCACTTACCAGTGCATCTGTGTTCAGAGCAACCTTAAAACCAAAAAATATCCACATTAATGGCTATTTTAGATACATTTCTACTGAAGATTTATTCGACAGATGCATGTGTGCTTTGAGATAATTTGCAAGTTCAGTGGATTTAGTGTTTTATTTCAAGGTGAATGATTCAAAAACAGCTTCCAAAAGAAACTACGGTTTTAAAGCTGATGAATGTGTTCAGGGTTGTGCTGTTGTAAGTGTTTACCGGGTAGCTTGATCTCAGTGGAGCTATTTAAGATTTATTGTGGTGAAACCAAGAGCAGGATTTGGCTCTCTAGGTCTGGTCTCTGTCCAGTAAAATTTTGGCTGGAACGAATCAATCCCTGAAGAACAAGGATGTTGGATTAATGGAAGAACACATTATTTCTCAAGCTCGTTATTAGGTGTTGTAAGCCAAACTGTTCCTTGCCCCTCTGTTCTCCCCCAGGCTGGGGGAGTGATGACAAGATGGGAGCATCAGATTTCATGGGAAAGAAATCCTGAAGGGTTGTGCACAAGTGCAGAGGGTGTTGCCAGGACCCTCGCAGAAACGCAGGGTTGTTTGATTCATTCCCACCCCTGCAGCAGGATCTGGAGATAGTCAGAACCCAGGTTTCAAACCCTTCAATTTATTAGTATTACTTTTTAAAAAGCAATTACAAACGCTAGTTTATGGGTCCAGACTGAAACTGTATGTTGGTTTCTTGCCACTTTTGGATACTAAAAGCATGATCTGGTATTCAGTGTGTGTCCTTCAGGCAAGTGCGTAGGTGCGTGTGGAGTAATTGCTCTGGAGGACACTGGTTTGGCAACCTCAGAGGCTGTAATCCTCTGTTTATCACAACTAAAAGATATGGCATACACATTCCCACAGCATGCCCTGTCTCTGCTTCAGATCTGAGCTGCAGGATACACAGTTGCTTTACCTTTTGATTCCTTGCCCTTCCTGTAAAGTTCTCAGCTTCCATGTCACTCGGGACGGGAAACTTGTCCACTGGAATAGAATTATCTGTTGTGTATATTAATGGGAGCTATATTTCCCCTACAGTGTCTTCTGCTTCTTTCAATATGGTCTTTGCTGTTTGCACATCACTGGGTCACTCCTGTGCTGCACCATATGACCAACTGCCACCAGCTTTGTACAATGCATCATTGTTTTTTCCTATTTCAGCTGTCAAACTTCTCAATCGTATTCTCAACCCCATTTTTTAATAGAAACTGTCACTTTCTATATGCTTATGTCATGCCTAATACAGGAGGGTTCTGATCTCTGACTTGTGTCTCATTAATCTTTGTCTCAGTCAATGATTATTTTGGGGGGAGTGTTTTTTACACCATGTATAATTTTAGTGGATTTTCTCTCTTGCTAACCTGGTTATTTGTTATACAGAGTTTATTACTGTAATTAATAACAGCATAAATAACAATTTACCCTGGTGAATTATTATCAGAGAGATTCCTGTTGATTCCACTGTTGTTAAAAAGCCATGAGATGCATCTCCCTGGTTTGGTCTGATCTGACCCTCTGCACTTGACATAAACAAAAACATACCCATGCTCACACTTGCACGCACACAGCAGTCATACTTGCTCATGCAGCTCCTTGCTTTGCTCCAGCCCCCTCCGAGGTGGACGTGCTGGATGCAGTAGGGCTGGTCCCAGAGGAGGCACTCCCATCTCCTGCAAGCTCTTAAGTTCCCTTCTCACCAGCCAGAATGTTTCAGAAGTATTTTCAGAAATGCAGGTGCATGGGGCTGTGGGGAGCAGCTTGCTTTGACTTACATTGCCATTTCACCTTGTAGCAGACGTGCTCTTGGGAGCAATTATCTGTGTAGTAACTAACAAGGGAGTTTTCTCTGATGCTGCAGTGTGATTCACACAGATTCCAAAAGATTAGTTTGTTAGTTACCGAATAAAATACTTGCAGCTGTACTTTGCTGTGATAACATCTCTGACTGGAGATGACTTGTTATGGACGCAGGAGTAAAGATCTGCAGGGCCAAAATATGACTGTGTGATCCAGAATTTTAGGCTCTTCCAGCAGCGAGCATGACCCCAGGATCAGCAAAGGGAACTTTGTTCATGGCTTTAACTTGCAGCAAAGCTCTGCGATCAGGGCTGGGCACAGGAAAAAGTCCTTTTGCCTCTTCTCCTCACTGCTGCTTATCTACATAGCAGGGAAGGAGAGACAGCAGTCATGTGCCCTTCCTAGGAGGTGAGGTGCTCTTCTGAAGAGGAAGAGGACAAAGATGCCTTAGCTTGCTAACTCCCTTTCCTGAAATAGAGGGCAAATGTGGGCTGAGTGATACCAAACAGTGTAACCAAATACATGCTTTCTTAATATGTTGTGCCATGAGTTAAAGGTGAGCTTGGGACAGCCAACTTTTGTCTCGTAAGAAACCAGTTTCCATTAGCTTCTTTTTTTCTTCTTCTTTTCTGCAGCATTGCCTGTATAAATATTTCTTAATAACGAGACCGTTATCAAACACTGGGTTTTACTGCAAACAAATGCAGCAGTTCTGCCTTTTGTGAGTACCCAAGATGTGTAATATACAGCTGAACTCTTTTCTCTGCAGTACTAATACTAATCAACCAGTTTAAAAAGTTTTCATACTTTGATTAGTATTGACCTTATTAAACATGCTGCTCCTGACTTGCGCTGAAGTTAGCTGTAGGAGAGTCAGAACTGCAATCAATGAATGAAAATGGTACGGATTTGAGACTGTAGACGTGTCAGTGTAAATTGTAAAGAGTGAGGTAAGTAGGTTTTGGAAGCAATTTAATTAGCATCTTCTGATGGAGTCTGCAGCAGGAGAATGTTTGAAGATTTGTTGGCTAATAACTCATAGTGAATATGTGCTGTGCGTGACTTAGCAGGTGCTGTGAGTAGCGACTGACCCCATTCATGTGCACTGTTTTAGCCATAGCCAGCACTGAAACTGAAAACCGTAACACGCAGAGGGAAATACGATTTAACTGTATAAGTCTTTGATCTGTGAGTAAGAGGAGGGAACTGCTTCTTCAAAATCCATGAAGTGGTGCAGGTTTTAGCAATGGAGGGGATAGCTGTTTCTTCTCAGAGCCTTGTGTAAAATCTGCTTGGGAAATAATCCATTGCTTTATTTTGGCAGCCTTTATATTGACAGAGAAACATTAAGAACAAGCATGTTACCGAAAGGTCCTTCTGTGGCAAAAGACCTGCAGTTAGGGAGTACAAGACAAACAAAAATAAAAATAGGATTCATCAATCATACCTTACCATACACATGTATAATAGGTTAGGTTGTCTTCAGTTTTGCTGGCCTAATAAGCAGAGCGTCTATCAGAAACACTGTTTCAGTGATACAGAAATGAGCACGACCACTTTCTTTAGCTATGTTCAGCAGTTTACAGAAAAGAAAATTCTGCACCAAAATTTGCCTGACATTTGAAAAACTCATCAGTGCTTTAAGTGGGTTGGGAAATGAGCAATGTAGTTCCTTCACATTACTCCTAATGCCATATTTATGTTTATGGATGTATTGGCCTTGGTTGGTGGTAGGTTCTACTTTTGTAATTTAATTTAATTTCTTTCCTATTATAGGCATGCAGTTTGCAAATCTAATAATAAATTTATGTAAATATTACTTTGGAGGCATCTGTTCCTTAAGGAAGCCTTAGAAACCAGGGTTTGTTTTATTTATAAAATACACGTAAATAGTCCCTGAAAGATCTTCTGCAAGGCTGGGTATGTGGTAACACACAGGGACATTACGATCCTTCAGGACAGACAAATCTGAATGAGTACTTCGAAGGAAATGTGATAAATTCCCATCTTTTTAGGTCCTTATCTGGTCACAGGTTTAGTGACACAATGCCAGGTGTTCCACATTGCCCTGATAGCTGTAAAAGGTAGAGGTAAAGTAAGCTTGCAGCAAACTGGCAGAAGGACCTGTATTGTTTATACATGAAGGGAGTTTCTGTGTGTGCTTGGCTTGCTTTACCCATGTGTCTCTACTAGACATCAATGTCCTGTGTCAGTATGGGCAAGCTGCCTAAATACACAAAATTCAGTTGTGGTTTATGTCAGTTGAGGGTTTTCTCCTGTGAGGAGGAGTAGCCTTAGACAGAAAGAGATGTGCTGTTGACTGAGATTTTTCTTATTGGCTTTGTTCTGGCCATTAGATCAACTGCACTGTTTGTACTTCAAAGGCTATAAAATGTTATGCAAACACACTGTATGGTGTATCCATCATGGACTTACTTAAGTCTGCAGCATCCAAAGAAGAGATGACCAGAGGCACCCAAAGCATGGAGCTCCTGCAGTGGATGCATGAAGTGAGATAGGTCTGAATGATGTCCATGGACAAACCCAGAAGGCAGAGGTGTGAAAATCCCCAGTTTCACACTAGAAACTCCTGTTCATTCCTGTATTGGGGAAATCACAGAAGAGAGGCATCTAAGCATGTTTTTCCATGCATCCACCTTTTATTCAGCTTTATGCAGTCCCCTTGCTCCTGACATGACCCTTCCAAAGTGTTCAGATAGTGGAGTAACAACAAAAAAAAAAGCCAGGCAGGAATATAGCCCCACTTGTAAACGTACTGTTCCTGACCTCTTGGCCTGGCTGGCTGTGCAGTGTCCCTGAAACAGGCCATTTGTAGCGTTATTTTCTGCAAGGCTGCATCAAAGCTGCAAGAGGTTCTCCGAGGGCAATGCAAAGTTGCTCTTTTCCCCCATGATCCATAGAGAGAAGACATGAGTAAAGGAATTGAATTCTAAGATTAGAAGGAACCCCATGGCCATATTATTTTCTCTTCTGCAATTTTGCCTAGACAGTGCATTAAAGTGTTATTTCATTGTTATTATTATTTATTTATTTAACATATATTATAAAGATTGATATTATTAAAAAATAGCTAATCCACCATTTTTAAGTCCAAGAATCTCTATTTAAGAACTCTTTAGCTGTTTGAATGTGGTCCTGGGCAACTGACCCTGCCTGAGCAGGACTGGACAAGATTACTTCCAGGGGTCCCTTCCAACCTTAGCCATTGCTGTGATTCTGTGAACTCCTCTCTACCTCCTCTGATAAACTGTCCTCATATACAGTTCCCCACTGATTAGCTGTTTATTATGCAGGTAGCCTGACATCATGGCTCCAGGAAAGAATTCTGAGTTTCTGATTGGTTTGTTGTTTCATAAAGTGTTGTATTTTTGGCGTGACTGAGTAATGGCTTTATGCAAGTTAATGTTGCCAAACAGAAGGTGGTTCAGCCTCAGTTTGAGTTGCCACCATTTTTGCATTTTGCATTACCTTTTGTTGCACACCGTGGTGATGGACTTAAGCAGGTCAGTACGTGGTTTTCTGGGTTAGGACCTGAAAGGTCGGAATCCATATAAATGATCCCTTAATATTTTTCTAGACCTAAAGGGTAGACAAATATGATGGAAAGGATTATAATTTTCTGCTGATTCAAAAAATGTTATTTGGCAAGAGTGCTATTCCTTTCAACTGCAAAATTGGAAGAAAGGTAACTCCATAAGAAGATAGAGTGAGGTTACTTTGCAGTCATCTGAGATATGTTAATTTGGGTTATGTGTGTAGAGCAAATGATGCCAGCATAAACAAACTTCACTTAATTCTTAGCAATTACCTGCGATTTATGACAGAATTACCATGATGTAGGTCTTGGAAGAATCTTAATCCACCTGAACTGGAGCAACATATTGTCATAAAAGAACAAAAGTGTCTGAGAGACAGGTAGAGAGGGGTATAATTTTTTTCTCCACCTTTGAAGGTGAACATTTTTAATGACATTTATTGTAAACAATGTGAAATTTGAAGGAAATAGCAATGGTCTGTTCTTACGAAAAAGAAGCAAGTTTTGAGATCCATTCAAATTGAGTTTGGATTGTTTCTTTCATAAGGGATCTTGGAACCACATTGTCCCATCTCTACATCTTGCGGATGGCTCACTGTGGGCTCTCAGATTTAGATGGGATCTCTTCATGCAGTTCTCTAAGAGTAAGTATAGATGTGTCCTGCCAAATGACAATCTCAAAACTATCTCTTCAGTTGATACTTTTTACTTGTAGTCTTTTTTCTTTTCTGACTCTTTGTTTTTCTAAAGGACTTTAGTTAGATGCCTTGAATTGCATGTGTTAGTTCAAAAGATGCCACAGTATTTCTCTTTCTTAATGAGGTACAATATTCAGGTCTGATCCTGAAGATGCCTAATGCAGCACAGTGCTTATTGCCATATTAGCCCTAACTATTTAAGGTGGCAACAGCCACACTTGTTCACCTGTGTGCTAGTTTCATGCTGTCATGTAGTATTTCAAATATTAGAAAACATTTTGCAAAGCTTGAGTGTTGCTTGTGCAAGCCTGTGGTTTACATATTTATTTTGTCTGCTTCTGCTGAGGAACTCTACATAGCTTATAACAATATCTCTGACCTGAGCCAGCTGCCCTGGCTGGACCACCTTGAAGTTTTGGACCTGGAAGGGAACAATATTGAGGACATCAACCAGATGCACTACCTGGGACTTTGTTGCAAGTTGCGCCACCTGACAGTGGAGGGCAACCCTATCTGTCTGAAGCCAAATGCAGAATCTGCAGAGGTGAGGAACTCAGTTTGCGTATATTGTGTTAATTTTTGGCAATGTATTTTTAGTTTTGAGTTGGAAATGAGAAATGTTTCTTCATCTTCTTATTGTATCCTTCTGAGTAATGATATGGGATGTATTCCCCATTTTTCATTTCTGTTGATATTGTCTTCTCGTGGGTACTGTCTACAAGACAAGCACAAATGAAATACAAAGAGTGCTAGCGAAGACTCAGGCCTGTTTCCTAGCAATGTGTTTCATCTTACCTATGAGAATGGGACTAAACTAGAAATGAGCTTTTACTAATCCATACAGCTGTTCTGTCTACTCCCAGCTTGCATTGCAAGCAGGCATGTTAAAGGAAAACCAAGGACAGCATGGACCACAGCTATTTGGATCTTTCTAGCTTGTAGGGATCTTGCAGCAGGTTAGAAGGTAGCCAATATTTTTCTTACAAAATGTGCCAGTTGCAGTGTCTCAATTACATGTCTGTCTTTGGGCTTTTACATTTCCTTTAGGAGGCTTTCTGGTCCAACAGCAAGTGCTCCAGGACCACCACACTCAAAAGCTGAACCCTCAGACAAACAAAGCTTGAGATAACTAGGAAAAGCAGTATTGTGGGAACTGCTACTTGTCCTTTTCCCTGAAAGATTAAAATCAAATTACCAAAAATTACAGTAGTTCACCTCCTATGTACTGAAATGATGAAATGTTTTCTGTGGAGATTCTGTGGAGGTTGTTGAGGACATGAAATCCTCTGTGTCACAAAGATGAAACCACAGTGATGAATGATCTGTTGAGATATAAAAACAGGCATCTTGGCACATACTAAAAAGGTACTTGGAAGAAAAGCAGAGTTTGAAAAACTTGGTTGAATTAGGTAGGCTGTTCCTCATTTTGGTCACATAATGTCTAACGCATATCATCAGATGGCAGTTTATGGCCAGTGCACAATTTATTGTCATCCAGGTCTTTTGGAAGGTCACAGGCCTATGCACATACACATAGGTATGTAATAGACAGCACTCACTTTGGATGATGCAATCCCCATGAAGAGCTGATAATGCAGGGGTTAGAAAGCAGAGCAGGTCTTGGTGCTGTGACTCCACTGTGCCATGTGCCATAGCTTTGCTGTGCATTTCAAAGTGATTATGCCCATGCTGCTAATTTTCCTAAAAGGTTGGGTTTGATATTTGTCCTGGATTTAGACTTGAAAACCGAGGGGCTGTCACTAACAGTCAATCATGTAGCAGACATGCATGTATTTTAAATATCCTCACTTCTCAGGTACACGAGTTATTAACATTTTTCAGATTTAATTGTTGGCTTGATCATATCCCTCAGTAAATTGAGCCACAGAAGGCAGTGCTTTAGCTAAGATAATATTCCTCTCTGGAATCCAAAAGAAAATATTGTACTCTTGCCTTTCTGTTTTGAACTGGTAGAAGTATACTTCGGAGACTACACTTGTAACTATTTGTAACCAGAAGATGCAATCATGAGAGGAACGCACATATTCCTACAGTAAGGAAGCACTGCCTGCTTCTGATGGACAAAGTATGCTTAATTTTTTGGCTTTCATGGAGCCAAATACAGCTTCTGACACTTCCTTATCATAGCTTCCTAGCATGAAAATGGTGCAGTATATCGTAACAGCATAGAAAGTCTTTCTATTCTCTCATCATTCCTGCTCAATAAAAGTGGTGATTTTGGAGGATGTAGTTTTCACTTGGTGTCTTCAGTCCTTACATGTACTTGTAATGGAGAAATGTCACATTGCCCTTGGTTTGTTTACCTGAGGAAATGAGTCCTTGGGATGTCACTGCATGTTGTCATGTAACAGAAGTTCAAAGAGGAGTGGTATACAGTGGTCTGCACTACTACTTTTCTCCTCACTGAATGGCTGTCTCTACTCCTGGGCTATTAGTTGCATTCAAATGCCAGCCAGAATTTGTTGAGGAATGGTGTGTTTTACACAGAACTGTAACAGAGACAGACTGTGAGTTCACTGTGGTCTCTGACCCAGCCTCCATGCTGGGAAGCTCCTGAGCCCCAGGGAGGTTAGGAAAGTGGCCTTTCCCTCAGCTGCTGAGAGCTTCTCTGTGGACTTTGCTGCTTTCTTGGTTCCAACTGAAGTTTGTATCTTTTCAGGGTAGAGAACTTGAAATATATAAAAGAATAGATGTGGGCTTATTTTGGTGTGCCTTAGATGGCCAGCTCTAATTCCTCAAGCTCCTTCTTGCAATCTGGCCCTTGCTACAGCCCTGTAAAAAGCTCTTCTATTTATTTACTTTCAATCTACAGAATGCTCTAGCTAAATTTACTGCTCTTTTTTTTTTTTCAGACAGCCTGTTTGCTCTCTGTAATTTGATTTTCAGATGAGCTCATCTTTCCCTGTTATCTAAACCAAGAGCACCAACCTGATGATAAATCCTGCAGCCTCTGCTGCACTAATGTAACATGAGTGTAATGTGATGCTCCTCTCCAATAGGACATGGCTGGAAACTGGCTGTAGCCCAGACACTGTTCAGAGTACATGTGGTACAGGGCAGCATGGCGAGTGGTTGACTCATTTTCTAAATTAAGATTAAAGGCTTAGTTAGAGAGCTCCAGTGTTTGCCTCTCAACAACAAAAAGCACACCCTCTATTTGGTGAGTTCCCCTGCCAGCCTCAGTGCTGCACTGTGCAGAAGGAGGGAGCATACAGCCAGGCAGGTCCCACAGAAAGATTTCTGTTTGTGACAGCTGTGTACTGAATGAGGACTTGGCTTTGTGAAGTTTTCTAATATTGCATGCAATGTCTTGAAAAGCATAACATTTATCTGGATGAAGCAATTGATTTGCAGGGAGCTGTCCATTCATATTCTGCCACTAGCAGTGTGCTCTTGGTTTATATTTTTTTTCAGTATCAGTCATCATTGTTTACTGTTTTTTGTAATCTGAGACTATTTTAACCAGAAATATTCCCATTGCAAAGCAGCATGACCCAGTCACCCCTGCTGTATTGCTAACTTTTCCCAAAGACAAAGGTGCCACGTGAAGGTGTCTATACCACCTGAACCCACCAAAACAGCCCAATTTGCAGTGTGCTCTGAGCACAGTTGTAACTGTTCTGGATTGCCTCGCTGCTCAGGGGTCCCAAAGCATTGGCATGTGCTCACGAATCATATCATATCATGTCAGCTTCCCACACACATGCAGAAGGGGCTACACCTGTGCTTTCCCCCATGGCTGTCACACTGAGTCCATGTGCTTTGGAAGCAATGGCATTCTTTATCCAGCACAGAGAAAAGAAACCCAAGTGCAGTCCATTTTAGCCTTCTGTATACCTGCTGTTGGTATGTGACTTCTTGCAGAAGCAAATGTAGTGTGAAGTAAGCCATCACATCTAACAGTGTATAAAATCACACACAAGCCCCTGAAGACTGCCCAGAAAACCAGTGCAGTTCACTCGCTGAACCTAGTTTATGAGTGTGCCTAAAAACACAATCCATGAAAATGCCCTTTTTCCATGAGCAGGTGTAGCAACATTCATCACATGTTTTCAAGTCTTCCTATCACCTGAGTATTGATGCAGCAACCAGAGAATCACAAAACCAGTGAGAGAGGCTGGCTGAATGCTGAGGGTGCGCAGGCTTTCCATGGGCATTAGTGGCTTTGTACACTTCCGTACATTATATATAGTAAAACAGAGACAAATGCCACGATCACCAGTGGGTAAACAGCAAAGGAACCTTTGGGCAGGTGTCATGTGTTTGCACTGCTCAGGGCATGTCCCCAATACATTTTTTAATAAAAAAATAATTATGCAAGCAGAAAGCTCAGTGAAATTAAAGTCTTGACTCTTTATTTCTGTTGAATTAATAGGTTTGCCTCATAGAAGGCTTTTCAAATTATAAGGCAGTCATACAAACTGAACACTGCTGTGCTGCTGGTGGAAGTCCACAGTCTGTTAAATCAACTGTTCAAGTGACCACTTTCTCAATTTCACCAGGAAGCAGATTATAATTACAGAGCTGAAGTAAAAAAACTCATTCCCCACTTGGAGTATTTGGACGAAATACCAGCAAGCCACACTGCTCTCCTTCTTTCCAATAAGATGCATGAGGACTGGCTAATCATCAAGGAATCCATCAAGGAAGGTGGTTTAGCTGGCGGCTTTTCATGGTTAGGTATGTCAGGTTTCCTGTCCAGGTTCATTTTTCAGGTTATGATGTATGAAAAAGAAAGACGAAGAGCAAGCTGGCCTCTTCAAAGCCAACGTTTAATTATAGTGAAGGGACAAAGGATGTTGTTGTGACTTGGGAAGTGAGGAAGCTAGAATTCAGCACTGTGCAGACTTAAATGAAAGCTGTCCGAAGCTGGGCATCAAGATCAGAAAAATGCAGATGACTTCTAGCGCATCAAGCAAATCCAGTAGTAGCTGGGAGTCTGTGCTTAGCATTAATTGTGCATGATTGGAAAAAGCAAAGCTTGGAAAGGAATGTTTCAACAGCAGCTCTTCATAGCCCTTTCCATAGCAGCAGTCAATCCTACACTGGGTGGATGTAGCAGGATTTCCTTCTCCAATTTAATAATAGGAAAGGCAATTTGGTCACCACCCCGCAATGGTAGCAACATCCTAGCAACTGAGATTGCATGGAGATCTGTTCCATTTTCCTTGCCTCTGTGATTAAGTCCGTTACATTCATTAGTAGGGAACAAATGGTTTGAAATAAAAACCTGTTGTCCCTTTGCCTGTAGCCTTGGTTATAGTTCAGATGTCCATGCTTTTATGTATCAATCACCCTACATTCATTTTACTGCGTGCCACTAAATATTACCAAGTATTTCCTAAAACTGCTCCTGTTGCTCCCCATTAGTGTGGGCAATGCACTTGGCTTCCCAGTCCTCTCCCCATACCCCCACTGTGGTTTGCCTGCCAAGTGTATTCCATTAAATATTTAATTTGTTTTGGAATAAGTACATATATTTGTCATTTATTTAATCCCTATGGGTACAAATCAATAGTTGTAATAGAAGTTATTGTAGGAAAAATAACCCATTAAAATCTGATCCCTCAATGATCCTGCTTTGGCAAATATCAGCTATGGTTCAGAAAACTGGTTAAATAAAGTAAGCTGCCAGCTGTGCCAGTAAGGACAGGGCACAAAATTGCAAGTTCATATTATTTCCTAGTGCAGCCAGACTCATATTCTTGCCTTCAGCTCTAAATTGATGAGCTGATATGGTCAGGTTCGAACATCCTCATATTTGTTTCTTTCCTAGAGCAATGTTGACTCAGGTGCTTTTAACACACTGTGTATTTCATGAGTTTGTATTAACAATTATGGCCCAGATATTTTACAGGTCCCTAACATTCCACCCGTAAGGAAATGGCCATATTATTACAGAGCTGATTCCTCCACTGTTAAGCTGGTAGACGCTCAACACTTTTCAGTGCCTAGATGAATGGCATGCTTTGTAATGAAATTCATTCTCCTATGGGTTGTTGGTTGCACATGTTGCTCTTACAGCTGTGATGTGCTCCTAGGGCAGCCGGTGGTTGGGCAAGCAAGAAGACAGGGCTCTATCTACCTTAGTTAGCTTCTGTATTATCCAGCCTTCCCTGTAGCATTACAAAACCTCAGTTTTCACCTTTCTTTCTATGGTAGAGAAGTATCTGTCTCTGATGCAATACTGGAAAAATCTGTCACTGCCATTCTCAAATTTCCATAGCTCCTGATATGTAGTTTGCCCTGATTGTTTAATAGCTCTGGTAGCAGCGTCACCATCTGCATTACACATGGGCATTTAAGCAATATATTTTAAGACTGGAGGCTTGGACCAGTAGCAAACCCACAGTGGTTCCCCCACAGGCAGATGGGCAGCAAATGAGAGGTAGCATGCTCTTACCCTGGATATGCAGACAGAAGAAGTAGCAGAATCCTGGATATGTCCAGGCTCACCTGCAGGGCAATTGGAGGTGGGTGGTGAGCACAGAACAGTTCCTGACCCCGTATTCAGCCAGCAGTCGGTCTCTGGTGTTCAGAAACAGGAGGAGGGTGGGAAGGGACTTTAGCTTAATTGGGGACCCCCGGGTTCTACTGTCTGCAGAGGACAGCTATGGGGGACTGCATGCAGCACCAGGAAGCCTTCTGTCTCTGGGTTTGACCCACTCCAGCATGTTTCTTGTATCTGCAATGACATGTTTTACCATCTCCTACAGCTCCAGGTGTGCAGCAGCAGTCCCCATATTGGCAGTGTACGGTGATGGTGTGGTTTGAAGCCATGAATGACTGTGCTTACTCTAGCAAAGTCTCTCTCTTAGATCCATGTCATGGGGCAGTAGCAAGGCAGCCTAGATGGAACCCAAGACCCCCGACAACTTCCAGACCTGGCACTGCACAGTCATCTGCTCATGCAGGGCAATCTAGCAGTGCCTGCCTCTTGTATGGTGGCTGTCCTCTTCCAGATCCCACTGTTTCTGATGAGCTGTTCACAGAAGACGACTGCAGTGATTTGATACATGGTAATGTATGTTTTTTAATCCTGTTCTTTCCCACACCTCCACCTCCTTCTGATTATTATTGCTGATGAAAGCCTGAGTGCTTTGAATACCACCTACCTATGGTGCTGCTAATCAGGTTCAGCACATGTTTTCTTCCGTGGGACTTACCTGTTTTAGCATGGGATTTCCTTTATTTCCCCCTGCAGAAGGAGGTGCATATCATCTGGGCTTCCCCCTCCTCAGTCCCACACTCCCATCTATTATGTGCTGCTGTCCCTCTTAACAGCCCTGAACTGCAGTGGTGCTCCCTCACTGAAACTGCCCTTCATACCTTGTCCAAAGCTGTTCTGCTCAGTCCTTCAAGTTGCACATAAGCCTAGCTGGAGCTCATTTAAGTCACATCTGGCACATCTCGTTCAGTCACGGGATATGTGGTCCAAAGCAGTACTCTAGAAAGGCATGGTGATGCACATTCACTCCCTGTGGGATCATGTGCTCCAACAGCAGGTACTGCAGTCTCATATTGCAGCATCATCATCACTGCTGTCAATGAGCACTTTCTTTTGGGTTTCCAGGAGTGGGTTCCTCAGCAAAAGGGGCCAGTTTCTTCACATACCTGATCTACAGGCTCACCCAAAACACAGATGTACCAGCTCTCTTTGTGCCCTGGCTACACAGAAGTTCTGCCAAGTTAGCAGCTCCTGGAGACAGCTGGATGGAAAGGGAGCTCACTTCTGGTACAATATTTGGCACTTGCCAAAATGTCCTTTCCTGGCTCCTGAAAATATATTGATGGTGCAACTCCACTGGCCCATGGAGTGCAGATTAGATAGAAAGATGGTGTTTGCTTTCCCAGCATTGTGGGCTGCTTCTCTCAGATGCCAGTCTCAGCTCAGTTCTTTGCTGTAGAAAGACTCAGGATGATGAGCTAGGTGAAGTGATGTAGTGTCAACTGAGTGCTCATTTGGAAAAGAACATGGAAACTGAATGCAGCTTGCTGGGGAATGAGACCATCCAGAGGCACCTTGACAGGCTTGAGAGGCAGACCCATGCAAACCTCGTGAAGTTCAATAAGGCCAAATGCAAGGTCCTGTACGTGAGTCAGGGAAATCCCACAAACTGGGTGGAGACTGGACTGAGAGCAGCCCTGAGGAGAAGCACCTGGAGGTGTTGGTTAATGAGAGACTGATTATGATCCATCAGCTCAGAAAGTCAACTGTATGCTGGACTGGGTCAGAAGAAGTGTGACCAGCAGGTCAAGAGAGGTGATTCTGCCCCTCTACTCTGCTCTCATGAGACCCAACCTGCAGTACTGTGTTCAGCTTTGGAGCCCCCAAAACAAGCAGGATTTGGACCTGTGGGAGTGAATCCAGAGGAGGTCATGAAGATGTTCCAAGTGCTGGAGCACCTCTCCTGTTGAAGACAGACTGATAGCGCTGTGGTTGTTCTGCTTGAAGAAGAGAAGGCTCCAGGGAGACATAGCAACCTTCCAGTGCCTAAAGGAGCCAACAAGAAATTTGGAGGGGGATTTCTGATGTGGGTCTGTAGGGATAGGACAAGGGGGAATGGTTTTAAACTGAAAGAGGATAGATTTAAACTAGAGAGAAGGAAGTTCTTTCTGTGAGAGTGGTGAGACGCTGGCACAGGTTACCCAGAAAAGCTTTGAACACCCCATTCCTGGCAGTGTTCAAGACAAGGTTGGATGTGACTTTGAGCAACCTGGTCTAGTGAAAGGTGTCCCTGCCCATGGCAGTGATGTTGGAACAAGATAATCTTTAAGGTCCCTTCCAACCCAAACCATTCTACTATTCTATGATAATTCTACATGCACTTTCAGGTAGCTGGCACTGCTGACAGAGACAGTTTCACCCAACGCTCACTGCTTCTTCCTGCCCCTTTGCTGCCTTGTACCTTTTTTGGCAGGAACATCTGCATAGCCACATGGGGAACCTGATTCTGATCAAGATCCAGCTGAAAAATGGTCCAGCAAAACAAACACACACCCCCCACAAAAAAGAAAAACAAATTTGGTTTTGATGTGGATCTGTTCCCTGATCTGACACACCGTGTGGCCACACAGATGTTTGCAGCAGCGCAGTGGAGGAGGCAGGGCAGAAGCAGAAGGAAACAGATTCTGGTAGAAACAGAGAAATGCCTCTTAGCAGTGGTGTCAGGCCATGCCAGCTCACACTGTGAACCTACACCATGAAATATTACATCTTTCTGTCTGTGGAAATGATACTGACTGATTTCAAAAACAGCACCATTTGTTACATGCTGGAATAAAACGTTCTCTTTTTCCTTTTTTTCTTAGGACTCAGTCAAGTTACGTGTGGGAACCACACCGAGGCTCCTTGTGCAAGGAGGCAAAAGCTAGGTGTATGTTTTTCTTCTGTATGTCATATGCCCATGGCAGGGGGGTTAGAACTAGATGATCTTAAGGTCCTTTCCAACCCTAACTATTCTATGATTCTATGATTCCTGCCTGGTAATCCCCAGGATCCTGGGATAAACTGAACTCTCACTGTGGCTTGTGGAAGCTTACTCTCTTCTGCAGCACAAAAGCCCCCCGAGATGCAATTGACCTTGAGGAGGACAAAGTCTCTTGCCCTAAAGTTACAAATGCTCCCATGTGCTAGCAACAATTAACCATCAGCCTTAAAGGAGCACACGAAAATAAGGTATCAGCTGATGGTGGTGCATTTTGTGTTGTCCTGGCTGAGCAGAGCACAAGGCAGGACTGCAAAATTTGACAGGATTTCTACAGCAGCTATTAAGCAAAAGATTTTTTTTCAGCAGTGTTTTTTTGATGTTGGTGTAAATAGCCAAATTGCTGCAAAGTCATTCCTACTGATTAAACAAAGGTTGTTCCTCTTGGCAGTGGGGTGGTACCTCAGCCCTGTGGGTCAGCCTGCTCATTTCAGCAGTAACATAGTGAGAGGATGCCCCTGTGTGTAAAGGGTGCAGTATGGGTCATCACGGTTAGCTTCTGTGGGCCATGATGTTCAACGTGGCACAAATGCACACATGCATGTTTTTAAACAGGCTGTACTAAAGCAGAGGGACAGCATGCACAGGACACCTGCATCACTGCATTATCAGCAGCCTCACTTGATGCTGAAAACAGATGTTGAAGAACCACTGGAAAAAAAGTTTCCCTCCCTTGTCTCTCCACTGCCACTGCACAAGCACTGGGAGCTTTTCTGAAACAAATCTGAACACTGGAAATAGATGATCTTTAACCCAAACCATTCTATGATTTGAGTGAATTACTGTGTTATAAACGAGGATGTGAAAGGGGACCACAGTCACATGCTGAATGATGCAGTTTCTGTGGTACTGGTCTTAATATGTTTATTGTCATAGATACTACAGGCTTATACACCAGTGAGATACAAGTCAACATCTGTCTTACTGCCACCATGGGTTCCACAAACTGTAACGGTGCACATGACTGGGGTGTGGGGCTTCTTAAAACTGGGAGCAAGAAAATAGCGAGGTATGATCTGAAGATTCAGGAGTAATAGCAGACTTTGATGCCTTCTAAAATCCACAATCTAGAAGCAGAGCTGGAGAGAGCGCCTGAGGTTATAAAAATAATTTCTGTCATTTTCCAGCCACCTGCAGCGAGCCCTTTGGAACTCTGTGGTCTGAGGACAGAAAACCTTTACAGCTCTGCAGGAGGAGGAAGTCTGCACCAGGAAGATGTGCTCTCCGAACTGAGCGCCAAGAGAGAGCAGCAAAAGAGGTGAGGCTGCAGGGGAAATCTTGTGCAATAAAGCGGGCATTCATTTTCTGCTGTAATAAAATAAGCTCCTTGGCCACCTGGTGGCGGTTTGGAGGGATAGTCTGGGCCTCCTGCCTTCCTGTCCCTGCGGTGCCAATCCATCCATCAGTCCTCCTCACTGGAGCGTCTGCAGGGTGGGCAAGGGAGAAGAAACCTCTGACCTCTGTCGAGAGCAGGCTGAAGACCTGCATAGTCAGGGTGCGCTCACTTGCTTAGTGAGAGCAAGGAAATGACTTTTCACAACAATGAAACATTGGGCCCTGACAGTGTCTACCTTCAGACACTAAAAGAAGTGAAAGTAGATGAGGTTTTCTGCAAACATTGCATTGGCCTAACCAAATGAAAGGCTGACAGGAAAATAACACCCAGCTGAGATTCCCCCACCTCATAGACAATTAATGGCTGTTCTGGAAGGAAAAACAGCTTCATATCTCTGAGCTTACTTCTTTGTGTAGTATTTAAAATCTGTCCCATCTCACTTGTTAACTTCAGGACATTTTCAGATAATCAGACACAGGAAGCTTAGATGGCTGATCGATTTAGAACTATTTTCCATTTTTCTGGGAAAGTGGGAAATCACAGTGACTGACTAAATCCATTTTCTGGGTGTTTGCCTATGTGGCCATGCCAAGCTGCACATGGCTGGCTGCATATTTACAACTCAAAGCCTACCTAAAGGTGTGATATTCGATATTGTCCAGGTGCCTGCATAGAGGACAGCAAGAAAAAGTCACCCAAGCACTGAAGGTAACTCTCAGTGATAAGGAAGAGGGTGAAGACTCCAGCCTGACTGACAGTTATGAAGGTGCATTGAGTGAGACCTCTGATACGGACCTCATTGAAAGGATTTCACTTGATTCTTCTTGCCACTCCTGTCTCTCCCAGTCTTCCTCAGGTACTGAACCTAAACCTCTAGGGAAGGATCAGCATTGGGTAGTGATACTTGCAACTAACGATTTGTAGACTGGTGTATTAGTGACTGCAGTGTTTTAAGAGATCTGGCTTCTGTGCTCTAGAGCAGCAATCTGGAAATATCACTGGAGAGCCAGACCCTATGAAATCCATTCTAGTTTTTAAGCAGGACATGGTGGCTAGCTGTGTTCACCATCAGTTGATTCATCAACATGGATCTGTAGAATTAAGAGGAGCAAAGCTGATCTTAAACCAGCTTAGCATCAAGTCTAGAGGAAGGACATGCCTCTGTCTTCTACCTTGTATCGTCAATTTATGGCAGTGACAAGTAAGTCTAAAACACTGGTGTTCTACCTAAGCTATATTTTAACCCAGCTGTCACTGGTGGAAGTATTGGCTGAGTGTCCTGGGTTCAGCAGTAGCAGTCATGTTTTCTCCTTCTTGGTAGCTGGTGCAGTGCTGTGTTTTGACTTTCGGGCTGGGAACGGTGCTGATAGCACCGATGTTTTGAGTTACTGCTCAAATGTTTACTCTGGCCAAGGACTTTCTGAGCTCATGCTCTGCCAGGGAGGAGGGGAGGCCAGGAGGAAGCAGACAGGACACCTGACCCAGGCTAGCCAAAGAAGTATTCCATACCATAGCACGTCATGCCCAGGATGTAACCGGGAGTTACCTGGAAGGGTTAGTGCTCTGGGGGGTTGAAGGAGGTATCGGTTGGTGCTCGGTTGGGCAGGGTGGGATGAGTTATCTGTTGGCTGGTTGGTGAGGTGTTGTATTCTCTTCACTTGTTATTGGCTTTATCATTATTATTTGTGGTAGTAGTAGCAGTAGTGATCTGTGCTATACCTTAGTTATTAAACTGTTCTTATCTCAACCCATGGGGGCTACATTCTTTGGATTCTCCTTCCTAACTGGAGTTGGGGGGGGTAAGGGGGGGAGTGAGTGCATGAGCTGTGCAGTCTTTGTTTAAACCACAACACTGAGCTAATGATTAAGGTTTAATTGGGCAACTGGGAATTCTGGAAAGATATGCAACCAAAGGGATGCATTCAATAATCAGTTTAAAAATGAAATGTGTTCTTCTACTCATTGAAAACAAAGTCAAAGGCCTCTCCAGAACTGCATTTACATAAATAAAAGCAGAATTCCTGCTCTTCACCACTTATTGAATATTATATTTAAGAGTATTCAAAACATTAACAGTGGTTATTCCAAATACATATTAAGTAGAGTACAAAAGTACAACTTTGCTACTATTGTTAATGATAACTTTTTGGGGGGTCTCAGTAAATACTGGCATGTGAGTTTTTGCTTTATGTTTCTTTCAAGGGCAAAATTGAGCTATTAAAATTTAGAAAAACAAATGTTTTGAAAAACCAGAACTATCATTAAACCATTCAAAGCCTCTGTGTACTAACAGTAATATAAGCAATATCTCTTTAATAAGAACAGAAACGGTTTGGAAAAATCTAAAGGAATGGCCAATTGTCCAGTGACCACAGAGGTCTTAGATTATGATCTCATGGTCTCTTTAGGTTTAATCAGATCTTTTTTAGATTTAATATGATTTCCATAAATTGAGTATGATTTATTATGACCTCATCATCTTTGTAGATCGAGTAAACAATGCCCCAGGTGTCTCAGTGCAGCAGGGCAATGCCTGATAGGACAATCAAAGTGAATGCTTGAGCATAAATCTGCCCATCTTGTAACCAAATCTGCTAGCATCTGGTTACAAGATTGTTGGAGTGGTTTGAAATCTAGTATTACATAGGGGATGGGGGGTGTGCAGATGATCCAGATCCCAAATTACAAGCAGCTGGCCATAATAACCAAGGTTCAAATAATCACAAGCACAGTAGCCTTTGCCCGTTGTCACTAATACACATATGTGTTTTGCAGAGCAAATACCTGATAAAACTTTAGCAACTGATGGATTTTATTCAGCAGGGCAATTAAAAATATGCTTGACTTCTGTGACTTGAGACCGCCTCAGGGTTTGGAGAGGCATTTAAATGCCTCAACACTTAACTTTGGAAGTGTATTCTACCCAGTTGCTTCTGTGAATTTCTCACAGATGAACTTGTTGCTGAAAACAGTCCTGATCAGGAAAGGAGAAGTCATTTGAGCAAAACCACTGTTATTTAAAAGTAGTTGCAACAACAGATCCATATAATCTGCACCCTTTGGAAGCTGTTGAGTGTTATTTCGGGCTCTTGAGTCAGGCATACCAGTCTTTCAGAATGTCTTTACTTAAATAAAAACCCCTATGAAATTTAGACATTTTTAAAGTATAGTATTATGGAAATTGTTCAGTGAAAATTTTGTATCAGCTTTAAGTTGTTACCTAAGCAGTAAAATACATGCCCATCAATTAGGAGCTGTGAAGCTGAACTCTCTGGGCTTGGTGGCACATTGTTTAGACTGTGTCCCTGCCCTGGACCCCACACATTAGTCACTTAGGTACAGTTAGTTCTTTTAATAGACAAGAGTAATAAGACCTCTGCCACATATAGCATCATTTTAAGTATGCATACATGCATGTTACATTCATAAGTCAGGAACAAGACTTTTCTTCTCTATATGTTGCACCTGAGATTACATGGGCTAACATATGAACAGCCAGGTAGTAGCCCTGTATGTAGGACAATATTTTCCCTATCAATCAGGTCATTTCCATAATTTTAAGGCTAATCTCAAGATCTTTATCTTATATCTTTGCCTCTGATTAAAAAAAATCCTCTGATTAAAAAGTGAATCTACTCATCTACAGTTATTCCTGTGCCTTGAATTTCCAATCACTGGATGAGGTCCTCAGGTATTTAAAACAACCCAGTGCAAATGCTAGCCAGGATTGATGCATGCATGATCCTGCGTGAGAACAAGGGGATGGGTGAGCTGGTTTGCTCCACTTGAGCTGTGCGTTGCTCATGAGCAGTTCCAGTGCTGGGCATGTCACCAGCAGGGAGGCTGCCAAATAACCCAAACCCCTGGCTCTCAGAGGAAGCAATTCAACAAGGCCAGGGACATGTCTGCCCACCCATCTCCATCACACAGCATTCTCCAATACATTTTTCTCACCAAGTCAGTAATTTAGGAATAAGTTGAACTGGTAAATCACTGTACTTCCCTCCCTGTTTCAGGTTCATCACAGGCTCAGGAAGGTGCAGTGTCCTCCAACCCAAGCCGCTGCCTAATTCCATCTCCTCCAAAAACCCCTTCACCTGCATCTGTAACAGGTGTCGCAGGAGGATCCTGGAAAAAAAGGAACCACAGGATAAGATGCCTAAAAACACCCAGCCAAGAGGACAGGCAGTGGATACAGCAATGCCAGCCAAGGGCTCATCAAGAAACTTCAGCCCAGCCTCTGGGCAAGAAATGTGCTCTTCTGAGCCAGCACAGCATGCTGGCTGCCTCTGGATCTCCAGGGCAGCACCAGACTGCTGGGAGCACTGGCCGGCAAAGGCCTATTTCAATACCAACAGCTGTTGGATCAACAAGCATCAGGTATGCACACTGCCAGCAGCAGTGCCTGCAGTGTGTCTGGGGAAAACAGAAGGGACTTCACAACAGGAAAAAGCAGACTTCTGTGTTGTATCTGGAGTCACCTGTCTGTTCTGTAAAAAACACATCTTTTATTTGTGCTGACATTTACTTTTGTGCATCTAGTGCTAAACTAAACATTTCCTCATGTTCCTTATAGCTTGAGCATTGGAAATGTTGTATTTTCTTAAATAATAGCCCAGAATTTTCATGTGTTCTTACTCCTCCATTCTCATGGACCGATGCCTATGTCTGTTGCAGAGTTCTAGTAGTGGCAGTTATTCAAGACTCTCCTTAGCTAAACCCCAGCACAAGTTCCTGACATCACACTTCTTATTTTTTCCTCCCCTTAAAACTTACATTGATTCATGTTAGAATGAGCTTTGGAAAATAAAGTAAGCATTAGAGAAGTGTTACATGCACCAAAACATGGTTATTTATGAACCTGCTTACTGTAAGATTAGCATCTTGTTGCTTCTTTGAAGCAAAAAAACTGAGGAGCTGTGAATGACACTTTGATTTTTGAAGTTAACATAGGCATTATAGAGCAGTAGAGGCAGAGAGTACATGCCTTGTGTGGGAAGCTGGTGTGTCTTCTGCTGCTCCCAAGCCTGGCAGCTTTCTGTTGAGTTTTCAGAGTGAGAGACAGCAGAGCTGGTGGGGAGAATGCAGATATCCAGACCTTGAGTGCTGTTTGACCGCAGTGTTCCTCTCTTTTCTCTCAGGCCCATTGTGGATGAGAGCCCTCCTGGAGAGATCAACCACTACCAGCCAGCTGTCTGCTCATCCACAAAAGCCTCAGAGAGACCTGGACTGATGAACACTGCTTGGCCCCTGACTGCCAGGGCCATTCTGCAGCCATTGCCACACAGACCCACTTCCCCAACATCTCAGAAGAGAAGTCCCCAGTCATAGAAGATACCTATGTGGCAGTATGTGTAGGATCTACATACACAGCACAGTCTTGAAGGATTGATGCTCTCTTCTTTCAGCTTCTTCTACAAGCTAAATGCAGAGCTGTGCAAGTAGAGCAGTTCAAACAAATGACATGATTTGCCTCAATCAAGACTACAGCTGGTCCAGAACTGCTTTCTTCAAAGAGCACCTGCTGATCAACAGAAGAGCTAATAAACCTCTTATTATAGACAAACATGGTTATTTTTGCAGCCTTCATGCACTAAAACAGAGCAAGTCCTAGTGTATTTCCTGATCCACATTGTGCTCTACTCTGTGAGTCAGGCAGGGACACTGAACCAAGCAGAACGTGGTGCTTGCAGTTTGTGGAGCTGGCTGGAGGAGGTGAGGGACAGAGCATTCCTTCTCATTCTTATCCTCCTGATCTAGCAGCAGCCCACAATGCACCTTATGCAGCCCTGGATGTTTAACATGTAAGGGACAAGCCAAGGGCTTGGGAGGAAGCAATGTCTGGAGCAGGTTGTAAGGGGAGTGTGCATGGCCTGAGGAAGAGCCCAGGAAGGTCAAGTGTTTTCAGAGCTCATGCTCCCCCAGGAGCTCACCCATTCACAGGCATCTGAGGATCTTGTTGCCTACATTGCTATGGGAGACAGTGCTAACAAAGTGGCTTGCAATATTAACATTTTTGTTTGCTCCTTAGCTACGTGGAAGGATTTATCTTGTTTCCTATGGATAGAGGCATACTGGAATGTCATTAGCATGTAAGCAAGATGTCAAGAGCATCCTCTGCATGTGCCTTTAGTGTCAGGCATCCCATCTCTAGCTTTTTAGACCAAATAGACTTCTAATTTCATATGACTGAATAATTTTAAGTAATGCTGCCACAAAGACAAGGCAGGGAAGTAAGGGAAAAATCCTTTTTTTTCTTTTTTTTTTTCAATAGGGCATTTATTTGTTTTACATTTGGGTGAGATTCAAACCATTGATTTGAGTGACTGCAGACTGAGATGCTGATCCAGATGACTGGGCCTTAAAACTTCATTGCTGTTGCAGTCTGAAACCATGCATCATTGCATTTTTTCCAGTTTAAATTACTCTGCTGGAGATATGTTTTTAAAATGGTTGATAAACAGTGATTACATGACAGGTTAACGAATTGGTTTATGTTTTCTTTCTGCTGGTCAGCTTAATGTAGAGGAGCAGAATAATACAGAAAACACCAAAACTTTGTCTCATCATAGTTATACTTGTACCACTTTTCCCTACAAAATAGTCTGGAGCTTTAAGATAATTTGCCCAGTTTCGGCAAGTCCTAGAGGAATTCATCCATCAAAAATCATTAAAACCTATGAGGTATGTGATCCTGTGCAATATTATGGGCGCAGGCAGGATTTCCCATCAGGTGTCGCCCAACACCAGTGCCCGTGTCCTGAAACAGGCTCCTAAAATTCAGTTTTTGCCAGTGTTGCTGACCATGATCACCATAAAACCAAAAATCTGGCACAGAGAATGGGGGAAGACTTATTAGTTCTCAGCACATGACACCTTAGCAGGTAGCAGAGCCAAGCATTGGTGGACAGCTCTGAGGCTTGAGTTTTTGTGTACCACCTTTGTTGTGTCTCTTCTGGGTGATCTGACCTGCTGAGTAGTATGTGCAAGAGTATGTGCTCTGAAGCTAAACGCATAACGTGACTCAGCACCAGGCTGTCATGCTTGGAGCAGCAGGGAGGCTTGTTAAGAGAGCAAGCCTGTGATCACAGACAGACCTGATGACTGGAAGAGGGCTGGTTGTCTCCTCTGCCAGGAGTGGGTGCACCTCAAGGCTGCCATGCTGTTGTCACAGTTTCCAGGACAAGCAAAATAAATAAGGCCGCTGCAGATCAGATCTGCACAGCTGTAACAGATGCACAGAGGAAATTGTTCTCTAGTTTTAGCCTCTGTTCATCTACCTTCCACCTTTTTCATCTAGAAAATGTAAAAGCCAGCCAGGGCTTTATGTGCTTATTATGAAATGTCAGGCATGATGGGCTACCCAGGAATTCTGTTCTCCTGTCCCAGAAAGGAAATATATGGGGAGTTTCACTCTGAGTTTTGTCACTGGTTCCTCTGCTAAAATTCTGTGTTGGTCTATTGAGTACAGACAAAATCCTTTAATGAATGAGCTTATTCCTATCCCTGCCGTTGTAAACTCTATTAATATTTATCTCAGTAGGATCCTTGCTCTCAGTTGGATGCAACTAGTTTCATATGTACATTAACAGCATCCATCCCCTTATTCTTGTAAGGAGTTGCTGATGGCTTTAAGTATCTCACTGCCTTAATGGGATTTGCTGCCAGCTGCCAAATTGATATCTAGAGTGTAAGCAGGAGAGAGGGGTGAGAACTACTCCCCCCCCCAGCTATTAATAAATAGAAGTGCTTTCTGCCGGGAGCTGAGTCTCATCAGCACATGCTGCTGAGCGATGGGGTGGTTAGCTGGGGCAGATGCCCTGCAGGGAGCAGGGCTAGCAGCAAAGGGATGTGGTCCAAAGTGGTCCAAAGTGACACTGCTGTGGTGTTAGCAGAAGCACAGTCCACCCAGGGGGCCTCTCAGCCTCTTAGCTGGTGTCCTGCGAGCCCCTCTGCTGGAGTGCTGGTAATGCCCTGCATACTGACAGGCTCTGCTCAGCCAGAGCTTTAGAAAATGACTGAGAAAGAAGTGTGGACTGCATGCCAGTTAGTGCAGTGTCTAACAACCCATCCTCATCCGGAAGGGAGCATGGCTGGGACAGCATCCCACCCAAACGAGCTCTGACCCGTCCACCAAACAAAGCATCCACCACTGACACATCCTCTCCTCATTGCCATCAGGAGCCTTGCTGTGCCTGTCCATCTCCAGCTAGAGCTCAGCCTGATTGTGCTAAAATTAAGGGAGTAGTTGAGATGGTTTTTAAGCACGTCGGGGGGGAGCTGCCTTGCGACAGGATCCTCCCGCATGGCACGGTGTAAAACAGAAAATGAAATGCTGGACTCCTGGGTGGAGAGTTGCAGTATCATTTACAATGTAAAACCTGTGCCTGAGGAAGAGAGTGACCGCACATGCGATCAGGCAAGCCGCGCTTTGCTTAGGAGCAAGAAGAACGTCTCGAAACGGACGCTAGAGGGAAGAAGAGAGTCTCACAAGTGTAACTTTCAAAAGACTCGAAAACCAGCCACAAACAGCTCCAGAGCGTTTGGGAGGTGATCGACACCGCCTGGGCCCAGCATTTTCTTTCCTACCTTCTCCAGCATCCAGTGTTCTGGCCTTGTATGACGCTCCTGAATGCACCATGCTGTATCACATACTATTTTGATTCATTTGGAAATACTTCCGCAGTGTCCACAAAATGTAATGGAGAACATCCTGGGCCCTCCCTCTGCATGGAAAAGCTGTGGTGCTATAGAGCATCCGTGGTGCTACAGGGCATCTGATGATGCTACCGTGTCTTAAAGAGATGATTTTTGTCACAGGTCATAGCTGCAAGCAGGGTCTAGACTGCATGGCTTGATCTCAAGCTGTATCCTCATCCTGCCTCTTGCCATGCCCAGCTGAACTGAGGTGGTCCTGGGAGGGGAAGGGGGTTATCTGCACAAGATCTGGGTGCTCCTACAGTTGCAGCAGGAGCAAGTGTCTGTTGAACCCGCAGCTCAGCAACCGGCCTGGCCGCCTCAGCTCTCAGGCTCTGGTGGACAATGCTCCAGGAGCACTACACGGTGTGTCAGGCTGTGTGTCCAGGCTCTGGAGCACGGGGCACATGGGATGCCTGCATGGAATGCTGCCAGGCCTGAGCAGGAGGGGCCTCACTGCCCACACAAATGGGCAGGGATGGAGAGGGGCTGTGGTGTCATGTTGGCATTTGGGATGGTGGCCAAAAGTGCCAGAGGGGGCTTTGTGTGTGCGCATGTGTGTGCGGCTGTGTGTGTACGTGCATCTGCTCCCTGCCAGGTATCGAGCCCTGATGAGAACAGCTCTGGCATCACTGCCACCGTGCCCTCAGCCAAGAGCAGAGGGCATGGGAGGTTGAACCAGGGCAGCAGGGGGGGTTCAGGCTGCAGGAGGGCTTACCCAGCAGGACGCTGATTATTCTGAGTCAGCCATTGCCAATCTGGGGCCAATGTGGAAATAGCAAAGAGCTGCAAAAGCACTCCTCCTCCATTTGCAGGTCTTGGCAGGATTTGTGTCTCCCGCTGCATGCTTCAGCCAGCACAGTCCCCCAGGGAGGCTCTGGCAGAAAGGCTGTGAGAATCCTTTCATTTGAGATGCCCCTAGAGCTGTCCTACCCCAGGGCACAGTCCCCATCTGCCCTGCTGCAGCCCTTTCCTGCCCCTGGGTCACTGTAGATGGAGGACCAAGCAGCTCTGCAAGTCCCAGCCTCACTGCTTCCCTCTCTTTTGAGGTGTCAGTGCAGTGGGGAGCATCTCCAGGGTCAGTGGTGTAGTTGAATCATCACAACATCTTCAGTGGTCAAGCAGCATTTCAGCCTCACAGGAAGGCACCAAGAGTCCTTTTGTCCTGCCCATGGCCAAGGTAAGCTCCTGAGTAGCACCCTGGGGTGCATGGGGTTGGGGTCAGTCTTTCTGGTTTACAAAGCCTCAGGCCAGATTCCCACCTGGTGCAAGCTGGTGCTGTCTCCCTGATTTTCACACAAGCCACATTGTATGTGCTAGCTGCAGAGCTGGTCCTTCCCTCTCCAAACACTGTGCCCATCTCAGCAAGGATCCTGGAAGGGTGTCAGGGTTTTATTTGATGGGCACTGGGACTGTTGCTGCCACATGCAACACATGCAATTCATTCCTGTTCTGGATCATGGAGCTTGAACCATCTTTCCTATTTTCAGTGTTCCTGCCATGGCTTCGTTTGCAGCATCATTATTGTTCAGCAGCTGCTTGTGCTGCATGTCCAAGTAGGGTATCAGAGCTCAAGGGCAACTTCCAGGCTCCTATGGGACCAGCAGGTGCTCAGCAGCCACCCACATCTGTGTCCTGCCCACCTCCAGGAGGCATTGCTCGAAGCCTGTAGCTTGAGTCCAGGAGCAGTGTGCTTTGGTCCTGGAATGTTGTTGATCCAGTGGGTCCAGGGTTCTCTATCTGCTCAGGCTTTTCGTGGAGGCAACCAGCTTTTTGTGATGGGATCAGGTTGGCTTGGGATGAGAGACCCAGGGACATGCTGGTGTTGATCTAGGTGAGGAGGCAGGTGCCGATTCACCGGCTCTGAGGATATTCATGGTGCTGTCAGGGAGGAGGCAGCAGAGAGAAAGTAAATACAGCTCAAACGCAGGAGAGAACTACAGGAATACCTCTGCAGGGTAAGTCCTAACCCCCTAAGCCCTCACTCCTGGTCCTGTGTCATCTCCAACTGTAGAAAGTAGCAGATGCCCAGAGAAAAGCTATCAGAGCATAGGAACATGACAAGTAATTTCTCTTCCTTGTCTCTCAGCTAAGTGCCTGTTGCACAGGACAAATGAACACCAAAATGGGCCCAAAATGCTCTCCCAGCCTCCAGCAATCTGTAAATTTGAATATTTGCATTTAATACATGGCGTTGGTTAGGTATTGTTAGATTGGGCTGGTTTTGGGGGAGCATCCTTCCGCAGCTCCTTGTCCCCATCCACAGCCTGAGGGTGGGATGCAGCCGGCATGACTGCCAGTGGCTCCACACTTCCAAAGATTTGGTGTCGTTTTGTCTTTTTCCGAACATCAGAAGCCCAGAATAACAGCCAGGAGGGGACACAACGTGTGTTTGCCAAGAGGAATGGAAATCCAGGCAGGCTGCCATTGCTCCTCACTCTCAGACTGTCAATCACCTCCAAGTCTCCCCGCTCCCCCCAACACTGCCACATGCCACCATTCCCCTGCTCCATGGCTCCCCTGAGCAGGCTGTCCCGTGTATTACCCGCCCCTTCTTGCTCTGCTTTGGCTTGCTGGGGCTCATTGGCGCATCCTGCCAGTTTGCCCTGGCTCCACACACTTCTGCCTTGTCTTGCAGGCCTGGTGTGAGCAGTGATGCTTCGTGCTGCTATCACTGTCTCCCTGTGCAGCACCCCTAGATGAGAAATTTGGGTGCTCTCCCTTCAGACTGTGGTGTGCAGGCACTTTGTGCTCCAGAGTTATCCCTGACTGCCTGCAGCCCCACTGCCCAACTTGTGCGCAGTAGCTGATATCTCCTGCCAAACTGCAGAGCAAGCAGCAGAATCATGCATGGGAGAAAGGAAAAGCATGCCAGGCTCCATCCCCCTGTAACATCCCAGCCAGTGTCACACTCTCCCTGACATGCCCATGCCCCTGCCTGGGCAGGGGTCACCATGTCTGATAGGTGAGTACCTAGGGCTGTGGGTGCACATACATGCATCCAAATTCCTGCCAGTGCTGCAGAGGGCAAGAGCAGTCCCAGCCACATCCCCTGATGACCTTGTCACCCGGCAGGGACCTGCCACAGTGCCAAGTGCTGCTCTTCCCCGTGGCTCAACCCTGCAGCATCCCGCCTTTTCCTTATTTGTTTTTCTCCCCTTGAGAGCTATTCTTTCCCTCCCATATGCTGTAATAATTACAAGCGATAACTCAGCAGCTGCTCTGCTATTCCAGGCTCAGCAGAGCCACGCGCCTCCGCCTTCCCTCCCTCCCACTGCTCCAGGTCAGTGTCTTGGCTCCAGCAATCAGGGATTCCTGTGATTTCTGCCACTTGGGAGGATCTGGACCCTTCTCCCCTCCATTGCCATCTGGCTCCTGCCCGCCCGCCCCAGCATCACCAAGGGGGATGGGGCTGCGACATCCATCTGTTACCATGGAGAAAGCTAAGCCAGCAAAGGGATGCACCCTGCATCCCGGGTGAAGGGCAGGAGAGTTGGGGAGGAAAGGGATTTTCTTGTGTATTTGTTTTATTGTCATGTATCAGGTGTCACTCGTGAGGTCTGCTGCAGCTGACAACCACCACCATTGCTCATGATGGATGCTACCTCCTAAGACCTCTTGCTGGAAGAGGTAGTGGCCTTAGATATGGTGTGGCAGCTGCCACCATTGTAGCTGGTGAACCAATTCCCCATCCCTCAGATGAATGCAGTGCCTCCCGTGAAACACTGGCAGTGCAAAAGTGATTACAGGAAAAAACAGCTTGGGTTCAGCTGCTTTGGTAGCAGCCCAACACTGCAGGCTGCAGCCAACGGAGCTAAAAATGGTGCAGAGATGGAGAGCAGAGCAGAGATGAGAAGGCCAAACGCAGCTTTTTGGTGGTGAGCAATAGCAGTTGCAAAACCAGACTCATGTAATTAAAGGTTGCATCTTTTGTTGGCCTGGGCTGACCCCAAAGACGACTTTGCTACAGAGATAAGAGAAGAGCAAGGAGGCTGCCTATTGCCTGGAGGTCCTCTTCCCTGTCCTGTGCCACATGCTGCTCCAGCTGAGTTGACACATGCACACACAGCCCATAGCCCCCTCTGGGCATGCAGTGCTATCCTCAGCACTGCACTGCATCACATCCCATCCTGGCAGACTCCCAAGCAGGTGATTGCCCCCCATGCAGCATCCCTGGGGCCCAGGGTAGCATCCAGCCCTCCTGCTCTGGGTGTGAAAGGGGTTTTCTTCTCCCTTTATAAGAGACTTCTGCCTATGTTCTACCCGACTGCTGAGAGCTCAGTGGAAAGCATGGCAGGAAGAGGTGTTTCTGCCTGCTCCCCTCCCCGAAGAAAGCTCTGCCTCTCTGACAGCCCCAGCCTCCCCCCGGACAGTCAGGCTGCCGAGGCCAGAAGCTCATCTCCAGCACAGATGAAGCTTCCCAGAGATGTGTCAAAACAACCTGATCTGTGCCAATGGCAGCGAGACGTGAGAGTCTGCTTTACACTCACCCAGCCCATGGGGGGCTGAGCTCCCCTCCCCAGGCGGTGTAAATGCAATGTCTGCCTGCTCCTGTGTGATCCTATACCTGCTGCTTCCCGTCTCCCAAAAGTGGCATTCCCAGTCCAGCTGCAGTGGGTCTGGGACAGTGACAAAACCCCATGACAACGTGAGGAAAATGTCTGCAGCGTGGCTAGCACCTGAATTCACTTTTGGGAATCTGGGGTACAGGCGAGCTGCCTGTTCTTCCTTCCTCTTGTGTGCTTCTCTTTACTGAGATAGCAAAATGCTGGGGGTTAAGGACAGGGATTTACTCAGGGATGAGATTTGCCACAGCCACCAGCTGGCAGTGGTCCTGGCTCTTCTCACCTCATTTCCACATGGAGATGTGTACCACAGCAGTGACATCAGCCAGACTGTCCCTGCAGGCAGCGGATCCTGCAGGATGTATGGGGCAGGTCTCTGTAAGGGACAGGGGTGGATGCTCTTTCTCATGGTCTTCCCAAAGCTGTGAGAGTCTGCAAGGATGAGGGTCTTCCCAGGAATTTTGCTTCCCAGATTGGGAATGCTGCTGCTGGCACCACTTCAGTGTGGTGGTGGGCCAGGTCAGGGTCTGTGGCTGAGGATTTTGTGCCACAGAGGTGCAAAGGTAACCATGAAAACTGCATCCCTCTGCTTTCGGGCCAGCAGCAGCAATGCTCTGCCTTGCATTCCTCTCCACCCAGAGGGCACTTGGAAGAGGTGACACGGTGCTTATCGGAGCTGGCTTTGATGCTTCACACTCTGCGAGACCCAAGCACAGGCTTCAGTGCCGGTGCTGGTGGCACTGGGACGTGCTGGAGGACCACTTACCGGGGAGGCAACACGTGCCTCAGTTACACCTCCCACACGGGAGTAGGCAGCCCCAGGAAGAGGCATCTTGAGCAGCCTGTGCCATCTCGTACAGGCGAGCTGGCAGCTCCATCTGGCTCCGCTTCGGTGGAGCTGCCGAGGGCGGCCGGCGGGGGCTGTGGGTGGCGTGCTGGGAGCGGGTGAGGAGGAGGAGGAAGAGGAAGAGGAGGAGGGGTACACGTGCCCCACACTGACTGATTCCTCTTGGCAGGTGCTAGCCCTCCATGAAATCACCTGCTCTGCCCCATGAGAGGGGTGATGGGTTTGGGGGCCCATTTACGGTGGTTGCTGGAGCTCAGCTGGACAGGAATGTGCTGTGGGGGCTGCAGCTGGCCCGTACACAGTGACCCAGGGCTGGGCTTCTTGCCCAGGAGCTCTAGCTGCCGCGTGCATTGGCCATACGGTGAAGTCTCTTTGAGGCTCTGCTCATTTTCACGGGTCTTGCACTTTGCTTTTACTGTCCCAAAATGCGGTGAAGTTTTTGCTTGAAGCTGGAGATGTGAGAGCAGGCTCCTCACTGAAACAGGGCAGCTGGGGCATTGGTTAGGATAAAAACACATGGAGTTATCCCTGCATCCCTGGCCTTTCTGAGCCCAGGGTAATTCACAGCAAAACTACAGCCCTTATCTCCATCCAAGCTTTGCAGCAGGGTAACTGTGACCGCTTGGTTATTGGTTTCTTCATTTCAATCTCTTTGATCATGTGCCACGATTAATCTGATCTCCACGAGGCGGGATGAGTAGGAGTCAGAAGAGAAATTGCAGTCGTCTGTGCCTTTGGCATGCCAGAATGGAATAATTCCCTAGGCTCATCTCCACACTGGCAGCTCTAGGAAAAGCCCCATCACTTTAATGGCCAGGGACACTGTGCAAGGCTGAGAGACACCGATATAAATGGAAATACTTGACCCATCTAATTGTGTAGCTTCCTTCAAGGGTTTCTTACCTCTCTTGGAAAGCATCATCAGCACAGAGCAGAGATGACCATGCCTGTTTTACACCAACCACTATGCCGTGTGCTGTGATAAACTCATATAATGGATTATGATCCAAAGCATAGTCTGTATAGCAATTCTCTCATCCTGTATCCAACTGATTTTTCCAGCTAGGACAGCTCTGTCCACCCTCCATTTGTCCAACCTATCATCCCATCTCACCTCACCCTCACTTCTGTTGAAGTATGTTCTGTGGGGTTTTTTCCAGCTTCTTTCTCTGATTTCTCAAGACCATTTTGCATCATAATACCTTCCTCAGGCGTGCTGGCCATTCCTCCTGTTGCTCTTATCTCCAAACTGAATACCTGAATGGGTTAACAATCTTGGACCCTCTCTGTTTTGACCTGAGTAACCAGTATTCACTCTGTGCACTCCCTGTATAGTATTTTTCACCTCTGTAATCATTCCCCAGGCTTACCTACAAGAATCCATACATACATACATTGTTACATACATACAATCCATAGAATCATAGAACAGTTAGGGTTGGAAAGGACCTTAAGATCATCTTGTTCCAACCCCCCTGCCATGGGCAGGGACACCTCACACTAAACCATATCACCCAAGGCTTCATCCAACCTGGCCTTGAAAATACATACATACATACATTGTTATCCATAACAATGACTAAAGTCTTACAGCAAAATACATTGTCTCCTGCTTTTCCTCCCTGCAAAGCTGGTGGGTCCACATTGGGAGGAGGCTGGATGAGTCTGGCACAGCTCACCTTCAACAAATCCCTGTTGGTGATGGCAGGGGATAGTCTACACTTGCTCACTTGCTGGAGCAAAAGCAAGAATCAGGTGGAACATGTGAGCAATGGGGGCTGCTGTTCATCCAGTGCTTCACTGTATGGTCTTGGTTGCATTGGAGAGTAGCCCAGAGTGTCGTGCCTGTTCTGACCAGCCTTGCTAATGGGGCGTGATAATAAGATCTGCTGTGGATTTCGTGTCCTTGCCATCTCCCATGCACTTCACTGCCACACCAGCACCCCCCTGCCAGGCAAATGGTACGTGGTCTCAAAGACAAGTATATCCCAGGAGAAGAGTGAAGATGAAGGCTGTCCTGTCCCTCTGGACCTGTCTCCCCATGTCTCTGTGGTGCCTCTTCCCAGTTGCCACCTATTGTTGCTGATTACCAATAACTCTCATCTCCCACTCTGCCCCCAGAGCCCGGCTCTTCTGGAGAGCAGCCAGTACATTTCATGTCAATACATTTCCCAGGAGCAAAACCTGTCTCACTGTCAGCCTCCTCAGCGTTCCCCACCTGGAGCAGACCTTCTTTGCAAAGCAGTTTTAGAAGGAAGCCCACTGAGAAGCAGCTTAGGCTGAGGAGCCTAAATGGGCCCTTACAAAAACACCTTCAGAGGGCGATTTTTACCAAGACCCTAACTCTCACCTGGGACTTACTTCAGACCAGAAGAAAACAAAGAGGAAGAGGCTGTTAATGCAGCCTTATGGGCAGAGGGGTGGCTCACAAGTCCCTGCAGCCTCTTGTGTAGATCAGGCTGGGCTCAGCCCCCCTCCTGCCTGTTCTCTGCCCTCAGCCTGCCCAAAGGCTGATGAATGGGGCTGGCGCTGGCTGCTCCTGTGCCCATATCCGCTGTGGGGCTATGTGCTGGAGCCGAGCAGAGCCACGCTTCCTCCTCTCTGGCACTGTGAGACACAGATGCCGATTGCTCCCTTCCTGTTTCTGGCTGGGCTGGGCTGCCCAAATATCCCAAGCTGATGCTGGCTTCAGGGAAGAAGCCTTATTGCCTTACAAGTGATGATGGACAACTACTTAGTGATTGGCAAGGCACAGTTTTGGGGTCTGTACCTGCTGTGTGCAGTAAACTGCAGCACTGGGCACATGCATAACATTAATATGCACCCATGCAGTTCCGAAAAAGCTTTGAGAACTGATCCCTGTGGTTCCGGATCCCTGTGGGGATGGAGGGTGTTTTCACTCCCATTCCCTTCCTTCTCCCTCTTCTCCAAGCTGCTCAGTACTCTTCTGACTGCTTGGGTTTGATGCATCTGAAGCAGAGATGGTGGGAAGGGCTGGGGACCGTTTTCCTCATCTCCATAACATGCTTAGCTGGGTTTAGCTTAGACAGCCGTGCTCCCCTCTGAAGCTCCCCCAGTGCCCAGCTGGATCCTGTTAGGAAGCAGGCCCCAGAAGTTACTTTTCTACACAGGGGAAGCTGCCCCAAAGCCCCCATCTGGAGCAGCTGCTGGGTCAGCACTTCACAAGGTGCATGGTTATTGTGTTCATCAAACTCTGCATTGCAAAGAAGAGTATCTGGAGGCTGTATCAGGTACCATGCTCTGCTCTACTGTCCTTAGCGCTGCTGCTGAGACTGGGTGGGTTTGGATGCAGGCCGGGGCTGTCCACATTCCTCTGCATGGCAGCACCAAGAGAAGCACCCCACTGGTTGTGTTTGAGCTGCGGTACCGCCCCGGTGATCAAACAGGAACCACTGCTCCGCTGGGGACGTCACCGTCTCAGCACACAGCACAGGACAGACCTTTGCTTTGGAGAAGAGGTGCCAGAGCCCGGTACAAGGAAGCGTGCGGGTGGCTGAGTCAGTCTGTGAGCATCCTGCCTGGCATTGTCACCAGGGCACCAGCTGTGCAGTCAGGAGCTGAAGCCTGCTCTTCCCAGCACAGCTCAGGTGCCTGCAGACACCTGCAGGCATGTAAGAGTGAGCTCTTCCTGGGAAAGAGACCCGTGGACTTCAGATGGGACAAGAGCCATGGGTTCTCAGTGCTCTCACATCCTGCCAGCCTGTGGCAGAGCAGCGACCAAGGTGTCCTTCAAACCCAAGGCAGCTCCTCTGCAGGAAAGGGAAAAGGACAGAAAGAAAGGAGCGCTGCCTTTTTAAAAGTGCTGGCTCTGGGTGACCCTCCTGCCTCAGCGTCTTGGGGCTGAAAGGCAGAGAAAAAGGGCTTGTTGACCTGATGTTAACCTTCAGCTGCCAGCCGTTCAGCTCCCTGGTCCTCACATGCCGCTGCTTAATCCAGGAGGAAAAAAGTACAAAGCCTGCCCAGAGCCTGTGCCGTCTCATTAACATTTGGCTTAAGTGTGATTCTTATCCTGCACTGCCAGTGCAGCGGCTCCAGCTTAAGGGGTGTTTTCCTCTGCCTTTGGCTTCCCAGGCTGTGCTGGCAGTGTAGAGGTTTATCACATCTCCTGCAGCACCATGCATCAGGCTGGGGTCCCCGAGGTGAGCACTGGATTGTGAAATGTAAGCCACGTGGAGGCACTGGCATTTTCTGGCTTTATGAAAACTTGAAAACAGCTCTCTGTGAGGCTGCATCATCATCCTTTTGGGCAAGCTGAGGTGGTTTCTGCAGGCACAAGACACAGACCAAAGGGGTTTGGCTGTTGCCTGGTACCTTTTGTTGAGGGTGGTGATTCCACAAAACCATAAAAGTCAAACCTCAGTGTCTGGCTTGCCATCATGTCCCTCACTGTGTGCAGAGGAAGGGAAGGTTGGAGGGATGCTCAAGGAAGACATCACATGGGAGATTCAACAAGGAGCACATGGGCATGTTGAGCTTCAGTCAGCTCTTTCCTGCCCCACATCTGTGCAGACTTCATTAAACATTACAGCTCTGCAGCAGCTAACACGTATTACATGAGGTTCAGCACTCGTGAAGCTGGAAGGGTATCTGCTGCCCTGTGGGTTGGCATGGGGCTGGCAACGTTCCTTTGCTCAGCTGGGAACTGGTGCTGCTGAGAGTGCTCCCACCTGACAAGTGGGTCAGAGGAGGGAGGCTTTGTGCTGTCTGACATGAGCAGTGTGCTGTTGGTGGTGGAGGAACATAGCCACATGCTGAATAGTGTTGCATGAGCTTGGAGATGGAGCTTCAGCCCTCTAAAGATGGACAGCTTTCTGTAGGCTTGATGGACTTCTTCAGTGGAAGGACCTCTGTTTCTGCTGAGTATAACACATCATCTCATAGCAGTAAGTCTTTTGGGGCTGAAGCTCTGTTTCTTTGATGTAGGTTAGTCCTACAGCAAAGCCTAGCTGAGAATACATACTACATGGAGAAATCACTTGCTGTTAGGCTCTTTTGTGATCAGCTGCAGAACAGCTCTGAACCTGGGAAACCTAATGGGACAAGACTGGGATCCATGTTGCTGCTTAGCCATGAGTAAGGAGAAACCCTTGTACCATGTCAGACCAAGGATCCGAATTGCTGAGCATCCTAGGGAGCCTTCAGGGAGCAGCAGGTGCTCCCAAGGGCATGTTCCTCAGCACTCCCTCGATTCCACCCCTTGTCATCTCCTTCAGGAGTGAGGCCCGTATGTCCCCTCACCATTATCTACTAACACAGGTCAAGAGCAAAGCCCCCATGCTTCCTAAAAAGCATGTGCCTGTGTTTATTAACCCAGGTAATTCTTTATTCCCCACCAATTTGTCCAGTCTCATCTTGAACCCATGCAAATGCTCACAGCTGACAGCATCCTTGGGCAAGGAGTTCCCAGGTCTGTCCCCACTACATGGGGACCTGAGTGCTTTGAAAGCAGCCTCAGTTTTGCACTGGGGAGAAGCAGCAAGGCCAATCCCTATGAGCCTTCTTTGGGCCATGCATGATTTTGTAGCCCTCTACCATAACATCTTCAGTCATGTCTTCTCTAGACTGCACAGGTCCTTGCTTGCAAGGCAGCTCCTCCAGACCTTTGATCCTCCTTCATCCCCTTCTCCATGTTCCCCTGTTGTATTTTGGGTCTGAGGCAGCAAAGAGGAGCCTTTTGGGGCACAGGTCAGAGCAGTGGCTTGGAAAGCATGCCTGCTGCACAGCGTGTGTGCCAGATGCTGCTGTTTCTTGGCCACAGGCTGTGCCAGCTCCTGCAATCCCATTTGCTGAAGCAATTGGCACAACACACCATGCATAACCTGCTTGTTATGATATATAGAAAGTCTCTTTTTTGGTATTCAGGACTCTTTCTCCTCTGAAGGGTAGAGGTGACATCTCTGAGGTGGTTCTATGTGCATTGGGCTACCTCCTGACTGCAAAGTCATCCTCCCACTGCTAAATCTCCTTTGTTTTCCTGCAGAGACCCCATGGTGCGTAAGGACTATAGGTGAGAGCCTGATGGTGCCAAGAGCTGAGAGGAGCATGTTTAGTGTTGTACCAGCTTCTTCCCTTTGCTTTTATCCCAGGTAAAATGTATTTACAAGACAACACAGAAAAGAAAAGCAAGCAAACAAACCTCACTGTGGTCAATTATCTCCTGGCTTCCTTCATGCTGATAAGTCAGACGGACTCCAGCTGGAACTTCAAACTTCTCTGAAGGCATTCAGGCTATTATAAAAGCAAGAACACAGTTTGGATCCTGAGATGAACTTTGCTGCAGGTAAGGCTGTAATGTGATCCTGTCTTAAGGAATGATAGCATTTGTTTCCCCCAATGATTTTTCCTTCCTCTTGGCCCCACCACAGATTCGCTCTCACCACTCAGCTCTAATCTTTTCTTTGGCAGCCGAAACTATTACCTTTATTGTTTCGGGGCTTGGTTTCTTCCTGTTAGATCTCCTAATTGGATTTTTACTCTCTGATCCATTTAATCTCCTCTTTGCATTCAGTAAAAGCCTTTAACCCTTTGGCACCCCTCCACCTTGCTAACCAGTTACCCTTGAAGGTGCTGTTCTCCTCATGCTGCTCTGATTCACCTCATCTCCCTGATTTGCATGGGTACAGGCTGACATCTCCGATCTCACTGTCAGTAGACAGAGTGCTTCATCACCACCTCCTTCACTCTTTGCAGGCTGCAAAGGCTTTTTGGGTTTTAACCAATACTAAGCCAAGCAACCCACATCACCCTTTAAAAGAAGGTTTGTGGTCACTGTAGGGTGAAAATCATTCAGAAACTATGACATTTTAGCAATGGATCACAAAGGCTACTGCTCCATCTGGTTGCCCCAAAAAAGCTGTGGCTGCCCCATCCCTGGCAGTGTTCGAGGACAGATTGGACAGGACTTGGAGCAGCCTGGTCTAGTGGAAGGTGTTCCTGCCCATGGCAGGTGTTTGGAACTGGATGAGTCCATTTCAACCCAAGAATTGTGATTTGCCTCCCACCTCAGTGGAGAGCCCAGTCCATCAAGACCAGATGTCAGTTCTGTGTCTCTGGCTGCATCTTAAAGTACTGGGAGCCACGAGAGAGGTGATAGAGCAGGGGGGTTGCATCCACTTCTGGCTCTGGCATGGGCATCTGGGCTGACTGTGGGCAGGTTGCCCAACCCTTCCACTTCTCTATGTCCTCTCTGGAAAATGCAGATCATACAACATGCTTTCTTCTGCCTCCTATCAATCTTCCTCCTTTGGCTCTCAAGCTCTGCAGGATGGGGTCTTGTCTATGCAGTGCCTCATGTAATGGGGTCAGGGTCTTCACTGGAGACTCTGAGCATGCCAAGAATGATCCGGTTGGTGCTTTCTGTACAGCTGCGATGACCTCGGTCCCCCATACCCTCAATTTGTCCTCTCCATGCGTAAATTGATGCAGAAAAAGGAAAAATGTGCTCTGATTTATCCAGGCAGAAGGAATGCTCAAAGCTACCCTATGAGCACAGGTGAGATGGTGATGGGGTCTGGCATGGACAGGACTTGGGTACGCCATATCCGAAGAAGGAGATGTTTAATTCTGTAGCCTAAGCCGTGCAGCTCAGCTCACAGGAGGAGAATGGAGCTGAGACAATAGCATCATGCCACTGGTCTGCTTTTAATGTCAGGCCACGCGGCGATGCAGTGCTGTGATTTTCAAGCAGCTAGGATTTTCACTTGTAACATGTCTTGTTTACAACCCAGAGCACAGTGGAGCAAGCTCTACCCTAAGTCATTCGAGCCTAATGATGGAATAAAACCTCTGCTTAGCAAAATGCTGAGATGTAAGTACAAAGGGAGGAAAAGGAGGGAGAAGGGGTACCAACATCCCTACTACCTGTCTGCTTAACCCAGGCCCAGGTGCCTGGCTTCTGACAAGCCTTGAGGGATCTGGTCCCTCTCCTCCTTTCATGCTTTTTTCCAGCCTTTTTACACCTTGGTGCCTTTGTTTTTGTAATGTTGGTTGCCATGGTTAAAGCTGTTATTCACAGCAGAGTTTGCATCTTATCCATGAGACAGATACAGAGATGGAGATGTGCATGAATACACGTGTTTATCCTCATTCCAATTCCCCCTGGACATGTGGAAAAACAAATCTGATGGGGAAGGAAAACCCTTCAGGTAAATGGAGAGAGAGGGAGAGAGTCACCTTGGAGGAGTGTGTCCAGTTAAGACATAGACTAAGCCAAAAGTATGGCAAAGAAGAGATATCACCTGAGAGCAGGGGATGCAGGAGGCAGAGGTGGACTTAGGTTTGTTGGAGGTATTATTGGGTAGGGAAAATACACAACTTCAGTCTATTCTAAGGGTGCAGCGCATGTCTGGAAAAGTGGGGGTCATGGTTATCTTCCCGTACACCGTTCCCCCATCTGGCAGAGCCAACATGATTCTCCTCCTCATCCCTGGTATTTTCCTGGTTGCTCCAAGTGCTAAAGGGGTTTGAAAGGGATTTTTTGTCTTTTTCCCAAATGTGCTTGTCAAATATATATATTCTTAATTTTACTTTATTATTCTTCTTTTGTAATATTAACTATCCAAGGAAAGGGGGAGATATAGAATTGGGTCTCAGGCACATTCACATAGGGTATTCTTCTCCAGAGAAAAGCAATAGCAAAAACTTTGGCTTTTAGACTTTGAGGGGTTTTGGCTTTGGTGTATCAGGCCGAGATCATCTTATTGTTGTAACTTAGAGACTGATTCAGAAGAAAGAATATGCTAGGAAAGAGGGACCAAGTTACAGAGTTTCGTGGCTAATGTTGCACAAGTTTGAATTGATGGGACAGTTCTGAATTGCTTCACTCAAACATACAGCGAATGAAGAATTGCATCAATAACTGCTGGGCCTTCTTACAGCCTCTCCAGAAACAGCTGATTTATTTCTCCCCTTTCACCAGCCCACCAGCTCTGATGTTTCTAGGGATCTAGGGATTTTGGGCAGCTCCAAAAGGAATAACCATTTGTAGGGAATTCACACTTCGCTGCTGCATCCAGATACAGTCTTGTCCCATCATGCCACTGCCTCAGTGTGTGTCTCACCCACAGCCACTGATGCCAGTACACATCTGCACAGATAACAGGCAGAGAAGATCTGGTTTGGAGAAACAAGAAGGGGCAAAACTGAGCCACTGGACCCTGGGAAAGACTACCCACTTGCTGGCCTGGATGGTAAACTGTCTGAGTTCACTCTGCCCCATCACTGAGTTAGTTTAGCACATTTTACTGCTGTCTTTTAGTCTTGTCATGAGATGACTCATACTGACATGGTGAAGGAGGTTTCTGGTGGGACCCTTTTCCATTGTAACCCTTTCAAAGGGACCATGGTCAGATGACCCATCTGTCCTGATGGATGTCTGTTGTCCAGCAGCACAACAGCTTTGCTGACAGCTCAGCTGTGGGAGAGCTGTGTAAAGGGGGATTTTGCGCTCCCTCCCGTGCTGGCAGCAGCATCAGCATTGTCTTCAGCTCTGGAAGTTGCTGGTGAGTCCTGGAGGAGGGAGCTGAGCTCACTCACCCAATCCACCAGCTGTGCCCATGCTTGGACAATATGCATGGGGCTGCCCCGCGGTAGCTCCTAGGTAAGAAGTGAACCCAGGTCCTCTGGGGTATTTTGGTATCCTTTGACTCTTGCTGGAGACAGGACTTGTCTCCTATGTTACATGAGGCACTTGACTATGCGTGGTTATCCCTGGCTCCTGCCTACCCAAAGGAGGGAGATGGCATCCTTAGGGGCTGAGTCAGCCACCTAAGAGACAAGTCACTCTCAAGTGTGTTTTTATCACTGACTGAAAATCAACCCAGGAGACAGGAACCCAAGATTAACTGCTGACATTAAAACTTGAGACAAGAGATCCTGAGCTGGAGGATGGAAATTCACTCCTGACTTGTTTGGGGACAGGTGGGTAGAGGATAAAGGTGATCACTTCTAAATCATATGCAAGAAGTGCAGAAATGGCTCCTTCTCCATCAGAGCAATGCTGGTACAACACCAGCTCAGTGATTTTGACAGCCTCAGGCTTATGTCCAACTGCTGGCCAGCGCTGGCCATTTGCCTTTTGATTGGGTGCAATGTCACAGCTCACTGCCATGTGTTTCTGCACCACAGCAATGCCCAGCCAGCCAGGTCTTAGTGCTTTGCAATTTTGTCCATCCCTCATAACTGCTGCTGCAAGCGCTGACAGCCCTGGTGAGGATGTTGTCCATACTCACCTGGCCCCATGCTGATAGGCACCTGCTGTCTGTTCCCTTTGGGAAGACCCCCAGAAATGTTGTTTTCTCACCCTTGTGCACTGTGTGTGCCAATGGGACTGCAGCCCTGCCTGACAGATGCCACCCTCCCCAAGCTTTGTAATTGGGATGAGGGAGCTAATGAGGGAGTGAAATCCATCCCATTGCTTTCTGTGATTGTTTTTTCCCTTCTGCTCCATTGAGGCAATGGAGAAACCTGATATCTGAGCCAAACAAGGGATGTCTGTAACCATGGTCCTACCAGCAAGGATGGAGCCTAATGCCAAGAGGAGCAGAGCAACCCCAGAGCTACATGAAAACCTCCCTGTGCTTTTGTCTTCTCCATAAAGTCACCACAAATTAACTGCAGGTACATCCTGAAAATGAGTTGAAGTCCTTTACAGCCACATATGGGCCATCTTCTGCAGGATGGGTCCTTAATTCAATCCTACTTCATTCCTGAGGTGCTGTATTGAGCCTGATGGCAGGAAAGCACTCTGATTGCCTGGTGCTGTACAAGCAACATGCAGGTCCACTGGGAAAAGCCTGCTACAGCTGATGTGCATCCTCCTGTGGAGCAGAGCAGGGTGAGGAGCCAGCCTGGATTCATTAATGTCAGCACTGGGTGACGAGCAGACCAGCCCAGTTGCTAGCCCCAGGAGTGGATTGCACCTCGGCAGTGTAGCAAATTAGCAAAGTGAAATCAGTGTTTGGGGGATGCTATAGTGGAGACATGACTCAGGCACAGCACCACACACAGCCGATCCTGTGGTTCCTTCCTCCAGCCTGCTCTTCTCTTGAGACCTGGCAAAACCTCAGTTGCCTTCTTCTCAGGAGGATCAGTGGCAGGCAGCAGGGTTAGCAGGAGCCAGGTATGCTTATCCCAGAGGCTCAGCATCTGCTTTGGACATGGAGGATGTTACCCTGCAGCTTTGTCCCATGAGCAGGAAGGAGATCCACATAGATTCCTGGGTTGGACGGTTTAAGTGGCTCAAGGGGAGGAACTCTGCCAGGATACCTGTGTCCCTGTTGTCATCCCTGCTGTCCATCCCCCTGCCAGCACCACCAAGGTAATGTGGAGAGCTCTCTTCAGTATCAGCTCAGGCACCTGGACCTACCTCACCTTGGGAAGAAGCCTGGTGGGTCTAACCCTCTCCAGCTGTGGGCAATCAAAATGGCACTGAAGGAGCAAAGACAATGCTGCTTCTTTCACCCATGGATGCACCTTGGCAGCAGCTGAAGAGCAGGGAAGACAGCACCAAGGACGGTCTGTCTGCATTATGTACCTGAGTCCCTTGTGTCTGTCAGGAGCTTAGGGCTCCCATTCTGTCCTCTATACAAAACATCTTGTAGGGCCTGACTGGGAGAAAAGTGCCCTTATGACTGCATGTGAGCTCGAAAGCAGCCCTGAAGCTGTGAGTCTGTGGGTCCATGCCTATACTCCGTGGTCTGGAGCAGAGCTATGCAGATGGAAGCGGCTACACTGGGGGCACAAAGAGCCCCCTGCCAGCGCGGAGGAAGCTCCACTGCTCCTGCACAGAAATGAGCCGGGTGCTGCCTCTCCCGGGTGAGGTGACCGCCAGGATCTGGGCTGGAGCTGGAGTAAGGGCACATGCAAAAAGCTCTTTCCCCTTCCCTTCGCCGCCGCTCTTTTGTTCAGCACAGCCTGGCAGAAGAGGCTTCCATCAAGCGGCCGGGGCGGGGGCAGCCCGGCCCGCACAAAGGCAGCGCCCCACGGGCTGTGTGACCGCTGTCACGCTTGTTCTCTCCGATAAACGCCGGTGCGGATGACGTGGGGCTGGTGCTCCCCAGCCCCGGGGCTGATTGGTCCCAGCTCAGGTTTGAACGCCAAAGGTGTCCTGGCAACGAGAAGCAGAGGAGCCAGACTTCCCGTCCCCGCTGCCCGCGCTGGGGAGCGGCAGTCGCCGCGGAGCGAGGAGCGGCACACGGGGCCACCCCACAGGTACCCCCTGCGCGGTCCCGGCCCATACCTCATTCCCAGCGCTGGAGCCGGGGTGAGTTTGTCCCAGTGTGGGTGCCATCAGCAGGGACTTTGCAGGTCGCTCATCCGGCACCTGCACACCCTCGCAGCGGAGAAGCTGGTTTGAAGTGGGAGAAGGGCAGGGGACATCACTGGGGCTTTGGGGGTCTTGAAAGTGGAGCATGCGGGAGGAATGCTCTGGGAGAAGCTGTGTGGGCAGAGGGGAGCTGAGGAGCCTTCAGACAGTTGTGGGATCAGCTCTCTCGCCCCAAGAAGGCAGCGCAGGTGATTTTGGGTAGGTTTGGCTTTGCTTGATTAATCGAATTCAAGAAAACTCCGCAGGGCACCTAGGGCTAAGAACTATGCTATAAGAAGGTGGCTTTAAATTAAACCTAATTTAAAGAGGTTTTCCTGCTGATAGAGAGCTGCTCTGCTTTTGCCTCTGTGAGAAATGCCTGCATGTCTGTTCCCTGGAGCCAGGGGATGAAGGGAGAAGGGGTCCCATGGCTCAGCTGTGTGGAGGGAAGCAAGGAGCATTTTGGGGGGGTGTGCTATAAAGAAAGGGGATTTTCTTCCATTTCGGAGATGGGAACAGAGGTGCAAGGAGCTGGCAGGGGATGGATGCTTGCCTGCGTGGGGAGGCAGCCCTCAGCACAGTGTATTTTGCACCCATCGCAACTGTGCCAGCTGTTAATTATGGGGTAGGTCCAAGCTGTCCAAGATGAGAAACCCCCTCCACAGGGTAACCCATCCCAGAGGAGCCTCCTAGCCCAGTCACAGATCATGAGCTTCAGAAGGACCCGTGTCCTGCATGGATGCAGCAGCACGCATTGAAAAGCAGAGCCACGACTCAGAAAAGTCTTGGTGCCACAAGTCAGGGACAGAGAGGGCTGGCAACGCCAAATCCTTCTGGCTTACAGCATATGGTATTTATCAGGGCACAGGGCTGTGGACTGCCTGAACAAGCCTTTCCTGTAGACCTGAAGGCACAAGGAGAATTGGAGATCCCTCCTAACATCATGCTTGTAGCAGAAGAGCAGTTTCTTGGCACCCTGGTGGCAGGGCAAGGCAGAGGAACAACACGAAATGAGCAGAGAGCGTGTTGCTGACAAGTGTGTCGAGCAGAGCTGGAGCAGGAGGGGAGGATCCTGGGGCTGAGGGGGCAATATTTGATTTGCCTCGTCCCTGCCACAGCATTTGGAGGCTTTGTCCAGAGATCCCCTGGGAGCACACCTGGCACAGGGTACATGCTTTGGCAAAGTGACTGCAGCCATAGATCTGTTTCCCTCCACCCCCCCAGCCAGATGACAGCTGGATCTGTCCCTAGAGTGGGGTGATGGAGCATAGAAGCTGTCCCAGACCATTTTCCATTCAGAGGCACAGGGCTTTGGGAGCAGGAAGCGGCAAGGTCTCCTCTGACAAAGGAATTCCCAAACCAGTGTTGCAATCACTAAGTAGCCTTGTGATGGGGAGCAAACTGCCGATTATCGCTGACCTGGATTTGCACTGGTGACCTGGAGGTGTAAGATTAGCACAGCCAGCCCATCCCAGGGCTGTGGGGGGAATTAGAGAGAGGGAAAGTGTGATGCCTGTTAACATAGATCATTTTTCACTGTTTCAATGGGAATACGTAGCACAGGTTATCAGTTAAAACAGAAATAAATCCTGCAGCATGCAGTGTTGTCAAAGTTTACAGTTTTAGGCAGAGCTTTAAAGCAGGATAAGCTTTGGCTAGAAGACCCAGTTACTGGATCTGTGAGAATAAATGATGCCTTTTGTATCTTAATAAAAGCTAGGGAAAAAAACCTGTTTGTGTTAGTTAGGAAAGGTTTGACCTGGGTGAGCCTGGACATTCAGAATCCTGAAGGTGAATGAAATGAGTTGGGTATTTTAATTTATTGTTTTTCAACAATCGTGTTTTTAGAGCTGGATTTTAGAGTTCAATGACTCCCACTTGGACCAACAGCTCTCCCTGCTCCAGTTACTTCAAATGAGATTTGTTTCTTTGAAGGGCTAAGACAAGCACATTCTTCAGGCTTTATTAAACCCATGAACAGTAGTGTCAGTCTGAAACCCAAGAGAGAGGAAAACATACACACACCTTGTAGGCCATAAACAGGAATAAATTCAGCTTTCACCGTATCCCCCCAGCAGTTCTGTTGAGGCAGTTTATGAACTGGGAGCACTAGCCCCAGTGAAGCAGGACTTCCCCAGATAGTCATTAAATAACTTGTCTTTCCTGGTGTCTTATGGAATAAACACTGTCTGTTGCTGGCTAATAGCATCTGTTGCGAGTGGGATCATATTTTATAACAATCCTTCTGCTCAGTTTGCATGTTTGCACTGACCCCAGCAAGTAATCACACTATGGCTGGTAGTAAACTCACTCCCAGATGTTTAATGATAGTATTTACTGTCAGATATAGGAGCTACCAGTTTTAGGGCTGTAGTGATGATGTAGCTATCAGGGTGGGTTGATGGGACACAAGGCAGTTGGGTAATTGCTAGCAATGAGCTAGTGAACTCCCAGGTAATTGCACCTTACCTGGAGAGGTGTGTTGTTATGAGTGGTGTTTTAAAGGCAAAGCTGTGAGGTGTATAAAGGACAGTCACTGATTCCATATGACAGCGTTGAATCATGACCAGGAAATGATCCCTTCTCCTTACCAAGAAAAATAATGATTGGTCTGTTTTCTTTCCTCTTGCTTTATTGAAAAATGAGACACTCATGGCAAGCCTCATGTGCCTGTCAGTCCGTGCCCCTTCCTTTTCCTCATACCCTTGAAATGATGTTGAGAAGTAGAGATGCCTGTGGCTGGAGACCTGAACATGTCCCAGAGATGGGCCTTTGGGGGAGGAAACAGAAACACAAACTCACTCACTGCCCCTAGGAAGAGCCAGCATAGACCCAACCTCTTTTAGACACCACAAAGTCCTTGTAGCAGAGGGACCCTGGCAAAGCTCACTCCTCAAAAGGTTTCAGCATAAGCTCAGATCTTCTCCATAGGCACAAGCCCCAAGCAATCCTTGTTCCTAGGAGAGCAGACATCATTAATGAGGTTATTAAGGGGAGACATTTATTTTACTTTTAATGAGTATGGGATCTGCAGGAGTTTGTGTGGCCACTCACTAGAGCCCCGTTGGCCTTGGGCAAGATTTCCCAAGTCCCAACCATCTCCATGCACATGTGGGCTCCTCGGGATATTACTCAGCCTGAGCATACCCAACGCTGAACTAGCCCTAGTGTCTGGGGCTGCCTCCAGCTCTGCATCACACCAACGCCTGTGGTCTCCAGCCTTGGCACACTGTGTTTGCTCACCTTGTGTAGCTACCAGTGGAGAAGCCAAAATTACTTTGACCTCCTTGTTTATGGAGGTGAGGGCTGGAGACTCAAGTCTTATAATTGCCACATTCTCCTACCCCAGGAAGGAATAACCCCCAAAGCAATGGTGACACTAAGGTCTTCTAATGCTTCCGGAGTCTTTATCAGCAAGTCCTGGAGGGCTTTGGGAAAGTCACTGTATGCATTACATATGTTCTACAGCTGAGAGAATGGAAGTGGGGGCAGAGCCTTGACACACATTGCCAGGAGAAGAGAAAATGGAAGCTTTAGGGGGCTCTCAGCAGTAGAGCCAAGGGGCTGATAGTGTTGCTCTCACCTCACCCCCAGGAGCAGCTTGTCAGGTGGGTCTGGTACTGGGAATGCCCTGGTTGTGTGGTTTGTTACCTGCTAGAGACTTTTCATTTTGCCTCATGATTAAGAGACAGAGAGTGTGTTTCTTCTCTCCATTTTGGTGAGCTTTCCCCTCCCTCTGTGCTAAGTGAGAAAAATTGCAGCAAGACCAGCAAAACAATCTTCAGTACAAGGTTGTTCCAGTGATGGGGAGAAAATAACTAGTTTATGAGCCCGGGACCACCCAGGAGAGGCTGCTCTTGGACCAACAACGATATAACAGGCCAGGAATACCGATGGTAAAGCTGTGGCAGGGTTATCAATATATTATCAGTTTTAGGCAACTGGACCAGATATTTCCAGGTGCAGGCTGATACAAATGACAGTGCTGGTCTGGGTGTCCGTGTTGCTATAGCTCCATTGACATGACTGGAGCTGCTCTACTGCTATGGTTAGCAATGGGAAAAGTGTTTTAAACTGTTCTCATCCCCCCGCCTGGTCCACACACTCCTCCACCTTCTCCTTTGCTGGCATCAGCGTTTCCTGACTGCCTGATGCAGAGGCACTGTCTGACCAAATAAAAATTAACCATTGTCTCCCCTGGGGTTTTTCTACAGCTGGACCAGTCTTTGATCGGGTCCTCTGCAGAGTAGTGCTGGTGTGATGGAGGGGGCAGCGCAGGCTGCAGGGCCACCACTGCCTGCTTTAACCCGTCCAAAATATCAGCTGGAATGAGAGGTCACAAATGGATCATTTCCCTTCTCTTTTTTGTGGTGCTGTTAAGGGAAATGTTTGCTGATTGTGTCTGCTCTATGCACTGTTAGATGTTTGAAATTATTTAGTCTAATCATTGATCCAGTGTCTGTGACCACAGGAGTGCTGAGCTGAAGCAAACCCCTTGAAATCTGCTCCTTGGTACCAAGATGAGCACCAGGCTTCCCGACACTATTTTTAAACCTGAAGGTAGTGAGGTACAGGCAAAGACAGGAGCATGAGACTCAAAGGCAGGTTCTGCTGAGTGTTGATCCTGGCTCTACTGATGACTCTTATTGTCCCGAGGCAAATTATTTAGCTTTCCTTTGCCCTGCCTGCCCCGCCCCCCCCTTCCCTCCCCCTCCCCCGTCCATCCCCTTTCCAAAACCTTTGTCACATGAGAGTTAGGGAGAAGTGTGCAAAACATCTGCTGAAGTGCTTTGAAGATGGAAAGCAATGTGCACAAATGATAAGTTACACAGGCAACATAAACAAACCTGGCTATGTATCTCCTAGGCTAAATGAGGAAGAAGGGATTAACTGGTGGGTGGCATCCACCTCCTAATTACAAGGCTTGTCTCTGGATCCCTTCAGTGTGAAGCATCCTCTTGGCTGAAAAACAGCTGGCACGGTCACACATGAGCAGAAGTAGGGGATGAAAAACTTGTCCCACGAGTGAACTGGAGTGGCCGGAAATTTCCTCTGGGAGGAAGTGGGGGAGCAGTGGGTGCTGGCAGTGGGTTGGAGATGGTGTCCTGGACCACCTCCAGACCTCCTGGCTCTGCTGTATTTCCTCTTGCTGCTTGTCTGGTGAGTTTTTCATGTGGTTGCTATATGGTCCTGAGAGTCCCATAGGATCTAGGAAAGACACTCCTGTAGCTGCCATTAGACTCCTTTTATCCTCTCTGACACCTGATATGGGTGGGGGAGATACGCACCTCTGGTATTTCGGTACTCTGTTGGTCCCACATCAGTCTGGCAACTTAGAAAGCAACACACCACTGAAGTGTAAGATTTAAGAAGTTATGGGTATGCTTTGCTTTATGAACCTTGGCAGCGTTTCTAGGTCACACTTCTAATGTGTCTTCGCAACAGTGAGTTAAAACCTGATGGTGCTTGTATATGTGCTAAGAAAAGTGAGATATCCATGTAATCAGCTACTGTTGGAGTGACAAGAAACACAGCAGATGCCATGAGAGCTGCTGGATCTTCTGAGATCAGCCCCAGCCAGGTGCCTTGGTCCTCTTCCATAGTGCCTGTGGCACTCTCCTCACTGCTGCTGCTTGCATTTCACACGTGCTTATGACCTTGCTAAGTCTAAGTTATTCTTGCAGGCATAGCACCCTCTGAAGAGCACCTGGGATAGGTTTGCAGGTCTGGCCCCTTGTTTTGGCTGAGTGCAGCAGAAGTTTTCTGCACAGGCAGGGAAGTGCAGGTTTAGCAGCCTGGGACCAGGGAAAGCAGTTGCAATTTGTGTCTCTGCCTTTGATGCTTTGTAGCTTAGGCAAAAATCAGCCAGGACCAGCTGTGTGAGGACAGGTGAGTACCTAAAAGTGCGGGTTGATGTCTATGTCCTGGTTATTTTGCTTCTAAGCTGAATCTGAGAATTTTATTCTTTGTTTGGGAAATAGGAAGAAGTATCTTTTCTCTCCCTGTTTATTAGTCTTCTCCAGCCTGGAAGCTTCTGGGCTAGGACATGTTCCCATATGTGTGCAAGTGCAAGTTGCAGGCCCTTATCTCAGCTGCAGACACAAAACCAGCTCTGGAGCTGAGCAGCCCGAGGTACACTTTAAGCCTCACAGAACTCCATGCAGTTGAGGGTATTCTTTCCCTGCTGAGTGTTTGATTCCTGCAGCACTATGGGAAGAAGGGGATATCTTCACCACTTAGGTGTTCCTCCATCACTCGCTGGGGCAGAGCAGCGCCTGCTCACAATGGCTGCTTCACCTTGGAAACCCCTGAGGGGTGCCAAATATATCTGCTGCCTAATTTCTCTCTTAGTCTGCATATAATAGCCTGGGAGATTATTGCCCCCACCCATCCTGCTTTCCAGACAGATGTTAAGTGACAGTGATGGACGTATTTGCTCTCAGACTAAAAAGCTGTGTAGAACGCATCCCCAGCCAGCTGTGGCCCTCTGCCCTGTTAGCTTTCAAGAGATCTCTTGAAGAAATCCTCCTTTTTTAACTCAGCCCTACCCTTTCCTGCAGTATTCTGCTGGTTTCTGCCTGGCAAAGCTCCAATAGCAGCCCCCAAGCAACATGGCACGTGTGGTGGAAATGACTTTGGCTGACTGCGATGCTTTTGCAGGGAGCCCAGGTGCTGCACACAGTACAGTGGGGAGGAGAAGACGCCTCCAGATGGAACTTAGAGATCTTCTCCTCCCTTTTTCCTCCTGGATCCAGCAATTCAGTGGTTGTGTCAGCATAACTCAGCAGTGTGGAGATAGGGAGGAGCTGGAGCTTCCACCGCATCAAATAAAAGCCTGGCTTTGCTCTCAGTTGCCTGTTGCAGGCACCTATTTATGCCTCCTGATTATAGTGGGAGAAAAGGAGCTGCGTGAGGAGGACACATTAGGACAACTTCTTTGCAGGGAGTGTAGACTCTTTCTCCCCTGCATAGGGGGAAGGGTATTCCAGCTTGCCCTGCCCTGATGTGTCTACACAGGCAAGCTCTCCCTTGGTATGGATTTGCCTGCCTTTTCCCAGGGACCCTGAGAGCTGGTCATCCCTGGGCTGCCTTTCCAGGGCTTTTCATCCTGTCAGAGACTGTAACAGCAGGGGCTGTGGTGCAGGTCTCATTTCTTCCCTCAGTTTGTTCTCCCACATCAGCAGCAAGGACTTGCTGGTCCATGCAGTCAAGCCAAGGGCTGGTAGGCTGCCCTTTTGCCTAGGTGGATATGAAAGTCTAAGAGCAACAATCCTCAAATAAAGTACCTCCTCCCTTGATAGGAGATCGGAGTAAGAAATTCTGACTGGGGCTGATGCTGTGTTGGGGCAGGGGTGCTGGGATGGCAGTGTTAGTGGGGAATGACTCCTTGGGGCTGAGGGGAAATCCTTAACCTGGAAAAGAAACATGCAGATTAGATGTGTTCTATAGATAAGGTATTTCTATCACTACTGTAAATTCAGACATTTCTCCCCATCTCCTCCCAGATTTTACCAGGCTAAACTGGAATTTTCTGTGCAGTATTTATTTTCCCTACTAACACTTGAAGGAATTCTATTTTCTAGCAGCCAAGGATTTTTTTTTTCTAAAAATCTCAATTTTCCATCAAAGCACCTGTCTCTTGGAAAACCAGGCCCCTTTAAGATGATTCTATGTCTCAGGCTGCTTTGAATCACTAATTGCTTCTGAATAGGCAGGCCAAATGTTTTATCACTTCAAACTCCCATAGCAATGCAAATCTATACAGCTGAGAAGCCTCTTTCCATGCAAGGGGGTGATGGGTATAGATAAGGATTAAAAATGGAAACAAATTCAGCCCGGGGGTCCTCTTTGTTCCTCCCTGCCTCCAAGGGGTTGCCAGGGCTACATTTGTTCCCCTGCATCTTTTTTGGATGCGATCCAGCCACCCTTGAATGCAAAGGCAAGAGGTACAGTGGCTGGAGAGGGCTGGATGAGGTCCTAGGTACATACATATTTCATTGCCTGTGCCAAGCTCTGTATTGACTTCTCTCTCTGGTTTCACAAAGGTGGTGTTTTCTAAAACTCTCCCTTGTTGAGGGTGACTGGGTCCAGGCTTCATCCTGTCTAAAGTTTCTGGCTGTTCAGTCGTTTTCCGCCTTCTCTGAATGCCAGCCAGGCATATTTCCCATGCCTGATGGGAAAAGGGGGGGGGATGCTTGGTGAGAAAAGCAGGACTTGCCAGAGAGCCATTTGGAGGTGGCAACACCTGCTGTGGCAGGTCCTTCTCAGGGTTGTTGCCTGTGTTTTGGGGCTATGTTGGTTCGCGCAAGGTATGGGAGATAAACAACAATTTGCAGAGCCTCGTGGGTGCTGGGTTGCCCCTGACCCTAAAGGCAAATCTTGACCATTAAAAGGTGGAAAATATCGGTGAGCAAGGGCAGTCTAAATCCTCCTTTCTGCTTAGATCACCTGTTATTAGAGCTGCTTGTCATGTGCTGAGTATGGCTGCACTCAAAGATTGTCAAGAGCTCAGCATTATGGAAGCAAAAGGCAATTTACTGACTTTCCGATAGAAAGGAAGATACATGCTGAATATGCATCTGTTGGATGATATTTCTATTTCAGGCATGCTGCTAGCATACAAATGGAAAGGCAACTTTGTTGGCATTATTTATTTATGTAGTTACTAGAAAACCTTGGGTTAAGAATGCAGCAATACTTTGTAGGCATTGGGTACTATTTATTTTTAGCATAGTAGGTAATAAATCTATTTTCTCTTTGGCTTTCCAAATGAACTCCAGTTGACTGAGATACATTACCTAACCTAAATCATGTACTCTGGATGTGGAGAGCAAATAAAGTATCCTGAAAAACAGCATCTTCATGTAAAATCCATAGATAATAAGAAATTGGTCCCTTGAAGATATTAACAAATTACCTTTAAAAGTGAAAGAAAAACTGCAAAATTTTGACAAAGAGGAAAAAAATTCCACTCTGCTCCTCTTTATTTGGGTGTTATTTTTTCTGTGCTTCAGGTGCATATAGGACCCACTTAGGACTTGAAATAACTAAGGGCAACTATTGTTATCTTCATTGTACTTATACAAGAGACAGCTGCTTGGGTGTTTTCCCAGCAGACTGGGATTTCCAGGGAGGCACAGCTGAAGTGAGAGGATGTGCCAATCACCTCTCCCTGGAACAACTTTAGGCCTCAATTCATCCTTGTTCACTGAAGAACTTTGACTCAATGGGACTGAAACCCATGTTTAAATCCTGCAGTGGTTTAAGTCTGATGTGCTTCAGCCAAGGCATAAGTGTCTTGCTGAACTAGGGTCTTCCTACATAACCCTGGGCTTCCTAGCTGGTAAAAAGTATAAAACAGTCACGAACATAAAAGTAATACAGGACAATTAGAAACTAGAGAACTTGCCTGTCCTTTGCAGGTCTTAGATGTCCATGTTAGGACCCAAAGCAATTTGGGCTTGGGACTCTACCCATTCCTGTCCAAGTGGGGACCACTGCGGTTCTACCAAGGCACAGGCCTGATGTGCTGTGTTCTAATGCCTGGCACCAGCAACCGCAGCAGAGGGAGGCTGTGGGAGAGGACCTGGTGTAGGTGGCATGAGAGAGAGAGAGGACTGTGAGGCTGGAGATGTGGGGCTGGCCATATGTAACATGGAGTTTTCTGAAAGCACAGGCTGGCAGGTGGCTTCTGAGGCATGGTGTTGGAAAAACAGTTTGGGACCAATGGGAATGGCACAGGTAGAGAGCAGGAAAAGGTGTCCCAAAGGATGGAAGCCAGGCTCAGGTGCCCTCCCAGTGTGAAATTAGGAGCCCAGGCAGGGGAGGAGGGGGAAAGTCTGCAGCGAGAACCAGAAAAACCTGCTCATACCAGCCCTGGATTCACATTACTCACAGTGGTTTAAAACAGGTCAGGCTCTCTGGTTTCAAGGCAGAGATGGCCAAACTGCCTAAAGACTCTTTTCAGCCCAGCTTAGAGCTCCTGCATGCCTGTTTGCTGTGTCACTGACCCCATGCTCTTCTAACCCATCACCAGTGCAAGGTCTTACAGAGACTTTAAGCCTTTCTAAACAAAGGCTGGGCTAGGTGCATTCACACGTGCATGTTTGCCAGCCCATCTGAGGAGTGGTGACCATGAGCACGGGGATCACATCTGGGTGCTCGCACCTCCTGACCTGCAGCGGGCTTTGAAGAAGCTCAGCCAGCAAGCTTGCTGGTTGAACCTGGATAAAAGTCAGCTTCTGGGGATGCTCCCCATTGCAAAAGAAGAGTGGTCTGCCTCCACCAGACACCATTACAGGTGAGAAGCTCAAGGCAGTGGTGAAAGTTGAAGCTGCTCTACTGCAGGTCTCATTTATGCTATCACTGAGGTTGGCTGCATCACCCTTCCTTTTCACCAGAAGATGGGAGAGATGGGTCAGACTAATATGATTTATTGGGTTATAATATTCAACTGGGTGAGAGTAGCGGGATGAAACCATGCCCTTGTGGGGAAGGAGATGAAAAGAAGCTAACAGAATTAGAAATCAGATTGACCAAGGCTAATGGCTGTATCTGCTTATTAAGCAACAATAACAATAATTTACCTTTGAATCTCAATAATTCATCATAATGCTTTGCACCTACCTCATGAATCCTTTCTGCTTATCTCACCTTTCTTGTTCACAGATCTAAAAGCACTTCATAAACATTAATTAAACAGTCTTCCACACCCCTGCAAGCAAAGTAAATATTATCCCCATTTTGCAGCTGGGGAAGCTGAGCTCACCTAAGGAGATAATAGCTGAGCAGGGATTCAGGAGCCCAAAGAGCAGGTTCCTACCCCAGCTTCTACCACAAGCACCTTTCTGCAGAGAGCTCTGCAGCATGGAGGCTGGGGACATAAACCAGGGCAACTGATACCCTCACCCATGCACGTTTCTGTGCTTATCACAGGTTTCAGGTGGCAGGACAGTTGTACAAAGGGTGAAAGCTGCTCCTGCCCTGGAGATGTCTGCAGGAAGGAGCTCATGGCTATCTCACCACCTTCAAGCCTCCACCACAGGGACCAGGCACCTGCCAGTGTGAAGCACCTGACATTATTCACAGCAGGACTCTCCCTTTTTTAATGACTGTGTTAATGACCCTCATCTGTTGGTGTGAATGTGGTTAATCCCAAAACTGTAGGGACTGGCAATTCAGAAACTTTTACTCTCCCTCCTCCTCACACCTCATTTTACATCCTACCTTAATGCTTTACCACGGGGTTGGGCTGGTGGGACTTGCACAAAGCAAAAAGCACTGACCCCTGTCCTGGCTTTGAAATCAGGCTGCCGTGAGTAAATATGCAGGATCCAACAGTAATGAATCAGGCCTAGCTTCTCACTAGGGGACACACAATGAGCAGTGTTATCCTGAAACAAGACGCTTGAAGTTAAACCTCTGCTCAAGTGCTTTGCTGATGTTGGTCCTTGAGGAAGAGGAGTCTGGCACCATGGATGTAGTGTGCGACAAAGATATAAATAAAGGGGAGGATGTCCTCTGAAAATAACGCGTCTTGACGGTGGAGGGGAGGATGAGACACCACAGGTCCATGTGAGCCCAGCAGTAGCCTGTTGGGAGGGGGTTTATCCTTATATTTTTCTTTAGAAACCAACAGTTGGCTTTTGAAAGCCAAATGGATGCCAGCATTGGAGCAGGAGGAGGGTCATGTTTCATAGACAAGTCACGGTGGATTAAATGTAAATGAATCTGCAGCTTGATGGACAAATGGGATCAGTGCCGGGAACTTCAGCTCCTGGTGGGGGATGGATTAGCAACGGGTACCAGTGCGTTTGCATGCAGGGAGGGAATGAATGGCAAAGCAGGGAGGTTTCCAGCATTGCACTGCCTGTAGCACTGCAAGAAAGAGGCATCCCTGGGCTCAGAGAAGAGAGGTCAAGCCTTGATAAACACCAGCTTGGTCCCCCATCAGAGAATCACTGAGGCATGAAGAAAAACTTTAACAGCTGCAATGCTGCTTTTGAACCTCCTAGTAAAAGGGAAGGTCAGAAGGTCAAAACTTTCAATGCCTCTGGGAAGGAGAGGACTTTTTCCGGCAAGCCTTTGAAAAACCTGAACTAAATTAGCATGACCGCACTGCTAAACGCTTGGGAAACCCGGACAGCTCGGGTCACAGGCTCCCCCAGCAGCAGAGCGGCAACGAGCTGCTGCATTCCCATACTCAGCAGCCATAATTAATGGAGCTATTTCCTAGGCGAAAGGCAGGTCTAGAGAATCCTACACATGGACTGGGGATTAAGGTTTGCGGGATGTGTCCTGGGCATTTTTTCTCCTCCTGATACTGTTGCCCTTTTCCCTTTCTACTTCTCCTCTCTGTTTTCATCCATGTTTCACTTCATCTTCATCCACTGTTTTGGCTGTTTCTTCCTCCCCTGTTGTCACACAGCTGAACTGCTCTTGAAGTGGGTAATGGCAATGGTGTAATAACCCAGCCGTACTCTCCCCTGGGGACACTGGACAGGAATGCAGGAGCTCCAAACTAATTATATCCTTATTTTTCTTTTTCTACTTTTTTTGCTGCAAAGGTGTGAGTGGGAGCTCTGCTCCACATTTTGAGCCATTCCCTTCCACTCTAAACGTAGGTTTTGCTGATTTGGACCTTTTGCAAGAGCCATTCTAGCAAAGGGCAGACAATGCAGGTTTCTGGAGGATATAGGTTCGTAGGATTTCTGGGTCTGACCCCATCATGTTTTTTTACAATGCTGCCTTTCTACTTGGCTCTCATTTGTCTGCACTGTGAGTTTCCTGGGCACCAGGTCATTGCCCTTCACAGCTCCCACCATCATCAGTGTGGAAAGCAGACAGGCACACACTGCTGTTCCTGTTTCCAGAAAACTGATGTATACCTATGAGGTGCAATCCAAATACATAAGAAAACCAGTGCAGCCAAAAAGTTTGCTGTCTGCAGCTGCAATCCGCAGGATGCTGTTGAGCATCCTGGCTCCTATTGCAGCTGCAGGACACAAGTGCTCAGCAACTTTTGCAGGCTTGCTGCAGAAGTGGAATGAATACTTCATTGAATAAAGGAAGAGGACAGGAAATATATCAAGTTTCATAGTGCAGAAGGCTTGCCCTTGAAAGAGAATGGCTAGCCTTCCCACCAGACCAAGGTTTTTCCTTCCTGCAAGTTCTAACCCAAGCAAGCCTGCAGGTGGGAATGGTGGAGGGCAGACCATGGTACACTGGTAGTCAGCTGCAGTGGCTTTGCAGTGCTGAGCCCAATTGAGCTTTCTTGTGATGCTGCAGCATCTTTTTCCTTCTCGTGTCTCTTGTTGTCCTAGAAACAGAGGAAAAAATTCTTCCAGACAAGCCCTTTTGTTGCACTCAAGGCAGCATCTTCTGTTTCTTGGTAGAGCAGTGTGTGATTGCATAATAAAACCCCTGCCAGAAAAACAACGGTGGGTTCAAAACCTTCCAAAGAAACCTGTAAAGACTTCATATCCTCCGAACTTTCCTGAAGTCCTAAGACTGCTGCAAGGGTCAACAGGCACTTCCCAACCTTGTTACAAATATATGCTGAGCAACAGGAGGCCGTCCTTCCCTGGAAATGCTGGGATTTGGGAGGCAATTGTTTCAATTTGAGAGGGAAGCTCATCCTTTGGGAGTAAACGTGCTCTTCTATGTGCTGACTCAGGCAAGGGTTATTTCTCTGTGGCATATGAAACTTTATGGCTGTGTTGGGAAGGGGTGATGACTGACAAGTTTCCTGAGGCTCACAGGGCCTGGAGGCAGATTCCCAAGGTTTCAAGGAACTCATGGCAAAGGGAGGAGAGAAAAGCACAGTGGGAACCATGCAGCTCTTGTCCCCCAGGAGCAAGGGGACTGCAGCTCCTGCCTCCAGCAGTGCCTGGTGGAAGATGGTGAAAAAACAGATGACCTTCAGGCCAGCAAGAAGGTTTGATAGCCTGATAGCTGGATGATGCTGACCACATTCAGTTCCTGTGGACACCAGTGGATGTGGAGCACCTCTGAAAACCTGAATTCTGACTTTCTCCTTTTTGAGATGGTCTTGCAAAATTGACTTTCCTCTAGTCTCCTCCCCCTGCCTCAGCTCAGGTGGTTTTGGATTTCAGCTCAAAAGCTAAAACCCAGCATCTCTGCAGATTCTGGTGCCTCAATTACCTGTTTTCCCCTTATCCCCAATGCTGACTATTCAGTGAAAAGTTGTATCAGGGGCTAACACTGCTGTGCTTGAGCTGGTGTGGGTGGCCCTCTCAGTGGAGGTATGCTTTGTTAAGAGAGGAGACAGCTGGTCACCAAATGATGACCTGCTCCTAGCACACAGTACGTTTGTACTCATGAGAGGGGTTTTGGTGCAAACAAATTCTGTATGTTAAGGAGCATCAGAACAAGGAGTCTTCCTGTTGCACTCCTGAGTACATCAGCAAGACAACATCACCTTCTTTGGGGAAACTTCAGATAGGGTTGCTATCTCATCTGCAGCAGAGAGGCTGCTGGAGAGACCAGAGGACCTGCTTGGTTATAATTCAACTGCTCAAGATGCTGAGATAGCTCCGCTCTCCTCCCGAAAGCAGCTTGGCTGCTCAGTGTACAAGTACCTTTAGAAAAGCCAGCAAGGAACCAGTGATCACAAGTCAGAAATCAGCTCAGTCGCTGTTCCTGTGTCCATCCCTGAGGATGGCCTTGGCACCACAGGAGCTTCAGGAATAAATCTGGAGGTTGGGCTGAGGTGCTGCAAGTGTTGGAGAAGGTGGTCCATGAGTAGCTGGCCTGGAAGGGCTCATCAGTATGAAACTGTCCCCTCGACATTTTCACCCATCTCAGCCAATGGAAGGCGTGGAGAACTCTTTGTAGGGTGAGGGATCAAGGGTTCATGTAGACACACAGGTGCAGTTTGAAGTTTATTTTAGAGTAATAGCTTTACTTTTACAAGTGAAAAGAGATTTCCAATCTTTTGACAAGCTGCTAAAGGTAGAAAGATTTAAAACTCAAAAACCTTTTTATTAAAGGCAGACAACTTACCTCAGTAGTGGTAAATGAACTTCTGCTCAATTTGTGTCTGATTAGGATCTCGAAGAGTATTCAAGCTAATAAATAAGATATGTATCTCCTGAGAACAGCTTTTGTTGTTTTCTTATAGGGATCTTTGTTCCTCCTGTGCTGTAAGGTCTCCAGGGCACAGCCGTGTTACGGAGCACCAGATGCATTATCTGATTTTAGGAGATCATAATTATGAGGAATACGTCAGGACAACAGAAAACTTCATTTAAAAACCCAATTAAAGCTGCCGAGTGACAGCTACATACTCGTGTGTTGCATCACCTCTTAATCCCAGCAGCTTGGATGTGGAGAAGCAAGTAGTTAAGGATGTCATAAATATGGTGAGAAGCAAGTAGCTAAGGATGTCATAAATATGGTGAGGTCCTCATGAGATGGAGATTTTTCTGACTGTACGTAAAAATTAACACACATTTCATGATGAAACAGCAGTTTTGAAATCCCTTTTAGAGCAGCCACCTCGGGACTAGTGGTCTGATGGGTAGGTTGTTCATTCTCATGAGTGGTAGGACATTTCACAAGAGATTCTGGATAAAGAAATATACAGGTAACTGTGTGTCTGTCCCACTGCAGGAAATGCTTGGCACTGGGGTTGCACCCGCACAGGCATGGCTGAAGTGCCTTTGCTGTGGAGACATCACCATCACAGCCACCCTCATTGCTTGGTGGGCCATGGAGGAAGGGCATTGTCATGCAAGGCATGAAGAGCTTTTGGGTGGGATTTTGGGGAGCTAGGATGGGAAAAGCAGGTGGAGAGAGGAAGTGAGGAGTTTCCAAAGCTTCAGACATGGCAGCAGACACCTGCTTCTTCCCAAACCGGCTGAACTGGTCTCCCTCCCATTTCCTTGCTGCAGTTTTAGGTCATCCGAAGCCCCTGGACAACTGAAGGGCACTGGGTGCAGGAGCTATGCCCACCTCCTCGCTCAGGCTGAGCTCTCCCTCTGTGAAAAGGGGTTTCATCCTGCTCGGGCAGGTGGAGTCCTGGGCCCTGCCACTGGACAGGCACTGGCTTTTAGGTACAGCTGAGGGCTTCCAGATGGGAATGAACCCATCTGCATGGTCCCGCGGGGCAGGGAGCTGGGGGTAGAGAAATACAGTGTGGCTTTGGTTAGTTTTCTTACTAAAAAAGGAGATTTTGAGACTTCTTTTTAAAATACATGATAACGATTTAAGTCTTTTTTATTATTATTTTTAAGAGAATTTACGACTTAATTTTTAAATGGAAGGAGAATTTAATACTTTTTTTAAAAAAAAGAAGTGAGGATTTTTGAAAGGAGAATTTAAGCCTTTGGTGGTAAAAAGCAGAATTTAAGAGTTCTTTTTGGTAACAAGATGGGAGAATTTAAGACTAAAAAAACCCAAGAATTTAAGTAGGTTTTTATTTAAAAAAAATAGAAATTGATACTTTTTGTCACAAGAGAATCAGCGATTTCCTTTCCCAGCACCCAGGATCCTGCAGGACTTGGGGTGCTGGGAGCGGGGGGCGGACTGGGCTCACCTGCCGGGGGGGCGTGGCATGAGGAGGGGGCGTGTCTCACCTGGCGGGGGCGGGGCCGGGGGCGGGGCGAGGGGCGGGAAGGGCTGTGGTGGTGGAGCTGCGGTTCGCTGCGGCTCCGCGCTGCGGAGCGGGGCGGCGGGGCCGGGCCGGGCTGGGACGGGCCGGGCCGGGCCGGGCCGGAGGGGAGCTGCCGCCGCAGAGGGGCGGAACTGCAGCCGTGTAGCCGTGGCTGGGCCGGCGGCAGGTGAGTGCGCACCGGTGTGGGGCCTGGCCGGGCCTCCCGGCGAGAGGCCGCCGCTGCTTTGCGGTACCTGGACGCTGTGAGGCCCTGCCCGCAGCCGGGCCGGGGGCAGCCCCGGGAAGGGTGGTTGCGGCGGCGGAGGGATCTCCTCGGATCGAGCCCCCCCCCCACGGGGACAGCGGGCTCGTCGCCCGCCTGGTAGGGCCCACCGTCATCGGTGCTAACCCCATCCTATCAGGGCTGTGAAGTGCCAGGATGTGCCCGAGTATACGGAGCAGGGCAGGGATGGCGAGGAGGTGACAGGGGGGCAGAGTACCCCTGCAGAAACTCGAAATCCATTAACGAGAGCCCGGGCTGGGATGACGGGGACCAGCGTTCATCACTGCAAGACCCCGAGTCCCTGTGCTGTGCCCGAGTCGGTCGAGCCCTGAATGGCTTTGCACCGGGAGCTGGCACCACATCTCCGGCAGCTTTGCCACCGATATGGCACACCCGAGCCCCACTTGAGGGAGCAGCATCACGGTCCCTCTTAGCACTGAAAATGCCGGCCAGAGACCACGGTGGAAGAGCAGCCGAAGTGGTGTCAGGTCTCAGCTACCGGTGCCAGGAGCCTCCCCTCGCAGTCCCCATCCACAGGGTAAAGCTGTCCATCCTCCCCCCGTTCAGAGACGTCTCCAGCTCCCTGAGGAGAGGGGTTAAATTCCTCGATAAGAGCCTGGCTCCTCGCTGCATACTTCTGATGCCTTCTGTGAACTCTGCCAGCAGGTTGTTTCGTAACTCTGCTGATGGGAGAACAAACTCTTCTCCCTGTTTTTTTTTTTCCCCTGCCCTGTAACAGCACTTTGTAATTGCATGTTAAAATCCCAATGGCAGGTTAAAAACCCAAACGTGAGTTTGAGGGTGGCATTACATGCAGAAAGGGGCATGCACCTTGCACTCGGAGCCGCTGCCTCCAGCAAAGCCCATGGCATTCACCTCTGGATGGCCGATTTCAGGAGAAATTAGGAAAAGGCAGGTGCAAATGGATGAGAAATGACCCAAGGAGGTGAGATGGGAGCTGCGGGTGCTCACCGCAGTAAGCCAGGGCCGGTTCCCAGGGGTGCCGGTGCTAACGGCACACTTGCGGGCCCTGGCATGGTGCTCTGCCGAGACTTGCCAGGCAGGCGCCGAGCCCCGGGACGTGTGGCAGCACGAATATCAGAGCTCGGCTGTCAAATGGTGGGGCACTGGATCCAGCCAGGATGGGACAGGGATGCTACATGCAGTTGTCAGCTCATCTTGCAGGATAGCTGTGTGGGATCACGCTCCTCGTGCAGCAAGAACTGCAGCTCTTGCTAGGGAGAAGAGAGCAAATGCATGTGTGCACATGCTCTGTCTGCAGTGGTTATGAGCAAGAAGCATATCTTAATGCTGCTTGCCTTCCTTACTGGGCAGTGCTGGCAGTGTCTGCTTGGGAAGGGGTTTTGGGGAAGGGGGGGGTTCTCTTACCTTCTGCTGGTGTTGCTGGAATGCCAGGAATCCTCCCACATCTTGGTTATCTGCTGGTTATCTGCTGAGAGCCTGAGAACAGTGCCTGGTTTCCCTTTCACCATAGCTCTGCTGGCTTCTCTATGCCCTCTTGAAAGAAATAGCATGGAAACTAAGAAGCCCCCCCCCCCCCCAGTGCCTGCATCTCCTTAAAGCCTTCCTTCCACCTTTTCACAGGCCAGGGAGCACTGCAGCTTGAAGAGCCTGCAGGTGCCCAGCACCCCGCAGCATTGAGCACTGGGAGTCCAGGGGTTCCGCACTCTTGAGTGTGTGCCAGTTGCTCTAAAAATTAAGACTCTTTGCGAATGAGTGCAAGAGAGATGTGTGAGTTAGCTCTACCCAAGGCTTGAAGGAGGGGACCTCTTCAACAGTCTGACCACGAGATAATAAACCAGACTTAGTTCTTAAACTGATTTATTTTAAATACCTTATCCTTATGCTTAAGAAAAAGTTAGGGCTATGCTCAGGTGCCCTGTAGCTTTGGGTACCTGCAGGCCCCAGCGAGCATGCTGGGGAGCTTGCCAGGCTTGACCAAACCTTTTGGCAGCAAGTGGTGTCTGGCCAAAGCCATGCGGCAATGGCTGGTCTGAATCATCCCAGGGTGATCCTGTGCCTGCTCTTGGAAGCATGACTTGACCAAAAGAGGTAGGGTGGTGTACTTGCTGAAGACGCACAATTTACTGTGCCCAGGCAAATAGAGGAGCTTCTGTGATGAAGTGTTTTGGGGACTGAAGGTAAAATGGGAGCTGGTGTGATTCAACAATGTGTGTGTTGTCCACCTCTGTAGTGGAGATGTGTTATGGTTGCCTTCACCATTGCCATGTGCTGCAGACAAGTATCGCCCTACTGGTTCATCTCATCCATGTTTTAAACATCTCTCTGCCCTGTCTTGTGTGTGTTCTCCCTATGGAAAAAACCTCCAGTGGTGGCTTGCAAGTGACCCGAGCCATTCTGCTCTATGCTTTGGGACCAAATCCAGACAAGCGGTTAATCCTCCCTGGCTGGGAGGCCATGGTGTGTGTGCCAAGGCTTCAGAGCAGAGTCTGTGATGTTGGGTGCTGTGGTGAGCTAGGAAGAAGTCCAGGTGCTGCTTGGAGAGGGGTTGCTCCGTGCCCAAGTTTAAATAAAGGCGTGAGGCATGTTTTAAGTACTAGCTCTGTTTGTATGCGTTGTTTCTAAGAGCATCTTTTTAAGGGATATTCCATGATCTGTCCCAACTTGTCCATGCCCTTGTAAACCTGTGCAGTCAAATTAAGACATAAGCGTGTCTCCACTGAGAGTTTTTAACAAAATCCTATTATTGTAAATGATTGCTAACAATTTCATGCCCTTCCATTTTTCAGATGCCAAGTCCATGAGTATCTAAAAGCAGCTGATTATCTGCCTTTTTGTGGACTGCAGTCAGCGCTTTCTTGAGGGCTGAGGTGCTTCCAGATGCCCCAGGCTAGTCATCTACAATAAGAAAAAAAGAGGGGGGGAATGCCACAACACAACACTTCTTACCTGAAGACATGGGTGGATCAGCCCTGAGCTGGGGCAGCTGAGCACTGGCTCAATTTGGGATGGCTTCCTCTGCTCTGCTTTGTAATCCTGTGCAGCACAGGACCTGCTGGAGCCCTTGGTCTTAAAAGCCACATGCTCAAACCCTCTTATGTCTCCCAAATGCCTTCTGTATAACTGGCAAGGTATGCCACAATGTATTAGGGTCCCCTTGGAGGTCCCCAATGTTGTTAGACCTACCACTGTGCTCCTGAGCACAGGGACTTTAGAGGCACCTAAAACATCCTGTAGATGAGTAGCTGTGTCAGCAGGGAATCCTGATGAGCAGCAGCCTCCCCTTTGCTCCCTGCTCTTCCTGCCAGCATGGGGAAGCCATTGGCAAGGGGTGGAAGCTCTTGCTTGTTTAATGATTCCTGCTGGGAATATTACCTTCCCTGGGAGGTGTGAGCATGCAGCAGGGAGCTGGTCTCTGCCTCTAGATGCTTGCCTCAGGCAGTTGGTGGTGTGCAGAGTGTTGAGTGAACACCACAGACATATCTAGATAAGAATAAAAATGGGTTGGGTTTGCTTGGTTTCGTTGGAGTCTCTGAGGTTGCTGTTTTCACTTGCTGATTTTTACTTTTTTCCTCAAGTTCTGGCAGTTTTGGGAGGTGGCAGTGCTCCTCTGCAAAGAGCTGAGCATACCTGTGCTGGGAAAGCTGGGTGGACCAGGCTTTTTCCTCTTAGCATGTTGTTATTGGTGCTGGCTAGTTCCTGCAATGTGACGCACCCCTTGCTTCTCTGAAGAGAATCTTGAGCTTAATTGTCAGGAAGCAGCTTGTGGTCTCCTTGACCAGTATGCCCAGGTCTTTGCTTAATGGTTTGTGACTGTAGAAAGTCAGGTATTTCCTAGGCTTGCTCCAGGTCCCTTCTTCCTCTTCTCCTTGGCCTCATTCCTCTGGGACAGAGCTTTCTCAGGGCAGCTTGTTGTGTCTTCAGGGTCCCATCCCAAAGGGAGGGCTCTGTGAGGCTTTCCCAGGGCTAACCTAGTCTAGGAATCAAGTTGTGCCACATCCTACCTGGTCCAGGGTATTCCCATTTGCACTACCATTGGTGGGGAAGAAAGCTGTATCTGCACAGGGATTTGTACCATGGGAAGGATTCCTGTAGGGTTTGTTTGGCACTTTTTTTTTTGTGGTTGTGGGGTTTTGTTCTTCTCCCATTGCTCCTTCTAATCTTTTAAGAGTCTTGCAAACTCAGTATCTCATGTAGTGAAAGGATGTTTTCTCTCCCACTCTGGCAGGGAAATATCCCTGGGACTCAGGATTAGATGTGCTAGAAACAACATAGCTTTGCATCTTTGAGATGCTGCATGCTGAGGGTTAGTCCCTCAGATCTACTCCACCTTAAGTAATTACTGGAGTGTTTTAATGCGGTATGAGGATTGCCTAGGATGTGACATTGGACTTGATGTTGTCCTCTTTGAATTCATTTGGCTTTTTAATGACCTGCTGGGAGCTTAAAGAAGTTGGGGTAGGAGGTTCAAAAGGCTGAATTTCCCCAAAGCAGGCCCAGGTGAGCATGAGTTGCATGGGGATTCAGCTCCTCAATCCTTTTGGAAAACACAAGGTATTTTTATAGCATCTCCCTCTCCATGCAGGCAAGAGGGCCATTGCAGTTCCTAGCACCAGTTTCCAGCCCATCTTGGTCCTCCAGGTAACAGCAAGTGCAGGTGGAGCCTTTGACCGCCAGCATTTGTAAGCAGGAGACCTATGTGTGGAGCAGGAGACCTATGTGTGGAGCAGGAGACCTATGTGTGGAGCAGGAGATGAAGACCTTTGACAGCATCAAAACCCCTTCAGCCAGAGGTTTGCCACCTCCCAGCAAGGTGATTTCAGGGGTTAAAGTTGGTCATGCAGCCATGATATCCATCACTTATTGAAGGACAGTGACTTGTATCACTCCCCCCCAGTGGACAGCCTCTTGTATTTGAGTGCCAGACAGGGGGTTGAATTGCCTCTCCAGAGATATGCCTCCATTTTAGTGCTTTAAAGGGCTTATTATCTCTGGGTGGGTTCAGGCGGGGATTGATATCACCTCTGACTAATTGATCATGTGCCAGGTAGCATGAAAGCAGCGACCTCTAAAATACCCACGTGTCTTATCAAAGGTTTCAGCCTGGATTAATTCTGGGTCTCGTCTATATTTGACTCTGCTTCTGTGTGTGAGAGAAAGGAGTGACTTCAGCTCTCGGCAAATGGTCATTAAAGGCCTTTTTAATCCTACAAAGTTATAAATAAATATCTGTGGCAGTGCACCTGCATATTCATCAATGAATCCTCTTTTCTGGAGACTCAGCAGTGTGTCCTTGATGTGTGACCGCTTTCCAAGGCAGGGTAGGAACCTGAAAGCTATTCTGGAAATGGAAAACAAAATCCAGAAGATTTATCCCCAGTTTTGCACTTGCTAAATTGTTAATTACCCTCTCCCCTAGGATGAGAATAGGAGTGGAAAGAGGTTTGCTGCTGGTTGATGCCAGCTGTTCTGAAGGAGGCTGGAAGGCAGGTTAAGGAGGAGAATTTCTGTGGGCCCTTTGGCTTTTTCTGGTTATACTCGGAGGAGAGGTACAGAGCCTGAAATTTCCTGTAATCCTATGGAAATAAAATCCTTGATCACTTTGAGATGAGACAGGGAGAGCGGCAGGTCAGTGTTTGTCTCTGCTTGGCTTGAAGGTGGCCAAGGCGCACCTCATCCTCTGGGCTGGACCAGGCAAGCATCACAAGCTACATTCTGAGGGTGATTTCTGGCTTCTTGGAGGCATTGGGAAAAATAGATCATTGATTGGGTGTTCTCCATTTTGTTCTCACCCTTGGATTGGGGAAGTGGAAATTTGCAGGAAGTTGAAATGCTTCCTCTCTTTGGCTGGGGAGGAGAAAGCAGGTACTCTGGGTATTTCAGATTGTTTCCAAGGCTTGAACAGCTCTTGCACCTCCATATTTGAAGCTTTTATCCTGTGTGATGAGAAATATAAGCTGTTTTCTGACCTGGGGAATGGGCCATTTATAATAACGGGGGAATAGTCACAAACTGTGTCATGCTTTCCCTGATGACTGCTGTAGAAGATGAATGCTACAGAGATCCTGGACCTGCTGGCAGATGCGTGGAAGAGTTGTGTTTGCATGTGGATGGTCTGGCAAATACCCCTCAGAGCCTGGCTTTTAGGAGCTGGATTGTGAGTCTTCCACTGAAGATGATGAGCATTTGGGCATCCCAGCACTGCTGTGCTGGGGCTTGCAGCTGGGCTGTGGCTGCTCAGTGCAGCAGTGCCCAGAACTATAAGGTGGTAGTTTTATGGAAAAATTGTGGGGTGGACTCAACTCTGAAAGGTTTCCAAATACAAGCCCTAATCCTCAAGCCTAATCTAGGTCAGCCTAGAGCTCAAAGGTACCTACACCCAGCCTGTGTATATACACTTGCCCCTGTGCTGGGAGCTGGGCACTCAAACATCTCCCCAGCCCTCCCTGGGCAGGTTCAATTGCACAAGAAAAAAAGGAGTGTGACAGTGCAAGAACCCTTCCTCTTTCACCTCTAAGCTAAACATGGCTAATTTTGCTTCACCCCTTGAGAAGAAACTGAATTTACTCTCAGCTGTTTCCATGAAGTTGCTCTTCACTCGAGCGTCTATGGCTGATGGTAATGGTTACAGCAATAGCAGGTGCTGCTGATGTGTCCCTTGCAAACCTTCATCTTTACAACAGACTATACTAGCCAGCCTTGCCAGCTCTACTCCCCCTGTGGGCAGTAGTGCTTCAAGGGAGAAATACGATGCAATAAGGTGAGGAAGATGATCCTTCCCCTTCCAGGCTGAAACGCTGTAACATGAGTGTGTGCAGTAGGTGAAGGGGGGTTTTTTGCTTCTTTTAATTTATAATGAGCTTTTAGTTGGGTGCTCATTTGTGGAGTGGACTGGCTAGTAAACATCCCTGACATGTCACTGCTGCCCACAATCCTTGATGCTTCAACATAGCTCTCAATACTTGCCTGCCATAGTCACCAGCTGTGGTTTAAGACAGAGGGAAAAAGGTCCCCCAGCTCTTTCCCAGTGCTATTTCTGAAGCCTTCCTGTAGGTCTAATGCTGTAGCAGAGCCAAAAGCTTGGGTGGAAAAACTGGTGAGAGAAGTCTCTGCAGGTAGAGCTGGGATGGGGTGACCTGCTTCTGCATCAGCTGGGTTGTGAGCCTCCCTGCCTTAAATCCCAGTGAAAGGCCATCACTCCAAGGCCAGTCACCATCCTGCATCACAGTGCAGGGCAGGATTTGTCTCTGGCTCTTCCCACCCTGCTCAGCATTGAGCATTAGGGTTTACCTGTACACCCTGGGCACGTTAACATGGGTCTGTAATTTTGGGGAGGAAGTGGAGCAGAAAATACATAACCCTCTAATTTGCTCTTAATGCGGGGTTGCCAGTGTGGTGCTTATGGCTCTCCAGAAATCTGTCTCTTCAGGCATTTCCTGCAAGATCCTAATGCATGGGACATGTCTGCCTTGGGATGCCAGGGGACTTCGGCAGGGATCTGTGGCTTCAAGCTCAAGTGATGTTTCTTGCCAATACAAGTACCACAGGACTTTGATTTCCTGGTCTTGGCCATTCAGTCTCCTTCGGGTTCAAAAAGCCTTTGAAACATGAATGTAACTTCTGGAGATGCCAAGTGTGTTTTATGCATGATAAGATGCTTCCAGCAGAAGCTGCTTGCTGTCGAAGTGCAACAGGGCCTGGGGATGCATGTGGGTTGGGATCCATCTGCACCTTTCTGGTGAAGCTGCACCTTCAGGGTACATTTGCAGTGATAATCCCTGTCCCCAGCTGAGGCTTCTCCAGCTGAAGGAGGAGAAAAAGAAGTGGAGTTCTCAAAGTCTTTGTGGTTTTAAAATTACTGATTTCAGTATTTGCCGATTTTTAGGACTTGCTGTCAGGCATGCTGTGGCAGATCATGCAGCTGGATGGGGCATGATGGGTGGACCACGGATGCAGGAATTATGATGGCTACCCCTAAATAAGACATTTGGGTGTGAATTAGAGCCCTGTGCCTGCTGCTTCCTTGCTCCTGGGTGCTTGTGGCCACCTTGCGTAACAGCTGGTGGCTTCAATAGGCCTGTGGGGTGAGTAACACTTGCACACCCTCCTTGTGACAGGATGCTGCCTCTCTGGGCTGTGACTGCTCTGGTAGGACTTGTTTGTCACCTCTTGAGCTTGTTTAACCTCTGTCAGCTCTTTGCATGGGGATAAAGTAACCCATTTGCTGCCCCAGGCTGGAGGCCTCTGCCTGTGTCCTGTGTGCACCCTCATGGCCTCCACACTGCAGAAGATGATGACCTCTTTTTGGCAGGTGGTGCTCTTGGCTGCTTTGCACTAGGCTATGAGATGGTGTCTGCTTAGGATTCCAGGGCCAGCATCCTCAGGATGAGCATGGCACTGTGGAAAGGTCCTGCACCACAAGGCTGCAGACAGGGCTCTGCCTGGTGCTCCCTGCTGCAGTGGCAGCAACCATCAGTGGCAGCCAGATTCTGCTGCACAGAGCTGTGGATGATCATCTCTACCTACTGTGGGACCTGCCAGACCAGGAAGAGCCACAGTGTAAAGCTTTGCCATGGCTGATCTTTGCCCAGCATTGAACCTGCCAGTGGTGTCAACCCTTGGTGATGGCCTCAAGCTGTGACTCTGGTCACCTCCTGGCCTGGAATGGGCATGGTCTAGAAAGCCCAGCAGAGCTCCTCTATCCCTGCAACAGCCCAGCCAAGGGCAGGTGATGCCGCTCCAAAAGAAGGACCTAAGATGGGAGGATGCTGTCAATGGGCTGGAGGAGAGCCTGGATGAAGACCCATCACCTCCAACCCACTGCAGGATGAGCACCATCAGGGGGATCTTCTCGATGTTGGGTCACCTCTCCACACCTGAGTAATGGCAAGGTTTCTGTCCCACTAGAAGGTTTCAGCATGTGGGCAAGTACCATCTCTTCCCTTTGGTGTCTGTGCTTGGGGCAGGGAGAGACCTAAGGAAGCATTAAATAGCTGTTGGATGCACCACCACAGCAGCTGATCCCAGGCGGTGAGTCAGAGCCAGCCTGCCGGTGTTCCGGCATGCAAGATGGTGGCACGGGTGACTCCTCCCCTCATCACTTGCTGTTTACTCATGTATTTTTTTTTACCTGTGTGTCTGCACACAGCTGGGATGAGCATACCCCCAGCGCAGGGCAGGAGAGGAGTGAGAGGGTCAGGTTTAAAGCAGGAATAAAATGACCAAGAGTACCCCAGCATCTGCCTGGAGCACATCCAAAGGGATGCACTGCTGCTGGCCCTGTAGACACCTTGCTCCTCTTTGGATGGTGAGCTCATCATAGCCTGCTCTCAAGTACAAATACATCTTTATTTGTTAGTTATGAGTCTCTATAACCCTCAGCCCAAACCCTGATGTGAAAGGATTCTAGTCTTCTGTATTTTGCAGTTTTAATTAGGCCTGCTGAGAAGCTCTCACTGTGCTTCCTGCCTGCCCAGTGCTGTACCCAGCCCTCTGCTGGGGTGGACATACCAAGTGAACCCCCCAGAATGGTGAAACAGCACTGGTGGGATGCTTGGCTCAAAACCTTCATGCTGGTACCAGACAGTACTTGTTAGAAGGTCTGTTGGAGGTGTTTGGGATGCAGCCTAGAGGCATTTGGGATGCTTTGGGATCTGGGTTGCAGCTGGCCTTGCTGTTGCATGCAAAACTGGTAGGTTTTTTCCTCCTAAGCAAATATGATTTTTTTCTTCTGTGTGAGAGAAACCCACTTGCAGTGTTTGCAGTCCTCGGCTGGAAGGTGCTGTCTCAGCTTCTCAGAATTCCTGTGGAGGATGTGGGGGAAGCCCCTGAGAACTGATAGTGGTCCTCACTTGTGTAAGGAAGAGGGCTGGCCAGTTCTCTTGGCTGACCATGTATTATTTCAGGTTCTGGGACATCATCAAACCCTTGTGAGTCCCAGCAGCCGTTAGGATGGTGGTTTGCAGGAGCTGTGCCAAATGTGCAGCCCCATCCTACACATGCAGAAATGCTCCTTCAGCTCCTCTTTAGCCCGACAGCTTTGGGGAGACTGGGAGATGGCAGTGCCAGGAAACAAAATAAAGCTGCAGGATCTGAGATTGTTAATTAAAAAGCACTAACAACAAAAACAACAACAACAAACAAACAAAAAACCCTTTCCCCTCCCCCCTTCCCACCCCCACCAGTGTCAGCATTTGAAATTCCAACTCCCAGTTAGGAAATTTGGTGAAACTGTGGTATGAATCATTCTTACCCTCAATTTTAGGACCCATTGCATGGGGAAGGGAGCAGAAAGTCACTGTTAATCTGTTTCCAATAAAAGTTATTTATAAATCTATGGAGGGGGGGTTGTAAGAATAAAATGAGAGTACCCTTTGGGATGCTTCCTGCTGCCTACAGCCACCTGCTCACTTCCCTGTGCTGTTTTTGGGATGGCCAGCAGGACCTGGCAGCTACCTGCACTTCTGGTTCATGGTCAAAGTGACCTCCTGGGGCAACTACAAACAGAGGCAGCTGGAAGCCGTCCTCCTGTTGAGAAGTGCTGCTTCCCGAAGAAATGTGATTCTTGTCCAAAAACCAAGAGCTACCTGGTGGTGTAACAAAGGCACTTGCTAAATAAAGCATGGGGTCGGCAGTGAAGCTTGGAGAGAGGAGGGTCATGTTTGCAAGTGGAGGAATAACAGTGCCCCCCAGCTGCTTCTTATTTTAGAAGTGATGATAAAGAGCTGACGGGGGCTACAGCAGAGGTGATGCTGATGTGGTAGGTTACTGGAGACAAGATGCTGCATGCAGTTTGTGATGTGTGCAGAGAGCATTGCTATCCTCCCAGATGAGGATGAGCCTTTGTCCCATCAGCTCCTCCATGAGGGCCAGGGCTTTGAGGGATGAGGGGCAGGCGGGCTGGTTTTGGGTGAGCTGGGGGAGCAGACCCTGAAATTCTTCATGATGAGGGTGGCTAGAACCTGGAATAGGCTGCCAAGAGAAGCTGTGGCTGCCCAATCCCTGGCAGTGTTCAGGTTGGATGGAGTTCTGAGCATCCTGATGTAGTGGAAGATGTCCCTGCCTGTGGCAGGGGGGTTGGAACTGAATGATCTTTAAGGTCCCTTCCAACGCAAGCCATTCTATGATCCTGCCCTGGAAGGGGTGAGGGGGGAGCAGCTCCCAGCCGTATTTGCCACGCCCTTGCTGGCTGCCCTGTGCTTGCCAGGGTTTAAGGACATTAGTCATAGAAAGGACTGGACTTTCGAGTGCCTGGGGATGTGTCCAGGAGAGGTGCACCAGCTGCTTTTTGGGTGGTTTCCCTTGCATTGGGACAGAAACTGCTGCTCCCAGCTCTTTGGCAGCGGTGCTGCTGGTAAATGATTGCCAAGGCGGGGCTGGAGGTTGGTGCCGGATTTGAACCCAGGCAGGTGCCTGGGACTGGTGTGCCGGCAGCCATTGTGCTCCCACACCCGGCAGTGTTCGGGAACCCCCGGAACTTCCAGGCTAGGTAAGGCTGTGTGATACCCGGGTTATTGCTTTCCTATCTCTTTCCAATCTCTTGGCCTCCCCCTGGGGTTGGGGCAAGAGAAGCTGGGTTTGATGCTGGTAGGGTCCCTGGCTGGGGTGGGGGTGCTGCTCACCAGCATGTGTTGCCACCCCAGATTTGGCATTAGGGTGCTGTGCTGGGAGGAACCAGTGGCTTCAGGGTGAGCTGGGTGGTGCCGTGGAGGTGCTTGGACTTTGCTCTGCACCAGAGGCCACTTGTGGCTTTGAACACACAGGGTATGGGGAGTGGTGGCAAAGCCCAGCTTTGGGATGGAATTGGGCTGAACCTTGCAAATCTGAGTGGGTTTGGGCTCACAGGGGGAGCAGCCGAGCACAGGGTACCCTCCACTGCCACTGGTTTTCCCTGGCCACCCAGCCAAGGCAAACATGAGCTCAGCACCAAGGTATTTGCGGAAGCCACTCCATGCCCACGTTTCGGAGGTGAGCAAGGGGGGGTGGCACCTATGGGCAGCTGCCTCGACAAATGGCATCTTCCCTGGTTTCTCCTTGTGTTTCTCAAGTTATGGCTAAACTCCCTTATCACTGGGAGTGAGACTCTTCGAGCCCTCCCTTCGGTTACTCAAGCAGGCAGCAAGCAAAAAGTGGTGTTTAACCTGAGGCCAAGCTTCCTTGCAGCCTGGCTACAAACTTGGGAGAGCTGCAGCTGAGGGATGGAGAGGCTGCAACCAGCCGGGTTAGGCTGGGAAAGTGGTTTGGGACCCTCCAGACAGAGGGGCTGAGAATCTCCTGTATACAGCCCTCTGTTTATGGCTTTCAGATGAGCCTGATGCTAGAAAAATAGTGTTATAGGGGTGGAAAATGTACATCTTTGTTTGCACAGTGTTTGAGAACATTGTAAGCTCAAATATCTGAGTCCTTTACAGATCATACTTAATTTTTTTATTAGGGGCTTTTTTTGGGGGTGGGGGTCGTTGAAGGCTTTTGCAGTTGTTGAGCTGCTGGAAGAGGCAGGAGTTGGGTGCACCAGAGCTAACAGGTGTTATTTTAACACAGGACAAGTAACTGCTGGGTGGCAGTCAGGCTGGGCACCAGTGCTGGCAGAGCATCCCCGGGAGCCCGGGCTTTGCCTGGCTCCCCCTCCCAAACACTACCTCTGGTTTTGTGCAGAAGGAGGCTCAATTTTAATCTTTTAATCAATCTTTTAATCAATCAATCTCAATCAATGTCTTAAATAAACTCTCTGATAAATTGAGATGGATATAAATAGTTTAAAATGTGCACTGTCTGCACCTTCTCTCAATATCCCATTGCAAGCATGGACAGCCGGTCGTTTCTCTGCCTTTTCTACTATTGTTTGGTTCTGTGCTGCTAAATTGTAAGAGAAATCACAGTGAAAGTCCAACAAACCTGTTAAAGATCTGTGCTTGCAGCTGAAATAACCTGGGCATCTTTTTCTGGCCGCTATGCAGGCACACAAACCCCATCATTTTCCACCACGGGAAGATTTGAACCCACTGCTCAGATATGAGAAGGAAAAAAATCAAACAGCTTTCTTTTTTTTTTTGCAGGTAAACACCAGTGTTTTAATAAAATCAACAAATACGCAGTCTGTGTGCAGGGTGAGCCGCAGGCTGAAGGAGGGCAGCAGCGAGCAACTGCTTGATCTGGGATGCACCTTAAGGGACACTGGTGTTAAAAGATGATTATTGATGTTGCTTGTAAAGCTTCTCGTATTCCTCATTAGCAGCTTGGGATGTAAACCTGGTTTCTTTACTCCCTACAGACCACCCGTCCTGCAATGACCCAGTGCACCTGAGGCCCGGCAGCCGTGGGGATGGAGCTGAAGGTCTGGGTGGATGGGATCCAGAGGGTTGTCTGTGGCGTCTCAGAGCAAACCACCTGCCAAGAAGTGGTTATCGCCTTGGCGCGGGCCATAGGTGAGCCATGTCCATCTACTGGGGTGGGGAGGGATGCCCCTTTGCAGGTGCTTCCTGGGAAGAGGAGACCTTGGGTGGGTAGGGGTCCTGCTCTGGGGATGTACACCACTGCTGGCCATGGCTCTCCCAGTCTGACATGCTCACCTCCTCCCGGCAGGTCAGACGGGCCGCTATGTGCTGGTGCAGAAGCTGCGGGAGAAGGAGCGGCAGCTGCTGCCACTGGAATGCCCCTTGGAGTCGCTGGCCAAGTGCGGGCAGTATGCCAACGACGTGCAGTTTGTGCTGCGCCGGACAGGCCCCAGCGTGGCCGAGCGGCCCTCCTCAGAGGGTGCTCCCCAAGCCCCCGAGAGGACGTTCATCCGGGCCAGCTTGCCCATCAAGCCCAGGCCTGCCAGCACGGATGCACCCCGTTCCCGGGAGCCAAAAAAATCCATGACCTTCAACTTGGGTCCTGCAGGTGACCCCTTTGCCATGAGCCGCTGGAGGCACCAAGCACGGGAAGGGATGGACTTGGAGGGTGGTGGGGTTCTCCAGCCTTCCAAGGAGGAGCTGTTTAGGAGGGTGCTGCGGCAACAGGAGCAGCTGCATTCCTTGGAGGCCCATGGGGACACGCTGGAGATGGACCTACGGCTCTGGGAGCGTGGCCGGTTCTCAGGTCAGGAGGATGAGATCCTCTACCTAGAGCACCTGGTGCGGAGGAATGAGACAGAGCTGGGTGAGGAGGAGTTTTGGCAGACTGAGCTCCGGCTGGAGAAAGAGTGTGAGCGGGAGCGGCAGGAGCGCGTTAGGAGCCTCCGGGCCAGTCTGGAGGAGTACACCCAGAGGATCTACGAGCTGAGCGCCCGGACCGAAGCCCTGCAGGAGGAGATCCAGTGGGAGATGGCAGAGAGAGCCAAGAGGGGGAAGGAGATCCCTGTGCCCAGTCCCACGGAGCTGGAGGACATGGCTGCCAAGATGAAGAGGGACCTAGAGGCCAAGGTCAAGCAAGGGACCCAGCTGGAGAGCAACCTGGCCAGTGTGGAGAAGGCCCTGGAGGAAGCTGAAAGGAACCTGCAGGTAGATAGGACCAGGTCAAGCAGCCTCATGGGGTGGTATGACCTTTGGGAGGTGATGGGACCAGCCTGCTGGAGCAGCCTAGGGGCTGACAGGTTGTGTGGGGTTGGTCTTGCCACACCTGGCTGGTGAGCGTGGAGCTGGGTGCGTGGAGGTGGCTCAGTGGCAGTAACCTCTGCTAGGGGTACACCACTGGTCTTACCCAGCCAGCACAGGGTCCCCCACAAATGCAGCTTGACCCTATGCAAGCTGCATCTGAGCTGGAGCTCCCCCAGGCTGGTGCACAGGAAGCACAGAATCACCCTACTACCGTACGGACAATGGTGCCAGAGCAAATGATCCACGTGCAGGATCAGTGGCATTGGCGTAAGGGTTAATATAATCTTGGATAAAGGAGTTGCAGAGGTGGACAGGACAGTGTAGGTCCCATGGTGCCTGTGCATGAAACCTTTTGACCATGCAGACTGTGCAAGGGCCTGTGCAGTGTGATGATGGCAGCTTTGGGGCTGAGCTGTGATGCTTCCTGGCTTGCCTGCCTCCCAGATTCAGGGTTTCCAGGTGCTGCATGACACCTGCTTTCTGCCCACCCGTCTCCTTCGGTGGGGGAAAATGGAGCAGCTTTTGCTCAGCCAGGGGGTGGCAGCTGCCCTTCCCCAGGCTGGCCATGCTTCCAGCATCTTATCTTGAGCATTTCATTTGTGTCTGGCACCTCCCAGCACGGCAGCGGCCACGGTTTGATGGCTGCTCACACCCTCTTGTGGAGATGCAGCAAAGCAGGGCTCTTCCCAAAACAGTGCCTTCCCCATCCCTTCATCCCACAGGCCCTCAGAGAGGGGTGGCTGAACCACGCAACCCCCGTGGTCTCTGCTAGCTCTGGCAGGGTAAGCCCCAGCTAGGGGAAGCAGCCCCGGGGTGGGTATGCCAGCTGGTTTTGGGGCATGGGAGGGACATGCAGCTCATCCTGTCCTCCCCCTCGGTGTGTGTTTTGCAGGCCCAGACCCAAGAGCTGGAGGAGTTAAATAAGGAGCTGAGGCAGTGTAATTTGCAGCAGTTTATTCAGCAGACGGGGGCCACGGTGACCGTCCTGCAGGCCAGGTCCGAGGAGGATGCCCAGCCGGAGCCGAGCCAGTGCGAGCTGCCAGCCTACCGGAGAAACGGAGGTCAGCACGCTGCCGCCGGCTCGGCCGCGGGGGCTGCTCCGGGGGACTCCTGCCCGCTCCCAGCCTCCCCCTCCAAAGGGGTCCGCACCCTCTCCATGGGTTCTGCCCCAAAGCTGGCCAGTTCTGCCCTGGGCACTGCTGGTAGGCAGCAGGAATGGAGGTTTGGTGCTGGCACAGCACTCGCTCCCCACCCCGGGGGTCTCTGAGGTTTGCCAGCCCCGGGGCTCCTTCCTCCTCCCCACTGAAGCCTTGGGGTTGCTTGTAGCCACGCTCAGTGGTCAGATCCTGCATTGCTGTTTTGGGGGCTGGGGCAACTGCAGGGAGCTTTTCTTCACAGCATTGCTGCATGCTGCTGCCACAGCAGTGGCAAAAAGGTTGCTGAGGGCCAGTGTGGGGATGGGCTCCAGCCACTGATGACCTCTTTGTGTTGGGGATGGGTAAGCATGGTGCCTGGGGCTACGTCCGCATCCTCACAGGGGTGAAAGGAGATGGTGGGGAGGCTCCTGTGGAAAGTGACAGGGAAAAACAGGGACCTGGTCACTTCTCCTCTGGAATACCCAGAGAGGATGATGTGGCTGCCCCATAGCACTGCAGCAGCTTTGCCCAGCAAGCACGGGGGAGGTGCAAGCCCAGCCTGAGCCTGACATTTTTCCCCATAGGTTTTCCTCCCACTACCGGCGCAGACTCACCTCCCCAGGCCAGCACCAAACAGCTCCTCGGCCATCCCAGGACCCTGCCAGAGCCACTGGTGTCCAGCCTGAGCCCTGAGGGTGCGTATGTCCCAGCGGATGCCCAGGAGCACAAGCTGGGCTGGGGAAGGATGCATGGGAAGGAGGGGAAAAGGCTTTTGCTGCCCAAAATGGGCTGCAGAGAGCAAGCGTGTGCTGGGAGCAGGAGGCCAGAGCTATTTATAGATGCCATTAGGAAGAGCAAAGCTTACACCCTGGCAGTCTTCGCTCTGCTGCCAGGGGCTCACATGCTGGACATCCAGCTCTCTGCCCTGCCAGGGGCTGTGGAGAATGTTCCACATCCCCTCTCCTGCCACCCCACATCCCCCAGGGCTAAGACCTTGCTAAGGTTAGGATGGGGATGATTTGGTGCCCATTGTGTACGGGAGTCACTTTTGCTCCATCATGGGGACCAGTTTCCCCCAAAACTCCTCCCACCTACTGTGATCCTAATCCTAACCCTGCACCACAAAAGAGCAAGCTATGATGCTCCTGCCAGCTGTGGCAATGGTGGCTATGTGCCGATATCCCATTCCCACCCACACCACCATCCGCTCAGCGAGACCCCACTGCCATCCTCCTCATAGCCCCAAACGTCCACCCCTGTCTCAGCAGATGCACTGGTATCTGCATATCCATCTCCCAGCCCAGGCTTTGCCCTCATGTACGTCCTGTTTTCTATTCCCCTTTTTGCTTGCCTGTTGTGATGGGGTTGCTCAGGTGGTTTTTGTCTTGTCTTGCAGTTGTATCAACCAGGCAGAGCATCTGGAGGTAGAAGGGCCTGGCCAGCAAAGGATCAATTGCCTTGCAAGTGTAACTGTATAAATAAACCATATTTTATATATATATATTTTTTTTTTTTACTGCTTTATATTGTGAATGGATGTGGACGGCCAGAGTATTTTTACAGACTGTAAAATAAAACCAGAGACCAACGACACAAAGCAACCCTCCTCCCTGTGGATGGAAGCAACCTCCTTCGAGTTCTATTTTTTAAGAGCTTTCTATATCCAACAGAAAACAGCGGTGCTCCCTTTCCACGCAGCCTCCTCAAGACCCATCGTCCATTTGGAAAAGTCCTTGCTCTTTTGACTAGGGGAGTGAAGCTGCAGTGGAGACCTGCCTGGAGACTCACCTGGATGGAGCAAGTTAACAGATTTTACAGCACCTCTCTGCAGCAAGTGGGGCCATGACAAACAGCTTCTTCATGGGCTACAGGGAGTGAACAAGAGCAGCTCTAAGACAAATTTTTGCTCCCCTCTTTTATAAGAAATCTGTAGTAGAAACCCCTTTATCACAGTGCCATGGACCAGGCTTTAGGGGAGCAGGGAGCACACAGCAGGGGCTTGTTTTTCTTAAATCCCCTTAATTTTTCAACCTGTTTCTAAAGTACAGTCCTTGAACAAGCCCTTCCCCAGTGGCAGTGCAGATGGGGAGCAGGACCAAAGCGCACTTGGTCACATTTCACTGATTTATAGTTTGGTTTTCCCTTTGATGGCCAGTAGTTACTCTCGGGTGTTGTTCATCTGTCCCCGTGGGTCGCCTTGTATTTTAATTGCAAAACCAAAGTGGTCTGGGGAGGGGATGGGTTTGTCGAGGAGGTTTTCAACACATCGTATGCAAAAACTGTGACTCGGGCACCCCACTTTCCCCTACGAATGTAACCCGGTGTGCCGCGGTTTCCGTCTTCAATAAATCTTTGGGAAAGGACTTGAGCAACGCGAGTGTGCACGTGGTGTTGTGGGCCTGGGTGAGCCCTCTCTGATGGCTCCTGGTCAGGTGCCCCATGGACACATCGCACCCTGTGGCCACCTCTTTCATTCCCAAGCCATCTCTTCCCCTTTGCTGAGTTGCAGCTGTATTTTATGACTGAACACATCTTATGCACATGCTGCTCTTTTCCTTTGTTCTTATTTATTTCATTTTTATTTTATTTTAAATCACAAAGTGCTTTACAGCCAGCGGCTGAAACTTGTCTCCAATGAGAGGCCGGCCATCTCTGGGATGAAACATGGCAGCATTTTAATAATGCACAGCAGCAGCATGGAGCATTTTAGGACAGGAGGCGAAGGAGATAGCACATGGCTGCAGATAAGAGCAGGTAAGGGAGAAACCTCTCATTCGCCTTCAAGCCCCTCTGCCTACCCCTGGATTACTGCAAGCAAGAACATCTGCTCTTGCTCTCCATCAGTGTCTCCCCTGAGACTGCTGGGTTCTGGGCCCTGGGGATGTGCCCTTCTCAAAGCTGATTTTTTGAGGTGCCACTGCAGCTCAGCAGGTTGGTCAAGTGATATTGAAGGATTAAAGTGTGCTTTGTTGGGAAAGTGCTGGTGCAACCAGTTACAATGGGAGAGCTGCTGCAGTGAGAAGATGCAATTTCAGAGTGGTCTTTTTTGAATCATGGGTTTTGGGGCTTTTGGGCTGGTTGGTTTTTTGTTAGTTTTTTTCTTCCTCCTTAAATCACATATGTCAGGGAAAATGAGGTAAAACTGTTTATTCTGTGCAGCTGGATCTAGGACTTTCTCTCCTGTTTGCTTCCTTTTTGGCCTTCTTGTGGTCAACTTTTTGGACTTTCTTGTGTTTAAAAGTGAGACTCCATCTTGATAGGAAGAGCAGCAGAGGCTGATGGACGTTGTAAAGAGCACTTCAGTGCTGCTTGGGGGGGGAAACACCCAAAAAGCAGGTTCAGAAAACCCACTTGCCTTGGACATGGCCAGATTTGGGATGTTGTGCGAAGTCCTCTGTGTGCCCTGAAATGCTGACCTCCACAGGTTAAAAACTGGATCTTCTGGTTTGGGGGCTAAACCTGTAGCTTTGCATTCTGCAAAATAAATGGGAATAAACACCAAAGGGTCACTGCTTATGGCACCTCCTGCTGGGAAAAACAGGGCAGAAAATTAATCTGAATCTGATTTTGCGTAGGATTTTTGCCCTGCGCTTCTGCTTATATATTTGATGGTGCTTTTTGTGGGTCAGTTCCACTCAGCCGTGATCTGACAGGTCAAACCAGCATCAGTCTGCCTTGGGGCGGGGGAATAGCAAGGGAAATACAGGTTTAAAAAATATGCATCACTGCAGATTTTGGCCCTGAGTGCTGGGATGCAGGGTTTGGAACTGATGTGTGGGATGGGGGACAGCATGATGTGGCTGTGTCTCTCAGAGGTTTAAGCATCACACAGAGGGTTACGGTGAGTGCCATGGCTTGGAGCTACCTCTGCTTTTCCAGTGCAAGGCTGTGGCATTTTGTGTCCCATAAACCATCACCCAGCTGCTGCAAAGGCAGCGGTGTTTTCTAAGGTGATAAATTACTTTGATTAACGCCTCTCTCCCTGCTGTGGTGCACACCAGAATGGGGAGAGGCGTTAATCAAACTCATTTATTACCTTGGGAAACTCCCACCCGCGGGTGACCTATATTCCTCCTGGTACTGGGGGTGTGCAATGGCATGGTGAGTGTGCAGGTCCCCACGTGTTATTTAACCCACTGAAGCTCAATACCTGCTCTGGCTCCCCTGCCTTTCTCTGCTCCAAAGGCTGTGTCAATAATACATTTCTGCCATTGAATATTTTATTGATGGTTTGACTTTTTTTGCTGCTCACAATTCCCATTTCAAGGCTGCGTGATTGTTCCTAATTAAAATTTTATGCCCTGGGAGAAGCCTTCTTGCTACAGTGGAGATGATGCTGTCCTTTTCTAGGCCACTACAGAGTGCTAGGAAGGAATTACTCATTGTTATGAGATTAAAACAGAGCGAATGAATTATTGTTTTTTCTCCTAAAAACAAAAACACAAACCAAAAGCCCAGCGTACGATGCGTACTGGAGAGGGAACAACCAGCTGCTTGTGGCTGAGGCAAGGATCCAAGCATACCAGGTGCCTCGAGGATGCTGTGCTTGGGTGAATAGAGGACAGCCATGTCCCCATGTCCCTCAGGAGCTGTGGACCAGCTTCTTCCTTCCCTGCAGCAGGCAGGAATGGGATTCAGGTCTTCTCCCTCCTTGAATGCTTCTCACCACCAGCTCGGGTGGCACCCAGCAATCACAACACAAAGGACATACCTGTTTTTTCACTGGTGATCAGCCTCAGCATCCTTTTGAGTTTTTATTTTTAATTAGATCTGCAGCCTCTCAGGCCGAGGCGCGGTTGAGCAGAGCAGTTCGGCCACCTCCAGCCCTTGGGCCTCTTCTGCTTTCTGTGATACCCAATTACTACCATTTTTTTTAATATTGCATAAGCAAATAACATGGCTCCCAGATCCTCACCCACCTACCCTGGGCTGTGCCAGCTCTTTGGGTCAGGCATCTTCTGCAGATGGTGCTGCCCCAGACCAGTACAGTTCCTCAAGGGCAGCACAGCTGCATACACCTGAAACACACCCAGTTTGCGGTCATGGGTTTGTACGAGTTCCCCAGTGTCTGAGTTTCCCCCTTAAATCTCACCTAGAGTGCTAGAAGCAAGCATTTGTGGTGCCTCCCGGCCCCTGGACTTGGCAAGCACACGCTTCAGCACCAGTTACATAAGGAAAGGTGTGAATGACTGGAGGAGAAAATGCCTGTTGGTTTTGCTGCCCAAGCTGTGTACAGATGCTCTGCTGCTCACTCCTGGGCGCACAGTTCCTCTGAGGGTAGTTCACTGCAGAGAGAGAAGAGAATCTCCTTGAACTGGCATGTGTGTCTGTGCAGGGAGCACTATCTGCTCTCCCTATGATGGTTTTCCTTTCTCTGTCTCAGGGCAAAGACTGAGTGCATTCTACCTTAACCTGAGAAATAAAACAAAAACTGAAAAAGATTTAAAAAACCATAAAGCACTAGAGGAAGCTGGGAAATTTCCTTGTTTATGGATGAGCAAGTTTCTCTCCCAATGGAACCTCCTGCCAGCAGAAATTTTATTCCTTTTTTTTTTTTTTTAGGATGTATTATGTAAGTCCATGTTTGCATTTAACTGACTGACTCCCTCTTAAACAATTCATGTACTCCTTCTATTCCTCACAGGCCAGCTTGCTCCTTCGGTGAGGCTCACCATCGACCTGCCATTGGTACACATTACAGACAGAACAGGGTAGGCACTTCCTAGCACAATGCTTGAAGCGTTAGGCCTGCTTGCTTCCCTCTGCAAAGAGCTGAAACAAGAGAGCAAAATATGTGAGGAGAACAGAGAAGTCCCTTCAGTGTAACAGGCCTGACAGTCAAGCATCTTCCCCTCCTGTAAAGCACACTCCTGCCTCTCCCCTGAAATCTTACAGCATCATTTCTGAGCAAGAGCTTTTAGCACCAACTATTCTTGTTGCCAAGCTAAGCATGTCCTTACCAGTCTGCTCATTAGCTACCAAAAACCATGAAGGTAAGGGGTATCTTAGCCCTGGTGCTGGGCTTTCTGCTTGAGAGACAACCAGGTAGCACCCCTTCTGCTCTCCTTTTCAAGCCACCTTCACTGGCTGCAGAGGTAAAATAATAGGTAGGAGGCACGGGGCATGCAATGCACATTAGGTATGTCACCGAGAAGGTACAGCTTTCCTCTTCACCTCGTCTAGCACCCAATAATACAGTAATAAGCACTCAAGCACTGGTTTTGCACTATTTATTGAAGACAGCACAGGTGACAGCAGAGCAGCTTAGTTTTAAATCATACCACAAGAATGCTAAAAACAGGAATTAAGCTGTTTACTTACCACAGCTTACTGGAGAGAGACACAAAATAAAAGCAAAACCAAACAAACTTCAATTCAACCCCTTGCATTTGCTTACTGGAGCTGAGCAGGATGGTTCCATAGGTAGTAGAAAATTCATACCACCACGCTGCTCGTGGGAACTGGGACAAGCCTTGCCAGGCAACCCACAGAGCTGCTTCTGCCAGTGGCATCTCCAGCTGTTAGTCATTGGGCAGCACAGCCCCACACACAGGGATATTTCTTCAAGAAGAAACAAAGCACCTTCATTTTCAGATGCAGGTTTGTTACATGTACAGTTACACATCCGATGAAATGGGGTGGCAGGGGACCACGGGGCTTCCGTTTGTGCCCACAGACACGCTCATACACAGGTGTATCTTGCACCAGGATTCCCTCTCCCTGCTCTCCACGTGGCTACGCTGTGCTCCTGCTTGCTCGGCACTAGCAGTGGGGAGATGCTGTAAGTGTAGCTAGGGAGGAGGAAAGCCTTCTGCGGCTGAGAAAGCTATGAACTTATCTGACCCCCCAGTCGAAAAAGGCCCACCTGGCTTCTGAGCAAGTGAGAAAGCAGCTTTGGTGAATTCAGGTGGTTTTCCTCTCTTTTCACCCTTTTCACTCTTTTCACGGTTTGAGCACCGTGCACTCACCCAGTCTGCATGGGGCACAGAGGGAGCTGATTTTTTCTTGCAGAAGAGCAGATGCTCGTCCAGGACCCAAAGGGAGACACAACAAATGAGTGAGGGCAGGAGAGATGGGGACAGGCAAAATTACTCTGTGACAGTCTCTATCAGCACCGACGACATTGCTCTGCCTTCTGAGGAATTAACTACTTACTGACCAGAGCACTGCTGAGTCTTCCAGACCAAGCCTTTGTAACAAGTCCAGGGCTACATGTGAGCAACAAGAAGACCTGAGCCCTTCCAGGAAACCTCAGCAGGCTGTGGTGAATCCTGGCTGGTTATTATGAGTTTAAGCTGCTGGTAAAGCTGTGCTGTGCTTTAAAAAGGGTAAGTTTCAAATACCAGCTTCTTCACCAGTCTAAAACTGCAAGAGAGAACTTTGGAGGAGAAGCAATCTGCGTCGTCACTTCCTCCGTTTCTAGTGACAGCCACTCTGTGCGGCTGGAGGAGTCCCTGCCCCGCTCGCCTTCCTGCTCCTTGGGGCCATGAAGTCAGAGCCGCCTGCGTGACATCACGGTGTGATGGCGCAAGACAGCCCTGCCAGAACCCAGCCAAAGGCTGGGGACCCAATAGAGCCCTGGCGCAAGGAGGGGTAAGCTGGGTGCAAGGAGGGGGGGGCTGGATGAGAAACAAAACGGCCACAGAAAAGCAAAGTGAAGCTCATTTCTGTTGTTCATTTAACAGACTAGAGAGTCTCTTTTTAAAGGTGACTCATCCGGGGCAATACCAGGCAGTTTATTCTATTAACACACCCTTGGCAATAGCACTTCAGTTAGTCACTGACTGGGTATCAAGACGTCACTGGCTGGGATGAAGCGCCTCTTTAACTTGGTACAGAGTCCACTAGCACTTACTGACTTTGGAGAAGAGCAGGGAAGGAGAGAGAGGGGCACAGCATCCCTCCGGCGCAACTTTACCAGGGGCTCCTAGCACCCACACACCGCCACGGCCCGTTCCACTCATCTCCGTTGGCGCTGGACACACCGAGCCCGGCTGCATGAAACCTTAAACCTTTTCACACCCCACCACGCCGGGGGTGCAAGGCGCTATCTCTGCATGTCAGGGGTCTGCCGGGCCAAGGATGGGAAGCTGCTGGAGGCAGGACAGTGGCGTTTCACGGGGGGACGGCTCCTCCTCACGCCGAAGCCGCTCACTCGGGTGGCACGGAGGGGACGCAGGCGTCGCGGCGCGGGTCCGTGGAGGTGAGGCGGCCGCACAGCGGTGTCCGAGGAGCAGGTTAGCCGCTGTCACACGCACAGTGGAGTCGCCGAGAGCACAATGTGCGTTAGTCAGTGGCTCACCTGCTCCTGGAGGATGACGGAGAGCGGCGGGGCCCGCAAGCAGCACAGGAGACAGCGCGAAGGATGGGTCGGGGGCGGAGGGGGGTCGCGCCGTGCCCGGCTCCGCGGCGCATCCCTGCACGGGGGGTGCAGCTCCGCGCAGCACCCCCGGGAGAGGCCCCCCCAGTACCGCCCTGGGGTCGCAGTGCCTCCTCCGGCCCCGGCCGCCGCTCACCTGCGCTCCGCGGCTCCGCGCTCCCCCCGCAGCCGCCGTCGCCAACTTCTCGCTCTGCCCCGGCCCGGCCCGGCCCGGCCCACGCCGCGCGCCGCGGCCCCTCGCCCCGCCCACCACGCCTCGCCTGCCAATAGCGACGCCGCCCGCCCGCCCGCTGGCCCCGCCCCCACGCCGCGCGGCCCAATGGCGGCTCCGTCACCGCCAGGCGGCAGAGGCCTCCTCCGCCCCCCCGTCAGTGACAGCAGCGGGCGCGGCGCGTTCGCTTCTGCACGTCGCTGCTGCGGGGAGGAACCATTTGTACCTGTTGAACCGCCGCCCGCCTCCCGCTCACCCCGCCCCGCCGACCCCCTCCCCGCCCTCGCCGCTAAGCCTAAGGCCGCTGCCGCTGGCGGTGCCCCCTTTACCCGGCCGCCGCCAGCGGGGACCCCTTCCCCGCTACACGGAGCCCCGTTGCCCCCCCCACTTCCCTCCCTACTTCCCCTCCGTCCCCTTCCCGCCCCCGCCGCAGCCCGCCCATGGTACGGTCCGCCGGGGCCGTGCCATCAGGGCAGTGTCGGGGCGCACGTACGCGGGGAGGGGGGGGTGTACTGCGGCCGTGTACCCCCCGCTGCCGCTCTGCACGTCGTGGTGGTGAATTTCACCTCGCTGCATTCATTTGTTATATAGTTGTTCCCGTTGTTCCTCTCTAGGTTGGAAAACCTGGCCACAGAGTGATGCTCCCGGGGGTCCCGCAGCCTGGAGCCCCCACTGAACCCCGCGGTCAGGGACCGGATGACCCGGGCATCTTCTGCCAGTAGCGTCTTTCCCCCCCAAAAAAGCACTTTGTGCTTTTTTGTGAGAGTTCACTCTTGGCTATCAACCTACAAGCTGTCAGACAAACGGTTGAAACGCTGACAATGTTGGGGTGCCCCAGCGAGGGTTTTCTCAGTGCCAAAGGTAGTGCTGGATGGACGTAGCACTGTTCTGTGGAGGTGAAGAGCCTTGCTGCACACACACGGAGAGTCGGGTGTGTGGCTGGCTCCCGTTTGCCCAAAGATACACACCTTTCTCAGACCAGAAACTAGAGCGTGTCTGGGGAGCAGGCACATGTAGTGGGACCCCCCACTTCATTCACACTGCTGGTGTTCAAGAGAAAGGACACTTTGGGTACAAAAGTGGCTGCTGACCAAACTGGCCAGACACCACATCCCTGCTGAACTGGTAACACCCGCTGTCTAGCAGAAGGCACTGGTTCTGCATCCCTTGAGGAAATTGTCGCAGCTCTGATGGGCGTTCTGCTGCCTGGTGCTCTTCCTGCAAGGTGTGGTGCAAGACTTGGAAGCAAAACCTAGTGCGGGCTCCCCGATAGCCGACGGTGATTACCGACGGCAAAGGATTTCCCTATGTGTTTTGATGGAGCGTGTGCCAGCCATCCGCGGCTCTGCTCTCTCGCTGCCGGTGGGCAGGGGGGATGGGGACAGCCCCTCTTCTGCGTGACAGCCCGCACAATGACAGCCTCTGTTGTCATTTCGTGCGCGTGTTGTGTGGGGCTTTTTTGTTTTCACCCAGCAGCCATAGGGAAAAAGTCACGTATTTTAATGTCTTCCCCAGTACAGGGCTGGCGCCCAGACTGGAGCGAAATCGGCCACGGCGCACACAGGCCCCTGAACCAACACCGAAAGTCAGGCGTGGCAGTGGAAAATGTCACTTTGTTTAAAAACAGGTATTTCGTGTGGAGCAACGTGGCTGGGTGCTGCCCAGACACCTCCTTGCCGGGCTGCTGCGCGGGACACGCGTGCCGTGGGCTGCCATCTCTTCTTCAGACGGTGCCTGACATTTCATGTTTGGTTTTAAAGTAAATAAATAAATACGTTAAATCCTTCCTCCCCCGGCTGCGAGCAGACAGGGAAGGAGTGTGTTTCGCAGCGGTGCTTGCACAGCTGGCTGTCGGCACGTTGCTCGGACCTCCCTGCGCGCCGCATTAAACCGTCCAGCGCGGAGTGGGGCTGGCTGGGGTCCAGCCGGGCACGGCCGGCGCGGCTGTGGCGGACGAACCTCTCGCCTGCTACCCGAGCGAAGGGTGAGATGGGATGATGTGTGTTCTAACGAACAGCAAGACCGCTCAGGGCTTGGAGGAGGGGGCCTGCCATTGCCCTGGCGAGGCTCCTGTCTGGGGTGCTTTGCCCCTGCTCCCCCGACAGCTCCGAACGAGCTCGTGGCTCAGCGCTTAATCTCCGGGATGAAATTTCCTGCTGACACGGCCGGTGCTTCCCTGAGGGCAGCCCCCACTTGTTCCAGCCCTGCAGCTCTTCCCTTTGTTCCCAACTGGTCGGTGTAAGCGGTGACAGTGAACCGCGCCCGCTGACTGCGGGGAAGCGCCGGGGAGCGCCCGGCAGCCCCCGGCCCTCATTGCCGGTGCCGTCGTGCAGCGGGGACTGAGCCCGCGGGCTCGGGGAGGAAGCCACAAAGGGAAACATGTCCCCGGGGCCCAGCAACCGCCGTGACCATTACTGTGCAATTAAAAAGCTGTCCCCCTGACAGCGCAGATCCCGTTTTCTCAAACATAGGCGGGTTGTGTTCAGTGGCTTCAGAAGGGTGCTCGCCCTCAACCCCGCCTCGCCCCGCTCCCGAAGCCCTGAGCGGGCAGGCAGCAGCACGGCCTGAGCAGGGGTTGCTCCGCTCTGTGCGGTCAGGAAAAGGCCCTTACTTTCAACCCTGGCCCCCATCTGATTCCTGACAATGGCCCGAGTGTCTGCGAGGACGTGCGCGTTAGCGCTGGGTCACGGCCGAGCAGACAGGGCTGCGCTCCCCACCCGGCGGAGAGCAGGGGCTTGGGCAGAACACCACGGCTGGTGGGACACTGCGAGAGGGGGAACAACCCTTCCTCCGGTACGTGCGTGCGATCAGCCAGCAGAACGGGAACATTTGGGCTGGGATCAGCCACGCGTACTTAGAGGGAAAAAAAAACCCAGCCGCGATCTGCATCGCCTGACAGAGGTACTTAAGGCTGATGCGCGCCCGCACGGACCGCACGCCTGCCTCCTCCGAGAACAGCGTGTCCGGGCGCAGCCTGCCGCGGTGGCAACGTGCGCTCCACCGGCCGTTCCTAAGGCTTCTCTGGGGACCGTAGCCCCGACCCCGACGCTCAGGTCGGGTTGTCAGTGTGCGGCAAGGGAAGGCAGCAGCCGGGCCCGGCCCCGGCAGTTCCCCGCCGGCCTCACAGCCTCAACACCGCAAGCCTGGGGACACCGACCGAAGGGACACCGAGCACCCCGGGGATGGAGGGGGGGTGCCCCTGTCCGCCCGGCTCCTGTGGGGCACTCCAGCCCCGCTGCCCGGTGCTGCCCACGGGGACTCAGGTCCTTCCCCTCAGGGCGGTGCGGTGGTATAGCCCGGTGCACCCCTCCTCCGATGGTTCAGTCCTGCGGCAGTTCTGCTCCCCCGTTCCCTCTAATGGTTCACTCTGCCTCTTCACTCCTTTCCCCCTCCCGCACGCAGTGGTTCAGTCCTGCTCCTGCAGGCGGTGGCACCGCCGTGCCCCGGATGTGTTCCCGCAGCACTTCCGAGGTGGGGGGGTTTTGTGCCGTGCAGCTCCCGGTGGTGACGCGGCCTGGCCCTGCTGGGCCCGGTGACGTGAGTGCTGGAGCCTTCTCCTCGTGTGAGTGCCCGGGCACGGGCGGTAGCTCTGGGGCTGGCCTGGGCCAGGGGAGGGCGGCGGGGCCAGGCCGGGCCTCGCCGCGAGCTGCAGCTGCGCGGAACCGCCGTCCTCCGCCGCGGTCCTCCGTCCCCTCTGCCAGCTCCTGAGGGGACAGCCGCGGCGCGCCCGGGCTGTCTGTGTGTGTTTAATTCAGGCCCTACAGAGGTACCTGCGTAGCGATTTACTCTGAGCAACCGCTGGCGGAGGATGCGGCTGAGCGGGGGGGCCGCCGCGGGGCTGCTTCCGCTCTGTCCGCAGCCGCCTTTATCCCGGAAGCGGTCCCAAGGGGTGGGAAGCGGTCGAGCGAGCGGCAGCCCTCTGCGCGGTGGGGGCCGGCGCAACGGCGGCCCCGTGCTGCGGAGCGGTCCGGAGCCGTGCGGCAGTTTAACCTAATGCTGCGAAGACTTACTGCATACAACCGAAGGTTTCTGTTTCTCGCTCCCCTTCCTGTTGTTTGTGCTGCACGTGTGAGTGTGTTTGAAGAAGTTGTAAGCTATTTCAGCCTTCTACAAGGAAGTCGGTGGGTCCCTGGCTAAAAAGCAGAAATAAGACTTTTTGTGCGGTTTTTTTTTAACAGATTAACTTATTGCAAAGCGCGTTTGGGCTTAAAGATGTAGCCTAGAGGGACCGGTACTTGCTGACAGGTTTTAAAGCTCAGTGCTCCTCATTGTGTGCCCCGTGTTCAGTAACAGTCAGGTGTGGGGCTTTTTGTAGGCTTGGTTACTGTTCTTCCTGCTGGTTGTAACATAGATGCATTGCTGATGTATTGCAGAGGAGTTTGCTTCGTTATTTCCTTCCTTGAAGGTCAGTAGGCCTTGAGACCTTTTGTTGACGGGAATGCACAAAAAAACACCCGACCCCAGCACACAAAAGTGCAGCATTTCGTTTTGCTTTTTCCCACAGCCTATAAGCAGCAGGGAAAGCTGTAGTTAAAGATGGGAATGGTGTGAAAGACTAATGCTGCAAAGGAACTCGCAAGTAAGTATGACTCTTCCTAAGAAAAGGAGCCTGCTAAGAAAGAGGAGGATGTGTAGCATTGGAGAGTGTTTGATTCCCAGCTGGAAACTGAGCTAGTGGCTTCAGGGAATCACAGGCTGGGAACTGTGTACATCTTGGCTCCTGCTTTGAATACAGAGGTACAAAACACCCAGCTGCTCCTCGGGGTAAAATGCTGCACTTCAAAAGTGCCTTTGCAAAGCCTGTGCTTTGTTTGCATTACAAACATATGTACACTCCCAAAGAATGGGGAGTGCGTGTCAGCTACTGGGGAAGCTTTGATGGACAATTTCGATCTTGGAATTTAGGGTGGCTAAATTCTAGGGCAGGACCAGGATGGGAGAAAGATAAGGGCTTCCTAATCTACCCCAGGATTAATTTTCTGTGCCTTATCTGCTAGGTTCTTAGGTACAACCATTATTTAAATTGCTGCATGGGCTATTCTAATAGTGGTTTTTAAGAGATAATCCTTTTGTGACTTAAACAGTGGAAAGTCAGATCTAAATTTAGATTTAGAGGGCTCCCTGTGTATGAGAGGTCAGCACTGTGTGGTTCTAAGCTGTAGGAGACTTGTTAGTTTGAATACTTTCCCTTCTTAGTTCCTCTTACTTTCACTTTTGGAATGTGGTGGTGGCAGATACTAGTCACACCATATCCAGACATTTTCCAACCAGGTACAACCATGATTTTTACGACATTCTTTCAGTGTAGTCTATGAAATTGGAAACAAACCAGAAGCTTTCTGATGTGTGACGGTGATTTTCCAGAGGGGCCAAAACGAAAACCAAACCAACAAATAAAGCAGATATGTCAACAAGAACTGAAAGCTCAGGTGTCTGAATATTTAGTAGACTTAAATTTAGTCATAGCTGCTCTTTGTAACATGACTGCTCAGGAACTGCACATTAGATCAGTGTTCAAATCTACCCTGTGAGAAGATCCATCTGACTTGCTTCTTTGCTTGTGTATAATCCTGAACACTACCAAAGCAGATTAAAGTAAATGTCTGGTCTAGCAGCTCTTCTGTTTCTGAAAAGTAGACACTACTGTAAGAAGTTGGAAATGGAGGAAAGGGGTTGGTGCTGGAAAGGAAGGCACACGTGACTGGAAGAATCGCTCACTGTTGTAGGCGGCCCAGTCAGCTTCGTGTCAGAGTGACACAGAACTTGAGTGTGTTTTGCAGGTCATGGCTCCTCTTATGGTTAGAAACCTGCACTTCTAGCTGGAACATACTCAAAGTATGTTAAAATACTGATTCGTGGTAAAAGGATTGTAGTTCAAAAACTGAATGTCTCCTCCAGAACAAGCATTTCTCGAGCAAACATTTCTCAAACAAGCACTTCAGTAAACAGTCTTCTTTGTTCTTAAAGCCAACAGAAAACCCTGTTGCTAATACAGCTTGAAGAAAGTATTTGTAATTGCTGTTTGATTGTACAATTAAAATGGCTTAAGACAGCTTGATGTAAAAATGTAATCTCTCTTAATAGCAAAGCTCAAGCTTATGATGTATACTGCTGCAGAACCCATGCTGCAGGGGGCACACACTGCTCAATGCACATGCCACAGGCCTGAGAGAGGTTGTGCCTTTGTGAAGGGAACCTAGCGCTCGGGAAGAGCGCTGGTGCATGTGAAGTGATCAGACACCTGCCATGCACTCACTGGCTTTTTGCAGTTTAATGTTTGATTAAAATATTGTGAGGCTCTTCTAAATGAGGATCTGAAAACAAGGATGTTAAGGAGGAGTACAGTATCTGCCTTCAGCAGATGTAGTGTGCAACCTGTAATTCAATCACTGGATGTTCTGTATGCACACTTCACACTTGTGAATGATGTACCTCCCCAGGGAACTGAAATAGGTTTTGCTGTAAGTGGTGATGTCTTGCACTAGTGGTATTGAGCCCAAAGACAAGCAATCTCTGGCCAAGTTATCCTGCATCTGTGCTTGTGAGCCGCCTGCTGTGGGTGCATCCTTAATTACTTTGAATAGGGTCTACAAAGTGGGATCCTCTCAGATGAGAGGGCCAGCGGATGTGAGAGCCTCTGCTGCTGAAGGGCTGCATGCAGAGTACTGCACACTTTGGCTTTTTCCAAGTGACCAAGCAGCAAGCTGTTGGGTACAGCAGTGGGGGCAGTTCCTTGGTACCCCTCAAACTGAAAGCAGCTGTAATTGCCTCAGTCAAATGGCCTTCAGGGTTAACTCTGCTTTTTAGCAGTCTAGGCTTTTGTGTTACAGAAGTTCATAGTTAAGGTTTGCCTCAGAGGAATGACTACAGTCTCCTCATTAACCAAGCTTCTTGGTTTAAATAATAATAATAAAAAAATGCTTCCTATGTATTTTGTATCTGCTAGTCCTAGCTTTGTGGGGGTTGGAAGAATTCTGATGTGTAAGTGCTGGAACGAAAGCTGGGCTTTTGTACAGGTGGGTGAGCTCTCTGAAGGATATCACGAATGTGTTTCATAGTGATAATTTGTTTGAAATGTCTCCCCATAAGAAAAAAAACCCACAAAAAAACACTTGGAATGACTGGTTATTGTTCTTAAAAAGTAGGAGAACAAGCTGTCATTTTAGGTGTACAATCAACTTGTGTTTCCTTCTTTCATTTTTTTTTCTTTAGAGCAGCTGTCCAGTTTGGAAAAGGTTATTTGGAAAGTAAGATCTGTGATGTTCTTAAAATCTCAAATTTACTCCATCTCTCTTGGTTTCTTTTTGTCTATTCCCAACTATCCACAAACCAGACTTTTTACTGACAAGATTTGAAGACTTGATTGCTTACTGCAATTCCAGATTTTCCTTAACTCGGGGTTTTGCCTCCGAGCAAAGTACAAGCTTACATTTGCAGCATAAGTATGTCATTTTAGATTGTCAAGTCACAAGAGCTGATTTGTTTGCCTCTGTACTTAAAGGATATCTTTCCATGGGGCAGCAGGGCGAAAATAACATGGGTAGTTGTTTTATTCCACAGCAGTGAAGAAATGCATGCTCTTTGGCAATGCAGTTAAGCGTATGTTGGTCAGAACTGTAGTTTGTGGGAGCCGCTTTTAAAAATAAAAAGGTCCTCTCCTCACTGTGCTGATTGCTTTGCTTTAAGAAGAACTAGGGAGCTGGGAAATGAAGGTCATCGTGGTGGTGAAGTGGAGGCTCATCCACTGTTATACCACAGTGGCTTTGGGTTATCCTCTGTGGCTCAGGCAGTGATAGGTCAGCAGGAACCCACTCTGATTCCAGAGCAGGTCAATGCAAAAGTGGTACAGGCAGAGCTTCTGCATAAAATCCAAATCTACAATGTAAATTCACACTTAACAAGCATGCCTGGTGCTGCTGTGCTGTGGGACTGGTGCTGACAGACTCTGCCCTTGTGGTGGTGTTGCAGCTGGTTTTGCATGAGTTTTGCGCTGCTGTGGCTAGCTTAGCTTTTTGGAAGGTGTTACATAATTGAGTTTGAGTTTGAATAATTCATATGTATGCATTGCTGAAACTTGAAAAATTCACAAGGTTTCTGTCAATTTTTTTAAATTTATTTATTTTTAAGTTATGTTATGGAGTCCCTGGCTTTTGATAAGTCTGTGTGTTTTCAGCCAGCATAAACTGTTTTTAAGCACACTCCTATTAACAGTCACAAATTCATCTAAAAGTTTAAACTTCTTAGGCAAGATTTTTCCTGAAGTTACAAGAAATCTTTACCAGGAAGGTTTTGTGTTGAAGTTAGATTTTATTTTATTTTAGCCTTTTTTTTTCCTCTGAGCATCGAAGACTCCATTTGCAGTTCAGTCTGGTTTAGCTAAGTCTGCAATTTTAAGGCTCTTAAACGTAGAGCTGTGCTACGTGGCTCAAAAAGGGAGTGTGCAAGTAAAGATACAGATCAAGAGCGCTTGAATAAAACATAACATTTTGTTCCAAAGTTTCTCTTAATATGCAAGATGTGTAATGTGGAGCGAGAAGAGCACCTGATTGAAACTTCTGTGCTGTGCTTGTTGGAGAATCCAGGGTTTTTTTTTCTTGTATTAAGATATAATATCTAGCTTTGTAAGTGTCAGCTAGTTATATTTTTTCCATTACTTTCTTATAGAAGCTTGCAGGGATCTGTCTGTCTGAACACTTTGTAGTGTTATGTATTAAAAGCTCTGGTTTAATTGTCATCATGAAATTAGATCATGAAGCATCTCTCAGTATTTGTCAGTTTTATTGCCAGTCTGTGCTAATGCACAGCAATTAATGTGATTGCATTAATATGCACTGAATCAAGTCTTCTCCTTTCTGTGGGATGATGGTTATGAGATCTGAGACTTCTCTGTTTCATGACAGCTGTGAAAAGGCCCTTTTTAAAAAAGATCTAAAATAACATACTCTTTCATAGAAACACCAGAATGTTTTGGGCTGGAAGGGACCTTAAAGATCATCCAGTTCCAACCCCCCTGCCATGGGCAGGGACACCTTCCACTAGACCAGGTTGCACAAGGCCTCATCCAATCTGGCCTTGAACACTGCCAGGGATGTGGCAGCCACAGCTTCTCTGGGCAGCCTGTGCCAGTGCCTCACCACCCTCACAGGGAAGAACTCTTTCCTAATCTAAGTCTGTCCTCTGTCAGTTTAAAACCATTCCCCCTTGTCCTTTTCCTGCAGGCCCGTGTCAAAAGTCCCTCTCCAGCTTGTCAGCCCCTTAGGTACTGTAAAGCTGCTCTGTTGTCTTCCTGGAGAATTCTCCAGGCTGTACAACCCCAGATTTTTCAGCCTGTCTCCATAGAGGTGGTGCTTCAGCCCCCAGAGCATCTTCGTGGCCTCCTCTGGACATGAACCAACAGGTCCAAGCCCTCCTTATGGTGGGGGCCCCAGAGCTGAATGTAGTTCTTATTGTTTCTTTTTAATCGGGCAAGACAGTATTTTGATTTAACACACGTGTTGTCATCCTGTTAGGGCCTCTGATCTCTCTCAGTTCTGTGTTTTGTTTGTAGTCCACACGATAGATGGTGCAGGTTTTCTATTCCTATATTCAATGGGGAGTTCTGTTTATAACTTCTTCCATCATCCAGGAGCACAAGATAAAGCTGAATCTTGTACCTTAAGTGAATTTCATAAGCAGCTGGATTCATCTATCTTGGTAGGGGTGTGAAACTTCATGTAATGACGAATGCTTACTGGCAGCAAGCTCCAACTTGAAACTGGGAAAACTGATCAGTGGTGTGAGGAGCCTTTGCTGTAGAGCAATGTCCCCTCTACCATTCACATCTCTGCAGATGCATTGGGTGCTCTTTGCTGGGCTTATGCCCGCTCTGCATGTGTAGGTGATGCACTGCCTCACTGAAGTCTGCCTTCTTGCAGAGAGCCAGTTTCCAATGTCCTGCCATGGATGATGACAGCCAGGATGAACTGATAAACAAGAATGCTGCACTGGGCAAGAGCAAAAGACAGAGTCTTGTGCTCCTCAGTGAAACAGGTAAATGCAGCCTCTCTACATGTGCACATTTCTATTTTTAGGTTGGAGAACCTATTTGGTTTAACCTCCAAAGAGAAGTGAAGATATATTAGTGACCATTTATTTATTTTTCCCTGAGAACTGTTTTGATTTGATTCCTAAACTCTGTATCTCAAACTGCCGGCATGTTTCCCTTGAGTTCCTCAGAACAAGCAGCTTTGATACCAGTCAGAAAATTGGGGTTTCACTTCATATATAACATCCTGAGCAGGAGTTCTGGTGTGACCTTCACTGTTCTGTCTGTCTGTCTGCATCAAATAGGTATTTCCTCTCTTCTTCTCTTTTCTTTTTAAGAAAGCAATGGTGGAAATAGCGATGATTCAGAAGATGATACTGGAAGTGAAGATGACCCTGAGGAAGAGGGAGGTGAGGAGGATAAGGAAGAAAGTGAAGATGAAGAACTAGAAGGTAGTTCTGTTAGTGCACATTAACAGCCTTTTTTTTAATAATTGGAGGAAGAGTGGTAGGAAAACTTTTCCTCCAAAAATTAACCATTAAATATAAATCCACAGATGCTGCTGTGTCAGGCTGATGCTTAAAGCCTGCGGTAGTAAACAAGTAATATTCTCCAGTTTCTAAGTTCTTAAAGCATTTTTCTATTTGGAGACTATCTGCTAGCCAGAGTCATGTACTTATAGTCAGTAGGAGTGAACTCTGTCCCAGCAGAAGTAGGAAAAAAAAAAAAACAGAATTGCAGCAATGGCTGATGCTATTTTTTACTTATGGAAAGCAGATTTGTTTGCTTTGGAATGGGGCTTTAAAGTGAGTTTTATGATGGGGAGTTTTGGAAGTAAATTGGTTTTGCTTTAAGGCTATGGAGGGGGAAAGAAGACTTGACTAAGTTTTCTTTGAAAAAGGAATATAGATGTTACCTGGATTTATTAGTTTTACTGAAAATGTACTTCCTAGATTATGTACTTCTGGAACTGCTGCACTCAACTTATTATTTGAATAGACAAAAATAGTTTTTTAGCATGTCTTAAAGCTTGATGGGAAGGCAAGAGCACAGTTTTCCAAGTTCCTAGTTAGACTGATTTGAGCACAGACTAAAAAATGGATGCCAGGTGCCAAAAAGCCTTATTAATCCTTCATTTTCTGCTATGTCCAAACAGGAGAAGACAAAAGACAAAACACCCCACCCCCAAAAAAGATTTATTTATTTTTTTATTTAGGTAACTTTTCACTACTTCTTGAAAATGTCAGATAAATTCATAGGTTTTAGGCAACGACTAACAGACACTTCTGTATTTTGCGCTGAAAGTATGAACACCTTTCAACAATGTGTGCTGAGTGCTTAAAATTAACTATATTCAAACCCAAGGTTCTTTAAGCAGTCTCCACCTAGGCCCCCAGATCTCTTGATCCTTAAAATCATGATTTACTGGTGAAATCTCAAATCTGTTTTTCTGCAGATGAGTGTATTGCTGCTGCTTCTCCTTTGGAGTGCATTTAAAAAAAACAAACCAAAACAACCTCCTGTTTTTCTGCTGTCTGTCCTTCAAATCTCTTGCAAGACTAGTCACGTTATCAGGCTTTATTTTCCACCAGAGTAATCCATCACTTTTTAGTGAAGGGATTTAGGAAAAAAGAAAGCAGCAAACATTATTGCCTCAAACTTGGGAAGCTGTGCTTTGCCCTATAAAATAAGCTTACTTGGAATCTTCTGTGACCTGGTACCTGCCTACCCCCTCTGCCCTCGCTGCTGAAGCCCTGCAGCAATGAGAGCTCTTTCTCATCTCTAACTTTTTAAGATTGTGAAGATGATGATGATGAAGAGGAAGAGGAGGAAGAAACTGAGGCCAGTGGGGAGGGAACAACTGATGCTCTGGAGGCAGAGTCACGCGTAAATGGAGCAAGCGTTTCTTCTGACGAGGATGGTGAACACTGCCCCATTTGCCTCAACACGTTTAGGGATCAGGTTGTTGGGACTCCTGAGAACTGTTCCCATTACTTCTGCTTGGACTGTATTGTGGAGTGGTCTAAGGTGAGCTCTTTTGTCCCTGATGTCCTGTGGCCTTCCAGTGTGCTCTGCTTCTTCCCCTCTGATCATGCTGTTTTGCTGTAATGAGAACAAAACACTGTAATATTTATATTTGTTTTCTTAAACTTTTTTTTACACAGGCTTGGGTTACTGCTCCATTTGGCAGGTTTCACGTTTGTGAAATACGTATCTGTTTCGTACCCATACTGATCTGTTGGGTTTTCTGAAAGCTGTAATGTCATAAGTGTGATGCTAGACCATCTAAAATTATTTTTTCAAGTCAAAACATCAGTAATACTGGTTTTTTTTCTGTGTATTTCTCTGTACATCTCTTGTTGAATTCTATGTTTTGGCTGTTGGATTGGGAGGGTCTGTTGCAACAATGAATATTTAAATGTAGGAAAGATATAAGAGAATACTAAATCAGCAGTTTGCTCTGAATTTAGTTCCTTGCAACCTGTGTAATTCTTGTAATCATAAACTAGTGTGAGATTTACAACAAAACTTCTTGCACACACAGCAGTACCAGTGGTAATTAATTAGTTAAATAAACAAAAAAATCACTGTTAATGAGTATGTTTGTAAGCCATTCCCACTTGCTCATTCATCCAAAAGAAAGAAAATGCCCTAATACATGAGCAGTATTTCTAGGCAATATCTAGAAGAACTTTTACTCTGGCAATTGAATAATAATTAAATGACTTTGGTATTATAAATGCTTTTCTGAAAATGCATGTTTTCTCTGATGCAGTGGGTTGATTGTAAACCAGGTAAGTTGGATTCAAGTACTTAAAATGTGAAGCCCAGTAGCTGTCAAAATGAGTACTACATTAATGTTTATTGCATTAATAATTGAAGATGTCCTTTTTAAAAATTGAATGAAGAGGTGTGCTTATTAACTGTATAGGGATTTTATTTTTTTTTAATCTCTCTAGAATGCCAACTCCTGTCCAGTGGATCGAATCCTCTTTATGAACATTAACATTCGGGCACATTTTGGTGGTGAAATCTTAAAAAAGGTAAGCTTCCTGCTGTGGCAAACAACAGGGTCAGTTGCTATGAAATACCTGTTTAAAGGTTTACATTTCTAGCATGTTTATCTGATATTTACTATCTGGATGTATTTTATTTCTTTCCTATTTTGAGATTGCCTTTTAAGGAGCTGTTACAGTTTTTCTTCTTCCCTAAACACATTTCCTGCAGTACTGCATGTGGATTGAAGTGTGGCATCATGTCTGATGGCAGAAAGGGTGGTTTTCATAGCTGCCTCTTTTGCGTAATGGACATTTGACTCTGAGCTGTTATGCATTAAGAAGCCTGTCTCTGTGGGGAAAATGCCCTCCATACTGCAAGTGCTGCTGTAATATGAATAGGCATAATTAAGGTTATGCATGATCTTTTTCTTATGTCTTGTTGCCAGCTATACTGTGTATCATTTGGGCTTGTAAGAGGAAAGAGACAGAAGGTAATAGGAGACCTCTTAAAGGCACAGTGTGCTAATAGCCTCTCAAAAATGAATATTGAAGAGTCGTTACTGCTCTTAGTATTGGAAACGTTGGTTTTCAAGGGACATTTATGAGTTGGTTTGTTTTCATGAAGTGGTGGTTTGTTATTGTGTTTTAGCAGAGGTGCAAATTAATATTTAAATCACACATTTAAAGAGGAAAAAAGCTAAGCTTGCTCTCTTTTTGTCTTGCTTTTAGTTTGACTCCTTTTGATATCAGGAACTTTTTTTTTTGCCTGTTCTTGAAATGCAGTTGGTGTTTGACAGTAAACAAGTTCAGATAGATGTTTTCAAGCATTTGATCATGTCCTGCGTGGGTTGAATGAACCAAATGAAGTTTCTAGTGTGTACCAGCTGGTTTGGTTCATTCACTTTTAGACTTTGCTGCAGGTACCAATGATGTGACTATGTTTTAAAAAGTTCTACATTCTGCAAAAAATGTGAATCCCTCTTTTATTTAGATTCCTGTTGAGAACACGATTATTCAGGGTAATTATGGAGAGGATGACCCAACCTTCTGTGAGGTGTGTGGCAGAAGTGACCGCGAAGATCGCCTGCTGCTGTGTGATGGCTGTGATGCAGGGTAAGAAAGGTTGAAATTAATGTAGCACCTTCATGATTGCAGATGGCACTGCAGGGCTGGCTGGTATTTGGTCTACAGGTACTGTCTGGGATGTAGGCTGTCCCTTAATTGTTTCTTGAAGCTTATCATATGACCAGACTTGTATCCATATGCTTATAGTGCAAACATCCCTATGATACGCTGGATCCTTTTCTGGTCATCTAGCAGCATATGTGGGGAGAGTCCTGCACACATCAGGTCACTGCAGCAGGTGACCATAGCTTCAAGTGATGAAGATGTTGCATGGATGAACACAAAAATCTGGGTGCCTGGAGAGTAAAAACGTTTATTCTTTATGTCTTTTTGAAAAGGTGCATGATTTATCTCAGCTGATTGGGAACTAGCGCTGTGCAGGAGAATTGCTTAAGATTCACAGTGTCATGACATTTTGAGGTCTTTTCTTTATAGCCATAGTTATTAAATGATGTCCTTACTCTTGCTTACTTCTGTCTCTGCCAAACATGTTTTTTTCCCCTCCTTGATAAGTAAAATAAATATTTAAGTAGAAGCATCAAGGTACTTGAACACAACATCAGGCCTACAGTCTTCTGCTAGAATATACAGTCTTACACTGTTTAATCACTATGGCAGCATTGTCGGTTTCATGATGTCAAAAGTTACCCATCGAACAAAGAAAGATACTTGCTTGCAATGAACACATAATTTAAAAAAAAAATACTCCTAGCAAGCTAACTAGATTTTTGGTAAGTGTAGTTCTGGCCTTGCATTCTTTAGAGTCCATATACTCTGATTCACCTTTGGAGAAAAGGCAAAATCAGGCATGCTAAATATTATTAGGCATGTCAGAACACCGAATTTAAAATACTTAACCAAAACCAGTGTTTCATAGGTCTTATCTGAAGTCATGTATTTCAGGTCTTTCTGGACTTTCATAAGCCTTATCTCAACCCAAGGTATTGCTTCAGATATAGTAGTTCCCCTGTTTCTCCCTGGAAGCATCTGTTCATAACTTAAAGGTACAGGAAAAGTTTGAAATCCATTGGACTTCATTGCCAGTCACAGAGCCCAAGAGATGTTTTGAGGACTTGATGGCCAGTGTCTCTTGCCCCCACAAATAATCCTGGCCAGACCGCTTAGTTACACAGTCTTTGTGCTTCTGAATGGGTGGGTGCAAGAGCACAAGTAAATGAACCTGAAGGAATGAGTCTGAGTAAAATCTGTTTACTTGGAGTGGGTTTGTTTTGTTTTTTAAAAAAACCCCAAACCAAACAAAACAACCAACAAACAAGTATCACCTTATCCTTCCATAAGATCTGGCACTGAGTTTTGTTAGGATGATTTTCTGTGTGATGAGGTTCCTTTGCTGTGCACAGAACTCGACATAGCTGTTGCAGGAGGTTCTCCAGTGTCCAGACTTTTAGGGCTGAAAGGCTTTGCTTGTCAAGTGGGTCATAACATGACATCAGAACTCCCAGAGGTCATTTGAAAAGTACACGATTAAGTTGTTGCTACAAGCGTCTTTATTATGACTTTAGCCTGAATCTAACAATATTCCTTGTCAGAATACTGCTGTGGAGAAATGATCTCATTCCTGGTATGTGGCAGTTGGAGAATAAACTCTCTTTGCCCAGAGAAGGAAAATTCTTTGCTACCCTGATTTTAAAGTAATGATCTGTTGCAAACATCATTTTCAACCTCATTTCAAGTCTCTGAAAGAGTATAAAATCTAATCTGCATATCTTCATGCAAGAAGAACGTGATACTCCGTTTTTTGTATTGACAATCTATTTTAGTATAAACATAATATTGGTGAAGCTCCAAATTGAGTTTATCACAGTATGGTTGGGAACAGGTTTGGAAGACAATCTGAAGTTGGGGTGATGGGTGGAAAGTAGGCTAACAACTGTAGTCTCTGTGTGGGTTTTTCTTTTGTATTGCTGTAAAATTGTATTAGACTGTCAGATGGATGTTCCTTCCCTTTCTTTTCTCTTTGGCCAGCACTGGGATGTATTATCAGACAGTGGATTTTGGCATGTGAAAGTGAAATGGAGAGCTTTACTCTTTCTCCTTATAGGAGCGTTAAATACTGTACTACATCAGAAATAACGGTAGGGTTTCCTTGTTTAGAAAAAGAACAAAGTTGGTCACAGAAAAGGTTGTTAATTTGAAGCTGAAACTCTTACTTAAGGCTGTGGTCTCTGTTCCTTGCCTTGGGAACTTGGTCTGAGCACTTGGTTTGCATCTCCTCGACTTGGAGAATCTGTTTTAATTATTTTTAGCAGGAATATAAGTTGTTTTAAAACTTCTGTGCTACTAATACATATTGCTGTGGCTGGGCTTTGATTGCTGAAAACAAATTACAGCACTGAAGTTGGGTAATGTTGAGAGGCTTTCCTGGGTAGCTTCTGTGTAAGTGATTGATGAGACTGTTAGTCTAGCTGCTTAGCTTTTTGGGTAGAAAACACTCCAGAAGGCCTGCCTCAGGGAGCACCATACCATCTTCTTTCCCTATGAGGTATGATAAGGACAAGCACATATCTCAGGTGGTGTTTGGAAGTCAGTATGGTTATTCTTCAGTCCTGCAAGCAGCTGTATGAAGCCAGTGTCTGATTAAAGCTCTACAACCTGGCTTGTGCAGTTACACAGACATCCTTATCACCAGTTGCCTTCCTTATGCCAGGTGTATGTGCAATACAGTGCACTTATTCAATGTAACAAGGCTTTGCACTTGACCTGTGTCTAGTCATGCAAAATAAAATGCTCATAAGTACCAGTGAGGTTAATGCTATGTTGGTTTGCAGGAACTGATGTTGTTTCCTGATTTTCTGTCTCCCCAGCACCTCAATACATCTCTCCTTTCTCTTTGTCACCGTCAGTTTTGTCTCTGCACGTTTCTTGCAGCTGGGGTTCAAATGGCAAGCGATACACCAAACAGTGAGGGGAAATATGCTCACTTTTCTGAGCTTTATTGATCAAAATATCACCCAGAATTGAAGATCTTTATATAATTATCGGGTAGCATCGTTTCTCTGGAGGTTGGTAGAAGCAGATGGGTAGACCATAGTTTCAAACTTCAGAAAATATGGCTGCCTTATGCAGTGTGTGGATAAAAGTAAAAGGCTCTCTTCCCTTGGAAAGGAGCACATTCTCTGATTTTTATTTTACTTCTGTTTTGTTTTCTTTTCCCCTTGAGGTATCACATGGAATGCCTTAATCCACCTCTGAGTGAAATTCCTGTAGATGAATGGTTCTGTCCAGCCTGTGCCCCCATGGGTGTCAGTGCTGCTGCAGGTAAGGGTTTTGTGATCTCCAGTCAAAGTAAATATTTTTCTCCTGAGCTAGATGATGATGAAGCATGTGCTGTTTTGAAGAGGTGTTTAACCCGTGGTTTTATCTATTTTAAATAATTGTTTTGATAGGTATTCTCTGTTTAGGTTCAAAAGTTGACTTGAACTCTTGACTGATAAGAGGATCTTGTTTATTGAAATTTTCATCTGCAGTTACAACCTGTGAAGCGTATGCATTCTTTAACCTTCATGAGGCAACCCCAGCACCTTAGTGCAACTGCATTGTATTACATTGGAAAGACTTTGTTAGTATCCTCACCTCAGATTGCCAAGGTAGCAGCAATTTCTGTCACCTAGAAAATTGTCTTTCTCTGCAACAGTCTTAAGCAGTGGTGTCTGTGCTCATTTCCTTTTGAGAGGATAATGGCTGCCTTTGGAGGTGATTGGTTTAAGGAAAGGAATACTACTCGATTCTTGAAAGACAAGTGACATGGCATCTTTTCTTTCAAGACACAGATCATGTCAGTGATGAAGAGGTTGCTGCCATCATGGCTGATGTTACGCCTACCACCAGCAGGCTACGTCCCCAGGCCCGAACCCGAGCTATTGCTAGAACTCGGCAGAGCGAACGAGTTAGGGCAACAGTGAACAGAAACCGGATAACAACAGCCCAGCAAATTCAGGTATTCTGGAAGAACCTTGTGGGAGAGTTGAAATAAGTCCCCTCTTAAATAGCTCAGCTGTCTGTGTTGTGTAAAGCACAATAGCTAGTAGTTGTGGAGTTCTTTTAAACTGAGATTTTGAACATGGGCAAGGTGAGTGCAGCACATGACCAGAACTCTTTATTTTGAAATCTGCAGTAGCTTCCTCTTAATCTGCATCTTTATCATCTCAGGTGTGAGCAAAATTGTATTTTTATTCCCAGTGGCTGTTATGCACAGTTTGTGCACCACTTCTGGGGTTTTTTTAACATGTTTTTTTGTGGAGACAGGGCATGTTTATTTGACTTCTGTGCATTGGCTTGTTTGTTGTCCTACCCCCTTTACCACAGTAGTAGAACCTGTTGACCGTCACCAGCCAAACTGAAGAATGTCAGTGTTTTTAAGGTTTCTATGTTTGTGAAAATCAGCTTGTTACTGAAGAGAAAAAGTCCAGATGTTAGTGTCCTCAGTGGTGTCACAGTGCAAGTTCAACCACATTAATAGGCTCCAGAGAATACATGCAAGGAAGTATCCCAAATACCCATGGTCCCTCAAATCCTTTACTACTTGATTTCACTGAAAATTTCTCCAGCTGTTTCTGGATGTTTCTGTTGGCAGGGATAATTACAGTCCTTTAGGTAACTAGTATGGTACAAGCTGAGAACTTTTGAACTTCAGGATCTCCAGCCTGCTTTGCTCTCTGTCTTTAGTCAAAGTACTCTACTCATCACTTACATAAATATAAAAGGCTTTAAATTGCAAAGGAGCACATGGTGATTTAGTGTGGAAGGAGATCCTGTAAATAACCTTCATGTGACTAGTAATGTTAATTGGTTCTTTATTCATGCTGCTGTTGGAATTTGGTAGAAACATACAATTCTACAACTTCTGAAAGGAAGAGGAGAATCTGACTTAAAATAAGGAAAATTCTAGAAAACTCCTTCTAGAAAACAATCACAGTATCCTAGAATGATTTGGGTTGGAGAGGACCTTAAGATCATCCAGTTCCAACTCCCCTACCATGGGCAGTGACACCTCCCACTAGATCAGGTTGCTCAAGGCTCTGTCCAACCTGGCCTTGCACACTGCCAGGGATGGAGCATTCACAGCCTCCTTGGGCGGTTCCAGTGGATCACTACTCTCACAGTAAAGAATTTCTTTCTTACGTTTAACCTAAATTGCCCCTGTTTAAATCTGTACCCATGTTCTCTATGATATGATAGTCAATAGGTGAGAAAGATGACATAATTGCTTAACTGGCAGCTTGGTGACAAAAGTGCTTCTCATTTGAATCTCAAACCCTTTTTTTATTTTTGTTTTCATTGAATGCTTTTATGACTAACTTGTTGCTGACCTTTAAATACCTGTATCATATAACTTCCAATCCCCCACGCAGAATGTGCCAGCGTACCTCATGCCCTCTCTTCTGGATGAAACAATTGAGGCAGTTATTTCAGGCATAAACACAGCCATGTATGAGCGTCCTGTTACACCGCTTCCTCCACTGGTTCCTGATCCACTCCCTGCACCATTCTCTATACTGCCTCGTCTACCAGCTCCTGCACCGGCCCCTACACCAGCCTCTACTAGGCAGAAAAGAAGAACAGGTAAGGGCATTGGACATCTTCCATGGTTCCCATCTGCAATAATAAAATTTTTGGGTAGATGAGCCCAAATCACACAAAATACTCTAGATGAGCTGTGTGCTGCCACACCGCTGCAGCTACAGAAGTATACCACACGTATTTTCTTCTTTCCCCATCCCACGTCTTCTCAGAAGTGTCTTGATGGTTGCTTTTGCATGAATCCTAATGATTTCACTTTTTCTGGTCTGCTGTTTTATACTGTTGCAACACACTGTAGGCCTCTGTGAGCAGCTTTGAATGCCATGCAAAGGTGAAAAGAGGAATACAGGGTAAAATGCAGTGCCAGCACTTAGCTAGATGCTTGGTTGTCTTTTGTCCCATCAGGCAGGAGGAAGAAAGTAAGAGGCAAAAAAAGAACTCAGACAAAATCTTCTGCTGGGAAGAAGAGTTCAGGGGCACAACTGAAGAGACGCAAGATTCTCATAAAGAAGAGAAGGGGGAAAAAGATGAGAGTAAGATCACGTGTGAGTTTCTGCCAGTGTCAGCATCTGCCATTTTTCAGCTATCTGTAAAAGCACTATAATGGGGGATTCAGTGGAAAAAATAATTGGTTTGTAATGATAGCTGCTAACTTACTTCTGGTGGGGAGTATGTGCAGGATGTGTCCAGTGTACTGGAGAAAGATGCTGTACATAGAAGTGAATTGCAACTTTCAGGCAGGGCTGCTGAGTTTGCTGACAAATCCTGTTACCTGAACTGCAGGGATCACACTGTAAAGTGCATCCTGCAGGCGTTATGCCTTACCATTCAGCTGTAGTGTTTACTTGGTACTGATACAAGCTAAGTTAAAATTGCCACCACCTATTCTTTTCAATAGGCTGTGGATGCTTGTGTTGTTGCAAACCCAGTTAATTGACTGTAAGGGCTTTCAAAATCTCTTTCAGTTGTGGATAATGTTCTTGCATGAACTGTACTGAATGCTCTGTACTAGCTTCACTTTTGTCCTCAGCTACCTTAAGTAGAGGTTACATTCTACAGCCAGAACTGTCCCTCCAGTCTTTAATAAGGAGTTAACAATTTTGCATTATATTATTAAAGATTTTTTAGAAACTTACCTGGTCACTTAAACAGAGACATGCAATCTGTTTGAAGTGAAATACAGGCCATAGTTGGAAGTTTCATAAATGCTTTTAAACAAATATAGACAGTAAATGCACACTGCTGCTGCTACCAACGGTAGTAACCTGATGACTGTATTTGGCTTAAGTGAAGAATCTGGGGCTTTAGTAACAGGGTACATACCTGCCTGAACATGCAAATAACCCAATCTCTTTATCTGTGCAGGTGAAAAATGAGGTTACTACTCGCTCCCGTATTGCAAGAACTCTTGGTCTTAGTAAACCTGTGCGTGGGGCCTCGCTTCCTTCCATGTCCAAACCAGCAGAGCCCTCACTTGGCCTGATGAGAGCAGATATTGGTGCAGCTTCTCTATCTGTGTTTGGAGATCCGTATGAGCTGGATCCTTATGAAAGGTAAGATACCTCTGGATTATGATTAGGGACCTAATATTTCACAAGGGTTGTTTGTACACATAACTTTCTGCAGTGTATAGATCTTGCATCTGAAGTCAGCTTTGGATACACAGCTCATAGCAGCGTATTGTCCTGTTCTTGGCTGAGTTTCTGAGCCTTTAAAGAATCAGCCGCCTTTAAAGAGGTTTGCTGAAATAATAATCCTCTTGAAAACCTTTAACAAGATCTGTGGGGTTATTCAAAGGCTAGAATTTGAGGGAGTCAGATCCTAGTTGGTCAGTTTTTATTTATTTTAAGTGAACATAGCTAGTGTGTTTGGTACACAATAAAAAGTGACTTCACATAGAACTAAATGGAATCCTCCATGTTTCTCCTTTTCTCATCTTCACTTTTCCAGACGGTTTAAATTCAGGAGGAATCTTACTGTACCATAGTTTGTGTCATGCTTAAGCTTTGGGGGTGTTTTTTTGGGGGGGGGAGGTGCATGGACATCTGAAATTTTTGTTGGTGAAATTTAGTTATCCACAGAAAATAAATATATTGCACAAATATTTTGTAATAATAATAGATGATAATCTCTAGCTTCATATCTGAAGTAGCAGTATTATCTACTTCATCCATTTGGCATGAAAAACATTCAGACAGTTTCAGAGTCTGTGTGTGTATGTGTCTTACCCACAGTAATGAAGAGGCTTCAGCAAATCCAGATTCACCAGTGAGTGCCAAAAGGAGAGTTCTCTCCCAGTCAGCACTGAGGTCTCACCGTCCTGTAGCTAGACCTATTTCAGTGGGACTTCCCAGGTAAAAATCCACCAAGTTACTTATTTTCCTTAATTAACCAGTGACTCTAACAAAAGAGCAAACTGTTTGATCATCCTGGTTTAACTCTTTTCTTACCTGGAGTGTTTTGAAAAGAGTGTGTGTGCATGCTCATGCATAGATAAATAACCACAGTGCTTTTTTTTTTATGTTGAAGGACACATGCTCAGTCTTTCATAATAGCTCTAACTATTGTATTGCAATTTCAAATTGGTGTTTCTGCCCTAACCTAACTTTTCTTGCTTTCTGTTTTGGAATTGTTTAGTAATCACAAAGTAATTGGGATTGTTTAGTAATCCCATTAGTATGTTTTAAACCTCAGTCTCATTAACCTTTAAAAACCCTCTTGCTTATTTAAGAGGGAGAAACAATTTGTTTGATCTTGCAATTTAACCATTACTTTGCTATGCTGGAAAAGGAGCATTGCTGGGTGCCTTCCACTGACAGCCACAGTGGGTTTTCAGGAATAGGGTGAGGGACATAGGGCAGAGGGGTAGGACACAGGGAGCAAGAGCATGATGGGAAGAAGAGGGATGGGGAAAATGACTGAGGCAGGTACCAACTGAATTGGAGAACTGAAAGGCTGGGGGAGCTGAAGACTAGGAGAAATAGGGGGAGCTCAGCTTAAATGATTAAAGATGTGAGAGGTTTACATATCTGCTCTCTAATGCATCTGACTTATGGTAAAGGTTGGTTTCTCAGGACTAAGATAGTATTATGAATAGTACATTGTGTAGAAGGTAGAACTGCTTAGCTGAAATGCAGCTTTTCTATAGCCTTGGTTTACCTGCTTTACAGTGAGTTTCCTGGGCTGGGCTGGGCAGGCAATTCTTTTAGCATTCTCATTTGCCTTTCTGTTGTATCTTATGACAGGTTTTTGGTGTACATTGTTTGGAACCTTGGCTTTGTTGTCATACAGTAATGAAGTGCAGCTCCCTCAGAGAGCTGGGGCTCTTGGTCCCTTTTGAAGTTTTGTTTTGTTTTTTTAACCCAACCAAAACAACCCCCCCAAATCCCACAATACAAAACTGCCACACCCCAACACCATGTGTTTGTGTTGTCCTGTGTGTGGGAGCCTTGCTGATGTTTTTCAGTGTAATTCCTCCTATACCATGCTCTTAGCTGGCCTACCAGTAGTCACCTCTGTGTATTTTGACTAGTGCTAAACACTGGTTTAAGCTGCATCAGTTGTTCTTAGATAGTGGTGTAAGCCTGAGGAATACACTTGAGATTGTGATTTGATGGGGATAAGAGAGTCAGCTGGGACAGAAATATCTCTGAAGTGATGAACAGCAGTTTATGCTTCAGAAATGCATCTTAAATGCACTGGAAAGTTAACCTTGATACACAATGCCATCAGCACCGCTCTTATGTAGGATCAAAGGCATTTACTTACCAAAGGTTTCTGGTATGGTTACATGATTTCCTGTCTTGTGGTGTTCCTGTGGGAAGTCAGTAAAAGCCTCAACTGCTGTTTGTCAGAAGGAGATCATAGAATCGTAGAATAGTTAGGGTTGGAAATGACCTTAAGATCATCTAGTTCCAACGACTCTAGTGAAGCCAAAAAAAGTAGTGAACTTCTCTGGCTGACCTCTGTTTATGCCCTTGATTTTGGTTTCTTTTGAATGTAATGTGTGTGTATAAAACAAGTGCTGTTAAGAGTAAAGGAAATATAACCGCTCTGAAACATGCAGAAACAGTGTCCCTGCTGTGAGTCCTGAACAAGAAGAAGAAGCTGCCCCGGTGCCTGATTTGCTGGGAAGTATCCTGTCTGGACAGAGCCTTCTCATGATGAGTAGTTCGGATGTGGTCATCAACAGAGATGGTTCCCTGACGGCAAAGAAGGCAGGTAAGGGTATAGCACTTCATAGTGCAATTGGCCTCTCTGTTTCATCTCTGTCTGCCCTGGTCCTACAGGCTGGATAGTTTCAAACATAAGGATGCTTTTATTTGAATACGTAGGATAGATTCAGTGGTTGCCAGCAGTAATCCAGCTAATAAGATTCTAAGGTATGCTCTAAAATAGTGTTACTTGTCCCTGTTTTAATTGCAGAGCTGAGATGCTACTGGATGATTTTGGTTTTAATAGATAGTTTTCTTCTTTCAAAAGAAGCTGTAGTTTTATGCTTCGTTATAAAAAAACGAAGGACTGGATAGAACAGAGGTATCTTAGTACCCAATTTTTATGGTGTTTGTCAGGCATTACTGCCATGGCAGTGAACTGTACTTTGGTTTGAAGAACAGTCATGAGGACCTTGGCAGGAAGTTTCTTTGCAAAAGTAGAGCTCTAGAATATGTGCTAGTATCTCCAGCTTCCAAGCTTCCCTTGGCATGCTATTATTTGGAAAGAATCTCTTCAAATTGCAGCTTAGAGCTTTATTCTTAAAATAAGTACCTGTAACAGCCTCTGTTGTGGTCATTTTTATCAATCAGCGACTGCAGGGTAATAAACACGAATCTGGTGATATCTACAGAACAGAGTAATTTCTTTCCAAAACATTAATGTTTACCTCAAAGATGAGGTTGTCTGGCATTAAACCTTGAGCATCTGACTGAAAGAACTGTTGGACCGACGTATTACTGTGGTATGTCTGCAAACTAAAATGGAACTTAAAATAATTAGCTCAGTATTTCTTTTAATGTTGGTGGGAAAATGTCCAGTTACATACTGAAAAGCTTAATTATTTGCTTGTATGTCATAGCTCCACTTAATAGAAAATCGGCGAATGACTCGAGAGCAGATGATAGTTCAGGACGTAGCACCCAACCAAGTACAGTGCATTCAGGGACCACAGCAAGCAGCTCAACTCCTGGACCTTCAGTTTCCTCAGGGCTGAGTACTCAGACCAGACCCTCCTCCTCTTCCTCCTCCTCCTCCTCAAGCTTGTTTTCATTGCGTTCACCCTCACTGAGCAGGACTGAGCCTGCAGTAAACTCGGCACAGGCCACATCAGAAAAGGCAACTGTAAAATCAGAATATTCAATGACACCCAGATCTGTTCAGACTCAAAACATAGCTGCTCTGAACAGGCATGGTTCCAGGCTAGATGAAATGCCCAGATGTAATGGAAACTCTAAAAGCTTTGCAGCCAGTAACTTGTCATCTTCAGAGCCCCTGAGCTGTAATTTGAATTCTGCCTCGAAAGCTGTAACCGTGAGGCAGCCAATAAAACCACCTTCCAAGAGAATTGACATCTTTGAGCTTCCCAGGATACCAAAGATTAAAAAGGAAACCAACAGCAAGCAGGTGGAGCCAGAACCCTCAGGAAGCCAAAGCTGCGACATCCCCAGCTCCTGTATAACCCATCTGACTGGCAAAGAGAGCACTAATCAACCAGGAAAGGGTAGCAAGGTGGAAAGTCAGAAGTCAACTGCCAAGGAATATCATCAACAAACACGTACAAGTGGGTTGTCTTTTTCTGCCAGTACAGGTGTTCATGGCAGTTCATTGCTACTGGGCACTTCAAGAAGCAAAGGCCCAAGCTCTTTTGAGAGTTTTAAAATCAATATTCCTGGGAACGCAGGGCATCCCAGCAGACTTTCTAACCCAGGATTTTGTAACACCTTCCGCCCTGTGGATGACAAAGTGCAACAGAAAGAGAATCCTTTGCATCTTTTCTCAGTTAAGAAAAAGCAGGTCAAAAGTGAGATATATGATCCTTTTGAGCCAACAGGATCAGACTCGAGTTCAGCAAGCAGCAGTCCTGAAAGGCTTGGCTCAGGGATTCCACTAACTAATATTACCAGGACTATTTCCATTGAAAATCCCAAAGTTCAAACGTTTCAAACTGTCCGCCGTTTCACCCCTTACAGGGTAGAAAATGTGTTTGGATCTGGGGCTGACTCTGATGTACCATCTAGTAACACAGAGTCTCATGATCATGTGACAGTAGAAAGCAGGATTGTGGAACCGATCTCTGATACAGAGGAGAGGGACAATATGGATGAGGAAGACTTTCTAAGCAGTCCTTGCACTTCATCTGCTGTTAAGCAAGTTTCTAATGCAGAGTGCTTAAAAAGGGAAAGGAGAGAGGGCCCTAATGTGTTCTTTAATGCTGAAGAATTGATTAGACCTAACGTTAATGTGAAAGTAGAACCAGAGAGTCCCTCAAAGAATGATGAGCAGCAGAATGTCCAAAAGGTAGAACAGACAGAGAGGCGATCACGTTCCAGATCCTGTTCAAATTCCAGCTCCCGAAGTAAGAAGAAGTTAAAAAGGAAAAAGGCACTTGTCAAAGAGCACAGGAGATCCCGGTCAGGGTCTAGGGATAAGGCACACTCAAGGGACCGAAGCTCCAGATCTGCCTCTTGGTCAGAGGGAGAAGAGTGCAGCAAAACACAAACACCAAAACCCAAGAGCAGGAGGTCTTCTACGGACCGTTCTAGCAGCCACGAACGATCTAAGAAAAAGAAAATGAAGGATAAAACCAAGGATAAAAAGGCAAAAACTTCTTGGTCTAGGGAGAGAAGAAAATCTAGGTCACGTTCAGGTAGTCCTGGAAGTACTTCTGAGTTTTATGAAAACAGAAAGAAGAAAAGACGGTCTCGATCAAGATCAAGACGGAGGGAGCGTTCCCGATCAAATAGCATCGAGAGGACTAAAAGGCGGAAACACAGAAGAGACAAAAGCCATGAGAGGTATGATAAAGATAGCTTGAGGTCAAGGGACAGAAAGAGATCAAGATCCAGGTCTCGGGAGAGGAGAAAATGGAGGTCTCGGTCTCGGTCTACATCTCGATCTCGGGAGCACAAAAGCAGCAAATCAAAGGAAAAAAGACCACGATCAAGATCATGTTCCAAAGAAAGAAAACACAAATCAAAAGAGACATCACTTCCTCCTCCACCAGAAAAGGATCAAAAACCTCCAGCTGAAAATGTGTCCAGGTGTCTGGAGCAACCCCATTCCTTCAAGCGAGAGCCAAAGGAGGAGCTAGTACTAGAAGAGCTTTCCATAACCATCCAACCAAATGTCAAACTTGAGGAAGTACAAGCTGAGACCCCAGTTCAACTCAGAGAGGTCCAAGAAATTATAAAGGTAGAGCCCACCTGTCAGGAGGTGACCCGTGAAACTGCATTCCCTGTGCCAGAGATCACAAACATTTCTGTTCCAGTTGGCAATGTGGATTCTTTTGCTGAAACAGAATTAATGAGTAGCAGTGATCCAGGAGTACTTGGTAGCTGTAACAATACAAACCTTGAGATTACAGTTAAAATAGAAAATACTTCATTATGTCCATCTCTGATGGACCCACCCCCAAAGAAGGAAGTTATCCTACATGCTCCAACTGAGGCTGCACCAATTCAAAGCCCGTCCAAAAGCAAACTAACAGATTGTGTGAGGGAGCTTAAAGATGAGTGCCTTGTGTCAAACGAGAAAACTGGTAATTTCAGTAAGCCTGAATTGGAGGTGGTGCCTCAGGGTCCTGCACTGAAATCAAAAGCACCAGTGAAAAGAGTTACCTGGAATCTTCAACAGGAAGAAGGTGGCACACTGTCTGCTGGAAAAGTTCCAAGTAAGTCTCTCATTTGGAAAACAAACCGTAATTGAAGCGGGCTGTATATGGCTTAGAGTTTCAGTGCCCTAAGCTTCCTAGCTAAACCTGGCTGTAGTGTAACAGCTCTGTCATGTGCGCTGAGGTGTTCCTGTGGTTTCCAGTCCCAAGAGTTAGCATTTTGCACTTTGCTGAAATCATGAGGCGAGTAGTGTTGGTGGATTTTAGAGGACATGTGGTCAGCTCTGCTCAGTGAGCCAACAGCAGCTTGTTTGGCTGTGTACCTGTTGCAGCCAGATCTCTGAAGTGGCCGCCTGTGTTCCACCCGTTCCGCAGTGAACTAGAACAGTGGTTTTGCCTTCAGAATTTGTGAAGGTTTCTGGGAACTGGGGAACACAACAGATCTCTGTAGCTTGCTCCTCTGAGCTCTGCTAAACCAAAGCTGCAAGAAACAGCTTGGCTTGGGACCCTCTGCTACATCTGCTGACAGAATTGCTTTTGTGGTTCTCATTGGTTACTTATACAGAAACCCAGGAAAAAGCAATTGCCTCAAGAATGACAAGTCCTGTATTATCAGAAGCTTTAAAACATTGATGACTGCTAAACAAACCCTTCTTATAGCTAGCTTTGTTGTTAGATCCTTTTTATTTTAATTGTTTAAAATATAAGTGGCTTTAAATCTTTGACCTGTTTATTTTATTCTTAAATGTTCTCAAATGTTTTCCTTTCCTTCTCTTGGGAACCTAGGGATGCCATTTTACAAACCTCAGCGAGCAAAAGAAGGGGCCTGGAAAGCAGAGGACTTGAACCAAACATTAAATCAGGTGCAGTTAAATGAGCCTCCTCCAACCAATTATATGATTCCTGAGCCTATGTTTCCTGATCTAGATTCCTCTCAGGTTGGTTCCTATTCTGGCACCCAAGTGTCATGGAAGGCATCCCACCTCATCTGTGCCCTCATTGTGCAACACCCTCCTCTCATAGCAGAGTTCGCCTTCCTCTGCGTGTGGTACATTTCATATAGCCCATACACCTCAGCCATCATTCAGTCTCTCCTTACTGGTCCTTACTGTTTGACGAAGCGCATTTTCTTTAATTCTGCAGTATACATGCAGCTTCTGTTTCCACTGGTAACTTGTGGAAAGGTGGTGCTGTTTGAGAAGCTGTGAGCTTCTCCCTGAATTGTGATCAGGCTGTAAAAATTGGCCTGGTGGCACTGGTCCTTGCAATCAGACTGTGCTGTCCACAAGGTGTAGAAGGTGAGTGGGGCTGGTGTTAGCTCCTGGTGCACAGAGACCTAGGATATTAGCCTCCCTGATTTAAGCTAGTAATTACTTATCTCAGTGGATAAAAGGTGCTCTGAAAATCATGGTCTCATGACGCTCTGTCTTGTAAGTACAGGCATTTACAGAATTATATCTGTTTCACAGGTGTACTGTCAAAATACACCTTTGACTCCACCTCTGCCCTCCAGCCTTCCCCCTTATGCCCCTGTCAGCCAGCCCACAGTTCAATTTATCATGCAAGGTAGCCTCCCAGCGCTTGTCTGCATGGCAGGACAGAGCCTGACTCCAGAGCCAGGCAGCCTGGCAACTGCATCTGAACCAGGAATCCAAGCTGCTTCTGTTGGAAACGCAGAAGAAGATATCAACGCACCCAAACCTCCAGTGGATAAAACAAAAAATGAGGAAGTGAGTGAATGCTACCAAGTGGCAAATGCATAGCATTAATGAGCTGTTTGTTTGAACTTTTAAATTTGGGGGGGGGGGATTAACTTTCTTTGTGTTCTGTTTTCCCAGCACCTCTTGTCACCATTGGTTTTGGTGACTGACTGTGCTAACCCAGTAGTTGCAAGCAATCCTTTCTTTGATTTCTTTTGGGATTTATTCCATTTGATGATTCCACTTTCTACTGCTTCATCACAACAAGACAGAGGGGGATTAAAGCATCTAAAATACATTATTAAAGTTCTGAAACCTTCTTGCATGAATGTTTGGAAAGGACTTCTCCAGAAGTCAGAATGTTCAGATTTCTCTCATTCAGTTTTCTCCTTTCCCCTCCATCTTTGAAATTAATGTCAATTCTCAAAACAGTCCTACAGGGAGGTAGGACTGTATCTTGCTACTTATCAGCACTGAAAGTGCAGCTGTAGTAGAACACTTTGGAGACTTTGCAGTAGTAGACACTTGCTGCTAAGTTTTGGGTTTGCTATAGAAACCATCTGCTTAAGCATAGTGGATGTTAACACAAGAACAGGAACTTTCTTGGCCTGTTATTTTACTTTCTACCGGAAAACAGTAAGATACTTTTCCCACTGAACCTCCATTCATGAGCAGCAGTTTCTATGAACTTGTCATAGTGAAATATGTTCTGATGTCATCTGTAATCCTTAATTTATAGGCAACTCTAGTTTTCAGGGTGCTTGTAGAGCTGAATCTTTATATTCTCAGCTATGCCTTGCTGCTTTTAGTTTCTGATGCCTCTTGGTGGGTGTATGTTTATTTCACAGCTATTGGAAGGGAAGGAGGAGACCAAAATTAGTAAGTGGACACTTTAGTCACTTGCTTAAAGCACATTCTCTAAGGCATAGAATAAATGTCACATAAAACAAGGGTTCCTTGTAGCAAGAATTAGTATTTGTTTCAAGACTGCAGTTTGTAGGAAGGGAAATCATTTGAGGCTGGCTCTTATTTGGATCATTGAAACAGTGAAATGAGTATTTCCATTGTTAGAGCATTTCTAAGAAAAATAAGTTTAGAAACCATTCCCAAGATAGCACAAGTTAATAAACTTCTCTTTACTGTGCAGTATATGAAGAAGCTTCACATGCAGGAAAGGGCTGTGGAAGAAGTGAAACTTGCTATTAAACCCTTTTACCAGAAGAGGGAGATTACAAAGGAGGAGTACAAGAGCATTCTTCGAAAAGCAGTACAAAAGGTAAGGTGACAGTGAAGTGGAGAGGAGGAGCTGTGCAGATCATTCAATAAACGCACTTAAGATTGCATTTGCCAGCTTCAGCAGTTACATGCTGTGACTGAGTAGCACATCTTTGGACTCATACTCTGCAGTCTTGTGGTAACGTGGTACTTGGTTTTAGCAGGACCGAGTAGTGCCACTGATCAGAGCTGTCAGACTGTTCCTTTTAGAAGATCTTGTTTTCAGTGGTCTGGAATATTGCTAAGGTTAAACTAGCCAAGCTGAAATGTTAACTCGTACGTGCCTTGGGTGAGAATGGTCAAATCTCTCTCATTAAGAACTTAGGTCAGTATCATCAAGCTGTTCTGATAAAGTGAGAAAATACTATGTGCATTAATTTGTTGAGCATGTGTTGTGTCCCTGAACTTTGGAAGAGGACCTTGCAATTTGGCTGATGTTGACTTTCGTCTCAAATCTTAGTGCTGACCAGATCATGGCTAAAAAGGACCTGATCAGCAGGTAAATGTTGTCTTGTGCGAGCAAGTAATGCTGCTGTGGCCAAGGCAGTTAAATGATATGCTGCTGTGCATTTCTGCTATCACTGAGAAATTCTGTCATAAATCAAAAGTCCTGAGATAGTGGCTGCAGTTCCACATCTTCTGCGTGACCCATGTGAACTTCAAATGTGGTTTGTTAGGAGAGCTGAGCAACACCAATTGCTGCTGAAGTCACTGAACTTATTTCTGAACACTGGTGTAAAGTTCTTTGAAGGGTCTCTTCTCTTTCCCCCCATATCTCAAAATGGGCCCTTAAAACTGCCAGATTTTAATCTGAGCATCACTTCCTCAAAACCATCAGAGAAGAAGAAAGTCAACACTTCCTTGGTTTCCATGGATTGTGCAAAACTGGCTGGGCAGAAGAGCTTGTAAAAATAAATCTCCTTTCAGAGATGCTGCTTCATTCATGCAGTTGGTGCTCAGTAGATTAAATGGGCCATTTTTTGAATGCTTGAAGTAAAATACTACTCTTACCCTCATCAAGTTTTTTGCTTCATGTATTCTGCCATGAGACTTGAGGGCCTATGCAAGAATTGATTCCCCTGGGAAGCTTAGGGCTTCTCTGTCATTTATCTGTCGCCTGCCTGAACTGCTGTATTACTGCCATAATTGACTTAATGCCTTTTCTGATCCCTTGTAGATCTGCCACAGCAAAAGTGGAGAGATCAACCCTATGAAGGTGGCTAATCTGGTGAAGGCATATGTGGAAAAATACAAACACATGAGGAAACATAAGAAATCTGATGGTGATGATACACAGGAAGTGGAAAACTTAGAGCAAGCCACAGCCAGCACAAGCTTGGACTGAACTTACTCTGGCTGCAAACACTATGCCAGAGAGCATAATAGCTCTGCAGTTGCATCTCATTGAAAACAAAGTGCAGAGAAGCAAGGTCATAATAAGACTTATCTGTGGCACCTTCTTCTGAATTGTTTCCATGTGGGAATGAACTCGGGTTTGGGATTGGGGTTTTTTTTTTCTTGATTGCCTACAGTTGTAGAACTAAGTAACAATCAAATGTCTCAGACCAGCAGAGTAATTCCAGGGGGAACACAGAAGAGATTGTTTGGGACTCCCGGATTGCTACAGTTTTCAGGGTTACTTTGATCACATTTTTAGGTTGTGTACCTGTCTTGCTAGAAGTTTGACTCTGGACACCACTTTTCATATACAGTACATTGAGAGCTGTATACTGTTCCCTTGTGTTTATTTATCGAAATACAGATTGTCTTTAGAAACTTCTGATTTAATACTTGAAATGTTGTATTTTTAGCCCGTTTGATGGTGAGCGAAGCTTTCCTCGCTCTGTCACTTGGGGATTGCAGAAATGAGTTAACCTTTATAAACTGACTTCAGAAACACTGCTCAAGCCGTGGTGTTTATTTACATTCTGTTGGAAGCATCTTGTTAGTGAAGAGTTGAGTTTGGGGGTGGGAGACTGCATTGCACTTCTGTAAATAATGCACTGATGGCTGGTTTTGTGTATGCCTTTCAGGAGAAAAATAAACAGAACGCAAGCATTGTGAATTTTCAGTAGCAGGGTGAAGGGATGAGGTTGAACTGATGTACAAAGCAGAAATGTGACAGAATTTATAAAGTTATTTTGAATGGTTTTAGTCCTATAGCGGGTGTCATTTTTTTGTCTTACAGCTGCCTCTCGCCACGGCTATTCTGTATAAACTGCCACACTTGGCTCTTGCGGGAGGAATACTGTTTCTAGAAGAGGATGGGAACTGGATAAGTAGCTGTTCCCCCTCCTCTGCAGGAGGGCTGATTTTCTTGTCAAGAAGCAAAGGAGTCCAGCGCGCACACACACACTGAGCTCATCTTCCTTGCTTTAAAAGCACTCCTTGTCTATAGGTTTTGCAGAGCAGTCAGTCTTTAAGTGGTCTGTGTACATGACTGAAATAGTCATGTATGGATGTATTCAGCACCCCTGCACCTGACAAAAAGCATCATTCCCCATCTAACTGTGTTAGGGAAAAGACATTTAATGGGGAAGCTGAAGTGAAAAACAGTAACTTACAAATTGGAAACTAGCTTTCCATTCAGTGAGAACTTGAATGTATGTGGTCTGCTGGACCAGATGACAACAGCATAGCTTAGGTGGGGGCTTTCCCAGCCTCTTAGAGTGCACTTGGAAACTGCTCACTTCAAGGGTATCTTGCTGCTTCTCTTCAAGGGAACTAGGCTCTCTGGAGTAAGTTTTATAAATCAAATAACTGCAGGCTCAGGGTTTTGGTTTTTTCCCTGTTGAGTGTAGGAAAAGTCACAGATAGCAAGATGTGTCGACCTTTGTTACGGTGACTCAGAACCATGCAGCTGCTCACTGACTTCCCCCTTCTTGCTCCCCCTACTCCCCAGGGAGGAGAATCGAAAGAATGTAACTCCCACAGGATGAGATAAGAACAGTCCAATAACTAAGCTATAACACAAACCACTGCTGCTACCGCCAATAATAATGGTGATAAGGGAAATAATAAGGGGAGAGAATATGAAACTGAAAGGGGAAAAGAAAATAGCTGGCAGTGATGCACAATACAATTGCTCACCCAGCCTGACCTGAGCAGTGATCTGGCCTTCTGGCAGAGCATGAGAGACTGAAAAGTCCTTGATCAGAGCAAGTACTACTGAGCAGCAACTAAAAACATTGGTTTGTTGTTAGCATTGTTCCCAGGCTGAAAGTGAGAAACACAGCATTGCATCAGCTACCACGAAGGAGAAAAATGACTGCTCCTGCTGAAGCCAGGACAGCCTTTGATCCCCTGTTGGCACTCCAAACTTTTCAGTGAACTTTTATTTCAATCGTAAGATTTTTTGGTCTCATGCTGTAATTTTGGCTGTGGTTCCAAGTAGCTGGTGACTGTTTGTCCTTTGAAACAAACCAAACTCATAGGCCAGTACTGTCTGGACTGGCAAAAGACTCCCATCATTCACCATCCTACAGAAGCATTTATGGATGAGCTCTGAGCATCCTCAGCCCTGTTTTGCTTGTGTGAAAGTGCAGCCTGTAGGGACTTTAAGGGATTGATAACTTTGGGCTTCCTCGAAAGATGTTGGAGTTAAGGCTCACTAAGACTGCAAAAGAATAGTTGAGAGAGAAGCTTTAGTTTCAAAGCTAAACTTGTAGCTGGAGTCTGTACCTCATAGATGGGGGGGGGGTGTGGATGCAAACACTGCTGACAGGCTTCTTGACAAAATGAAGTTCAGAAACTCTATTGCACTGGTGGCACAAGAGAATGTGATCTGTCTGTGAATGCATGTGATCTGGAAATGGGGCACCTTCGCACGTATTGGGGCAGCAGCTCTGGAGTAAGCTGCCTGTATTGAGTGTAGGTGATGTGACAAAGCTTGACCAAATAATAGAAGCAATTGCACTGTTCACCAGGAGGACGTCTATCTCTTCTGTTCCTCAGACTGATTCACTGCATTAAACTCTTGAGTTAGTAATAAACATAACAGCTATATTCTATATCTGATACATATATCTGTTGCCAGATAAAAGTGCACATACTGTATGGACTACACATGCAGTAGTAGTTCAGCAGTAGCATAACCTCTTGTCAGTGTCCTTTCTCTCCTCAGCAACAGTGGTCACACCAAAATCTCCTTTAGCAAGAGCAGCAAAATCTCCTTTAGCAAGAGCAGGGATGCTGCTGTAAGAAGTTGACTTGGGGGTTACGCTGCCACCGTCCTTGCCTTGACCTCCAGAGCTGCTTTTGGAACATACCCATGGCCCTGGTATCTGGCCAGAGGTGCTTGGGATGTTGGAAGCTGCTCTGAGGATGGATGGAAAAAGAGGGGGGGGGTTCCTGGGTAGAGCTCAGGGAGGTGGGGAACAAAACAAGACAACGAAATGAAAGGGGAAGGTCGAGGGACCTGGAGGATCCAGCTGCAGGGCCATGAGCCAGCCCAGAGCCTGTGAGTACCTGCCCCAGCTCTTTGCTGTTCTGGTTCAGAGCAGTGGTGGGAGCCCTGGGCTTGTTTCTGATGGTGCTGGAGGAGAGACTGGGTGTTTGGGAGAGGGTGAAAGCTTAATTCCTGCTGGGCTCATTGCATGAACCAGGTTTGGGTGGTGATGCTAAGAACTAGTGACACTTGGGTCCTGAGCCAGCTGCCTTGCACAAGGCGATGCTGTGATCTGGTGAGGAAGTGAAACAAGGGAGAAGAAAGCAAAGCTGACCATGTTTTGTCCTAGTACTGTGTGATCCACATCCCTCCGGCACATTTCTCTCCTGCAAACCTCTCTACTCTAAACACCCTCCTTCTTGGGGATGCCCTTAGCCATCACTGGGTCCCTTCTTGTGCACCCTGTCCTGTGGGGGACTTGCTGTCCTGTGTAACTCCCCTGGTCTCCTGGGGCTGCAAGCATCTCTGAGGGGAATTGCAGCATGCATCTGGAGCAGGAAGAGGATGTGAGAGAGGAAGTGTCTGAACTCACTAACCCTGGCCTCAATGCATCCCCCTGGCTGTAGTCAAGAGCAGAGGGCAGGCTGGAGGAGTGTTTTGGAGAGCAGCTCTCCTCCTGACGTCAGCTCATCCCGTGCTGGGATTGAAAACCTGCTGGGTATGGGATATGTACATCTGCGGCTGGAGCTCTTGTGGTGCTTTACTGAGGGCAAAGCTGCTAACCTGACTCTTTGTCTGGTGGGTGCTGTTTCTCCCTGGGTCTTCGGGCCCAGCCAAGATCCTTGTGCCTCAGCTTTGGTTCCCCTCTTGAGAGGACACAGGAGCTGCTCAAGCAGCAGCTCTGTTTTGTTTCTGCTTTACCTTGCTGGCCAAAACAATCCCAACATTGTGCAGAGCTCAAGGGAAAGATCAGTCTGCAATCCAATGGGTGAAAGTCTCTCCTAACCACCTTCCCTGTCCCATGCATCCAGCTCAGGAGCAGAAGGATGGTTTGCCTGAAATGGCTCTACACAGAAGCTGTGTGTGCTGCCTCCAGCAGTCCTGAGCAATCCCATGCTCAGAGCCTTGACCCTGACAGGAACAAGCCCGGGAGCATCACTGGCACTTCCAAGCTTTGCAACCTGAAGAAGCTGATGCTGTCCAAGAATGAGACTGTGGACTGTCCCAATGAAATCCAGAGCCTGGTCTGGTTAGAGAAGCTCGAGCTGAATCAGAACCAAATCTGGGTCATCCCAGAGAGGGTTCTCTCCCATCTCCCCAGGCTTAAACACTTGCGGCTGAGCAACAGCTGTCTCAGTGCCCTCCCCAGGGACGTGGCAGCTTGTCAAGGCAGCCTCCTGTACCTCACCATCTCCAACAACCTGTTCTGGACCCTCCCCCAGCCTGTCCTGCAGCTGGCACACTTACAGGAGCTCCACATGCAGGATAATGCCCTCAACCAGGGAACTCTTCCAGGGGCAATCCCTGAAAACCTTCAAGGCCAATGGGAACCCTCTCTGGGAGCTGCCCAGTGAGGTGTGCACTGTGGCATACAGCAGATCCAGACTACTTCAACCAGCTTCAACATGGCTCGGAGCAGAAGGACAAGAGAGTCAAGACCATGTTGCTGGGGGCCTTGCTGGCAGGGAAGCCCACCATCTGCAGAAGCCTGAGGCAGGGGTAAACCAAACTGGTGTCCCAGGAAGAGTGCACAGTTGGGATAGAGATCAGCGAGTTCCGGATCGAGGACTTCACGTTTCTCTTCTGGGACTTTGCTGGGCAGCTGGAGTACCACATGGCTCAGCACATGTTCATCACCCCCCAGGCACTTGTCATCCTTGTCATCAATCTCCATATGTAAGTGCTGAGCTGGTTTGGATTCAAAGTGGAGCGTGAGAAGAAAAAAGAGGCTGGGGAAGTTTTCTGTTGTATGCGTTCACACCAGTTACATTGCACCTCTGTGCTGGTCTTCCCAGTGCTGGAGTAGCCAGCTCTCCCTTCCCCTTCCTGCAGATCATTCTTTCAATTAAGCCACTAGCTCTGTCATCACCTTACTGAAGTCCTCTGGTTTGAGAAGTTAGATGAGCATTAACTCCTTATGTGACAACTGATCCTCACCTAAACAGCTCTGCTTTCTGCCTTGGAAATACCTCTACAAGCCATAGAATCACAGAATCATAGAATAGTTAGGATTGGAAAGGACTTTAAGATCATCTAGTTCCAACCCCCCTGCCATCTTGTATCTTGTGGTGCTCCCTGAATGTGGAGGGAGGCTTAGGCTTTGGGCTACAGTGGGATGCTCCTATCCATAGCAGGGACAGACTCTGCTACACCCATAGTTTTAACTGGCTTAGCTTATTGATGGGAAACTTAAGGATGAGCTTTCATACGGCTTAGGAGATCTGAGCTCTTCTCTAGTAAGCCCTCTGGGGAAGCACAGGTGCCTGGTCAGGCTTGTGCTGGTGGATGCTGGTTGGAGATCCAGAGGATTAGATGTAAATTTGGGATTTCTTTTCCTCCCCAGATACCAAACTAATGACAAGGCTTTCAAGGAGCTTGTTGGTTTCTGGATCAACAACCTGTCCATGCGGATCCCACACTCAGTGGTGCTTCCTGTGGGAACCCATGTGGACTGCTGCCAGGAGGAAGAGGTGGAAGAGAAGAGGCACATTGTCATGGCCAAGATTGCAGCAATGAAGGGGGAGGGAAAAAGCAACCCTGCTCACTTCATCAACAACCTGGAGGACAGCGAGGAGCCCGAATTTTATGTGGAGCAGTGGGAGAGGCTGAAGGAGATGGGGAGCTGCACGCTAACCGTAGGGCTGAGATTATGGTGACCTCCTTGGCAATTGGTCCCTCTGTTAGCTCACAGGCTAAAAGACTCCTCTGGATGTGCTGTTGGCAGATGTGCACTTTCTCTCTTCCAGATCTTGCATCTAGTGGCTGTCAACTGCACAGGTCACCACAATACTGAAAAGCTCAAGGCCACTGTTCTGGAACATACTAAGAATGAGAAGCTCTTCCCCGAGGTTGTCCGGGTGCTGCCACCCATCTACAGGCAGGTGGAAGCTGCCACTGTAGATGTTGCACAGGACGAGGAGACAGCAGACCATGGTGAATGATCCATCACCCACTGCCCCTTCCTGTACCTGCTGTCCTGCGGCAGGGACAGGGTCCCCAGTGCTTGCTGCACCCCCTGGCCCTGCTCATGTTGGGGCTGGGTCACTCCTGAAGACCTTGCAGTGTTATTGCTGGACCATTCATTGTCCCTTGTCCCTGTCATTACGAGCATCTACCCTGAAGACAAGGGAAAAGCACAGGAAAAGGCCAAGTGTGTCAAGGCTCTGCCAACATCTACCAGCCTGTGTCTGGAGGCATCCTGAGCTGGACACGTTGCCTGGGTTGCCTCTTTCCAGTAATGTTCCTTTTCCCCTTTGCCCCCTTTGCAACTAAAAATTGCAGGAAGGAGCTCCATGGCTTTAATGCTTCTGAGTGATTCCCAAACCTACACCCTTCCAGCTTTATTTAATGGCCCCTTCCTCTTTCTAGCTCCTTCCCCATGTCACCTGTGACTTAGCAAGTCCAGCAGGAAGCCCCAGCTCCTTGCTTATGTACCTAAAGCAGGTATGAATGCCACCAGTGCCTTGTGTCATCTCTGGCTCCCCTGGCCACTGTATGATTAGAGGAAGGGAAGCAAATGGTTTTCTTCTGAGGAGATAAGCCAGGGGTTTTGCCTGTCTCACTGCACAACTCAATGACAGTCTGAGGTTTTCCAGCTGGAAACAAACCTGCTCTATCAAACAATGAAAACACCACCACTAGCCTCCTTTTTCAGGTGCTCCATTGAGGCCCTGGCAGGCTGCTGGCACCTCTGAGGTAAGACAAGACCCTGGGAGCTGCAGGGTGGCAGTGACACAGCTGAGGATGTGGCAGTGATACAGATGTGGATGGGCAAAGCATCATAGACTACAGCACTGGTCCCAGATGCTTCCCAGGCTGGCATGTGTGATGCCGGCTGCTGCTGTTGTTTGTTGGCTCTCTGCCTTGGAATGCTGGTTCTCAAGAGATGTGTGTTGAGCTATGATGGACCTCCAGTACCTGCTCAGCAGACTCTGGCAGTGCAAACACCTGCCAACCTGGGCAGAGAGCTCCTGGAGGACATCCTGTGGTGGGATGAGCAAATCCAGCACCTGGAAAGCACTGTTCTCCAGCCCACCTTCCTGATGACTATATTCAAGGTGAGTGTGGGGATCAGGACCATCTTCTCTTCAGGGCCCACGCTCTGCCCCTTTGCTGGGCTCCTCCCATTGCTGCCTCTTCTCTCCTCTTCCCACCCATCTCCTTGTGAGGTATCGCCTCGTCCAGCAGCTTGAGAGCATCCCCATGGACACACTGACTGGGGAACATGCCACCGTCAGAGACAGGTCCAGCTGGGTGCAGTCCTTCAAGCCAAAGGCGATGCTGTGCCCACGGGCAGTGTGTGCCTTGGTGAAGCACCAGCTCTGTTCGGAAGGGATGCAGTACATCTTTGAGGAAATCATGGGACACAGGCCCCACAGAGGGAGGGGAAGCTCTTCAGCCTCCTGGAGCACTCTGGGCTCTGCCTGGAGGTGAGGCCAGTGAGCTGCTCAACCCACAGGCCAAGGAGGTTGTACCTGGGAAGCTGTGGGAGACAGTGCGGAGCCAAGGAGAGTCCTGGTGCTTGTTCCTGACCTGTCTGAACCGGACCGAAGAGGTCTCTGAGGTGTGGGGAGGAGATGGCCTTGAGGACCTGCACATCCATGCCTGCTTCTCACCTGAACACCTGAGGGTTTCTTCCAGAGGTGAGCAGTGGTTTCCAGCCCTCAGTGAGGTTACATGGGTCAGGGTTTGCTCGGCAGCACCAGTAGGATTGTCAGCAAGCCCTTGGCTGTTAAGACTGCATCAGCTGAGGAATGAGGCTGGAACCCAGGAGACCAGGGCAGCTTCCCAGCTCTGCTGTGACACATGAAGCCCTTGATGAACCACTTCAATATTCACTGCTGGAATATGAGCAAGGACCACACTCCTTCTGGTTCACCTTTCATCTAGGATGGGTTTTGGCTGGTCTGTGCCCACCCAGCAAGCCAGAGTTCTCCCAGTCCCACCTGCTCCCATTCCCACATGTGCTGAGACAGTTTCCAGAAGGTCTCCTGCTCTTGTGTGGTTCTTGACTTGTGCCCAGGGTTTTATCTGGTGGTGTCGAGGTTTAACCCCAGCTGGGTACTGAGCACTGCACAGCTGTTCAGGCACTTCCCTGCATGGGGACGGGGGAGAAGATCACAGGGATGAAAGTAAGAAAACTCGAGGGCTGAGAACAGTTTAATAATGGAAGTGAAATTTGAAACAACCCAAATGTAATGAAATGGGAAATAACCCAAAGAGAGACAAATGAAACCCAAATGATCAAACAATTGATAAACCATTTCTCACCCCCCACAGACCGATGCCCAGCCTGTTCCCAGGCAGTGCTCCCCAGACAGCTTTCCCCCTAGTGCATCACGTTCTGTGGTAGAGAATATCCCTTTGGCCAGTCGGGATCAGCTGTCCTGTCCCTTCCCAGCAACCTGTGCACCCCCAGCCCCCTCGCTGGCAGGGTGCTGTGAGGAGCAGAAAAGGTCCTGGTTAGGGCAAGAGCTGCTCAGCAACAGCTGAAACGTTGGTGTTTTATTAGCGTTATTCTCAGGCTAAAGCCAAAGCACAGCACTGTACCCACTACCAGGCACGACTTAACTCTATCCCAGGCACAACCATGACAGATGGAAGCAGCTCTTGGCTTAAGAGTCTGCTGCCGCTGCTCGAGCTGTCGGTAGGGCAGGGTCCTCATTTGATGTCTGCCCCTGTTCCTGCTGATGCTGGGTTTACATTTCCAAGCCCACACTTAAAGCCACGCTTCCTCCCAGTGTGCGAGAAGCAGGGTGGAGGCTGGTGAAAGCCCTGGGCAATCTCCTTGCAGGTTCCTGGTGAAGGCTTGCTCCTTGTGCTCCACACACTGGGTGGCCAAGGCAACCTGTCTGCTTGTATGCAATGGCAAACCTCTGCTGATCAAAGAGCAGGACCAGGGAGCCTGCAGCTGCCTGGTGCTCCAGTGCAGAAAGCCAGCAGGAGGGGTAGGTAAGGATCCTTATTTCATGACTCCCAAACACATGCACCCCCTCAGCTCCCTGCTGCCACCTCCATCCCTCTGGGCAGAAAGCCCTGCCATGCATCCTGATCAGGCCAGGGCCCACCAGCTGTCCAAGGAAAGGTTTCTTTGCTCTCCATGCAACCTGATCAGATTCCTCTCAAAGTACCACAGGGGAGCGAAAGTCAAGTTTTCAGTCTTCTCATGCAGCAATGCAGTCACCCTTCCCATGAGCTCCCAGCACTCCCAGGCTGGTCCGCAGGTGATCAGCAAAAGGACCATCAGAGCTGGGGAGCTCTTACAGCGTAGCTTTGACTTCGTGCTGTGTCTTCAGTGTGCTGTGTCCTGCCAAGGGGCCGGGCGGCTGCACCCGCAGTGCTGTGGGGCCAGTCAGCTTCTGAAAGCCACGTTGTGAAATCAGCTGTGAAGCTGTCTGGGCACTGTGGTGCCCTTGTCCTGACCATGGGAGCTCACGTCCAGTCTGGTGTTAGCCAACGCTTGTGAGGGCAGTTTGAGCACGGAAAGGAGGGGGAAATCCTTGAGCCGGGCTCAGGCACAACATGACCGCTCTGGGTAGGTGCCCACATGTCTCCTGGCTCATGAAGAATGGAAGGAAACTGAACAGTGAGACCACCGGTCAGGTTGGAAAAAGGGAGCCTCTTCCATTGCCCGGCATTGTCTTCCATGGGCAGTGCTGAGGGCAGCTCCTGCTGCTCCTTCCTCTCAGGACCTTTTCCTCCATGGGGTGAAGGAGGATGTAACAACCTGTGGGACATGCGGGCATTGCTTTGGCACAGAGCTACCCCTGCCTAAAGGGGAGCCCGATGGCCCTGGCTTTGCACCAGCAGTGCTTGGGACAGGGTGGGAGGAAGGCTGCGGGTTTGATGGAGCTGAGGTACCGGTTGTGTCCCCCCATCCCCACCGTGCCCAGGCAGCTGGAGCAGCCCCCAGTGCAGCCCTCTGCTCACCAGTTTGCCACAAGCTACAGGACCACCACCTTCAGGACCAGCAGCATCCAGGTCAACCATCAGGTAAGGAGGTTGCCACCTCCCCTTGCCCAGGGTCCAACACTGATGGCCAGAGTTGTCCTCCCCTCCCTCCTGGAATGAGGGCATGCAGCCGCTTCCAGCCCGGGCAGGGGACACCCCCTCCTTGGGCAGTGCTCTGGTTACCACACTCCTCCCTGAGGTACCACCACCTCTGAGCCTCAAAGCTGAGCTCTAGGGCTTCACACTGTAGTTACTGCCTTGTTGTTCCAGAACATCTCAAGTGAGTAACTCCAGGCCAGTGGGGAGGAACTTGCTGAAGACCTACTCTTGTTTAGCCAAGCTATCCTCAGCACACTGTGCCTCCAAGTCATGTCTGCAGCCTTAACACACAGAAATGAATGCACTGATAAATGCATCCCTTCATGTGTGGGAAGACACCTCATTTACACAAATGTAAGGGGGAGAAGCTGGTGAGGAGCACTCTGGTACAAGTCCACTGGCAGCAGGGGCTTTGGTGGGATAAGGCTGGCCACAGATCCCATGGTTTTGGAGGTGGGAGTGTGAAGGTCTCAGAGTGACAGTGAGGGCAGATGCCCAGGCAACATCAACAAGCAGGAAGCATTGTTCTACACATATATATTTAAACTTAGAAAAGTTAAGAATATAAACCTGAAAATGACCACCCTCCACAAACATACGTGTTAGCAGCTGAAGGAAGGGAAAAGCAAGGTGTCCTTCAGCTCCAGGACTGGCCACTGAAGCCACCCTTGGGGTGCAGGATGCAGAGGAGGAAAGTTCCCCACCCTAAGCATCCCACTGCAGTATTCCAGGGGGGATGCCGGTTTGTGCTGCCCCGGATGCGTCAGGCTCCGGCCGATGCCTGTCCCGGGTGGGTCAGTCCAGCTGTATGTTGTACTGCTCGATGAGCTCGAAGAGGCTGAAGGAGTCGGAGAGCTGCAGGCTGACAGTGCCGCTGTCCAGGGAGGACGCTCCCTCTCGCAGGACCTGCTCGTACCAGTACTCACAGAACTTGGGCACCAGCTGCGGCAGCAAAACAACCATCAGGGTGAGGGGCAGCTGCCCAGTGGTGCTGCAAAGCACTCTGTACCTCCCCAACCCCTGAGGGTCCCCATCCCTGCCCAGATCCCTCCTGACCCATCCTGCTGCCCCCTGCTTAGTGTGGCCCTCCCTGGTCTCCCCCTCCCCAGGCAACTGGCACCCCCGTATGTCCCTTGTTTCCCAAAGGTTCCCCTCCCTGGCATGCAACCATCCACACCCCCAGTCCCGAGCACCCAAGGGTCCTGCTCCTTGGGCCCCCTCTCCTGTCACTCAGCTCCCCCATCTCTCCCAGTCCCCAGGGTACCTCCTCATTGAGTACCCAGATCCCCACATATCCCAGACCCCGAGGGTCTCTTTCCTTAGGCACCCAGACCCCCCTCTCCCCTGGCCTTCAGGAAGTCTCCCCCCCCAGGCAGCAGTGGGGCAGTGGTGAGTGTTGGTCCCTTCACCTTGACCAGGACGAGCTTGGACTCTTTGGGCTTGGCCACAGACAGAGACTGCCCAAAGCAAAGGTAGATGGTGAAGTCAGGGGACTGCTTTCTTTTGTCAGTGCGGAACTCCCTCAGCTCTGCAAAGAGAGGCAGGTCTCAGGTTTGGGGTGCACGGAGGGGCTGGGAAGGGTTCAGATGCTTGTGACATCTTGGTGCTGGCTCCCATGAGCCCCAAAGCCAGGACAGACCCACCCGGGCACCCCTGCCCACCTGTGCAGAACTCGGTGAAGTCAAAGATGGGGGTTTCCTGGTCCCGGACAAGGGGGTTGGGCGGGAGGTCCCCAATGCCCTCAAGCTGCCGGGACAGGGCCCAGAAGACCCTGCACTGCTTGAGGCGGGTGGCAAAGAGCTTGTGGGCACGATGCTCCAGCAGCAGCCCCGCTCCGCACAGCAGCTGCTCGGTGAACCCCATCTGCTTCCTGTCGGGCAGCCTGGCGGGGCTGGGGAAGTGCACCAGGCGGCCGGGGAGCTCGGCCACTGCCGGGTCGGAGCTCTGGTACACCAGCAGGCACCGGCTGCCTGACACCTCCTCGTGGTGGACGAGCCTCCCCCGGTAGTAGATGCTGACATCCAGGTCGGGGATGAAGACACCTGCACGGGATAGCGATCAGCAACCACATTCCCCCCAACCCAAATGCACCCTGTCCAATAGTAGCATTATACAATGTTTATTATTAATAGTTAGAATACTTATTTGCATCTATTAATAATTAATAACCCTCACTTGTGTTATCCTCTGGCGGGGGCACAGGGGCAGGAGTGGCAGCAGTGAGGAGCATCACTTCCTGTGGGGTTGGCACAGGGACCGGGACCTCTGGCTGGTGGCATGGCAGTCTCATGGCTCCTGCAGCAGGAGACAGACAGCACTGACATAGTGATTTGGGATGCAGCAGGGTGGGAGGGCTGCTTCCTCATGGGGTGCACAGGGCAGTTCCCCAGCCCCTTCCCACCCCAATATGGTGTTCCTATGCCTGGCACTGGATCCTGTCCCCCAGTACTTACCTTGCTGCTCCAGCAGCATAGGGTCTGGGGGGCTGCAGGCACTCAGGGGGGGCTGCTCCACTGGAGGCACCCACTGCAGAGGGGGAGGCTGGAGGCAGTTGTTTTGGCTGAGGTCTGGATGAGGCTGGAGCAGGATGTTCTGCTGGGGGGCATCACCTGCAGAGAAATCACCAGTGGGAAGTGGCCATGGTCACCCACCCACCTTGTCATCACCCTGCACCCTGTAAGTGGGGCTGAACCCACCTGCAGGTGCCCAGGATGGGGTTGGGGGGCCAAGGTCACTGGGGGAGATGCCACACTGCTGCAGCACCAACTGCAGCTCCTCCAGAGATGATGGCTGTAGAGGGTCAGCACAGCCTGGTAGGGGATGGGGTAGGAATGGGGAGACAGTGGGTGGGAAGTCTCACAACCCCAAACCCATCCCAGATAAGCCTACTGGAATGCCCCCCTTTCCCCCTCCCCCCAAAAAAATATCCTGGGGGACCAGCACATACCTGGGGGAGCAATCTCTGGGTCCATGTCTTGGGGGTCGAACTGCAGCTGTGGAGGGAAGTGGGATGGGGTCTTATCACTGCAGATGGGGGCACCCAGCAGTCCCCTGTCCCATGCTTCAGCCAGGTGCTGGGCTCCAGCTCAGGAGCACCCCGAGGACATGGGGGTGCAACACCTGTGAGCAGCACAGGGGACTCTCCAGCCTGCCATGCCCACCCTGTTACCTGCAACTGCTGGTGCAGCAGCTGCTGGTCTGCCGCAGGGCTGCTGAAATCTCCCATCTTGCTATGCCAGAAGTCTGGAAGGAGAACAGTGTGAATGGGGGGTCCTGAGATTGCCCCAACAAGGCCTCCCCATGGAGCCAGGCTCACCTGGGTTAATGGCAAACACCTTGTGTGGGTCATCACAACACCTGGAGTGGTCCTCCAGCTCCACAAACATTCGGGTGCTCCTCAGGGCACAGCGGAAGTTGGTCTTCCATTTGACCGGGTTCTCATGGAACTCCTCATACCGCCCGCTCACCCTTGCCCAGGCCTGGGGGTGAGGGGAGGTGCACATGGCACCATGGCTCCGTGAGCATAGAGGTTTCAGGGATACCCAGTCACCAATTCCCACATCCCACCCGTCTTAAAGACCTTGAGGTAGCTGCAGTTCACTCCTCCCATCCCACCCATTCTGGATACCTTGAGCTTGCTGCATGTCACCCCCTCACCCAACCCACCCTGAGTACCTGGGGGGTGCTTCTGGTGAGCCCACATCCCACCCACCTTGAAGATCTCCCGGTCGCTGTTGGTGACATCCTTCCTGGAGTTGTGCTTCCAGGGGACGCGGAAGGCACCGCGGTGCAGGTCGGTCCAGCAGAGCCCCTGGTAAATCCCACTGGTCACTGCGCTCAGCAGCCAGGGCACGAACCGCAGCTTCGGGGCATCCCTGAGGATGTGGGGCCGTCATAGAATCACAGAGTAGTTAGGGTTGGAAGGGACCTTAAGATCATCTAGTTCCAACCCCCCTGCCATGGGCACGGACACCTCACACTAAACTATGTTACCCAAGGCTCTGTCCAGCCTGGCCTTGAACACTGCCAGGGATGGAGCATTCACAACCTCCCTGGGCAACCCATTCCAGTGCCTCACTGCCCTGACAGTAAAGAACTTCCTCCTTATATCCAGTCTAAACCTCTGCTGTTTAAGTTTGAACCCGATACCCCTTGTCCTGTCACCGTCACCGGCAGAACCGGGGCTATGGGGGTCGGTGACCGGGGGAGGAGGGGCTGGGGCGCTGCTTACCCATCGCTCGCCATGGCCGCGGTGCGCCGGTGCTCGGTCCGCGGAGGCCTCCAGCAAGGCTCCTTTATAGGCCGGGTTCCTGGAAAACACGTCACCAACCCGAAAGTGACACGGGACCTGCTCGAAAGTGAAAGTGTGGCCGCCGCGGGACTGAGGGAGCGGAGAGTGCGTGTGTGTGTGTGTCTGTTCGTGTGTGTGTCTGTGTGTGTGTGTGTCTGTGTGAGTCACGTTCCGCTGCCAGCCCGGGGATGCCCCAGGCTCAGCCTGGTCCCACATCCCCCCCGCGGGTGCTGGCTGCCGAGCCCCGCGCTGCCCGCCCCGCGTTCCTGGCTACACGAACTGTGTTCAGCTGGAGAACGGGAGACCCTTGGGCAGTTCCAGTGCCTAAAGGGGCCGTCAGGAAAGCTGGGGCGGGGCTTTGGACATGGGCGTGTAGGGGACAGGACAAGGGGAATGGCTTTAAACTGAAGGAGGGCAGATGTAGATTAGACATTAGGAAGAAGCTCTTCCCTGTGAGGGTGCTGAGGCGCTGGCACAGGTTGCCCAGAGAAGCTGTGGCTGCCCCATCCCTGACAGTGTTCAAGGCCAGGTTGGATGGGGCTTCGAGCAAGCTGGTCTAGTGGAAGGTGTCCCTGCCCGTGGCAGGGGTTGGAACTGGAGGAGCTTTAAGATCCCTTCCAACCCAAACTATTCTATGTGTCCTGATCACTGCTTGGGTCAGGCTGGGTATGGGTTGGCAGGTGGTGAGTGGTTGTATTGTGCATCACTGCTCGTTATTGTTTTCTTTTTGCCCTTTCAGTTTCAAGTTCTCTGCTCCCCAGCAGGACATCCTGCTCCAGTCTTACCCAACCACAAAGAACTGTCATGGTTTAAGCCCAGCCAGTAACTCAGTAGCATGCAGCCACTCACACTTCCCTCCTTCCTGCCCCTGCTCCTGGAGGGATGGGGAGGAGAATCAAAAGAATGTAACTCCCACGGGTTGAGATCAGAACAGTCCAGTAACTGAGGTGTAACACAAACCACTGCTGCTACCACCAATAGTAATAATGATAAGGGAAATAACAAGGGCAGAGAATACAACCGCTCACCACCCGCTGACCAATACCCAGTCCAACAGAGCAGGACACAAAGAATAGATTGAGTTGGAAATTAAAAATCTCTGCAAAGCCCTGGGACACAGCAGTGGGAGCAGGCCCCAGGCTGAGGGGAGAAGCTCCCAGAGCCCCATGCTGGGGCTGCTGTGGCCCCAAAAGTGCTGCTGCGGGATGGCTGCATCCCAAAACAAAACCACACTGGCTTGTAAGGAGCACAGAGCAGGCAAGCACTAGGGATGTGCTTGGGCTTAGCATGAACGCAGCTGTGCTCACTGCCGCTGGGGTTTCCCAGGGTGCATCCAGCAGCACAGCCCAGGAAGCACAGGACCGGTTTCTGGCCTGGAAACTCCCGTGCCTGCATTAAACGTCATAAACCAGAAACTATTTTAATCCTTCCCTCAGGTTGCCTTGGTTCTCACTCTCGGGGCAGGCAGTAAAACAATGGGAAACGAAAGCAAACCCCAGGAGGGTAGGGCTCCCAGTCCCGGAGCCAGTTTTCCAGGAGCTCCCTTTCCCTGTGAAGCTGAGGTGCTCCTGGCATCACGCCTGCTCCCAATGCACCTGGTGCCACAGGCCCAACAGCCATGAAGGCAAAGGTGGCTCCGTAGATCTATGCAAAGAAGAGGAAAAAAGAAGGAAAAGCAACGCTGGGGTCCTGCATCAGCCCCACACGTGTGTGTGTTGGTGCTGCAAAGGATGCTTTTCACATCCATGCAAAAGGATGAGAGGCCCATGGGGGTCCCCATCAGCAATGCCAGGCCTCAAATGCAAGGAAGGGGCAGGCACAGCAGCCTTTGGTTGGTCAGAGAAGAGATCCAGAGCAGCCCTGGAGAGAAGGACTTGGGGGTGTTGGTTGATGAGAAAATGAACATGAGCCGGCTTCAGTGTGTGCTCGCAGCCCAGAAAGCCAACTGTATCCTGGGCTGCATCAAAAGGAGCGTGACCAGCAGGTCGAAGGAGGTGATCCTGCCCCTCTACTCTGCTCTCGTCAGACCTCACTTGGAGTATTGTGTGCAGTTCTGGTGTCCTCAACATAGAAAGGACATGGAACTGTTGGAACAAGTCCAGAGGAGGCCACGAGGATGATCAGGGGACTGGAGCACCTCCCGTATGCAGACAGGCTGAGAAAGTTGGGGCTGTTCAGCCTGGAGAAGGCTGCATGAAGACCACATAGCAGCCTTCCAGTATCTGAAGGGGGCCTATAGGGATGCTGGGGATGATCTATTCATTAGGGACTGTAGTGATAGGACAAGGGGTAATGGATTAAAACTTAAACAGGGGAAGTTTGGATTGGATCTAAGGAAGAAATTCTTTACTGTTGGGGTGGTGAGGTACTGGAATGGGTTGCCCAGGGAGGTTGTGAATGCTCCATCGCTGGCAGTGTTCAAGGCTAGGCCTGAAACAGCCATGAGTGGCATGGTTTAGTGTGAGTTGTCCCTGCCCATGGCAGGGGCGTTGGAACTTGATGAACTTAAGGTCCTTTCCAACCCTAACTATTCTATGAGTCTGTGATTCTGGGAATTCCCCTACTGGTTAACAGGGATGTTCCCCTGTGCTTTGTAGGAATTTCCCCTCAGGGATTTAGGAATTCTTCTCATTGTGTTGCAGGTAATTTCACCAGCCCAAACTGACCCACCTGCCTAAACCTATGACAGGGTGTACAGCACCTCCACCTAACTGTATTTAAGAGCAGTGAACAGCACAAAACCCAAACACAAGAATCACGGTCCGGGCAGGAGCAAGGGGCAGGGTTGACATGGACAAGGTACGACTGCAAAGGGCCTGGGCTCAGTGGACCTTTGCCAGAGGGATGGTGATGGGGTAGGATGCACAAGGAGTTGAGCCTATGCTGGTTGTTGTTCCCTGCACCTGGGAAAAGTGGCACTCACAGAGTGGGGAGCAGAGATGAGTTTCTGCATGTGTATTTAGGTACTTTTATTCCTCAATACTGCAAACAATGCTTAGAGGTTCCTGTTAATCCAGGATTAAGTTGACAGATATTCTCCCAGTTTAAATTAAACTCCTGCCTGCTTGTGGGGCTCCCATGGGACTATCCCCTGACACAGCTCCATGTCCTGGATCACAGGCACATCCAAGCAGCGAAAAATTCAGCCCCTTTCAGGTCACCAGCTCCAATGTGGAGGATGAGTCAGTTTTACAAAGAGGTTTTTAAAAGCATCCAAAAGAACAAGAAGAGCTTTCTCTGGACCTCAGCCTTCACTACACCAAGTTTTCCTCTGAACATAACCCCACAATACAAACCTGCACTCCACACTCCTCTGCAGTCACATGGCACTCAGCTTCAAGGGAAATCCTTGCAGGCAGAAGGGCAAGCAGAAACCCCACTACTTTTATGAGCCAAGGTTTTGTGTAAATCACCAAGCAGCAAGGAACAGAGCACTTAAACCCCAAACCATTGCCCCCCAAAAACCCCTTTCTCTTCTAATCCACCCAAGACAAATGCAGAGCAAGAGCAGCATCACAGCACTAAGCACAACACAGGCGTTTATCACAGTCTTCACACAGATACCTTCCCAGATACACAAAGCCATTAAGAAACAAAGAAAGGAAAAAGAAAATGATTCACATATGAAACCAACAACTAACAAATCAGCCACAGAACAACTTACTTGAAGAGAAAAAATATGCATTAGGGACCTCAACATGGAGGTCCTGCAAAAACCTAACCCAAGAACATGGAAACAGAGGTGGGTTTTGTTTAAACATTAAAAACAGGGATTTTTTTTTCTTTTTAATTAATTTAAATATACATTTGAAACACAAACACCAAGCAAGTGCCTGGAGAACAAAGCGAAAAGAAGGAATGAAAAGTTAATTCAACCAGTTTAATTTAAACACCAAAGTCAGGTCGATTGCACCAAATCGAATAAATAATGGAGAAGATCACACTGGGTTGGTAGATCTCACAATATCATTTAAGCTAGAATTAATTACACAGCCCAAGAGTACTGAAACAAGGAAGTCCTCTGGCAAGTGATGCTAGCTGAGGCAGTGTCCCTTTGACACAGCAGGCTGTAGGTGCTCTCAGCCACTCAACAACAACCACCCAACAACAACCACCACCCAGAGGCAAACAGGATGATAGTTTTTATGATGCAGAGGACTTGACCCAGCCATCATGTACACACAAACAGCTCCTCGCTTGGGTGCATGAACCCTCTGCCTCTTCAGCACCAGCTGGCTCCAAACACACCCACGTCAAACATCAAAGCACAACAAGACCTTGTGTTTTCACCCTGCAAGGTGCACACACAGGCACAGCATTTCTTGCACTGCTCCCTGAGGTCTGGCACTGCACAAGAGGAGCAGGCATCTCCTTTCACACACCTAGCGCCAGGCTGGAGAAAAAAACAGACCCAAAATCTGCTAATCTACACTTGCGGCCACAGCGTTATCACCCTGGCCGTGGGCAGGCTGAAGGAATGTAAGTGGTTTCTTCATTTGGTTTTGCCACCCCACAACCCCTACATGAAAAAAAACCCAAACACCCAACCCACCCCTCTTCCCTGAACAAAAATAACTTGATCCCGAGTTCCTCTCTTCCCCCTGCCTGTAGCCAAGCAGGGAAGCACCTTCAGACTTTTGTGTGATCCCACTGATGTGTTCCCTACAAAGCAGACATCTCACCTTTGTACCTTACCTGGATGTGCCTGTGACATTTAGTGAGGAGGAATATCCCTTTGCTTTAAACCAAAAATAATTACAAAGTCAATAGTAACTTTGCCCTTTACCTTCCTCTGATCTCCTAGAATATTCAAGTCCAACTCATCTGTGAGAAAGGGAGAAATGAGGGGTGAAGGTTTCCAGACCAAGGAACTTGCCCGATCTAGCACCCCACCCCGTGGTGCCCCTGGCTGCAGTGAGATGAGCCCCTTCTGCACAGTGCCTGCTCTCTCCTCTGAGGCCAACAGAGCTGAGGAGGGGCTTAGGGGAAAGGACACGGCTGCTCCTCCAGCTCCTCATCAGATAGCTGGCAACTCCAGGAAGAAAGAGGGGAACCGAGTGGATGAAGATTCAGACTATTTCTTTTCCATCCCTCTTCCTCCCCAGGGCTGGGAGAAGAATTGTGGGTCTGCAAGCCCAGCCTGTGCTTACCAGTGTCCTTAAGAATAACAATTAAAAAACAAAAAAAAAAGAAAGGAGAATAAAAAAAGACAATGCATAAGTAGGTATTGTCCGTGGAAGGAGCAGGAGGGGGCAGGTTCCAGACTGAGACAGAAAAGGGACTATATCCCTCACTGCATTTGCTTGTCTGGGTAACACATTCCCTCGGCATCCCTGCGCGAACCCTTTGTGCTGTTGCTCTGACATCAGTTGACATGGATGATGAACATGGGGATGAATTCAGCGCTGCAGAGGGCAGGAGGGCACACAGAGGTGTGCTGGGGCTAGGCCCGGTGCTTGGGGAGCATGTCGAGCAGGAACTCCGCAATGCCAATGAAGTAGACAACTTGTGCAATGCCGAAGAGAGGAGCAATGACGAGGGCTCGGCAGTATGCCCCTTTCAAGAAGGCCATGGGCCCTTCCTTCTGCCAGATCTTCCTGAGGAGAAATGGCACACACAGGTCAGTGTCCATCCCACCACACCACCAGAACTTCTTCCTTCCAGAGGCTAAACCCAGGCAAACACTATCATCTGGCACTGCCTCCACAGCAGATAATCCACCATACCCAGGTGCTCTGCAAAAGAACGTGCCCCATCTGGCCAGGAGCAGGAGTGTCTGCCTGGGTCTGGATGTACAGCTAAGACAACCGCATGCTTGTATCAAGAGGTCCCCCTGTTCAAAAGGTGGGGCCAACTCCAACCTTCAGTATAGGGAACAGCCAGATAGAAAGAGACTCTGACAACAGCAGCAATACATACAAGCTGTATTGAGCACTTGTGTTTTGAAACTCCCTTTATGTTCTGAAGCAGTCAGGCCGCAGTTTTGCAAAGGGTCAGAGGAGAGTGCAGCTGGGGACAGCCCACTCAGACAGGGCTCCTGCAGCTGCTGTTCAGAGTGGTCCCAGGAGGAACATGAGACTTAATGCTGTAGGATTTTCAGGCAACAGGGCCTTAGGAGAGACAACCACTGTCTCCCTTTGCAGAAATAAAATCTCACTGTTCTGACATCTGGGGCTTGGATAGAAGGAAAATATATATGAACAGTATATATCTGGTCATATGTCTATATCTCTATCTATATAGATAGATAAAAGCACATGTTCAGAGGGAAATCAAAACAGAGAAGCTGCTGGCTGGGGATCTAGAAGCTGCACTGACTGCCTGGCAGCAGGCAGCAGCAGATGCCATACATCTGATATAGTAGCTTGCTTTCACAAGGAGGCTTACTTGGTGCAGTCCAGGATTCCTGAGTAGGTGTCCTCGTTCACTCCCCTCTGCAAGGACTGCAGCCGTGTTTTGATCACTGGGAAAAAAGGAGAGAAGAGAGACAGGAGTGAGCACTGGGAATGTAGCATGCTCTTCAGTAGGGAAGAGCCACCCTGAGAGTAATGTATTTGAAACAGTCAAAACCAAATCACCAAAACCACAGACCCTTTTCATACATTTATCAGCACAAAAAAGTGAAACCAAACCATTCCTTTATAAACTGATAAAAGAAAAACACAGCCACCCAAACCCCAACCACGTCCTCTCACTGTGACCAAGGTTTCCAAGGCTGATTTAAGCTTTAAACACTTCCAAATCCAGATACCCTTCTGCAAAGTGGGAACTGATCTTCAAATACTGTTTCTTCTCAAGAAGTATCTAAAATGTATGACACTGCTCTTACATTTCTTCACACCTTGGAGCGTGTGCAGTACTGCAGAGAGGATTTACTTTCTGATGTTCTTCACATCAGAGAAACCAAGGTGGCATCTTAAGGCAGATGCTGTGGAGCAGGAGAAAAGGCCACATATCTGAGGTCTGACCTGGTTGTCCATGGTTCTTATTTGCATACTATCACTCCACGTGGAAATGTGCCTTTTCAGGGGCATGCTTGCAGCCATTCCTGTGAACAATGTTGGAACAAGTCCAGAGGAGGGACACGAGGATGATCAGGGGACTGGAGCATCTCCTGTATGAAGACAGGCTGAGAAAGCTGGGGCTGTTCAGCCTGGAGAAGGCTGCGTGGAGACCTCATAGCAGCCTTTCAGTATCTGAAGGGGGCCTACAGGGATGCTGGGGAGGGACTCCTCATTAGGGACTGTAGTGATGGGACAAAGGGTAATGGATTAAAACTTAAACAGGGGAAGTTTGGATTGGATATAAGGAAGAAATTCTTTACTGTTAGGGTGGTGAGGTACTGGAATGGGTTGCCCAAGGAAGTTTATGAATGCTCCATCTCCAGCCGGTGTTCATGGCCAGGTTGGACAGAGCCTTGGGTGGCATGGTTTAGTGTGTGGTGTCCCTGACCATGGCAGGGGGGTTGGAACTAGATGATCTTAAGGTCCTTTCCAACCCTAACTATTCTATGATTCTGTGATTCTGTGAATGACTGAAATGGATGACACCCTTTTCCTGACTTACCTAGTGAGTATTGCAAACCTCTGTGTAAGCAGTGGCCAAAGGTATAGCTCAGCTGAAGAAACCACCATCTGAGATGGAGGAAGCTCAGACAGCAGAGGTGCCCATCTACACCTCCCTGTGTGCTCATGCTGCAAAGAGGCTGGTACAATCACTCTCCTCCTCACCTAGTCTGGTTCTGTCTCCTGTCACCTGGCACCAGATCACCAGCACAGACTGCTCAGGACTCACCATCACAAGGATTGACAGCCACCGCAGCTGTACTGCCAGCCACACATCCGGAGAGGAAGGACACATAGAATGGAGCCTTGACATTGGGGTCTTTCTGGCCCAGCTTGTTCAGGTTTGCAAACAGTGGGAAGTAAACAATGGAGAACGGGACATCCCTGTGGTGGGGAGTGAAGAAGGGAAAAAAGAATAAGGATGAGCAAAGTCAGAGTGGGGCACCAACAAACTGAACATCAAATGCTGCAAGCATCACACATTGGCAGCACAGCCACAAGTGCAACACAGATAACCCAGCTCTGCAACTGCAATGCAGATAGGAGCCAAAACCCAGCAGGGGCAAAACTGACTGCAAAAATACAACAGGCCCATGGGAGGGATAGAGTCCTGTCGAGTCAATGGCCTCTCCCTGATTTTCGACACTCAAACTGAAAACCATGGCATATTCAGAATCAATTGTTTGTCTGTTTCTGTTACATCAAGAGGATTGCATCCTGCCCCATCCCACTGAGATTTGCTTTAGCTCTGCCTTTAGTAAGAGGAGAGTCACTCTGTAAAAGGGTAAAGAGCATCAATGCAGATACCGATCCTTGCATTCAACATGCTCCACAGGCCAGAACCTGTTTTCCACTCTGGAGACTCAGGCTGACAGTTCTGATTAGACAGCTCACAAGGATTTCTCTACATTGTTAAAATGTGGGCCATGTGGGAATAAAATAAAACCTTCCAAAGAAAGCAGTAGAATTAAATTTCCCAGGAACAAAAAGGCAGCCTCCCTTGCTTCCCTGACCTTCCTTTCATTAATATGCAAAACCTGCACATGGAAACTAAACCAAATCAAACCCACACCACTGAAGCAAAGCCCCTTTGCAGGCTCCTCCCCTGGATGGTTGACGCTTTAAGTTTAAGACTGGGAACACTGCTGCCCTCGAACCCGTGCCATCCTTCCAGTATTTGAAGGGGGCCTACAGGGATGCTGGGGAGGGACTCTTCATTAGGGACTGTAGTGATAGGACAAGGGGTAATGGGTTAAAACTTAAACAGGGGAAGTTTGGATTGGATATGAGGAAGAAATTCTTTACTGTGAGGGTGGTGAGGTACTGGAATGGGTTGCCCAGGGAGGTTGTGAATGCTCCATCCCTGGCAGGGTTCACGGCCAGGTTGGATGAAGCCTTGGGTGACACGGTTTAGTGTGAGATGTCCCTGCCCATGGCAGGGGAGTTGGAACTAGATGATCTTCAGGTCCTTTCCAACCCTAACTATTCTATGATTCCATCTTACCTTAGCAGTGTGGCTCCCAGGCCCTTGTAGAGTCCTGCAATGCCTTTGCTCCGCAGCAGCTCCCTTGTTATCTGTGTTGCTGTGGTGCGTGTTTCCACCACTGGCTCTGCCACCCTTGTCGCAGAGGAAGAGGAGAGTTGGGCCTGTGCTGCCATCAGCTTCTTCTGTGCCGCTGGGGAGGAGCAGAGAGAGAAGTGGTCTGCAAGATGCTCAAGAGCAGTTTCTTGCTGCCTGGTGCCATGGGATGAGGAGGAAGAGGCAGACTGGCACATTAAGCATGCAGACTGAGGCCAGCCAGGTGCCCTGAAAACTTTTGCTCCCACTCAGCCCACCTCCCTCAGCCTGTCCCAGTGTGGGAGCCAGCTGCTGCCACACAACACTGCCTGCTCTACTCTCCTACTGACTGCTTTTACCTAAGCAGGAGCACCCTGTCACACACGACTTCCACAGTGCAGAGAAAACAAAATGCCATGAGCAGGCAGAGGATGGTACCTGCTTCCAGCTATGTCCTCGAGCCCCCAGTAGGACAAACTAAAGAGAGGTTCAACAGTTTTGTTCTTTGACTCCTTCCCTTTAAAGTAATCATTAACCTGGGAGTTCCCCAGCCACGTTTATAAACTCAACCTGGTTTTCCCAGCCTTTTCACACTGATGCATTTCTGCTCTTTCGCCAGAAGATGGAGAGCACATCAACCCGTAGGCAACCCGCTGGCTGTCACCAGCACAGCACAGGCCTCTTGCCGCATAGGGCACAGGCTGTTCACAGCAGTCAAAACCTCTTCTGAACCCTGAAACCACAGCTTAATTCCTTCGAACATTTTAAAATAATGCACACAAAGAGGATAAGGTCTGCATCAAAAACAGCGAAGACAAAAAATAAATCCGTGATTATTCAGGAATGCCACATCAAAGAGAGATTAAAGGACAAATTGACCCATTTTCCAGGAAGGGCCACAAACATGGTATCTGATGGTGTGTCACACAGGGGCTCCTGGGAACAAGGCAATACCCCACCCAGTTGACCTCTGGAAAGGTGACAGTGTAAAGAATATGAGAATGATTCGTGTCAAGAACTTAGGAATCGTTACCAATGTACTTGTGACCAGTGTACCATGTGTGGAATGTATAAAAACGACTTTGATTATAATAAATGTTGTCAATGCAATGAAGGGAAAGAAGAAGAAACAAGGGAATAGACTAGTCCCCTCTTTAATCATTTTTGACTGTTAAAAGAATAAGGGTGCTTAATGGCTTTGTTTTACTGCTTGAGTGCTTTAAGGAAGGGACTGGGTAACCCAAAGATACATCTTGTTACAGGGGTTTATGAAACCTATGTATTGAATAAATAACCATATAAGAAATGGAACCTATGGTGGTTAAGCTTGTGATAGACATCCTCTTGAATTATTCTTTTTGTGTTACTGAGGAAGATTGATAACCTTTTGTAAGAAGTTTTTCAACCAGAGACAAGACCCCAGCAACCAAGGAAAATCAACAGACATAAAGGAGAAGAAATGATTGACTGAGACCCAGGACCACAAAAGTATAAGAGACTGAACCCCAAAGACCCCAGTGTGCGTTCTTGGTGGAGCGGAGACTCCCCGGTGCACCCAGCGCTGCTTGCTTATTGCCTCTCGATATTAATCAATTGTAAATAAAATTAATTGGATTAGACCATGTCTGAGATGAAATTTTTATAACAACAGTCCCTTGCTCCAGAGACTCCATGTCAGACTCTTGTCTCCATTCTCACCAGAAATGCCCCACAGTTTCAGACAAAAGGCTCACACTCCCTCCTGCCTCTGGCTGCCAGCTCCTGCCCTCAGCCACCACAGCCTGACCCTAAACCTCTTCCAAATCCAGTTTGCTGGGAGAATTTTATTTACTCTTTTATTTACTTTATTTACAAAAGCTGCTGCTTTTGTCAGGAAGGGAGGAAAAAAGAGAGTAAGAGGGGAGACAAGTAATTTGGAAAGGACACATCCAATTGGGAAACTCTTAGGGATGTGTTACAAGGAGGCACAAGAGAGAACAGACATCTGAAAACATGGAGATGGAGGAACTGCCACAGGAAAAGCACTGGAAGATGCTAATCCCTTCTTGTGTGCACAGTAACTAATAAGTTTCAAACACCTGCAAGCTGACAACCCAGTCACCTCTCCTGTCTCTTTCCATCCACCTCAGTATTTACTGTTTCACTTGCCAAGGCTACCGTTTTCAGCAAAAAAAAAATCATCACCTTTTACAACTGTAAGGGCTTCTGCAAAGCCAGATGAGCAAAGGGTGGGGGAAAGTGAGCTGGGAAGAGGAGGAGAAACTTCTACTACAGCCTGAGATACCTTTGACTTAGGAGAGCAGGTGCAAGGCAAAGGGTTTTCTCTACTCATTATCTCCCCTTCTGCCTTGAGAGCCCAGTCCCAGCCCTTTTCCCACAGCTGCTCAGCACCCAGGGAAGAGAAGCCCACGTACCAATTCGCCCTGCATCCTGCAGCTGGATTTTGAGCATCTCCATGGGAGTGGTGACAATCACCTGGCAGGTACCTGCACCGCAGCCCGCCAGCATCTCCCTCAGCAGTGTCAGCTTCTTCCTGCCCCAAGAAAAGAGAGAAAGAGTCAGTCAAAGGAGGTGGCCGGGAATAACACTGCGGCAGCTGCCCTAGCAGGGGCTCGGACACATCTCTGACCCTGGGGGTTATAGGAGAGGCAGCTCAGGGGAAAGGAGAACCTTCTAGGCTTGACAGGTCAGCATAGCCCAGGCTTGGAATCTCTGCCAGCATCACCTGTTCTGGAAGAAGAGATCCATTTTGGCCCCAGAAACAGAATATTGAGAAAAAGCCACAACCGCAGCTGGAACAGCCCAGAAGGGAACACACAACCCTCTCCATGCCCAGTGAGAGAACTGCAGCTCTCTTCCAGCACAGTGTTGCCCATGGTCAGGGCACAGCCTTTAGACAGGATATCACTTCAGAGGGCAGCAGAGGACCTGAGAATTAGGAGGGATAAGCAGTTTTCCTTCTGCCAGCCTAGTCCTCTAACCATTGTCAACATCCCCACAAACAAACAAAGCAAATGGCAAGAAGGGAAAATATTGGAGTTATCGCTTTGGAGTTGACAAAAGCAAAATAAATAAACAGCAAACATGAGAGTCAGGGAGGCAGCTGCCCTATGGTTAGGACCTTCTTTACCTCATCAGCCTTCCCAAACCTGAAAAAGTACCCTTTGTAATTAACTGGTCCTGCCTGAGGGATGAAGGATGGGATGGACCCCCACCACTGCAGCTTTGTGCATCCTCTGTGCTAGAGAGCAGGGATTATCAGCAACATGTTCTTGCCTAACAAAATGTAGCATTTCATAGCTCCCTCCATATCAAAGCCATGGAACAGCCTGGCTAAGACTAAAGAGAGGAATTTAGGATGTAAATGCTCAGAAAGCCTCAATTTTTAGAAACTGACAAGTTTTCACGCTGTTAAAAAAAATAAAAATCTGACCTGCTCTTTTCTAAAAAGGGAGGAAAAAGCAGCATATATAGATCACACAGTCAGAGGGAAACAGCCTCCTCTCCTCCTGTTTTAAATGCAAGTACTATTTTTACTCCCTCCAGCCCTGCTTCTGCAGCAATACCTCATCTTAACCTACTCAAGGCAAGTCCCGCACTATGGCAGAAACAGTCCCACAGTGGTATACCCTGTTTCCTTGCAAAAGCAATAGGGTCAATTCATACTACCTTACCAGGGGTTTCATATGCACACACAGCAGAGCTGCAGCACTGTGGGCCAGCAGAGAAGTTTTCTATAGGAAAGGGAGGGGAAATGTACTGTAATCCTGCTGACCCAACCACGTCAGCCAGACCAATTTCTGCACTTCTCATCTCCTCCAGGGAGGATATTGGAGCAGGGGATTAGAGGCACAGAGCCACAACAGAGATTACCAGTGACTAAATATAGAGCTCTTCTGTGATGCTGAAGGGAGAAACATTTCAGAGTCTCCCCTTTCCAAATCACCCCATAGATGAGAAGCTGCAAAGAACAACCCCTCCCTTGGAGGGGCCACTGAAGTGTGAGCAGCAGTCTCTCCTGAAGGGTATGCAAGTATCAGGGTGTGCAAATCCAGAGGTCCTGGAGGTGGTCAGGACCAAAGGAGCCAGCTGCCAGTCCCCCTCTACAGCACAGCAGGGCAACTTCCACTTTAGCAAGAGCTGTGGAGCATCCCTGGAGTACATACCTCCTAGCTTTCAGCCAGGGCAACTGCTCTGATACACAACTCATAAGATGAGGAAGATTTGCCCTATATGTTCATCTGTGGACCACTATGCCAACCAAAATAGAAGTCAGCCTGCCTTGATTGAACTCTGTTGAGCTATGCCAGCATGACCCAGCAAAGGATTTATGTGCATGGGTGTATTTTAGAGATGTCAAACAGGTACATCAAAAGCACCTAGAACAAGGGCTTGCAGCTTTTGGTTTGCATATCCTGGGAACTGCAGGGAGTCCAATTAAACCAGCCCAAGGTAAGCACATCTTTTCTCAGGCATTGCCATACAAGGGTCAAACTTGCTTTGCAAAACATCACCAGTCTGCACAAAACGAGTTTGAAAATGGTTCATCTCCAGATAACAAAGGGGTTTAAATATTTAGGGCACCACAGGTCTTATCCTCAGTAGTTTAAAAACCTGGCACATCTCAACTAACTTCAAAAGCTGCAACAACAGAAGAAGCTGACCCTACAAATGCAGAAACCATCTTTTACCATAGCAAGAGGGTGTTAGATACAACATAGGCACAATAGCCCCAAATTGCACACTGGCAGAAATCAGTTGTTCCACTTTGTTAACTAACATGTAATTAATTAGTGACAAGTTAACAATGTCAAGGGGTAGAAGATTCATGCTTGATCTAAATGAGAATTTCAAACTACAGCTGAAAAATAATAAAAGTCCATAAGCAGGAACTACAGGCTTATGAAAGCTTTTCAAGAGCCACATATCCCTCCAAAGTCAGGATTTATGAAAGCACTGGAATATTGATGTCACATGGAATTAAATTAGGATTTTTTTCTGAGTTTCTGAAAAATGTTGTCTGTGTATGAGTTCACTGTGCTTGAACAGGGACCATTTCCATAAACCAGCCGTTCGAGAATAAGGCTGACAAGACAGGAAATCCCTGACCTAAGGAAACATCCACACAAAGTCGTATGTTTCTATGTGCTACCCAAGTGCATTTACTTTCTGGTTTTGACGACCTTTGATGTCTACAACTTCAATCAACTGCAATTCCCTGAACCTGTGCTCTAAACAAAAGAGTCCCACACACCCCTAGTAGCTATCCCTGCATAGGCATAATGAGATTATCAGCTCTGAACTGGCACTTTCTCTATGGGAAGGGCTGAATTCCCCCACCTAAAGTCCAAGTGGGTTGGATGAAGGTTATCTGACTTAAGAAGTGTCCACACATCCAGTGAGTAACTACAGGAGAGGCTGCCTTGGCTCACAAGGGTTCCTGCTCAGAGAAAAACCTAAGCATAGTGCATGCAAGGTAACACAGCAGCTCAGCACCAGGACAAGCAGCATCCTCCCTCCTTCCTATAGAGAGCCTCACTTTATAGCCTGAGTATTCAGCAATTTAAGGATCAACCAGGCTGTGCAATGGCTACCTAAATACATACCACAGAAGAGATGGGCTGAATTTTTTTTCAGAGGGCCTGAAAGAGGAGCAGATGAAGGAAGGAGCTCTGGGGAGATGCATCAGCTGGGAAGACAACAGAAAACAAGCTCCAGTCTCTCCATCTGTATGGGAAAAGTGCCTTCATTGTCTCAGGATTACAGTTGGCTATTTCTCATCTCTACAAAAAGCTACAAGGCAGGGGGAAACAGAAAGTAAGAAAATCTGCTGGCATCAGCAAAGACACCATTAACACAACTGTGCTGGTCTTCCTAGGAATCCAAGCTGCTAAGTCAGCTGATTTCCAGCCTTTACTCCAGAACAGCAAACAAAGTGAAGGTCAAAACTGAAGAGGACAGGAGATGTAAGGGTATAACACACCTTGGAGAAGAGCAGCAGCAAACTTATCCAGGGACACTTGAGAGTTTATATGAGCAAGAAATTGCTTTTATAAGAAGCCATGAGACACTTTTTACCACAGCCAAGGCAGAGTACTTAACCAAGAACCTGAAAAATGCCCATAAAACCTGGAACACATGCCAAACACAACAACTGTCTGGCACCCACACTTTGGAAATAAGCATGAAGAAGCTGTAGCAGTAGGCTGTCATAATGGTCTTGACATCAAAACAGAAACAGGTAAAGAAGAAATCCAGTCCCCTAGCCTGTGAGCACGTTCTTCCTGCACCAAAAGGAGAGGAAAAGCATTGCATGAGCAGAAATGTCCCCCCAAGCTGGTACCAGGGTGAAGAGAGCTGCAGGAATACACATCTTCAGACTGAGAAAGACTGGTGCACCAAAAGGGCACAAAGTCCCATGTGAGTTCCTACTGCCTCACCACTCTACCTCTAGCAGCATCCTAGAGCACGGCCAGGGAAAAGGGAGTCTAGCACAAACCTGCTGTGATACATCCCCAAAATACTCTTCCAGCCATTTGCAGCCAGGAGCTTCCTACATCACAGATGTTGTTTTCAGTCTGGCCTTTCGAAAACACACTTTATGCCACTTCTTTTTTTCCCTAACAGTTTAAAAGCAAGTTCATTTCAATTCTTAAGTTTTAAAAAGGATTAAAAAAATTGCACACTAGAAGTTGTTGTGTAACTTGAGACTATTTTGGGTTACTCTGGATTTGCCACACTCTCTGTAGTCCTTCTTCCACTTGCACATGGAGGACATGCTCAGCATATTTTAATTAGCAAATACTGATAGAACATGCACGTTTTGTCAGACAAGGATCTCCAATCCATGCAACATCAAGGAAATCAAGTGCTAGAAGCTTAGCATCAAAGGCATTCAATGTCAGAAGGTCTAGAAGACTTTTGCAGCTCTGAGTGAGAAAAGCACAAGAGCATCCTTTGCGATGTTGGCCTAAGAGCACAGCATACTGTGAATGTATAGCAGATAGTCTGGCTTGTGCAAACAGCACTTCAGTGGAGCTATTTGTGGAGCTACCAAAACCTTGGTAGCTCAGCATGGAAAAAAAAAGACCCCAGCCTTACACTGAGCTTAACTCCATCAGCTGCACTTTACACCACATAACACCTTCACTGTTGCAATTACCCATCCAGAAATTAAACCACATTGACATGCCAGGCAGCTTGAATCTTCACCGTTCTAACCCTGCACTCTTTTGTTATTCATACCTAGGCTTTGACTGGAGTTGTGAAATAGGTGGCCCAGCCTTGTGATGTGCTAGCAGGTAAGTACCCAGTTTTGCCCTGGGTAGGAGATGAGTTTGATTCCAGCACTGCTGCCACATCTTACCAAGACAACTGAGCAGGAGGGGACAGAAGCATCTCAAGGGCAGACTGCAAACAGCTTGTAAAGAACAGAGCTTCATGTGTCAATTAAATGGCCCCTCGCCATCACTTCTATTTGTCACGTGCAACAACAGAAGATCTTGGGAACTGCCAAAGGCAGCATGCAATGACTGCAGCACGGCCAGGCACAACCCTCACAGGTTACATTCTCCATCTCCATGCTTGGGATTTTCCTAGCATGGAGAAAAAGAATTCAACAATAAGCAGCTGCCCTACAGTTTCTAAGGGCACCTATCCTCACTGGTAATGTCATGGCCTTTTCCATCATCCCCTGCTCCCAATGTACTAAGCAAAGTTACAATATGCACCAAACCTTCCAGCTAAATCATAGGTTCATAGCCTGTGACAGCCACAGACAGCCTGCAAGGCATTTTCTTTCTTGTCACATCTTGGACTGACATTTCTACTCAGAAACACCTCAAACTATCTTTCACAGCAGTACCACAGAGAGGCTCTGCCTCTCCATCCAGCTCATGCTGTTTCTCCTTGTAAGCAGACCTGACAAGATTTCATTCATCTAAGCCCCTCATAGTAAATGAATGAGATGAGTGATTCTGACTCCGCATGATGTATAGCTTTTGTCACCTAACTGTGGCCCAACCTTTCTTTTCCCTAAAGGAGTAAAGAATGCTTAGTGTCCTGACTACCTGAGTGTTATCACGCTCCTGCCCTGGGTCACTGTAGTGCCAGTCCCATCAGTGCATGTTTTAGGAGAACAGCATGGCTTAGTCTTGCCAAAATTCTGTCTCCCCTTTATTCTGAGTTGAGCACAGCACATCATCTATGTCCTGTGTGGATCAGCCAGGAACCCAGAAGTCAAACTGGAAGATGCCTGGGTGAAGACCTCAGCTGCTTGAGGCAACAGCTGCATCCCACTTACCCAAACACTCGCTCAAAGCCTCCCTCAGCACTGAGAGGCAGAAAACACACATTTGTTCCATGAGGAAGTCTGTATGTCTCATGGAGCAGAACACTTCATGTTTTAATGGCTGAAACATCACAGCAGTGATTGTTCTCACAGAACACCAAACACATTGTCATGGTGATCTGCTCTCTTTCATGGGCCACTCTCTCAGTGGTGGTACAAAGAGAGGCAGCTTTTGTCTTTCCAGTACCATCAACTAAGCTCTCACCTTATACCTGGTGGCAAAGAGCTAGCTGTGCTTCTGTTTACTGCAGTATGCCAAGGCCCACCGTGTTGTCTGCTGCAGGGATCACACCCACCATTTGGCAGAAGTGAGGCGCAACAAGGACATTGTTACCTCCCACTGTCTGAGCAGAGCACAGAACAGACACTATTTGAAGAGACAGAAAAATCACAAGCAGCTGCAAGATGGTGAGTCACAAAGACATATGGTAGCTGCTACTTTAAAAGACTCTAGAACAAGAAAATTAGGTACAGGAAAAAACTAGATCCCTAACCTGTGTCAGTCCACAATCTCCACTGAAGTTGTTCAGCCACTAATCTCCAGCAGCAGAGATTGATGTGGTATGTTATGGGAAGCTGTTAAATCAAGTAATTGTGGCAGAGCTTAGCGTTATCAGTGAGTCAGGATCATATCCCAAGCAGGCTGTTTTCTAACTACTGTCACTGAGAACTGGAGACAGTACCTTTCACCGTCTGTCTCTGCAGAGAAGTCTCTGTCTGAAGGGAGACACGAGTGTTCTCCAAATTGCACAGAAAATGTCTTGGTGAAAACAACATTATTCAGGGTCCAGCTCCTCCCAACTGCTCAGCTAGCATCATTTACTCTGTTGTGATTTAAATCCAGTCAACAACTAAGTACCACACAGCCACTTGCTCACCCCATCAGTGTGACAGGGAGGAGAATCAGAAGGTGGCAAAAACCCACAGGTTGATGTAATAACAATTCAATAATTGAAATAATGTGAACTATAGTAAGAACAGGAATAATAACAATGAGTAACAATAATAATAGGAAAAAAAGAAGAAGAGGATTAAAACTCAGGAAACACAAGTGATGCACAATACAACTAACTGATGCCCAGCCAATCTACAGAGCAGGGATCAGCCCCTCCTGGCTAACTCCCCCCAGTTTATATACTGAGCATGATGTGCTGTGGTATGAATATCTCTTTGGCTAGTTTGGGTCAGGGGTCCTGTCTCTGCTCCCTCCCAGCTTCCTGTGCCCCTCCTCACTGGCAGAGCATGAGAGACTGAAAAGTCCTTGATGTAGGGTAGGCACTAACTTAGCAAAAACTAAAATATCAGTGTGTTGTCAACATTATTCTCACACTAAAGCACTCTACAAGCTACTAGGTAGACAATTTATACCAGATGAAATCAGGATATACTCACTCACATTTTCACGTTTAATTCATATGAACTAACCCCCACTTGCAAGCTAAGCAGATAATTTTATTCCTTCAGCATTTATTTGCAGGTCAGCTGCTGGGCAGCACTGCAAGTGCCCTTTGTCAGTTCAGATTCACTACCTCTCTAAAACTGTTTTCCAGCTAAAAAAAGGACAAGAAAGACACTAAGTTTGGGGTCTACAGAACTTGACCTTGCCATCTGTTCAAGCCAGAAGAAGTGTAAGAGGATGCTGAAAACAAAGGTCCTCCCAGCAGCAGTTTGAGCAGTGATCAGTGCCAGTGGGTTCCTCTCAAATATTTTGCCTACAAGTTCTGGACCTGCTAGCCTTGGCTTAGATCTGAGACTATTTTTAGAAGATTGAATTAAAAGCAGTCATCCAGTGGAATGCTTTTCACTTGCCGTTTTAGACATTGCATCCTTAGCCCAAACGTAGTCACCAGCTGAGCCATTCAAGGTCCACTTGTATTTCAGTCATCACATCACCCCATTTGACCTTTGCCCTGACACCTCACCAGACTTCTCTTTTTAAGTTGAAGATGAAGGGTCCCTACTCACCCATCCTTGGAGAGGTGGTGCCGGAAGAAGTCATTGGCTGCCAGTTTGATGGCCTTTTCTGGTGTCACGAGAGTCAGGTTCACTGCAGCCCCTGGGCAAGGAAAAGGCCATTGGAGAACAAGAATAAAGGAACCATTAACTGGATCTTTCAAGAATGCATTGTAACTCCAGCTCGAAACCAAGGTCTTAGGAAGGAGAGCTCCCAAAGCACCAAAGGGGTTAGGAAGCATGAAACACCACTGGAAATTAATAGCATTTCTGCCTCCCAACACCTTGGGGTTTTGAAAACATCCTCTGATGGCGTTTCTACTCCATTTGCAATGCTTTTTGTAATTTCTTTAGCTTCACTACTACCTCCCCACCATGCAAACATGCATCCTCTTCTCTCATCCAAGGATGCATTCCTAAGACTCCAGAAGGACGCAGATCAGACCTTCAGGAAAGGAGTATAAGTTGATTTAATAACCATTCCCAACTCCCTTACAAATATTTTGAGGCTGAGAAGTGAAAGCCCCACAGCCCACATTCTTGCTAGTGCTCCTGCACCACTACCACCAAAAGCAGAGCAATTTGCTTACCGGGCAGCCAAGAAAAGGCAGAACCATTGAAAGACCTGGAGGCTGGTTAAAGTCAGCTGGCTCATCTGCATGGAAGTCAGCCAGCTCTAGATCAACCTCTGCAGTTAAATGGCTTCCCTTGTATATCACCACTGGGTGTCACCCTCAGAACAGCCACTGCTGAAAAGTGGCTTTTTGTCCACCACAAACTGCAGGGTGCAGAAATTCCCCTCTGAGCACCATGGCAAGGCTTGCTGGGGGACCTGGACTGTAGACAAGCCTTGGCTTCACCAGCAGCTCCCGCTGGAATGCCCCTTTGTCAGGAGCAAATTCCTGTATTGTGCCTATCACAGTGAAAAGTCTGCGTGGCCTGGCAGGCTGCTGTGGGCCATGGACACCAGTATTAGTGCAACACAGTGGCTGGGAGGCAGCTTTCAAGCTGCCCTCAGAAACACGTGGTGAGGAGAGGGCCAGTCCCTCCTGAATGTACCAGGTTTTGCAGCACTTTATTAATGCTCTAGAATATTCTCCTACCTTTAGATCTCATAGCTCAAAAGGTCCTCCAGTGGATGATTGCAAGCTCTCTTTGCCTGCACTGAAGCATTCTGAGTTCTAATGTCCCCAAAGGAGTTTTACTGGAGACTTCCTAATGGCCTATGAATAACTTTGCGAGGACAAACAGAAAAGCTAGCATATACCTTTTGCCATTATGCTTATGGTAGAGATTTAAACAACTTGTCCCAAACCTCCGTTTTCCGAAAAGGAGAAGAGAAGCCTGCACTTCCACTAGGCTCTGAACACTTGGGATTAATTTTCAGAAGCTCTGAACCTGAGTTGACAGGAGCTGTATGGGCTCAACACACCTAAGGAAAGGCAACCCAGTCCTCTGATCGTCAGGATGGACCCCCCTCCCCCACAAAAAATGCTGAAGAACACCTAAATTAGACATGGAAATACACCAGGTTTGGGAGAACTTTCCTCAGATTAGATAGCAAAATTGCAGCTGGGACTTCTGAGACCAGTACAACTGGGACCAAGACATGAGAAACCTTGGCTCCACATCCTCTGCTCAAAGGACACATCTCCAACATGTGGGAAACTGCACAAGAAAACAGACAGCTTTGCCATGCAGGGCTGTGCAGCTCAACACAACTCCCCCTCTTCCAACTGCCATGCTCAGATTCCACAGAAAACAGAGTAACCCTGCCTTGCAGCAAATCAAATCAGTGCATTCATTCCACACTGGCCATGACACCCAACAGAGGCCATCATCTTCTAAAGGAGCCGAATTACCTACCCTGGGAGCAGGGTAGCCCTCTCATACTCCTGAGTTTTTGCAGACTTCAAAGTGTACCAGTGACTGCACTGCTTCAGTTTGATGTGCTTCCTACACACCACATGCCCCTGCCAAGGCTGTTGCATGTGATGAGAAGCCACACAGACATGACCCTTACACTTTATCTCCACTTTCAATGTCAATCACATCAGCATCTACAAAGCAAATCCATGCAGCCCGATTTTTATGTGGAAGTGGCTACCCATGAAGTGTTTCCTGGAAATGCACTTGAAGACAACTTCAACCCCACTCCTAATGGCTAGAAAGTAAAACACTGGTATATTACTGTCATGCAGCGTGAATAACCATTTTCTTGGTAAAACAAGGAGAAAAAGAGAGGAGAATAAACCTACTAGTCTATCACCAGTGCAAAGGGTTCACTGAAAGAAAAAACAAACTCCAAAACATCAAGGAAGAAAGGTAAGCAAGAGGTACACTTCCATGTGCTGACCTCCTCCAGGAGCCAAGAAGCTTTCACAGCAATTCCTCCTTCAATTGCAAATAATGTAGAGGGCAATAACATACAACATACAGAGGAAAATTAATGAACCTGGGTTTTCTCCTGTATCTGATATTTTCAGTAAGCTGCTTAGCAGAGAATGGATAATCCCTGTCCTCAATAATCCATAACAGCTTCAATTCACTGGAGGAGGAGAAATCACATACTTCAGCTGCTGGCTATATGCTTTCCATGGCATTTTCTACCTTTTTTATAAATCTCCTAGCTCTTCAATTCTCACTGCACCAATGACTATTTCCCTAACTAAAGCTAACCTTAGCCTATAGGCAATGCTACCGGTACCAGAACCAATGACACACAAACAGAGCACAAAAGTAAATTACTGTAATTAAAAAACATAAAGAAGTACAGAAGCACTACAAAGAATAAAATCAACTACAATCAAAACCAGCTGTTTGCCAACTGAACTCGTAAGTGCCCTCTTCTCACTAAGCCTTGGGTTTTGTTATTAACACACATTTCTCATAAAAGCCATATATGCCACCAGCAACCTACATAACAGGGGGACTGATTCATACCCAGCGCAGCACTGGTGCAATATGGAAGGTATTATTAGCAGAGGCTGGGGAAGGCTGCCACACTATGGTAGCTGAACTGTAGCTACGCTCCAAATGTCATCAACAGCAAACGGCATTTCCCCAGCCTCATTCAGGCCTTTGACTTGCCAGCTAGACTAAACAGCTGGTCTGCAAATAGCAGTGGGACTTCCAGAATGCCTGCTGGGATCTGTAAGTGGCTTCTGGACAGACTGCAGCAGGAAGCAGTGGAGTTCTCCAAGGTACCCTTCCACTGATGTTCACATTGTCCAGGAGCCCATCAGCACCGTGGATTCATTTGCTTGGCATCATGCCTGAAGGCAGCATGCTGTCATTCCCTGAGCATAGACAGGGCTAGACAGCACCACCCAGCTTTGCGGCACTGCTGCTACCTAAATGTTATGGAAAAAAACACGAGAAAAACACTCTTTTTCCTCCATCAAGCAAATGCTAAGAATCCCTGTAGGCTGGAAGAAATATTGGGACTGCCTTATGCATCACACAATTCACTATGGCTACTCATACAGAGCAAGGACTGTCTGCCCACATACCCCCCTTAAGAAATGATTTGTGAAAAAGCATCTTACTAGCTCAAGCTTCTCTCTTCTCTATACTGAGGAGCTTTGATTCACAGGTGAAAGAGACCTGAAATCACGCAGTTGGAATGGCTGCACCCAAGCAGACCCTTTCTGTCTTCCAACAGAGGCCAAGTACCCTGTGGGGCAGACTGACGCAGTTGTGACTCCTCCATGAGGCATGGCAGGTGGCACTTTAGCACATTAACATATAATCCTCCCAATTTCAGCTTAAAGGCTGCAAATAAGAGCTTATGAGTCATCCCTAGCTTCTGCTAGGGAACTGGGACAGACTGAGGGAGCACGAACCAATCCACAGTCTGATTTCCATCTTCCTCTGCCTGCAAGTCTGAGCTGTCTCTTTACCTTCTTCCAAGAAAATTACTCACACATTCTTCATGAATACTGGATGTATTTTATTCACCTATCCTCTCCCCAATAGGGAGGGAAGGCTTGCTAATGTCAGCTCACAGAACTGTGGCACAGAACCAGGACTGCTGTACTTGGAGAACTCACCTTTGCACCCTGACCATTGTGAGGTATCTGTGAATTTCTGGAGCTATTGATAGAAGCCTTTTCCAAAACCTAGCTTTCTATTTAATCCTAGGAGGTGACAGGTAAATCCAAGCCACTCTCAGCTCACTGAACAGAGAGGTATGAAGTTAGTGGGACATGGACCAGACTCATTGTGGTTTGGAAAAGCAAGAGCTATGCAAAACCCACTGCACCCTTTGAGACTTTCCTTTGGGAGTGAAAAGTGGCCTGGAGATACACATCCCCTCCAGCACCCTACACCTTACAGGACTGATATGTCTCTCCCAAGTACCCTGATAGGTCCTACAGCCTTATCTGTAAGTTTCCAAGACCCACTTTTTCCTTCTGCTCCCTGCCAATCAGCCTGCCACTGCATATTTACACTCAAAGTTAATGCAAGCTCTGTTCCCAGCTAGGAACAGAGAGGCAGCCAGCTTCTGGGAAAAATCAAAGGGGAATGTGTCACTGCTAGTGCTGAAGAAAGACCTTGCCAGGGTTCCTCGGGGTTATTTGTCTTGTTTCCTGCTCCCATGAAAGCTGGAATGAAGCAGCCAATCCATCCCCAGCATCCACTGCACTCCCCCAAAACGCCCACCAGCAAGTTGGGCAAGAGACACTGCCTCAACAGCCAGCACCAGCTCCCAGGCTGGCTGGCTGCAGTGGCTGTGGCTCCTGAGGAACTATGGAAGAAGTGGCAAGAGATGCCAACAACAAGGTACACGCATCTCTGCACTCCCACTTGAAATAAAGAGCAGGGACTCAGTTAATCGAACCACTACTTTAATCAGGCTTTATCAGCGAATGAGTGCCACAAAGAATGCTATCAGAATGCCTCAGAGGAAAAAAAAAGCATATTCAGGCAATTGAATATGAGTATATAAAATGAACCAGAGCTCAGTGTTGATTAAGCCAGTTGGACTGTGCCAAAAGGCAAGAAAATATTCCACAGTTCCTCTCCTACAAGTCAGAATTTGACCTGCTGTTCCCCTCTCCTCAAAACCTCCAAAAACTTTCAATGACTTTGTGTTTAAACCAGAAAAGGTACAATGTCAGCTGAGGAACTCACTCCTGCAACAGACAGCCTGAGCCAAGGAGTCAGGAGATTGCTAGCAGGTTAGCATACAACAAACACCCAAAGCTCTACCATGAGCAAACCTCTGATTTTCTTATCACCACAAAGGAGTTTCTTTCTGGGGGAAGATTAACTTTTTTTAATTGCAGCTTATCTTAATACTTGAACAAAGGCACTCAGGTGTGCTTGAGAGATAGCTAAGTTTGGAGATAACCTACCAATGAGATGGGACAGCAGGCCTGATCATGTTAGTGGTGGGGTTTGACTCAAATTGAATCATCAACCACAAAGAAAGATACTTCAAGAGGTTTGCTACTGCCCCTCTGACAAAAGTTATCTATGCCCAAACTAGGAAACACAGACACAGAGCCCTGAAACAAAGTCCAGCAGCTTCATTTAAACTGCTAGTAAAGATTAACTTCAGGAAATGGTATGGTTTAACACCAAAACAGCCATGGGGAGGACTCATGTACTCAATGGTGGAGAGCTCAGCAGACATCAGCATGGGGGAGTTTATTTTCAGAAACAGATGCACCTTTCAACATCGTACGGTATTGCTAGGTTATTGCTTTGTAAGCATGAGAACATGCGCTTTTCCTCCCACTTCCGCACAAGTGCTTCCACCACAAGATCTGCACCATGCCTGACTCAGCTTCACTTACCTCTGTACATGCCAAAGTAACCTTCCGATCTAATTGTTTTAATGAGGCAGTCAGACCTGCGGACAAAACAAAGAGAGATAAACTACAGCGGCTCAAAGGTGGCTGACAGCAGAGAAAAAACAAATCTCTTGGAGTGGTTTTCGTTTCTGATCTGGCTGCAAAACCCTGAGCTGAGAAGAGAACCACGTCAGCTTCTGAATGCACCATTGTTCAGGCCCCAGTCAATTTTTAGCCCCTAATTCACTGGGGCTTTGAAACCCCCGGCTCGTTCTGCATGCGCTGTCGGCTTTCTAGAAACACAAAGGGGAAAAGCGTCACTGCAAGGGCTGTTTATCCAGGGTCCTCTGTGGCAAATGTGCATGAGATGCTTCAACAAGCAGATCCCCATACACATGACTTTAAATCCAGTTCTGGAAGGGAAAAAAGGGGAGGAGGGGGGGAAAATCCCCAGTGCTGACTTTCTTGACTTCCTCCATGAAATTTGACACAAGCATGAGATGATCCAAACACTCAGTCCATCTGTGACCTCCCATGAAGATTAAAGCACTCACTTTTAATACATCAGGTCCCACAGTAAGCAGAGAGCACTCAGGCTCTTGCCCTGGGGAGAGTGAGGCAGAGTGCTGTGGAGGTGCCTTCCAAGGGGAAAACTGTTGCTTTGCTTCAACTACATTTACTGCAATTGGGAAAACTCAAGACTTTTCGAAGGCACAGACACACACCTAACAAGTCTACAGGCAGTTCAGGAAGGCAGTGCAGACCCCCTGGCAGTGTTTCCCTCTCTAGACCACAGGTGCAGAGGTTTGGGAACACAAGGAGTAAACTTCATCTCTGCTTTGTAGTAGTGCTGATGTGAGAGAGAAGGAAATAAGAGTTCCATTGAGGGCTTTATGGCCTACTTGGGTCAAGGCTGTTTTAGGGTACCCCATGTTACCTGGGCTACAGAACTGGTAGATATGGGCAGAGCATGGTCTACTTGGACTTGTGCAAAGTGTCTGACACTGTCCTCTTGCATGCCATCCTTGTGTCTACATTGGAGAGACATGGATTTAATGGATGGACCATTCGATAGATAAAGAACTGGCTGGATGGCCACATGCAGAGAGTTGTGGTCAATGGCTCAATGTTCAAATGAAGACCAGTAACGAGTTGTGTTCCTCAGGGTTGGTGTTGAGACTGATCCTGTTCAACATCTTTGTCAGCAACAACAGCAGGATTGAGTGCGCCCTCAGCAAGTTTGCTGATGACACCAAGCTGTGTGGTTTGGTTGATACCCTGGAGGGAAGAAATGCCATCCAGAGGGACCTTGACATACTTGAAAAGCAGCCAATGCCAACCTCATGAAGTTCAACCAACCCAAGTGCAAGGTCCTACACCTGGGTCAGGGAAATCCCAGACACAGCTACAGGTTGGGCAGAGAAGAGATTCAGAGCAGCCCTGGAGAGAAGGACTTGGGGGTGTTGGTTGATGAGAAAATGAACATGAGCCAGCTTCAGTGTGCGCTTACAGCCCAGAAAGCCAACTGTATCCTGGGCTGCATCAAAAGGAGTGTGACCAGCAGGTTGAAGGAGGTGATCCTGCCCCTCTGCTCTGCTCTCGTGAGACCTCACTTGGAGTATTGTGTGCAGTTCTGGTGCCCTCAACATAAGAGCATGAAACTGTTGGAACAAGTCCAGAGGAGGGCCACGAGGATGATCAGGGGGCTAGAGTATTCACATCCAAGCTTTGTTGCAGATTCTCAGGAGAAGCCAGCTCAAATATACAAGTTAAATCCTGTATATTCCTTAATGGCGCCTCATCCCACCACAACTCCTGGCTAGGGACCAGATATGCACTTGACTGCTGGAGGTTAAAAGCTTCTCTCCTACTGAGCCCCCCTCCAGAGAGAAGGCATGCCCTCCTAAGGGGACCCTACATCCTGCCCAAACTCCTGTTGCTGTTGCCAGGGGGAGAAGTGATCCTCACGGAGAAGAGGCAATCTGCAGCAGCAGCAGGAACAGGACAAAACAAAAAGAGGCAAGGCAAGACAGGAGGCTGCATTCTGCCAGCATGCCTGTACACACAAACAGTGCAGGGAGCAGAGAGGGCTGTAACTGTCAAGGCAAACAAGTCGCTGTGACATGCCAGAGCCTACAATCTAAGCTCATGCATAACTGCATGTTGTCAGCCACAGCAAGGAGGCCCAGAGACTCAAACCATCAATGTACAGAGCGTTTCCTTCCTATTCTCAGTCTGCCTAAAATTCTTCTGGGCAGGAAAGAGGAAAATATTGGCAATGCTACTTTTGAACACAGTGGCAGGAGGACAAGACAAAACTTGTCAGTCCCAGTCCCTTCTGTGACACCAGTACTTCTGGAAAACTAAGGCCTGACTCTGGCTCCTACAATAAAGCATCTTGTGCTGAGTGTGGTGCACATTTCCACAGCGGACACAAAGCCTTAACCATCCCACACAAACCCCAGGTGAATTTGGCAGGCTGTATAGATTTATGCCTTCTTTTCCCACCACACCTGATTATTTTGGACACAGGACTGCTGGGATAACTATAGCATGTGTCAGCCTTTGAGCCTTCAAAAGATCTGCATGCAGTGCTCTAGACTGGGAACAAGTGATTGCTTCCTCTTTTTAAAACTGACACAGCAAATGAAGGACCTGCAATGAGAAAATTATGGAAACAGAAGAGAGGTAGAAATTCCCTCATGCACTCAACTATGGCCCAGCAGAGAAACAAATCGGCTCCTTGAGTTTTGGTCCTGGGCCCTGACAGCAGCGATCATGGCACCCCTAAAGCAAGGGATAAAGAGATGTGCCCTCTGCAGAGATCTCACCTGCTGTGCTCCACAGCTTGAACAGCTGCTTTATTTGCTTTATCTGCCCTAGCACAGCTTGGTTCAAGATTGTCCCATCTTTCCTGAGGAGAGCCCAGTTCCTAGAAATGCTGAACTCACTTGAAAGAGGTAACAAAGTGGAAAGCCTCCCCCTGGGAGCCCTGAGGGATGCTGCCCATGCAGGGGTACTCACATGCTGCTGTACAGACGCTGGCCATTCTGCTGGTTCTGCAGGCGAGTTTTTGCCAGGTCAATGGGAAATACACAGGTGACCCCGATCAGCCCAGCTATCCCTCCATTGATCAGCTTGGCAGGTAAACTGTAAGGGGATGAGACATAGAGTAACAGATTCGTTAGCATTGGGATAATGTCAGGGGAGGGAAAGAGGAAAGAATATGGCTCTTCTGGATGACAAGAGTTAACACATCTCTGTGTGACAAGGCTGTCCTCCTCTCGTAGCATGGCAGGAGCTCTCAAGGCAAAGCTTGGCCCCTGCTGTACACAGGTGGGAAGAGGGGAAAGCAGCACATAGCATCAGGACACACCACTGGCTAGTGGAGTGGAGGCCAACAGCTAAGCTACACATCACTAAGAACAAGAAAAAACTCTGTTCGCCAGGACCCAAGGATTTCAGTTGTCCCTAGAGGAGAAAAGAAGACTGCTGAACCATCTTACAACATCAACTGATTTGAGTTAGGGCCTGATGGCACCCAACCCAGGTTTACTGGCAAATGCTTTTTAGCACCACAATCAGATACACATCTAATGAGAGGTTCATGACACATCAGCTGCTACCATCATGTGGGAGTGAGCCCAGAAGTGCCCAACTGGCAGCTGAGGAGCAGACGGCTGCAGCTCCAGGAAACTGTTTCCAGACCCACTGCCCAGGGCCAGGGGAACACACACAAACCAACAGCACAACAAAACCACCAGACCAGCAGCCTCCATGGCTGCAGACACAGAGACATGAGCTTATACCTCTCAGAGAAGTCAAAACCTGGCTGGCTCCATGTGCTTCCAAAATGGGGGGCCTTTTCTGCTCACCTTTGTGTTCTCACAAGGAATTCTTGCAAGTGGTGTTGACTGAAAGCCAGATCAGCTAAACACGGGTTTACAGCAAATTCAATTACGAAGAGTGTCCAGCACTTCTATGCTTGACAAACCACTACACACAGAGACAGAGGAAGCCTGTTTGAGTCAGCTCCCTCCAATAAAGCACAGGATATGGCTCCTTGAACACAGGACCTGTCGGATATTAAACTGATGGCAGTCCTAGATTGCAGCTGGGAGTCGGCAAGGCTGAGGCCTTCCATGGCAGGAAGGGGCATGCTGCCTTTCATGACAGTGACATGACGCTTTGGATGGGGACACAGACTGCATTACCCACTGGAAGCGGCAGTGGCAAGGCCAGACATGGCATGGTGGTGTGAAGCTCTGCAAACACATTCCACCCAGCAGCACTGCAGAAAGGATCAATAAGCAGCTATACTGAAAGAGCTGCCCCTCAGCTCCAGGCAAGGGAGGTTGGAACTTGATGATCTTAAGGTCCTTTCCAACCCTAACTATTCTATGATTCTATGACTCAGGGTTCCAACTTGAGGTCTCCCTGTGGGAAGCAAACAAAAGAGGGGTGGGGGAAAAAAAAGTCTTAGCCCACAAGTGCTAAGCATGACCTTGACACCCCAGGAAACTCTGTTCAACCTCTGCTCTCTGCAGCCAGAGCTTCTTACTCCTCAACACCTACACCAATATAGCACACACACAGGCCCTAGGGCTGGCACAGCTGGAAGAAGAGGTGCCAAAGACAGGCAGACAGACCTGAGCTCAGCCCACATCCCCAAACAAGACTGTGCTGACTGAGATTAAATCAAACACAGTACATTAAGAAGGCAGGCCCAAATCAGTGCATGAGCTCAACACAGGGCCAGACTGCAAGATCTCAGCAGCTGGAGACTCTGTTGCCTCAGGGATCTCTGCACCACAGTCTGAGAAAGGAACAGATTTGCCTGCAAACTCCTACGCTCAACTTCTCAGGACATGGGAAAATTCCAAACAGTTAGCTTCGTATCATGGCACTCTCCTTAAACCATAGTCATACTGAAAGAGGAGGTTAGAGACCAGATAAAAGCATGTCAAGATGGAGGCACCAGTGGGAAGGAGGGTGTCTCAAGACAGTATCACATCAGCATCCCCAAATTCAGCTCTGAAGTCACTGCTGGCAGGTCAAGACCGCAAAGCACAATCAGTGCCCCCCCAAATTCAGCTCTGAAGTCACTGCTGGCAGGTCACAGACTGCAAAGCACAATCAGTGCCCCCCCAAATTCAGCTCTGAAGTCACTGCTGGCAGGTCACAGACTGCAAAGCACAATCAGTGCCCCTTTCCAGCCTCAGCACTGTCTTCGCTTCTCTAACTGACCCTGAAACACCAGGGCCCGCAGACACTTGCCTCTTTCAAACCTGTTCCAACAGTGAAATCACAGGGTTTGTACCAGGTGGGAGTGAGACAGAGACACTTGGCAAACATCTTGTCTGCTGGCACCGTAAGTTCAAAAGATTCCTCAATTTCAGCACAGACCCCAGATAATGAGGAAATAGCCTGGTGTGCCTGGGCAAGCCAAACATTTGGGCAACGGGAGCTGCAGAAAGCCTTTCACTCTGCAGGTGAGAAACCCTTGCTCAACATCTGTATCACACCTAAAACCAACCATCCAGGTTCCCCCAAGCATATGACAGAGGGAGACTATCATAGATGGACTGTGCAGCAGTGTCTGGTGAGATGCTGAGATCAGGTTCCACACACACTGCTGCTGAAATGCAATGCCTTTGATCTTACCCTGCAGCAAACTGCTGCTGTGGATTTTAGTCTTTTGGTATCAGTCTCATCTTGCTAAAGGGTGACAGATGCATGCTGCAAGGGAAGAGGGGTTCACTAGATCCTCCAACCTTTAACACGTCTCCTTGGCTCAGCTGCCTGTGACCACTGTAGACTTGTAGTCACACAGATGGGAGAGATAACCTAAGCAGGAGAACTAAGGGATTTGGGGCACAAAGAATCTGCAATAGAGAGGGCACGGCACCTGAATCAAAAGCTTCTTCCCTTGTGACCAAGTCATCCCACTTTTCACGTCAGTGTTCCCTGCTCTCTCACGGGGTAAAAATCCACTGTGCTTTGTCTCTCTGTCCTATTTAGCTTCTGCACAGCTACTGCCTCTTGCTACCAATGTGCACAGGGCTTAGCGTAACAGGGACAACACAGGCTAGCATACAAATAAAGCTGTTTTCTCAGTTTAACACAAGAAGGCATCCAGTTCTAGTGCTCCTCTTCAGCCCTTTTAACTAGTCCCTGTAGCCATCAAGGTCCAGTTTACATTGCTGAGAGCATATTGGAGGGGATGGGGGAGATCTTGGAGGATATGTCTTCCCTTCCTTCAAAATACCAGGCTTCAAATGGCCATGGACAGGTGGTCCTTTTAGTCTTCCAGGGCTATCAGGGACATACACTCATCCGGCTCCATGGAGGTGAATCTCAGCCTGCCTTTCATGGGTGTATGAGAAGTGTGCCAAGTACTCTCTAGACTGGGTAGCATGATGAGCAAATAAACACTCCACAATGCTGTCTTGTTATCAGGACAGCTCAGGATTGCTTTCATTTGCAGAAGGCAGGCATGCAGAAAGATATCCTTATCATAGTAAGCACTAAGAAGGGGCAGCCCTCTTGCCTGCAGGATTCAGGCATTGCCAAGTCCTGGCCATCTGGCACCAGATTTCATTCACCCATTGACCACTTTTTGTCCTGAGCTGGTAACCTGGAAAAGTACATGTTAGAAGAGGACCACAAAAACCCACACCAGAATCCCACAGCATGTAAGAGCCATTTACCTAAAGCAGCTACTCAAGCAGCAGAAAGTTAAACCCACATGCAGGACTGTGCAGATCCACCTAACACAGCTCTTAAGAACCTAAGGGTACAACTCTATCTTTCCAGAAAATGCATCCCAACTCATTTCCAGGGAGGACTCAAATCCAGCCTTTGCATATGCAAGGACCAATGCTCTTAAGTTCCTGCTGCGCACTTAAGTGTCTCTTATTACTGTAGGTACTTTATGATCCTGCGATCACTCAAGCATTGACTGGCTTTAGAAGAGGGGCACAAGGCTGCATCTATGTGGACTTTGTCATTACAAGCACTGCATCCTCGCTGGTCAGGGAGCTGGCTTTGCTCCCCTGATATCAGCAAGCTGAAATCAGCAGGTCAAGCTGACCTTTGAAAGAGGAAGCAAAAACAAACAGACTTGTGCAGTGTAAAGGGAGACAGTAGGAAGGAAAAGGCAGTGAGAAAAGAGAACTGAATAAAGCAGAGATGCAACAACATGGCAAAGACAGAGAAATAAGAGAAGGTTGCAAAAAAGCAGGTACGAAAGGAGTGGAGAAGAAATCAGAACTGTTTAAGGCCAGAAGAGATCTCCTCCAACCTCCTGTACCACAAAAGTGATTGAAAGATTTCAAAAGAAAAATCCAAAGCACAACCAACAAACCAAACACTTTTTAAAATTACCTGATCTGTTTATCAGCCATTTAATTCAAACTTGATCTTGTTAGGAAATGAATCTCTTCCTTCAAATTGCTCCTCAATTTCTTTTTCAGTCACTTCTTTTTCACTTCAGTTTCTTCCTGGGAAAGGAGAGAAAGATACCAAGGAGACAAAGTTGAAACACTTTTACTGTTCCTCAAGCTCAGGTCCTACTGGGCAGCTGCAGGGTGAAGCCAGCCGAGGAACAAGTGACTTAAGGAAGCACCTGCTCTCCTTGGAGTGGAGACATAGCTTCCCAGGGAGCCTTATAAATATGTGTGTGTGTATAAATATAGAAACATATAGGAAGGAAAGAGATGCCAGAGCCATCAGGCTCCACCAGCAGATGAGGAAGGGCAGCAGCCATGCAGTGCACAAGCTCTGCCCAGCATCCAGCACAGCAGTACCCATCACAGCTCTAGTGCCAGGGAGCATTTAAAACTGCACTGTACGGATCTCCAACCCCCTGTAGGTCCACCCAGCCACCCCAAGATAATCACATGCTATTACAAGAACCATTCACTACTTCCCTCTAACACATGTGCTGGCACCAGAGAACAGTCTTCAAAAACCTGCTCCTCCAGTGGTTACAATCCTTCCTTTACTTTCCAGCCGGAAAGGACAGCCCATCCTCAGTCTTGTGCCAACACTGTCTTTAAGCAGCGCCTCTCCCTCCCCAGGCTATTGAATCTTTGGACCACTCCTTTCAGCTCAGTGCCTACTGGCACAGCACTGAAGTTCCAAGTCTGCAAAAAACCATTCTAAGACTCCTATTTGCTACTGTTTATCAAGAGCTGGTAGAAGTCACCACACAAAGAAATCTGGATGCTGGAGAAAATTTCAGAAGCAGACACAACCTTCAGATTTCTGGAGGCATCTTTGTCTCCTCTTCATCTCCAACCTGGGAATCAGGTGCCCCATGCTTTCTTCAGGCATCTCAGCAGCACCCAGCCATTCTCCTCCCTCTCCCCTTCCAGATGACATGTGGGTGGCAAGCCAGAAGCAGAGGAGATACATTTGCCCTTTGCTTCTGGAATGCAATTTGCCCCTTAATTGCAGATTTCCTAAGCCACACCAGATCTCACATCCAGCAGTGTACCTTCCAGACGGACACTTCTGCTCTGGAGATGCAACCTGAGGGCCAGAGGCATTCCTGAGCATAAAAGGACCCTGAAAGTGTAAAAAGCTGGTGACGGTACGAATATGTATGGGAAGGAGAGCAGATGAAGTTACACACAGTCCAGCAACAACCTGCTACCCTCCCTGTTACATTAAGTGCCAAGAACAGGGCAGCATAAAAGCATTTGTCCAGTCCCACACTTGGGCAATGTGAGAGTAAAACTGCCTTTTCTGGAGTCCTACATTTAGCTAAAGCCACAAGAGACCAGAACATGAAGCTTACTAAGGAAAGGAGCTTCTCTCCAAAACACTGCACACAAACCTCGTCCACTGCACTACTACACCTTCCATCCCTTCTGTGAACACCAGGGAAGGAATGCTCCTGCTGCAGCTGCACAGTAGGAAGGGGTAAAAACAGTCTTCCTGGGTTTAAAACCAGACAAACAGGATGCCTGTATGGCCAGCAAATGCCAGGACTACTGTCATCTCCCCTAACACAAGTGACTCAACTCATGGACAAGTGAGGGGAAGAGAACTATGCGATCATTTTACAGCAGACACCAGCACTTGATAACTGTTTATACAGCATCTGGCACAGCAAAAGCCTGAATGTGTCCATGATCAGGGGATTTTAATGCATTAAGGGATTTTAATGCACTGAAGTGGAAAGTTTATTTGAACTGTTTGTTTAAACAGAGCTTCAGCAAATGACCATTTGCAAAACAAATTCAAGTCACTGCAAACTCTATCTGAACACTTTGCTGCAAACAACAAAACTCCCCAAGTCCCTTAAAAGATGGTGAATGCCGAAGCCTCCAGCATCCTGGGAAGAGCTGGACCCCAGAGTCTCTGAGGGCAGGAAAAGAGCTGCTGCAATCCTGTAGCCTGAAAGGAGGAAAAATACAGGCTGGGAAGAGAATGGCATTAATTTTATAGGATATTAAAAAAACAAATCAAGAACAAATCCATTTAACCTAGAAAGGAAAGAGATTAAGTAAAGAACTGAGTATATCTCCCAAGGAACACGATGCTCTTGGGAGCCAGAAAATGTGAACAAAACCAAAGATTCTGCAGCCAAGCAGCAGTGTTGTCCAGGGCTTCCCATTTGAGCAGCGTCAGGGAGCAGGGCTTGCATCTTCCCAGGAAACCTCCCATCAGCATATGCACTGGGGTAGCAAGCAAGCCAGCAGCACCAGAAAGGTGCTGATGCCTTTTCATGTGGTTAAACTTCACAGCCAGGCAGACAACAGCACTGCTGGAACTGGGAACCTGAATGGCACAAGGAGGAGCTGGGAGGAAACTGGTAGTAGGTACGCAGGGGAAACAAGAGCTGCCAGAGATCCACCTCAAAGCTGAAGAGGCTAAGCAGCCTGCACAGAAGGAGGGTCCTGAATCAAACATCTAGTAATTAAGAGACTGACAGCTGCATGGGCAATGAATTATGTGGCATTAATTCCTTCCTAGAGTGCTGTTAACACAGCTAGGCACAGATTAATGCCCCATTACTTGCACACCAGGATATCCCTTCTACACTTATTAAAATGAACAAGCAAATTTAGTTTCAGAGTGATGCACACACTGCAGCATGGGGAATCGCCTTCATGCAAGGCAGAGAAGCAGTGTAAACGTCCCAAAGCTCACTCTGCTGCATACTGATACCCCAGGACTCCTCTATTCAACCTCTCCCTTTCCACAGCTCACAAAATCCAGCTCCAGAGAGTAACAGAGCAGCCAGACTGGATGTACCACTATGCAAACCAAGCCAGCTTTGGATGGTCCTTCACAACCTCTGCCACTGCCAAAATGGTACTGTTTTGCTTCCCTGCCTTGCCATGCACCACACACACTCATCCACCTACGCTACCCAAATGGCAAGACCTTCTTCAGGATGACTAACCTTTGCAGACTGCAGACCTGCAGCACTCCTGATCAGCCCAGGGCATAGGGATGGACTTCTAACCTCAGTTCTCACCTTATCAACCTGAAGGAAAAGTGCTTACTGAAGAATCACAGCCCAGCCTAGGGCATGGAGGAGACAACACACGGAGGAGACTTGATACGTGTGCTGATGGCAAGCTTGGATGGAGATGCATGCACACACCATTTCCACAAGCAGAGACATCACAGAAGGAACAGATTAGGCTTACCCACACCTCTTTGACCACACTGATCACATCTACAGTAACTGCACAGCTCTATGGCTGTAGATTGCCACCTCCAAGTCCAGATACTACTGCTCTACCCACAATCTCACCTTGAGGGTCCCCACAGCTCAGAACCTTCCTTCTTGTCCCACTTTCCTTCTACCAGGCTGCCAAAGCCACCTCCAGCATCCTCCAAGCCAAGCCTGCCCACCATCTCCCCCAGTCCTGCCAACAGCCCCCACAAAAAGGCCAGCTCTATGCTTCTGCCCTCTGCCCACCCTCCCATTTCCAGGCTCCCCCTCCCAGCAGCCCAATGCTGCAGCTGAGCACAGCCTCTAAGGCACAGTCTGTCAGACATGCTGATTTATCTGGGTGCGCACAGGCTGCCATTTTGAAAGAAGACCTTTAGCCAACTGGTGCTGCGGCCAAAGGAAGCAATCCCGTCCTCTCCCTACACCCAACCGTGTGTTCCCATCCTGGCTGTCATGCCAGCACAAACATTCGTGCAGCATGGTCAGGCAGGGATGAGATGGAACTGGAAGCCAGCACATGCTGGAGCCGTCACTGAAAGCAAACATTCAAACCACAACCCTGCTTTGAAAATAAACAGCAGAAGGGGAAGACAGGCCTCCCTTCCACATATTTCCATTTGTCTTGAGAGCAGACAAACTTGGTGCCCAGCTGGAGAAGCAGACGTCAAGAAGTTGGGCTCAAAGGGTGAGAAGGAGGGAGCAAAGCTGTGCCAGCATTCACTACATCGAGAGGACACAACCATGAAACCACTCACAATGCAGGGGGCCAGCAATCAGCAGCTAATACCTGCTGGGAGAGTAAAAACCCTCTGGGACCAGCACACTGTTTTCCTTCACAGACAAATGCATGTGAAGGTGCAGAGAGCCTGCCAAGTTTTGCTAACTACTGAAGCAAAGCAGCCGTTGCAACAATAATGTTTAAGGAGTGCGAGCGGAACTGCAAGTATTCTTAAGAGAAGCTACTTCATTTACCTTCACATAACAGCAGTCAAGAAAACAAAACTGGCCTTGGAAATGCAGCTACCTCCACCAGTCATCAACAAGGGAGACAGCTCTCAATAGCTTCTTTTGAGCTGGGCCAACCAATCCTCCCACCTCAGAGACATCAAAAGCCCCATCACGTGCTGGAGACAGCTCGCTCTTTCACTCCAGATTTGCCTGTTGGCCTCAGTCACTGCGAAAGAGTTACCAAAGACATCAGACAGACACTTTACTACACCTAGCAACAGTCCCTCTGCCTGCTTAGCCTCAGCCGCACTGGGAAAAGCCAGGCCACTTGCTGCCTCCAAAGTAAGGATCAGAGCGAGTGGAGGAGCAGGTATTACTGGAAAGGAAAGGCACAAAAGAGCAGAGAAGGAAGTGGGGATCCTCCTGCCTCTGAGCAGTAGAAGCAGGAGGAACACATCCAGTTCTCCCAGTCTTCCTGTGAGCTCTCCATCTTGCTGGAAGCTACAGCTTAGCCCCTGCTCCCAGTACAGTACTTTCCCTACTTTGCTGAGAAACCTTAAGCAGTAAATCAAGACAACAAGCATCTCCTGTTACTTCTGTGAGAGCTAAGGCTTGGAGGAAGGCCTCCAAAAGGCACTGTGAGCAGCAAGAGAAGCACCTTCCTGACCTGGAAAGCTTCTCAAGGCAAAACAACCAGCAGCTCTCTCAGATTAGTGCAGAAGCTGTTTGCCCTATTGCTCAACAGGAGGAGTCCCATGGAGGCCTCTCCTTGCATCAACATGGTATTTCTCCCAGACAAGTCTTCTACCCCTCAGTTCTACTCCAGCACAGCTCAGGAAACAGAGACCAGTTCACAGGTCACAACACCAGATCACACTTCAGTTACTAGAGCACATCCTACTCTGGCTGGGCAGAAAGGTTTGCAAAGGGCAACTGCTCAATGCCAAGCCATCTGCATTCGAGTCAGACAGAAAGCCCTGAGCAAGCCTGTGCCAAACTAAAACAAATGCTAGATAATGCCCTTTGACTCTGCATGTCTTGGGAAACTGTCCTGGATCAAGAGCCAGAAAGTTGATGTTCACCTTGAAGCTGGGCTTGGATATCAGCACTGCAGCACAGCAAGAGACCCCATGCAGATCTGGGACCCATTACTTTAAGGGCTGGTCTTTCAATCAAGAACAATCCCTGTCCTGGAGGTTTTGCAGCAGAGCTGCAGGATGGGATGAGTGAAGACAGCCGTTAAAAGTGACTCATCCAGGGCTCACGCAGCAAGTCTTACTGTCCAAGACATCAGGGCTGCCAAGCAGAAAGAATCAGAAGGAAGGTTTCAGAAGGACAAATGAGTGTGCAATGAGAACACATAGCAGAGTCCTGTTCCATAGGAGGGCACATGTTAAAACACTCTCATAAAGCAGTAACTGTGCTATCTTCCCTCACAGGAGGGAGCAGGGCAATGGGTCCAGGAGTGTTCATAGCACCCCTGCCAAGACTGAGGGGAGCAAAGGGAAACCATGGGAGCTGTTGGCACTCTTCCCATCTGAACCTGCCTCCTCTCCAAGCTCTCAAAAAAGAAACTGGGTCTAGTGAATGAGACCTCAAGAGACCTGGCTCTTCTGCTCTCCACAAATGCCACATAAAGCATGCTACAACCCTGCTCTCCTCATTCATCTGAAACACGTGTAACACAAGTAACAAGCCTCTAAACTATGGACAATTATTCATGCTCAAAGACAAATTCAGCCTTGTCTCTCTATGGCTTCTACAGAAACAGGGACCAAGAGGTACAGGAGCCAGAGGGCCAAAAATTCTTTCCATGCATCTCTTAACATAAAATCTTCAGGGATGTGGTGATACGAGGTCAGAGCATGGGCACAGCAGAAATTCAGGCCCAGCATTTTACTTGAAAATAGTGTTGTACTCCAGCCTATGGTCTGTTGGGACCTGCAAGTCCTTGCACTATTTCAAAGGGATCTGTAAGAAGTAGCTACAGAACAACTAATCCATATGTAGACAAAATGAACTACATATATGTGGCAAGTTCTAAGGAAAATTATTATTTAAATTAAGTTTATAATGGTCTATGTTGTTTTGCACCTGGAGATCCAATAGTGGAAGCACAGGCTAACTGACAGATAGTAAAACTGCCCACACATGATCATGCTGGTGTACAAGCAAGTTTGCAGCTTGAACATCTTTGGATGATGTAAGTGGGTGCTATTGCCAGTGGTGCCCCTTTCCAAGTGCCCCTTTCCTTCTTGAAGGGGGGTGGTGGTGTTGGAATAAAAAAATTATTCTTCTTTTGAGAAGAAGGAAAAACAACAAAAAAAATCCAAGTTTGCTTCCCCTGCACTGTATTCCTTCAGGCAGATATTGAACAAGACACAAGCCAGAAATAGCCCCAGCTTCAGCTACTCCAGGGCCATAAATTAAGCTCCATCCCTTCCAGCCCAGCAGCCAGCAAGGGGCCTGCCCAGCCGACCCTGACATATGGCTGCAGTGAGAGGGACGGCCAATGAAGTCACCAGGTTAAATTTCAGGGCAAGGCTTCTCCTTCCTTCTCCAAACTCATCCAAGCCAGTGAGCAGCCAGAATGAAGAGAGAGGGGAACACAAGTCCTCACTGGCTAAAAACACTGCCCTGGAAAATGCCCTCTGCCTTGGTGTGTGCCAAGCAGCCCACAGATCTGAGCCAGTGGGCTGCTGTGATCCTGCACAGAAAGCCTCTACCCACCAAGCCAAGCAGTGTCATTACCTGCCCTTGAAAAAAAAGGCATGGGGAAAGGAAGCACCACCTCCAGCCAGCATCTGAGTTACCCAACAACCATTTCCCCTCTTGCAGACTTTCAGGGTTTTTTTATCTTTTATTTCCCCCCACAATGCACCCTACAGGAGCTGTACCACCAGTACAATATAGACTATCACAGCTCCTCATCCCACTAACCACTGACAGTACCTTCATCCAAGCATTGGGATGATGTGTGAGCAGGCTCTGAGGAAGGAGAAATAATGTATCTGCTCCAATCTACTGCAGACAGATCTGTGTGCAAACCTTATCACCCCACTGAGACTTTTACTTTCCTACTGGCTCTCCCAGGAGGGCCAGGTCTTCAGCAGATGCAAGCCAGAAAAGCAAGTTGTCTCTGCTGGAGTCTGGGAGCTTGATCCTCCACCAGCTGCTGTGAAGAGGGCACATTATTACATACACCATTCTGTCCAGTTTCATGGGATTTCTCTGCCTTTCTATAACAGCTTCATCTTCTCAATGATGCTCCTGCACAAGCTCACAATGACTTGGAACAGTTCAGAGCTTTACAGACCAAGATTACTTGGCAATGGGGAGAAAGAGCAAATGAGGAAGGTAAAAAAAAGGGACCAAGAGCAGGCACGATGCCTACATCTCACCCCACCAGCTACTTCCAGAAAACTTGACCAAAGCTGTGCAAGCACATCAGCTGCTTTTCAGCAGATTCTTCTTACACATGATCACCATGAAGAGCATGACCTGGGATTGTTGCAGGGAGGAGGGGAAAAAATGCAGGAAGCCTCCTTTGCACACATAGTGATCTTGGTTGAAAAGAGCCCCCCAGATGCTTAACTCACTAGTTTTAGAAGCAGTACAGCACCTTACTATCCCACATGCAGGGCCACAGGAACACAGACACATGTCACCATCCTGGACTTGCAGACTGCATCATTCCAGGGTGGTGGAGCACAAACTGTCATTGCTGTCATTCACCCCCATAACTTGCATCTTCTGAGAGGAAAAAAAACCAACAAAACAACAAAAGACACACACACAAAAAATAAAAAAACCCCAAACAAATAAAACAAGCAAACAAAACTACCCAGTGGCAAGAATCCCATGGGACCTGGCTAAGCTCTGTAGGTGGCAAGACCCAGAGCAGCAAAAAGGGACTGAGCACTGTAGAGAATTAAATTGCTTACACCTATTTTTGTTTTTCAAAGAACTTTGCCCTTTCAGTCTCACTTATGAGTAGCACCAGAATACAGCAGCTACTTCCCCTGCCCCAGGATTCACTGAGGGGAAATAGGTTAGACAAAGAAGCAAAATTGCTATCAGTACCTAGCTCATAATTGCAGCAGAGTTCAAGACTGGTTTGCCAAAGTTTATTTCCGTACATTTCCATCTCCCATCCTGTATCATACCATGCTGATTCATTATATAGACCCTTTTCTACAGGCACTGTAGAGCATAGGAAATATTCAGGGCTGGCTGGCAAACCTCACTGAAGGCTTCCTTCCTCTACTGTACCTCCTGCTAATTCCCTTCACAGCTCTGCTCATTAATAAAAATACAACACAATAAAAGAGAACCACACACAAATACAACTTGCCCAAATTCCCTTCATACTGGCTGATCCTGAGTCACCACCGGCGATTAACTGTTGCCATGTGCTGAGGAGGACACAGTTATTAAATTAATAGGGGCTGCTTAACCTGGCTACAAATATACATGAGTTCTTTGTGCCTTTGTGAGCTAATAAGGCATGTGCTAATTACATTAATTCAAACAAGCCCAGTGTGCCCTCAGGGCAAAGTGAGAGAAGGGCACAGCAAATCCAAGCTCTTCTATAATAGCTGTGCGAAAGTGGAAAGTACTTGCCTTGACAGAGCTTTCAGAAGAGAAGCATTGGAGCACTGCAGCTTGCACCCTACAGTTCGCTCAGCCCAGCTGCCTGGCTCACATGAAAAGCCTTGCTCAGTCACCTCTCTCCAAAGAGCCAGCCAGCTTGTTCCTTCCTACCTCTGTGGCCCAGAGCACATCACAAGGCTTGGATGAGAACCCGCTGCTTTGGGACTGTGAGCCTGGGACCCTGCAGGCAGCCCCTTTCCCACAGGCACCATGTGGCATGAGCAGACTGCTGCCCATGGAGCAGCACCAGGGGCTGCAAGCCAACCAGCATCCTGCCATGTGCCACTCCTCACGCTGACCCATCTCCTCCATGACCCTAGAGTTAGCCACGGGCAGTGCAGTGGGACAGGCTGCAGTGCAAGCTCAATCAAGTCAGGCGATCACAGTCGGCTTCCTAAACCCATCTGCACTGGGGACTGGTCAGACCATGCGCATCTCCCATGTCAAAACAGGAACAGAGACTTCAGAAACAGGAGGGAGAAGTAACAGACTGTGGCAGGAAGGAGCAAAAGGACAGCAAGAAAGACACACACAGCCCCAGCAAGGTTCAGACATGCTGAGAGAGGAGCCTCCAGTCCCAAGGGGAACCAGTTCCCTCACTTCTGCCACCCCTGGCAAGGAGCCTGCCTCCGCATCAGCTGTGCTCACAGTAGGGGTGTCGGCTAGGCACTGCCACCACCTCCTAGCACGCACGGGAGGAAGAGGAAAGGAAGTCGGTCGTATTTCTTGGCACCTCCAAGCACATGTGCTCGCCGAGCACTTTCTAAAGCATGCACTTGTTCCTGTGAACACTAGGGGGCTATGCCACAGCAAAGCAAAGACGGGTTTTCTCCTCTCTGCTCCCACTTCCTCCACACACCTTGAGGTACCCAGGGCCATCCCCAGGAGCCTGGGAAAAGCAACCACCTTTCTCTGCAAGGACTATGCCATGCAAATTGCAGAGTGTTTTAAAGACACAATGCTGACTGTTCCCCTCAAAGAGAGAGTCTACAATCAGGCACCAGGCAAGACCCAGGGCTGTGAAGGGGTAATACAACACTTTGTCCTGCACAGACACTGGGACGGACTCAATGCAGTCTTGACAGTGTAGTGGCAGAGACGGTGCAAATATTTGCATGAAGAAAATCATACTAGGGATTTTTAGCCCCTGGAAAGTGGATCTCTCTTAAACCATGTGATTCTTTTTTCCCAGCAAAGGCTGTGGTTACTCAATCACTAGTCCAGCATAACTTCAGGCTACTTCCAAAGAGTAGGGAACTCTTCCCTCCCCCAGCAACCAGAAGAACTCATTTCAGAGCAGGCCTATTCCCAGGTCCGCACATAGCTGTGAACACACAAATGCTTGTGCCAGCACAAAAAGAGCGAGGCAGGAGTGAGCAGCAGCCTCCAGCCTGACTGCTGTGTGTACTGGAAAAACTAAAATTAAACCAATAAACAACAACAAAATAGAACAAGAACCCCTCCAAGGAAGCCTGGAATATAAAGGCTTCAGGGATCTGAACAGAATTCAGAGCCCTGGGGGGCTGCATGTCAACCAATAGCTGTCACTTAGAGTCTTGAAGAGGGACTGCATGAACCTGGCTGGAACAGCAATGAATCCAGCAAACCTTCCACCCTGTCCCTGCAGCAAAGCCACAGTGCACTGACAGCACCATCCACCAACATGGGTGCCAATGCCAAAATACTGTAGGTTAATGAAACAGGACCCCAGGGTCTGGAAGGACATAAACCCTCCTGTGTCACCCTCTGGAATTAGGAGCTGGGCTACACCTAAGGCAATGTGACAAGAGAAGCATCAAGTAAGAACTACCACGTAAGCATACAACCACTGCTGTACAGGCTGCAAGCTCAGCTGCTTGCTAGAGCCAAGTCTGTATTTCAGGTGCCTTTTGTACAAAAGACCAGAAATGGAGAGTAGACAGGATAACAAAAGGCCATCTCCCAGCCTCCCAAACACTGCAACAGCAGGTAGACACCTTCCAAAGGAAGTTTATCTCATTACTAACCACTGAAGGCAGAATTTGACTAATGCTCCCAGTACACTAGAAGAATGTCAGTTAAATGTCATGTTAATCAATATTCTCTGCCTCTCAGCCACATGAAGAGCAATACAGGACACTGCTGCTGCCAGCTTCTTTGCTGCAGGGATACTTGAATGTACCTGCTCTGCTCCTGCATCACAAATGGCAATTCCCTCCTCCCAACTCAGTTTGCTTACGCCAAAGCTGTTCAGATCACAGCAAAATGGTTCCTTGCTAAATGCACGTCAGCGGCCCCACACTGACGTTTTTGTTGCTCCTACAGAGGTTAGCAGCTCTTCCGGGGAAAGTCATACATGCTCTGTGACAAGCAGAGGAATTGTCTGCAAGGGGACTACAGCCACCACCTGACAGCTCAGGAGTCACGATGCACTTACCAGCTCTCTGCTCACCCAGACCGCTGTGAACCAGCAGGAAGGCAGGCAAGGAAAAGAAAGAGAATGACAGGTAGAAAGTGAAATAAGTCAAACTTTGAAAGTCATTCTCTGGACATTGAATGTCTTACCTGGCTACCCTGCATGTGTGGTGCAATGCTGATATCTGCCAGATGTATCCACAAGAATCTACCCAACACAGTAAGCATCATCAGTAAAGCTCTTAATTTTGCACTGCTTAAGAATTAGACCTGTTTTCAGAAAGCTTCCAAACTAAAAAAACTTACCTGACAGCTATGCTCCAACTACCAACCAACAGTGTCTCACCAAAGAGTGCACAGCAGGAACAGCAAATAGCATTAGACACAATAGAATTGTGCATGAGCACAACACAACAGGCACATTGTGTGGGAAGACTAACAATGGTTTGGCAATGCAGACACCAGACACACTGCTCTACTCCAGAGGTCCTTTGGACAAGGATTTCTAGGCTCTAATCCATGATCCACACTGGAAACAGCTGTGGGTACTGGGATGGGAACCTGACTGCCCCATAGCAGAGCCCACAGAACAGGTGGCACAGCCCATTGCCGCTGCCAAAGTTGGCATCGGGACCCCAGGTCTGCTACGAGCTGAGGAAACCATGTTCTTCCCCTGCATGAGCAGAACCTCATCAGGAGAGAGAGGCAGTTACCCACAGCAGCCAGCTCTGCTACTGTTCCTTAGAGTCCCTGGCCATGACCATATAAAGCCCCTTTCATTTTATGCCCTCTGAGGCTAGCAGCAAGTTTGTCAGCTCACATATATGCATAGGTGTGTCCAAATAGCCTTTTGCCAGCTGATCTGTTTGCTTCCACCTCCAGATCACCTCAATTTACACTGTCACAGGTAGAGGTAATCGTGTCAGCGCAAGAGACCACCTGATTGTCCGAAGACCACAGTGTGATCTGACACCTTACCCCTTGCCTCTGCAAAAGTAACCACAGCTCACCTCCACCAGAGCAGCCCAGTAAGCCAAACCTCCCCACAGGAGAAGCAGGAGCTTGCTCAACACCAGGGACCTGGCAGGAGCCGCAGAGACTGAGTCAGCAGTGCACAGATGCCTCCTGAGCAGGCAGGGGCTGCGGGAGCAGCCTGCTCAGCCTCCCCAGCAGCATGCAGGCAAGCAGCACGCTGCACAGCGCACGCAGGCATGCACCCACACAGTGCAGCAGCGGCCTGGCATTTCTTCCCTCCTTTTCAGAGCCAAATTCAGACCATCTGTTGAGGTATTTCTGCAAATCATCCCTCTTTCAGGAAGGACTGGGGGCTGAGTTTAGTTGTTTATATAGTGTCTGGCATTTCTGTAGCGCTTATCACTTCAGTATCCAAGCTATTTCCTTCAGGCCCTCCATTAGTTTTGAAGAACCAGAGCAGGGCACCAATGTATCTGGATTGTAAGTTTCTGGAGAGGAAAAAACAAACAAACAAACAAAAGCAGGACAGTTCAGGGAAAGGGTCAGGCCAACACAAGGTAGCTTATGTCCTTTAAAAGAACTACCACCCTTAGAAAATAGCTATAAAAAATAGTTCATAAACAACAGCTGCTCCCAAAGGATGAGATGAACCAACAAGTGCTCCTGTTGCCTTACAGAGAAGGGCTCAGATTACCCAGGTCATGGAAAATGAAGCTACCCCCATCTTTGAGGAAGCCAACACAAAATGAAAAAGGAAAATGAAGCACCCAAATGAGACCATTTACGACATCAGATCATATCTTCTACAACAGCTTGCACTGCTTTTGCTTACAAGAGGCAAGACCCTGGAAGTGCTGCTGTCCCTGTTCAATTGTAGGGGTAGGGTCAGAGACAGGAATTTTAGGGCTTATTCAAGGTCATGCCCTGGATCTGTGGCAAAGGTGAACACTGTACCCAAATTCACAGTTAGTCCTGACATATCCTGTCCCTAAAACATGCTTCCTTCTTTTTTCTTTTATAAATCCCTGCCTATGACAGATCACAGCATTGAACAGGACACCAAACACACCCCCAGTCTGCGTATGGTGTTGGCGACGGTGTTTCCATCCCACTCTACCCTGCAGGCAACAGGGAACTGCCCTCAGCAGCCACAGAAACAACAGACTAAGCACACCGCATGCTACCACTTCCTTCCACACATGTATCCATGCAAAGCCAGCACTTGCCGGGCACAACACAGAGCACAGACCCTCGATGAAACAAAAATGGTTTCACTGTAAGCTGCAACTGAATGCAGAAATGAAGGATCACGGCCACTGGATTGCCTTCTGGGTTGATCTGAATCAAGAGCTCACTTGCACAGCATCTCTCACTAAAATGACTTGCTGAAAGTCCTGTCTCCATGTTCTAACAAAAAGAGAAAAGCACACATCTCTCTTGCCAAAGGCCTCCTCCAAGCCAGTTAGTCACTCAGTGCAGTAGCACTGCTGCTCTATATATGAGGGGAAGTTTTCCTTCTCCTCTCCCCTCACTTTGTCCATGAAGCTGGGACAGCCTTTAAATCAAGAGCGTGAGCCCCAAACCATGGAGTCAAACTCCAGGCGGGGCAGGCAGTGTCTTCAGTGGGACTTCAGTCATCTGCAGCTGCTTGAATTCATGCCATTCTGTGAAACACAGCTGAATTAAAGGAAAAAATAACAAATCCAGACAGCTCCCCTGATACACCACACACCAGCATCAGTGCTAAAAGGAAAGAGCAGGGCACAGGGAGGTTTGACAAGGCGTAGCCAGCTACCCACCCACAACAGCACCACCAAACCGAGAGCAAGAACCGGTTATCAAAAAGTTTAACAAGAGAAGTGTATGACTCCATTGCTGTGAGCAGCTCACCACAAGCTGCATTAAATCAACAGAGACCCCACAAATTAAATAAATGGTATCCCATCACTTTTATCCTGACACAGAATAAACGTTGCAGACCAGGTGCCTTTCCCTTCGCCAGGCACATAACCTCCATGTAGGTGGCCCTCCTAAAACAGCAAATACTCAAAGCTTTTATATTTGCATATGTGTAAGAGGAAACAGCCAAACAGAAATCCAAACCGCCCAGAGTGACGAGGTCTTTTCATGGGGTTGTCTGAGATTTTGCCTTGTTTTCTACAACTTTTGTACTCCCTGTTACTTTAGCTTCACAATTGGAACTACCAATCAAAACTGAGAGGTTAAAGCAACCTTCAGTTTCACATTGGACAGCTCAATCCACCTCCTCCTTCCTGCTATGTTTGCACTGGAAGGCAAACAGAAGAGGACAGGAAAAAGTTATTTATCTGCGGTTGGGATTAACTTGAGCAACACAACATTAGCTCCAGCAACCATCTCCGCTATTAGCTGGATATGGCCAAATGATGGTCCCCACTCCAATGAGGCACAGGCCAGAAGACTCAGCCTTGCAGAAAAAAAAGCAGCTTCATCAAATCACAGCACTAGGGAACAAAAAACACACTGCCCTGCTAAACTGCAGACACCTCTTCACCAGAGGAAGGGATGCACTTGCAGTCATGTCCTGCTATCTCACTGCACATAGACAGGCTAGAGTCCATGAGAGAAACTGCATTTATGAGAAATGCACCATGAAACACACACACTGTATATGACATGTTCAATAGTAAGATATGAAAACAATGCACTGGCTCACACAGGCGGCATCCATAGCTCACTGGCCATGAAAGCAATTGGTAATTCCAACTGTCCAAAATTCCTGGTACTGCAGGAAAATGTACAAACATGGACATTAAAGCAGTCTTTTGCATTTCCTAAAGACTTGGTTAAGAATTTATACATATACATATACATACATATACATGGACATAAAAGAAATAATAACTAGTCTTTATGTACCTGCAGTAGCAGAAGGCAGGATTCTGTGACCAGGCAGATTCTTCCCAATCCTGCACTGTCGCTGTTGAAAGAGCAGCACAGGTACTTGTCCTTATGCAGTACTGCAGATTTAAACAGGGGAGCAGAGGCAGCTGGAAGAGAAGTGTGTCCAACTGGAAGCCTAACGGGACATTTAGCAAACCTGTAAATGACAGGCTAAATAGGCTGAGTGCCCAGGCACTTCCTGTAGCTCAAGAGGTTCTACATGATAGCCCAACCTCAGAGGCTGCAAACCAGATTTACTCTGCTGCCTCTACCAGAGCAACATCAACTTACTCCAGTCACAGGTGTAGGTGCACAGCTCTGGGACACTGCTGAACTGCCAGCAGCTGTGTAGAACAAGGAAAAAAATCCAAAGCACACACTCTGAAAAAGGACAACCAAGAAGGCATTGGGGAGAAATGCCTCTCTGTTCTGAAACAGCCTAGAAAAGGGGAGATTGCAGAAACTCCCTTCATAGGACATAAGCATCCTATCGTAACGTACATGAACTACAGTACTCTCGATCATAATGAAACTTATTTGTCCCAGCCATTCCAAACCCAGTTTGGTTACATGTCATCTCCTCAGCATAGGATCTCCTAACAACTGGACAAAAATATTTTGCATTTTTCCACCTCTTTTCCTTCTCCCTTGGTGCCTAGTTCAACAACTTCTTATGTCATTCTGGCAGGACAATTTGATTTGACACACGTAGGAACAGCGCATTAAGAGGTACACCTGTACAGGGCATCTTACTGGCACTGGAAGATTGGCAGTGCAAAAGATTTGCCATTCCCTGCCCCCAGGTGAGCCCAAGGATCAAGTGACAAAAGAAAGCATCACACTGGAACAGCTATCACCAAGGGACACAACTCAGCCACATTCAATGCTGCTAAACTTTTCTGGCCACAAACTTCACAAGGACATACCACCTTCCAGCAGCTACTGTGAATATGGCAATTGCCCTCCCAAGAGTGTTTTATTTCCACAGTGGGGTGAAAGAGGGTCCAGAGGCTATAAAACAACTAACCCCCTGTCCAGCAGCAAACCCAAAGCCTGGCCCTTTGGAGGACCAGAGATAGATCACAGCCTACACCACACCTATGCGCTCCTTGCTGCGGGACAAGGAGTAACTCACTGCTCCTGCCTCTTAAAGCCTCCTGGCTGCAGATTATTCAGATAAAACCAGTGCCAGAGATAATTAACTACTTTTACAGCACTGCATGGTCATCACGCATCCCGTAACAAGAGTGTTCCTTAAATCAGTCTTTAGCCCTCATGGAAAAGCTGTTCTTAGGGGAAGCTGCAAAACTGCTACCCCAGTCAGGGATGCTGACTCCAAGTGTCTTTTACTCTAGCTAAACACAGCACAACATTTTCCCACCTAAAAATGCTGCTGCCCTACTCCTGTCTCCCTCCTACTATTTCACAATTCTCAGCACGACAACAGTTACGCAAGAACAACTGTATAGGCACATGAAATCCTTACAGCTCCTAAGTAAGACTTTCCCCACTATAACACCCTCAGCACAGCACAGCTCCAGATCCTACCAGCTCCCAGACTTTGAGGCACACCAAGTTCCAGCCACTGTGTCCCAGTACCTCACACCTCTGCCCTGCCAGAGACCAGCAACACAAAACATGACACAGAAATGAGCAGGGGGCTGCTTCCACATGTACATGCTACTGCCACTGTGGGCAGCCAGGTAGATATTTTCCCTGGTCTTGCCCACTAATTTAAATCTTAGCAGGCAAGAAGGAGCAAATGGCCCTGTCAGGCTGTCAGCGGTTCCTACCTTCTAGTAACCTAATACTGCACATTCCTACTTTTTAAAATGACATCAGCATGATCTTCTAGGGCCCTGGCAACATAGTAAGACATTAACAAGATTCCCAGGCATCAAACAAGGCAGCAGACTTTCCTTTAGAGCAGTGCCAGGCCCCAATTTATGACACAGATTTGCTCCTTACTCCTGCTTGGCTCTGCCATGGATTACCCTTGCCCTCAAAACATCACGTTCCTTACTATGATGGGCACGGTGAACAAACGAGCCCAAGGGCACCAGGAGAAAAACTTTACCTGTGTGAATGACAAGAAGCAGTAGTAGTGCACAGTTAAAAATCTTACAGGCAAGACATTCAAAGGGATAAATCCTCATTAAGTACTGGTGTTTATTTTCTGGCGAAGAGGTAAGAGCAACTCCTCTTATTAGACCTCATCTATGCCTTTTGTTTATAACAGCCTAACAAGCGTAACACAGCTGAGGACAAGAAGATGACCACCATCCAAGCTCCACATGATACATCATTATCAGCCAAGCACCACTCCAGTTCAGTTGCGTTTTGCTTGCCATTGCCAAGAAGCAAGTTCTTGAGAGGCAAAGCCACAGTGACTTGCAGTGATTAAAATCACTGCAGATACCATCCCAACAGCACCAGCCACACCACAAGAGGTAGATCCTAACAGCAGAGAGATTAACGGAGATGAATACACTGTGGTAAGCACAACCAACCTTTAACTATGAACACCTAATACAGATTAGGCTAAATAAATATAGCTGAGATTGTGCCCTGATGTTTGTTACTCTGACAGCCTGGCGAGGTGAGGAAAATAAAAGCTGAGAAGACCTGCAGGGCAGATGCCCTGGGCACTGGAAAATCCCATTTCCACAACTGCACCCTCACCCAGCAGGAGACTAGCTCTTTGGGGGTGCAGAGAGAAGAGGATGCTTGGGGTCCAGTTTCCAGGGTGACCTTGAGGAAATCCCACAGCCTATTCACATTTTCACATTCCCCATCCACAGGAGGAAGAGCACATTAACCTTGACCTACCTCAGAAAAGCACAGATCTGCCTTCGGAGGGCCTGGAAGGAGCTCAGAAGGACTTAGATGCAGGATCCCGACCTGTGTGACCAGGGTAGCCAGAGGCAACCCCGGAGAAACGTGCAAACCGCTTCCAATATAAAAAGCGGGAGCTCGGAGGCACTAAAGGGCACGGCTGGGACCACACACGTGTCACCCGCAGTCTCCCCGGCGCGGCAAGGGGAGGACGGGCAACGCCGCTTACAGCCCCCAGCACCCGGCAAGGGCAGCCCCGGGAAGCACGGAGCGATCTCCCTCCGGCTCGGTGCTGACACACGCAGACCTGCCCCCCAGATCCAGGCACACGGACCCCCACCCGCTGGGACCGTCAAGGGGGAGATCGGCGCTTCCCAGCGGGAGGGGAGCAAGTGGAGGGCTTACAACCCTCGGGATAAGGGAGGGGAAGTGGGGCCCAGGGGAGCCTGCACCTCCGGGGGAGGAGGGTACATGGGGGCCAGGGAGCCCGCAGCCCCCGGGGCGAAGGGCCGGCCCCAGGGACCAGGGATGCAGGAAGGGGGCTCGGCAGAGCTCTGAGGCGAGCGGCCGCTGCAGCGGGAGCCAGGCCGGAGGAGGCGAGCTGCAGGCGGCCGGCAGGAGAGGAGCCGGGACAACCAGCAGCACCACCCGAGGGCCGGGGAAAGGCTGCGCCCGCACTTACCAGTCCGGGGCGGCGGGGTCCCGCCGGGGCCGGAGACCGGTGCGGCGCGGGGTGCGGAGCTGCTCAGCTCGGCTCGGCGCGGCCCGGCCCGGCTCAGCTCTGCCCCCTCTGGCAGCGCAGGAAAAGCCGCCGCCTCCGCCGCCGCCGGGCCCTCCCCGCCGGGGCGGCCGCCGCGTTGCCATAGCAACGCCCGGCGGGGCGGCCGGGCCTGGCCGCGGCCTCAGCGGAGCGGACGGTTCCCGGAGCGCCGCGTCCGCAGGCATCGGCAGCCGCTGCTGCCCCGCCGTGCCCGGCGCCACCCCCCCGGCAGCAGACACCCCTCGGCAGGGTGCGCGCTCCCGCAGCTCCCCCGGCAGCCATCTTGCAGCCACCTGGCGAAGCGGCCGGCGGGTTGGGCAGCGGGACAAGTGAAAACGGGAGGGGTGGGGGGGCTGGTGGCAATAAATGGCATTACCTTCGCAATAAAGACCCTTCAGAAAGAAGACGAAGCTGGCTGTGGTCAGTTGGGGCACAGTGCTTGCTGCCTGCTGTCCTGCTGGGCAGCCTCCAGGCCACAGGTGGGCATGGCTCTCGGGTTTCATAGGCTCGCTCATGGTTTCGGGAGCATAATGGGTCCTTGCACAAAAACATCCACAGAGACCATTTCAGTGGCTTTGGAAACTAAGCAAGAAGGTGAGGAGCACAGCAGCAGCCAGCCAGTTCTCTGTGCCTCTTGGGATGATGTCCCCGGGTGTGACAGAGCCAAGGGAAGAGGGGAAGATGTCCAGGGGGAGGCTTCTGAAGAGCATCCCTCACTGTTCACATGCACCAGGCACAGTGAGTGCGGGGTTACCAGCTCTGTAGCAAAGGCTCACAGTAGCCAGCAGAGCACTAATACACAGTTAACCTGTGCAACAGGTTGGAGATGATCAGAGAAGATGGTGGACAGGGAGCAGGGATGGGGGACTGCCTCAAGCTAATGGGGACTTTGTGTACATAGGAGAAGCCCCAGGTAGAGGAAGTCACAATGAACAGGACAGGAACATCAGAGGTGTGCACACACCTGAGAAAGAGAGGAGCTTGTTATCACAGTTAGGGACCTGTAACCCAAGGGGAGAAGATGTTCACCAGACATTGGTGAAGCAGCAGGAGCCAGTGCTAATGAGTTGGATGTAGGGGAGAAAGGGAGCAGCATATGCACTTTTCAACTTGGACTCGGCAAAGCATGAGAAGATACAGCACAGGAGGTGGAAAGCTCACTCCAGAGCAGTGGTGCCTGACCAAGGAGGAAGACCTGTGCACCATGGCCATTTTTTTGGCATGTACTGGATGAGCACCCATCATAGGATGAAAGTTCAGGTGCTGTGGGCAGGGAGCCACCAGCTCAGTCTGCCCAACCCCACAGCCTTGTCTCCACCATGGCCTTGGGAAAGCAAGCAGCAAGGCACGGGTTGCAGGCAGGCTGCTGTGGCAGGCACTGACGTAGGGCTCCCCCAGTTTGAGGAGCAGTGACACAGTGCATGGGAGCTGCAGTCACCCCTTCTCATTCACCAGCTGCAGCACTCCTTCCCAGCCCCTTCCTTGGTGGTGGCAGGTCCCCACTGCCCTGTTTTGCAAAGGCATCGGTGGGTTTCAGTGTGCTGTACCAACTTGGACAAAAGCTGAACTGAACTCGGGGTGAATTGAGGTGCATAGATTTTACCATTGGTCATAATGTGCCATCCCATAGATGTGCAGGTAGGACAGCACTGTCCCCTGGCAAAGAAGAGGTTAACACTGTCCAGCTTTGTGCTGAGTTTTAAGAGGACTGCAATCACCAGTCTTTATTTTTGGTTCTTCTGCAAAAGAACAACTGCTCTTTATAACCCGTGGGGCACAAAGGAGCCGTTTCTTCTGGCAGCCTTTAAGAGATGAGATAGAAAAAAGCAGAAGAAAGTTCTCATTCAGCGAGTGCCAGGTTGTCAAGGTTTCCTCTGCTCTCAAACACACGTTTTTTTTTCATCTGGCAGACACAAGAGGGATTTAAATCTGTTTTGCACAAAATGGAGCTTCAAAAGCAGCAATGTCTGTGTCAGACACAAGGTGAAGAGCAGAGCTCCGGACTTTCTGTATGAGGCAATATTATCATCATCATGGCTCACACAGGAGCATGATACCAAGTTTGTGCTCAGCTTGTCACAAAGCTCCTCCTGTACGAGTCTCCAAATCCTGTGCTGTGCTCAGCCCGGCTGCTGGAGATGCCATGGGCTGGTTTAGGCTGCCAAGGACACGGGTCAGGTTCAGTCTGCTGGAAAAGAAAGAGGCTTTCATGAGGTCGCATTTTTCAGCTTCCTTCCCCATTTACATTGCTTTCTATTTTAATAAACTATGGCATGATAGTGAAATCCCCGCATGCCTGATGAGTGTGGGTATTAAACCAACGCTTAACAAAGCCAAACTGGGCAAGATTGGTCACTGCTTTCTTGCCCTGGTGGCCATCCTGCAGGGGATTACCAGTGTGCTGACGGATAATGTAACTGATAAAGACTGAAGAGACAGTAACATATAATTAGCATCATCAACATTGTTTTCTGGAAAAGTCAGTCTCAGCCGAGCCTGATCTTGCTCTCCATTGGGAGCACAGGATGGGTTACCAAAGGTAACGGCACAGAGGTGATAGGAGAGGCATCCAGCATGCAACTGCTGAGAATACAGCCAAACAGGATGAATGAAACAAACAGATTCACATTGTAAATGCTGAGGATCACACAGACACCACTGACTCAGTAGGTCTGGTTTCATTTTCTGTGCAGACACTTGACACTACAGAAGCGAGAGGGGATCTGGATGCAGCTGGAGAGTGAAGGGAGTGCACAAAGGGGACAGCTCCACCTCAAGCCTGGCTCTGTTGTCTCTGAGGGCTCAAGGCTGCAAGATCATGCATGTGAACTAGCATACATGGTCTGGCTGTCCCCTCTGCCATCTTTCCTTGGAAGGAGGCTGTGGATGTCTTCTTAATAGCTATGTGATTTCAGTGCCTAACAACTAGTAGGTGGGAAGTCTCTGATGCTCAAGGCACACCAGTGTTTATTGCATTGCGAACAACCAATCACAACCCTCTGAGACTGGTCATTCAGCCACTTCTCAATTCACATCACTGTCTACTCACCCAGCCCACACTTGCCTGATGTTGTGTGAGAGTGTCAAAAGCCTCGCTGAAGTCCATGTAGACAACGGGGGGACAGCAAATGAAGGCTCAGCAATATTAGTCTCTGAAAATACAAAAACCAAGCAAAAAGCTTTCAGGCTTCCATCATTAATCATCAACAAGCTAAAAAGGCAACATGTCCCACAGGGCTGGCAACTTCCAGTAAGCACCAGCATCTCACTGTGCCTAGCACCCATAGGGCTCCAGCCTCAGGGCTGCCTGACACGTAGAACCCTGGCTCCTGTGAGCCCTGGCTCTTTTGGCACAGAGCACAGGCTCCCACACTCAGCACAAAGAGCACAAGGGAAAGCAGTTCTATGCCCTGCATGCTTATCTCCTGGGTAAACCAGCAAGGCACTTTTGTTTATTGAGTGCCGATGAATGGCCGCTGTCTTGGCTGTGAGATCCGGCTTCCAGATCCCACTCTAGGCACAGCTGCTGGCAGGGAGCCCACAGCTGCAGCCACCTATTGCTGCAGGAGCCCTTCAGCAGAGTTTAGCCCTTCATTCCAGGGAGAAATTGCTTCACAGCATCCCACCATTGGCATCTGCTCCTGTGCAGAGGTGGCACCAGGTTTATAGGGCACTGCAAGACAGGGGACATCACTGTCTTTCCTTGGGGTATGTGGCCAAGCAACACCAAATTGTGCCATTTGCTCCAGGATTTTATGGTGCTCCCCACTCTCCGCAGCGTATTTGTTCATCTGCTCTTCCAGCACTGGCAAACAACTAAGGGAAATCTGCGGCTGCACTAAGCTGCTTTTGGGGCCAGAAAGGTGATATGGCTCCATGCCACCATGCTGGAGGGTGAAGTGGACACCCAGGACACTGTCATCCTGCCTTGGGTCAAAATGAAATGGCCTGACCTGCAGGGAGAGTCATGGCTTCTTGGACTCACAGCCTTACAAAATGCTGCCACAAGCTTCTTTCAGGGCTCTGTTATTTTGGGCCCCCAAGAAACTGACAGATCCATTTGTGACTGCCTTTGCCCTCCAGCCATCACTGATGCACAACAGTTGTCACAGATAGCATGTTTCATCAGGAAAAAAAAAGGTTTTCTGTATTGGGAATGAACTCAACATTTTCTGAAGCTATTTGTGTTTTTATTAGAAATACCAAGGTTTACCCTTGGTTCAAGCAGAGAGCTGACAGGGCGGTGAAAGCCTGGAAACTTACAGCAGCTTGAGCAACTAAAAGATGAGGAATATTAGCTTCCTGTTTTCTCAAGTCACTCACTCAATGTCTGCAGACAGCATCCATCAAGTTCTCATATCCCATTAGCTGAATCAGACCTACTCAACTCCTTCATGAGAGGCTGTCCCGTATCCCTTGTGATCAACCTGTAATCCCTCATGGCCTCCTGTGACCCAGTATTTGATGGCCACACAGAACCTATGTGGTTCCACCTGGTGACCCAGTGCATGGGAGCAAGTAACCCACTGCCTAGGACTTGGTGTGCCCACAGATCTCTGATGAGATGCAGTGAAAACAAGGCAGGTAGTTGTTTTCAAGCTTATCATGTGTAGGGTCTGTCTCTTCCTTTGGGCAATGATGTCTGGGTTGTTATGGGTCACCACTAAAATTGTCAATACAACTGACAGAAGGCAAAGCTCAGCCACATGGGGTCTAGGCAACAGTCACCTCTGACCCATGCAGGCCTGGTCTCCCTAGCCATAGGGCAGCTTCAGCTTCAGTGGAAGCAAATTTCTTTTGCTTTCCTAGAGAAAGCAAGCAGAGATGTCTGATCTGCCTCCTCTGCCTGCTTTGTTTCTCCACATACTCTGTTGCTGCTGTCTTATTTATCTGCTGCCTGAGAAAGGCAGCCCGGCTCTCTTGCTCTCTCCATGTAGGAATACATTCAGCTTTCTCTATTCGTTTGCTTTTTAGAGGATCTTTTTCCCACCAATTTAACCAATTACTTTCTGAACACAACATTTATATTTTGCTCTCAAACATGTCACAGCAATGAGTCAGCATTACAAATATGCACAGTGGGGGAAAAATGTATCTCCTCTTGCTTATTTGCAGATGATGTTGGAGTATTTCATTCGGTGCCACCTAGTTGAGAAACAGTGGACAACAAACAGTCTATTCACAGTCTTCATCCTCTCCCAGAAGATGTAACACTCTGCTGCAAAAGTTCCAAATACTCTGTAGTACTTGTGTCTTGGCATCCTTCCTGGCCCTTGCACATTTCCCAGTTCCACTATTTCCTATCTGGAAAAGACAAGAACTGTACTGGTGTCCAATGAGCAAACCAAGCAAAAGGTCTTAGTCCCAGCATCCTAAAGCAGCCTTCTGCGTGGGTTCAAGCTGCAGACCTACAGTGAGCCAGGAAGAGTAGAGGCTAAATTTTCCATCATCATGGTGCCAGCCTGGTTTCTGCATTACCCAGTCACCAAGTTCCTTCAAGGCAGCTGAGCAGTGAAATGAGCATCAAACTTTCCCTGTGAATTTTCAAACCGCACCAGTTTACAGAAGAATCATGCTTTAAGGACATACAGTTTATTTCTGTGAAGTTCAGGAAACAGACACATGCTTAATTGTAGCAAAGGCTATTTTATTCATTTTAACAACATTGAACTGATAAGCATGGTGGGTTCACTTCAAGACAGCCCTGGGCTGGGGCTCTGATGCACCAGTGGCTGAAAACAGCCCCACGCCTTTCCCAGTGAAAGCAATTTTTGTCTTTAAAGGCTCAAAACATGCTGTGATCCTCGTTTTGGGGGAAAGCAGTGAATTTAAGGACCATCAGATTTTCCTTTCAATAGCAACGGCAGCATGATACTGTTAAGTATGGACACTGGACAGCAGGAAATCTTATAAATTGGCAGGTTATCTCATAATGCTCCCTCAGGTTTGTCTCAAGCCCAGTAGGTTCATGGCTGAACCATCCAGCCCTCATTGCACCACAGGTATCTCCTTCTCCCTATGGATGTGCTGAATTTTAAAGTATTGTTGTCTGGCCACAGCAAGCAGACAAACTGAACACAGCCCCTGTGGGTTCCCTCCCACCTTCATATTTCCTTCAGGTTGCTTAGTGGGAATTGTACATATTTTACTGCTGGGATCATGTAAACAGTTTAACCTCCTGCAGGATACCGTCTTTGGCTTTGCCTTCCTCTTTTTGTTTTATAGAATTAACACAATGATTTGAGCTTTGCCTGGCCTTTAATTTCTCATCAATTGCTTTTATTGGTCTGTGCAGGGGCTGGAAGAGCCTTACCTGAATCTGTCTCCTGGCAGCTAGAGGACTGTCGTGGTTAGCAGAACCTGGAAGTGGAGAGTGGTGCAGGGGAAACACACTATTCACCTCCCAGGGCCACCTGGTCATTCTACTGGAGATCTGCAAGTTTATGAAGTAGGAAAGGGTTTAACAATGAGAGTCAGAGCAGTACAGATGTTACAGTCAAAAAAAGGAGGAGGGAAAAATGTTCCCACTCCCAAACAATCTTTCCTTTTATTATTTTTTTTTGTAAGGAGGCTTTTCTTGTTTGAAATTTATTTGGGGAAAATTCAGATGCATCAGTATCATGCACAGTGAAAACCACAAAATCTGTCAGATCATCAGGTAGGACACTGCAAGATGCTTAAAAGGCACCAGTAAAAGACAGATAGCTGGCTGGTATGTGATCAATTCATGAAAGAAGCCAGGAAGGAAATAGATCTTTTGATTCCAAAGAATATATGGCACATGGGGGGGGGGGTTTGCATCTACTGCAACTGTAATCAGTATTTCCTGGCCATAGCAACTACAGGCTTATGAAGGAGTTACTGTGCCTCAAAGAGATTATTGACAAAGATAACATCTGAAAGTAACATGCTTTCCTTTGACTTTCATCCAGCTCAAATATTTGCTGCCAAGTCAGCTGAAGGAAAGGGCAGTTGTGTGGTTGCTCTGATTTCCCTCTAGCACCTCTGTATCCTCAGCTGGGTACTTGCTTCAGTGTCACTGCAAGAAGAATCCCAGATGCCAGCAAGGTGGCCCAGCCCAAGGGCTGCCACTCAGCAGTGAAAGACTGGAGATAACAATACTTGTCTGGATAGGTTACTTACCTTTCTTTAAGCTACTGGCCCAAAATCTGACTACTGATGATACTGCCTAGGGTTTGGTATCCTCTGTCACATGGCCTGGTTGCAGCTCATACTCAAAGCAACCTACACACCTAGCACTAACCTCCTTCTCTCCCAGCCTGATCTATTACCTGTGAGAGGAGTAGCTCTGCCAATTCACAGAGTCCAACCTATACATCCCATATTTTGGCACTGGCTAACTCAGCTGTTGCATGGCCATCACAAATGGAAATCTAAGTGCAGCCTAGCTTTGTCCATGTGGATGCTACCTTATGCTACCTGTAGACTTCCTCAGTCTAGCTTTGCCTAGCCAGAAGCCTCCCACACCTTCACCGGAGGCCAGGCTAAGCCTGTGCACCATCTCTTCTAGACTAGCCTTGTTGCTCCCTATGCTTGCACCACCTGAGCCCTAGTCATACACTCAGCTAGCGAAACCCATGCCTTGAATGTTCTGTTTCCTGCCTTATCCCCACTGCAGCAAGGCCTAGCTACAAGGATACCATCAACTCAGGGGCAGTCTGTCCTGTGTTTTGCAGGCAGCAGTACCTCAGAGCTCTTCTCCCATTCCTGTGCAGCACAGCCAAGCTCACCCATGTCTTTCTGTCAGCAGGTTTGTCTAACACCTCAAGGCATTTACAGGTTAGCAGACCACGCTGTGAAACAGTGAAGTGCTTGTTTTATTCCCACTGAGAGCAACATGCCCAAATACATCTCTCCAAAACTGGAGAAAAGAACAAATACCTATTGGTATACATCAAAATTACAGACAAGAACACGTAACACGTACTACCAGAGAAAACATACATACAAATGAGACCTGCTGACTTGAACCCACATGAGACTTGAAACACAGCACCAGGGAATTCACCGGTGATTCTTCATAGGGGTAAAAAAACACCAAGACTTTTCAGACCTGCAGCTCTGGGTGTTGCAATCTGGTATTTTTATGCAGACTTCTGTTTTTCAGACTGAGAACAGCCCTTTAAACATTGTTTAGAGAGCTACACTGCATCCAAACCTGCCTTGAAAGAGCTGAGGTTACTTAGATTACAGTAGTCTTTCAAATAGCTTGCATGACATTTCCCATTAATCATTAGTTGAGGCCCATTATGATAGGGGGAACACGAAGAGATGGGCAACGACTGAGCAATTTAAAAGCAATAAACACTTCCAGCCTTATACAGATTGTTCAGACTGCAGAACTGGGAGATTAGCTCCGCATTGTTAAAGCCAACCCCACAACAGTGCCTATTCCCAGCTGGCCAGACCAGTTTCTAAAATGCAAATTTAAGTCATGCTTTCCACCAGCCTTCACTACTACACTGGTGTAGTTCACTGGGAGGATATGAGGAATATCCCTTTGAAGCAGCAAGGGAAATTTTCCTTTCACCTTAGAGTCTGTCTCAGAACAGCAGAGTGATGGATTTTTACTTATTCGTAGAATAAAACTGGAACTCTCTCACAGACCAGCAGTGCGTAGGTCTCATCTAAAAAGCCTGGTAGGTGCAGCAGCCTAGAGACACTGAGAAGTTTTATTTGTCCCAAAATAGCTTTTGGAAAAAAGACAAAAAAACAAGAGTGATTCTGCTAGAAATTTGTTTCTTCTCTTTCCCCCACTAATACTTTGGGCTTGGTTTGGGCTTGAGGGAACTGGAAGAGATTTGGCAGAAAACAGAAAACATGTTCATGATGAATACAGTTCACATTTTCGTGTGAGCAAAACATATCATTAACAGAAATAGCTAAACATCTCCACTGCACCACAACTCACAAGACAACTGCACCTCCAGTTTCCCACCAAGCACTAGAGCACAAACGGACCCAAATACTCCTATGCAGTGTTTCCAGCAGAACAGAGTTTCAGGAATAAGTTACATGTAGATATACATAACATGAGTATTCATTCATTAATGGCTACTTTAGCCACTACTCAGCTGACAGACACTTCAGTCTCTGAATTTCTCCATGTTTCTGAGATCTAAAGCTCAGGGTCAAGAAAGGGAATTGAAGTCTCATAAATCCACTGTAAACTGCCTGGGACTGGCCAAAGTGGCATGTGAGTATAGACTCAAGAAACCTCAGTCGTCTGCTCACAAGTAAATCCATGTCCGAAGACACTGACCCTTGAGGTGGAAAGAGCCTCAAGACATTGTCTCTCCAGCTACACAGAGGGACCTCATATGAAACCCAGTTCCTTGTGCTTGATGCTACACCATAGCTATTGCAGAGTCCTCAGTGTTGTTGTCCTGCTCCAAGCCCACCCGGCGGATGGACTCCCTGTATTTCTGACGGCCCAGCTCAATGATGGTTTCAATCTCATCAGCGATGTCCTGGCGGCCACTCTCTTTCATGGCTGCAATCAGCTTGCTCACACAGTCAGGATCCTCTGAGTTTTGCTGAGCCCATGAGAAAAGCATGTGCAGGATCTGTTTGTCAAGGTCCTCTCTGAAGAAATGAAGAAACACAGAAGTAACCAACACACTCTCCTGACTAGCAACCCAAAGAGGCCATACCTGAGTCCTAATGACTGGAGGCCCAAAGAAACCATCCAGACATACAAAGCACTCAGTGGGCCTGCTTTTTCCTCACCTATACAGGAGGTGCAGTTCCTGCCTAAAATCTCTGTATAAAATATTTTCCTAATGGAAATATCAAATTAAAGCATTCTGCTTTTGAATGTAAATTCCCCACAGGAATAGTACTTTGGTCATAACAAGTCTAATACTCTCCTACTGCTCTGGCTTTTTTGGTCAGACTGCATGTCCCATGACATACTGCAAGCTCTTTTCGAATAAGGATGATATTCACAATTAATGCCACAGACCACTGCTCATTGTCAGAGATGGAGTCTGGCCAGGAATCCAGATCACAGAACAAAACAGGAATGTGACTCATCTGAACTACAAAACTCATCAGGTTTGTTATTTCCCAATTTTGTTTTTCAAACATGCAGCTTTGTTTTATAATGGCACGATAAAATAATCAAGTTTTCCATTAAAAAAAAAGTTAATGTTTTGAGAAGAACCATTAGTCAACCCATCTTTTATCCAGTGAAATAATTTCAGTGGAAAAACTTCAAACCAGCCAAGCACTAATTTATACTATTAGATAGATAGATAGATAGATAGGACACAGAGACAAACAGTGATGCATTCTATCTTACCTGTGATTGTATCCTATGCGCTCAATCTGCTGATAGGTCAAGCCCAGGTTCAGGCCGATGGTCTGCCAGTCAGCTCCCACGCGCCTGGCAATGCTCAGCAGGTTGGCCTGTGTCAGGTAGCCAGTCTCAGCATTGCCCAGGTTCAAGGGAGGGAAGGAGAGCCCATTCAGGGCAGCAGGGTTCTCACCCCAGCGGGGCTTCAATCGCTGTGTCATGGAGAGGAAGGAGAGAGAGAATATGCTAAAACAAATTGTTTCTGTAGAGGACAGCGTCTGGCCATTCAGGCTCCTGCTAGAGAGGAAGGAAGATTTGGGGCTGAAGAGTCATGCTGTAAGAAGCAAGGAGCACTCACACTGGCAATGACCAACAATGCTTACTGCCTCTGAAAAACATCAGATCATAGTGTTCATGGTCATAGCTCACACTGGAAATTTCCTTTCTTGTCTTCACAGAGCATTTTTCCATGAACCATCTCCCCAAAGCATATTTGTCTAAGTGGTAAGAAAGACTTAGTCTAGATCTGTAGTTGAGGTTGCATGCATCAGGAAGAGATGTGAGATCATGGCACATGATCTGAACGGAAGCATTCAGCCTACAAAGGTATTTATTGTTTTAAGCTTCTCAAAAATCAATTACATTCCATAAGCAAAAGTTGTATTTCTCACTGTAACATTCAGCCTGGCCTTTAAAGCCCGGTGTCTCACACCAGAATACTTACACTCATCACCTATATTCAAATCCAGCCTACCTACCTAACTCTAGACCTTTCTTCTTTCCCTGTTGCATGAGCTGTGTGACTAAGAAGTTTAGAAACAAAACAAACACTTCCCTTAATTAAAGTGAGCTTCCTCCTGTTGTACATCCCTCATTCATTCAAAGGATCCACCCTCTCTGACCACCTACCCGACAAGCCTGATGAGCAAGAGAGGTGGAGACCACTCCCAACTATTCATGTTTCTCATTTCAGAAGAGCTCATGGAGACTGGGAAATCACCATGACATGGCTGGACAGCCATTTCTTGCAAAGACAAAATTAGCTGAGCAGAAAGGCCATGCTCTTACCCCATCTAGATTACTGTTTCTATAGGAGATAAAACAACTCACAGGCAGTTTGATGGGCAGAGTAACGAGCCAGAGGGAGTCTGGTCCTCTCCTCCTCCTGCTGGCCTCTTCTGGGATGCTCTCAGGAACTGCCCCTCGGTAGAAAGAGACCTTTGCAAACAGAAAGCATGCAGTTAGGCTTGGATTCAAGCACAGTGGCCAAGCCTGTTTGCACCATGTCTTTTGTGTCTGGGAAAGAATGAATTCAGCATTTCTCACCTATCCTCAGTCCACAGATACAGCCTCCCAGTTAAGCACAACTGGGAGGAGCACTGGGGTTCTGCCATAAAGGCTGGACTTACTGCCAACACCCCAAGAGTTAATGGCAGGAATGTAAGTCATAGAGTTAAGTGATGAGTGATCCTTCAAGACTACTATTCTTGCTTATTCAAGGTTTAGTTGGTGACATGCAAAGCCAAGGGAAAGAGGAGAGGAAAAGAGTCATTCCTGGCACTCAGAGATTATTGTGAGGAGCACTGTAAAAGCAATGATGATGATGATGACAATGACAATGATGAAGGAGAAAACAAAGAGTCAGTGTAACTGGTTGCTCACCTGTCCTTTCACAGCTTGCTCCTTCCTGTCCACAGGGGAAGTCACATAGATTTCCTTCATGTTCTTTAAGTGGGAGTAAAAAGTAAACGAGAGACGTCCATCCACACAGTCAGGGCGATCTGTGCAGAGAAGCAGCAAACACTCAAGTTGTGCAGAAAATGTGCAACTTTTCAAGCCTGAACAACAGCCCATCATCCACTAGCAGCCTCCATGCTACTATCTACTGCTTCTACTCATCACTGATAGAACTGTAAACCCCGACCCCCTTCCTCGCTGGGTAACACCAGAAAGCAGAAAACACGCTGTGGAGAAAGCATCTCCTACAGGTGAAAAAAAATAATGGCCACAAGGTGGAGGTCGAGTTCAGGAATGGAAACCAAGGCCAAGCAAGACATTTCAGATGGAGTCGAGTCCATCCGACTTCCCTCCCATGCTTGGTCCATTCTGTCCTTTGGTCCTTTGGAGGGTAGAATCAGCAACAATAGCATCCTGTAATGCGCAGAAATAGATCTGTCTTCATCATTTCTGCAGTGGGTGCAGAAATAAGAATAGAGCTAAAGGGAAAAAATATAATCAGGTACAACATTCATGTATGTAATAGAAATAACTTAAAAGCCCAGGCTAAATCAGGGCAGATGAACTGAAAGACCAGTGCATTTTATTATTCTTTAAAGAGCTGTGCTTAGTTTACTGCAGTGAAACTTAGCTGTATGTTCAGGTTTTGCAGAAAATGGTTCATAGAATCATAGAATAGTTGGGGTTGGAAAGGACCTTAAGATCATCAAGTTCCAACCCCCCTGCCATGGGCAGGGACAACTCACACTAAACCATGCCACCCAAGGCTCTGTCCAGTCTGGCCATGAACACTGCCAGCGATGGAGCATTCACAACCTCCCTGGGCAACCCATTCCAGTGCCTCACCACCCTAACAGTAAAGAATTTCTTCCTTATATTCAATCCAAACCTCTGCTGTTTAAGTTTTAACCCATTACCCCTTGTCCTATCACTACAGTCCCTAATGAAGAGTCCCTCCCCAGCATCCCTGTAGGCCCCCTTCAGATACTGGAAGGCTGCTATGAGGTCTCCATGCAGCCTTCTCCAGGCTGAACAGCCCCAACTTTCTCAGCCTGTCTTCATATGGGAGGTGCTCCAGTCCCCTGATCATCCTCGTGGCCCTCCTCTGGACTTGTTCTAACAGTTCCATGTCCTTTCTATGTTGAGGACACCAGAACTGCACACAATACTCCCAAGTGAGGTCTCACGAGAGCAGAGTAGAGGGGCAGGATCACCTCCTTGACCTGCTGGTCACGCATCTTTTGATGCAGCCCAGAATACGGTTGGCTTTCTGGGCTGTAAGCGCACACTGAAGCTGGCTCATGTTCATTTTCTCATCAACCAACACCCCCAAGTCCTTCTCCACAGGGCTGCACTGAATTTCCTTTTTGCCCAACCTGTAGCTGTGCCTAGGATTGCTCTGACCCAGGTGTAGGACCTTGCACTTGGCATGGTTAAACTTCATGAGGTTGGCATCAGCCCACCTCACAAGCGTGTCAAGGTCCCTCTGGATGGCATTCCTTCCCTCTAGTGTATCAACAGAACCACACAGCTTGGTGTCATCAGCAAACTTGCTGAGGGTGCACTCAATCCCACTGTTCATATCACCGACAAAGATGTTGAACAAGACCGGTTCCAACACTGATCCCTGAGGGACACCACTCGTTACTGGTCTCCAGCTGGACATTGAGCCATTGACCACAACTCTTTGCATGAGCCCATCCAGCCAGTTCTTTATCCACTGAGTGGTCCACCTATTAGATTGATGACTCTCCAATTTAGAGACAAGGATGTCATGTGGGACAGTGTCGAACGCTTTGCACAAGTCCAGGTAGATGACATCAACTGCTCTGCCTCTGTCCATCAGTTCCGTAGCCCCATCATAGAAGGCCACCAGATTGGTCAGGCAGGATTTCCCCCTAGTGAAGCCATGCTGGATGTCACCAAGCACCTTGTTGTTTTTCATGTGCCCTAGCATGCCTTCCGGGAGAATCTGCTCCCAGATTTTGCCAGGCACAGAGGTGAGACTGCCTGGTCTGTAAAATGGTTCAGTTTGCAGCTGTAACAGGTCTAGACACACCAGGGCATAAAACACCACCTTGAGTTTTGGTCCTGCTCCCTCTTCCCCTCTGTTCTAGCAGCTCTGTTACAGGTAATTCTTTACTCTGGATTATTTCAGAAGTACCTTCTCAAAAAAAAAATCTCAAAGTGCTCTCTCAGAAATGGGGGACATTTGATTGGATCACTATATGCACTCCATTGTGGTGCCTAAGATGCCAGGGAAAGGGCAAAGCTGGCTGCAGAAGTGAATCTGTCATAAAATAAACATATTTGGCTATTGCCCTCTGCAGGCGACAACATGAGAGGAAATGAAAGCCTGCAAATGGCACTTTCATAGAGAAAAGTAGGCACAAAAGCTGGCTGACCAGAGAATATGACAAGTTCAGTATCCATGGGCTGGCTGCTGTGAGTTGTGGGCAAGCTGGAGACAGAGAGGAATGCTATCAGAGAAAAGAGTACAGCTCCCAGCAGAAGCACACACAAAAGGCAGGAGCAGAAAGGAGCCCACTAGTACCATACCCATACTGATGCTGATGCCTCCCTCAAAAGCTGCAAAAAACTGCTCTCCCTCAAACATCTCCACCATGTCGGAGGGCTCAGGTCCTCGATAGCGATCTTGCAGCTTCTTCAGCACCGGGTCAACCTGAGAAGGATGACAACACAGGATCCTGTGTTTGATCTGAAGCATGTCTGTCTGCTGACCAACGTCCCTATGCCCATGATGTTCCCCTCACCTTCAGCAGGGCAGGTCCATTTTGCATGGAAAGGATGTGAACAAATGAACAAACACCCACCCCCTCCTATCCCAGGTATATTCACTACACAGAAAAGGAAGTGGTGCTCTGAGTTTTGTGGCTTCCATATTTCTCTTCTCAAGCAAAAAGCAGAAAAACCTATGTGGACAAACAAAGTTAGGCCATACCAAAGCTGCCATTCAAAAAGCATTTTCAGCAATGTCTCTATCGTTTTAACAGGACAGTAACCTTCAAAGACAGGGAGGGATTTACTTGCTACTTTATCCCACTCACGGTATGCCATTAAAGACATTTTCTCTGCAAAAAGGACACGCTACAATAGCACAGAGCTGAGAATACCAGAAAAGTAATTTTGGCTTTGCAGCCTGTGATCACACTGGCAGACCTGGGGTCTCAGAGGCAGTGCAAGGGTCAGCCTAGAGCCAAGGTGTCTTTTCTTCTTGCTATTTTTATCAATAAATCTTCTTTCTCACCCCATGAGCATCCCTGGCAGGAATACAGACACCCACAAACCCCGATCTCACTGTGAGTGCCATAGCTGCCTTCTCTGGAAACAAGTTTAGCCCAGAATGCAACATAAAAAGAATCCTTACAGGTGTCTTTGCCCACAGATAATTTCAATGTAGGAGAACAAAAAAAGAAAAGAAGTAACCAGACCAGAGGATTATGCAGAGTTGGGTACACAGCCAAGTTACAGCAGTCTGATAAAATAACCCTCAGCTCACTGAGGTGCACTGTTTGCCAAGCTCTACACATACAAATGAATACTTTGCTAACATCTGAAGCAACACTGCTGAGGGCAGATATTGCTAGGGCAGAGGTGGCAAAAGAGAATGCATGAGCACTTCCCATTTCCTTCCCATCTTCTTTCATACAAAATCAGCCAGATTAGCTGAAATTAGTAGCATTAAACTAACCTGGTGTCGTACTGAAGCGGATTAAGGAGGGCTCATATGTTCTGTTCCTCTGCTTGAACTGTAAACAGCAAGGAACATTGGGAAGAATACCATTTCTAACCACTCCAGCTGAAACCAAAGCAGTGCTTCTGCCCACACTACTAGCCCATGTCAGAGAAGTGATATGTTAACTTTGATCTTTGGCTGAAGTTTAAGCCAACATGTTTTGCCTCATGTTCACTGGACGCCAACAGCACACACATGGCCATTTACTGTGACTCAGCTGATTTTAGCAGCCCAGTCCTCGGGGTTTGCATAGGAGGAAATCACCATGTGCCATACACAGCTACATTGAATGAACTTTCCTTCTTCTCCCAGATCCCAGTGACCCACTATCACACTACCAACACAGTATGGTTGCATACACCAGCCATGACCCTGGGGCAGTGAACAGGACACACTGCTGCCCTTACATCCTACAAAGGGAGGCCCATGAAGCTCAGGAGCAAGGCAATGCAACCTAGACCAGACCTTATGCTTGGGGACGCACTGTAGCAGGACTTGCTCCGGGTCCTTCTTCCTCTGCAGAGCAATGAAGTTCACCTGGTACATACGCAGACGCTCATAGACTTTCTTGGCAATGCCTCCAATGTAGGTCTTGGTGGTGTACCACAGCCAATACCTGGCAGAGAAGGTATTTAGAAAAAGGAGGGATCCTGCCTAGGAAGAGAATCCAGTGTCATACCCACAAGACTGTAAAGAATGCTGGGCAGAGACAAAGAGCTAAGCTAGGCCTGACTTGCAAAGGGAAAAGGGAACAGGTAGGGTTAATAGCATGAACTATGAATTAGAAGTCAGGGTATGGGAAAAGCAAGACTAATGAAAATCCCATCTTTTCCTCAGGACTAATGCTACACTTACCAGGAGAAGTGGGTGACTTCAAACACTGCATAAATATGGGTAAATTCCAGCACCACCTGACTGGTGATGTCATCCCAGGTTTGGCCCTCCAGGTCACCATGAAGAAGATGTAGCCTTGACTGATCCAAATTTATGCCTAAAGACAGTGACAATCAAGAGATGCTAGATGCAGCAGAAGCCTTTATTTATGGCTTTACAAATCCAGCCACACTTTTGGGGGATTCACTTTGTAAAAGCACCAAATTAAGGCTCATGGCCTTTTCTTCGGTATCCAGGACAGAACTTTGGTCAAAGAAGAGCAGCAATAAAAGGATAAGGTTACTCCAGTGCTTCCAGGATAGTCTGGCAGAATATGCAGACTTGAACTGATAGTGTGCTGATTTCCACCAACAGATTCATTAGATAATTTGCACCACCAATATCTAGGGCTATTAAGTTCTCTCTTTCTAAACATTAATTTGACAGACTTTTCAGTGCTGATCCACTTCATACGTAAATACTAGGTAGTGTAACAAGCAAGGCCAATCTGCACCCAGAAAGATTTTACATCTTCACAGGAGAGCCAGGAAAGGTCAAATAAAATAGGATTTAGGAGACACAGGGTATACAGCATGCAAACAGAGGAATCCCTGGCAAGGGACTGTGGCTGTTTGCTGTTTATAGCAGTATTCAGAGTGAGAAATACACTTTCAAGAGCAGTGGCTTGGCAACTGATCCATGAACAAGAAAGTAAGAGAGAAGGCAGACCCCTGAAGGCAACACCTTCATCACCTGCTTCAAGCTATTCCCAATCATGAATCAAAGCCCTTTAACAAAGCATCTCCTCTGTTGGCAGGAATGCCTCTTCAACGTATATCAAACCCAGCAGTCTAAATACACATGCAGTTCAGCAGAGCAATCCATATGCCAGTCCATTCTCCCAGCCTGTGCTGCTGGTCTGTGAAGCCCAGTGCTGATCTGCTGGATTTGAACTACCTTCAGCTGCCACCATCCTGCACCACCACTCACTCAGCAGACACACCTTGCTGTTCCCACAAGAAAAGCAGCAAGCCTTATTATAAACAGGAGAGGCAAACAAAATTCCCAGCTTGCCACTCATGTTTTTCCACATGCGGCACTTCTCTTTGCCAATTTTGGGAATAAACTGACCTGTGACCCCGGGTGGAAGGGGCAGCTGAATTCTTACTGGCCTGAGAAAGTCCACCAGGGAGTCCTGGGAGAGGCAGAGCAGGGGACTGGCTCTGCACCCTGCATCGGCTGTGATTTCCTCTAGCTCTCCTGCAGACACTGGCAGCACCTGGATGTGGAAGACAGCACACTGAGCTGAGCAGGCTGGCACCCAAATTCCCACATCACTTACCCAGTCCCCCATTACCCACATTGCAAATGCTGCTCTTGGCTCAGGGAGCAGTGAGAAATAGGCAGTGAACTCTGGCTAAAGTCTGCTCTGGTGTCAACCAGGCAAGCTGGGACAGATCAAGAAATTACAGTAGCATTTAGCACTATCTAGCAATTCTGTGGAAGTTTGCTTTAGTGGGTAGCTTTAGAATTAGACATACATGAATATCCCCCCACCCCAGTCTCATTCATTAAGCTGTTCTTCCACTCACAGTATGTTTTGCAAGGGAACAAGAGGCAATATAACCTTGTGTTTCCTTCACAGCAGCTACATGCTTATCTGCCAAAGATCCCTTTCCCACACAGGGCAGCTTGGAGCACAGAACATTTTGCAGGCAGGGAAGCTAAAACAGAAGGTGATCTGAGATGGGTCAGCCCATGTCAGACACAAATTACTCTAGGGCAGACATCTCACCTTCAGCCCTGCTACTTTGCACAGGACAACACCTGCACTAGAGCTTACCAAAGTCTGTTGTTTAAAGCATGCATACCTGCATCTTGACAGTGCGAGTTTGTTCGGTGACTCCAGGAGGAAAGGTCACTTTGATGTTTGGATCCACACTGGAAAAGAGCAGTGTCCCCTCTGTTGGCACTTTACATTCATTTTGCACAAGTCGAGACACAACAAGGAACCAGGAGAAGTGAAGGACACTGCAGTGAGCCACATGCTTCTGTAACAGAAGACAGGGAAGAAAAGAAAACATACAGACATATAACATAATACAATAAAGGTAAGAAAATAAGTGCCAGTAGCAGCTGAGCAGATGAAAGCACTAGAACAGGGATGATGTATGGTGGAGTGTAAATCATCGTCTTCGGGAGACACACCTCCATGAGAGGAATCCTGAAGCTAAAATCCACATTTGGTGGTCAAAACACAACTCATGAGATGTTTCAAATGGGCTCACTCATGGCTGGGCAAAACGAAAGAGGGGAACAGAAACATGCGTGTCAGTGGTTGTTCCAAATTGCTTACCTTTGATTTTCTCTTCTGCTCCACTCTTGTTCTCAAATCACTCCAGCTCTGCCCACTGAAGGTTCGCACTACCACCTCGTGCTGGTGAAGGGTTTGAGGGGAGGCATATGGCATCGAGATCTGCACCTCCTGGCAAAAAAGAATTCCTGTGAGACACCAGGAGAAAAGGATAAAACCAAGCCTAGCTCTGCTCTGTGGCTTCCCGTGCAGACAAAAAGGTGGAGGACAAAGCATGGTCTGTATGCAGGGAGTGAAGAAGGAGATAGGAACCTGCTCTGGCCTGCAGCTGCCAGGTAGGTGACATGAGAGATCAGGCCCACTATGTAGTGTGATGGCAGGAAAAGTTCTGTAGCTTGTGGACAGTAAGGGCAAAGCAACTTTTGCAGTGAGTTGCTGCCAGCCATGAAGGGGCTGGTAGTACAAGTGCTCATCAGCTTGAATGAAAACCACACAATCAGAATTTTAGAGAAGGATGTGAACTGTTCTTCTTGCAGGCTAAGACCAAATGCTGGAACAGCACTTATCTTCCGGCACAGGAGGTGAGTGAGGAAGATTATAGCTCAGCTGCAGCAGGAACAGTGGGAAAGGCAAAGGAGTCAGCCCAGCACAGTGCCAGAGAAGCTGGCTGTGTCATTTCTCAGTTTTTGCAGTGGGGCTTCTTTGAAAGGCAGTCCTGCAGCTACTTAAAAGCGGTAGTGATGGGGACAGAGCTCTCAAAAGTCCCAAAAGACTCTCTCAGAAGACTCCCAAGCTACTGCAGAGGCAAACTGATCAGGAGGAGGCCTGGATGCATCCTCACCTGCTGGAATTGGACTCCATGAGGCTGCAGCTCCAGGACTCTACTCAGCAGGACATCATGGTGTCGCAGCTTTACACAGTGAGGGTCCGGTGCAAGAGTTCGGAAGTAGATCTGCAGAGGGTCAGAGGCAGCCCCCGGTGGAAAGTAGAAACGGATGCCACAGGCCAGGATCACTTTGCAGCCTTCAGAGGTGACAGTAAAGCTTCCAGAGAAAAATGCATGAATGTATGCAATGGCTTCAGCCCTCCAAAAATCAACACAAGAATCTCAAACCTTTCATTTGACTGGCCTACTGAGGCCATAAGCTCCTACAAGTACGTGCAATACCCACCATGCACCAATCGTGTCCAGGACATTGCTACATGACTGTTGTATAAATTCTTGGTAGCACAGTCTTACCTATCCTCGCCTGATGCAAGGAAGAGTCTTCTTAGTCTTCCAGCACTGGATTCATCTGTGGCAACAAGAAGGTTTGGGTAGAGGGAGGACACAGATGTTACTTAGATCAGGGTAGACAAGAAAGGTTTAACTTGTATTTCAGCTTTGGCTTAACTCTAACCTGACAGAAGTAATTAAAGGAACTCTGCTCACACTGCAGCAGGCTTCAGATCAAGCAGCAGGATATGAAGAGGCCTCAGGGTTCCAAGACATATTGGAAATGCTGACTCTACCCCAGGAAAACTCAGAACCCAGAAGCTGAGGGAATTAGAAAATATTTCAATCCACCACCCCTGCAGCTCTCAGGGCCATGTTTGATTGCGTGGGGCCACCCCTGGGAATCTGCGCTTGCTCTTGTGAATATGAGCACCATTAGGAAACCCTGCTCAGATTCCTGCTCATTCATTACCTGCATCTTGGACAAGGAGCTGCTCCTCTGCAGCCTGGGAACCACAGGAAATCAGGAGGTAACTGCATAGCAGGATGACCTCTTATTGCTCTCTGTGCTTCTAGCATGCACCACCACTACCTTAGGGCCACACAGCAAGTCCAAGAACTGGTGCTTGCCTTCTCTAAAAAGGCTGGACCCCTTTAGGGGCCTCTCCTGATCCACCTCCTGTGAATCCTATTTTCACTTCCACTGTAAAACCTTTCTGAGCAAGACTAATTCCAGGGACCACTGAGCCCCTCGGACTAGGCTTGGGCTTGCAAAAAGAGAACTAATACCATCTGTATCCTTACAACCTAATTATTATTCCAGACAAATAAATACTGATCCAATTCCCCCCTGCTTGTGTTCTCTAATCCAAACCTATCTACACCATGCTGGGCTGACTGAGGGGCAGCTGGTCAGACCCCAGAGCAGCAGAAGCCTTGCAATTACCAGCCTGTGGGGATGGCTCAGTTTCTCCTAAGGGATTGCCTCGGAGGCGCACAAATGGCGATGTCTGGATCTCAGGGGGGACAGCACGGAGGCAATTATTCTGCAGATCAAGTGTGGACAAGTTGGGCAGGCTGGCAAGCGAGGCAGGGACAGTCACCAGGAGATTGCTGTGGAGGTGCAGCTGCCGCAGACACTTCAAATTGGCTGCAGGTTAGAACAAGAAGTGACCCCCCATCCATGCTGCTAATTGAATTGCACATAAGTTCCAACACCCTCCACTCCTATTCTCCTCATCACATGTACACAGACACACAACAAAAACCAAGCACACGAGCCCAAACATCTCTTTAGCTCACAAAACAAAGGGGTGCAGGGAATTAGCTAAGAGGCAAGGCAGCCTTCTCAATTCTCTGCTTTTCAGTACCCAGCTACAAGTATTGATGTGAGATGTTTCCTTAACGGCACCAATGACAACCCCAGGACCCAAGAGCCAGGAAGCTGGGCTGCAGAAACCAGAGCCTGGTTCTGTGGACTGGTCCACATCAGACAGCATGATTTCAAGCCCAAATTTGCATCACATGAAACTCCAGCTCTTCTGTTTCCAGACTTCTGTGCTACCCAAAACCAGCCTGGCCAGATCCTCAGTTACTATAAATTGTATTGAAATCTTACCAGTCTTTCTGATCCACAGAAGCAGAAAGCATGGTCCAGAGGGATTTAATGCTCAAAGGGACTGACTGAACCAAGCATGCTGCTTCTGGACATCCCTCCCACTCGGCTCTAATGTAACAGGTGTTTTGTGCTAACAACTCTGGGGACAGAGACCAAGGGCCTCAGGGGTCCTAGACTGTACCAGAAGCTTGGCAAGCCCATGTCCTTCTTTTCCCCTAGAAAATACATACCTAAGGAGTCTGGGATGGTTGATAAGCAATTCCCGGAGAGATCCAGCTCTGTGCAGTTATGCAGATTCCCCACTTCTTCAGGGATGAATTCCAAAGCATTTTCAGAGAGATCCAGGTCCTGCAGCATTGCTAGGTCCCCAATGCTCCGAGGTAAGTCCTTCAGCTGATTTTTCATAGCAGAGAAGAAAGTCAGCTTGCTCAGAGAACCAAAGTCCTCAGGGAGTGCCACAAGTCTGTTGTGGCTCACCAGGAGCACACGAAGGCTGGAGAGATGAAGGATGCAGCTGGGCAAGGTGGACAGGCTATTGAAAGTGAGATCCAGGTGGGTGAGACACTTCAGGTTACCCACATCTGCTGGTAAGCTTGTCAGAGAGCCAGGCTGGCATGAACCAAACTCATCCCTGGCATGGCCACCTGGGTGTGAAGGGAAGTGGAGGGAGAGGTCAATATGCTACAGGGATACCTCAACAGCCTCATGTGAGACTCCTTAGCACAGAGACAGATACAATGGGGAGCTACTGATCCTAATGAGCAGCATTGATTACAAAATACTCATACAGAAATGGGGTTTCTGCTCCTTGCCCCTGTTTCCTGATCAGTGAAACGGGTATAATGGTGAAGACCTGTTACAAAATCAGGAGATGCCACAGTCAACAAGTAGAGCTCTGCTAAACACATCTGGAGTCGAAGTTCAGAAAGAGCCAGGCCACTCCACACATTTACCACCCCTCAGGACAGCTCATATTCCTCCAAGCCTCCTACTCACTTTACCCACCAGCATAAGTGCCCTCCATCCCTCACCCATACTGTTGAGTGACAAACAGCCCTGAGGACTGAGATCTGCCCTTGCAAGACTGGAGACATGAGGAAAGCAGTGAAAATGTGGGGGAAAAAAACCCAGGTAATTCAGTATTGCATAGGCCAGACAGGGCCGAGAGAAAAGGACACAAGTTCCCCCCCCCCCAGCCTGTGACACTCAGGCTGGAGAAGGGCTGCACCCATGGAAAGTAAGACAAGTGAACAAAAGGAAAATCTCCAAAACATTCCACTTCATTGTGCCCCCTCCATTACTGTCTATTTGTATACACATACAGCAGAGGGCACCAAACATTCTTTATGCTGCATCACCGTAAAAATTGAGAGAACAATCAAACAGGCACATTGCACTTTGTACATAAGGAAATCTTAGCAAACTATTTTATTGCCCTTCAGGATGCTCAGGGTGTGTGTACATGTCACAAAACAAGCCTGATAAAAGGTATTGCTGTTACCCTCACCTTAGTAAAAGGAGAAAGACAAATGAAATCATTAACATGAAACATCTGTGGCAGATACAGAAACAAACCCCATCTTTTCAGTTTTCAGATAGAACCCAAAAATCTGGCCACAGATTCCCTGCCTTTCTCTCTTTTTTTTTTCTTTTTAAAATTCCACCTCCCAAAGAGCAAATGATTCAGTCTGGTACAGAAAAGACACCACTTTTATTGAGATCCTTCTATAATAAAGACATGGGAAAGTCAAAGAATGATCTAATATTTATAGCTATTACAGTTATTACACCTTGCCAAATTATGTGCACACCCTGAGTCATACTTTTGATAAAATGTTGAGCAGCCTCTTTTGGTCTGTCTTGGAATTCTGTTAAGCCTACACCCACTGAGACTAAGCAATGATTAAGCTAGGATTGATTCAGATGGAAATGCAGCAAAGACACCTCATTATACTCCCAAAAATTAAAGAGAGGCTGAACATTTACCAAAATATATAACAACTTTCAATGCCCCTCTCCTTGCATAACTGCCCAAAAAATGCTCTTCTTCTAGAGGATGACTTAAGAAAATGTTGCAGCATCAACCCAACTAGACTCCAAAACCAGCTCCCCAGGCAGCTGTAGAAACAAAGGAAGGAAATAAGAGTCTAGAAGCTATATCTTGTTGAAATCTGCATGCAAATCTGAGCAAGGCTAAGAGCCAAAGCTATAGTAAGGGGCACTAGAACAAAACCATTCCAAGGGCAGTTTGTCCTGTTGATGTGCAGAGGAGGTTTAAAATGAGAAAAAGCTGAGCCTAGAAAAGTTGGATGGAATTTACCTTTGATCATCAGGGATTTCAGGTGCTTCAGATGAGGAAGGATGTCTAGTGTGGTGCCAAGGAGGCGATCATTGCTGCTGAGCCGGAGGAACTCCACCTGGAGCACCTCTCCCTGTCGCCCCTCAAACAGCTGGAGGAACCTTCGGCAGCCGTCAAGATACACATCCAGGTTCAGCCTGTTGCCTGCAAGGCAGGAGGCAGCCAGTGCAGGAGCTCCCAAAGCCCCCTCCCTGCACTCGTCTCTGAGCCCCAGCAGCTCTGCCATCTTCTGCAGCTGGTCCACAGGGTCCGGACATGCTCTGACTTGCCAGGCAGGCAGGCACCAGCAGCACCACAATGCAGCGGGACAAGGAGGAGGAGGAAAGATGGTTCTGAAAGGGAACATAAATGCACAATGAAGGCCTCCTGCCCCAATCCAGGGCAGCTGAAAACAGCTGATAATTACAGCAAGAGAAGAGGAAGGATTACACACACATTATTGAAAGCTTTGTGGGCACAGAAATGCAGGGTGACAGATGCCACAGAGGTTTCTATTCCAAGGGAAAACCTATGAGTTCTTCCACCCAGTATCTCAGCAGGGAATGGAGCAATTACCCACAATAAAAATAAATAGCAATATTAACCTTAAAAGATATAAATGTAAATGCCTATGCCTTATGCAGATTTCAAAGTGCATCAGTTGGAAACTTTACAAGTGTAGAGGGGAAACAGGGACAGGGAGAGTTGAGCCAAGAGAAGAGCCCAGAGGCTGCTTGCAGGCTGTGATGGGTCCTCATTGAACCCAGTTGTGAAACTGGGTGCCAATGGGATAAAAGTGAGCATAGATGAAAATGGGCAAAGGGCAGCAGAGCAAATGTGGCAGGGCCAAGAAGGGGAGTTAGAAAAGGCATGTCAGTGGCACAGGAGCACTGGACTGACAGTGGGATTGGGGCTCTTGCAGATTTGCCTCTGCAGGGATACTCTAATGCAGCAAACTGGGCACAAAACCATGGCAGACTAATTACCAGCTAGTCTTTGTTTCCTCTTCTAACAGCACCCTCCAGGTATAAAGAGAAAGGGGAAAAGCAGATAACACATAGTGCATGCTAAGAAGGATTTGAACCTGAAAGAGCAGAAGTATGGAATTTGAATAAATTAATCATTCTTCTGCCTTCTTAGTGTAAAGAAGTCTTCATCCACCATCGGCTTTCAAAATCAGCCACTACCATCACAGTACACCATAATGCAAAGATAAGCAGAGGCACCACACTTGTTTTTATACCAGTATTCACAAACTTCCAAATCCACTGCTGTTCACACCTCCTTCATCTTTTGCAGTTCCTCCTGAGCTTGGCAATTAAACTAGCTAATGGTGTGAATATCAGGAGGGTTTTTTAAAGAACTTTGGATCAAATAGGCAAATAGAAGTTTCTTTTGCGTGAGTGATTCAGAACTATACAGACTTCTAATGGTTTTACCGTCCAAGGCCAGCAGAAGCAAGCTAATGTCCCTGCAAAACCCTGAGGAGCAGGGCTTTCTATTGGGAACCTGTGGGACATAGCAGCACTGATGCTCCCAAGGCACTGTCTGGGGGGAGGCATTTCACCTGATTCCCTGAAAGAGCAGAAACCTGATGGACACATAAGGACAGGAAGCACAGGTAAATGGAAACTACTGCTTTAGTAAAAAGCTAAGTATTTCTTACAAAAAGGCTGTACACAACACATACACAGCGCTCTTACAGTTACGGGTAAGCAAACAGACCATCTGCTATAGCTTTGTAAAGCTACTGATGGTGAAGGAACCAGACAGCTCTGATCTGCTGAACTGGCCAGGCTGGAGAGGCTCAGAGTCCACCAATGCAGCCTTAGGCACGCGTAGGGGACACGGGCAGGCACCCTTGCGCACATACACACACACGTGCACACGCTCCAACACGCACTCACCCCTGCTGTCCTCACCTGCCCCCGTTACCCCGCACCCCGCCGGGCCCCAGGCTCAGCGCCGGGGACCCCCGGCAGGAGCTACAGCCGAGCCGCCAGGCACACCGTGCCCTGCGGAGCACGGCCACGCTTGTCTCACCCCTGCGCCCCCGGTCCCTGCACACAGACCGTGGGTCCCGGCAGCCCCGGCCGTGCTCGGTTTGACTCGGGCCGGCCCAGCCCAGGCACTTCCTGCAAAGTTTGCCGTTGATCCGCAATGCCTGGGCGGGACGAGCCGGAGGAGGTGCCGGGTGCAGCGGAACAAGGGGCAGGCGGCTCTGGGGAGTCAGGCACTGGCGTCCCGCTGGCACACAATGTCACAGAATGAGATGTCTCCAACCCGCCATGGCCTCGCTACCCCGGCTGGTCCCAGTGCAGTCCCCCGGGCTCAAGCTATGAGCTCAGCCTGCAGGAACGGGGTAGCTCCTGGTGTTGTGCTCCAATTTTCCTGCACTTAAACAAAGATGTTTCTGGTAAGCCGGAGTTGGCCAAAGGCAGTATGTTGTGAAGGTCAGGTCTAGCATCTCTTCCTATAGACTGCTGTCATTGTACTTGGAAGTCCTGAGCTTTTTGCTTCAGAAGTTCTCCCTTTAAACAGAGCATTGTTTGTTGTCAGCTAAGATTGGAGGTGTCTGTTCTACTTGTGTTTCTCTTAACTGTGTTGTATTTATCAAATGTTTCCTTCTTGTAAGGAAGAAACAATCCAAGTGCTTCCTGAGTTACATCCATGACTGTCTGTGATAATTTCCCTCTTTTTTCCTTCCTGCTTTATGTTCACTTCTCACTTTTATTTGTTACCACCTTGGCAGGTGGTAAGAGGCAGGATAGCAGCAGCAGGGGCTGTAAACACCACTGTGTGCTCTTGGCCTGCCCAGAGCCACGAGGCTCTGCCACTGCTAATCTGCTGCCCAGTGCACTCTGAAGGGTGTCTGACTCCAGCTTTGGAGTGAGGGATAGTGTTTAGTCTAACAGTGCATCCTGGTGAGGCGTTTGTGCTGCTCTCCATTTCACTGAGAGGGGCAAAGCCCCCTTTCTGTAGCAGCCAGTTTCCAGCTGTAGCACAGCTGTCCCCTGGGAGAAGTGCCCCTTGCTCAAAGCTGAGCACAAGCTGCAGTGCCCTGAGGGAAATTGCTCTTCCCATGGAGAGGAGACAGTAACTGCTGAAAACTGTTTCTCTGAAGCACCTACTTTTGTAACTCTACAGTTACAGAGCTGGGAGCATGCCCCTCTTCTGGAGGCACTGGAGCTACTAGAGAACTGGAGAGCACTCTCACCCACACCTGTGCAGCCTCCAGGGCCACAAGGCAGGGGCAGCCAAAGCCTCCTCAGAGCCCTATTGCTGCAGCACTTACGGTTCATTTGGGTCCAGTGGATTTTGGCACTTATATTAACTTTACACTTTCATTCATTTCCCTAATCCAGAAAGAAATAACTCCTGTCATTGCCCCTCTATCCTGCTCTGGTGAGACCTCACATGGAGTACTGCATCCTCAGCTCAGGACGTAAGACATTGAAGTGCAGGTTGCAGCAGATGACCTCTGAAAGTCCCTTCCATCCCGAGCTGTTCTACGATTAGATATGACGGCAGACAGACACTGCTACTGAAGACATGTGCTTTACACTGTGAAGTCCGTTTGGTCCTCAGCTCTATGGCAGCCCCTGCCGCAATGGTGAACACCTTCCGCACCCTCCTATGCGGAGCGCCCCCTCAAGCTAAGGGCCGTGTCCCTCCCGCACTGCGCATGCCCCCTATCTACGGGTGGCAGCAGCAAAGCGCGTGGCTCCCCATTAGTCTGTCCGCTCCTCTTCGGGTCGGTCCAATGACAGCGCCCGTTGTTGCGGTGTGACGGGAAGAAGCCGTTGCCGAAGCACCGCCCCTTCCTTTTCGCTGCTGTGCTGCCATCCCGAGCGCACGTCCGAGGCCCGTCTCTCGTGCCGCCGCTGCCAAACAAGTAAGCGTGTGGCTGCCCCTCATCCTTCCCCCCCCCCCGGGAATGGTCGCTCCTGGCCCACCAGCTCCAGCCCGCGGCCGCCAGCTGGGCTCTGGAGAGACCGCTTGGTGCGGGGGGGGGGGTGCGGGAAATGGCGGCCATGTGCTCTCCCGGGCTGGGCCTGCGGAGGGAGGGACAGGGCAGGCTCAGGCGAAAGCCGTGATGAGCCATGGTGACGAGGAGTGGCCGCGGTGCCACTTTCCTTCGGGAGAGGTGTGGGGCACCGGCGGGGTTAGACCGAGCAGGCAGCTGAGGGACCAACGCCCCGGAGCCTGGCGCAGGGCCGGAGCCGCCGCGGCTTCGCCGTGTTAGGTGCTGTTGAGCGCTGGCAGGAGGTTGGTACGCTGCCTCGGGTGCCGTGGGGTTTCCTTTAGAAGCAGAGCAAGGCAGTTATAGCCGGGAAGGTGAGGTTTGTTTCCCTGCGTGAGGAGGTAGACTTCCTCCGAACATGTAACCGGTCTTGGCACTGAAGATCCAGTCCTGTTGTTTTCCAGGATGCGTTACGTCGCAGCTTACCTTCTAGCAGTCCTCGGTGGCAATGAGTCTCCCACGTCAAAGGACTTGAAAAAGATCCTCGACAGCGTCGGCATTGAGACAGACGATGAACGCATGAACAAGGTGGTGTTGTCTCTTAGTTCCAGATGGTTATGGCCCAGTCGGCATCAGACATCGGAGCTGTGCCCTTGGCTTCGGTGTTTCTGTAATGGGTTTGTTATTGAACTGGTATTGTTTTGTTCAGACGTTCACTGGTCATTACATGTATGATTCCTAAACACTGCCTAACTGATCAGAACTATTTTTGCAACGTTTTTGTAGAAGTTTGGCTTTCTTATTTAATGCCTGTCCTCCACAAAGGTTCCCTGTCTGTTGCTGATTTCTGACCATTCAGTCTAATGATTCTCAAGGGCGTGGTGGCTAACACAGATAAATATGTGTTGAAAATAAGTTCTGTTCAGCACTTAACATTTAATGTTTTGGCTTTTGGTCGGCACTGATTAAAAGCTAGTGCTTTTGAAGGGCTGATATTCAGTAATAAGTTCTTACTTAGTGTACTGCAAGGAACATCTGTTTTTTCACCAAGAAACAAGCAAATTATAATCTGGACATTTAAGGCAATAATAATATGTAGGAAGATTTTGGAAATGAGTGCTGAAATGGTTGTGCTGCAAAACAGGCATTTTAAGAAGAGCGTATCTTAGTTAGAATGTGTCTTATGATATAATTGACTTTCAGTCTTGTGGACTTAAAAATAAATGGCCATTGGTGGGGGGTGGGGAAAAACCAATAAATGGTCTTATCACCTGCCCCGTACTTGTACATGGAGTGTTTCCAGAGAGGTGGAGGCAAAACCAGGTTATTTTCCCAGTTGGAGACTGTTTTACTGTAGGCCTGACCAAATGTTGGATTGACTGAGCTGATAGCACCCATGTTATAGTTTGGGATGTTGGTTTGAACTAGTGGTGCTCCTGTTTAATGTCAGGTCTTTTGGCTTTGGCTTGTTTGTCTTATCCCTTCGTAAATTAGTTGTGTTCCCTGATCCTCCAATATCCGGAAAGCTTCTCTGGAATTTGTTTTGGTCATAATTAATCCGTTTTTGTTTGTGCTGGCTGTATATTATACCAGTGTAAATTGAATTAAGTCCTAAAACCATCTTCTGCATGAAGCAAGCACTTGCTCTGTGTAAGGAGGAGGTGCCTGTTAAAAAGCTCTTGTTTGAAGTCCTTCGGCGACCCAGCAGTGTTCAGCACTGACTCGTGGTAGCAGGGACTTGCCAGTAAGGTCTGTGGCATTTGTTCTTTATTATTTAAGTGCTTCTTGCTTTAGCAATTTCTGTTGCCTTTCACGCTCCGCAACACTGGTTGTACAACAAAGGTAGTAAAATTGAAGTTGGAACTGCCTGTTCCAGTGCAAGGATACAATAGCCAGCTTGGCTGTAACATTTGGTAACACTAGGATTAGAACCTTGAGGTTTTTGGTCTAGCACTAGGTGCTTCAGACCCTCCCTGTGGGAATTAAGCAAGAGATGTTGACAGTCCCTCAGTGATTTACAGACCATCAGTGGGGTTTCCTAATTGGCTCCCCAACATCTGTGTATCCTTCTTTCTGCAAGGTCCTTGGATTCATTATAAATTCATGGTCACAGATTTAATGAAAAAGCTTTCACAGAAAAGTATAAAAGACTTAGCTGAAGTTCCAGTGTCCCATTCCTTCCACTGAGAAACAAGGAATGTTGCAACTGTATCAGCAGCAGGATTAAGGCATTTTACATGATGATTAATCAATACCTGTTTAAATGTAGCTTATACTCACCCTGGTTTGAAACTATTAACATTCAAAACTTAACTTACACAGGTTATTAGTGAGCTGAATGGAAAAAATATCGAGGATGTCATTGTTCAGGGTAAGTACAGTCTCTTGAGTGTCACAGATAATTAATTACCTCTACTACTTTGGTAACTTAGACCTGAGAACACGAAATTGCTGCCAGCTCCCTGGTTATTCATCAGTTTAGCTCTGTGGTTGAGGACTTCCATTCTGGATCTCAGCTGAAATGCCTGAAATCCAGGTCCATTCTAATTCCCTGCAGGTCAGTGCCAGTATCTGCTGGGGTTCGCTTGTGGACCACATTAAACTGGAGAACTTAAGCATGCGTGAGCTGACTGGTAGTCTGCTCATGATGTAGTTTTCTGGACATAGAATCATAGGATAGTTTGGGTTGGAAGGGACCTTCAGAGGTCATCTGGTCCAACCCACTGCAATGAGCAGGGACAACTTCAACTCGATGTTGGTCAAAGAAAGAATTAGCTGTCCTTCATATTATCTGGGAGGTTTTTTCTTTGTGTTTACCCATTTGTAGGCATCAGTTATGTTAAAACAGGAAGTACAGACTGTTAAGTAAGTGTCAACTTCCATTAAGGTTACAGTTACACCCTCTGTGGTTAACATAACCCTCTCCAGTACACATCTTTTCTAGAGCTCCCGAAGTCTGGCGTATTCTTTTCTTTAAAGCAGGACTCTGCTGGCTTGTGCAGAAGCTTGTGCTCTTGCTGGCTTGTGCAGAAGCTGGAACTTTTAACATTGAGTATTAGAGCTAAAATAAAACAGAGCTGAGATGGTACAGAGGTTTCTCATTAATGAATTTCTCTTTTTTTTTTAATTCAAGGGCATAGGCACAAGGGCATGTATTTGCTTAAAGGTGGTAAGGACTTTGCCTGGCCTTGCTGTTATGAGCAGTAACTGGATACTGCTATGCATGTGGTCTCAAGACCTCAGAGAGCCATTATATGTGCTTACAACACACTTAGGCTATCACTTTCTGTAATACTTTAAATAAATAGTTTTCCTAGAACATACTGACATGCATATGAAACATGTTTGTTTACTTGGCTAGTTTATTAGAGCTTGAAGTAATGGAATTATTTAGAAACGGATTCTCAGAAATTGGGATACAGGCAAACATACTGTGTACGTGACCTCTGAGTGCCAAGGGACCTTTGGTATGTGAAAGGCAGATGCCAGAGAATTAGCTAGCTTTCCAAAGACAAGTATAAATCAGAAGTCAGTTTGTTAGTCTCAAAGGAGATGCAATACGGTTCATAGGGTGCTGGAGAATTTGGTTAAAATACTGTCCTCTTTGCCATAAATAAATCTTTTCCTCTGTCCCCTCCTCTCCTGCAAGTGGGATCCAGTAATGCCCTCACAGTTCTCTATACCCTTAAAAAAACGGGGAGTGGAGTGGGAAGCCAGTGCTGCTTATATATTATTTTTGAGGTATATTGAAGTTATAAATTTCTGGGCTATTACGCTATGTTCAGAAAACATACAGCTTTTTCTGTATGTTTCGAATTGGATGTGTTTGACACTAGTTTTATACAGTAGATTTGGGGGGAAAAATTGGGGCCTTTGTACAGCAGTAAGCTGACTAATAACATGCTTTTGGTGTTCTTAGGCTAAACCTTTGTGAATCTTAAACTCTTGTTTTTCACAGAACAGTTTATATTTTCTTACCATGGATGCAGTCTCTTGTTCCTTTCAGCTAATAGTGACAGGTTCAGTCCATGAGTCACAGTTATCTTTTTTCTACGCTCTTGTGTCTCTTCCTTTCCACCCTACCTCTGTGGTTGTGATGAGCATTTAAATACTTTCTTCTCTGACCCTCTCAGGTAATGGAAAACTAGCCAGCATGCCGGCTGGGGGAGCTGTGGCAGTGTCTGCTGGAGGGGGCTCTGCTGCTCCTGCTGCAGCTGCTGCCCCTGCTGCCGGTGAGTATTTGTGGAGAGGCATTGTTACATACAGCTCCAGTTTTCTCTCTTAAAATCTTGATAACAAGATTTTCTTGAGTCCAAATTTCAAAGCTTTTCACTTTGACAGTTAACTATGGGATTGAAGTGTAAGCTGAAGAATTACTTCTCTTTGGGTAGTCAGAAGCATTTGCTCTTTATCCATCTTAAGATGGTCTTAGAACCAAGAATCAGATTTCACTGTGTAAAGTGCATCTCTTCAATAGTAGTGTCCATGTCCCCTTAATGTTTGTATTTGGCTATTGAAAGAGAATGAGATGAGCCATGGAGGCTGACATACCAATAGTATGGAAGCTGAGAATGCCAAAACCTTTGTTTTTTCTGAAACAAAAAACTTGTGGTGCAAAAAAAAAATTAAACACTGACCATTAGCTTCTTCTTTTGTTTTCTTTCAGCTGAGGAGAAGAAAGAAGAGAAGAAGGAGGAATCTGAAGAATCTGATGATGACATGGGATTCGGCCTATTTGATTAATTATTTGTTATAGAGAAATTATTAAAATTCTTTGTTAAAAAGTGGTTTTTTTTGTTTATAACTATACAAGTGCTATTAGCTTCAGACAGCTGTTCATAAGATAGCTCTGATGCAGCTTTGATTTTTCTGTCTGAAACAGGTATGTGAATTTTATGACAAGCCATGGGACTCAGCTGTCTTGAAAGTCCTTATGAAATGGCTGTGTTTGTGTGAACCTGGGTGCTTGTTTTGAGACTGCTATTTCTTAAATATTATGTGGAAGCTGAATCTACCTGGTGTTAACTGAAGTTCACCTCCATAGTATTTTGCCATCTCGATTACACAGGAAAGAGTCTCATCTATGGAGCAATAAAAGGACTTTATTTTTCAGGATCTGTTTAATCAATTCAAAAACATGTGAAACTGAATGGACAGCAGGTCTGAATTAGTCTCGTAATATTATCATTTCAGACCTAGTTATAGTAGTTAGTTTTTCTAAGTATTTAAAAGCACTGATTCTATTGCTGTGTCAGATTTCCAAGATCTAGGGGCACCACTAATGAAATGCTTGGCTATGCTTGCATTTCATATTACATCTGCATGCTTACCATAGAACCTGTAACAAGAAGAGGAAAACCTGCATCTTGCTCTTCATGGAGCACTGAGATGAATGCAAAGGTGCTCTTTATAATAAGTGGCTCTTCTGGGATAGGTGAACTGTCAGCACATCAACTTAAGAGGACAGTAAATTTTGCTTTATTTATGAGGTGTCTTATGCTAGGAGGTGACTTACTGTGACTTCTGCAGCGGTCTTTGGCTGACACCATATGTAGGTAGAGTACAGGTAGCACATGTGATGAGATTCCCATGCCAAGACTGCACATATAGTGTCAAGAAGCATCCTGGAGCAGTCTGCTGTGGACCTTTTCTAATGTAGTTGTGGGGTTTTACTGGGAGGAAGAAGAGAAAGCACAGATGGAGCTGGGTTGGTTAAGAGTCACTGGACAAAGCATGATGAGCTTCTGAGGGCAGATGGGTGAAATTCAAGTAGGAAAAACTTTCATTTCCCTGTACTGAGAGAAAATGCCTGTTACATCACAGCAGCCAAGGAAGGGAGCAGTTGAAATGTAGATCCTCAGACCTCAAAAAGCAACTAACCCTTGCTGCCCTTAGGTGCCTGCTGCAAGAAAGAGTTACAGGAGGTAACAGTGCCAGTACCTTTGATCTACTGTCTCCTAAGTTACAGTGTGGTGATATTTGTGGGAGTAAGGAAACTGCTCCTTGTTCACACTAGGTCTCTAACAGTTGTAGCAGCTGTGGTTTGGCACTGGAAGGGGTGCAGGTATACCTGTGTTTCTTCCCTTGCTGACTTCTCCATTTCACATCCCTAAAAAGAGTGGTTCCTGGATGTAGTTTTACTGGGAGGTAACCCTCCCACCCACTCTGGTACTGCCTTGTTTAGCTGCTGCAAGAGCAGGGTCAATGTTTTCACAGGAAAGAAGTGCCCTGTCGCACCAGTCAGCAGGATTTTTCCATGCACAAAGGAAAAGGAATTTGTTTCAGTAGCACTGAGCTATTTCATGAGCTTTGCTGTGCCCAGGCCTGTGGGATGAGACTGAAACCTGTGATGCCAGCTGCTGGCTGCTGTGATGAGGGGAGGACTATGTCCAGATAAACTTCCCCGTTTTTCTCTTCTCCCTATGACCTGTTAAGTCTTGAGTTACGGACCCAGTACTGTGCTGGGTGTCCTCTTAGCACCTTTAAATTCCTTTCTGAAGCGCATAATTTTAATAAAAATGTTACTCAATTAGGTTTGAGAAAGACAGCTCATTTTGTAAACTGTTTAGAGAAGAAACTTTTTGGGGCAGCTCTTTGAGGAAGCACTGAAAATACAGCACCTGTTGCAGTGCCATGGGGAGCCAGTGTATTTTACATAAGCATCCTGTTGGGTGTTCCTTGTGAAGGTGGTCAGGGGACAGTTCTACTCCAAAATTTCACATGCATTTTACAGAATTTGCCAAAACCTGTGCATGATGAACTTCTAAATGCAAAATCAGGTTATTTTAAGCTTTGTTCCTTGTATGTACCTATTTATGTAACAGTTGTCACCTGATGGCTTTGTACGTTAGTGATGTGCCTGGAAGTCTGCTGCAGACTTGTTCAGTGCTCTGGATGGAGTTCACCACTCTGTTCTGCTGATCTTAGTGACCTTCAGCTATGAAAGATTTAGGATTCCTGCTCTGTGGACAGTGTTCTGAATTTTTAAGTGTCACTGACACCTTTTCAGACTTAGCAATAATTTCCAAAGGCAAGGGTAGTGGTGGGCTGGATGTGTTGTATTCAGTGATGCTCTCAGAGAAAATTAGGGCCTATAAACACTTGTGAGTGGTGGCCTAGTCCATCCTCTTGCAGAACCAGTATTAGCTAGATTTTTCCTGACTTTATAAAAAACAGGCTCAAAGGCACTGAGAACAAAGGAAATGATAGCCTCATGTCTGCAGGTTATGCTGGTAACTGATGTTAGGGGAGAGTGATTTAGTCATGAGTTTGATGTTGGAACATGCGAGCTTTCCTCAGTAGGGCACAAATGCTGTGTCATTTCAAATCAGCTATGACTGAAAATTGTTCCTTACAAACAGCGTGGGGCAGGGAGAGTGACATGACATCTTCACTACTTGGAAAGCAGGAAGAACATCCTGGACACTACTGGAAAGCAATAAAAAAAGTTCCCTGGGGGCACTGCTAAATTAACTGGTTTCACTCCTACTACTGAGGCCCAATTTTGCAAGCTGCTACATGGAGGCAGCCCTGTTGAACTCAGTAGGTTTGACTTACATAGGGCAGAGGTATCTGTAATAGCTTTCCTAGAAGTAACATTCAGTCCCAAGTGAGCAGGACAAGGGGACTGCTGCATTGCCTCAGAAGATGCTCCTATGAAGCAAGTCCCAAGTATTTGCCATGGAATTGTCTGAATATGCAAACATCACAGATAAGAGAAAGATGTCAAAGTCAGGCTTTCCAGTGACGTTAACAGCACTCAAGTTGGGCTTCACGGCCAGTGCCTGGCCTTGCTGACAAGAGGCAGCAATACTAAAGTAACATACTGAAGACAATAGCTTAACAGTTTTTCTTTAAAATTAATTCCTCTTGGCCACCAACAACCTGGAAAAGAGGTTGTTTGCTTGTACATTATTATTTAATATGTACTATCCGTTGACTATTCACTAGACTGGAAGACAAGTGCAACAAACAGAGATTGCTTGAGAAACTGTCTCTGGCATCACAGCATGTAAGGGCACATGTGAACTTGTAGTGTTCTGATAGGAATTTGATACACGTGAAAAGCTGCCATGTAAATCTTGCTGACCCGGCTTACTGCAGAATTAGAAGCCATTGCAGGATTGTGGCAGCACTTTCTCAATAAGAAGATTAGTTTTGGGGATAATTGATTTTTGAGAAAAACCTGTTTGTGCCAGCCTGCTAGTGCCAGTACTGAGGCAGCACTCTGCAAGAGATTATATAGGTCATGTGGTTTATTTCATTAACCTGTTTCAATGGGGCAGCATTAACCTCCTCAAATAAGGAACACTGAAGGTCAAGACAGAGCGATGGGAGTGATGCAAACAACTCAGGACAAGATCACTGTTGAGAAATCAAGTGACACTAACCTCAGCATTGTTGCAGCATTGTTGCTTCTATTTTCCAGACACGGGAGAAGTTTTAAGGTTTGTGAAATGCTGAAAGAAGAGGAAGCAGTGCTGGCTCAAGAATGAATCTGTTATTGTGGTTACAAGTGTTAGGGAGGTATCTGCAAACAAGGTTCAATATTCAGTTTTGCTACAGATTTCTGCTAAAGCCACAGCCCATCAATTAGTTCTCCTGCAGCACAATCCCTGTTCTGGAAAATGAAAAACACAATGTTTTATTTGATTTTGACTACATGGAAATACCCTTCTGCGTCACCAGAAGCATGGGGTGAAAGCACTATGATTGTCTCGGTGTCAAGGGTCTTTAAGGGGGTCAAGTCTCAGGTGTGCCAATGCTCACCTCTTCAGGTGGAGGAGATGAGGGCTGACAAGGGTTATGCAATCACATCAAACACAAAGCATGAAGGAAATTACAGAAGCAGAAGTATGACAGGAAGAGAAAGAAGGGTGGGTATAGGTAAAAAAACAGAGGACTTGAGATAAATAGGGTTAATTGATTAGTTGCTGCAGGATGGAGTGAATATGTATCAAGGGTATTTAATGGCAGCTAGGTGAGGTGGTGGGCTCCAGGGTAGGACCTGGAGGGAAGATAAGGCTGAACTCCTCTCTGTCTGATGGAGGGAAAGAGCAAACATTTAATGAAAAAGTACTCTGTCTGGAGAGGCTGGAGTATGAGGCCTAAACTGAGCTCAAGTATTGGATTTATACAAGGGTTACTTGCTAAATTGGGTTGATTTAGTCAGCTGACTGCGAGGCAGTAGAGAGCTGTTCTTACAACCTCTGTGGGGTGGGCATCAGCCTTTGGAGTGCTGGTCCTCTGAAAGGACACATGGAAAGAACAGGACTTCAATCACATGGACTACTTGGATGACCTCTGCTGACATAAGTGGTGAAACTCCTGAGGGGAGGAAGGCTGAGCTTTGATTAGTCTGAGAGCTGTTAAAGACAAGTGTCCCAAAAGAGCAACTTCTAACCAGTTATAAGAAAACTAATGCAAATAGATTTATGACAAGATTAATCAAAGTTTGTTTGGTTTTGGTTGTATTTTTTTAACTCTGGTAGGAAGTGCTTTTACTGCATGTTGATCCTATTAAAACAAACAAAACCCCATTGCTTTTTGGTTTGTCCCCCTCCAAACCTCCTTCCTGCTGATCTCGCTTCCTTGCTTTGAGTTGAACAGCTGCTTCTCTTGCTCTGCTGATCCTCTTGATGTCCCTGTAAATTTCCACACTTCTAATCGTTTGAATGACTATAGTCTGCATTGCTTATGACAGGGGTATCTCTACAGCTTCTGCGATCTATTTTGATCTCCTAATAGCACTGGCCTCTCACCCAGTGCTGCTCTGTTGTGAGCTGATATGCTGCGGCCTTGCTTGTGCAGAAGCACTACTGGAAACCGCAGTTGCCCTGACCGAAGGTAAGTGGTGTGGTGCGCTTAGAGCATGTAAAGAAAAATAAGAGGTTAGCAAATACAAGTTTTGATGAGACAGAGAAAGCTGTGAAGAGAGAGGGGTTGCTCCTCTCTCTGTTCTTGTGCTGTGGCTGTGGAGAGCAGTGTTTCCCTCTGGCTCCTCGGCTTTCTGTGAGAGAGGAAAGCTTTTACTTTCCCCTCATGTTTCTTCCCCATCTCCCGAAAAACAAATGACTGTGGGAAACTCCAACTTGGAGCAAAAGCTGCCAAGAAACAGTATGTTTTGCGAGGGGAAGCCAGCCCCAGTACACAGCGAGGTCTGGGGTGCTGCGAGGACCCTTAATCCTCTCCCCTTTCTCCTCCAAGGAACCCCTGCCACTGCAGGGTGGAGCTGGTCCGACTGCTGCGCTCGACCGGCCGGAGCACAGCCGCAATGCCCAGGGGGCCGCGGCTGGGAGCGGGTTCACCGGAGGAAGGGTTGGAAGGAGGAGCCGGCTGCTTCCCGCCTAGCGCCGGGGCCTGCGGAGAGGAGAGGCCGGGCCGGGCCGCCCCGCCCGCCGCGCCGCCTCATATAAGCTGGGCCGGCGCTGCCGGTAGCCCCACGGCAAACCTCGCCGTGCCGGTGACCGTCTCGTTGGGCAGCAGCGGCTCCCGGCTCTCGCCCTCCCTCCGTCCCGCCCGTCTAGGGTACGTGTGACTCGAGGAGAACCCCGCTGCTTTCTGTTGCGGCTGCTTCTTCCCCTTACCCCCCCTCCCGCCTACAGCGGGGTGCGGAGGCCATGTTCCCCCCGGACTCCACCTGGAATATCTCCTTCGCCGGCTGCGGCTTCCTGGGGGTCTACCACGTCGGGGTAGCCAGCTGCCTGCAGGAACATGCCCCCTTCCTCGTCGCCAACGCCAGGAAGATCTACGGCGCATCGGCCGGGGCGCTCACCGCCACCGCCCTCGTCAGTGGTGCCTGCCTCGGTGAGCAGTACACCTTGTTGTGACTGATTACTAATGATCTACGGCAGCGGGGTGAGGAGGGGTGGGGTGCTGGAAAGAGCGCTCCGCCCCCTCCTCACCCTGCCGACATGCGAGCGGAGCTGGGTTTTTAAGGCCTTTACCTCAGTGGTCCCATTTCTCTGTGTCTCTGCGTGCCTCAGGCTGAGGGCCGAAGGGGTGAGGCAGGGAGAGTGATGCAGGGGGGTAAAGTGGAGATACAGGGGTCCAAACTGGGCACCTGGTCTCCCTGGGATGGAGGGGGGATGGAGGGAGCCGCTGCCTTCCTTAGAGCAGGCGTCAGGAGGTCAGCAGTGGTTTTCACTCCCACCCTAATAAAAAGTGGACTTGTAGGGGCTGGGTTCGTGAGTTTGTGCTTGCTTGAGCTGTTGGTGAGCAGGTGACCTGTTGCCCTGTGGCCACCTGCTCTTAGTGGCTGTGAGCAGGAGGGAAGCAGCTGAGGATGGACATGTTGGGCAGCGTGTTGCATGTGTGGATTAGAGTTGAACAGCGTCTCCAAGAAGCCAGGCAATCTATCTTTAGCCTTTCTTAGTGTCTTTATTTCTAGAAGAGGGTTATGCCTCAGGTTGTAGGGTATTAGGGAATTTTCCTGCCTTCTCCAACAGCTAGATCTCCAGTTTAGCTAGATGTTACTTCTGTTTTCAAGTTACCTCTGAAGCAGGCACACAGTGTAGTCTGTCCCTGCTTAGGGCATGTCTAAAGAACAGCTGAAGGGAATGGTGTGTGGTGCCTCCTGTTCCTTTACTGTTCCACTGTAAGGTCAGCTGTTTCCCATGCTAGCGGAGAAGTCAACCAACATGTCTGTACTTGGAAGCTTTTGAGAATAATCAATTCAGAAAAATATCTTGAAAGAGGAATATGGTGTGAGAGAATCAGGCATATCTGTTTAGTCTCAGAATTAACAGCTTCTAGAGCCGAGTGAAACCAGAGCTGTTTACTACTTGAACTCCTCTTGCCTTCATCATAGGTGTCTTTCTGCAGCACTCCCAGTTCTTTGGGGAGAGGTAGCATTTTGAGATGTAGCCTTCATACAGCAGAAGCATTTTCTGTGTAGTCAGGTTTGAAGTTTCCCTCTCCTTAGCATTTTGTCCACAGAAATGTCCAATGGAGTGTAACTGCTGCTCCTGGAGCTTGATGGGAAGCTGTTCAAACCCCAGGCTGGGATCTCGAAGGTTGTAGTCGTGCTACGGTGCTAGCTTTTATCATGGACAAGGGAAAAGGCCTCCTCTAGTCCATTTTCATGCAGGGATCCATTTGTCCGTAGCTGCTGGGAGTTTAGTTGCTTTACTTGCTGTTCCTTCTGTTGAAGAAGTGGCTGCCCAATCAGTTCCTTAACTGGGTGGTCCCTGTGCTGCTCAGGGGTATGGCATGAACATGAGACAGGTTGGCAGTAGTGCCCAAATCCTTGACCTTGCTCAGAAGCCATTACTGTGCTGAGCAAGTCTGTTGTTATGTCTGTGTTGTTCTTGCTGTTGTATGTCCAGAGCACCCATGGTGTGCTAAGTGTTGCCCTTGGGGAGTTAGCCTGGTAGAGAGTGTTCTGTGAATCCAGGTTAGGATAGGTTTTTCCCACTCCCAGTGAGGTACAAGGAGAGGCATGATCAAGAGGACAGAGTTAGGGGTTAGGGGTCACCTAGGCAGCATTTGCCTCCTTCCTGAAGGAGAGCAAACCATGCTGTTTAAAGCCAGCCAAATCTTGGATCTTGGGTGTTCAATTTCTGGTTTAAGTTTGACTTCTCTGTGATAGTTTTCTTTTGACTCTGCCTGTGTGGCTGGCATGTATCTTGGGTAGAGAGCAGCTCTAAGCAACAGAGCTCACTTCTGAAAGTAAAAGCAAACGGGGGGCTTGGTTAGGGCATGGGATCACTGTACCTTGTCCCTGTTTGTAAATCCTCCTGACAGGGCAAATTCCAGCCTGAGGTCCAGGGGTTAGAGTGAAATCATGGAGGAGAATGATTAGGCAGAAGGTACAGCTGCAGCCTGTGCTAGAAGAGCAGTTCATCCTAGTACAGGCTGTTGTAGGATCCTGAGTATACGTGTTTGCTGTGCAGCTGGTTCTGCCCGAGAGCAGGCATTATAGCCTGTTGGCTTTGGAACTTACAGCAGCTGCTACCCCACACTGTCTGTTGCCCTGTCCATCAAACTGGAATGCTGAGTAGTGTCTCTTGGTTGATGACAAGCAGAGGAATGCTTCTGTGGAAGCATTGCTTATTTGGGTGCATGTAGATGGGTTTGGGTGCATCTGTACTTTGTTCTGAATTCAGTGAGCCTATACTGTCCAAAGATGAATACCTCCTGAGGAGGTGCCAACAAACCTCTTCCTTTGGGTTTTTTCTTTGGTTCTGATTCTTTGAGACCCTGGTTAGGAAGAACAGAAATTTTCCTGGACTTCAGAGTGCAAGATCCCACCTAGTGGTTTTGTTTCCAGCTTTTTTTTCTTCTTGCTTTTGCATCTGTTCAGCTGGCTTCTGAGCTAATTCTGCCTTCTCTCTGAATGAAGACCACACTGTCATTTTTTGTATATGGCAGTAAGGCTTTGCTATGGGCTAACACTGAACTGAAAGCCCTGACCAAATGATCTTCAGCCTCAAGAGTTCACTATGGGCTTGAAAGGCTGATTTTTGGAATACCAAGTAAAACATTTTGGGGCATGCATGCTAGCTACGCAAAGGATATTATTTCTAAATTAGAGGCCAGGAGGTATTTATGGTCTGATATGGCCACACCTAGCTCTTGTTGAACACTTTACCATTAAGCTGTAGTGATCTTGGATTTATTCTCTGGGGCTGCAACCGTGGTATTGTCCCACGTCTGAAGTAGTCTCTCAGGCCTTGAGATTCTTCTGTTCACTGGCATGAAAAAGCGTTGCTATTTTTCCACTGAAATAATCTCTGGCTGTTGAAGTGCATTGGGCAAAGTCTCGCGTGTTTGTATAGGAGTTGCTTGATTGTGTATGCTGCAGTGTTGGAGTATGAATCACTTATTGTCCTGAGGGTTTTCTGGAAAATGGCCTTCTGTCATGCCTGTGCATTCTCTTGTGGCTGCTGGAGTCTAGCACACCAGGAAATGCACCTCTGTATGCTAAGCAAGTGAAAAAATCCTTTTGTGCTTCCTTAGCGTTCTCTTCCTTAGGCGCACCTTAAATCCTGCAGCTTCTCACAAATTCTAGGCTTGGAGCAATGAGGATATTTACCTATTTGGAAAAAAAAACCTTTAAGGCACTGGACTGGATGAGTAAAACTGGCTTATGGGACATGACAAGACTGTCCATTTTCAGTCACGAGTAATGTTAGTTAAAATGCAGTCACTGTTGGACTCTTACATCTTCAATACAGAATAGGGGATATGGCTTTTTTTAAGGATCTTGAACCGCCTCACTCTAGTGAGCTGCATGGGATTTGGTGTGCCTGGTTTTGAAGTGCAGCAATCACTGAAAATCTGATTTTGAGTTGTTTGAAGGTCCTGGACTCTGCTTCCTACTTGCAGTTAACCAAGAGCATCTGGATTGTTTGTGTAGCATGTAAATATTGTCCTATACAGCCCTCATCCAGGGTTGGGCTGGAACTGCTGAAATGCTGCTTTCTGGGGGGAAGAGGTAGGTTCTGCTGTCAGAGACAAAGCTGGCTGTGAAATCTGCATTTGTGGCAGCTAGCTGTTCACTTACAGCACGACTGTGTCAGCAGAAAACAATAAAGCAAGATGAGGGAAAGTTTCAAGCATTAAGAATACAAAAAGGAGTCTGTATGTCTGCTAGATTGAGCAGTGTTGTGTAGGGTGTTCTTTGGAGAGCTCTTCTCGGGTTGTTGACAGGATTTCTTATTTTTTAAACTAGTGTCTTAGCCAGGACTTGTGTTGGGCTCAACCTGGGATGAAGTAATAGTGATTTGACATTCAGGTTTGGTTGTCAGCTGTCACCATGTGACCACCAGGAAATACGCTGCTGAGCTACAGACTTTTTCCATTAAGTAGCAGGAGGGGGGGAGGAAAAAACAACAACAAAAAAACCCCACCAAATTTATCTTTTGAAATTGAGACAGTGAACGATAGCAGCATCTTAAATGTTGTGCTCCTGAAAGTTGATTATGTGCGTGCAAATGCTTAAGGACTAGCCATGGAGATTGTTTTCTCAATGTGTGTGGACTCCTAACACCAAATCCCAGACTGATTGAGGGAAATAAATCAGCTTTGTCTCTATGGAGTCCTCAGAGCAATGCCAGTTTATGCTGTCCAAAGTGTGACTCATGAAGTTTGTCTGAGGGGAAGTATACATAGTGTTGTCTTGCATGGCTGCGTGAGGAGATCCATAGGTCTCCCCAGGTACGTGGGGGAAAGCTTTATTGCGTTTGTGGCCTCTCAGAACTCAAATACTTCCCTGCACAGGAGGTTGTCACTTGTATCTCCTCCAGAGGCCCTAGCTGTGGCAAAAGTTGTTGAGCTCAGCAGCTCCAGCACTGTCAATGAAAGTAGAGGCACCTTTATATACATACATGGAGATGTGGATGTGATTCATCGGGAACCTTCTGGTGCTCCCTGGAAGCGGTAAAGCTGCTGCTTCTTTCTGTGGTGGAAAATAGAGGTGCGTGGATGTTCCATGCTGACATAGTTGGAAATGTCTGCTGGCTTGGCGGAGAAGCTGCTGTGCCTGGATGGATGCCATCAGTGGTCACAGGGCTGCAGGCTCGGGTGTCCAGATGAGTAAGCTGGCATCCAAGGTACTGTGCAGTACCTTTTGCTGGGAGGGAAGGAGCTTGTTCCCGCTCTGGCTCTTTCCCATGAGGAAAGGTGCTCTTGCAGGTATCCTGTTGGATGAGTGCAAGGGAAGCCAAACAGCTGCTTTCAGTGAAATGCATATTCATAGCAGTGCATGTGATTATTCTTTTGTCACCCCACATAGAGGGAAGGTGTGCAGAGCAGCTTGGTGCCCAGCCTTGCTCCCTCAGCCACAGCAGCAGCTGTGCAAGCAGCACAAGCCATCTTTGCATGGTTGTTCTCCTGACCCATCATTTCAGCATCTCTCTCAAACCTGTAGCCTGGCCAGGCTATTCCACTTCTTTCTACTTCTTATTTCCCAGACTCTTCAAGGTACCTGCAAGTTCTCCCTATAAAATATGAGAAACTTTTGAGTGTACTTCAGAGTCCTATGTCCAGTATTGATTATGTTTGGAAGATAAGGTTAGTCCTGATAAATCAGAAAACCATCCACCGGTTCCTTACTCTGTTCTTAGTTTCAGACTCCCACTGCTGTAGTGGCTACTCTTCAGCTGCCCATACTCTGCCTTGTTCTTTCTGCTAAGTGTTCCTGGGACTTGAGGTGAATGTCAAGATGTGCTGTCAAGAATCTGGGAGTCAAGGGAACCCGTATATATGTGTTTGTTTTGGGCCGTCTTTTCTTGTCAAGCAGGCATAAGGCACTAGAGAGGGTGAGAGCTCGTGAAAAGCAGGGGTAGAGGAAATGACTCCGTGTAGAAGGTCCTAAATAAATGTGTCCTTGGGAAAAGGCAGAATGTGTCCTGGAAGTGATAAGGTCTGGGGCAGTAAAACATCCTTTTCAGGGACCATTTAGAAGGGAGGAAAGTGATGAGCCTTGGAGTGTAGGAAAGATGCTAGAGGTTGTTGTAGCTGTACCTATTGTAGCTACAAAGACAGGAGAAAAGGAGGAGAGAGTTTGGCATTTCTGTTACAATAGCTACTTGTGACAGGCCTGATCCTGTCCCAGGGGTTGTGCTGCTCTGTGTACAGTATGTCTGGGAGAGCTGCCTTTGGTGTTCCTGGAGTCCAGGACTCTCCTCAGCTGAAAGGCTCAGAACAAGCCAAGCTCCATGTGATCCCAGAGGTGACAGGTCCGTGCAGGTGATGTGCACTTTGTTCTTGGTGTTTAGGATATGTCAGGTGTGGAAGCTGCTAGTTTTAGTAGAACCCAGGGCTTTGTGCTGCCCTCTGGCACCTACTCAAGCCTGAAGCTGTGGTGCTTTCTCATACAGGCAAAGGCCAAATCTACCATGATCGTTTCTGCCTGACAAATCCTCTGGAATCTGCAAGCTATGTGAAGTGTCTTTATTCAGCTGTTTCCCAGGCTTCTGGCTATGCTATCGCTGGAGAACTTCTGAGAATGAGCCATTCTCTTCTGCATACACTATAGCTTGTTTGGATAGACACTGGTTTTGGAAGCCTTTGGGTTCGGATTTAGTAGGATTTAGTGGACCAAGTACCAGTTGAGGACTGGAGGCTATGTCAGTGTCTTTGAGCTGCCACTCCTGTGGATTATCTAATTTAGCGTCCTGAAGTACAAGAGATGGCATCTGAGGGTGTAGATGGCATCTGAGGGTGTAGATGGCATCTGAGGGTGTAGATGGATCGGAAGCCCTTTACATATGTTAATTACAAGAGCTGCTCTTGCCAGCTTCACTGAATGCTGCTGATTCAGGGCTGGGCCTAGCAAAAATTCTTATTCCAGTGTATTGTGGAGGAAGGGTGTGGATTCAGGATGCTGTAGTTATGCCGTGCATGGAGAAAGTTAGAGCCCTGTTTCAGAGTGGACTGCCAGCACAAGAGGAAATTGCACTGATTTATTTAGCCCAGTGTTCTTAGTGAGATTGGTAAAAACTCTTTTATAGGAACACAGTAACCATTTAACTACCAGCCATACTTCTGTACACAGAAGCATTAATTCTGTGTGTGAACTTCAGCTGGACACTGCTACATCTGTCTTGCTGCTCTCCTTGCTTGTGTACTGCAGGAAGGGTTGCACAGAGGCTCTTCCCTTGAAGGGGTCTGTGCAACCTCTGTGAGCCCTGCTTTTGGTTGTTTTTGGAATCTGAGTCATCTTGATGGCTGGGAGTTGTGACTGGGGGACCACTGCCGATATCCACAGAAGAAAGGTAATGTCAGTCTCCAGATATTCTTGTATCATGGCTCCCAGGCAATGCAGCCTGCCTTGTGGTCTGCCAGAAGATGTTTCCCAGTTAAGCTGCTTCTAGATTCCTCCTAGAGCAAAATACCTATGCCCTTGTTCTGAGAACTGCTTTGGAACAAAGCTACTCATTCTCACTTCCTTGCTGAAACCTGCTCCTCTGGTGCTGTGGCTAGTGGGAAGAGTTCAGGCCTGTAAGGTGATACTTCACATGCCCGTGTGAGATGGAAGAAGGGCAAAGCAGGCACAGCAAGCAGCATGCTTGCATCTGTCTGGGGAGGTGCATGGAATGGGCTGGAGCAGTTGGCTAGCTGTGCAGGCATGAGGGAGCTGGGCATGGTGCAAGCCAAAGGCCAGTGGAGGACTTCAGGGCTATTCCTTTCATTCTGTACCAGGACTTTAGCAGCCACACAAGTGTATAGTAGGAAAGGACAGAGAGAAAGGAGACAGTGCTCTGCATGAGAGAGCCAGCTGTATTTCTGGTAACATCTCTGGTGATCACAAAACAAACACTGCCTATAAGCGTGCAGTAGAGTGTTCAGCGGGAGTTAGACTGTAAGCCAGTAAAAGCTGTGTGTGGGCCTTGCTTTGGTGTTGGTGAGGGTAGTGTTTGGTGTGTGATAAAGCCGAAGGGGTGCTGGAGTGGCAGCTGTTTCATTGGGCTCTAGACATACAGATGATGACTGCTCACTTGACTTTTTCCTCTTTGTGGATCTGTAGTGCAGATACCTGCAAATGTATCTACTGCTCTGTAGCACTGATCTCTTTATATCCAAAACATCTTACCTCTAGTGATACCTCTCCTGTGAAGTGGAAACAGTGCACTCTTTCTCTGGGTGCATGGTGCTGTCCTGCAAACTGACCCTGAGAATCAAGTATGGAGTGTGTGTACACAACGTTGTGCATGTGGTTGAGACTTGATCCTTCTGCACCTGTTTCTATTCAGAATAACAGCCACTGGAAGCTTTGTGCCGGTGTTCTTGACTTGGATGTATAAAGCAAGAGCTGGATGTGGTTCCATTTACGCTGCTGTGCAGTACAGAGGAAAAGGGCAATTTTGCATTATTACAGTATGGGTTTTGGTCTGTTTTTCCTCTCCTTGCCTTCTCTCGCTGAGTACTTGCTTTTGAAAAACTTACCCCAAACCTAGCATTGCTGTGGCTCAGAGTGAACAGCAGGGATCTGAGCTGTACCTTCTGTTACTCTGTGAATCCCCTTTTCTTATCACCCCATGCCGTTTGAGCTGCACTATGGCATTGACAGGATTGATGAGTGAATGAGGACAGGACATGATTTTCAGTGTAGTTTGCCTGGGGTCCTGAACAACTTTTTCCTTTCATGCGCTGTTATACTATTTAATTTCTCTCTAATGCAGTGAACAGAAATGCAGCATTAAGCCTTGTATTAAGGAATTACAGTGGAGAAAGATTAGGCTAGTGGGGATTGTTGTTGTGGCTGTGGCAGATAATGATCCTGGCTGGCTGCCTGAACTGAGCTGCCTTCCTACTGATTGTTTTGTAATAGCAGCTGCACTGTGTTCTGATTTGTGTTGCAAAAATAAATGCTCCTGTCCTGACCACAGAAACAAAGCAGGCCTCAGCTTGCAGAATACAAGTTACCAGGTGAGGCTTTGGTGTGCCAACACTACTTTAAGTCTGATGTAGCTTAGAGACATGATCAAGCATGGCAGCTCTTGTGCCTGTTTTCCCAAAGGCTTTCTGCTTCTGTACAAAACAGCAACCTACCTTAAGGTGAGATGAGGTACAAATTTGGCTTGTGTGAGGGTCCTACCCTGTAGGTACCAGTGAGGGGACAGGCAGGCAGCTGTCACTGTGGGCTCCCTGGTGAGCTGCACTCTGCAAGAGGAAGAAACTCTGGCAACCTCCTTATGCTCCCCAGTAGTTCTGGTTCATCTATTAAGTGGCATCTAGACCACAAAAAACAGCTATCTCTTTGTCTCTCAGGAGGAAAATTCCTCCTTTTGGTTTGGCTTTATTTAAACAGAGAGTGACCAACAGTGTTTTGGAGTGTTTTCCCCAAATTTTACTTGAAACAGAAAAGCAAACATCTTGGGGACAAACATGTTAATAAGAGGGAGGCTTCTGGCTCTGAAGCAGTTGTAGGTAATTGCATTTACTTAACCCTACTGCTGTAGGTTGCATTGTGGCATGGTTTGTGTCTAGACTTCGTGGTGCTGAGCATTGAGAATCTGAACCAGAAAGAGTTGTGGGCAGAGCCCTTTCTTCAGCATGTGCATCTGGCTGTCAGAGCTGGCCCTACTTGAAAAGCTGCCACTTCCTCTTGGTGTGTCTGCCTGCTCCACCTGTAAGGTGCTTAGCACAGCCTGATAGGGATCCCTAGGAGTTACTCCAATAGAGTACGTATCAGTGCCCCTCACCCTTGAACAAAAGGTGGGAAAGGCCATTATTTACACCTGGTGGCCAGGCTTTCTGTGGTGTCCCCTTGGCAAAATCATTTGCTTGATGAGCTTTGGTATTAAATCCCTGCATAGAGCCCCTGACAGGAAGGGTTAGCTGCCACAGGGAACAAGCAGTAGGGCTGTCTGTAGGCTCAGTGGGTGTATGTTATAGGGGGAGTTGTGTTTGCTAGCTGTGTATTGCCAGAAGAGGTACAGGAAGGAAGCTTTTCTTATTTGAAGCCAAGTCAGCTGAGCTGTTTCTTATCTGATGGCAAAATAGTCATAGTGAGACTGAGTGAAAACCTCAAAATAAATATACCTCAGAACAACAAAAATTGGGGAAGTCACAGAGGAACAGCTTGTTCTGGCACATGGAGTTTCTCAATATTACTGGCTTACATGAATGTAAATGTGCAGATGTAAAAAGTATTGGTGCCTTTAAAGGCTCCACTGCTGGCTGCCACCCCCCTGCCTCAAATGTTTAAAAATGTGCAGTTTTATTGTGTTAAATAGTAGCAGTTATACTGCTTCTGGAAAGTGAGGGGTAAATATCCTTTCTATATCAATGCTTTTAGGCATCTGCCCAAGATTTCACGCAGAAATTAAAGAGCTGTCACAAGCTGTGGGATACACCTGTCACCTGAAAACGTCTTACTAGGTGAGATCATAAGGCATTACTCTCACTTTATTTCCTGCTGGTATGGATTTTGCCTTGGACCTCCCTTTGACATCCATCCAGCCTCACTCAGAAGCTGTTGGAGAACATCTTGTATCAGGTTCCCTTCGGGAGGAGTCAGCTTTTGTCTGGCTTGGCTCAGCTGAAGGTCTGTCTGGTTCTTGCTCTTGTGGGACAATGTGTTGAAACCAGGTTGCTTCAGCATGAGTGTTGGAAGAGGAGTAGAAGTCCAGCCAAGCACTGGGATCTTTCATAGACTGAAGGCACTGCCCACAAAAATAGGGATTGTCCTTTGGTCACTGGCATGTTGCTTTGCACTGCTCCTAGGGGTGAACAAATGGGCCCTTTCTGGTGGTCTGAGCTTTCTGTGAGAAAACATCCAGTAAAGTTCTCCTTTAATTATTGTCTAGATGTCAGCTTGCAAACTTTAGTTTCAGTGCCTCTTGTTTACAGCTTTACATTTTTGGGCTGGTGACAGGACTGTGTTATAATTAGGACTGTATCATCCAGGAGAGGCCAGGCCAGAAAAGCATGTGTGTTGCTGACTCTCAGTACTTAGAGAAGAGGCAGGTGCAGGAACTGCGTATGCTTAGCTGGAGCAGCTTGGGGATTTGTGCCCAGGAAGAACAGATCTCCTAAAACTTGTGCTCATCATTGGAAACTGGCTTTTAGATGAGGTATAAGAACACCTGAAATAGTGAGGGACAGGCAGCCAAGTTAAATTAACCTTGGGGGAGACGATGCTGGTGAAATGCTTCTGACTCAGCCTATTCCTGAATTCAGATCTGGACTGAGATTTACCAGTGGGCAACATGAGAGCTCCAGTGATGCTTAGCAACCATCTGGACTGAAAGTGGAGTGTAAAGATTGTAGCTGTAGACTTTTGCAGGGAGCATCTGTGCTGAGTAAGGCAGAAACATAGCCTGAACAAATAGCTAAGCAGAATTTAACCAGGGACCTAATTCTGGGGCTTGCTTATGCTACGGAGGAGCTGTCTCTTGTCCTGAAGATCTTGTAGTCAAAATAGCTTGGGCATGGCATCCCAAGCTAACAGGCATTGAGCACTCAGGGTGCAGAAGGAATGCCATAAGTATCTGCACTTCCTTCTGCTAGCTGGCTGCTTTTCAAAGCTTTTGGTATTGGTGTGTCTGGCCAGTCTGGAGCCATAGCTGGGTAATGGGACTGAGGAGAGAGGAGTCAAGCCACCTTGCTGAAGTGTAGGAAGGAGTCCGTTTGGATTCCTGCTAGTGCTGAATGAGAAACAGGTTTAGTGAGGATCTGCATAGTTTCCTGCCTGCCCCACTAGTCCAGGCAAGGTATGGCAACTGCAGTTGGGGGTGTGACCTCTCAGGCTGTGCTTCCTGCCATCAGGGACAGGAGATGCTTTTCCTGCATTCATCAGCTGTCTGTGCTGTTCTATTCTCCATCCCTTTTGAGAGCCTTTCCTTTAAGCTTGCATCATGTTTACTGCTGCACTAGCCATGGGGCAGGAATGTCCCTGGCACAGAGCGTGATCTTTGTGCTGATGTGGAGCTCTCCCAGAGAGGCCTGCAGTGTCATGGCTGAGTTGCAGTCACAGGAGCTGCTGGGTGGAATGTGCGTAGTGCCCCTCTCTCTCTTCAGCCTGTTCTGCTCCTATTTTTGGTTGTGGCTTAGGCTTTTTTTTTTTTCCACTTGTAATGCTTCATGGGTCAACTGTCCTTTTGCTGGCTGGCAAATGGCAATCAGTGTGGTCTAATGTCACCAGGAGAGCATCATAGTGCCCTTGGTGCAAAAGCCCAGCTGCTGAATATGCGGGTCTGGAGGAGCCCTTCTTTCCCCACTTGTCACCCCTTCTGCTGTGGGGTGTTTAACCTTTGGAATGGTTCTCATCTTTATGCATTGCACAGGCTTGAAGTAGCCTTTCTGTTTCATCTTGGAGCTCTTAGCTGCAGATAATGGTCTTCCCAGCAGCCTGGCTAACATCAGTTTTAGGTGTTTGATCTTCAGTTCTTCTTTGCCGGAGGCAGAGTAGCAACATGCTGCTGAGGCTGGATGTGTTTGTATACAGTTATAAATAGTGTGTGTTGCTTGAATGCTTTTCAGGTTAGAGAAGGGTAGTTTAAGGAGGATGCAAGGTGGTAGAGGCTGAGATACTGGGTTATTTTGGAGCTGAGCATGACTAGTAGTGGTAAAAATTAGTCTTTTAAGGGAATGACCTTGCTCTGTCAGTAAGCATAGCATAGAATAATATGAAGCTGGCTTCACATAGCTTAAAAATGAAATACCAACTAGTACTGCCTTCAGGTGTTTTCCCCATGGGTAATGGTAATTTGCCCCTTGTAGCTGCTGCATAAAAATCACAGGATGAACCAGCAGAGGTGGAGCAGCTGGCCCCCTTTGTCTGGAAAGGGACACATTGGGATGTTTCAGGACATAACTGCCTGATGCTCCTTTGTGTCATTACAACTGAAATTTGGATAAGGACAATGGCAGTATTCAAATCTATGTATAACACCACCCACTGGCGCAGGATAGAAGGGGGATATGGCTTGACTAATGCAAATAGAATATTCCACATATTAATATGATTTTTAGAGAAACATTGGCTTAGTAAATATGCATAAGAAGTGTTGAATTAATTGGTTGGTGAGAGAAGAACATGTTTTCCCAGCAAGCAATACCAAATATTATGGGTTGTCTCTGCCTCTTGGTATGTACTTCAGTAAAGGAAGAGAAACTTAATTTAGCTTTTTCACATGACGCAGTGTGAATCACCAGATCCCTCAAAAATCATGGAGGACTTTTCTGTGGGCTGGAATTGGCACTGGACTAGTAATAATTGACAGCTTGTGGATGACCCCTGTAGGACTCTTCTGTTGACCACCTCTCATTCAGCTGCTCTCTCTGGCAGGCTCTGAGCAGAATTTGAGCTGGTATTCCTAGAATAGCATTTCTGGTAGTAATGGGATTAAAACACTCTTACTGCTTCTGTGTCCTCCCAAATGTATTTTCAGGAGGACTTGTCATCTGTCATGGATCTGGCTACATAAACCCGACTCCTTTGGCTGAACCCTCAGCTAGCCTTATTTCCAGGAAGTCGGGTGGTGCTGCTGCAGATCATCCTGTGCCTGTCTCTTCCTGCAGTTCTGCACTCAGCTTTCATAGAATGGGTTGGGTTGGAAAGGACTTTAAAGATCATCTAGATCCACCCCCCTGCCATTTGCAGGAACACCTTCCATGAGACCAGGTTGGTCCAAGCCCTGTCCAACCTGGCCTTGAACACTGCCAGGGATGGGGCATTCACAGCTCCTCACTACCCTCACCACCTGGCTTTGGTGCAAGTGAAACAGCAAGTCCAACAGAATCACAGGTGCCCTTAAACTGAAATACCTCAGAAGCTCCTTTGTGTGTGCATGTATGCAGACATGTACTAAAAAGATCCTAAACCAATGAACACCCAGAAAGTATTCAGATAATGAAATTGCTAGAACAAGTAACAATTCTTATTTTGTTCTCTTGGCTGTGCAGTGTGATAGAGCAGGCAGCTGCAATTCCAGTCTCCCCTCAAATGCTGTGAGACAGTCTGTTTCCTCACATGGTTGGGACTTTGCTGTTTTGCTTTTCTTAAATGAACAAAACCTTCCAGCTCACATTTTAGCTCAAGCAGTCAGTCATAAGCTCCATGTAATTGTGATTGCTTCCAGTATTGCTATCAAATCTTCCTGTACAGTGAGATGCCAAGTGTGAAAGCATCATTCCCTAAGCATCATCTTCTGGATGATACACACACCTCCACACTCCCACCAGTGGAGCTCTCTGTGCATGCAAGCTGTCTCCCTGCAGCTGTGTGCTCAACACCCAGCCTCCCACTGGTTTTTCAGTGAAACCAGCAGCTCTCTGCAATGCACTCAGTGCGGTGGAGTTTCTTGGGGTCATGTGGCCAAGGAGCTGGGCTGGGATTCCCTCAGGCTTTCGCCCTGTTGCTGCTTCTTCATGTGCTTTTCCTCCCCTTGTCAGATGTGAAGGTGTCTTAGGGAGCATTATGAGTGCTAATGTCATGGTGCTGATAAAATGTAATTCCTGCAAGGCTTGGTTACTTCATATTGGAAAGGATGTTGAACCATGTGGCTACTATCTGGAACAGGTTGGGCTCAATGGCTTACTGCTAATTAAGATCAGAATTAGACTGCTAAACAGTGCTCTAGGACAGAGCAAAAGACTGGGATTACAGTGCTAAATATTGCTGCAGAGGGGGAACTTTGGATTTTCTGCTAAGTTGCTTCCTCACAGTGCCTAAAATCCTCACCCAGAGTCTCTGGTCATGTTCAAGACTGCATTCTGTGCATGCTTGAGCTACCAGTACTGATGGGTTTCCAAAGCATTGCCAGGCTGTGTTGTTGGAAAACATGTTGCTGGCACACGTGCATTGCAAAAGAGTGGGATGCGTCAACATGGTATTGAGTGTATTACTGCTCTTATCTCCATTTTATTTATTAATTTGGGTCTAACTTTGGTTCTTTCATTCTGCTGCCTCCTTTCTGCAATTGCAAATCTTGTGTGGGAGAGCAAGATGGAGGGATTTCCAGCTGGCTTGAACTGGTAGTCTTTCATCTTTCTTCACAAACTGAACTTCATTGTGATTGAAGTCTTAATATGTGAAAGCATGTATTTTTTTTTTCTTCTGGTTTCTTTTATTCCCCCCGATGATATTCTCATGTGTAATCCTGATGCCCCTGGGAGTGCAGTGCTTGGCTGGTTCTTAGAGGAGCGGTTGTCTCGTATCTCACCATGGCTGGATATATGTGGCAGTAACAGTGCGTGCAAAGGGCAGCATGCTGACTGCTGGGGTTTGGCTTGGGTTGATGTTTTTGCTTTCTTTTCTGCCATCCCTCCCTTCCCACTGGAGAGCTCTGATGCTGTTGCCAGATTGGGCTCCTAGTGACCGTGAGATAATGGGCTTAGCAGATGCTTTCCCTTTTGTGCAGATGGAATGTGTCCTCTCCTCCAAACCCAGCTGGGTCACTGTGTGAAAGGGTAAAGCAGGCATGGCTTCATGAGTACTTGCCATAAAGGCCTTCTTTAGTGCTGTGGAACTGGATGGGATGGGACTCAAAGACTGCAGGAGGCACTAAGTCACTCATTCCCTAATGGAGCACAGTGCCTGTCTTGTTCACCTGAGTGGTGGCTGACATTTGCAGTTGAGCTGGGATCATTTATCTCTAAAGTACAGACCTGTTTACTGGCACTTTTGCTTACAGGCAGATGACTTTTTTATGTCAGAAAAAAAGATGCTTACTAGAAAAATGTTAGTGGAAGATGTTTTGAAGTGGATTTAGCCATAAGCTCAAAGCTGTTAAAGCATGTCACTTGTTTTCTTTGCTAGTCTGTGTTTTCACTAGCCCCGCATTGACTAGTGAAACAGGATCTAAGAAAAAGTGTGAAGCTTTAGCTAGATGCTGAGGTCTTCCTTGACTTTATAAAACATATGTCAGACGAGGATAGCCCTTTGAGATGGGGGAGTGTGAGGGCCAAGAGAGCAAACTTCAATGACTCCTGTAACACTGCCTGTAATAGCCTCTTGTCTTGAATTGTCTATCAGCTGGTGGGGATAAACCTCTGAGTAAATGAGGCTTTTTTTGTGCCTTATTCTGTAAAGGAGAAGGCAGTTTTTTCTAGGATTTCATGGTGTATTTTTCTTGTTGCAGGTGAGGCTGGTGCCAGCATTATTCGAGTGTCAAAAGAAGCCCGGAAGAGGTTCTTGGGACCTCTCCACCCATCTTTCAACTTGGTGAAGATCATTCGGATCTGCCTGTCCAAGACTGTGCCAGAGAATGGGCATGAGGTTGCAGCAGGGCGCTTGGGTATTTCCCTGACACGGGTTTCTGATGGAGAAAATGTAATACTGTCAGACTTCCATTCCAAGGAGGAACTGATCCAGGTAAATGGAAACTTATTGCAGAGGGCTAGGCAGGAACTGCATGTTAGTTTGTTTTCCATTGGTCTCCAAATGTCCTTAGTATTGGAGTATAATTGCCAGCACATGCCAGTATGATGTTCTGAGAAGAGTTATCAGTCAATCAATGAGTTAAGTAGGTTTTGATCTGCTGCTTAAATTCTGGATCTCTTTCCCCCTCAGGCCTGTGTCTGCAGTGCCTTTATCCCTGTCTACTGTGGGCTGATACCTCCAACCTTGCGAGGAGTGGTAAGTAAGACTCTAGATGATCCTTCATTAAATCGTGTGCTAATGAGTAGGAAGGCAGAAATGTTAGTACTCTGTTTTGCCTGTCTGCTGGCAGTAATTAGCCTGAGGAAGCACAAGAAATTCCCAAATAAACAGCCTCAACAGTGGGTGTGCCTTCTTTCCACTGCTGTGTGCTGGCTATAATGTCCTGAAAACTAGAGGATTTAACATGATAGAAACATAGAGCAATCTGGGCAGGTACTGACAGACTTAGCTGCTTGGTACAATGCTGTCCATCACTGAGGCTCCAACCCTCTGCATGTGGAAAGAACGTGGGTCCAGGGTAGAAATCATGAGTGTGGTCCCTCTACCACAAGCCTGTCACTTTCTGTTGGGTTTTAACTAGAGGTGTTGATACCATGCCTTTTTTCCATGGAGTTCTTTGTGTCCTTTCTGTGAAAATTATGTTCTGCTGCCTGATAGAGCAGCAAGGCTGTCGAGAACACTGTCAACCTTCTGTGTTTGCATGTTAGAAATGAAAACATATGAAAGCTCTGCAGAGCTAGAGCATCTCTGAATATTGCAGTTATGCTTAAGGGCCTCACTTGAGCTTGGACTCCCCTTGTGCTACATAGGTTAATGCAGACATTAAAAGGAAAGTTTGTTTGAAACTAGGTAGTCAAAAGGGAGAGGGAGAACTGCTATTAATATATGTGTGCTCTGGTTTCCTGTAAGTGACCTGACCAAGATGCCTCCGTCTGTCAGAGCATAGCATCAAATCTGATGGCACTGCTACCTGTGTCCAAAAAGTGAGGTCAGTTTTGCTCCTGCCTAATATACAGCTTGACTGTCTTTGTCTTGTGCAAGCATTTTGGGCAGGAAAATCACCTAGAAGAAATGTCCAATCTGCAGGCAGGTTTTCTGTCCCACAGCTGGTGGCTCTTGCCCGACACTTCTCTGGGGCTAGTTGAGGTCAACAAAATCTCAAAATTCCAAAACATCAGGGCTTCTGGAATGTGCAGCTGCCCTGGCACACTGAGGGGTGACTTGTCATGTCGAGATTTCTCATGGGGAAAGGTGGGGAGGGAATATATGAGATGAGGAAATTAATTCCTACCTCTTCCACAGAAAAATCATTGCTCTTTGTGTCCCTCAAGGGGGAGGGTGGTGAGGGCAGAGGTTAAATTAGATTGGGTATGAGCCTGTGAAAAGTTTTTGACATGGGACTGCATGGTTCCTAACATGCCTGTGATGACTGACTATATTTGCCACAGGACAGAATGACAGGCATGGCATGAGGACAAGTTTTGAAGGCAATGTGATTGTGTGAAAGGTGTAAAATCTGTATTCTGCCTTCCTCCTAATCTTTTTCCAGTGTTCACTTTCTGAACTCTCATGGAGTAGATAATGAAGATAGGTGGGCGGAAGGAAAAAAAAAAGGCAATTCTCAAATACTGGGAAATGGAAGGGTCAGTAACTGGCTTGTCAACACATGCTTTCGTCATGAACAACAGTTCATGTAGCATGTGAACAAGATGAACCTTCAACAAGGGTCAGAAAGCTAAGTGTCAGTTCACGTGAGTGAGGGGCCCTGTAAGAAAAAGGGGACATGATAAGGGAATGGAACTGGGCAGCCCAGAAATTACCCCAGTCTGCAAACCATCCCCAAAGCCAGCTGGTGACTCCAGCCTGTGGCTCTGTGCAGTTAGGCTTTGCAGGGGGTTGGAGAGTGGTTAGGCTTGGGTTGCTGGAGATTCAGGCAAATGCAAAGAAGTGGCAGCTGATCTTGAGTCCAGAATGGTAATTGGCACTGCCTGGGGAATGGTGGACCAGACAGCAGGGTCTGCATGTGTATTCCTAGATTTCCATGCAGTGAAAAGGCTTTGCCTGACAGCTTTATTTAGTTTTCTTTCTAATGTCATCCGTGCACTCATGCTGCCACCCTGAGGGAAACGTACGTTTCTGCATCCTTACTGCAAAATAAGTGTCATCTTGTGAGACAAGGCAAAGCATGATGCAGAATGGAGCACCTCCTCTTCTGATCAGCATTTCTGTGCTCTGCTTGGATTTAGCACCTGCCAGCTCAGTTCCTCACCCAGCAGAGGGCTGAACGATGGCACAGCTGCTACTATGTGGCTGTGTAGTTCCTACATGATGGTTTGCATTTGAACCTGTCTGAAGGGACAGCTTCCTATCTGGCAGGGTCAACCCTGATACAAAATCAGCAGGACTCTTCTGTAACCAGGGTTCTTAACAACTTGAATTGTTGCTCTGCAAAGGTTTCACACTTCCTGCTCTTTTGGCTTGACCAAGGCTCTCTCCCTTTATCTTCTGCATGTTGTTTGCACTGCCAAAGGCCTGAGATAGCAATTGTCTTACTCAGCTCCTTGTGCAGTTATGGTACACCAATGAATACTCTGAATTGAGTGCATGCTACCGGGGTTGTCCTTCCTGGAGGGTAACGCAAATGTGTTTATGGTGTGTAAGTACAGAACATTCTCTGACAAGAGGGTGCCTGTTAAGTGCAAAACACTGGTCCCCTGTGCTCTGTTATCACACCACAGAAAGTAGATTCCAAATGTGTATACATGTGTTGGAATTGCTGCTCAATAAGCCTGCTAGCAACAAATCAGCTCTTAGGTAACAAACCTGCCAGTGGGAAATCGTGTTTGAGCTTATTCATTTTAAACACAAATGAAAAATGGCACAGTGTCACAGTGTGACAGTGTAGATCAGTGCTAATTTGCACTGTAGGTGGTGGTTGTTGTGTCATTTTATTTAATTGGAAGGCTGTCAAAACTCATAGGAGATTTAAGTCTGCAGTCACACAAGTAAATATGCCTTTCTCGTAGAATGCTTGTGACCAACATGTGTAACCGTAGGAAAAAAGGCACATAGCAAAAGGAGATTATAGACAACACAGCTGTGCTGTCACTGGTTTTGACTCTTTCCGTGCTGGTGGGTGTACACCAATCTCTTCCCAGGTTGTTTGCACAAATATGAATACACTAAAAAAGCTGCTTGATCAGTTACGAGAATTGAGAGTGCTTCATTTGTCTTGATTTTTTAGAGATACGTTGATGGAGGGATTTCTGACAACTTGCCACGCTACGAGCTGAAGAACACCATCACGGTGTCTCCATTCTCAGGAGAAAGTGATATCTGTCCACGAGATGGTTCCACAAACATGCATGAGCTGAGAGTCACCAATACAAGCATCCAGTTCAACCTTCGCAACCTTTACCGCCTCTCAAAGGCCCTGTTTCCTCCGGAGGCACATGTGAGTTTCCTGGCAATATCAGAACTTGGACAGTAGATAGGCACTGGCTATACTGGGCACTTTAGAGGAGGAAGATTCCAGACATTGTTAGTTTTGTATCTCTTGTTTGTTTTTTTAACCTTGACGTTATTAACCCAGTGACTTGGCAAACCTTGACCATTTGCACAAGGTTGTGTAAGTGGCTTGGTTTTCTTTTGCTACTGGGAGATCTGGAATTCAGGTTGGAAAGTATTTTCAAGTTGCTCTCTGGAGTAGTTTGCCAGGAAGTCAGGCTCACTTGTAAACAAGGGTGTATCAGCCATCAGAACCCGTGTGCTCTTGAGTGTTTTGTTGTCAGGTTGGACCTAGTAGCCTGCAGCCAGTGACTGTCTCCTAAAAAGTGCCAGTGGAGCAGGTGTCGCTTTGACCAGCTTGTCTACTTCGAGCAAGTGCAGCCTCAGATAGCCTTGGTATTTCAGCATACTAAGTGTGCTTGCATGTGCTGAATTACTTGGACAGGCTTTTTCCTCCCCTCTCTAGTCTTCTGACTTTATCTGCAAATGCGGTGGCCCTTTCTGGCATCTGCTGGGTAGTATTCTGGTCTGCTTGTCAGAGTGACTTGCTGAAGGCTGCACACAGCAGCAGCAGCTGTAGATGTGGAAATTAAGTTGATGCAAGTCTGAGCTCGTTTCTTGGGTAGGATTCCAGGTGTCCCTTCCCATCTTGAATTATCATGTGATCCCCATATTCACTGTATTTATGTTACACCTGCCATATCTGCTCAAAGGCTGGGAAGAGCTGACAAAGATGAGACTTGTTCTGAGGATAACTCAGGAGTCAGGAGAATTCCTCTAAAGCCAGCACTGAGCTGGTGTTTGCTCTGCTCAGCCAGGCAGTCCCTAAATTACTTGCTCTTGCCTTCCTCTGCCCACAGGTGCTGCGGGATATGTGCAAGCAGGGCTATCAGGATGCACTGCACTTCCTGAAGAAAAATGGTAAGGCTCTGTGTTTGCAGGATACAATGCTTCCTCTGTGGCAGCCTTGGTGTCTTGGCTTTGAGAATAGTCAGTGGTGTATATGAAAAGTGTAAGGGCAGAATTGAGCTGTGCCTCAGGAACTGGAATATGGGATTTATATTAAGTCTATTTTAGCACTTCAGGATGCAGAATTGGAGTGAACACCTTTCTAGTGCAATGCAGAAGGATTCTAACCATTCTCATACCAGAGTGGTGGTTTTGGCACATCTGAGTTTTGAAATGACTTAGCATGTACTCTGTGCTACACCAACACAGTTGTTAGGCATCAGTGCCATTTGGACCTTTTGCAGATATTCTGCTGCTCCTTTTTATGTACAGCTAGGGTATGTCTAATGTAGCACAGCAGTGCAGAGCACAGGCATGCCTTCAGAAGCTCCCCCTGCACCTGTCAGTTTAACACTGCTGTTTCACTGTCTTCTATGTGCAAACCCCGGACTTCGTAGCCTCTGTCGTAGCAGGTGAAGCGTGTGTGTTTGATGCCACCTAGTGTCAATTTACAGCAGATCGAGCACATCTGTTGGCTCTGTGATGCATACCTCGTTGGGATAAGAGCCGTCAATACAGCTGTGTTTGTGAATTAAGCTGCAGGAGGGAAACCTTGCCTGCAAGATGAGTGACTGGCAGCTTATAGCAACAAAGCACTGCTAAACAGCACCCTGCAGTACTTAAAGGGGAAAAGGTAGAATTTCTAGCAGCAAGGTTTCTAACTCATTGTGGTAAGAATTACAATAGATGTAAGCTGAAGAGGCTGGGTATGATGCCTGTCTGAGGCATGTTAGGGTGAAGAATAACACTAAAAGTCAGGGGAGTTTAAATCAGACTTATGGTATGACTTCTTTTCCTCAGGTCTCCTTAATCGTCCGAGTCCTGGACGCCCTCTCCTTGCCATAGAAGCCCCCCCAGGAGAGAAGAAAGAGGAAGAAACGGAAGCTGAGGACCAACTAGAGGACAATACTGAACTTGCTGAAGTTGAAGAGCACATCTTGGAACACTTGCCTCCCAGACTGAACCAAGGTATGAACCAAAGTGAGAGATCCCAGGCAATCTCCCTGTGCTGCCTTGTCCACTTCAGAGGATTACTGGGGATGTGTTGGGTATTGCGTGTGGGTGGGCTTGGCCATACCTAGGGATTTAACTGATACCCACTGATGATAAGGTGGAGTTGTGGCCTCTTAGATAAAATTGTGGCTTGCTGTTTAGAGGCTATTGGGAGAGGTTGACTCATTTGTCATTGCTCTGAATGGTAAGGAGAGGAGGGGATCTTGTTGCTCGCTTCTTTGGGAGTCTGATAAAGCTAAAACCTGCTGTTCTCGGCTGCACTGGAGCAATTACTACCCTGAGCAAGACTTCCTTAAGAAACGGAAGGTGCAGAGGGGAGTCCTCAGGCTCGATAACTTCTGGGGTATGACAAGGAAAGAGATAGTCCCACTGAGGGGATTCAACCATATTCTCTTCTGCTTCCAGCTCTTCTGGAGGCTTGTGCTGAAAGAAGAAGTTTCTTCACTGGCATTGCCAACATGCTGCCTATACGTGTGGCCACAGCAATGATGGTGCCCTATATGCTGCCCCTGGAGTCTGCAGTTTCCTTCACTGTCAGGTAAGCCATCAGCTGCTTCCCTTGGTGGTGTTCTTCCTAGTGCATTGAAGTTTTGCTGTAGTGAAACATAAATGGCTACAGACTGCATGGCCTCTCTGACTCTGCAGTGACCAAATACTTGGAGAAAGAGTTCCTGCCACTTACCAGGCATATTAAAAAAAATTTAAAATAAAAGTCCACCTCCCCTCCCCCCCCAAAAAAAAAAAGAGGCAAAAGAAAACAACCCAACAAATACCTCTTCCAACCTGTGTATGTCATTCAGCTGCAGCAAATACTGCCAGCTTGGGGGGAGTTGGCTGTGGGCTGGAGCTTGTCTTAGAAAATGGTGAGAAATTTTGGAGCCTGAGGAGAAACTTGGGAACTAAGAGCACAGGGATGAAAGTGGGAAACAAATGAGGGGAGGTTCCCCTCTGCAGTGACGAGTAGAGGGTTCCCAGCCATTTCCAGTTCTACACTTAATGGGCTAAGAAGACAAGTCTGTCAGACTTGTTCTTTGTTCAAAGTATTCTATGAAAAGTTTCTGGAAGGAAACAGCTTATGATAGAAAACCTTACGAGAAAAACACTTTCAGAGTCTGAAAATCTATTAAAAATATGGAAAGTGCAGACACAAAACATAAAGAATAAGTTCTTGGGCTGTTTTCAACCTTCATAGTTTCACCCTATTAATTCTGTGAATGGTAGTGTAAATGGCTTTTTGTACATTTATAATTAAAAATAATGAGTGACCATTGATAGGATGCAGAACTGGTGTCCTTTTCATCCTGCCGTTTGTGTGGCCCAGCTAATGGTTGTCTCCTCTCTCCTCCCAGGTTGCTGGAATGGCTCCCAGATATTCCTGAGGATATCAGATGGATGAGGGAGCAAATGACTGAAATCTGTAACTATCTTGTGAAGAAAGCCAAGAAGAAACTCGGCAGCCATCTTTCAGCCAGGTATGGCTGCTTTCCTCCACAGCACTGTTCTGGAGCAGCCCTCCATTTCCCCTTTCACCTTTGACTTCTACAGACTCTGCTCCAATGGAGCTGATTAAGAACATCACAGATTGACCAGAAATTGATCTGGTATCTGGTCCATTGTCTCTTGGCTTCCTTAACTGTTGGATAGACTCAGCACGTGGTCTCCTTCCTTCTTCTCATTACAGCGTAGACCCTGTAGTGAAGCTGTTAATACAGTGATAAGGCAGAAGATGTAGATCTAATTAAAATAATATGCTAGCTTATTCTATCTTCTCTATAGAAGACATAGGTGCTGTCTGTGTGGTATTTTCTGGCCCAAAGTCCCATAAAAATTCCTTCCAAGAGGTACTTGTGTTCAAATTACCTTTCCTGCCTTGAGATCTAGGCTGGTTTAGGGTGGGGAGGCACTAGGGTGGCCAAAAACCACCAGAAGGTTTTCAAATGAGGCAGAGTACTTAGGAGTGTGTTTGTACTTCTGAACTGAACTCCCTGCAGTAGGCCATGGCTTGAGGCTGAGGCAAGACTGTTGTGTGGATGAGGATAGCTGAGTATTAATAGGCAGAGGGTTACAGCTGTGACTCGGATTCTAGTACAAAAGGGTGATTCTTACCCACAAGTGCTCATGGTCTTGAATAATCAAGAGATGTGAGGGGGAAAAATGGGTACACACAGAGACTTCTAACTCTGCATAAGATTATGCAGTCAGTGGTAGAACAAAATAGCTCTATGGTTCTGGAGCTCTGGTCTGGTGACCTGCTCAAGTCTTCTCATGTACTGATTCTTTGCATGTGTTTGTCTTTCAGGCTTTACTATCACTTCGAGCTTGGACAGCCCCAGAGGCTGCCGATTTCTCCTGCGTCAGCTTGTGGTGAACCATTGCCTGTGTGGATGAGAAGCAACCGCTCTCTGTCTGATGCCATGATGAAGTGGGAGGAGTACCAGCGCCAGCTCATGCTGGGCTTACTCTGCATCAACATGGATATGCAGGCTTCTCTCTTCCCTCGGGAAGGGCTTCAGCTAAAGCTTCCACACTTAGACTGTGCAAAAGAGTGCCTGCCACTCTTCTAAGCCTGCTGCCCTGAGGGGATGAGGGTGGGTGGAATGGGAGTGCATGTAGGGTGGGACCAGTCTCATCCCTCAGCAGCAGGCTGCCCTGTGCTCATCAATGTGCTGCAAAGGGGATTTCCCCAGGATGGAGACTGGTAGAATTGACTGTAGTCATTTTTCGCCCATTGGGCCAGGCAAGGGATCTCTGTGTTCAAAGACACACGCAGGCTAATACCTTGCTCTAGGTTTTTGTTGAGGCCTGGCCATTGCTCATGGCTAGGCTGATGCTGACCCAGCTGGGCTTTCCCAGATAGTGCACTTTGAATTGCCTTTGGCTTTTTACTGCCAAATAATCAGGATGTAGATGATGCTCTCAAATTCCTGCAATTTTTAGCCTCATTTTTTTTTTTAGAGAATGAGTCTTGCTTTTGCTTAAATCATTTGACATCCTTTAGCTCTTTGTGCTACTGAAAGATGAAGTAGCCTCTTGCCAGACCAATTTTTCTCATGGCTTCCAAATCTTCTTTTGACTTCTTTGCTGAAGTCACATCTTTTCCTCTGTCCCTGAACTGCATCCCCACTGGAAGCCAGAGTTGGCCCTGCTGCAGACTGCACCGGGACTGCAGAAAGGTAGAAAAGTTACGTATTTACTCAGATTTATGTCGTTGTGGTCTCTCCTTTTTGTTTTTTGTCCTCATGGAACTGAGCTCTGAGTGTTACTAAGTTATTGAGCTTATTTGAATAAGTAATTAAGACAGATTTTTTTTCCAGAGAAACATGTTGAATTAGAGGCCCCATTCCTGTCACTGTGAAAGGAATTGGTGTGGGGTTGCTCTGGGAAAGCTCAGCCTGACTGTTTCAGGATCAGCTTAACAGCTGAAGCAATGCTAAGTGCTTGTAGGAAGATGAGATTGTGCAGGGCATGTTATTTTTGAGTGGTTGTGGTGCAGTGTCATAGCAAGTGCTGGGGAACGGCTGCCTCTGACAGGGGCTGGGCTTTGTTCCTTAAAGGACTGTACAACTGGAGGAAATTCCAAGCGGATGATACAGAAGGGTTCTCCTGCCAAACTGGATGCTTGGTTTATCAATTTTTTATTAATTTTTTTTTCCTCAAAGAGTCCGAATGTTGAAGCTTTAGAGTGAGAAGGATTTAGGCTTGTAGCTATACTAGCCTCACAGCTTGCCTGTCTCCTGTTTCGGCTCACGGGTACAGCTCTGCAGTTAGCAATGGAGCATGTGAAGTGGAAGTGAAGTTAGGACTGTTGGTGCATGTGCAGTCTGCTTGGAATGGGCTACTTGTGTTGTCCCTTAAAAGACCACAGCTAGTGGGTCTGTAGCAGGACAGGACTGTGCCTTCTTAAGGTATTCCTTTCTCAAGTGGTGGTCTGGTTGTGACTTGCGGTGCAGAAACATGAACTCTGTTCTTCACAGGGTGAGACATGGCTTCTGGTGGGGATTTTATGTACTTAAGCTTAAATCCTTGAGCTATGACACAAAATCAGCTCCTGGTATCTTTTTTTCCCTTTTTTATTCTGCAGCATGTCTAGCTGCATGAGGCATCTTCTACCTCTCCTAGCACAAACAGTATGCAATTGGCCAAAGCAAACGTATGCTGTCCTTGCTGGGGAGCAGGACAGGCTATCTGAAGCTGACTACATAGCCTATACAATAGTATAGTGATTTATAATAGACTCTTTTGCACCTTTTGATTTAGAAAGGGAAAATAATCCCAGAAGTTCTACTAACAGCTGGAGAAAGCAGTGAATCTGCTTGATTGTGTCTGCGTACGCAGTGTGGATGACGTGGGAGATGCTGTTTCCTACCAGCACAATTGTACGGGTAGGATGTTTGTGGTGGACAATGTGATAGACATCAGGACTAGAAAAGTGGCCATTGCAAGCTGTGAGGCAATAGGCTGGGCAGCTGTGGTGCTAACCAACTGTCAGGAGATGCTGGTGCACAGGTGAATTTGTGACCTGGAGTATCACCCCACTGCCCTTCCTGGATGTAACCTACCTATGTAACACAAGGGCCTGCTCGCTTATGAAGTGGGCCTGCACTTGGCAGTCAGATTTAGTCTTAAGCTTCACATAGTTATGGCATTTAGGGAAAAGTCATTACAGGAAAAGAGAAAAATTGGAGGATTCTGAATCCAGAATAGGAATATTGGATTACAAAACAAGTCAATCTTGTGATTGTCTAAAGCTCACAGAAAAAGCCTACTGCGAGTTATATATAGATAACTCCAACTGAAATGAACTAGCAACAACCTACTGTCAGTTACGGGGAGCAGGATGAATTTGATGAAAACTGGAATTAAGAAAAAGTGTTTATTTTGTGGTTTGGTGAGGGATTTCTTCCACTTCTCTCTGGGCTACCTTCTCTGCGGGAATGGCACATGCACAGCTGCTTTGTTTGCCAAATGCGTTTCTCTTGTCCGTTACATGCATAGAGCAACTGGGAAGAACCTATAAATGCTTAGTGGCAAGAAACGGAGTTTCATCCAGAAGCAAAACATCTGTGAGGGCCAGAGCTGGAAAAGGAAAATCTTGTGCTTAGAAGCTGCTGCCCTTTTGACTCTGCCTTGTTTGTTTTAATATATGGGTGGAGGCAATGATGCAACTTTTTTTTATCCCTTCTTCCTGGACTGGTAAAACCACTGAGTGATTATGTAAACCACTAAACTATGAAACAAAGTTCTCCTGGCAACAGAGCATGCTAAGGAATTGCAGCTTGGCACCCTTATCCCCTGGATCTGTTCTGTTCTCCTTTGCATCAGAACTGACTGGGCTGGTGCCACTGTCTTCCCATGCTCTTACTCAGAAGGCTTGCTGGTTTTGGTCCATGCATTTCAAGAGATGAACCCCTGTGCCTGGTAAAAGGCCTGAGTTTCCTCCTGTTTCACCTCATTTGTTATTTAGTTAATTGTATTAACCTCTCAAAGAGAAGCTTTTGCACACTTTAAACTGTAACCACAAACCAAAGCCTGGCTTTAAATATAAAGGTCTAAATCTTCAGGGAGGAAACTTCTGTTTTCCCTATGCTGATTTGCAGGGTGTGAACGGATACTGGGAAAGCACCACACTGTATTAACCCTTTCTTTGTGTTTATTTCCCAAGTCATGCAATGGCTATTGTTGGCTTTATAGATACAAGCTCTGATAAAGAAACTGCAGATCTGTTGAAAATACCTCAAACCTACCCTCCTCTTTCTTAAGAGAAATTTCATGCATTTGCTAGAAATCCTTCCTGCTCATTTATCACAGATTGCAAAGGATGAAAGTAGGAAGATCTCGCCTGCTGATACAGGAAAAGGATGTGGCTGCTTTGGAGAACAGCTTTTTGCTATGCAGTTCTGCCTCCTCTAGCTCAGGTCTTGCTTCTTTGAAATCCCTGGAAACCTTGTGATAGGCTCTGGATTGGATATGGAGGGCTTTATTGTGATAACTGGAATTCTTTGAGGCCTTGCTCCACGTGTACATCATAGCATGTATTATCTTCTGGGCAGGAGTTGCTGATTAACCTCCAGTTGCCAAGTTCATAGGAGCGAGGTAGTCATCTGTAGCTGTTGGCCCCTTCTTCAGTGAAATGTGTGCCTGGGCAGCCCAGTGGGTAGTTGCCAGGGCCTGTCTGCTCTCCAGAATGTGGTGGTTGAGAGGTCAGGTTCCAGGACCAACAGTTCAACTCGCAGTCAACGTCCAGTTGTCATTACGGCATTCACTTGAACTCTGCAAGAGTCCCAACCCTTACAAGGGTCTTGCATTCAGGAAGCCACTTTTTTTCTCCTCTCCTTCCTATGGTACTACTTGCTGCTTTTAATAAGGGTAATCGTGAGCTTGTGCATCTAACCAACCCCTAACCTGAACAATACTGTAGAGTTGTTTTATGTTGCATGCAACGGTCTGTCTATGGCATGCTCTGTAAGCCATAGGTGTGTGTGGTGTATTGGGTTTGGTTTGCTGCCTGCCCTACTGCTAATATTGTTGTAAGCTGATTTTCAAGGGGTAGATGAAAATGCTTCACTTCTGACCACTATCTATAGGACCTAGGAGGCATTTTCTCTTGGCTTTCTGGAAGCTTGTGTACCTGCAGCACTCGGATCAGATCATAAAAGATAATCTGCTGTCTGCCAACACTGGGGTATCCCTAGAACTTACTGTGTATTCACCAGTGGTTTTGTCCACTTTAAAAATGAATCTAATAATTCACTCCTTTCTCAGAGAGAAGAGCTCTCATTTTGCCAGAGTGGTGGTGGGAGAAATACCTGAAGCTCAGTGTGTGTGTTTCCCTTAGGGGTCCATTTCTCCTAAACACACGCTAAATATGGTGGGTAGCAGGGCTGAGTGTTGCCAAAGTCAGAGAGGGCCTTGCCAACAGTTTTCTCAAGCTTTGTTTCCATCTTCTCCTTAACTCAATGAGGAACAGACCACCTCACCTGGCTGCCACATCAGCTGGGTTGCTTGTGCCAAACACACCCTGTGCCTTCACAGTGGGCTCTGGTCTGCCTGCCCTTTGTGTCCCTTTGGCATGTGCCCCTCGGACTGCAGTTCTTGCTCCCCTCTCCTCTCTTTCCTTCCCCTTGCATGTATCAGTGGGACATTGCTCTGGTTCCAGTCTGCAGGCAGCTCCACCAGGACAGTCTCTAACTGCATCCATCTCACTATGCAGATCCACATCAGCCCTTCTGCACAGGGAGAGGAAACCTCTAGTTCCAAACAGAAGACTCAGAAAAGTAACTTTGAAATAAATACCTCTTACTCCTGTGGTTTTCTCTTGCTCTTGAAACCAGCATCTAAAAAGCAGCTATTTGAGCTCAGTGTGTCCTGAAGCTCCACTGCTGTCACTGAGCGTGAGAAGACCCTTAAGCACACAATGCACGTAGAGATCCTGTGGAGATTACTGATGTCAGAGCAGCAACTAGACCAGCAATAGCATACACAATTTTGTATTTACTCAGCACCATCATTAAGTAGCATTCACAGTCACTTTAAAAGATCAGTATTAAATTGATGCGCTTTTTTTCTCCTTTTATTCTTTTTTTTTCTAATGTTTTGCTGAAGAAAATGTACCTATTTATTTTTCAGAAATATAACTTCTAATAAAAACTTCCTCAATTTATTTACCTGGCTGGGGTAGGTTGCTTGTCTTGCTATTTAAAGGCATATTAAATATTTTTGAATGCACTTTATGCTGTGGGTTTGTTTTGCTGGGCCCTACCCCATTCTGAGTCCTTTCAGGGTAAACATGCATCCACCTGTGATGAATGGGGCATCACCTAGAGGTGAAAAATGGTGCATTTTGGCTCAGTTCTTACTCAAGCCAAAATGCCTCTGTTTTGTTGGAGCTTCTGGGGAGACCCTGGTTTCCAAGAGGCACTGAGCACCATCTTATGTGAATTGCAGGTGCTTTGCACCAGTTAGTAAGAAGTTAATCACAGATGCCCGGGGCATCTTCTGGGGGAAACTGAACCCTGTCACTTATGCCCCTGTTTAGCAGTAGGTGAAATGGATCAAACTGGCTGTCGTCTGCCTATTTAGCTGGATGCCAAGGTTGCCCTGGTTAATTTTCAGCTGGGCACATGGAAACCACCAGCCCTTGGCTCTGGGAAAGCTGTGGGTTTTCCTTGGTGTGAGTCCCTGGCCCTGCTGGCCGGGCTGCGGAGCAGGGACACCCAGGACAGGGGTTGGGGTTTGCTGCTGCAGGTGCCCGATGGTCCCGCAGGACTCGGGCTCTTTCTCCAGCCTGTTGGCAGCAGTGAACTGTAGAAGCCACTTTGTTCTGTGCCATCACGGGACAGGTGCAAGTGCTGTAATTCCTGCAGCACGCAGCTGGTACCGCAAACAGCTTTTGCCCCTCTGCTGCCAGCCAAGGACGAGCATCCCCGCTCGGTGCCGGCAGCCGCTGAAGTTGCTCCTTCTCCCGTCAGCAGGGCTGTGCTCTGCCGGCGGAGCGGCAGCGGGCAGGGCAGGGCAGGGCTGGGTGCGCACGCCGCAGCCTGCGGGCTCCCTGCCCTCTGGGGGCAGTTTGAGGCCGGGCCGGGCTCGGCCGCTGCTGCTGCTCTCCCCGGCCCGGTGCAGCCCGGCCGTGCGCCGGGTTCTCCTCTCGCCCGCCAGCGGCCCCGCTCATTTCCGGGTCGGGGCCGCATCCCGCACCGGCGGCGGCTCCGCTCGCCCGCTGCCCTGCGCAGGGCGGCCGCAGGTGCCAGCTCCGCTCTCCCTTGGCCGGACCAGGTAAGCGGTGCGAGGGGCTCCCCGGGGCGGGCGGGCTCAGGGCGCGCTGCCCCTGGGCACGGGTCCCCTCACCGGCCCCTCGCCATTTTGTGCGGCCGCGGCCGCCGGGCAGGACCCCCTCAGGAGCCGGCAGAAGAGGTGCTGGGGAGCGGCCCCGGCAGCGAACGGCCCCCGCGGTCCCTCCGTGAGGCTGTGGGGTGAGAGGAGCGGAGGGCTGGGGGTCCTTGCCTGTCCGGGGTGACATACCTGCCTCGGCACCAGCTGCGGTGGCCCCTGCCCGGCCCAGGACCGGTATGTCCCACTGCACGCTGCTCCTGAGGCGTAGCTGTCACCGTGGCCATGGGATGGGGTGCGCTGCCATGGTGGGGTCTGGGCTTGGGGAGCTGCCGTCTCTTCCCTTCTTCCCTCCCTGGTGGCTCTGAAGTCTGCAGGCTCCTTTGAGGTAAGGTCTTGTGTGCTGGACCTGAATGGAGATCTTTTATTTTCCTGTTCCTTTTTCAGCATCCTCTGCCCAAGGAATGTTCTTTCTTGCCACAACACAGATGACACTGCACAGTAAAGATGCATCCGTATGGCAGCTGTGTTAGTGCTGCTTCTCCTTCTCTTTAGAAGGAAAAAAGAGCAGAGATTTCCCTCTCCTAAGATTGCAGTGTCTTTCTCTTTAACATCCCATGCGTATGGGATGCACTTTGGTGAACTTGTGTGTTGAACCTCAAGTCCTTCCTGTAGGACATCCTGAAAACAGCCAAGGGGAAAAGAGGCCAGTGATTGCCAGCCTCTGACACAGGGAGATGGCCGTGTCCGGAGGAGGTGGGATAATCCCAACACAGCATGTTGTTTAGACGTGACCCGCTGAGTCCCTGCTTATTCTGACAGAGATGATGGCTGTTTGTGCATCAAGAGGCTCTCAGAATAATGGCAGCTTGTAACCTTGCCTTACCCAGGTTCAGGGGCAATGGCATCTTATTCTTCATGTTCTAGAGCTGTGTTTATTTCTGAAGATTGTATAAGCAGGTACATACAGACGTATATATATATATATATACACATCACATCTGAGGGACACTAAAATTGCTTGCCTAGATCAAACTGATAACGAGTCTAGTCTGTACTATCACTGGCCAATTTAGGTGGTCCAGAGGAGATTCCAATATGGGCTGGAGTGGAAGAACCCTCTCTTTGCCAGGGCCTCCTGCTGCACAGAGACTGATAGGAGGCCTGAGGCACAAAATTTTAGGATCCTTCATAAGACAGTATAAAATCTCTCTGAAGCTACCTTGCTGAGCAAATACTGTTGTTCTTAGCCTCCAGAGCACCACTCTTCTCTTGGTCTCTCTGCTGTGGCAAGCTAATCTGGACAGCATGAACTGTCTGACTGGAAAGCCTGCTTGGCTATTTTGTCACCATCAAATAGGAACATTTCTCCTCCCACAGCAATCTGATGCATCAAGACCCTACCATCTACTGATCTAAAGATTGCATTGCAAAGGAGGGCTCCGTGTGGGGCTGACTTTGGCAGTACACAGGCAGTGCTGAGGGGCTGCTGTTAGCTTGTGACTTTGTCAGGCAGCACCAGAGAATAAACTAATGGGATGAGGACAGTTGGCAGTAACACAAATCATATGGGCACAGCTCCATGCACAATGTTCTTCATGGTCAGAGAGCTTGCAGATATTGATCATTATGTGCAATACATGAGGTTTGGTTTCCATAACATAGCCCACATGGTATTCACTGTCTGAATCTTTTTTGGTTTGATAAGGCTTGCTCTGGGGACTGAATCCTCCCACCTCTCCTCGCCTCCTTGCAGGAGCTCATCTTGGATTTAAAGACAGTGACAAGAAACTTCAGCTGTAGCAAATGTGTTGTCTTCCATGAAGCAGAGCAGTCTCCCTGTTCCTGCCAGGAGCCTTTGCTTGCTCTCCATATAAAGTCTGAGGTGGAAACACTTGGTTTACCTTGAATGACTGGATCTTGAGCACTCTCTGTTTTTGTCACATCGAAAGAGCAGAACTGCAACAATTAGTAGGGCTTCTGTCCTTTGTCCTTTGTCACTGCGTAAGGGATAGCCCAGCTGCTTGAAAGTGAGATGCTATCCAGTTCTGATCACTCCTTGTAATATATTTCTAGCAGTGTTCTCTTTTCCTCATCCTGCATCCTAAAGCTTTAGTTTCTTGGCTGATGCTGAGAAGGATTTCCCTGTGCAGGCACCTAATAGCACATTTTACTAAGCAAACCTGACCTCTGCTGCTGTGTGTGGACCACTGGGGTGGATCCACTAAGTATTGCCTGCATGCTCCTGCTGAGGCAAGGAGCACAGGGTGCTCTTCTCAGGCCATATGCTCAAAAGGTTTGCAGCATGTGTCTTTTAATGAAAAACAAATAAAACCACAAAGGAATGAACTGATGTTATTAATTTTCTTTCTCATGCTGATTTCTGATTGTCTTGGAGGTTTCTGCATGACTGTATAAGCTGCCAGGAATACTTGAACCTCAGTATTTCACTTGACTGCAGGAACTAGGGCCTCAAGCAGAATAACAAACACTGTGAGCTTTAACCTAAAACCTCAGGTTAATAGCTGGTGTGGGTTGTGTGGAGGTTGTGGCACCGTGAACTTCCAAATGGAGTCTGGAGCCATGGTGAGTTTGCCTGTGCTTTGTTCAGGTTGTGGTATTGTGACTTGGAAGTCCTGTGGACTTCTCAGCCAAGTGCTTTCCTCCTAACCATGCGTTGCAGAGCACTGAAACAGGAACAAATACTGTCTTGTGCTCCTAGAGACTGTGACTTTAATCATAGGTTTGTTTGGGAAGAAATGGGATATGGTATGATGCCCTGGAAGGGTGCAGTGCTGTCATCTGGTTGGCATAACTGGAGGAAAATCTGTGAAGTAGTAAGATTGAGAGCAAAGAGGCTTGTAACATCCTGCTTTCTATCCAATGAAATGTGTGATTGCATTGAATTTAGCAGAGATGAGATCTGAAGGAGGAGCTGTTGCTTCTGTAGTTCTGATCCTTGTGCTAGTAGAAGACTTCGTATTACTTTTCTGCACCAGTTAATGGCCCCATCTCTGTGGAAGTGACTACGTGGTTTGCGAGGGTGTTTGAGGATTACATACACCTGAAAGCCCTGCAGGACAGGTCTGTTTCATTACAAGGATAGCAGGAGACCTCTAAAAATGTGACTGGCAGCTATGAACGTACTGATATCTGTTGTGGTGGTCCAGCACTGCCTGGGCATGGGGTTGGCTGGTGGTGCTGGTGAGATCCTGGCAGATGCAGAGATGTTGCTGTTCACAGCAGACCGTATATCATGGGCTGGCAGCCTGCATTTCTGAAGAGGACATGGGAATATGAATAAGGGGAGAGCTCTAAGATCTTCTACAGCTTGTTGAAAGACTTAGCCTTTATCATGTGTGCTGGATGAAGGCTAAAGCAATGCAGTGAAGGCTTGAAAAATGTCAATTGCAGCTGTGCAATCAAGGTAACAGTGTCTGCCTGTTTATTGCTTCCTATCTCAAGTTCTTCAAAAGAATAACAAGCAGGATATCTGCAGACCTTTGGGGGAGTAGGACTGGCAGCTGTGTAGTGTTAAATATAAGATTGTGGAATGTCTAGGTATGTTATTTGGGCTATGGAAAGCAAACCTTCTGGGAAACATCCAACTATGTCTGGGTACAGCGAGGTGAGTCCAGCCTCTGGAAAAGGAGGGTTAGAAGCAGACCGCAGGCTAGCTGCAAGCAGTAGAATAGGTGTAGAGGGAGTTTGGGAGAGGTGCAGCTGCAGGAAAGCAGATCTAACATGTAATACAGGAAAACTCAGTGGTCCTCATTGCTGTAGTAGCCAAACACCTCTCCATCTCATTCACAAAATCATCTCTGTGTAAGAGTAGTGCTTTTATCTGCCTCAGTTTCCACTCTGTAAAATGAAGAGGAGGAAAGCAAGCTCATCTCCAGCTGTGAATTTAAGCTGTAGGTGACCTGTATGTTGAAAGCGTGCTCGATGTTGAAGTTTTCTCTCTGGACAAATGGTCTGACCCTCTGTAAAATAAAACTGATTGGCTTATCTATTGGCAAGGACTAGCATGGCTATGCAGTGCCTAGGGAAGGTGAGCTGTACGCCCGTGTAGGCAGCTGAGGTGAAGGCAAGATGTGTAGATATCGCTGAGCCTTATTTTCCCCATAGCTCTTGCTTGTGGCCCAAACACCGGTTGTCTGTGGGTGGGCCAGGCAGGCCAGCAGAGCCACCCCATGCTGCTGTGAATGGCTGCAGGCTGAGGCTCCTGGCCTCTGCCCAGCTCCCCTCCTCTGCAGGTGCAGAGCTGCCGAGCTTTGCCCAAGGAGGAAGACTGGCGTCATCATCATCGCTGAGATAAGATAAAGTGGGACCGAATCCTTGTTACTCTTGGCAGGAGTGGCTGGGTGCTGGCTGGGATTCGTGCAGCTCTGAGGAATAGCCAGGCACTGTGCCTGTGGGGAGGGTTACAAAGCCTCTTTAAAACATGGGGACTTGATTCTGTACCTTCTTAGAGGAGTTTGCAAGATCTCTGCTCTACCTTTCCTTCCTCCCGGACACACAGCCAGAGGAGTAATTCTCAGCTCCAGTACAAATGCAGAAGACCCTTCCATTTAATGCATTTCCTATGGCACAAGAAGAGTCTTTTGCTTCCCATGCAAATCTGTTTGCTCACTCAAAGCTGCTAAATGCAAATGTACCACTTGTAGCTGTTCTCTGTGGGAAGGGTAATGTGGGCTTTATGTAAAGCATGAAGATAAGACCTCAGGAGCATGGAGAGCAGAGCAATAAGCAGATTTGCACTGGAGAGAGGTCAGCATGGCTGTAGTTCATTCACAACCTCTTTCTGGACTCGTGAAGGGGGATATTTCAAGCTGTCAGTATCAAATAAATAAGCATTTAATAGAAATGGATTAACATTTACTAGTTCTGGGGGCATGAGGGCTGGTCAGTTGTTCTCTCCCCACTCTCCTTACCAGCTCCCTGCTGTGCCGAAGTGCAGAATCCACTGATTCTTGGTGACTCACCCTGTTCTGACGCCTGGATCCCTTTCCTCTATTCAGGTTGGGCAAATAGTGTTCAGTCTGTAATCATGTTCGAGAGGTCTTGCTATTGCCCTGGATAACGATACTTTGGTTGGCTTAATCCAATTCGATCTGAAAATCTGCTTCTCTGAACAATAAATAGTGCATGTGAGGGGTGGTATTCAAGTGTCTTTACTAAATCAAAAACCTTTTTGGCATCAGTGGTTGAAGCCTTTTTCTTTGTGTACTGCTAAATGCACAGGATGTGTAGTATGGTTGAATTAGCATTACTATGGGAACTGTAACTTTTTGTATTTCCTGACCTTTATCCATGTAATTTCATTATTTCATTTCATTTAGGTGGCTCCAACATGCTATTTATTTTGTTCTGGTCAGTACTAAGGGAAGCTTTATAAGGGAGCCCAGGAGGAGATTAGAGACAGGGCAGGCTGAAAGGTGCAGAAAGGCAGTTTGCTCCGGGTTTTGTGCTGTTCTAGCAGCATCCCAGCTGAGACCACGGTTCAGTGTAAGCATCGCCTCTGCAGCAACAGTAAACAAAATGGTGAGTAAACTCTTCTGCTCAGGGACAGGTACCTGGTATGGGTTCGGTTTGGGGTTTTTTGTTGTCTCATAGAGCCTCCCCCAAAGGATGTGTGGTCCTGGGGCTGAGACAAGGCTGAACCCTTGAGGACTGAAGACTGAGCAGCACAGAGCCCCCTCAGATGGCTTGGGGAAGCTCATTAGCCCTGCTAAACCTGCGTTAAAGACAAATGTGACAGTTTGTAGTAGTCCTCATGTGCATGTTTTTAGTCTGGGTTTTGAAATAATTTTAAAATCTTTAAAAATGGGAAGGACCCACCTTTACCTTTGCTTTCTTCAGGCCCCATCATCTCTTGCTGCTGGGAGGATGGGGCTATTTGGAGCTCCTCTGTTTTCAGGTTGATGAGGTCTCTGCTGCTCAGACACCAGAAATCTCAGTGGGAATCAGTGGAAAAGTGGGTTGCTCTCTGTAGAGGCTGGACTTGCCTGCTCATGAATTGTATGGTATGGCAAAGCTTGTTTCCTGGGCAAATATTATCCTTGAGGGCTGACACAAAGAGGCATTTGGGGCAGGGGTGAGCAGAGGGGACTCTACCCCTGCTAACCATACTGCTTTTCATCCCAGGTGATGAAGAGTCAGCCTGCCAGGGTCTCAACATGGTCTTTTTTCTTTGTCACCATCCAAGAAGTCCTCAGGTTTAACTAGTGGGAGCTGACACAGCTCAGGGGCAGCTTCATGCTGCCTGGAGGCCCTGGAGCTGCCACTGGGTGTAAAATCCCCATCATCATCTCCAGCTGTCAGCAGGCAGGGGTGGCTTTGATTCCTGTTGATGGTGCTGTGGGATAGAGGGGCTCTCTGGTCAGTGGCAGGATAGAGAGTAACATCTCTGGCTGCTTTAGTGAGGAAGTCCTAGGGTCTGCACCCACCCCAGGGTATGTTTTACGGTGCTTTAGAAAGATGCTCCTTGTGCTGTCATCTTGCACTTTGCCTTTCTTTTTGCCTAAGCTCTCTGTGCTTCACTTTGTGAAACAGATTGCCAGCTACATAGATGCTGAAGCAAACTCGAGACAGGATTCACAGGGGTAGTTTCCAGCTCTGTCCCTGTTGACATCAGGGAGATAGACAGCTAGCTGCTTGCAAGAGAGGGTAGCTGCAGCTACAGCTAGGGTTTCTCAGGGAAGGTAAGGTCAGTGTGAGATGAGGGATCATCTGCTTTCTTACCTCTTTCCCTCTTGCCTAAGGCAGCTCAGAAACCAGCCCTTCTCCTTTACAGCTGCATTCAAGGCAGGATTGCAAGGAATTTACCTTGGGAGCTTAGTGACAAGTTTTCTTGCACTGTTTTCTGAAGCCTACATTGGAAGGGGGATGAGATGCGTAGGGAGCATTCAGACCACACCTCCTAGCTTGGACCTGCTCTGATACTCTATTTACAGTGGCAGTGTTTGTTCTCCACCAGTTTTCTGCTGCGGAATATACTGCTGGTTCCAGGGAAGGGAAGCGATACTGTCCTGCCACTCCAGGTACCTGGGGACACCTGCAGAGAGAGCAAACGGGGTGGAGGGCAGGGAAGAAAGCCTCTCTGCTTTGGGCAAGGAGTTACTTGAGAAGGAGATCTGGACGGCTTTGCCAGTTGCTGTGTCTCAGCACAGTTTCTCCTTAGGAACTTTCTGTTCCGACTTCCTGCTTTTGCTTTAAAGCAGCAGAGTGAACCTCAGGGCAGTGTCGCTGTATGCTGCTGCACAGAAAAAAATGGTCACTATTCCCATGACGGGGGAAGGAGAACTTACTGATTGGTTTTTGGGAGCTGGAGGTGCTTAATTAACAGATGGCTCATGCTTCAGCCCGCATTACCCAAGGTCTTTGCAGAAGTGGAACTGAAGGAACTTGCTCTTAGTTCTGATATGGTTCTGCAGGTTGCTCACCTAATTCTATTGACTCATTGATTTGGGGAACTGCTGTTTTAGAGTAATAGCTGCAATGATTACATTGCAATGTAAGGATTACTCAAAAGTAGAGGGGGGAAATAAGGGCTTATAATATGTGGGGTTGTAATGTTTTCTTATGAAACAGATGTCTTGAACTGCTTAGAGTGAAAATGAAGGATTTGCTGCTGCATACTTTGTGAAGACTTAGAAAATTTTCTTTTAAAGCATTTGTCAGGAATTTCTCCACTCTCTCATAAGCACACCTATGCCTCTCCCCCTGCCCCCCTTTTAAACCTACATCAGTGTTTCTGCTGTGAGCTTCTGACTCAGTGTAAGCTTTTGTCAAAGAGGGAATATCCTGCCTTTCACCATCTCTGTTTCTCCCACCCTCAGGTAATTTCTCCTTTCCCAGAACAGTTGTGCAAGTTGAACAAAAGCACTCCTCAGGCAGTGTCTGCTTCTGAGTTTGCTTCAAATTCTATTCCTTAATTTTGTCTGGTCCTTGCCCTAAGCTGTGCCTGGTATGCAGGAAACATGTGCCTTACAGCTGTTATCCCACTTTGTGGAAGAGCAGCTCAGGGCTTGTGGCTGCTTAGAACATTCTGTAATTTTCTGTCTTGTAGAAATCTGAGGATTTAGTATTTTGGTGTGATTGTCCCCCCCAAATGAGGGAGGATGTTTCTGGTGTCTTGCATGAGATCCTGGATTTCTTGTACATTAAGACCAATTCCCTGTTCTTTTGGGAGAGTGGGAATGTTGGGTTCAGCTGTGGTCTCCTCAAAGGTCTGACAGCCAAGAGGTGTCTCTACTCACATCATGGATTTCATCCTTTTCCAGTGCACAGATTATGCTGGCATTTCAGGAAAGGTGTCTTGCCTGGCACAGCCAACATCTCCTCAGCTTATAGGAAGGGGCAAATCTTTACCTGTATACCCACTGTTGTCAGGGTAGATCCTTAGCTGGGAGGTAACCAAGTGTCACACACCTACGCTTATGGACATTTTCATCTCTGTGAGGCAGAGAATGGGTTAAGCATCTTCTTGGAAATTGGCTTCACCCAGCTGCCTCTGCTCTGTTTGTTGTTTTAATGGCATTTGTAGAAAGGTCAAATTGTCTATAGGTCTCACACATTGCTCTTGGGCAAAACCAATGCAGCACCAGACACACAGAGGCTTCTCCGGGGAACTGAGGTGCCTAGAAATCCTCTCCATACTCATTCCTACTCGTTAATCTTTGCAAACCGCTTTTGTCCTTTAAGTGCATCTTGCAGATTCAGAGTAGTGATGTAAAGCTTGTCCTCCTGGTCCCTTTGCTAACATACAGCCTAGAAAAGGTTATGGGGGTGAGATCACCGTGTCCAGTTCTCAAGATATTGGAGATGAATTTCCTGGGATGAAGAAAAGATGCCTGAAATTCATACTTTATGCATCCCCCTGCAGCTGTGGGCCTCTGGTTAAGGAGGTTTCAAGTGCTGCAGGGAACTTGCCAGCTCCACTGGAGAAGAAATCACTGTCTCTCACTTGTGTTCGGTAAGCAGTATGAATGGGTGCTTCTCCAAAAAGAAGTTTCTCCTTTGAAAAGGGATTGGGTGGTCTGATGTTCTGGTTTGATATTTCATCTGTGCATGTGTATGGTGGGGGAGCTACTTGAGGACAACGTAAGGCTATGATTATTTTGTTTGTGTGAGGCTGATTTCAAGACCAGGGATCTTGGTCAACAAAGACAAGGCTCTTGCCTGGTTCTGTGGTACTTCAGCTGAGATGGGATTGTCACAGGATTTTTAGCCTTTGCACAAAGAGGACATTAAAGTGGCTGAAGAAAACTTGCAGGTGGCCAGGAGGGGCTTGAGCTCAGGACAGTGGGTGGCTGTTGGAAAATGTAATGAAGAAGGGACAGACAAGACTGGGAGCTAACTAGGGGCAGCAGTCAACCTTTCTCGTTCAGCACCCCAAGGCTGGGTGGCAGAAAGATCATCCTCCATGAATCCAACACCACCTGTATCCCTCTCTTACAACAGAGGTGAAAACTAGTGACAAGATGCCGAGAGGGGGTGATTTACTTACATGATTCTGCTGGGTAAGCCCAGGAGGGTTCCTGTTGAGGTTAGACAAGGTGCTTGACTTGTCATAAAGAGATTCAGCTTCTTGTTCTAGTGTTGCATAGCTAGAATCTGATAACTCCAAGGGGGAAGTCTGAGTTTGGCACCCAAGCTATGGGTCTGCTGGCAGTGATAGTTGTGGGGAGAAGCCTGACCTTTGGCTGATGGAATACCATATCCAGTTCATACAACTGTCCTTGGTGAAAATGTAGCAAATGCTGTGGTCATTTTAGTGGAAGACTCTGAGGGTGGTTCCTGCTGATGGGGAAGGAGCTTCTGTTCATGCTGGGGAACAGCCAGGCTGAACCAACACTCTGTCTCCAACAGTAGCCAATGGCAAATACCCTCATCTTCCCAGCATGAATGTGTAATGATACTTTCCCACTACACTTTTCTGGCTGTCTGTGGCTCAGACCAAATGGTTTTCTCCCAGACAGATATTTTGTGTAGCAGTCCTTTATGGACAGACTTGGGAAATAAGAAACCCAGCCACTTCAGCAGCCCACGAACTCCTGTGGCAGCCTCAGCATCCCATGTCAGCAAGCCCCATGCCTCCTCCTGCTTGATGTGCAACTGTCACCACCTATTTTATCTGAGGCTCCTGTGTTCTTTTATTAAAGGTGACAGTGACTGAGGACAATTCTTCATTGTCTCTGCCATTCAGGAACTGGATGCGCAGGCAACTCACAAAAACCAAACTTTTGCATTTGAAGCTTTGTGTATCCATTAGAACCCTTTATCTATTTGTTCAACCAAAGGCTGTTCCTGTGTAGCATAAATTTGCCCTTGAAGTGTTTGAAGGACACTGGCAGAGTGTGACTCACCACCAGCACAGGACTGAGGTGTGCTCCTTTCAGCCTGAATTTTCTCTGCAGGGCACCAAGTGTGGTTGCATTCCTGAGAGCTGGGGGAGAACCTCATATACCTGTGCCTCTGTTGCTCTCGGGGTGTGAAAGGAGTCTCCGCAGCAGCATTTCTGCTGACATGTCCTTGTTGAGCTGTAGCAGCCGAGGTGGTGCTTGTCATGGGTCGAGTTTTCCTGAATAACAGCTGTTCAATAACCAGTGGCACAAGCCCAGCAGAAGACTTCTGGTTGTTGTCTCTGGTATAATCTGCTCTGCACCCAAGTGCTCCCTTTGCTAAAGGGGCAGGTAAGGCAGGAGGAAGTTGCCAGCAATGTTCAATTAAACAAGCTGAGGAGCTGCCTCAGATTCATATACTTTCCTGTAAAGTCTATTTGAAGAGCTTTGAAATACCAGCTTAGGTCGGAGCTTGTCTTCCTTCTGGGGCCTTCCTGCCTGCCACACCATCCCTTGGAAAAGAAGGGTTCCCAGTCCTCAGTTTTCACTTTGATTCAAAAATCATCCAGAGTGTCTGATGTCAAGAGCCAAATAAACCCTTTGTCTTCTCTTCTCATTTTCCCACATCTTGGCTGGCAAAGGTTTGTTTGGCTCCTGCCTGCCTGGCCTGTAGGTATCAGCAGCAGAGCAGAGGAGAGCACTTACTCTGCAGTCAACATGTTTGGTGTTACACAGGTGTAATCTTCCTACTTGCAGCATCTAACTCCAATTTCATAACACTGTTCTGCTGATGTGAACCAAAACTGTATTATCTCTTCACAGCTAAAATATCCTGTCTTTCTCAGTTGTGTTCTAGAGCTTATTGTCTCTGTTCTCTTAACAACCACATATTTGTGGTAGAACATTAACAGCAGTGGCATCAGTGGGAAACTCAATACTGCTCAGAGCCTTTTCCACTTGACTAAGTGAATGATGTTTACTTACAGCTGGCTAACCGTGTCCTTTGTGGATGTGCAGCATGATCTCCAGCCTATGAAAATACAATGAATTCTTCTTGACGCCAAAGCTTTTTCCATTCCTCTGCTGCTTTGATATATTAGATGAATCCTTATGTTGTGTTGTATGAGATGTTGCAACGCTCTGTTCTGTCTCTTAAGAAACCTGTAAGCTATTACAAAGTGAAGGGATTTGCAAAAATTAGTTGTTTTTAACCTAACTGTTGCTATTTGTCATGTCTGATTGCAGACATGCTCTTTATTTTCTCAAAAGTCAGCAGTGTGCTGGTTGTATCAACAGATCCCAGACCATTGGCTGTGTATGGAAAAAATATGGTTTGGATTTTGCTTTTAATTGCTGAGAATTAACTCTTGGCCCAAATACTGCTAGAGGAAAAACTGATGCTTTCTCTCTCCACTCCCCAGGCAAAATAACCCAATAAAGCCAAAACCCCAGTTAGTAGGAGCGGTTCCAGTGCAAACACGCGCCCTCAAGGTGTGCAAGTGCTGCGACACTGCCAGCATGAGAGAGCTGAAAAGTGTCACTGGCTTGCGATGGGCACAGCTGGGGAACAGCGTGTGGGTGTGATGGAGGACTTGGGGCAAGTTCTGGCAGAAAGAGTGTTGGTTTGGTATGTTGTGGTTACCTATCTGCGTTGGAGACTTCTTACATTGATGGTCCTTGGCATGTGTTGGTGCTTTCTGTTGTCCTGTTGAACTGGGAAGTATCAGTGAATGCAGTTTTAAGAAGTTTATTTGTTCACCCCTTAAAATAAGAACAGAATTGTTACCAATCTCAAGGTGTTTGCAGATAGGAGCATAGGTCTGTATCAAACAAGTATCTCTGTGGCCAGTGTTTTTAGCAAAGAAGTTGGTATGATAAATTCCTCTTTGCTGAACTTCAGTGAGGGAAATGGTGAACTGCAGCAGAGCACCTTTCTTTAAGATGCTAGTCGGAATGGGTGAGCCCCTTGCAGCTGCCTGTGTTTCTGGGATATACCTCTGTATTGTACTGGCATATCTCATGATGTAGTCATCCATCGATATTGCAGCATGGGTTAGCCCAGAGCTAAACTCCTGATGAGTAAACAACACAAAGGTTCCTGGATTCGTTCCTGTTTCCTTAAAGGGTCACAATGAAGTGCAGGCAATTAAAAGAGAGAGAGAGAAAGTGAGTGAAGTGTAGCTCTAGATATTACACCTGATTTCAGGCTCTCTGCCCAGGGTGTGGATGGGTTTCTTAGGGTTTTTTAAAAAAAGAAAAAAAAAACCAACCTCATAAAACAATTGATGTTTTTCTAATTTTTCAGCGTATTTCTTTTCCTGCTGTTCCCTTTGGGAAGGCAGAACCCAACAACCACCCAAACAAATTCCAAACAATGGAAACAAACTTCCTAGAGAAAGGAAAGAAAAAAATCAGTTTTGAGCAAAGCACCCTGTGGAATAACTCTGCTCTGCTCCCAGCCTTGTCAGGCACTGCGCAGAGCCTGTTAAAGCAATTTCACCTAATGGGTGCCCTGCTTCCTTGAGCAGCTCTTGGAAATTCAGCCTGTGTGGAAACCAGTGTGACATGGGGGTCAGTGCCATGCCTGGGCAAGACTTCTGCTCCTCAGCTGGTCAGATTTGCATGGCTGTGATTTTGTCGATGCACTTAAGAGTATGTGTTTTTGCATGCAACAAGGATAGTAATTGTAAATACATATATTTGATCACTGAATCTCACAGTACTATAAAACCTGGGATATGTAGATGTGACTGTGTCCTACAACCAATACTTTTTATAGCAATTATTTGCTTTCAAAACATTGGGAGGGAAAGGAAGGTAGAACAAGCAGAGCAAATGGCATGTGTTTGATATAAAACGGTAGAAGGGCCTGTGAAGCTTTTATTGCCCTTTTCTCTTAAAACATGCTTGTTACTCAGCTGCTCCTGAGTGACACTCCCATTCCATGATCAAGTGACAGATGCTTTGTAGTACCGTGTCTTGGCATGCTTTTGCAGTGCGTTTGTAATTTGCTGAAGCAACAGGCTTCTGCTGCAGGGATCCCTTACCCCAGCCCTTCATCTCCTTCTCTTTGTGTCATGCCTTCTCATGCATGGGATCAAACCTGTCTCGTGCAGCTATGCATCAAGAGCTGATAAATGCACACATAATCACCTGGAGAATTCCTTCCTTTAAAGTTGTAAGACACTTCTGCACTAGGACTAGAAAGGAAAGGGGGAGGAGGAGGAAGTTCTTCTGATCTGTTTAAGTAAATGGCTTAAATATTTAGCTTTAATATGGGGGTGGTTTTGTTGTTTCTAATAATATTTTCTTAGGCAGAGATACAGGAGGATGTCTTCTGGGAAACTTCCTGGCAAGTATTTGAGCACTTTAGTTTGTGGTATACCTTAGACACCTACTATACACTTATAATGATTCTTCCTTAATATTCCTTTCTTCTAACATGTCATCATAAATTCAATGGTACAGGAAAGCAAAAACCTGCTTTCCCTTACAGCTCTTCAGGATCCAAATCCTGGAATTGCTCTGTAATCCTGGGTAAGCGACTTAGCCAGTTGTGCTTGGTTTTTCTGCCTTGGTTAACTGTTACTTCATTGTCTTGCAGTGGGGCACGACTGCTAGGAATGCTGTGTGTTCAGCGTGTCTACAGTGCCCTGCGGTGACTGGGGTCATCTAAGGACCAGCTGTGGAAAATCTGGCAGCAATCCACACTTTCCTTTCCTCCTTGTCATTGGGCTGTGGAAAAAACCCGTCAGATAAATGAAGCTGTCATGTGCACATGGTGGTGACAGTCACCTAGATAAGGGCTGGGTTGTTGATAGCATTTTAGCCATGACTTTTCTGTACCGGTTTGACACTGCTTACTGCTACAAGAAGCAGCTTTCTCTCAGAAATAAATGGGTACTTTGAAAGCAGAATCACCACTTTTCAGGAAAAGCACCTTGGGTCAGTTCCTCTCTGTGTTGAAATTTGCAGTTTCTTCAAGTTCTGTGTTCAAGTTTTTAGTTCTTCAGTTTTGAGGCTTTGAAACTATTTTGATGCTCGAGTTTCATGTGTAATTATCACTCTCCAGGAACTGAGTCTTAAAATAAAGTGCCACCTGTCACAAGCATCAGAACCAAACTGGAGGAGCTGACAATCTATAAGCGCAGGCAGGTGATGTGACTTACCCAGGGCCATACGGCAAGCTGAATCACGGTTGGAATTCAGATCTTACATTTCCCAAAGAATACTGTGTCCATGGGATCCAGCTGACTTTCTGGCACAGTTTTGCACAGGATGCTGTGGTTTATGCCTCAGGTGGTTAAAACACACATTTAAGATTGGTCTTAGATACCTCTGTAGAAATACAAGACCTGGTGTTAGCTGTCTTTCCTGGCAGTTGCATTTCCCATTCTGTGCTGTGTCTGAAAAGATCTGTGTTTGCTTTCCAGGCTCTGGGAGAATTGTCTTGCAGGAGCAGGTGAACTGCTGACCCCAGCACACACCGTGGCAGGAGGTACCTGGTGTAATCCACAGGTCCTGAAGACTGGCTTTCTCTAAAGCTCTATATCAGGTTGTTCAGATGTTGGACACTGCCCAGATCTTGACTGTGCAATGTCAGAGCTGCCCTTGAGCACAGGCAACCAAACCTCTGGGGGTGTGGAAAGGGGGCTGCAGAAAAACATTACACTGTGAGGCTGACCAGGGTGATTGGAGCCCATTGGTGCCCCCCTGGCGCTTCCATCTTCGTGGTAGGTCTCAAGGCCCTGGTAGAGGAGTTTGTAGTCTGTGGCATGGTTTTGAGCTGTGAAGGTGACAGGAAACATTTGTTTGAATTGAAGGTGGGAATCTCGTGGAATGGGTGCTGGTCAAACCATGTACCCAAACATTTGGAATAGTCCCATGAAGCTTTGTCAGCACCCACTGATTGCAGCAGGCACCCCATGTCTACCAGCATGTTCATGTGAACAGTGGATGTTTTCATACAGATTCAAAGGGAGGCTGGGCAAGTGTCTTGGAGGATGACAGAGGAGCCCTGTGGCTCTGGAATTGCCCCATGCTGACAGTGGTTAGAAGCTGGCAGATCTCTTCAGGGGAGCCTCTGAGCCTCTGTGCTTGCTCTGCTGTAATTTTTACCTCATCAGCCATTCACGGCCACTGTTGAGGACAAAATGCTGGGCTAGATGAGCTCATGACCCATTGTGGATGGTCTTATGATGTATATCAACAGTCCAAGATACAGAGATTGTTCTGACTCCAGGCTAGGTATAGAAATTAATTCTCAACTGGTGCTGACTCAATGACTACCTTGTCCTGCCACAAGAGACCTTGAAAAATGCATCCTGTCAGGAAGTTTTATTAACAACCCCTGGCTTTGTCACTGGAGGAGGCTTGGCTACATCTCACTGGGGAAGCCTGTCAGGCTTGCCTGACCAAAAGCATTAGCTGTCCATACCTATCTTTGCCTTCTCCACTTGTCCAGCAAGAGTGGCTCTTCCCAAGCCGTCTTTCTGCACCCAAGCCAGCTCTGCTGGCCTCACTTTTGGTACCAGTCTACAGGTTTTGCACTCTAGTGACCTCAGCCTCTGTCAAAGTTATCTTTCAGTGATGTCCTGAATCTTGCTGATGAAGCTGCTTCCCCAGTAGTTTGCAGTGATGATCTGAGACTAGGGAAGGTATGACAGCGATTATCAGACTGAGATCTGCTTTGCGTCTTACCTGCGTTTATACTCCGCAGTGCCCTTACAAACAGGGATGGAGATGAAGAGCTTCTCAGTAAAAGACCTCTGCGAGAGAAGCCCATCAGAGCCACAGTCTGTTTTGGTTACTGAGGATCTCTCTTATTTGATGTTTTGTGCCTCTTCTAATGCTGCCTAACCACTGAAAGAACCACATCTGGCTTGAGGCCACTTGAAGTAGCTTGAGCAAATGACTCTGTCCTCCAACTGTTCAATTAATGGACTTGATCTTTCGCATGTGAGTGAAATCTTTTCAGACTCTTGTCCTATCAGGCTCCTAGCTCTTCTAATTAAGGATCTTTTAGCTTAGCCAGCATTTGGGAGCTACAGCTGGGCTTTTGATAAAATGAGGGGATGCTAGAGGTAGGGATGTAACGGGTCTGATTTCAGCTTGCAAATATGTCTTGGAGAGAGCAGAACATCCTCCTCGTGCAACCTCTTGTTTGCTGCAGCAGAGCTGGGAGACATCAACTGCGTGGGCTGCTCTGGCTTTTGAAATAGAAATGATGAAGCTAACAATAAGAAAGCAAGATTATCTCTACTTCTGGGGACCTCAGTGTCTCCTGGGCAGCCAGAGGGAGGTTTCAGAAAACATGTCTTACTTGTGCTTTCTCTTATTCTGGCTGTTTTCTGCAATGCTGTCATGGCTCTCACTTTGAACTCCTGTTTCACTTCCTCCCTTGCTGCTGCCTGTGCTCACCATCTGGTACGGGAGCTGTTTGTGCTGCAGTTGTGACTTTGCAGAAGGAATGGGTCTAGTGAAAAGCTTCAGTGAGGTGGCCTGTAGCAGCCAATAACTATCATTCATCGGTGTGATCATGTGGTTCTTCACTGTAATCACCTGTGAAATCTATGCAGCAGAAGGTATTTGGGTTTTTATTTTTAATTTCAAGGCCAGTTTTGCAATTTTTACTTGAATGTGAAAAGTAAGCTGGAATTCTTTCGGGCTTACCATGAGAAGCAAGCTGACCGTCCATCTGATGGATAGAATCAAGCTTTTGTCTCCAAATTTTGCAGTGGCTCCATAACACATAAAAAAAAAAAAGCTTGGTAGAAGGGTTTGTTTGAGAAAGAGCGAAAGAGACACCCGCTGCCTTCTTGCTGTTTATGCTTTCTTCCCTCCTTTCCTCTGCAGTATTCCCCAAGGCTTGGGCCCAGCCCTGTGCCCATTGCTTGCCAGGGGTGTCTCCTTCAATAGAAACACATAATAATACCCATATATTGGGAGTCTTCTGCAGAGTTTCACATAAATATCTTCTCAAGTGACAGTAAACAGAGGTGCCCTGAAAAAAACACTGATTTGAAAGGGAGAGCAGAGTGTTCTGCTTGTTCTCTGAAGCAAAACCACTCTCTGGCTCACAGACCAGCAGTAATAAATGGAGTCACATAGCACAGTACATAATTGCCTTCGCCTTTTGTGTCAGCTTCATATAGTTCGCGCATGTGACATTCTTCCTGGCCATCATGCTCTCTATCCTCCCATTGTACTAAGAGTGCAAACAGAATTAACTTGTTTGTTATCACAGCATCTGCACGTAGCTTTTAATTTCTTAGAGATTAAAAGAAAACCAAGCCCATAACCCTCAAGCCCTCTTTGGCTAGCACTGTTTAAATCTGCTCTCAGCCTGCTTGCACAGCTCACTTCTGCCCTGCAATGCAGAACACAGATCTGCAGAAGAAGTCTAAAGCAGTCAGTGCATTGAGGTTTAAGGAATGTGGTGGTGTTGCTGAAGAAAAGCTGTCTGGAGGGTGTTACGTGGCCTCAGTAAGTTGGAAGGTGAGTTGGAGAAGGGAAGTGTTCTGTGCATCTTCTCAATGACAGTGCTGTGCTTAAAGGGGTGCTCTCGTTCCTAGGCATTTTGTTTTAGGTACTTGTAAGAATGGGAATTATTTTATTTGGCCTCTGAAATCTCTCTCCATAGTTTTGTGGTTTCCTTCCTATAAAGGTGAACATTTCAGATTAAAATTTTATTTGGCAGCTTAGGAGCACTCAAAACAGAGGCTGGAAGGCAAGGGGGGCAGGAGTGCCCAGCTTATTAGATTTTTCCCAGTGGAGGCATTGCCTGACCTTTCTTTGTGCTGTAAAAACATGAAAGGATATGAAGTTTCTATTTGAGGAGTATTAACAAGAAAATGTCACAGGGAGAAGGCAAGCCAGGGGATCTGGGTGGGAGAGGGCTGGGAGAGACATTCCTTCTCTTTCCACCATCACTTGCATGGATCTTTCTCCTATCTGCCTTTGTCCTGCTCTGGGTTCTTGTAGTTGTGAGGAAGGTTTGGTCTTCAAAGGTGGTGCAGAAAAGCAACAGGAGGAGGAAAAGCACATGTTATTGCCAGAGGAACCAAGGCCAGAGAGAACCATCCTGGTTAGGGCATTCAGGCAGCTGTGCAATAGCCAGGAGCAGGCCCTGCTCAAGGTGTTCTAGGCCCCTGTCTCAGCCCTTCTCCCACACAGATCTACCTGCGGGCTTTAATATTCCCCTCTTATACTCTTGTATCAGCTGAAGCCTTCCCTTGGCACCTGGCTTTCACCACCAGAGAACTTGGACTGCCCTATAGGTCTGAGCTAGAGAAGAAAAGATGTCAAAAGAGCATCCTTGCTCCGTGCATGGTCTGGAGGTCATCGGTATGGAGGGTAATGGCTGTATGGTAGGCTTGGTGACATCAATGTTGTGTACAGTGTGCACCTATGTGTGGTATGTGCCTCTGACACAAGCTCCACACATCCCCAGTAACAGATCATAGAATCACAGAACAGTTTGGTTTGAAAGGGACCCTTAAAGATCATCTAGTCCATATACAGATGCTGAATATTGTTCTTTCAGGCTAACAAAGCATGTAACCAGATGATGTGTGGGGTGGAAGTGGAGGGTCACGTTTGACTGGGGTTTCTCTGTTTCCTGCCCTGCAGCTCTTCCAGTTGCTCTTGCCCTGGGAAAAAAAACATTGAGAAGATGGAGAACCAGAGTGGAGCGCTCTTGGGATACGTCCGATGGGAAGGAGAAGAGGAAGGGGATGAGGAGGATGGGGTGGTTCCTGGTGCTTCTCCTTCCAGGCAGATGAGCAAACTGGAAGATGTGCAGGTGGAGATGCTCGAGAAGGCAAGGGAGCTCTTCCAGCTGTGTGACAAGGATGAGAAGGGTTTTATCACCAAGGTGGACATGCAGGTGAGGGAAAAAGTCCTTCCTGTGTCCTGGGAGGAGCTGTAAAGGCAGGGGTGGCAGAAGAGGGGAGAGTGTTGCGTATCTTTACTTTTGACAAGGGTGAATGTGCAGGTGGGCTGTGTCTTGTTCAGGTTTCTGGGAGCAAAACTGCCACAGCCAGCTGCTAGGAGCCAAAAATCCCAGGAGGGCCTTGGACCTGCAGGGAATTCGTGGGACAAGTGGGACGCAATTCCAAAATTTTAAGGAATGCATAAAATAAAAAAAATTGCTATAGTTCCTATGCTCATTAAGCAAGCAGTGGATGGGAAATCTGGGGAGGGGAAAGCTTTGGTTTAATTTGAAAAATGGAAACGAGAACTTCCCAAATACCCCCCAACCAACCAGGGGGAAAAAGCCCACCAACTTCTTTAAAAAAAGCTGTGTATCTTCTTTGTCTCAATCATAGCTAAAGCCTGAGCTCAGAAACTCGCTTTAGGCCTGACCTGTAACTTTGCTGTAGAAGGAGGTTTTGCTGGTTCCTGTTAAGTATTTGTTAACAGAATCTCTAGTTCTTTCTTAGTTTTGTTTTAATGGTTTATCAGGAAGGTTACATGTGGATTGTTTTTCTCCTGTCCCATCTTTCCCACCATCTATAATAAACACTTGGCAGGCCCATGCTGGTTTAATTACTGACTCACTTCGGTTTGGGTTGTGTGATACCTAATTTTGTGTGGTTACATTAATAAATATTCACTAAGCTTTCACCTAAAGCTGCATATTCAACAGACAGTAAGGAGGTTTTAGCCTACCCATCTTGTTATTTGGAAGCTTTTTTAGGTGCCACTTCGCATTACATGTTCTGCACATGTATTATGAAGGGAAGTCTCTCTCTGCTCCTTGTCTGTGTTGTGGAAATAATGATATGGTCCTAAGAGGCAGAAGATGACAAAAGAAAGCTAATTCTGTTATGGACTGCACATTTTGATTATGATTTGCAAGTTTTCCTGCAAGAGCTGGGAACTAAGTCCAGACACCCAGAAGTCTGTTCCTCCCTCTCAGGCCAAAGAGATGGAGCTGGTACCTGATGTGTCCAACGAGAGCTCTCTTGGTAACAGCAGTGGTCACAGGAGGCTGGCAGTGCCCCAGGGAGCAGCAACCTTTGGGTAGGGGTGGAGGGAGGCAGGCTGTGAGCTACAGGCAATGGCTGTGAATTGCAGGAGGAAGAAGGTTGAGCTCCCTCCAAAGGAAATAACCCAAAGTTCCCTCTCTACACTCCTGCTTGGATCACCAGTAATGGAAAGTGTTGCCGTATCAGTGGGTATTTGCGTCATCACTTGGTTGTACTGGCAGACTGCTGCATCCTGCCCAGGATGCAGTGCTGAAAGGGCACATCACTGTGGGCCAGAGCTGAGGATGGCAGGGACAGGAGCTATTCACAGGGAAGACTTGAGTCTTTTGTTCATTCTTTTGTCTTTGCAGCGGCTCCAAAGTGAACTCCCCCTAACCCTTGAGCAACTGGAGACTGTTTTTGACAGCTTGGAACAGAACAATAAGGGATACCTGACACCTGTGGAATTCAGCCTGGGGCTAGGTAAGGACTGCACAGAGGCAGAGGAAGGATATTTCCACCTGTGACATAATGTTTTATGTTCTGCTGAAGCTGTACTAGCTATGCAGGACAATGTTCCATGCTTACGTGAATATCATTGGAGAAGATGTGTGTGCAATACCGTTATCCCCCTTCCTGAGGCTTTGTGTTGCTTTCTTCCATAACTGTTACCTGCCTACCTGGTAGAGCCAGCTTCTGAACACTGCCTACTGCAGATGGTACATACTACAGCCTGTATCTGGCTGTATAATCCACAGTTGTTCATCTCAACAGGGACCTTTGCTGGATGAGAGGACAGAAATATGCCTTTTGGTAACTGTCTCCAGCTGGTAGCAGTGCTGTTCAAGGATAGTAGGAGTCCTATCAGTAGGCCCTCTGTGTTCCCAAATCCCATCATCTGACACAGTTGTCCCAGCTATATCCATAGACAGACATCATGAGGGTACCTGCCTCAATACCATTGCTGGTAGAGATAGGCAAGATTTCTCTTTGTGTCAGTCCCCAGTTGTCAGGTACCACCTGTGCTGGCAGCCTGGCTCCATGGGACTTGCTTCAGTCTAGGTCAAACACTTAATTTTTGCATTCATTTGTGGTAATTTTTCTGTGTCTGGCTTTGTTGAAATCCTTTTCAGACTCAAGAGTTTGGCTTACATATTGTTGTCTTCCTTCTGGAGTGTCTGGGGCAGAAATCAAGGGAAGCTGCAATCAAGTTTATTTCTTGAGAGGGCTTCTTGCATGGACTCTGAGAGGTTACAGGGTACATCTTCACTTCTGGCAAAAGAGCATGCATTTAAATTGTTCAGTTTAAAGTGATCTGAAATCCTTCTAGGATGTCAAAATAACCTTCAGGCCATTTTCTACCTCAATTTTCTGTAAAAGAGATAATGAGTCATAATGACTCTTTCTTTAAAGCAGACACCCAAAGTGCCTAATCTAAGCCTATCTCCTTAATTAACTGTCTGAGCCTCAGGCCTACTCTGAGCTGAGTAGGGCCCTGTATCTCCATATAGCAGGTTTTTTCTAACAGCACATTTCAAGAGTGGGAGAGAAGCGGCTAAATCCTGAACATACAGAACTAAGAACCATAGAGCCATAGAATAGTTTGGATTGGAAGGGACCTTAAAGATTATGTAGTTCCAACTGCCTGCCATGTGCAGGGACGAGAGTGCAAGATCACCCTTAGTAAAATATATCTATAAATTACACTTTGAAGTACACAAATAGTGAATATTTTTTCCCCTTAGAGCAGCTTCCTGTTCTCATCTGTGCTCTGAACATCCTTGGCTCTCTGCCTTGTAGTCGGGATGTCATTTATGTCTTTTGAACCAAGCAGATATGTTTTGGAAAGGAAAAGTAGCTGCTGATGGAGGTCTGACCTCTGTATGCAGGAAGGGGGCCTGCATTTTGAGTAGGATTGCTAGATTTGGTTTTTTGAGAATTTGTTCCCAGCACCAGTATTTGTCATGTGCCTTGCACAGCATGAAGTTCTCATGGCATTAGTGTCTCAGCATGAAATAGGATCCAGATAGCTGGAAGCCATCCATACGTGGGATGGTGCAGGAGGGAGTGCTCAGGGAGGAAGTTCATTTTGTTCAGACACTATACACAATCCTAGCAAGAGGCAGTCCTTGTCCTGTAGCACTTGAATCAGAACAGATGTAGCACATGAGAAGGGAGGGGTGATGGTCTCCTCACTTTTTTAAGCTGGGGAACTGAGGTATGGTGTTATTCAGTGCTGGGCTTGCAGTCGTAGAAGCAGCTTGTGGGACCATTAACAACTGAACCCTCAGCACTGCTCCATGGGATGCTTCACATGCAAGGGTGGTAGATCATCTTCACACAGATGTGAGCAGAGCCCTAACAGCCTGTTGTTGGGCTGGGAGCCAGTTCCAATCCCAGCATTGCAAGCTGGACACTGACATCACCCAGGATGTCAGAACAGAGGCTTCTTACTGACCAGGAGCTGTATTTTACTGCACGCAGGCAGCTTCTCATGGAGCTCTGTCGAGCTGCCATATAAATAGCTTATTAAATGACATACAATTTGACTTTCTTTATTCTCCTTCTTCCCTCCTTCTTTCATTAGGAAAGTTAATAGGGATTGAATTGTGTCAAGGGGCTGGGAGAATGGATCGCTCCAGACACGAGGAGACCTTTGAATCAGGCTGGTCAGATGACCTGGACCCGGAAGATGATGATGAAGAGAAACGATTCTGTTCCATGATGGAGCAGCTTGGAGCAGTCCAAATGTTTGAAGAGTAAGTAGAGGAGTCACATGGCATGACTTCTAACATAGTTTGATCTTGCAATACTAAAACTTCAAAGTGCCAGCAAAGACCAAAGAGGCAAACAGAGTTGATTGCTCTGTGAAGCACTGGTTGGGATTTCTGTACTGCTATCTTGGGTTTTCGTATGCTTGGTAACAAACGCAGTGAAGTCTGGGTTTTCTCATCAGTTATCAGTTACTTTTAGTGCAGTGGTTTTTGCAGAGTTTCCCAAACTAGAGTTCATACCACAGATGTAAAATGTAACAATGGCATGGAAGCCCATCTGCACACAGCAAATGAAAAAGAGCATGTGAGGGTTAGACGAGGTAAGGAGGATTAAGTGTGTTGTCTGTTCCAAAATGGTGTATGACTGTTCACATATGTTCAGACAATCTTAGGTCTGGAAGTCTCTGTGAAGGATCTGTGCTCAAAGTGCTGCTTGTGACTGGGTTGATCTTGAAGAGTGTGAAGGTTAAACTGGGCAATGGATGCTCACCTGAGCCCTGAAACTTCGTATTAATGCTTTTGCATGTGGCCCCAGTAAAGTCTTCTGGCCCCAGTTTCACCCACATTTTTTTTAGGTCTTTCCCAAGTGAAGTATAACTGGCTCTTATTGAGGTGTGGCTGCTCAGGCTGGGGTGCCCAGCTGCGTCTGTGGGAGCCCTTTGTTTCAGATACCATAGTCTGACAGTGTTGTCAATTTGCAGGGAGCAGCCCAGGTAGTGCAGGAGATAGCCAGGACTGGAGACAGAAGCTGGGAGTGGAGGAGTTTGCTGCTTACAGAGCTGCAGCTGTCACAAAACAGATTTTTTGTCTGGTTTGCAGTGTGATGCAAAGCATCTGCATGTGTCTGTTAATGCTAAACAACTTCTGTCCTGAAGAATTCTGTAAAGCTGCTATGCCTCAGATGATGAGATGACACTGTGAAAAGCCGTGTTACTGTTCTGGAGAAACGGTCTCTGCTGTTTATAACTGCTTTGAGAAGCATCGAGTCTTAGAGTGGAATTATCCTGTGGTTTTTTTGGACCTCTTACTTGCAATTTTATGTGATGAGTTCAGTAGCTACTTCATGTCATGCCTTTGTGCCAAGCCAGCTGTTATAAAGAAGTAATATAAAACAGAAGCTAATTGGGGTCAGAGCAGGAATCTGAACTGTCTTCACTGGCTTTGCTAGAAATAAATTGTTTTGTTTGTTAACAGGATTAAAACGGTTCTTTTATCTAAACCATGAAGTTTTTATGAAGTGCTGTTTCAATTTGGGGCAGAAAAAGCAGGCTATCTTGCAGTGGTGGCAGGGCAACAACTTTTTGGCTGGGATTTTTGTTTGCTTTTTCATAGAGAGTATTAAGGGAGACACCTAGACAAAAAAAATACCTATAGGTATAATTATTCTTTGTATTTCAAGATATATTTCAGTTCCTCCAAAGTACTCAAAGGATTTAATAAATAAATAAATAGATAAATAAGCTCTTCCCTGAAAAGAACATGAAGTGATGTCTGCAGCCTTATAAGACTTTCTAGGAAAGAGTAAGTTTATAAGTGCTGTGTTCAAGTTGCAATGAATTAGTTGCCAAAACAGTGTTGTTACTTCATGTTCAGAAAAGAAGACTTTGGGTTTCCAGGGCTTCCTCCATTTTTATCCTGATGAGACACCTAGGAAAATTTGCTTCTTTTGCTTTTGTGCCCCAGTTTCCATACCTGTAAAATAAATAAATACAGTCCTGAGAAAAAGCACCTATGTGATATGTGCTAAATGCCCTGAGCTACAACAGTTTGCTGCTTGACCATAGCTCACAGCAGATTTGCTGAATGTTCTTCTCCAAGTCTTGGGTTAGACACCAAATGCGTTATTGCTGAATACTTAGAAAAACAATAATTCCAGGTTTGCTTCCTAGATTTCTGTCTTCGTAGTCTTCTTTCAGATGACTTCCTTTATTTTAACCTTACAGTAGATCTCACTTCACATGCATGCTCCATCACTGTCCAACTTCCCTCTTTGCTATGATGATGTAATGGAGGTTGTCACAGGAGAAGAGCAGTTTGTCTGTCCTGAGTGCATGTTGGAGTTGGAATAACAGTCCATAAGATGACACAAACTCATTTGCTTTCCTTCCCTCCCACATGCTTGCCCCAGTCCACAAGAGATTCGAGAGCTCTGGGCTCGGCTACGAAAAGAGCGTCCGGAGCTCTTATCCAATTTTGAAGAGTTTCTGTTGCGTGTTTCATCATACATAAGGGAGGTGAATCACGAGAAGGAGTCTATGGAGCAGGCACTGAAGCGGTAAGAACATCATGACTGTTTGCTGTCAGGAACCAGCTGATGCTTGAATGCCGCATCAAATGCGAGTTGAGGCTGGGTTAGAAGACACGGAGATTTTTCTTGCTTTAATAAAATTACTATTGATCTGATCCCCACAGGTTTGTTTTGCATCAGTGTCCACTCATAACATTTGGTCTGGTTGAAATCCTACTCAGTGCTACTCAGCTGTTAGTGGGAATCTGTTTCCACCATCCTCTCCTGTTTCCTTTCTGTATTCTTTTTCTCTCTCCTGACCTGTGGGCACCATACATTTTGTAGGAAGGAGACAGACCATGACCGAGAAGTCAGGTGCCTTTATGAAGAAATGGAACAACAGATCAAAGCAGAAAGGGAGAGGCTGATCTGCCAGGTACCTCATCTCTCTTGGCTGAAGTCAAACTTTCTCTGTTCTGAAGCAGACGTGATGGCCTGTCTGGCCAAGAACAGCTCTTACTGTGCTGGTTGTTGTATGCACACAGCTGTATCTTTACATCTGCAGGAAGCACTGAGACATGACAGGAGTAACCTGCTCCAGAAGGAGCTGCGCAGCAAAGAGCAGGAGCTGGAGAAAATCCTTTACCGCCAGAAGAAGGTAACAAGACCTAAATCCTTTCTAAAGAAGCACATCCCCTTCTACTCTCTTCCTGCTAAGGTCTTTCCTGACTGAGAATGGTTTTCATCTGCTGAGGGTTTGTACAAGCTAAACTGCTGCTAGCTAGTCTAGTTCTCTCTGTCTCTGAAGGAGGAGTTGAAGTGGTTTGTCAAGTGATTGGTTTGTCCTCTACTGTAATGTCTTAGCGTGAATGTTTTGATCACACATTTTCTCATCTGCTTTGTTTTCTCTTGACACAATCCTCATATCAGCTGTACAATAACCTTTTGGCAAGGAAGACAGGGTTTTTACACATACATATGGAAGTTATGAGTTTAGAGCCTTTTGTAGTGTGTAAGAAAGTTGTGTATGGGCATACAAGAGCCAAATTTCTCTGGTTTGTGTTTTCTGTCTGCTCCAGAATAACGCCGAGTGAACAGTTCTATGATGCTTAGAGCTGTATATACCGTAGGTTTGCATTCCAGCACCTAATGACATACTGATTAATCAGTCACGGAGAAGATCAAAGCAGAAACTTCCCTTTATCCATTCCTGGCATGGATACTTGTATGGGATGGTCCATTCTGGAGGTCTTTCTCCTTTTGGTCTGAAGAACTAAGACATGACCCCCACAAAAACAAGTCGTCGAGGTACCTGTAAGATGCTGGTGACTGGGGGTATCCAAGTTGGATACCCCCAACAGCTGGAAGCTTTGTAGCAGCTGGAAAAGCCAACAAAACTTAAGTGCCATCAGGAGAGACAGTGAGAATAAGATAGAGGCCAGAATTTTCCTGCTACCTACTCCCTTGATGTACCTCATTTGGTATGTGCAGTTCTAGTTTCCTCTGGCTCCATTGTGTCCTTGAGTATGAAGGTACAGAGAACTAATATGAATAAGGAAATGGGCATCTGCATTAGGAAGAGAAAGTAGGAAAGCTTAGACTTGATTTTGAAGAGGAGACTGGGGGAAGATATGAATGAACTTTATAGACATGGGAAGGTGGTGGATAAGGTTCATATGGAACTGTTACTCCCTAAATCCTCCAATAGGGGAGGTTAGGGACACTCAGTGAGACCAATATGAATTTGATTTAGAAGAACATATTTCTTTATGCAGAGATTGGTGGTGGATTTTTTTTCCACAGGAGGCTGGCAGTGTCGGCATTTAAAAAGATTGGACAAAAAATATGGAGAACAGGCTCATAAGTATTCATCAAAAGAAGGAAGAGTCATGGATGTGTCCTCTAACATCCCCAGTCCAGGGACTATAGATGCTGGGGCTGTATCAGGAGGAATGGGTCATAGGCATGCTCTTCCTAGGTAGCACCTCTTCTTGCTATAGGTCAAGGCAGCGTACTAGGCTACATGGACAGTCTTACTCAAATGGTCATTTCTGATTCTCTTAACTCTGAGTCTTGCACTAAGCTATGCAGATAATCAGGTCCCTCTTGTGGCATAAGACCAGTACTGTGATCGTGCTGCTCCGCAGTATCGCTTCCAAGTACAAACAGCATAAACGGTAGACTTGTGTGTAATAGAGATTTCTTGGGAAGGAGCAGGTGTGTTTTACTTAAAACCTGTCCTCTGGCTTATTGAAAGATCCAAAGGCTTTGGGCAGGGGTTGCTGTTTCTTAGCCTTAACTTCACTGCCCATCGTTATGTGGTCATGCTGATATCCAAAGGACTGGAAGTCTTCAGGCAAAGATGGGTGCAACTTCTGCTTGTAACCTCAGTGGGGAGAGATGTAGGGCTTGTATTTCAAGGAACCTAAGAAATATCAGCTCTGTTCACTCCTGCTTGCAACCATTGTATCTGTGTGCTGGCAGAGAGCAAGAAAAAAGCACTTTATTTTGTGCTACAGTGTGCTGCTTTACTTTCCCTTTGAGAGGGGGAGAAGGTACACTGAGAGAAAAGGCAAGCTGGAGGTATAAATGCAGAGGCTGACGCTGCCACCTACTACACTGATCAGAACTGGTGCCTGGTGCTTCTCTCTGTTCTCAAGCATGGGCTGTATAATTTTATGTTGGGAATTTGTAAATTCTTGGATGGGTACCACCATTTCTGCATAGCGCCAGCTTCAGCAGATGGCCCTAGTTAGCTGGTATGGCTGAATTGCCAGTATAATCCTTCTTGTAATGCCCTACTTGTCATATGAGATGGATGGGTTTGGCTGCTGCATGGCTTTGACTCTTTCCCAGACTATGCCAGTCATTTGTGAGGAGTCACATCACCGGTTGAGTACATGACAACAGGCTTTGAACTTCCCAAATCAGGCTTGTTAGTTGTGCTGGGTTCTTGTGCTGCTTAGAGTGTAGCTGTGCCCCAGTGGCATTTAAACAATATCTCTAGGCCAAGGGCCTGTCTCCAGCAGTGGTAAAGGCCACACAATCACTTGACTTTCCAGGTGTAGTGTGAGCTATGCCTGGCACCTCGATGTATCCCCCTTTCAGCTGCCATGGGCTCAGAAAGGCCCCAGACAGTTCAGCAGCTGCGCTTAATAAGTCCTGATGGATATACTCCTTCTTCCACCCAAAATTTCCCAGTCTTCCTTTGACCCTTATTTGCACTCTGATTTCCACAGTGCCTGACAGCAGAAGCTTCTCATGCTGCCTGAAGCGCTTCCTCTGCTATGCCTAATAATTGCATTGCTTGCTCCCCAGGGCTGGCATGATGAGAAATAATTGCTTCCAATTCACCTTCTCAATGCCACTGGTGGTCCTGTAGACCTAAGTTGTGTTTACCTCCCTTCTGCCTTATTACTTCCATCTGCTTTTTCAGCCAGTTTTTACAGGCATGATGGTAGCACAGAACCCTGTGTTTACACAGCCTTCCTCCCATTGCAGCTGGAACATCAGCTACAGTCGCTGAACTCAGAGCAGCTGGAGACTCGTGTGCAGAATGAAAGGCTCCGGCATCTGAATGAAAACCTGCTGGAAGAACTGGAGAAAAGCAAATGGGAGCTGGAGGCAGTGAAGGGGCAGTTACAGAAGCTCCAGAAAGAGGCTCAGCTTGAGCAAGAGCAAAAGGACAGGTGAGAATGGGCAGGGAAGGGGGTGTCAGGACAGGAACTCAGGGAAAGAAAGAAGGGTGGACAAGTAGTTAAAAGAATAAAGATCTCTAATTAGAGGCCTGGGCCTCATCAAAGGATTTCCTGTTTCTTCTTGAGGAAAAGTAGTAACATCCCACTGGTCTTACGGGCCTCAAGAGGGAGTGATAGTGCTATGTCCCACCTGCCTATAGTGGGAGATGATTATGTTTATTGCCATGTGGCTAGTAAAGCAGTGTAAAAAATACAGATGACCATCAACCTAAAGGAGGCTTCTCCTCCATGTATTTTCTAGTTCATTATTGCCTCCATAAAGTTCCTGCAGGTCCTCTTCTTATCACTTGTGTTCCTTTTTCTGGGCTTAATCTAATAATATGTAGCTAAAACACTGGGGTGTTTCAGATCCAGATGGCAGCAAGCATCCTTCCCATCTCCAGCAGCTGAGGAAACTGGAATGTGAAAGGAGAGCAGGAGAGCTGGCATATAACCCAGCCATCCCAGCTTCCACAGCAGTGCTGCTTCCTCTGAGTCCTCCTAGCCTAGGGCAGGCCCATATCTTTAAGAATACCATGAGTGTCTCAGCAAAAGAGATCTTTGTATTTCCTCTCCCATTATCTTACTTGCCCTTTTATAATCCTCTTTGTCCTAGGGATGTGTGTAGAGTCTCCAAGAACATGCAGAAAGAGAAACAAAGCCTGCTACGGCAACTGGAGCTCCTCAGGTAAGAACGGGGCTGGGGGAAAATGCCAAGCCCTTGTGTGTGCAAGGGGCTGAACTTTCAGCACTGTGTTTGTTTCTCCCACAGAAAGCTATGGGAGGGTATTCAAGCAGTGCTCAGACACTGCTTGTTTTTCTAGGTCCAGAGTTGCACAACCTGGCCAGTTCTGGCATAATACAGGTTGTGTAATCCCTCCACTGGAGAAGTTTAGTCTTTCGTGATGGCTAAGGGACTATGTGGAGCCCATTACCTGAGCTGAGATACATGGAAAATCCAGTACGTCAGGCAGTAAATAACATCTGTGTTTGTTTCCCAAGTTTCCTTTCTGTTCTTGCTTTCAAATGTTGGTCTTTACTCCATTGCTGATGAGTGTTTCATTGTGTCTCTCCTGTGTCTTCCTTTGGAGCAGAGAGATGAACAAGAAACTTCGAGATGAGCGAGATGCTTTTGAAGCCAAGAAGCTGGTTAGTCTAAGAAAGAAAACCCTAATTCCCAACCACCCTCCTTTCATCTGCTGCTGTTGCTTTCACCACTCGGGGGCCTGTCACTTCCACGGGGGACAATGATCTGAGCTCAGGAGGCCTGGCGTGGTGCTTAATACAGACTTCACAGCACCTCTCTGCTGGTGCTGGGGACAAGCTCTGAAGGTTGCTCTTGCAAAGCACCGGGGTTTAACCCAAGGTGTATTAGCTTGTGACTGTCACACAGCCCCGTGCAGGGCTGCAGTGGGTGCTGCCTGCTGCACACGGGGATTCTGTGTGTTGTAACAGCACAGGGCATACGCAAGGAGGGGAGTGAAGCTGGATGCATCCCTGGACCTGGGTGGTGAAGAAGATGATGGATTCCCATATGTGCTGCCAGCTGACTTGGGGGTAGAGGAGCAGAGGAAGGTTTTAGAGTTTCTGTGACCCCTTGAGGTTGTAGCAGATGTTTGCAGATGTTCCTCGGGGGCAGCTCCCCATTCCTATGAACTCTGCTGGGGTGGAGGTGCAGCAGTAAGCCTTGTGTCAGAGGGCTAGGAGAAAGCAGGGGGGCTCTGACATCTGGAACAGTCAACTCCATCTCTGGTCTTTCCCAGTCTCCAAGATAAGTATGAATATGTAATCTATTTTTAATTCTTATTTTTTTCAATGAAAAAGTCTCTGTGTTCCCAAATGTCACTGGCAAGGCTGCCCTGTGCTCTTTTTGGACCTATCCCTGCCACCACGTGTCTTTTTCTGCTCTGCCACCATGCCCCACTTGAAGATCTGGAAGTAGCTGTCTTGCAGTGAGGACAGGCAGTGATAGGCTGTGAGATACTTTCTGGTTGGTGTGTAAAGAAACATTTAAGGAAGCATAGGGATTGTGCCCAGACAGGAGACAAGATGTCCTGCTGGGGGAGATGCTGGAGTTCCTCTCCAAGTGGAGCAGCAGCTATATAAGATAATTTCAGTAACAGTTTTGGATGGGGTGTGTGCCTTTATGTGTGTGTTTCTGAAATCTGAAAGATTATTTTTTCTTTATTTTTTTCTTTATTTTTTAAGCTGCTAAATATGTGTGTGTACACCTGGGCTTCCTGCTTCCTCTTGGAGAAGTAATAAACACAGTCACTGTGTAGCAAAATCCAGTGCAAGCAGGCAAAGAAAATAGTTTGTGCTCCTCTTTCCATGCATAGTGCTTCATCAGCTTCTGGGTTCCTGTGGGTGGGGTGGGCAGCCTGTGGAGACCACAGCTGAGGTATGTACTGCTGTGTATGCAAAGCTTGTCTGCTCCTCCTCTATTCTCCTCTCTTTTTCACCTGCTAGGACTTGCTCAGGGCTGCTCTGAAACGTTAACAGTTGCAAGGAGACATAAGAGAGAGCCTAGGAGAGAGAGTCTGGGTACAAAGGAGCTGCTTTCTCCCTGTGCTGATAGTAGGGATGGGCAGCAGGGTGAACTCCTACCACCATTGCTCATCTGGCAAGGCTGTGTCGTGCTGGGCAGATGAAGTGTGTACTAGAGTAAGGGTTTTTTTCTTTATCAGCCAGGACATCTTGTTGGCCACTCTCAGTCCACAAGAAAGCAGGACTCTGAGGGTTTACAGAGATGCTGCTATTGCCATACACCTGCAGAAGATACGCTGTCCAGCCTGTCCCACTGCAGGCAGGCAAGAAAACAGCAGTAGTTCCTTACAGCAGCCAAAAGGAGAGTCCAGCTTTCTGATGGAGTGTGTGGCACACTCTTTGCCAGAGCCTATCGATGTTTTTACTGGCTAAAAAGAAACCCAAGGCCTTAATTCCCTCTGTTAATGCTAGGAGGAGTTGTGTTATTTCTGTGAAATGAAGGTGTGATGAACAGTGGTTCTTTTATAGGAAGGATTTTGAAGTGGTTGCATGTCTGAGTTGGGCTGTACGAGGCTGACAATAACCCAGTCACTGCTCCTTTGCACTTCTCAGTGCCCAGCTTAATACCTTGCTCTTCATAAGAGTTTCTGGTTTTGCCAGGGTAGGCAGACCCTGGCCCCACAGCACTATGGGGCACTGTTTTGCCCTAGTGGCTAGGTCACAGGTAGCAATGTGTGGCTATTTAGGTCTGTGTACAAAGCACTGTGGGGTTCATTTTCACACCTGTGACCCATCTGGTTATGGAGTTATGCTTGCATGCTCTATGTGTTTGAACAAATTTCATGTCTACTTGTCATGAAGAGTGTTTTGGGAGTTTGACTCCATTGGACACATATTTGTATTTCACGGATAAACCAGAATCTTTCCCATACAAATGCTTGTACATGTGCTATTGTTGTAGAATCCTTGCCATCGTGTGTCGTACAGCTGTGATGTCATGTCTGTCCCCTTACCATTCTGGCAAAAAGCCACGTGTTACACAAACCTGGCAGGCCAATAAAGCATGGCAGAACCAATGCAAAACATGCCCCGTTGTTTCTCCTTTCTTACCCAGGTATGTACTCCACAGGCTCTTTCCTCTTCAAGTAGGGTCATGCCATAGCAGATTGCCTGGGATCCCCTTTGCTCCACAGGTGACTTGAAGGTTGTGACTTGGCTCCAGTGGGCTGTAACACAAGTTCCTTGTTTCTGTGTGTCTAGAGGATGCCCCTGAGTGAACATGCTCAAACTCTTCCAGGGGTTGCTTCTCCATCCACACTGGTTGGCTGAACCATAGCCTGATACCAGTGTTGATCAAAGGGTCTCTCTGCACCTGGGAGTCCTTTGCCTTGGAAGATACATGCTCCACATTTGTAAGACTCTCCATGGTGGTTGGTTGTGTAGCTGGACTTTCTCCTGAGCATCACTTTTATATGTAAAAAACATTTGGAACTTTTCCCCTCGAAGTTTCTGGTTGGGTGAGCCCCTCTGTGCAGTCCAGAATGTCTCCTTTTCTTGGCCTGCATTGTGGTAAAGGTGTTTTGGCCAGGAGAGCAGCTTCTTAATCTTTTGCCTTTTAAAATAAGCCAGGGGTTATTGAAGAAATAATCTTCCCAGTCCTCCCCTGGGCTGCGAGCAGCACAAAGTCCTGCCTGTCCAGAGCTGCCTGCAGGTGTTTGGTCAGCTCAAAAACTGCTACCAGAGGCAGATCTGGCAGGCTGCAAACTCTTTCTTTCACCATCTTTACCCCCAGGAATAACTTGTGAGGACTTGTCAGAAATCTCTAGACTTACAGAGCAAGTACATCTCCCTTTCCCCCAGTGCTGAGGTGATGGGCACCTTGCCATACTGTCTCTCACTTTGTGTTCAGTGTGTGTAGCCAGAGCAGTTACTCAGTCCATTTGGGGCTGAACGGGAGGTTAGGCTTTAGCATAGCCTTTGGAGGAGCTGGCAGGTCAATCCTGTCTCTGTGACAGGCTTTCTGTGTGATCTCAGGCAGGTTGCTCATCTTTGACTCTGCTGGGGATGATGAATCTGCTATATAGGGGGGAAAGTGGTTGCAAGAGGAGTTGTCCTGCTTTTTCCTTCTCTGGGGAGCTGGTAAACACTGGATGTAGGAAGTGTGTAGTCTGAGGTAAGTATGAGGAAAGCATGGAGAGGAATGTTAGTGTAAGGCAGAGCATGTGCACTGCCCTTTGCAGAGCGGTCTTCCTTTCCTATGATTCATGTGCAGCTCTGGGTGAGTACTGATGGAGAAGGGGTACTAGTGCCTTCTGGGGAAGGGGCAGTTGGTGGGTCCCACAAAACATCAGCATAATAGAAAGGCAGGAGGGGAAATAAAAGATTCAGGTGTGAGACCAAATGGAGAACAAGCCACAGAAACAAAAGCTCCGTCTGGAGTTCAGTTTGGGGCACCATTGTTTTTGATGGGTTTTGTTGCAGAGGGGAAAACAGCAACAGTAACGCTTTCTTGCATGAGTTAAATGAGCTGAACTGAGAAAGGCAAGTCCTGTGCTCACTTCTGTTCAAGCCTGCTGGCAGGGCACTACCACTGCATGGTGTAGGGCCTCAAGGACTCCAGCTCCGCCTCCCTGAAGTGGTCTGCAGAGGTGGCAAGTGATTAACTGGGGTTATCGGGTTCCTGGGTCGTAATCACATTCTTCATCCCTTTTCTTTTCACCTTCCAGGCACCTCAGAGCAAAAAGCCCCTGTTGAAGAAAGGGTCAGTGCTAGGCAGTTACCTGCTGGACGACAAGCCGGTCAAACGGTTAGATGGGCGTTTGTGTTGTGTTCGTGCTGTCAGTCTGTGCCTGCTGGAGTACCCTGTCAGTCAAGCTGTGTCCTGTGTCAAGTTCTCCCACTTTGGTGCTGGCTGGTTTTTGGAGCATGGGGGGGTGCAGCTCGACTGTGGCTGTAGTTCCCTCTTGGCATCAGGTGGTGGTGGCTCAGCATGAAGCTGAGGATGCTGTTAGCTAATTTCTGTGGGGGTGGGAGGGTGGCCCCCCTCTGGGCTGCTTCTATATGCAGCAATGGGGGAGCAAACCTAAGTGCCATCAGAAGCTATGGGAGTGTTCACGGAATGGGAGTCACGAAGGCTGCCTCTCAGTGAATCAGGCAACTCTTGTTAAAATGACTGGATTGTCTCCAAAGTGTGCCAGTTCCTTCCCAGGCAGAAATCCTGTTCACTGGCACCTTATGCTGGAGCCCATATCCCCAGGACATGACAGAGGGCAGGAGCTGCACAAGGCTTGTGTTCTCTCTAGCAGTTGAAAGCCCTGAGGAGAGGGCCCAGCTCCAGGTGGGTGCATTCTGCCCATCTCCCTCCACACCTATGCAGATGCTCACCTGGCACACCAGGTCTCTGCAGAAGGTTCCACTGGTTCCCAGTTTTTCCTGGTACAAACCAGAGACAGAGGTCTAGGCTGAGTTTCTTTGAGCTCTGACTCACCCTTAATACTTGCAAATCTGGTAATGGCATTTAAGATTTAAGTTTCAGGCTCCTGGGCTCATGGATTGATGGAAAACCAGGTGCACTGAGGAGTATGGCTTATTCTTGAGCCCAGCTGGGAAGCTGCACAGCTCTGAGGCAGAGCTCTTCCATGGCAGATATGCTGTCCATGGGATCAGACAGTCAAGTTCTCCCATCTTCGTCCCCAGCTATTTATTGCAAAAATGCTGCTAGCTGCTGCTGGCGTAAACCCACCAGAAAGACTTAACAGGTAGAGAAGTCTGACAGTGAGGGTGATGTGAGAAGAGGAGAAGCATTTGTTAGTTCCATCTCTGCCCAAGTGCTGTGTCACACCACACTGCTTGAGAAACATGGGTAGAATACATTAGATCTGGAGTTACTGTTCAGAGAGTTTTGTGTTTGTCACTTTTTTCTCTCCCTGAAGAAGAGGCTTTTGAGTCTCAGCCCCTCATTGTTGTGACTCCTTCCAGCCCTGGGAGACGGGTCTGTTCCCCAGATCCTGAGCCTGGGACGATGTGTCTATTTGCAACAAGAGTGGTTCCAGCTGGCCTGGTGGACAGATGTAGGGAGGACATCCTGGAGCACAAGCTCCCTGTCATTGAAAAAGTATAGGCATGGCAGCAAGTGCATTTTGCAGTCCTAATGAGGAGTACTTGTAGGAGTGAGGGAAGAGAGTCGTTGCCTTGATTTCTGCACTAGTAGCAAGAGAAAAATTTTGCGGAGAGATGGGATGTACTGCCTCTTGAAGAGATTGACTGTAGTAGTCTCTGGTCTCTCTAATTTGCTTCCAAATGCAACCTGTTGGCTCATTAAGACAATGGAGGGTGGATAAAGCCCTTCAGTTGAGTCCTAAGCCTTCTCACTCCCTTTGTCTTGTTCTTGAACTGTGGAAAGCTAAGGCAGAGCTAAGATACTGCTTTGCTCCTCAGCAGTGATTCCAGTAGTTTAAATTGGTTATTCTAGATGCTTTTTTGGAAGATTGTTCACTGGGGGGTAGAGCTGACATGGTAAGTGACGGAACAAAGTGCATCAGCCTCCTCTTGTGCTGCACAGTCAGTGCACCTATTTCCCTGCTGCCACAGCTTGGGCAGGGGTCCTGGGAATTTCTTGCTGCTGAGAGCGCAGTGGGGCTGGTTGTTGGAAGCGTTAAAAGATAAACATCTTTCGTGTCCAGGCTCCCTTACCTCGGCCAGGTGTGGATGCAGGCCAGAGCAGAGCCGGTGCCAGGCAAAGTGACCCTGGTGTCATCACGTTCACTGCAACTTGCACGCCTGTGGCAGACTTCTGCTGCCTGAACTCAGAAGGGCTCCGCTGCAGGAGCGCTTGGAAGTGAAGGGCTGGTTTCCTGAAGCTGGGCTGTGTGCGTTCAGCAGAGGGCAGTACCATGTCTGCACACTGCACGCAGCCTTCCAAGGGTGGTCAGCCAGTCCTTGCCCTGCTGCCTGCAGGCAAAGCCCTTTTCACTAACCTCGAAACCTTTGTTAGTTCTTTTTGTGTTGTATTGGATATAAAAGATAGAGGCGGTGTTGTTGCTTCTTTAAGAAAGAAGAAAGAGTTCTTCCTTTTGCCACTTCTATGTGCTTTGCCTTGTTTTGTCAGTACTGGGAGGAGTGGGAGGCAAAGGAAGCTTTAAAAATCCAGGTCGGATTTTTTATTCAAATTAATAAACTATATAAATACATCAGAGCTCAGGTGAGCTGCCTCTCTTTCCTTAGGGGTGCTGTTGATGTCTTAGTCACAGGGAGTGTGGGAGTGTACATATGAAGCAGAGTTCCCGCAGCCGCTGCATATGCACTAATTGGATTGCATTGGTTGTTTTGGGAATTTGCAACCTCCTCCTCTTCCCCTCACCCCCTCCCCTCCCACCCCACTGTGGTGCCTGTGGGCTTTAATACAGACAACTGGCCTCCGAGGACCTTCCTTTCACCTTCCCGGTGGATATGGCAGTGGAAGAACCCAACAGAAAGAACTGTAAATACTTCTCAGGCAACAAGACGTGGCTGAAAACAGGAGAAGGAGGCAGCACAAACTTTGGAGAGAATAGCAGAGACAAGGAGAGGTGGTCACTGGCAGCAGATGTTGAGTGGTTGAAGATGGCCTTGAAGGGTGATGCTGACTGTCGAAAACAAGCAGATGGATTAGATGATGCTCCCTTGCCTCCTAGAGAACAGCCTGTTGGCACAGAAACCAGGGTGAGTCTAATTACTTGGGTTGTTCCTCAGATACCTGCTGTCAGGGACTTTGGGTGTTTCTCTCTTCCTATCTAACTTCAGCTGCATAGGTTTGTAGTGGACGTGTCCAATGCCTAAATCAAAGAACAGTCTGCCACCAGGCTTTTCAAAACTGCATCCCTTTCTTCCATTGTAGCTCCAGGTATGGGAACCAGCCAGCTGTTCTCCAGACCGCATCTTTAAAGTGGTGTTTGTAGGGAATTCTGGTGTTGGGAAGAGTTCCTTCATCCACCGTTTCTGCTATGACAGGTTCTTGGCTGAGCTAAATGCAACCATTGGTAAGTAATAGTGTTCCTGACTCATCTGGCTAAGAAGGGTGGGAAGGTCAGCCTGGACACGTGTTTTGCCTGTAATTTAGCCCACCTAAAGGTGAAGGTGATCCCTTTCCCAGTTTCAAATAAAACTTGCAATATCCCTAAACTAAATAGCATTGAGCTTGGATGTTGCAATGGCAAGCTGCTCTCTCCCCATCCTATCTTATGACCATTGCTGTCTCCTTGACAGGTATCGATTACCAGGTGAAGAGTCTGGTGGTGGATAATACCCAGGTTGCCTTACAGCTATGGGATACAGCTGGACAAGAAAGGTAAGCAATTTCTGTGAGGCTGCCCTACTGCCAGGCTCAGTGTAGGAAACAGGAGGAAGGAGTGCATGCACATTTTCTGTCTCTGGAAAAATTGTTAGCTTGAGAAGGATCAGAGAGGTTGCAGCAGATATTCCAGTGATGAACCTGCAGCAAAGGTCTATTTCAGAGAATTCTAGAAGCTGTAGCTTCTGGGGCCTGGGGAGATTGCTCTGAGGACTGATGGAGAAGTAGTTTTCCATATGTCTGACCTGCATGTTGTGGCTTCGGACAGTATCGTAAATCACCTATGGTGTGGAGTTCAAAACCCTCTAGCCCTCAAAGCTCTTCTGCATCAGCCTGCTTCTGGAAAAGCTGTAGAAAAGGGCTACAGATGAGGATATAAAAGAAGGCTCTGGATAGACATCCTATTCTCAGACTCAGTTGTGCTCCTGCTGTCCTCAGCTGCTCACCACCACTTGTTATTCAGAGGTGGAAAGAAGTGTGTGAACCTGTCCAGGTCTGATTCAGACAAAGCCATCTTGGGGAAAGTGGGGAAAGTGACTTGAACTGCCCTGCTGTACTCTGTCACTGAGCTTATTGGCACCTTCCACTGCCCCTTCTGCTGAAAGACTGGTGGAAGTGATAATCCTTGGTGGAGGGACAGCTTGGCTTTTTGTGACAGTGCATGCAGGTTCCCCATTTGAAGGCCTCTAGTTTCAAAAGCACAGGCCATCATTACATGTAACCAGCACTGTTGGTGAGGGCCAGAGTAGTAAGGAACAAAGTAGTAAAGGACACACTTGACCCTTATTTGCTACCAGAGATGAAGGCCCACCACTACCTTCATGTAAATTAGAATTTATTTAGGCTGAAGATGAAAAGCTATTTCAAGGGGGCCGTTAAACTCAAGAGCCTGGCAAAGATAAGTACTGGATATTTTGGGCTAAATTTGTTATGTGGGCAGGCCTTCAGGAGCCAGCTAAGGTCATGGGAATATTATAACCTTAAACTGTGCCACCAGGGTAATGATGCTGTCTAGCTCAGTCAGCTAGACCATGCAGACCTGGTGGGAATGTACTGAGTATCTGGTGAAAAGCAAACATTTCTTCCAAAATCAAGCTTCGTGCTGAAGAAATTATTTTTGAAATAACATGGTTATTTCAGTGCTGAAGCTGAGCACTGAGGGGAGTTGTCAGAACTTGAAATGTGACATTTGACTGAGGCCAGATTGCATCAGAGACCAAATTCAAGATATTGCCCCTGCACAGAAGGACCTGCACAGAAGCCCCTGCAGCATTAGCAGGTCTTAGACATGTACTTGCAAGAGAGAACCTGGCTCACTGCTGATACTGTGTAGGAGACCTGAGAAAGAAGCAAAAGGCTTTTTTATTTCTAGAGAAATACCAATTACTTCCACCTGGAAGTGTCCAAATATGAATATCCTATGGAAGAAACAGAGGAACTCCTTGAAGCGTGCAAGGAGAACTCTTTGGTGGCTTCCCTAGGACTACTGCATGCTACATTTGATGTTTCTTTTAGAGAGTATTTCGCCTGTCCTGTAGCTCTAGAGGTGCACCTTGCCTGCCAAAGACAGAGCCTGTGCTTTCTCAGTTGGGTAGTTGCCAGAATGTTATTGCAGTGAGAAAGAACAGGCTTCAGGTAATCATCTGAATAGTTCAGGAGGGTCACTACTTGCTGCAGGTTTTCTTGGCTCTTAACAGAATAGGATAGCTTGTTATCCCATGCAGGGCTGAAATACAGAGCTCTTCAGTGGGATCTCAGTACTTGTGTGGCATTTAATCCCACCAGTTTGCAATCAGTGTGGTTATATCGTGGCCCTGTCACAGGCTGCTTACAGATTTTAAGGTTTGGGGGTGTTTTTTTGTGGGTTGTTTCTGGGTTTTTTTACATTTATTCCCAAAATACAAGTCTGTGGTTCTCTTTGGTACCCACAGGACAAACAAAGTAGATGTCTGGGAACTTCTCCTGGAAATTGTGTCTAACTGCTGATTTTAAGTATGATGGCATTCCTTTATAGATTCAAAACTGGAAACAGACTGTATTGATGCTGAGATCTTAATAGCTGTTTTGGCAGCACCGAGGCAGACATTATTCACATCTAGTTTGTACTGTGGTACAGCTTAGTCTGCAGATTCTTCCAGACTCTAGAGAAAGGTCTTGTTTTTTTTTTCTCTATCCATTTCCCTTTTCATAGGCAATTACCTCTTCCTGTCCCACCTAAACAGATTCTTCTGTTTCTTTCCTTCTGACCTGCAAAGGACTTCCTTCCTGCTTTCTCAGCACCATACATTTGGAAAGATTCCTGCCTTACCCATGGCTGCCCAGCATGCCTCAGGGGTGCAAGGGTCTGGCCTGTCACTTGTCTGTACACACCAGCCCCAGGGTGTACATCTCACACACAGGGTCTGCCGGGCCTTGCAGAGAGCCTGTACTAAATGACAGACAGCCCCATCCTGTTTCTTGTCATTAATTACACAGCCCTGGTTTTGACGGTGCCTTTGGTTTTGTTTGGGATCAGGTTTCGGAGCATTACCAAGCAGTATTTCCGGAAGGCGGATGGAATTCTGGTGATGTACGACATTACAGCTGAGTGCTCCTTCATGGCAGTGCGGAACTGGATGAGCAGTGTCCAGGTAAGAGTAGGGCCTTGGCTCTCTAATGCTGGTGGTGCTGCTGCTGTCTTGCTCCAGACCAGCTCCAACAATATGTCTGGGAGTGATGCTCTCTGATGCCCCAAGAAGTCCTATTAACCTTGAGAAGAATTATCAAAGCAGATGTGATGGGTACTGCCTGTGGTAGTCAGTCTGGGGCCAGGGTTGTCTTGTTGAAGATGTCAAAGCCAGTGACAGTCCATTAAATGAGGGAGGGCTGTTTCTATGGCAGAAGGTAGTGGGACCGGCCAAAACAATAGTGTGTGTTTGTAAGCAGCCTGTGTGCATTGGCAGCATCTCCTAAATGTGGTCATGTCAGACCTGTACTCGGACAAGAAGACCTCCTGTTGTCCAGCTTATTGTCATGACTTAAGCCCAGCTGGCAACCCAGAACCACACAGCTGCTCGTTCACTCCCTCCCTTTCCTGCCCTCTCTCCCAGAGGGATGGGGAAGAGAATCGAAAGAATGTAACTCCCATGGGTTGAGATAAGAACAGTCCAGTAACTAAGGTATAACACAAACCACTGCTGCTACCGTCAATAATAATAATGATAAGGGAAGTAACAAGGGAAGAGAATACAACTGCTCACCACCCACCATCCAATACCCAGCCTGACCCAAGCAGCGATCTAGCCCTTCCAGGTAACTGCCCCCAGTTTATATACTGGGCATGATGTGCTGTGGTATGGAATACTGCTTTGGCTAATTTGGGTCAGGAGTCCTGTCTCTGTTTCCTCCCAGCTTCCCCTCCTCCCTGGCAGACCATGAGACTCAGAAAGTCCTTGGTCAGAGTAAACATTACTGAGCAGCAGCTACAAACATCGGTGTTACCAGTGCTGTTCCCAGTCTGAAAGTTGAAAACACAGCACTGCACCTGCTACTAAGAAGGAGAAAAATGACTGCTACTGCTGAACCCAGGACACTTATGCACAGGAAGGGAGAAGGCCCTGATGCATTTAGGCTCAGACCTGCAGTATGCATGCACAGCGTTTTGCATGATCACATCCTAACTCTGCTTTGAGATGGATTTCTAGATGAGACTGAAATATCAGTGATAGGTTATTTTTCTCCTTCATTTGCTTCAACTTTCAGGGTTGATTTCTTTGTTGTTTTTTCTATTTTCTTTTTATTTTGTAACTGTGTATTAATACCGCAGTCTTCCCCCCTGCATTTTATTTCCAAAGTCTTAATAAAAGCATTCGTCTGGGGCTTCTATCTGCTAGGGGAGACAAAAATGCCTGTCTGTATAATTTCAGTAAGTTGTGTGTAGGTGGCTCCGAGCTGAAGGAAAATTGTCAAGGTTGATTTTGTTTTGACTGTGCTGAGTCTCAAAACCCAAGATCTGAGTAAAATGAATAAGCATTAATTGGAGGTTTCTAATATTATTAACATCTGCAGCCCTGCTCGGGAGGTGGGAGGGAATCCCAGCAACGACTTAGCAATTTCTTTGGGCTCTAAAAGATCAAAGGTTCAGATTTTCAAAACTACCCAGCCTCTGAAAATCAGGCTTCTTTCAGGAGCACACAGAAAATCAAAGCACCCAAAATCAGTAACATTTAGTAATCTCTCCTCCTTTTCTGATCTTAGTAATTATCTTGCTTCAAAGTTGTTCAGGTACTGTAAGTCATCCAGGGCAGTCAAGTCTGGACATAACTTCAAGCCCTGTCCTGCAGTCTGATGATGTTCTAGTGAGCCAGTGGAACTAGAGAGTTTTACCAAAGGTAATGGGTTCCAGGAAGCCCCTAGGAATAACCTGCAGAGACCTTATACAAGAGTTGCAGGTTATTCAGCTTACTTGGCCAGCAGATTTTCAGCAAGGGGTCCTTGAATTTAGGGCAGCACATCAGACAGATAGTACTGCATGTACCTACAAAAATTATTGGACTTATTAAGAAGCTCTGCCTGAACTTAAAGTCTCAAGAGCCTATGGGAAAAACTGCTTGTCTTTAGGCTTGTTATTTTCCATAGAGGGAGTTATGTCCTATCTCCGCTCTCTCAGCATCCCAGCAGTACATAGCAAATATTTGAAATACATTCCCATAGTTTAAGCTTCCTTCCACAAATCCCTTGGGCTATTTGAGAAATGGTCTTTTAATGAGCTAAAGGGTCTTATCCTGCTGCCACTGCAGGTCATGTCTGCATCAGCTGGAAAAGGCACAGATCCAAGATAGTTCCCTCCCTCAGCTGAGTCTCTGGGGTGCTTTAGTCTGTCTCTTTCACAGGAAGGTATCGAGGATGGAGCTGTGGTCTTTCTGCTTGGAAATAAAACAGATGCTGTGCAGAGAGAGACTCGGAGTGTGCCCAAGGTGGAAGGCGAAAGGCTGGCAAAGGTGTGACTGTGTACTCTGCTGCTCAACGTGCTCTGCAGCCTCCCTTCTGCCTGGCTGGCAGGAAACCTTTGTTGGAGCCATTTCCCAGTATTGTACCTTCCCTCTCCCCTTCCACCCTATCTCTCCAATGTAAACAGGTACTGAAGCTCCTCTGGTACTAGGGAGGATGAGGTGGTGCCCACCATGTGGCCCTTAAGGCACGCTCATGTATCTCTCTTGAGGCTTGATGCCTCCTTACAGTGATGCTCAGTCTTTCTGAGGGAGCATGCATGGCTGTTTTCCTGTTTGAGGACTCCCGTAATGCATGTTCTACAAATCATCCTGCCTTCTTCCTCATTGCCTGTGTCTGCAAGCCCATTGCTACCTTAGCCCCTGGGTGGGAGCAGGCAGGGTTTCAGAGGTGTTCCCCATCTTCTGGACTCCGCCACAGAAAGGTAAGGACTTACCACAAAAAGGTAAGGGAATCCAAGACTTTGGGCAGATGTTTGCTCTCCCCAGATAACCCAGTGTTATTCTCTTCCCCATCTTCTGGCTGAGCCCTCAGTGTGAAAAACCATTTCCTTTACCTGAGTTGGTGAGCAGCATGTGTGCCCCAGGAGGGTGGTTAACAACCATCATTCTGGCCTCAATTGCTCACAGCAGAGTTCCTGGTGGCAAGGGTGGACCAGCTCCCAGGGCTGGGGGAGAGCTGGTAACCAACATGGGTGCTTCCTGTGCTCTCTGGCAGGAATACAAGGCTGTCTTCTATGAGTGCAGCGCGATGACCGGCTATAACATCATGGAGCCCATGTTACACATGGCCAGGTCAGTGAACAGCAACGGTCACCCTGGGATATTTCCCCAGCTGTTGGTGAGTGGTGTGGGCTCTCCTGGGGAGTGGGCAAGAAGGTGTTGCCAGACATGTCATAAAAAATATTTGGAGCAATGTGCTCTTCCCCCTGACTTCCATGCCTGGAGAGTGCCAAGTGTAGGCAGGACATCATCACATGCAAAGCTTTGTCTGGCAGAGCTGACTGTTGAAAGACTGGGAATTAAATTTGAGTACATTATCACAAAACCCATGTGTAGTATCCCAGATTTTAAGTAGGCGTTTTCAGTTGGAAGTCCGCATGCATTTCTGAGGGTTTTTTCTTCCTTATCTTATTAAGCATGTGATACTTTGGTAGCAATATTTTAAAGGGAGATAAGACGCTTTGTAAGGCTGAAAGAAGTGTGCTCTAAGATTTTTAGTTTTTTTAAAAAAGGCAAATAGTTTTGAAAAAGCTCTTTGAAATCTTGCAGGAAATGATCCTTTTGCTTTCTTTTATCCTTTCACCTGCTGCATCATCTCTAAGTTCACAACAGGACTCAGCTGTTCATTAACTATGATAACTTACAAGCTAATAACTTACAAGACTTACATGTCTCCCACAGCATGTGCCTTCAGCATACTTTAGTATGGCACCGCTGCCTGAGATGGCACAGGGAGGTGAAACGAACAGTCCGGGATTCTGTCATTAGCATGGCAGTTTGGGAATAAGACACAGACCACTCACCCATGTCTGGTGCTCTGACTACTAAGCCATGCTGTCCCTTCTTGTATGTGTCTAGTTTCTTTCCCTGTTCCCTGGAAATTCATGCTCATTTTCTATGTGTGGTTTATCTAGCCAAACTCCAGGGAAGCCCAGTCTTTGGGCCAGTCACTTTTCACAATCCTAAATGTCCCTGGCTGATTGGGAGCAGTTGCCTTGGCAGAAAGAGCTCAGTAACCAGCTTGTGGTCTTTATATGTGCTGCTTGTTCCAGGTTGCTGACAGCACAAGAAGACAGGCAGAGGGAGAATGCCCTGCAGCTGGAAGATGTCAGCAGGAGGAAAGGGTGCTGTGCATAAGGCACATCAGTGTGTCAGCAAGCCGCGTGTGCCAACAGTTTCATGAAGCTGGGGTTCCTTTCAAGCAAGCCAAATCTAATGGTATCAGCTCTGCAGAGACTTGGGGAAGCTGAAGCTTTTCCCCATCTGGGAATTTCAAGGCATTAAATGAGACCAAAATGTGCATATGATTTGCACTGTTCCATTTCCCAGCTCTGTATGCAGCCCTGCTCTCTGGAGGCCCCTGTTTCTTTGAGGGAATTTGGCTGGTCTTGGCTAATAGCACAAACTGAGCCTTCTGTCTTGAAAGGCCACTTTCCTGTAAAAGGATGAGGTTTCTTTCTGGCAAAGAAATGACCTAGCGGCAAAGAAATGACCTAGCAGCAAAGAGTGGAGGACATAGTGGGTGCTGTGTTAAATAGAATTTTAGTGTAACAGTAAAGAAATTACATTAAATTTAGGCTAGTTCTAGGCAGTGATCCATTGTCTCAAAGAGCAGCATCTCCTCTTGGTCCTCTAACAGCAGAGCCCAGCTGAAAGCCTGCTTCACAGCTCCTGTAAGAGCTGGATCAGCCACAGAATTACTGCAAAATTTGGTTTGACTGGCCAATATTGTAGTTAACTGATTCCATATGTGGATATAGTATGAACTGTTAAGTGAGTCATTCCAAAGGCTTTCTTCACTTTGTTACCCAAATGGAATGTTACTGCCCCTCTCATACTGTTTACAGAACGCAGTTGCCCTGGGACTTGCAGGCGATGGCACGTGCTGCTGATTCATAACCTGTTGCAGGAGCTGTGCTGTACGTACTGGGGAGGGGTCATATACAGCCTGTTTTAAAGCTTAATGCTGCCAGTTTCCTCCCATTCTCTTATAATTTCCTGAAGAAACCTCCAGCAATTAGGAACTGACTTTCCAGTGGTACTGCAAGATCCCACCCTTAACCACAGTGCTTTCAAATGTATCGGGGTTGGAAGCACAAGGCAGTTAGATGACTGTGTGAAATGTACCTAGCGAAGCTTTTTCTCTTGCAGTGACTTTGTGCAACTTCGCTTTCTTGGTGAAGTGCCTGAGAAAGAGCAGGACAACCTGTTCCTGTTGGGAAGGGGCCTTCTAGTCATTAAGGAATGGGACAAAGCAGGGTGAGGGGAGGTGCAGGCTGAGTTAGGAACTGGCCCCAAGTGTGCACCTCTCAGCTACCGCATTGCCTGGGCATGAAGCCCCTGGTGTTCTCTGGGTGTGCTGCTTTCTGTTCTGTAGTTCAGTTGCTCTTAAAGCCTTGAGGGATTAAGTGAGCTTTTTTGTAATGCCCTCTTGCCTTCCTTCTTTGAGCCTGTTTCTGATGGTTACTTTGACATTTTAGATGCAAGATGTGATACTGCAGCTGTCATGCAGTCCCCCAGCCTCGCAGCATAAGGAAGGCCTATATTTATCCACTGTCTTTCCTCTCTTGGGATAATGTTTGAATGCTTGTTATTGCACAGATTTCTCTGGGAATATCCCATGCAGGAAAAGTGCTCTGAGTCACCTACAGCTCATCAGTGCTCCAAACAATTTCCATGGTTCCTCCCAGTGCCCATTATTCCTGATGGGAAAGCGGAAATCCTTCTCCAGAAGAGCAGGACTCCTGACTAAAAGGAATAGCTAAAAGTAGTAAGCTCCTGCACAGCCCTTACTGCCGGCTGGCTGTGTTTCATTCTGTGTTTAACTACAGTAATGCGTTTCAGAGACTGAGTATCAGAAAGCTAGAAGAGGTCCAGAAGGAACCAGGGCAACTGTGCTGCTGGAGGAATTGCTTCTATTTGCAAGAAATGATGTTTGGGAAAGGAAGTCCTCTGTTTTTGGAAAACACCTGTAATCTGAAAATAGACATGACATTTTGGCTCTACTGTAACCAATGTGGGGGTAAAGGAACACAGCCTTTATCACCTGCTGAATAGGTGAAACCCACTACCTGAGTTGGGGGAGCTGCTGTCAATGATTCCTCAGCATCATGCTCCAGTTTCAGGTTAATAAATAGTGGTGCTGACTAAGAAATGGCATCTTTGGTCAGGGCACATCAGTAATGCTAACATTTGCCTACCTGCAGCAGAAGGATTTGTGAAGTTGCTGCAGAAGGAAGAGAGCAGTACCCAGTCTGTTAACATGGTCTGAACACACACCTCCCACACTACATAGAGAGCACATGAAAGACAAAGGTGTGAAATACAGCTGACACACAAATACAGACCAGGCTATATATTACCTTTGTCATCAGTGTTTTCATATTGCATTGGCAAGAACTACCACATGTTGGTTTTTTTGGATGTACAACCTTAAGCATGTTTTCTTAGTGTGCAAGCAGACTATGGGCAATAAAGAAATGCTGTCTTACAAATGGTTGCGTGGAGAGATTTTTTACCAGGCACTGCAGGAGATTCAGCCTCTCCAGTTGCTGGTTATGGCATGACTTCCCCTTCTTGCTGCTCAGGAAGTGCTGAGAAGCCTGTCCTTTATGGTGGTACCAGTGGGAGATTTATAAGAGCCCATGAATTGGAGGCAGCACAGGAGCAATTCTTCTCGAGTCTTATCTTTTTTACTTCTTTCAAGCAGCCAGAATCCAGCTGACCATGGAAGACAGAACAGGGAGGAGAAAAAGAGGAGATGTCTATAGTGTTTTCAGAGGGGGCATGCTCTCACCTTGTACTTATTTTTACTGAACTAACCATCTATTTTAATAATGCCCCCTGCAACCTTCTCACTAGAGTTAGGAATCTGGTTGTTTTAAACCCTTGTGCCCTGGAATGGCTCTAGCTGGATATTTGTGCATTACAGAACTATTATTTTTTTTATAGAACAGTTATTTTTTTTCTTTTTTTTTTTTTTTATCAGGAACAGGATGGACTCTTGTTTCAACCATGTCAAAGTGACATGGACTTTGAGCAGTAATGGGACAACAGTAAGCACCAGGGTGGGTTTCACTGAGAGAGAGTCTATCACTGTCTCTCTGCACAGTATTTAAATGTCCTGTTGGAAGACCCAGGCACAGTCTAGAGGGGCATGTTATTAGTTTTGAAACTTGTCTGCTACCAGATCTGAGCAAGACCAAACTTTTCATAATACTCTTAACTTTACTACATCCCTCTGTTTTTGCCAGAATCTCTCCTGCCTCTGAATGGAAGCCCTGGGAGCAGCACCCTTTGCTGCTGGAAACTGCAGCATAAACAGAAAGCAAACAATGGGGATATCCTGAGGTCGTCTGAGATAAGGGAGGACACAAAATAGACTCTGCCTGGGGGCTTGTTCTTGTGCCTATTGGCTGCAGTCTTTTCGTGGGCAGGTGTCTTTTTGCACACAATTTGCCAGGTATCTTGGTATCACAAGAAAGTACTCTTCCTATAGCCTGGGAAGCCTTATCCTGGCACATGCAACAGTACAGCTGTGTATACAGTCAGATCTAGGGGCAAAGGCAATCAAACCAGCTGCTCTTATAAGCAGCCATGGTCCCACAGAGCTCTGCAGGCAGCAAAGGGACCCCACTCTGCCTTGTATTTCACTTACCTCTTTCATGTTAATGTGCTAAGGATAAGCATAACAGGATTAGCCTGACAGCACCTCTTTTAAAAGCCAAAAGAGGGAGGAAGAGAGATCATTAAGCCACAATGTTAAGTTTAAAGCTTTCCCACAGAATAAATGCAGGAATTGCAAAAGTTTGCAGTATTGTTGTCTTCTGCCAGTTTTATACCAGCAGCCTGAACTCCAAGGGACAGTTTGTATTTACACACATTTAATCAGTTCCTGCTATGGGGATCATGCAGTCTCTCACACATCATTTTCTGTCCTGCCACCTTCTTCTGTTTGTGTCTTTTCATGCTTTTCATTTGTTAATTGCTTAGTGCATATATATATATATATATGGACCAAGTACTTTAACTCCAAGTACAAAATGTATCTCATAGCTCATGCTATACTATACACCTTTACTTGCTCTGTTTGGAGACCTGGGCCCCAACGGACCCACAGTTCCGTGGCTGAGAGCTTCACTAGCTCCCTGAGCCTCCTCAGCCTGCTCATTACTTATCTGGCTGTTTATGAGTCACCCGGAAATTTCAGTTGGCGCAGCTACAGTAGCCCGGCTCCAGTCTCTTCAGGCCTGCAAGACATGTTTTATATGCATATCAAGCCATGTGGTTTAATCCGGCCCTGATCCTGCAAACACAAGTGTAGCTGTGTGCTTCTTCTCAAATGACAAGTCCATGAGAGGCCTGACCAGGTAAATTTGGTGTTTTCAATGTAAACACGTATCTCCAGTAAATAGGTATTACTCCAGCTGAGGACTGGGAGGTTGGGGGCCCCGTGGTGCAGCTCACCTTTACCAGCAGGCTTTCCCAAGCACATGGCTGCCACACAGGCTGACCCAAATCCCACGAAGCGGGGAGGTTACGCTCTGTCCTGTGTGTACCCGATACCTCTGGACACAAGAAGGCAGCAGCTCTGTGGCTGGCTGCCCAGGACTCTGCCAAGGAGGCCTGAGGCCTGGGGTTGGTGTGGTTTTGCCTCCTAGCTCTGCCACAAACTCCTGTAGGAAACCCCTCAGTGTCCAAGTGTGAGCTGGTCCCCTAAGGCTCTATTTAATCATTTGGCTCTCCAGGGGATCTAAGCTACAGCAGAGGTAGGATCCCCATGGGCTGAGTGAGGAGGGAGGTTGCTGGTTTCCTCACTGGGAAGGGTGATTCTTGAGTTGGGCACAAGGGCAAGAGAGATTTAAGTGTCCCAGCTGAGGTGAACACCCAGGAGGGCCCTTTCCCTCCCTCCCTGCTCACGTCTCCTCTCTTCCCACCCATCTCTAAAAAACCCATTCCCCAACGGGCACAGAGCAGAGGTCTTCTCTGAGACCAGCCCCTGTGTAGGGCTGTTATCTTGCACGGATACGTTTGGGCTGAAGTTGAAATGAGGTAATGGAAAGATGAGGCAATGTGCCAGTCGGGGCTTGATCGTGATTTACTGGAAAACTCTGTAACAAGCAGGTCTGACGCCTAAAAAAACAGAGAGAAAGAAGCTGCAGCTCGAGTTGGCAGCATGTGTTACCCACAGCAATGGAAACGCCACCGTGAAGCCTAGGTTAGCAGGGGTCCCCTATCAGAGGCACGTTTGGCCGCCTTGTACAGCACCAGCAACGCCAAGCGCTGCACGGCCGAGCCCGCAGGCCGCGTAAACCGCCGCGTTCCGGGGCGCAGCGGCTGCGGCGGGGCCCGGCCGGGCCGTGCGGGAGGGCTCCGCTGCCGCAGGGGGGCGCCCCCGGCGAGCACCGCCCCGCGGGGTCGGGCGGCGGCTGCCGCTGGGTGTCCCGGGCTGGGCTGGGCCGGGCCCGCTGCTCCGCCCTCCCTCCCTCCGTCCGTCCGTGCCTCAGAGCGCGGCAGGTCGGGGCGTGAGGCGGAGCGGAGCGCTCTGGGCCGGCGGGGCTCACCGCGGGAGGTGAGGCGGGAGCCCCGAAATGGCGGCCTCCCGGGGAGGGCGGGAGGGAAGGAAGGCGGGTGGCCCTTGGAGAGGCAGCGGGATGGGAGAAGCGGCTGGGTGGCGGCAGCCGGTCCCGGCCTGGGAGGGAGAGAGGAGGCGAAGCGCTGCCCTTGGGGCCCGTTGATGGCACCGGGGTCTGGTGCTCTCCTGCGCGCAGCTCCGTGGCCCGCCTGTACCTGGCCGCGCTCCCCGGAGGCCAGCTCTGCTGTAGCAGTTCTTTGCTTCCCCATCGGTGCCCAGTGGCATTGTACAACTTTACAGGGGCTTGGCGCTGACTTCTTTCATTTTTCTTGTTATTCCTGGAGAAGTTTAACCTGTTGCGGGAGGGGAGGCGTTTGCGGGTGTCAGAAGCTTTCCACAGTCCCAGCATTAGGAAAGCTGTCCTGAATGTTGCCTTCACCTCGCGAAACGATATTTAAATCCCTCTGCCTTTTGTTTAGTTGAGTCTCACTGTTGTAAGAGTTGTCATTTATGTTGGGCTCATAGGACTGGTGGAGGTGGAGGAGGGGTGAACGAGCCCTTCCTCGCTTACTGCAGTCTAGGCAATGTTCAGTTGCTTTCATTTTGTGGAAGCTGAGTCAGATAGGAAGTGGTGGCGATGGATTATTGTTGCTTGCCATGAGGGCTTTCCCTCATGGAGCCTTTGCCCCATGTCATCTCATGAAAAATGTAAACTACTGTTAATTTGGAAACATCTGGCTCTTTGTGAGGGCTGTTGTAATCAACCTGTTGCAGTATCCTGTTGAATTCTAGCAAGGACATATCTTTATTTCAGGCTACTCTACCGCATCCCGTAAGTTGTGCTGTTTCACTCCCTTTGTCTCCCTGCAGCGCTTTGTGGTTTGCTCTGAGAGTTCTGGTGTCTGCGAGAACAAGGGTTGATTAAAATGGCATCACCCATCAGAGGTAATGCCCAGCGGTGGCCATTTTGTTGAAACGGTTTTGGAATGAGTCCCTTTTGCCAAAATGTGTTTTGTTTGCGAACTGTGAGGCCATTCATTGCCTAGATTCCTAGGGAAGCTTTTGGTGTGATGGCATATCTACCACCTGGTATTGTTGAGGCTGGAGAGCCTCTTGGCATGTCACAAGTCAGACAAAGGTCCAACCTAGACCTCCCGCTACCAAAGATGACTGCCTGTGTTGGAGAGAACAGAGCATCTGTCTCTTCAGAGCTGCTGCTGAGCTCAACAGAAACTAGAAAAGCTGATGCAAAGATTTCAGTTTATTTAGATCCTCTGAAGGAGTCTGTGTGCCTAGGACAGGCAGTTCTCAGTCAGCAAACTGTTGGAAACAGTTTCATTTCATTTATTTGAGTGTTGACCCACAGCCACTGTCAGCAGGATACAGCCAACTGGGAAACTGGAAACTGGGCAGTGTTTGGGGCAGCATCACTTAATGCTTTACCTGAAGTATCTGCTGGCAGGTCCTTGTCGAAGGTGTAACGTTGGCTTGCATAGTTGGGTCTAGGCTCTGGTTTGCTGCAGCTGCTCTTAGGTGCCAGTATGTTGACTCAGATGTCCTTGCTGAAAGCTTGGGCTGTGAGTCGCTGAAGTTGGCAGCTTTTGAGCTCCTCCTCCATGTCAGTGTTCTGAAATCACATCCTTGCTCTGTAGTTTGCTGATGATGGCCGCATACCTGACCTGGATGAATTTCTGTCCATCTACTGTATTTCTGCAAAAAACATGTTTTATTCCAAACTGCCATGTATATTGGTTGGCCTGTGGCTTATTTAAATCATGGCTTACCTTTCTGTGGAGTCTTTCTGCAGTGGAGGAGAATGACTCCCCCAGTTGCCTGGCAGTCCCTGCTGTATTTTTATTGCAGTAAATGATAAGAACATGCCTTTTCTGTGTGGTTGAGATGATGTCCCATCTATGACATCTCATTTTACTTGGGAATTGAGGTGGTTACATTTTGTGGGAGCTTAACACTCAAGTCTTCTTTCTTCTGTCTCAAGTTCCTGTCTGAGGAACTTCAACAGCCCAGATGGGGCTGTGCCTTTCCTTTTGGATCTAATATGAAAGTCATCTTCTGAATACACAAGCATACCAGCCCAAGAAGATTTTTTCTCAAATGATTTAGCTTCCCAGGCCTCTTGTGCAGTCCTATGCCTGTTTGGAAGTGGGCAGGACTTGGAGGCTTCTCTTCAAGCTCAATAACGCACACACAGCTGAAATCTTGGCTCTGTAAAGGATGTTTTTCAGTGCAGCCTCTGAAAGTTTGTGTTGATGGGTGTGCGAGATTCTTCAGCAAGGGGGTGGAAGAAATCTGCTTGTATTCCCTTGTCAAGCAAAATAGCTAGGTGGGAGTGGCTGGTGGAGTGCTTTTTATCCCTGTTAGGAAGTTTCCAGCAGGCCTATTGTGTTATTGCCAGCTAACAGAAGTTGCAGACACCTCTAGCTGTTCCAGTTGCACATACACAGGCCAGGTAATGACTGCTTTGCTCTTGAGACAGCCCTGAAGGGGTTGACTGGTGAGCTGTGTCTCCTCTAGTTGGGTCATCCCACAGGTAAATTCACTTGTTGCTTCTGTGAAGTTTGGCTTCTGCTCTAAGGAATGTGGTGGGTTACATGTTATGCAGAGGAGAAAATACGTATTTACATGGAATCATAGAATAGTTAGGGTTGGAAGGGACCTTAAGATTCCTAAGATCATCTAGTTCCAATCCCCCTGCCATGGGCAGGGGTGCCTCACATTAGACCATGTTGCCACAGCTCTGTCCAACCTGGCCTTGAACCCTGTCAGGTGTGGAGCATTAACCACTTTGGGCAACCTGTTTCTGTGCCTCACCACCCTCACATGTAATATCTTTGTTACCATGTGTACCTGTATGTGGCAGATTATCCTGCCTGATGTTTCCAGGCGATTTGGTCACTTACCAAGTAATCATATTGTCTGTCTGCTTTCTTGTTCCTTCTAAGACAGAAGTTTAGAAAGATAAAGGTGGATGGACAGACTCTGAAAAACAAAGGAGCAGCTTTGCTTTTTCTGTTCCTAGTCTACTACTGCTATCTCCAGAGGCATCATCAGTCTTGCTCTTGAAACCTCCTGAGAAAATGCTCTCCTGCTCCCAATCTCTACTCTGCTTCTGGGCTCAATACTGAACTGTCCTTGAGCATGTGAACTGATAGCTGAAGCCATAGAAAGCCTGAGGGAGGGTGACTCCTGGAAGTTAAAACTGGTGTCAGTTTCCCTGGCTGTGAGGGAGAGACAAAAACCCTTCCTCATCCTGAAGGTGAAGACCTCCTTCTGTCTCACTTGTTCATCCTGCCTTTCAGGTGCTGGACATAACGTTTCCTTTTGCCACAGTAAAGCCAAAATGAAATGAATGGTATCACTGTAAAGTTGCCCCATTTCCCCATTCTTTTTTTGCACGTGCCTTTTGGCAGAGTGTTTGTGCAGGACAGTGACCATCTCCCAGTCTGTAAGATAGGTGCTTTTCTTTGCCACCCCATGCCTGAAGCCAGGGTGTGGAGGAAGAAGTGAGGAACATCAGAGCTGCAGGATGGAGTTGAGGTGTTTTGTCAGTTCTGCAGAGAGCACTTCATAATGGCCCTCCCCATGGCACAAAACCCATTCACTGCCAGGCCTTCTTGGCAAGGATCAGCACTGTAATAGCATTGCTGTTGGGCATCTCTCTCGTCAGTGCTCTGCTGTCCTGTCTGCCAGACTCCTCTGCTTGTGATCTCAGCAGCCTGGCATCCTGGGGAATGAATTCAGTGAGTCCATTAGTCCTGCATCCTGGCTGCTGCACAGTAATAAAACTCTTGACAGAATGATCAGGAGGATAATGACTATTTTGCGCTCCTGGCCTTGCACGGCAGAACAAGAGCTGTGGTTTGGGGTCTGGGCCACATTTGGGTATGATCAGCATGGTCTGTGTCTCTAAGTTAAGTTCTCTTGCTGGTTGGGTGGTCAGGGCTCTCCAGTCTGAGGTTGGAGAAGTGCTGTACAGCTCCGTAAGTGCATTTCAGGCAGTAGTGCAATAAATTCAACACGGGCCTCAAAGTGTAGCCAGCTCCTCAGAAGGATGCAATCATGAGTAGCTGCCATAACATACCAACTGAGGTCTTCATGGAGTTATTGAGATATATATATATATATATATATATATATATTACTTATGTGTGTGGTTTATGCATAGTTTTGATGCCAGCAGTGGGATAAGAAAGTACATCAGGAATTACGTTCTGTGGAGGTTAAGTGAGGGTACTTGGCAGCTGTTTAAATTCATTTGAGTGTTGACCCACAGCCACTGTCAGCAGGGTACAGCCAAGCAAATGCAGCTTTAATCATGCAGGGAGTTGCACAGTGTGTATTGCCTGAATACATGTAGGCTGCCGAGTAGTCACTTTTCCTGCCTGCTGAGCACGAGTGTAACAGGTGAGTGCATCTGAGTGAGGATTCATGGATGATGTTGGATGTGGCAGGGCCTCTTAATAGAAGTGGAAATGGGACGTTTGGGAGGTGCCAGAGGGAATGTTGCTTAGATCCACAGGTTGTTCCTGGCAACAGCAATGAGGTTTTGTAAGCTAAAACTGTGCCAGAAATGGGTGACATAAAATGTTTAGCAGTTACTGTTGTTTCTTATCTATTTCTGGTACCAGATCTGAATGCAGAAGGAACAAAGTTCACTTTTCCAACACAGGTTCTCTTTCCTTTTATAGGAAAGAGAACAGAACAGCAGGGAGCTGTTTTTATGTAGAGCAATGGAGAGCTCTAGCAATGGAAAGTTATTTGGCTCTAAGTGCCTGTGCTTCAGTGGAGTTTGTCCCTGTAACTGCAGAGCGGAAGGTGCATGCTTCTAAGAAGCTGTGGAGTTGGGCTGAAATCTGCAGCATGTTTCCCAGATGTCTTTGCCAACTGTAAGAGGGACAGGTTGAGAGGAAGAAATACGTTCAGGAGATGCTGTGGCCAACTGCACAAATGGATAAAGTGAAAGCATGTCTGATACCTTACTCTGGAACACAGCTGCCCCAATGGGGGAGAAGTAGACATGGGGAAGACCAAGCACATAATGACTGTTATGTACTCCTGGTATTGCATGGCAGAGCAAGAGGTGTAGTTTTGGGTCTGGGTTACATTTGGGTATGACCAGCTTAGTCCGTGTCTCTGAGCTAAGTTCTCTTGCTGGTTGGGTGGTCAGGGCTGTCCAGACTGAGCTGGAGAAGTGCTGCACAGCTCCATAGGTGCATTTCAGGTAGTAATGCAATAAGCTCAACATGGGCATGAAAGTGTAGCCAGCCTCTCTGTAAAAGGATGTAAGCATGAGTAGCTGGTAGTGGGGGCAAGGTACTAGTTTAGTGGGGGAAGGAGGGGCAGTCAGGAGTTAGCTCTGTAGAGGTTAATGGAGGTGTTATTGCCAACTCTTTAAATTCAAGGGTGTGATTTACCAGCATGGCTGGAGTACAAACAACAGATTTTTGTGGCTCCTTTACAAATGAAATCCAGTTAAAATTAGGACCAGGAGTGGTTTGAGGTAGGAGCTTCTGGGGGAGAGGTTTTGTTTTGTGTGAAGTGGCTCATGTTTGAGCACTGCTGACCTGTTATCTGCCAGAGCAACGGTCATTATGCCTGCGTGGTTGTGTTTTCAGTGAGCACTCTGATCCTCAGTGATCACCACACTGTAAGAGTAAACAAGATAAAAGAGAAGGATGGTTTTGGTCAAATCTATACAATAACAAAGCCAGCTGGCAGATGCCAGCCATGATGGCATTTCTGGCATGACAACCAGTGAGCAGGACTTCTGGAGTGCTGGACAAGGCGGTTGTGAGTCATGGCTTGTGAATGTCAGTATTTCTTCCTAGCTTTGGTAGAACCCAGAAGGGAGGAATTCATATCCCATATCTCCCCAGCCACTGCCCTGGAAACAAAGGTGATTTATTACATTTCTCCGTGGCTGCACACAGCAGGGCAGTGGTGAGGAGCAGTGTGTGCAGTCCAGCAGCATATGGCAAGCATAGAAGCTGGGTACACAGATGTGTGTGGCAAGCACTGCCCTGGTGCTGCCAGCTCTGGAGCCGGAATGGATCTTGTGTTTATGTGTCAAGTGTTGTGCACAAGGAACATGTGTATGGGAAAGTGTTGGTCTTCAAGGTTGTGTGTTTGGCTATTGTAGCATAAAGGGATGAGTCCAGTCCTGTGTGGAAGTACAACTTGCTCAGTTGAGCTCCCAGCAAGCTGGAAGCTCTGATTAGTTGCAGGTCCCCACCTGCTATCTAGACTATCACTCTTCCATCTTTGTTGGGAGACTTTGCATAGATGAGAGGTCTGCTGGAGGTGAGATAAATTTGATGTGGTCTCTGACTTTCCTTTTCCACTCGGAGGGATTCTGGAAGAACAAATTTCCAGTTACTGGCAGGACCTGTGTCTGTGTTTGGGGAGGAGGAACTGGCAGTCTAGTTTCTGTGCCTTGGAGTCCCAATTTGCTGGTTTTTCTCTCCTCCTAAGCAGGGAAAGAGTACAAGCATCCTATCAAGCTACTCTGCTGTAAGTTGGGAATGAGGCTGTGCTCAGACTCAGGAATGGGCTCTGGAGAGCCTAACAAAAGCCTGCTCTGTCCATTGTGTGCTCTCCAGGGCTTACCTCCGATGTGTGCACATATACCACTGCAGTGAGGAGTTATCTGAGTGGCAGGAAGGTAGCCCTGAGTGGTCAGGGCTACCTGCCTCTGAGGTCAGTAATGGGAAGATTATTTTCTGTGCCAGCACTGCCCTGGTTACTTCCAGCATGAATTTTAGAGTTTTATCTAACTTCTTCAAAGCATGAAGTGACTTCTATTTTCTGGGTTCCTGTATCCCTTGATATACTACAGGGACCTAATTTTCACAGTGGGCACCTAGTACTGACCGAAACTCAGGTCAAAGTAAAGGTAGTTAACCATTTCTTCAGATTTTTTGCTGTGTTGCTCCTAGATTTTCTCTGTATTTTGCTTTTAGTGTTTAAGGACTTACTTAAGTGTCTTAAATAACCTACAACTGAGCCATGCTGTGGACTGCTTTTCTCCTCTTGCTTACTAATGGCATGGGCTGCATTGAGAGAAGGATAATAAGTCTGCCCAATGTCGGATGTTTGCCATGTTCCTGCCTCTATAGGCTGGAGGAAAATGCTCTGCTGCTTTCTGCTGAGCTCAAAGAAGTACTCTGAATGCTGAGTATGTACCAGTAACATTTGGAGAGGCTCCTAAGAGAGCAAAGTATATAGTTTCTCTCATCTTCTGAAGTCTTCTTGAGTATTGCTGGTATTTGAAGGTTAATCCAGGGTGTCCCAGAGTTGTAGAATAGAGTACTTTTAGCTTTGAAAATGTTAACCTTTAAAATAACAGGCCATCAGATGAATTAATATGGTCTTGGCTTGAAAATTGACCTGTAAATTACGTGGAGGGGGGAATTAAGTTTCAAACTCCTTTTAAGCTTTCCTTTAATGAAGCTTCTTCATACAGGGCTACGGTAACCTGAGGGTGGGTTGGTAGAGAAATCCCCTGCAGGATTTCCCGGCTTCATTTGAAGTCCAGCTGGTTTGTGCTGGCATCTGATAGAGGAACCCTTTTCCAGTTACTTGTGCCTGACAGCTCTAAACGAAGTGGATGATACGCTGAGACAGCCTTGCCAAACTTTCTGTGCTGATTATAGCCCTGTACCCTTCAAGGAGAGCTGCCTTTTGCCTGTGTGTTCATTTGAAGTCATGGGGAGGAGGCAAGCAAGCCCCGCTCCTGTGCAGGTCTGTGTACAAACCAGCTTAGCGAGGTGTCTCAGAGAAGTGGTTGATGGCTTGGGGCTGGGGGATTTCTTTAGAGCTTGTTGGCATGTGCTCTGGGGTCAGGGGCTTCTCTTTGTCTGCCTGCCCCCTGCCTTGGAGAAGGGCCAGCAAGTAATTGCCTGGAGCACAGCCCTTGCCTCCTCGTTGTTTATTCACATGCTGGTGCCTCTCTGTCAAGTTTGCAGCCTGGTCTAAAAACAGCTGCGTAAATGGTTTTGGTGAAGTCATTAAAACCTGCTACACGAGAGCGGGCGGAAGGGGGAGGAATGCTTTATTTTTGGCTGGGGGTTGTTTAATTCTTACTGGAAGAATGGGCCTTTTCAAGGCAGCCTTAATCAGCATGGATTGAGCATTGTCTGCAGCATTGCTCCTATAGCAACAGGAGAGAGCTCCTATGAACTTGGACTTACAGACCTGGGAAATGAAATGTCATTTAATTTGCCCTTGACTTTGCTTGATATTTGATCTGAGGCTAGTAAAGTGTTTTTAGCTCTGGAGAGGAATATAGCTCCTCAAAGCATTCAATGATTGCTCCAAAACACCCTAGGAGACACAGATATTGGGGATATATAAGGACCAATGGTCAGAAGAGACTTCTTGCCTAATCCTGGCACTGCTGGTAGCAAAGTGGGTAATTCCAACAGGGAGAGTGTTCCTGCATAAGGTGACTGCCCTGGATAGGAAGGGAGGCTCTGGAGGATGTTACTGGTATTTCTCTAGCTGCCATGCTGGGATGAGAGCTGCTGTCACCCCGTCCTGTGGCTGCGTGATGTTCTCTTCAGTGCACTGGAGCACTGCAGAGTATGTCGCCCTGTTCCTATGACTGCAGGTACTGACTCTGACACAGAGGGATTTTCTCTGGCATGGCTGGCACCAGTCCTGAGCTAATCAGCAACATAGCTGAAGTGATAAGGCTGTTACCCTTAGTTTCCACTCTTAAATCCCTTCTCAGCTGCTTTGAAATATGATCTTTGTGAAGTTGAAACAGAGGCAGGCTACCTGAGAGAGATCTGTGGGCTAGCTCTGGGGTCTTTTGCTTTGCTTGTTTACACCACAGAAAGTGAACAGGAGCAGACTACTCAAAGCAAACCAAGTTTTGTATAGGAGCTGAAGCTGGTGACAGCTTATTGGGCACTTCCTGCTTTGTGCTGTCTGCAGTCAAGTGTCTCAGGCACAGCAGGGCAGTGCTAACAAGTAGCTTGAAAACTGCATTTTACAGCTTTGTGCTCTGCAATGCCTTCCAGAGGACAGAACAGCTTGCAGATGAAGGATGAATGCTGAGATGTGAGGAGAACAAATCTTCCCCTTTTCTCTGCTGGTAGAGTCATTTGATTTCTCTCTGCTCCTATTATAACATGCCACCTTTTTTTTCTTTGGATGCTTTGTGGAGGCAAAGGGTCTTTAAGGCAGTGAGATTATAGAACATTGTGTCATTGGGAGGGTAGAAATATACCTTGTGGTGACAAACCAGCTGCCTGCCTTCTCTTCCACTACTGCCGAGTGTGTTTTTTTGACACTGGGATTTCAAGTCCCACGATTCATTTGAGAGCTTGGTGAGGTGAAGGTGATGGCCTGCCGTGTGATGTGCACCTGATGCTGTGGATAGGTAGGAAATCTGCCCACTTTCAGCTTGTCACTTTTTCACTGCAGAGACTTGTAGGGAATGAAACAGAGAGTACCTCTGCAGTGAGACTGCAGCCAAATTTTGAGTGACTGCACTAAGTACAGCACAGCTTGGGTTCTTAGGTTAGTGTTTGCCCTGAGCTCAAACTACTGTGTAAAAACCCAGCTATTTGTAGAGAGTGAACAAATGGTTATCATTGCTGTGTTACTTGGAGAGTGCTTTAAATTCATGTAGCAGAATTGCCTGAATAGGCTTTGATGGGGCTGGGAGGATTTTAGTGCTTGTTGGCTTGGTCCTAGTACTGGCGTGGCTATGAGGCAGGGAGGTTTTGTGAGCATTCCCTGAAAACACTGAGGGCCCAGCAGCTTTGCTGAAAATGAATGTAATGATTAGGAAGGGATCAGGCAGAAAGCTGATTCTGCTCAAATTGTTTTGTTTAGAGATGTGGATGAATGCTACTGGTAAGTTCTCCAGGGCAGACAAAGCCCTGTGTAAAAAGAAACAACAAAAACCAGACCGACCCCACACAAAACCACGAACAACACAAAAATGCCCACTGACCCCACAGTGCCCATGAACAGAGATGGGGAAAATCGAATTTAAACTACCAATGGAAGGCTGCAGTGAAGAGTTTGTCTTGTCTGTGGGCTAATCCTGACCTATCTGAACTATTGTTCTTCACCATGGCAAACCCTCATTGCTATGAGCTCTCTGCAAACACACACCAGGCACTGATTTCTTGTGCTTTGAGTGAGAGAAAAAGAGACAGTTATTGTTCCTGTTCTCAGTTCAATGACTAGTGAAGTGCCTCCTGTGTATAAATAGTGTAAAGTGCTTTGGGATCCTTCAGGATAAAGGAGGCCTTATGAGATACAAGAGGATGTTGTTTGACACAGAAAGAGTTCCTGCTGGTTGCACAGTGCATGCCCATCTCTGGCCTGCTTTCCACTTCAGATGAAGACTGGATGCTTGGAGAGGCCGCTTAGTTCCCTGTTTATCAACTTCTGGGAGCAGCAGCCAGGGGCCTTCTGCTCTCTGGATGTGGCTGTATGTGTATGTTTTGTGTGGACCAGAAAGCCCTATGAAGGGGTTTTATTTGCTTTGTAGTGGAATAGTGCTGGAGCACAGACACACACGGTCCCAGGCATGCTTGATCACTCTTTCTCTCATGCTCGCTTTTTCCAAATGGTTGTGAAATTGGTTTTACACTAAGGTCCCTTTTATCCCCAAGGATCCTGAGGCCAGCTGTCACCTTGCCCAGGTTTGACTAAGCTCCTCGTAAAACATCTGGTAAATGTCCAGTAAATCCTTGCTGAGTTTGAAATGTATTTATACTTTTATTTATGCTTCAGTAAGTCCCTCCCCTGGGGAGTAAATAGTCTCGAAAAGCATGAGTGGAAGTGCTAAGTGCTCTTCCCCTGAGAGACAGGTTTTCTCTTGAAGAGCAGGTGGCTCCTGAGGTGTGTTAGGTGCACAGTGCTGGATACTTGACTCATCAGAATTAGCAGGAGTTAAGGGTCTTCATGCCTCTTGAGGGGTCTGTTCAAAACACAGGAGCTCAAACCAGGGTATAAGAAAGGAGTGATTTGGCAAGTGTGCTGAGGGGTGACAGCAGGACTGTGACACTCCTGTGGAGCTGATGCCTAGACCAAGAGAATGTTAAGGCAAGATCTTCCCAAACTCCCAAGCTGGGATCTTGCTTACCCTAAGTTCTTCAGGAAGGTGCTGTCCCAGTTGAGACATAGAGGGAAGTAGGGTCTGCCAAAAATTTCCAAGAGATCTTACTACTTCTTGAATGTAGCTGGCTTTCCAGGTTGTCTCCACCTCTCCCAGAATCACTGTGCACATTGCTAGTAGGAGCAGGTGATGTAGCTCTAAAAGTATTGCTTTGTATTTCTCACATCTCAGCAGCCCCTAAAAGGCTCAGGGTGAGATCCTTTTGTGCTAGGCACTGTACAGTCAAGGAAGATGACTCTGTGCCCTCAGGAGCATGTAATCATTTCAGACAACAGGGAGGAGATAAAGGCAGTTTCCAAACTGTGGTCTGGGGGATCTCATTCAGCAGTGCCAAATGAGTTCAGCTTCCATGTGGAGGTCAGGGAGAAGGGTTTTGGGCAAAAATTTGTTCTGTGTGCCTGCCACACACACAACTATAAATGATAGTTCCTGAGAAGGAGCTTCTTTGCCTCACTGGATGTGTGGCTTGTGTTTTGCCTTCTCCCAGCCCTAGAGGCTCAAGTACTTTGACTTTCCAGCACATTCCAGCATGCTGAGGTAGAAAGCAAAGTGCTCAGCTTTGCATCCTGGGTGGGTTTTCTCTTCTGGAAGGAGTGTGGGAGCAGCATGAAGCAGATGGATAAATGGGGGTACAGGGGCTGCTCAAGAAGAGTTTGAGCCCAGCCTTGGGGCTGAAGGTGCTTCAGACCTATTGTGTGCTTTGCAGGTGACTGCATTGCCTGTGCCTTCCCTCCTCTTCCCAGTTTTTCAGAAAACTCCCTTGTCTGATCTTTAATGAATGATTCCAGCATTGTGTTTAGCCTGTTTCTCAGTGGCTCAAGTGCTGGGATTTCCACTGTTTTTCTCAAGAGATGTTTTTGTGGACTGGAGGCTACATAGCGAGGGAATTGCAAGTTTCTAGCTCCTCTTATCTCTTCATAGAGAATGGAAGCAGGGGTAATCCAAGGTGATTATAAATGAAGGTGTATCTCCCATACTGTGCTCTGTAAAGGCCTGCAGGAACCTCCCTTTGAAAGTAATAGGAAGTTAATGTGTTCATGAATTATGTTAAATTTGATCTGCTAATTAAAAGTAACTTTCTCTTCCTGGTGACTTACAAATACCTCATTATCCCACGCAGGCAAGTCAGGAAGTATTACTGCTTCCATACCCTGCTGTGGGCAATAGATAAGAAACTTAGTGTCAGGGTGTAGCTCAAAGGATCATTAAATTCTGTATTCAAACAGGTTAGGGAGGAAGAATGCTTTTCTCTTACCCTTTGCATTCTGCTGCCCGCAGTGCCAATGGAAGCATTGCAGGGAAAATTGAACCTGCCTGCTGTGGGACGAGGGTGGGATGGCTGAGGATATGGTGGTACAAATGATCGCAAAAAATTTGGGACCCTCTATTGGAGAAAAGCAGGGGACAGAGGGGATGCTAGAGGCCATTTTTCCCATACAGCAGCCTTATGCAGTGTAGTTGCCTCCACAGAAATGCTTGGATTGAGATTAGTGATGAATGGTGTCCCTCAGGAGTCCACACTGGACCATCAATGCTCCGTACTTGTCCATTAGTGACATGGACAGGAGGATCAAGCACACCCTCAGGAATTTTGCAGATGACAGCGAGCTAAGTGGTGTGGCTGACACGTCTGAAGGCCTCTGTGTTCTGCTCTGGTGAGACCACACCTGAAGCACTGCAGCCAACTGTGGAGTCTTCAGTACAAGAAAGACATGGACGTGTTTGAGCAGGTCCAGAGGAGGGCCATGAAAATTATCAGAGAGAGGGAACACACCTCTCTTAGGAGTAATGGCTGAGAGAGTTGGGGTTGTTCAGCCTGGAGAAGCCAAGGCTTCAGAGAGATCTTATTTTGGCCTTCCAATAATTGGAAGGGACTTCTAAGAAAGATGGGGACAGACTTTTTAGTAAGGCCTGTAGTGACAGGAAAAAAAGGTAATGGATTTAAACTAAAAGAGGGCAGATTTGTACTAGATTTAAGGAATAAGTTTTTACAATGAGGGTGGTGAAACATGAACAGGTTGCCCAGAGAGGTGGTAGATGCCACGTCCCTGGAAACATTCAAGGGCAGGCTGGACAGGACTCTGAGCAGCCTGATATAGTTGAAGTTGTCTGTGGTCATTGCAGAGGGTCAGATTGGATAATTTTCAGAGGTCCCCTCCAACCCAAACCATTCTAAGACTTATGATAAATGTAGTAAGACTGTAGAGAAATAACTCCTATTGAGTTCCAACTCACTTTGCTGGGGCTTTTTGCTTGTCTGAGGGAGATAATGTGCGTTTACACTGTGCAGTTGAAGCTTGCTCTAGAGGGGCTGGCAATGGCAGGTGAATTCAAGGAAGCTCTTTTCCAGCAGTGCCTGCCATGGTGCTTAAGACCTGTGTCTTGATTATACTTGAGCAGGGATAGAGCCTGAAGAAAACAATGACTTCCTAGTGTGCTTTTTCTTTGCAGGTGCTCTGTGTTTACAGAATGCAGCAGTGAATATAAACCTGTTCTGATAGCTTCCTACTATCAGAATGTCTTCATGCTCCTAGTGCCACAGTTTGGCTCTTCTCCCTACTTACCCAGTGCACACAACTGCAGTTCAGTCAAATGTGTTCATAAGGTGTATTCTGTAGTCATATACTTTATTAAAAGGAGAAATTTACAGCAGAGTGTGGTATCAAATATTGATTCCCAAAATAATCTTTTACATAGTTAATGTTTTTCTGCATATCTCTTTTTCAGGTTTCTGCTTTCCTGAATCCAGCAGAGGATCAGGGCCAGCAAGAAAGAGGGGTGGAAGAAGGCACTTACAGAAGATAGAACATTTGCACTGGTGCTGTGAGCTGCTTTAGTGGTGAGAGGTCAGTGTAAGACCATTGTCTGCTATTGGTTTGGGGTGGGTACTTGCACTCAGTAGTTGTGTAAATTGGAGCTTTCCAACAGTAAGATTTAGAATTCTGTTCCTGGGAAGGCTTTCCTGAATCACTGCTGGCTGCATTCTGAGCTATGTGAGATGAGCTGGTAAGATGATAAGCAGCTGGAGGCCTTTTCTGAGAATGTTCAGTGGGATAGGTAAGTGATGGTCATGGTAATATTTTGCTCTTACAGAAAGGGAACTTAGATCATATTTTCAAAGGCTGGAAAGGTTGGAGTTGCCTTACTGGAGAATGAGGTCTTTACTCAGTTTGCTGAAGATAATAGGTTATTGGCCCACACCTACATTGCACATACCCAAGGGAGGGTGTCTGCCTTGTTTGCGAAGACCTACCTTAGGGCCAGGATTATCCAGCATAGCTGAGTCTTGCCCTCTAGGCCATCAGCATGCCCACTGGGTGTGTCAGGTAGCTTTACTAGCAGGGGACTGACACTTGGATTTGCAGCCTTTCAAAACTGTACTTTCATATCTGTAGGTGCAGCAGGATTTCCTGCAGCAAGTCTTTCTTGTGTGTGTTGGCAAAGATGTTAGAAGTTACCTAACTTCTGGCATACAAGTTATCTATGAGGTAGACATCACTGATGCATCGGATACCAATTTTCTTGCTATCATTCACAAATCAATGCTTGAAAGTAATGATGCTTTTAATGGCCTGGGAGCTATTTCATTTGTTTTGGCATTGTTTCTTCCTCATCCATCAGAGGCTGCCTTAGGGCAGGTTGTGCAGAAAAAGCCTGCAGGCCTGGCTTTCTTTGCTGTTTAATTAAGTACTGTTACTGTGCAAGTTGAGACAAATGTACCAAGTAGTGCCTGTGATGACTAAATGAATGTCTATCCAGCAGGAGCATGCATGTATGCAGGCCACGTGCATTCTGAGCTGGGATGTGGGTATGTGCCTTTGGGCCTCCAAATAAAAATACTGTTTTGGTCAGTGCAAGACTGTGGTCTGATGTGGGACAGTGGTCTGATGTGGGATAACCAGAGTGAGCCTTGCCATTGAGATTTTAGGTGGCTCAGCACAACAAAACACCTGTTAGCACAGTGCTTGTGTTCCCAGGTGCTCAGCATCCAAAACTGAAACTGAATTGCTCAACTTCTGGTGCATTCATGTTGTCTGGTTTGACATAAGGGTTCAGTCCAGTAGGGTGAGAGCCGAGGAAAATCAGGCCGTGGAATGGTTTAACTTTTGAATTGACCCCTGCCTTGCGGGGCAGTCACACATTGTGTGTTCTTACCCACCTGCAAGGTTGTTGCTTGCAGTCAGACAGAGCAGAATGAGTATGGATTTTACTAACCCCAGAAGATGTTGTTCCAGTTGACTGACTAAAGTAGCCTATACTGACAAAAGCACTTTTGAGGCAGTGAAATTGTGTTGCTGTAGGGGTTTTGCCAGTACACCAATAACCTGGAGCTTGTCGTGCCTTGCAGCTGGCATTATTCTGTCAGCAGGTGTTCTCTGTGCAGATCCTTGCAACATCAATGGGTTTAGGGAGAGGTGAGGGTCCTGCACTGGGGAGGAAGAGCAGAGGCAAGGGATGCATTAAGGGACTTGCCTGAGTTCATGCAGAAAATCTGTCAGTGGAGATTTGGATTTATGTGCAGGTTCTGTCACACTGAGTTTGTCCTTGGTTTTTTTTTTTCCTCTTTGTGCATTTAGTTTTAGAGTATTATTTCTCCTTGTTACTTACATTGCAATTGGGGGGGCAATAATAGTAACCTGTTGTTAATTACTGCTGAATTATGTAGGAATACTTCTCCCCATTCTGTAGCAAAATTTCACAGCCTGTATCCAAAGACCGCTTGCTTAAATATAACTTGCCCATGAAGCTAGTGTCTATTGGACTGGACCAAGTGAACTTCATTAGAGAAGTACTTTTGGTCTTCTAATCACTTTTTCAGTTAACAAAGCACTTCCCATTATGAAGCTCATGTATAATTAATATATTGTTATGAATTTGTAAATACACTCCTGTGGCATAACTTGCCATTTTTGTCTACTGGAGAGATAATTTGTAATTATCAATGTGATTCAGAATAGACCTTTGCCTCAGTGTTTTAAAATAGAGCATAAGCATGTGTGTTACTTAATGTTGCTGCTTCTTGTCTGGTTTCACGGATGGCTTGTCTCATTTCTGGAGGTCTGTTATAAAGATGACTGAAGCCAAGAGAACCTGGTCATGTCACTGAATTCAGGATGAGGCCCCACGTGTTCATCTTGGTGCTGTGGCACAGATCAACATCTCTGTGCTTTTTGGGACCATGAGGCTCAGAGCCCCAGGTCATCCTTAGCCCATTGTGGCTTCCCCCTCCACTGCCTGGGCTCTCTGGGAGAGACATTGCACCGGGGTCTCCTGCTCTCACTTGCTTTCCCCTGAAGACCAGCGTAGCTCCCTAAAGCCAGACCCTGTCTTTGCAGGTGAGGGGAGGCAGCCCCATGCTGTGGGAGGCGAGGAGCACAAACACATGACTTCCAAAAAGAAGGTCTAGAGAGAGCTGCCTTTCCTTGAATAGCTCACTGGGTGAGTCATTAAGCATGCAGAAGCAGCCAGTGCCACCAGCTCTGCTTGTGGCTAGGAAGGATAGATCAAACAGGAGACAGCCTTGATTGCTTTCTGATTCATGGCCTGCCATCCCTGTGTGAATCACTGTGCTTTATAAACCTGCAGCTGTTGCCTGCCAGCTTTCTGGAAACAGACAGATCCTCTCATCCTGGCAGTGAAGTCAAGCTGGCCTGAAAGACCTGTATATGGTGCTCAGTGGAGCAGGACCTGTGGTCTTGAGGGGAATCTCAGGCTATTTGCTATCTGAATGCAAGTACAGTCCTCATCCAGCATAAGATGCAGCTCAGTCTCAGCCTGGGATTTCTGAACTTTCAGATCAGGAGGAAGGACAAGTTAGCATTCCCTCGCTATGGCCTGGCACCTGCTCTGTGCTGATACGTGGAAGTAACTGTAGTGGCTTCTTTATTTTTGGGGTTTTTTTTTTGTGTTTTTTGTTTTGTTTTGTGGTGGAGGATGTAATTTGAGGGGATGGAGGAAGGGTTCCTGAAATCTTCTGCAGCAAGAGGGTAGCCAGCCCAAGCACAGTGAGCATTCTTACCATCCCCTGGCTGTCAGTGATCTGAACCAGGGTCAATTTCAGCAAACCTGTGGTGCATTTCCCTCTAAATGCAGCCCTGATGTTAGAAGGGGTGGGCAAAAAGCCAAGCACAATCCTTAGAGGGTGTTACTGGAAGGCATCTCTGCTCTGGGCAGGTGTACCTGTTCTAGGTTATGCAGGCGTGTGTGGCTGCAGGAGCCTGCCTTGCTACTGCTGTGCCTGTTCTGTGGCTAAATGAAGCCTCTGGGAGCTGTAAATCTGTCACCTCCTGTAAGCGCTGCATTCACAGGACGTCTTCTCATTGAGGATTTACAAGTCTCTTCAGTGCACACGGTGCCACCAGCATCCAGCCCTCCCCACTGCCCTGGGCCTTTTTGTGCTGCAGCATGGTAATTCGTTAGAGCATTGCTGGAGGTTCTGATCTCTTCTGAAGATCTGAAGGGTTATTCTCCTTGATATATGCTACCATCTCAGAGCTGCCCCCTTTGGCAGTGAAATAGCCTTCTGCTGCCAGCTGTTGTTGCCAGATGTTCTTCTAGACAAAAATGTTTTCTTGCAAAGTGGTGACTGGGGATGGGCATGGGTGGGACTGAAGCCTGTTCTCACCCTTGCCTTCCCTCTTAGCTTGATTTAGTAATTTCTGAAGCGCAGACATGGCTGAGGTTTTTGAGTGGTCTGGCAAGAAGCAAAAGGAAACAGTTCCCTGCAGATAAAATACATTTATGCTGCAGAATGGGCAGCTGCTATTCCCAGCTTTATTCACCTGGCTCTAAAGCCAGATGTTAGCATTGTAGCAGCAAAGATAATACTGCCTGACCCAACTTGAGAGCCACTAGATGTGCAGCCTGTGACATGGGCTGCTCTTGTTGCATCCCTGAGGCTCCGAAACCTGCTCAGGAGTGTAGCAGATCTGGTGCGCTGCATGGGGACTGACCCACAATGAATTCCCATTCATTATGTATGTGCAGGAGAAATAAGCAAAGTGGAAAAGAAACTTAATGACTCCAGCACATGGCAGGGGTTCAGAAAGGATAGGGCATTTGAGTGGATAACGAAAACATTCCCAGTTTCGGTTGTAAATATTAAAAATACTCAAAACTTAGACAGGGATCTATTTAAGGCAGTTGTAACTAATGCCAGTGAGGAAAGTGTATTTGGAGACAGATTACTCCATAAATGTTAAGGACAGAGGCTTCTGTTGCTGCCTTCAGAAACAGCAGTTACAGGCTGCAGTTAGGAGCTAGATACTTGGATTTTCTGGATGACAGGTCTGGGATTTCATTTGTTTCAGTTCAAATAGGGAGAGGTCAGCATGAACTATGTGAAGTTTCCTTACCATAACATTGATCATAATTCTTGGTTTTGACTTGACCACTCAAATGACAGTAGGTCTGATTCATTCATTGCAAGTATTGATCTGAAGTGAAATGAGTCTCCAGAAGTGACAGCAGGATAGGGAGAGAAAAAGAGAATGAAGGCAGTACAGGAAGGCCACATGCTGGTGCCATCTGTCTTCCTTTCATATGGTGTGAGGTCTCGCACTGTGTAGGTCACCCACATGGATACAAGAGCGTTTTATCCAAGCAGGCACTGTCTAGCACCCCTGAAGTTAGTTGAATGGCTTGCTCACTGTCTTACTTCAGGAAAATGTCAGAAGTGTGAGTTTCTGCAGGAGGAGAGCAGTGATGCTGACCTTTTGGGAGAAGGGGTTTGATGACTGATTCAGGCTTTTCTGATTCTCTTTTCTTTTCCAGGAACTTGCTGAGCCAGGAAGATGCGTGAGTATACGGAAAAGAAGGAAACATGTGGGACCATCTGTCTCAAGTACCTGCTCTTCATCTTCAACTTCTTTTTCTGGGTAAGAAAATTCAGTCTATTTTAGAGGTATGGAGATGGCACTTCAGTTTTGGTGTTGGGGCACAGAAATCTTGGGCTTGATGAAGTCCTTGGCAAAAAGAGGATTCATTGTGTGGGATGAAACCCCATCCCTTGGACTTGCCTGCCCAGCATGCAGAAGTTATGGTTTGACACGGTAGTCTCTCTTGTTTCAAGGTCATATTGCCAAGTATAGAAAATAACAGGGAACCTGACAGCATGCTTTGTTTATTCACCTGGATTGCTTTTTCAGGGAGCCTGAGAACTCCACTGACTTGCCATTCCTCCTCACAAAATGGCAGAGGGAGTCCTGGCAGTGGAGTGGAACACCTAGAGCAAGGGTAACAAACACCTTCTTGCAGCTGCATCCACACTACAGCTTCCTAGAGTTGTCCTTTCCACCAGAAAGTTACCAATAACAGAGAATTGTTTTTTCCTTTGCTTCCTGGGCCAGAGATTCCAGGTCAGACCTTTAAGGAAAACTAGCTGAATTTACTAGAAGCTGCATAAAACTCTCTAGAAGCACCAGGCTTGCAAAGAGAGAAGGAACCTCTAGGAGTCTGGTTGGCTTCTCCATGTTCATTTGCTGCAAGGGTTAGAGTTTAACCGGCCAGGTTGTTTGGCTGCTTGACTGCTTTCTCCCCAGGTGTATAGTCTAGGAAGCGGGTGTAGGGTATGACTGTCATTGATCGGTAGCATTGCTTCCTCACATTCAGTACGTGGAAAGCCTACTGATGTGAAGCTTGTTTCCCCTGTAGCACCCCAGTAGATTTGATGCTTTCTTCGTAAGTTGCCCAGATAACAGCGTGACTACATTTGGGAAGGCTCAGGTGTGAATTGCTGTACACAGATAGATGTTCAGATGGCTTGCATCTAAGGCTGCCTGGGGTGCTAAGCTGGCTGCCTTGAAGCCCAGTCCCTCCCTGGGGCCTGCTCCCTATCCCAGTCAGACCTCTGGGAGTCCTTCCTTTAGTGTGGATAATCTCTGGCTCATTTTATGGAACTGAAGCACATCCTGGCATCCCAGTCCAGTTGTTCTAGGAGATGAGGAAACTCAAGCATCAGATGTCCTTCATTTGCTTGCTTCTCTCTCTCTTTGGCCAGCTGGCTGGTGGGGCTGTGATGGCAGTGGGTGCCTGGACCCTAGCTGAGAAGAGTGACTACATCAGTCTGCTTTCCTCCAGCACGTATTCTGCAACTGCTTATATTCTGGTGGTGGCTGGGGTAGTTGTGATGGTCACTGGCATCCTTGGTTGCTGTGCCACCTTCAAAGAGCGTCGGAATTTGCTAAGAGTGGTAAGTTTTGCTTGGTTGTTTTGTTTTGGGGAGAATTCACCCCATTTTCTCTTGAAACATGCTGAGAGGGAGGGAAATATCTCAGTTGTGTTCTGCACCAACCTTATTGGTCCTAGAGCAAATACCACTAAGGCCTCCAGCTCCTAACAGCAGTACTGTCTGTGTCGTGGGGGACAAGCAGAGTATTTCCTTTCATGCACATAAAGAATGTGCTTATCACTGCATGGTTTGAAAGTACAAAGTATAGTCATAATACTGGTATCTTGTGTAAGAATGTCTGTTTGAAACTATTCAAAACAAAATCTTGTGCCTTTCCTTTCTTCCTTCTTCCCTGCCCATCCCACATTCTCTTTGGGAAGACCTGTAACAAAACTGTCTGTAATGAAAGTGTGTTCAAGCCAATCAAACACACTTTTCCACTTGGCTGTCAAAAAAGCAGAGCATTTCCAATGAGTATTTTCTTTAGTTGCAGAAAAAAAAAACAAAACAACTTAGTTTTGCTCCCACAAAAAAGCCACACTGTTTTGCTAATCTGCTGCTGCTTTTATTTCCTGGGCAAACTGCTGTTATTTCCTGGGCAAACTGCTCACCTACCTACACTGAAGATTTTGACCAGCCCTAGGATATCTTTTCTGCTTCCTCCCTCTAAATCTCCCTTTAAACCTCAGTGTAGCAGCAGATGTTTTTAGTTTCTGGGCTAAAGTGAGTGCAGCGACTGAAGTAACTGTCAGTGGCTCTTTACATTCACAGTTAGAGAAAAAGGTACTTCAGCAACTGTTGATCAGCTCCTTCCTTTGCAAGTGTTCATTCACCTGACTGTCCTATTTCCCCTCTTTAGTTTGGATAGAGTAGCAGAAATAGGAGTCATGAGCAAGCTTGATGCTCATACCACTGCTTTGAAAGCCTGGTAATCTGTATGAAAGGAAGAGCAGAGCCAGAAAGGGAGAATAAAACACAGAGGAGGATGCAGTGAGTGCACTGCTGGTGCTTGTTCATTAGACTCCTGGTCTGTAGTGATCCATTTTGGCCTTGCTTCACTTACTCTCCATGCCAAAGAGATCTCCCTTTGTCTTTTTGCCTCAGCCAGAAGCTACAGATGAAAATCTGGTGGGGTTTTCTTTGTTATTCTGCCACAGAAAACTAATAATTGTCTCTTGGGAACAAATGGTCACTTTGTCTCCTTACACCATGCATTCTTTTGGATGTGGCTGGTTGTGACAGGCCTATTGTCTCTTCTTACTTGTACTCTGCTTTGGCTGCTGGTGAGTAATCTGTGCAAGAGCTAGGGCTGTGCTTGCCAGGGCTGGGTCAGCCTGGCTGGGGGCCTTTGCCAGATCTGAGCTCAGACAGTAATGTGACAGTTTCACAGTGAGTGCCTCAGGGTCTGTGTCAGCCTTCCCCAGTTTCAGTCTGTACCAGAGGTGCACATAAATATGGGAGGGAACTCTGCAAGCAGCACTCTTTGCTCTCCCCAGTGCCTTTTTGGTGCTTTAGTTACTGACAGCTTTGGGTGCTGTTTGTAAAATGCGTATCTGGTTTTTAGTTTGTTTTTCTGTTGAAGACTTGGGAAGCTGTGAATTTTTTTGCTGCCTTTCTATCTGAGTTTTGTAGGCCCCCTTCAAGGCTTTTAATAGTATTTAATTGCTCATCACTCGCAGCTGTGCTACTTTTTGTGTCATTGCTTATTTGCCTTCCTCTGTCCCTCCTTAGCCAGGTCATGTGCTGAGGCTTGGGCAGTGAATGTGGAGTTTCTCTGGCTCCGTGAGCAGGCATGGCAGTGTATCTGCAGCCTGGCTGGCTGTGGTGCTGCAGTCCAGTTCTTTACAAGCACACAAACCACTGTTATATTGTTCTTCAGTCAAGGTTCATGTTTTCACACACAGAAGTATGCAAGCAAGAGTCTTTGGGAAAGGACCCATCAAATAAAGACCTTGCACATGAAGAAAGAAAGTGGCTTTCTTCAGGCTTGGCCCCTCATGCTGCCACTTCTAGTTTGCTGCTACCTTGGATAGGGAGACGGGAACATCCATTGGTTATGATTTCTGTTCTGGCTGCATTTCAGCCTGGAGTCCTCTCACTGAAGTGAGATTGCTGACTTACAAGTATAGGTGCTACCTGTCTCTTCTTCAGTTAGTAGAAAGAGCACTGCAGAAAGTGATTTGGATAGTAGGTGGGTTGAAGCATTCTTTGGGTTAATCACAGAAAACAGACCAAAGCTTGGTGCTTCACTCAAACTCTTGAAGGTGGATGGAAGAAGCCTGAGCTATGTAGATCTTGAGGAGCCATCAGATTGCCCTGACTCTGGCTGGGATCCAGAGTAAGAGTGAATTTTGCTCAGAACCCGCCCAAGCATGTGTCTACTACAGGCCTTTGGGTGATCCCACATTTCTGACTTATTCCACAGCCTCTTGGGAAGGGAGTAGAGCATGTCCCTGCAGCTCTATGCCAGAGCAGGCCTCTAAGAAAGCCCTGCAACTCCTGAGGAAGAGCAAAGAGAGCAGCCTTGTGCTCTGTGTGTGTCCAGAGTGAAAGCCTATGCTTCCCCATGTCAGAACAAATCTTGGGAGTAGCCCTGAGGGAACGATGAGACAAGAGATAAGGTTAATGATGCAGTGTATCAGCAGAGACAAGCTGGATTCATGGGTGGCAGAGGCACTAACCTCCCTTAGAAAGTTTCCCAAGGGCCTTGTGACTCAAATTTGTTAAGGTCTGCTGGGTACATGTTTGTTTCTGTCCACTGTAAGCCGGCACAATGAGCTGAGCTGTGGTGACACAACTCAGCTCTACCTGAATGCCCCTGACATGATGGCACAGAGCAGGGAAAAATAAATAAACTTTCCAGTTCATTGGTTGTTGTCAGCAACCTGCCACCCTCCTGCCCCCTCCTTGGCAGAGGAATGATGTCAGAGCAGTTAGGGTATAACTAGATCCCAACAAAAGAAAGCCAGCCTTTGTGTCAGGGCATGCTGATCATGCCCCCTTACAACCTCCTGTGAGTGTGAGTGTTGGGACCAGCCTTCAGCTATCCCACACTCCACTGGGTGACTCATTCCCCTGGTATGAATGGGTACCTTGTACAGGCGTCTGCAGAGATGGTCAGTGTTTGGCTGTGGGGGAGAGTGTGGGGTTGGGAGTGAAAGCCTGAGATTGTGTGCTTAGATTAAAGCCCAGTCTGCAGATAAAACCCAGCTGTCCATCCTTAGCAGCTGCTGAATCCCAGCAGGGTGAAGGAGGCAGCCTGAGTGTTTGTGTCATTTTACTCCTGCAAAGGGGCTTGGAATCACCTAGTGAAGGAGGTTGCATAGTATGAGCGTTACCGTTGTGCAACAGAAGGCATCTGTGCTGTGTAGGTCAGCTTGCTGTATCCAGGCCTTCACTGTCTTTCTTTGTGCCAAGGAGAGACAGTTTGATGTTCACTTGCATTTTCAGGGATCTGTTTGCTTCATCCCTTGGGAACAGCTGTTTCCTAAAGTTGGGGTAAAACAGAAAATGGGAACTATTATGTTTGTTCTGTCCTGGGGAGGCCACCTCTTACAGGGACTTAACATGAGGTTCTTGTTATGGCTGTAACTGGTGTCTCTTCAGCTTTATCTACAGAGAGAGCAGTTTAACACCAGTCATAAACCAGCCTAGATCTGTAAAGAAACTGTTCATTGCTGATGAGGAGCAAGGCAGTGGCTATGTTTCAGGACAGCAGTTCTCCCTAAAAAGCTCTCTTTTACCCTAAGGAGGAAGTGCCGCATCACCCTCTGTCTTCAGGCCTGCCCAGTCCTTGAAATCTAGCACCCATGGTTTGGCTTTCCTCCCTATTTGTGTGTAGGAACAATACTCCCAAACAGTTTTCTGTACTGTCCATTTGATTTTCTTTCTGGTAAGCAGGGTACATGGCTTTTCATTTCACTGCCATTAAGCACTTTCTCGTTCTCTTAGTTCTCTAAGAGCTTTTCTTACATTGCTTTGTGATACTGAGCTTTTCCAGATAGATCCTAGTTCAGCAGAACATACAGTCACAGTCCTGAGTGTGCTAAAGTCCATCCACTTCAATAGTGCCCTTCAGCCTGTGGTTGAGCCCCACAGAAGTCTCTGGGAACATAAATCTATGGTTTATGCTTAGCTATATCCTTGCTATATCATTGGTGAAATGGAACCTTTGTTGCTTTATCAAATCATCATTATAATATACATTGCTCCTTAATAAATAGGTGAAATGCCCTAAAAAATACCGGAACAAGTGAAAGTGTAATTTTTTTAAAACATATTGATGTCAGAATCAGATGTTTTCTACGATACTGAGTATAGTCATCAGGTTATCCAACAACCGCTTTCTTTTGTCCGGTGATCTTATCTCGATTGCCTGCACTTTTCCATTTTCTACATCACTCTGGCTCTGTGAGTTAAACTCACGCTTGCTGCTGCTTGTCTCCAGTTATCCTGTGGTTAGTTTGTTGTTTTTTTAACTTGTGGAATTGCTCCTTTCCTAGCTGTTGAGGTCTTAATCCCAGCCCCTGCCTTTGAATACTGCTGCAGAAAAGCATTGATGAGGACAGTAATGCATTTTGCCAGTTAAGGAAAAGCTGGTTCTCAGCACCTCCTTACATCCTGTTTTAATATTCTGCTTTTCCCATTATTTTACAGTACTTCATATTGTTGCTATGCATCTTCCTCCTGGAGATCATTGCTGGAATTCTGGCCTATATCTACTACCAACAGGTGAGTGGACTTAGAGACTCAAATCAGGGACAGAAGACAACTGGTAATCATCCAATTTCTTGAGCCAGAATTGAGCTTGGAGGCTTGGGACCAAGGGTTTGGTTGTGGTTCACTTTTTCTCCTGTCTGTACTCACTCCTCATACAGAAGACCTTGGATTATTTACTGGTTTTGACAAAGTGGTGGTGGTTGCTGTAGAGAGGCTGCTCAGCTCTTTCCTGTGGTTCACCTTTGTGTCTGCTTTTCTGATGCTTTTCTGCAGAGGCTTATACAAGACAATTTTTGATGCTGTGTCAATTTAAGAACTCTCCTAAGGCCCTTCGAGGCATACTGCAAGCAACTGAAATTATGTTAGTGCCACTTAGTATATTCAGGACATAGGAACAGTTCCTGCTGCATCCAGCAAGCAAGTTGCTGTACTTTTGAACTGGCAGAGATAATGAATGGTCCAGCTGAGAGGTCCTTTCAGGTCAAGAAGTTTTTGAGATCTTTACTTAGTAGCCCAGCTGAGGGACCGGATAACAGCACAGGCTCTCAGCAGCTGCAGTTCTAGCTTGGCACTTCTTGCAGTTGCAGAGACTTAAGTCATTGCTTTGCTTTTGAAGGGAATTTAACCACCATAACCTGCAATGTCTGGAAACTGATTGGGAATGGTAATGACTTTCTGAAAAGCAGCTGGACATCCCATCTTGATGGCTTCAGTGCTGGGATTCTTTGCTGTTCCTTTTTCTCTTGAGCCTTCTGTGCTTGACCTCTCTAAGATGGGCACTGGCAGTTTGTGAGGAACCAAAGAACTGTGCTGACTCCTGCTAGAAGGGATCAGTGATAAGGGTCTGCATATTTAACAGGGAAAGACCAATCCTGGCAGGCATGGTGAGGAACTAGTGTCTGTCCACCCAATGTGCAAAGGCAAGAGGTTTGTGTATGCCAGTGGATGAAGATAAGCTGATCCTTGGGTTGAAATAAGGGACTACATATTTAGAGCTGTACCCTTGAGTGCTTTAGATCACTTGGGGGCATCTCTGATCAATAACTGCACTTCCCTTTGCTCTCTTGCTGATGAATCCCCCTTCTGGCCTGGTTGCATTCTGCTTGCTCTGCCTCCATTTCTATTTCAGCCCTTGCTTTGGTCTCTAAGGCTTATGCACGTGTATCTAAACTATTTCTTACGTTATCTTTGTTCCATGCTGCAGTTCCTCCCTGTGAGCCCACAGGTAATGGCTTTTCTCCCAAGTAACAATTCTGCTAATGGACTCTCCTCTTTATTTGCCTGTGCCTTCCAGCTGCTGAACCTTTTCCTTTCTTTTTATTACACTAAGTCATTTGCACTTCTGTAGAGCTTCCCAGTCCAGAATCTCAAAGCACTTTGCAAATATTACTAAATAAAGCCTCATGTCATCTCTGTGAGGTAGGTGTTGTCCCCATTTGACACATGGGGTTGGAAAAAACAGTGTTTCAAAGGGGGAATAAACTGAAGACTGTATTCTGCACAGTTCAACATAACCAGGTGCTTGACTTCTCATTTATTACTTTGTAGAATAAAAGATGCATAGAGGGGCTACACACCTGTTTCATTCATTGACCCCGTCTAAAATGCATGTTGATGTTATTTATTGGTATAGGAAACTTAGAATTTCACAGGTGTTAGACTAGAGCAGTACTGCTGTATGAACCAGGATGACAAAACGGATGTGGCTACTTGGCACTTTTTGGCTGTCACCAGGATGGGTGAGAAGAATTCAGCTATGTTAAAAGAGCCTACACAGGAATAAATGTCTGAATCCAGTCACCTGAACGTGCCAGTGGTTTATGATGATGCTTTCAGAAATTTTGTACTTGCAAAATCAGACTTTGTCTCTCTTATCAAGAAAGGCCTTGCAGTAGTTTTGCAGTTGCACACTTGATTCCCTCCTGTAGCATCCTTTTTGATGCTGATACAAGAGCTATTCAGACTATAGAGTTTCAGTCCAGCGTGCCCTGGACTTCTTACTGCTCCCAGACAGAGTGACTTGGTTTTTAGTATTCCGTCACAGGCTTCAGAGGGCGAAGACTGCACATGGTCTCATAGGCATATTCATATTTAAACAGGCAGTTTTGTATTCTCTTTTGATGCAGGCATGGTTTGGCAATCTTATATATTCAAGGTTAAGAACCACATGGTGATGTTTAAGACAGGCTGAAATTTTTGTCCTGGGGCACTTCCTTCCAGTTATTAAAATGGAGGCAAAATCTGTAATCGCTTGGAAATAAGCCTGTCCAGTACAACCTTTGAGGATGATCTTGGAGGAAGCCGTAGCTTCCACTAGGCTCTTTGCTTTCCTGTTGGAGCAAAGGAAACAAAATGTATGCAGGGCTCTGGGTTGCTGTGAGGGGTGAGTTTGCCTTGTGATTTTATCCCACTTATCTCTTCCATTCAGCTGAGCATGGAACTGAAGCAAAATTTGAAGAACACCATGACCCAGAAGTACCGGAAGGAGGGAGAAGAAAGTGTTACCAGTGCAGTAGACAAATTGCAGCAGGAGGTAGGTATATTTAGAAGCAGGGAGAATTAATTGCAGGGCTTAAAATCAAATGCGCAAAAGGCGTTGTGGGCTCTTGACATCCAACGTACAAGTATTTCTTCTATATGCTTTTGCTTCTGCTGCTTCTGATTCAAGACAAGGTTGGGTGGGTGCTAGGCCTGGGCTGTGCAACTGACAGAATTGCATGGTGTGATCTCTGAATTTGATGCCCAGTATCACTGGGGAAACAACATCTGAATTGCTCTCAGAGTGAACTGGAGCTGCCAGGTCACTCTTGACAGCTGTTTCTACTTCCCACTTCAAACCTTAGAGAAATTGCTGACATTTTTCATTAAGATTCTCAGTACTCTGGAGACCAAGATGTAATGAAAGAAGAGCATTCCTGCTGCTGTTGCTAATTTGCCTGGCTCAAGGGTGGTTCAGGTTAGGGCTGCTGCAGTTCTGATGGGCTTTCCCACAGAAAGGACCCTTGTGCACAGGCACTTTCAAAGCATGGGGCCTACTGTATACATACTGCCATAGCAGGTGCATTTGTACTGGATCTACTCAGTTAGTTTTAGTACTGACTTATAATTAAAATTGCCGTTATCACCATTAACACTTCCCAGTCCAGTGGTTAGAAGCTGAAGCAGCTGCAGGTGTGCTCTGATCACAGTTAATCCCAGCAGTAACCAAAAGTCAACAGCTGCTGAAAGGTGGATGAAACTGGTATTTAGTGGCCACTTTGGGACTCTTCAAAAGTCACTAATAATTATAGTATCTTAAAAACAAAAAAAAGCCCATGAGATAACTGGAGTCTCTCTGTGAATGAAGGTGAATCCCAGGGTTTGGTGTGGGAGGCTGGAGTGAGAAGGAGGTTGCAGTGCTTGCAGGCTCAGGTTTTCCTCTGTGTGCCTGCAGTTCAAGTGCTGTGGGAGCAACAACTACACAGACTGGGCTGACAGCCTGTGGATCAAATCTCCAGACGCCAGTGGACGGAAAGTCCCAGACAGCTGCTGTAAGACGATAACTGACCTGTGTGGCCGAAGAGACCATCCTTCCAACATCTACAAGGAGGTAAGCAGCAAAAGGGCTTCAGAGCTGCCTGTCACAAAGTATGAAAAGGAGGAGGGCAGGGGGTGAGTGTGTTAGGTTATTGCTGCAAACTGTCAGTAGGTTTCAAAGTCAGTAGGATTCCCTGGAAAGCAGAGCTTACTTCTCTAGGTGAGCATTCAGCTGTCTGGGCTATTATATATTGATATAGAGAAAAAGAGTAAGTTGTATTTGTTACTCCAGAGTATGCTGGTGATAGGGGAAATGGGAAAAGTTGTTGATTCTGACAAGAGACTTTGGATGTGAGCCCTGCATTTGTTAGCTGCCTGTTACTGGAATTACTCTGTGAGGTGCAAATGGAGATACTTCTGGTCTTTGATTTGATATAATGTGGTTTGACCTACAGCATGAAGAAACAACATATGGGAAAGAAAGAGGGCCCCAGAACAGACAAAATAGACCAGTTCCAGTGGGCTGCAGTTTGAAAAGAAGTCTGGAGTTGAGATAGAGTGGGTTGTCTGTATTGTAGAAGAAGCAAATTGAATCCCAGCCTGGCTGAGTAAGCAGACATGTAGCTCTCGGGCCATTTATTTATCCAGTTTGCATAAGGCTGGTGAAAGTTCTTCCATTTATTTTGTCACACTCCAGTCCTGTCACTTAGCTGTAAGTTGCTCACTGTGATACTCTGTACGGAGTAGTATGGACCTGTTTTGTCTTCACCTTGGCTGGTTGTACTGAGGATGGGGAGCAGAAATTTGAGCTTTTTCCTAGTTCCTGTCTCCCTGATAGTTAAGGAAGGCTGTGGATAAAGAGGTGTCGCCTTCAGACTGGGTATTTCTCACAGTCTGTGCTTTGAGCAAGGCTTGGAAGAAGAGTGTGCATAACATTTGCATTAAGCTAAGCAAAGAACAGCAAAAAGGAAACTAATCTGTCTTTGTGGAATGAATAGGGAATGGTGTCCAGTCTTTCTGATCTACCAAAGCCCCTCTTATGCCCAGCTGCTTGGCTGGGGTTTTGCTCTTCAAGAAGAAACTGTAACGTTTGTGCCTTCCAGACAAGTCCAAGTGAGGAACTGCAGAAAAGAGTCCAAGGGCTGATGAGGTGTTTCTGAGAGTGGAACTATTTGAGGGGTAGGGCTGGCAATTCCCATCTCCTTTCTGCGCTGCATGAAGCTGGGAAGCAGCTGCCCAGCTGTATGATGCTGCATATCATGATATGAGGTCTCAGTCTTCAATCCTATCAGGTTCAGATAGGATTTTAGTGGCTTTGGGAAAGAAGAAACTATAAAAGGTTCAGATGAAGGAACAGGAGTAACTGCTTCATATCAGAACAGCTGGGGCTGGCTCTAAAGCCTAATGTTGGCATGGGAAAAGTGAGGCTTTTGCCATCCCTACCTGAAGGGTCATGTGCTCACTTTTTCCTTCTGCCTACACACATGTTAGGTGTCTGTGTTCACTGTAAACTCCTGGGGCTGGAGGGACCCCAGCACCCTTGCAGGGTAGCAGTAGTAAATCTATGCAGTAAATCCCCTTGATGTTACCATGGAAAACCTCCCTCGATAGGTTGAACAGCTTAATTATTTAAAGGACACCCTTCCAAAATTAGAATTTTAAAAACCAAAACCAAACCAAAACCCCAACAAACACAGAGAATGCTTTTACTGATTTATTTGTGCCTTATGACAACAAAAATGGGCCTAAAACGGGGAGAGAAAGGTCATACAGCCAGCCAAGGATGTGCTTGCAGGGCAGAGGCAGGCAGAGGCTGGCTTTCCAGATTCACACTGAAATCAATTGCTGTCATTAATAGCAGTGGAGGAATTTACTCTTCAAATGCTCCTGCCATGTTAGAGTTCTTGGTACTGGACCCACTTAGATGCATTTTTGTGGCCTTTTGGCCTGATGAGAGTAAGTACCCTCTCCGGGCATGTGCTGGGCAGTGAGTGAGGGAACCTTTCTCCATATATCTCAGAGGGAAAAATGACACATTCCCTCTGTGTGTTGTGACCAGTTTGACATTTCTCTTGCTCAGTTAGCAGCTGTCTTGGGTTTGTTCAACAGCTCCTGAGCCAGCAGGTCCAGAGCAATACAAAACATGATGCAGCTTTTCCAGTGATGTCAGGGAAAGAGCCTGCTCACAGGCGGCTTTTTGTAGCATTGCTTTCAAGGGTTGCAGCCACTGGATTAAAGTGAACAAGAGGTTAAGATGAGGCTGATTTTCCATGTCCCTCCTTTCACCCTGCAGAGCGGTTGCATTACCAAGCTGGAAAACTTCATTCAAGAGCATCTGAAAATTATCGGGGCAGTGGGGATCAGCATTGCTTGTGTGCAGGTAAAAAGGCTGAGTGGAGTTTTGGGGGTGCCGGGCAGAAGTTAAAGGAACCCCCAAGCTTGGGGATGTTAAAAAAAGAGATTTTAGGCTCATCCCTGCGTGGCAAGAAAAAGTTGCCAAGAATTTCGGTACCTGAGGACTCACTGGCTTCAAAGCAAAAGCCTCTTCTGCCGGTCTGTAACATACACTTTTGATGACAGAGTGCAGCTGAGCAAGGGGGGGAGACTTCTACTCCAGGATTGTGGGAAAGGCAGTGCTGCCCATGGCAGGTGGTTTGGCAGCCTGAGGGAGACCTCTTGTGGGGATGTGCCGTGATTGCCCACGCACCTGAAAAGTCAGCCTGGAGTTCCCTACCCTGGTCAGTTAGGGTTATTTTAAGCCATCCAGAATTTCTCCCTCGGCTGTGTCATATTGAAAAATGGCATTGTGCGCCTGCAAAGGATTTGGGAGAGGATGACAAGTAAAGAGGTAGGATATGGATGTCTCTCCCTCCCATTTTAGAAGGCAAGGCACAGGGTATTATTTTCTTCCAAACGCAGATGTCTCTCTGGGAGTTCCTCATCTTCTCCTTTGGTCTGGAAAGTAGCCACATTACACCCCAGAGAAGCTGCTGGTGATTAATTTTGAGGATTGTCACAGATTGTGTTATCTCTAGCTACTTATTGCTAACTGGAATGCAGTATCCCCAGGCAGGAGCTAGTTGCTGGGTCCAGACTGTTAGTTTGCAAGCTCCAGTGCATCCATTCGTTTTTTTCATGCATTTCTCTCTTCTCTTTACACCCCATAGATCTTTGGGATGATTTTCACCTGCTGCTTGTACAAGAGTTTAAAGTCAGAACCATATTAGTAGCTGCGGGAACTCTGTTACTCCCCCTCTGCCTCTTCTCCCTTAGTGCCTGCCAACCTGACCACTCTCTTCCACCACCACCACCACCACCACCACCACCACCACCACCACCACCACCACCACCACAGAAGTGTCTGTAACCTGAGGACTGGCTCTGTAATTAAATGCCTTTCAAACCACGCAGAGCCTTACCTGCCCCTCTGGGGGAAAGTTACCCTCCTTGTTATGTAGAAGGCAGCTAGGAGTTCAGCTGGTCCTCTTCACTATCAAGAAACAAAAGAGCTGTGGATCTTCTGCTAGAAGCTTTAGCGAAACAGTGCTTTGATACAACTATGAAGCAAGATTTATCTGGGGCCATTTCTCTCGAGGTTTTTCGTGAGTCAACATGAAGGTATCAGGATGCTTTACAAGAACCATGGTTTGCTCTTTGAGAAGTGGCTCAGCAGCACCAGCCATTGAGTGTGAGGACAGATGATGTTTCTGTGCTGAGCTGGAGCCAGAGCTGAGTGTCTCATACATGGAAGATTTCTCTCCCTCCTCCCAAGTGTGCACCGATGTCCTCAGCTGTTCTCCACCTGAGAAGATGCCTGCCTGGTTGTCTGGGACAGGAGCTACTCTCCCTCCTGACTGGGAGCACAACTTGGTGTGTTGAAATCTTGTCATGACTGGTGTTGCCAAGATGTGGGTGCCTTAGGGTTTCTCAGCAATCCTTCCTCCTCTTCCTTGAAGCTTCCCCCACCACAGTGCCATTAAGAGCCACGAGAGGCCTTTTGCCTCCTAGTGATTCTGGAGCTAAGATGATGGACTGCTGTCTAATTCTTTTGGGTCTAGTCTGTTTTATTGAGTGGCTTCCAGTGTGAGTGAGAGAACTTCTCTTTCCTCCTACCTATCCCCTGCTGAGGTTTGAGGAAGAGCTGGTCTGTTTCTGGAGCTGGCATATATTGCTACCCTTTGGCCTGTTCAGTTAGTGGAAACACATTCTCACATCTCTTAAATGTTGAGAGATGCCCTTGGCTTGATTTTTCTAATTAAATCTTCCAGGCTTGTCTCTCTTGTGCAGGAAATTAATATATACAAATGTTTTATCAGCCTCCAAAGAGCTCATTAATCAGTTGAGGGTCTTCTGGCTTTAATGGGATCTGGAAGCCCACTTGACTGGTCACTGCTGACAAGGTCAGGAGAATTGACATCAGCCACTTGCCCCAGTGTACTTGGTAAATTTGCAGTGCTGGGTTAACTGTCTGTTAATAGATTTTAATTAATTATTCTCTCTGCACTGGGATTCTGGATACCTACAGGACATAGCCATCACCACTGCCATGAACTTGGTGCCATCATGATGCCAGCAGGCTCTTAGCATGTCACAGGATCTTGTGTGTGCCTCTTGTCTTGCCCTCACCTTCATTTTAACCCATGAAGCAGAATGAGCTGTGGGGCTTTGGTGTTTCTGAGCAGTGAAGACAAGCCCTTTTATAAATGGCCTGGCCTTTTAGTGGTGCTGGCTGAGCCCTGATTCTTGTCAGCAGCCAGCTAACATGAACAAAATCATCCAGACCCCTAAAGGGTCTTGCAGTATCATGGGGTTTTTAGTTCTCAGAGCAGAGATCTTGAACTAACACTAAAGGGTTACAAGTTAAAATTCAGAGCAGGTCAATCTGAAACTCTCCCATCATCAGCCCCATGAAAGAATCCTTAACAAATGCAGAAAGAGAGGTGGAAGAACTGATGCATATCCTTGGTTCCACAGCAGAAGGAAAGAGGAGAAAGAAATCTAAATTATTGTATAATGATCTAAAGGAGAAAACTCTAAATTATTTCTTGTTTTATAATCAAGTTCCTGATAAGTATTGACTACTAACTAAGGAAAATATTGAGCATGTTGCTTGAGGCAATATTTCTAGTTTCCTAAGTGTATCTTCACAGCTGCCTTCTCCCATTCCCTTCGCATACATTGTACAGGGTTGGGGGAGGCCAGGAAGAATGAGATATGAACAGTTAAGTTGGCTTTTGCCCATTGAGTTGTTTTATACTTTTTCCTCTGTGTAATAATATTCATTGCTGTTTGGTTTTTTTTTAACCAGTTTATGTTGCTGGCCAATAGACAAATAAAGCTTAAGATTCTGTACTTACCCTGTGTACCAAAAGTGAAGGGGTACCGTGACCAGGCTGAGAAGAAAGTTGTGGAAGAACCTTGTTTTGTGTCACTGCTCTGGCCAGCCTGGTTATGGTGTGCTGCACTAGGGTGCTGCAGACTGCTCCTACCTGTGGCACCCTTAGAGCTGAAGCTGCAGAACTTCAGGTTACCAGGTACTGCGTGTCAGCCGTGGTCTGCGTGTGGAGGTGTGTGCTCCCAGCACTGCTTCCGGGTCTGTGGTACACCTCACTGTGCCCGCTGGGGTGGTTAGTGACCTCTCTTAGCTTTGTCACACAGGCTGCACTGTCTCATCACGTGCAAAGCACTGAGGCAAATGGAGTAAGGGCTTTGCCACCAGGTAACTTCCATTCACCTTGCTGACCCAGCTGCTGCCTGATTGCCAGTCAGGCCTGTGTAAAAAGATCAGCTGGGGGTATAAATTGGCTCAGAGCCTTACTGTGCTCTCCTATACCTGCTTCCACTTAACTCCAAAGGTAATGGAAATCTTTCCCCTTTCTGCCTTGCCTATAAGGACAGAGGTGGGCTACTGCAGTGGTGTTGCCTCTTCCTATTGCTGTGGGATAACAGGGGGTGTGGGGGGGTATTTGTTCTGTGTGCTGTAGAGTAGCTTGTCTGTCTTGCATCACAGACATGTCAAAAAAGAAAGCAGGTGTGTGCTCTTTTTCTTACCCTGTAGGATTTAGGGTTGAAAGTTACACATTACCGGTTTCAAACATGCCTGTATCTGGCCATATGAAAGTGTCTGCTTGCAGCTGATGGGCATGGCCGCTCGGTGGCTCTCGGGGCTCAGCACAGTGCGCTGTGACTTCAGCTCTGGTTATTTGAGTCTAATTCAAGCTGCTTGGCTCTGTGGGCAGCGGGGCCATGGAGTCACCAAGCCCTAGGGAAGTGCAGTACAAGATGCTCTGGTGTTCCCTTGCCTAGAAAGGAAGGTCTCTCCTTCCAGCCTCAGCAACATGCCTGATTTTCATGCTGCACCAAGGCACTGGTCATGCAAGGCTGAAGCTGAGGGCTTGACCTTGGCTCAGAGCAGGGACTTCAGCTAAAAACCCCACAAATATGGGCATATATCAAGGAGACAGACCTGGGTGGCTCAGTAGCAGTTTGATGAGCCAGTGCCACTGCTGTGGTGGGGAGGGCAGATGCACTCCTGGGATGCACTGGGTAAGATAGGGATGGGTGGTGCCCATTTATGAGGCTTGGTCCTCAGACCTGTGTGTGACTCTGGCTGCTCTATTTCAGGAGATGTGAGTTGAAGGTGGAACATGAATTAAGACAGGAGGGCTCATCCTGGAGGGGTGTTCACCAAGGTAGGACTGGAGGCATGGGGTGGGCTGTGCAGCAGCAGCACAGAAAGTGGCACGGGTGGCTCTGTTAACAGGGTGTTCCAGACAGCTGTTGTGCCACCACAGTTGTTTTGCCACATCATAAAGAGAAATGCCCACAACTCCTCATGCCTCGTCCAATTCCCCTTTGTGTCATTAGGAGTGCCAAGTGGCTCCAGTCACACTTTCCCACTCCTAAAAGGAAATTAATTCCCCTTATGCAAGGCTGTCATGGGGTGGTGTCTGTGAAGTCTGTAGTACAGTGTCTTTCAGCATGAAGCAATTGCTTAAAAGCTATTTCTCTTGTTTTAATTTGCTGCTTCTGCAGTGTCTGTGATTAGGTAGCAATTACTGCCTTACAGCATCCCCATGGGCCACACAGCCTCAGCCTCTGGGTGCTGCTGCCTTTCTCAGACAAGAATGCAGATCTCTTCCACTCTGCACCTGGAGATGTGGGGTGTGCTAATTGCCCTTTGCAGCAATTAGCTCAGCTGGTGGTCTGCTTTCCTGGGCTGCTTGGGTGGTCAGTGCAATTTGACCAGGAATAAAAGGGAAGACTGATGTAGCAGTAAATAGTTTGTGCAGGGGTGCAGCTTTGGGGTGGTCATCTTGTTACTGCAGTTTCAAACAAGACAAGTATTTTGTGCTCCCCTGCATGATGACTTCTAACCCAGAACAGACATGCCCTTTCTGCTCCTCCTGCCGTTTAATTGGGAGGAATTTTCCCCTCAGGGAGGCCTTAGTGCCTCTTTCTTTCACCATTTATAAAATCTCCCTTCAGTGATGGTTGTAATGTCCTGGTTTTCCTGCTGTGCTGAACTGAGCAGGGCTGCAGCAATGGAGCGACATAGACAAGGAGCAGACAGTGATACTCTCCTCCCTGGCAAGATGTGACTAATACACTGTGCTTAGGAAATGGCAAAGGCAAACGCTCTCTTCTTTCCTGCCATGAAACCTCTGCAGGTTTCCAGGTGTACGTGTGTGTGTGTGTGTGTGTGTGTGCACAGGCCCTGCGAGAAGATGCCAGGTCCCCTGTGCTGCTTCTTACTACTGTGCTGAGCAGCGACCGGTGCTGAACTGGGGCACGGGCACATGTGAGTAGAGACAGCAGCTTCTCCTGGTGTGGCAGGTTTTGCTGTGGGGTCCCGGGCTGGCTCCTCTGCTATTAAAGAGCTGCTCTTTGGGCTGCTGGCCGCATGAGCTGCTACCGCCAGAGATGTGTGTCTGCCTGCTGCTGCTCTGTGCTACAGCCTGGTCAGGAGGAGAGGTGGTGATTGTGCCAGGGGCACTGCTCAGCTGGCCAAGGAGGCAACAGGGAGCAGATTCATGTGGTGCATCTAGAAATGACAAATTCCTTGGTGGGAGAGGGCATGATGCTCTCAAATGAGCTATAATCCCATGAACAGCAGAGATGCTTGTGCCCACCAGATTCATGCAGTGACTCATTCCATCACAGCAGATCATCAGGCACACTGGGGTTTTGAAGTCCTCTTACTCCCTGCACAGGAAGCTGTTCCCATTGCTTTCTTGGCTGCCTGCATTAGTAAAAGGATCCTGCACACTCTGAGGCCATCAGGATCAGCAGCTTTCTGTCTTCTGATTACTTCCCCTGCCTGCAGAAAAAAGAGCTGTTGAGCATCAGGCATTCCCAGGCTTCATTTTTTTAAGTAGCAAACTGACAAGGTGAAAGCAGTTTCTGCCTACACAGAGTGTAGAGAGAGCCCAGTGTCCCAGAAGGGCCTGATCCTGCCAATGGCTTCTGTGTCCCCCTGTTGGACAGCAAAACCCAACCCTCCCCATTGTAGTCCCCGAGGTGGCTCTGATGGCTGTGGCACCTTTACAGCAGCTGCATGGGAGCATGAGGGTCACACTGAGCCCTTTGCACCCCTCTGTGGTTAGAGGCCAGCCCAAACCAGTCATTGACCCTGAGGTGCAGGGAGTGTGGAGCAGTTCTTCATGACTGTGGCAATATGTGTGTGTGCATTTAACTGTATCTGTGTATGTCCTCCTGACATGCTGGAGGGTTTCCACTGCCTGCAGGAACTTTTACAGCTGAAGTTTGTGTTTCTTGCTTTGCTGAGAAATGCTGGAACCCCTTTACCCCAGAAACCTGCCACCACAGAAGTGTGCTCTTCCTTCCAGAGTCACAGTCCCCTCTCTCTCCCCAGGCAAAGATCATCTCCCTCATAGGGAGCCAGGGGTGCTCCCTACCTGCCAGAAGTCACAACCTCAGCCTCCCCTCTTCTAAAGGGCTTCTCAGCCCTGGATTAATGAGGAACCAAGGGGAATTGTTATACCAGACAGCAAATGGCTTTCTCTTTAATGTAGCAGTGCCCCCTTAACATTCAGCTGTGTGTCCTACCTGCCACTGGCTATGAATAAATAGACTTACGTCTAATGGCACCTCACTAATGGCAGGAAGCAGGTGCCTGCATCAGTGCACAGCCATGTCCCTCTGGGGAACGCAGGACAGTACAAAAAACTTAAGCCTCTTGCTTTGTTTTACAGGAGAAACTGAGGCAACTGTTTCATCCACACTTACATGGCAAGTATTTGATGAGTGCTGGGGGACTCCTGGTGTGGGATGTCCATGCAGAGAGCTGCCTGCACTGCTGATGTGCTCATAGAACATATTTTAATTACAGTCAAAGCCTCCCCTTTCCTGGGGAACAGGGGCGTTCCTGGGACAGCTGCCTGCGTTTGGTCACTTTTTAAGCCTCCCAAGCAGTCCTTACTGACAAGGACTCTTCTGACAAGTCCTTACTTGGACTTGTTACTAAGTTACTTACTAAGTAACTTACTAAGTTACTAAGTTACTTGGACTAAGTTACTAAGGACTGACAAGTCCTTACTGACAAGTAGTTCTCCCAGGCTGTTTTACACACTGGTGTAAAACATGTTGTTTGATTTCTTGCTGCCCATTCTGGGATGCAGTGTTAAGCAGTGATGGCCTGAGATGTGAGACACCAGGCTCTGGTTTTGGGATTAGGACTGCAACTGCTATCTCCACTCCTAGAGGATGTCAGCTCAATTCTCCCCGGCCAAGATAATAGGTAGAATTACTATAAAATGATGCCTGAAAGCATGTCCCTCCACACCCAGCTCTTACAGCTCCTCTTGCATGTTATTCCTCTCTTACATGCTGAGCATTGTCAGGTACCATTTTATATTTATCTAAATTAAATCTTGTCCTGTTTAAATGTGCCCAACTTCCTGAGCTATCCCAGGCTAATTCACATTTTGTCCTTCCTTGCATTTTCCATCCCTCCTTCATCGATCCACAGACATGATCAAGGTTATAATTTATTTCCTTTTCCTTCTTCCTCCTTCTCCTGCTGCTCTTCCAGGACTTTAATGAAAGGTTTTAATAGCAGTCAGTTGAAGGCTGACCTGTTCTTTCATTTGCTGAGTGCCTTGTGCTCTGTGGATGGGCTCATGAATGATTCAGTTCTTTGGGCTCTAGCTTGGCAGCCTGTGGCAGAGTTACTCAAAGGTAACATTTCTGAGGTTTGTCCACACTTCCAAGTGGAACAGTCCTGAGCCCCCAGACAGGAAGTGGAGCCCTAACTCATAGAACAACTGCAAAGGTGGCTGCATATGGATTTTTTCAACCAAAAAACACCCTTCAACCCCAAATGTAAAACATAGTTCACGTACCATAGTGAATGGGTGCTGACTGGGACTACAGGATCCTGGTGTAGCATCCCCAGTTTGCCAGGAGGTTTTAGAACAGCTCTTGCATCAGGGTTTTGGCAGAGCTCAGTGACCCATTTAGTGAAGTGACAGGATACTCAGAGGGTGCTGGTGCTGGATGTCAGTGGATGAGCACGCAGCACTGCAGAAGTCCATCCTGTGCCTTCCTGAGTGAGAGCAGAGCTCCCCTGCACCTGCGTGCTGCTGCTCGAGGCTAAGCATGGCTGACAAATTAATTCCTATCAGTGTTTCTTTTTTCTCTCCAATTGTACTTCCTTTTCCTTGTCCCCTTAGACTGAAGACTTCCTTTTAGTGTCTGTACAAGCTGTGCCAAGCTCCATGCGCTCCTGATGGCACCACTTAAATTCTGCCTGTAACCTAAATAACAATAAAAATACTGCTTCAAAGGAGTTCTGACCTTACAAAATCGCTGAACTCCAGTGCACTCCTCTCCTGAAAGCAACAACAGGAAACACAAATTGGTGCCAAACTGCAGCCTCTGATTTAGCATCAGCAATTGTTTTTCTAGCCTGAAGCTTTGGGTAAACTTGATTCTGCTCTGGCAGCAGAGGTTTCTGGAACGTGAATGCAAATAACTTCTGCTCTCCACGCACCACTGGAGAGATGCTCTTGTTTCACTGCTTTATGATTCAGAGTCCTTCCAGGAGACAGGAACTAAGGATGCCTGTCATTTCCCAGAGGGGACAAGTGCTGCCAGCCTGTGGGTTAAGTAGAAGCAGGGACAAGCCTAGAGGGGGTTTGGAGAGAGGGAGGCAGTTCCCGAATCACCTGCTTAGAGCCAGCTCAGGGGACCAGGTTCACTTTTCTGGCCCAGTGTTTAATGCCACTTTTACCCAGGAAAGGGTCCTGGAGGGAGGAGGTAGGAGCCACAGCATCCTCAGGCACTTCTACCTACCTTGTGCATGGAGCTTGCAGGCAGGGGCAGCCCCGCTGGCACCATCTCCTGGGCAGAAAACCAGGCTGTAATTATGGCAATTACACCTTTGTGCATAAGTTTTGCCTTTATTTACATAAATGAGCTAATGGATTTTTTTTTTCAGACTACCTCCCCTCTCCTGGATAGCCTGTAAGCCAAGTTCTGAGCTCCCTGTCAGGGCTTGTAGGAAGCAGTGTTCACTCCTTGTCTCCTCCAGCTAATTAAATCCCATCTCCAGTCCCACTGGAGGTGGCAGGAGATGCCCCAGGTTACCCTTAATGAAACCACTTGGTGCCATGAGGGGAGTTGTTTGAAGGCAGCTCCCAAGTGGCTCTTTGCAGGGTTGGGTCTTCCCCTCTGTATCTCTAGCCAAGGAGAGGGGCTCTGGCACCAGCCAAAACAGAGCGGGTTGTGGTCGAGCCCAGTGACACTGTTCTAAGCATGGTGGTTGCGCTGCAGGCAGAGATGTGCTTTGAGACAAGAGCAGTCCAGACCGAGAACAGGGCTGTGTGCTGAAAGACAGGCTGCAGGATGGGAGAAACAAAGCTGGTTTGTTCTCACTGTAGCCTGTCCTGCACTGCAGCAGTGCTTGTAGAAAACCAGAAATGTCCTTGACATGCCACCACCATCACCTGGCTTATTTGGCTGAAGGCAGGAGTAGCCTCCTCCCTGGTGCCCTGCTCTGGTGAGATGCATGTCTGGCCCAGCCTGCCACATCCCAACCATTGCAGCATCCCTGTCCCTACATGGGGGAAAAGCAGCAACTGCCACAGCCCTTTTTGGAGTGGGTTTAGGTTTTGGGGGCTGCAACACTGCAGGTAGCCTGGCTGGTGTAGAAATGAAGCCTTGAGATACGTGGTGAAGGGATTAACAAGGTGTGATCGTTGCAGCATCCTGATGGGGTGATTAGGCTATCAGGTGGAGGTCTGAGGGCTCTTACTGCTCCCACCTCAGCTGGGTGGAAGAGGGAGAGATGTGATTCACCATTCTGTTCTGCCCTTGCACAAAATCCAGGGAGCTTCAGCAGCCTGACCGAAGGCAATTGAAACTATCCCTCATTTACATATAAAAAGTACATCACAGTGAGAAAGTGTCTGCCCCCTTTCCATCACTTGTGACTGCAGCAGCAGGTAATTTAACTACAGTCTCACCTCCACTTCTCTCAAAAGCATAAATTTGGTATTTGAACCCCTCCAGATGGGCAGAGGATGAGGGCATGGCTCCACTTTGCAGACATGTTGATGTGCTTGCTCCTCTCTCCTCCCCAGAGCAGGGATTTCCCTTTAGTAAGATCTGCATCTCTGACTACGTTGGAAGATACTTGGGTGGAACTAAGCTTAATGAATTACCAATCATTGGCTAGCTTTGGATTTTAGTGCTGCTGCGGTAAGTGAATTTATCAATGGCAGCGTTGTATAGCAACAGCAATGCACACTCTCAATCTGTGTTTCTGTTGCTTCATTGAACCACACTATTGCGAATCTGTAGTTGTGAAAGTTCTTACTGAACGTGACCAGGTGTACAGTGTTAGGTTGGCTGTCATCAGAAACTAAGCCCAGCCGCACCCTGCCCTCTGGTCTCTGAGGACTGGCTGGAACACAAGGGGTTTATTTTCTGCCTAATCTCTATACTCTCAACATGACAGAGCTGTCAGGCTCAGCTCGGGCTGCTCTTTGCTGCACTGGTGAAGGTAAGGCTGAGGATTCACCTTGAAGTGAGGTCGCAGAATCATAGAATAGTTAGGGTTGGAAAGGACCTTAAAGATTATCCAGTTCCAACCCTCCTGCCCTAGACCTGGTGCTCCCAACTCTGAGCAATTTGCAGTGGTTCTGAGCTTGTGGGGATGCTGGCTTCTTCCAGCTGGTGAGCTGGTGGTGGCTTCCCTTTCATGCAAGTCTGCTTGCACCAATTGCAGTGGCAGCTTGTTGGTGGCCTTCTGGGAAGCTCCTGCCTGAAGCTGAGGGGTGAGTGGCAGAGCCAACATCAGGCACGTGGCGTCTGGTCTAGCACCCTGTTGGTGTGCTGTCCCTGTTTGTCACCAAGGAGCACTGTGTCCCTCGCAGGCAGCTTGCAAAAGCATCTTGTTGCTTTCTAGGCATCCAGCCCCATTCATCTGGTGGGAGTAAATCCAGCCTGTATCACATCTGCCTAAAAGTTTCCTGGGGACCTGGGGCTCAGCTGCTCCCTGAAGTAGCATCTCACATTGCCTCTGTAACTCAGGCACCAACATGACTTTAATACAACTTTTTTAAGTGTGTATTTGTATCTAGTAAGCCCTTGAGTATTGCAGAGTCCCTTTTATATTGAAATTCAGGCTCCTCGATAACATTTTATTATGAGGCTTGCTATTTTTGGAATTGCTGTTACTCTGTTACGAGCAAGGCACCTAACATCCTTCAATATGAAATCATTAAAGGCACAGGAGAGTTCATTAAAGGGCATTTCTCTGGATTAAGAACAAATCAATACCACGTACTAATATCTCACCCTGGTACCTGGCTTCAGTTGCAAATAGCACATCCAAAGGCAGGTACTCTTCTTTTGGCCTCTTGTGTTCTTCTTCCAATATCTTATTTACTGTTTTCCCCCAGGCTGTTGTGACGGATTTATGAACAGACATAATCCAGAGGTTGTTTTTTCCTCGAGCTGCCTGAATATTGTAGCTTTTAAAATAAAGAAGAAAGAAATAACCAGCTTCAGTTTGTGAAACCGCAGTAACCTCACATGCAGTGTGACTTCTCCGCTTCTGCCAGAGGAGCCCCCTGGAAGCAGACGTGCAGAAGGGAGCAAAAGCCTGAAGCTCTCTCTAGTTATATTTAGCTGATCACATTCAGAGTTTCAAGTAAGTTTCAGATGTTCATTCGGTTCAGTAGCAGCTCGGGTAGCTGATGTGAAAGTTACTAAGGCCAGTAGTGTTTGTTTCTCTTCATTTATTAGAAGTAATTATTCATCGGTGGAATTTAATTATTACTTTTTTGCCTTTTGAAATACTGCTTAATGGAGGGGAGCAGCCATTTGTCGGGGCTGCATTTAGTGCTGAGTGGATCCAAAGGGGGTTTTCTTCATGCTGTTTTGACAATTATAATTAAAAAAACAATCAAGTTGGTGACGTGTGGAGCCATCTCTGTAATGATGTGAAGCACTCAAGCCCTTATTAACTTCATGCTTTCATTTACTAGCCTGCTCCTGCAGGAAGACCTCCCAGCCAAACAGCTATTGCTTCTTTAAAAACCTGAAGTTAGTAGCTGCTTCTGCTGCACATCTCATTATGAGGAAAGGCCTACAGCTGGGAGCAGCACTCATTTTTGGTTTTACATTTTTGGGGGGGAATATAGCAAAATGTCTTGCTATACCTCCAGCCCAACCTTTAGCTATTCCATTGCTGCTTAGGAATTTATTAACTCAATTATGAAAGTTCTACATTTCTACTTACTTTAGAAATGGAAGGCTTGAGGTCTTGGTTTTATCACAAACCATTACTGAATTGATGAAGAGCTGCGCAGAGCCTGGCTGCTGGTGCACAGTGGCTGATCAGTGCAGGTAGGAGCACATCAGTGCAGCTTTTAACACTGAGTAGTTGACACTGCTCTGATTGCCGCTTATTCCTTATTCCATTAAGTGGACATTGTCCCTTCCCTCTCCTAGCACTGTCTGGAAAGGTGCACGCTTTCACACATGCTACCAGAGGGAAGACTTAGTTAAAAAGAAAAAAGGAGGGGAGAGGAAGCACTTCAAGGCAGCTTTGAGTAGCTGGAGATAATTGGACTTTAGCTGTGTTCTCATACCTTACAGATTGCCAGGAACAGTGATGCTGCCGATCTCTGAATTGCTGTGCAAGTTCAGGGCAGCAGCTTTCCATCAGCACTTCCTGCACTGGGCTCTGCTCCCTGGTTGGGAGAAGCTGTGTGGAAATGGACCTGGGGGTCCTAGTGGACAAGCAGCTTAATATGAGTGAAGAGTGTGCAGTTGCAACAAAGAAAGCTAACAGGGTGCCGGCTTTTCATTTTTCCACTCAGTGCTTGTATGGCTACATCTGAAGTGGCATGTTCAGTTTTGGTCCCCACTATACAAAAAAGATGTGGACAGGCTGGAGAGGGTCCAGGGAACGGTAGCAAAGATGATCCAAGGATTGGGAAGCTTTGTGAGAAACGGCTGACAGAACTGCATTTGTTTAGCCTTGAGAAAAGAATCTTAGGGGAGACCTTATCACCATGTTCCAGTATGTAAAGGATGATTGCAAAGAAGAGACTCTCTTCAGAAGGAGTCATATGGAAAAGATGAGGGGTAATGAGTACCAGTTACTCCCTGAGGAGATTCTGGTTGGACACTAGAGGAGACTTTTCGCCAATGAGAAGGACCAGCCACTGGAATAACCTCCCCAGGAAAGTGGTGGATTTCCCAACATTGGACACTTTTAAGATTCGGCTGGAGAGGGTGCTGGGTAATCTTGTCTAGACCATTCTTTTGCCAGGAAAGGTTGAACCAGGTGCTCCTTAAGGTCCGTTCCAACCTGGTATTCTATGATCCACAGTGAAAAAGTACTTTAAAAAACTCTATTTAAAGATATTCCATTAGGATTTGAGGACAGTATACAGTGGAGGTCCTTGATAAGAGAGAGGCAAGAAAACACCAGGGGTTGGGTGAGATTAGGCTTTTCCTTGTTGCTGTGATGGTTTCTGAAGAGTGGGATGAGTGCCATCTCAGAAGTACAGGCAGGGAAACTGAGGCACCACACTGGTGGCTTGCTCAAGGCTTGTGTAGAGTCTGTTTGCTCTGTCGAGGCCTGTCCCTAAATATACACCTTAAGGTGGAGGATTTTTCTGTCTTTGAAGGACATAAGCAATAATGCTACATGGAGAAGAGCAAAGGGAGTCCCCATTGCTCATGCGGCTAGCCTGGAGAAAGCAAAGAGAGGGTGGAATGGAATGGACCCAAAGTACACCAGAGCTGAAGATTCCCATTGAGCTTCATGCCCTTGGATCACGTGTCTGGAGAGATGTTGGTAAGGACAGTGACATTTATGTTAATCTCTGAAGTAATTCAAAGCTTGTAGATACCACTGTGATGATCCACTAGAAAATGTGCAAAGCAGCAGCCTAAGAACAGTTTAGCAGCTGAAGGTGGGTGCTGAGCACAGCTGTCCTACTCCTGGCACTGATTTACTTCTTACTTTTTTAAAGCAGTTCATCCCTTGCATTGCTGCAAGTAGACCTGCTTTTAAAAGAAGGATGTCTGATTCCCAAGGAACGGGTATTCACTATTCATTCTTCCCAGCTCCAAATCCAGCCTGTGGAGTGTGGGTTAATTCAACATCATCAGTGCCTACAGAAGGTTTTGACCACAGCCTTTGCTGCTTGCTATGAAGTTTGCTTTAACTGTCAGTTTCTTGTGCTCCCCAAAGCATACAGGCTTTTAGCTTTTTGTCTGCTGTTCCATGCCTGTCTTTGATCACTATTTGTTCAGCTTCTGAAAGCAGGAAATAATGAACTACTTTTATTACCACACTTCCTTTGTATTTGGGAGGGAAAAGTGAAGGACTTTCCTGCATTAATTTTCTAGCTTGGCTGTTACAAGACACAATGTTTGCTATGGAAATAGATGCATCAGGAAGGAACTTATGGGGGAACCCGTGTGATGCTTGAGGGCTCCGTGTCTTCACCCCAGCTATGTGTTACCTACAAGCATGAGACAAGATGTAGGTCACCAGAATGGGTGATTGACAAAGTCTGAAAGACATGCTTTTGTGAAGGAGAAATAAGATCAGGGGTTAGGTGAACGCTAGTGCTCTCTGTGAGTCTTGGCTCTACATCACCTACTTATTTCTGTAAGGGAGAGTTGAGGAGAAAAAGATGGGGGCTTAAATGAGACTGTCCTGTGTAAATACTGTATTGCTTCCAAGCACTAGCCCAAAGTGAAATCAGTTGCCTTGCAGCTCCCCCCAGATGGAGTTACTGAAGCCAAAGATAACTTCTTGCCTGTTTTTATGGCCTTATGTGCATGAGGCACACACACCTTATGCTACCAGGCCATTTTAAGTTACATTGAAGTTAATGAAGACTCCCACAGACTTCAGTGGGAAATACATCAAACTATGCAGCTCAGCAAAGCCAAAGTCTCAGCCACAAGCTTCCTGTCCTTGGTTTTCAAACATCTCTATTGTGCTGTCCCTATTGAACAACTAAAAATGCTTTCCTTTCTGGAGGAATTGAATAAAAATTGGATCTGAAAACAAAGCCACAATGTAAATCATGGCACAAATGCACTGAAGGGAAAATCAAAGCTCTGCTCATCATCTGGGCAGTCAGAGCCAGGTGGAAATAACATTATTTTGGCGATGTCTCAACTGAGAAGCTCCAGGAGTAAGAAAATCTTATTGGCTAACTAAGATTAAATGGATGTACATAAATCTGCTCAGAGAGGGGACTAAGTAGAAGTGCTACTTTCTTACTAGGATTGGTATTGAAGTTAGAAACTATTTTGGAATGCTTTCAGAGGCAAATGGGCTATTTGGTTTTGGTGGTCGTGTTGGGTTTTTTTTTTTGCAGGGAAGGCCAAATTGTATTTTCCTTTAGAGCTATTTGCAGGTAAAGAAGTAGCTCATGTGCTGGATCCTCATAGTTCATTACCAGAGAAATGTGGATTTGTAGTCAGAGGGCTAGTTATGCATTTCAGTGGAAACATACAGCTATGGGGTTTGTGCACTGGTTGCAATCAGGATTTTCAGAGTTCTGTTTTACTTCATATAGACAAGAAACAGATACAAGAAGTGAGAATTCAGTATCCAGTTTCAGGCTGCATTTAGCAGAGGATACAGGAAGACAAAAACCCAGCAGAGATCTCTCAGTAAATCACCTTGGGGCCTGATGCTCACAAGGGGTGATTTTTTGGAGCTAAGCTTTTGAAATGTAAGGCTTGGGGCTCATTACAGATAGACACAAAAGCATTTCCCTTCCTTCCTGCAGATGGACTCAGAACTGTGAGCAAGAGGTTTGTTTCTTGTTTTGGTTAAAACTGTCAAGAAATGTAAAGCTTTCCAGGCACACACATGCCTGGGTGCTGATGCTCCAGGTAAAAGCCTGACTCTGGACTCCACGAGCAGATTCCTCTCTACTTTCGTGACCTCAACTCCCATCACATGCTTCTCAGGCACTACTTCATTATTTTTATATGATAGTGAGGTGTGAAAGTCCTGCCTGATGCTGCCCTGGCCTGAGAGGCTGCAGCCTGGGCGCTGGGGGTTCTTCTGTTACACTTCCAGGGGTGCTTCCTTGCTTCTCTAATAGCAGGTGTGAGCCCTGCCACAGTCTTTCAAAAACAGACTTGAAAAATTCACTAAATGCTTTCTATATGAAATGTCCGAATGACTGCAGAGCACTGGTGGGATTTTGTTGGGTTTTTCTTTCAGCAAGCTTCCAATTGACAGGTTTCCTCATGTAATTAAAGGCTGCGTATTCAGTACAATTTCTCTCTTTGCCACTTCTGCCTGTCTGTTGATTCTGTTAAGGGTTCCTTTTTATTAGGACTCAGTGAAAACCAAGGCTTTTTCTCTGTGTGTGTATACACGTGTCTTTCACATTGGGTTTAAACAATATGGTTGTTGTGAGCATATTTAATGGCTCTTCTTTAAGAGATCTGGCAAGGTTACAAAGCAGATCCAATGCACTTATGTTATTAACAGCTGCAGAAGCAAGCACAGGAGGAATGACAGCGGAAAGGGAATTACTTTCTTAGTTACCAGTGAGCAGCGGTGAAAGCTGGGATTTATAGAACTGCACTGAAAAATTTACTGTCTCTTTATAGAACAGAATTTAAGGTCTGCTGCTGCCCCTAACCCTCCCAAAGACAAAACTCTTTGAGACAACCTTTCACATGAACATGATAAACCATTTGCTTCTCCACATTACAGAAATGGCTTTTTTTTGGTTGATGCTGCATGTGCAGACTCCCAAGGAAGGGCTGTGATGCAGACAGGTTGCCATGTGCTGCAGGAGCAAATATATGCCTGCTGTGGCTTAGTCTTGCTGCTCAGGTTTTTTTCCTGCTCTTTGTGTAATGTCTGTCTGACAGAGCAATACCAGACTGCCACTGTCTTCTACTGCACCATGTTTTCTGTCTGAGGAGCAGTAATGAGAGCAACCAAGGCAGTTTTTATTTTTCCTTCAATTTTTTGAATGAAGCCTGCTGTGTTTTTTGCAAATTGCATCTTCATTTAAGTGTTTAAGAGCCATAGCTTTTCATACTGGACAACGGCATCAGCTCTGAAAAGAAACATGTTATTCTTAAGCAGAAAATTAGATTAGAAAATTGCTTTTGCAGATAGAAGCACAGTCCTGTCAGCTTGTCTAATCCAGTCCTTTGGCACTGATGCAGGACAGCTTTCCACACGGCATAATGCACGGCTGCCTCTGCCAGACGTACCAGCCTGGGCTGCTGCGCTTTCTCAGTACAGCTCACGAATGAGTGCTGGGCCTGGCATTCTGATCTTTCTGTGAGCAACCTGGCACGTATCTCCATGTAACGCTCCACTGGAACATGGAAAAGTGTCCTACAGGAGTTCAGTTTGGAAAGGTCATCCTATATTTTATAGTGTCCCTTTTATAAAATAGCCTGAAAGAGAAATTTTGTTAAAGTGTATTTAACTAGCTAATACAGCAGGCATGCTGAACATAAGCTATCCAATCAGCTATGAAACGAATACTAGATTTAATTGCTTAATTCTCTTTGCATTAGGATAAAGCATATGGTTTTAAAACGTCTTCAGTGAACAACTGCTGAATTTGGGAAACATCTACTTTGTACTAAATTGAAAAGCAAGTTCAAGTGTAAAGATTGGTGGGGTGATAGCCAAAGGCAAGCTGACCTGCAACTTTTTTTGTGAGACAATCTAGTTTTAAGGTTTGTGTGTACATGTTTGACCTAGTAAGCACATTTAATAATTAGTATCTCTGGAAACCCAGGTTTTGTTCAACTTCTCTGTGGTTCTTCAACTATGGAAAAAAAAAATCCAGATACTTCTTACCCAGCAACCAATACGTGAGTGCCAGAAGTTTTACTGTACCAAGGAATAACAGGCTGCAAGTTGAGGGATCATCATCTGTTCTAGCCTGTTTTCTACCAGGCTGCTGTAAGGATGATTTGTCCTACATTTGCATAAGGGCTAACGCTGCATTTGAACAGAATCCGGAGTGTTCACAGATGTAGGAATTGGCCTCCTTCATTTGCAGGTAAGGCGAGTGTGTCTGCCTGTGCACACCACCCCAAATGATGTGTTTTCTGGATGCTGGAGAACAGTGTGAAACATGCTCAGCTTTCAAGCTGACAGCACAAGAGGAAGGTGAGACCTTTTGACAGGGTCAGTGCCTGCCTCCCCCTGTAGGTAACCCTGACAAGCCCTGTATGTGCAGTTGACCTCTCTGTGTTTGGTTCTACCAGGACAGCCTCCATTTGGCCAGGCAGTACTATGCCACCTGCACAGCACAACACGAAGCCAGTGAAATGACAAGCAAGTGGAAAGCTTGCATGTGTACCAGCTACAGGGAGGTACAGGTGCTTGGCAAGATCACGACTTTGATCCTGTTCACACCAGCATGCGTAAATTCTCACATCAAGTGCTTTCCATAGGAACACTCATGCATGTTTTACCTAACTGAAGGGCACTGCACCATCTGATGCCCTGTTTTTTATAATACAGCAGCTGCAGCGTTTCATAAGAATTGGGATAGAGACCACACGTTGACTTTAACTGCAGCAGGAAGTACGCTCTGCTAGCTCCAGCAGCTTTCAGGAGTAATGCCTCATTCTTACCAAACTTACCCACTTCCCTGTTGCTGGAACACTGAGCTTCAGTCCCATGTTTCTAATCCCTCTGCCTGCCTAGTGCAAAGCGCCAAACTTAATAGTACTCCTAACTTCAAAGAAACTAGCACAAGCAACTGGCAAGATCCAAGCACACACTCTATCCAGAAACTGTAGGAAGTCTACAGGGGAAGACCTCCTTTATTTGAACATTTTAATGAAATATAGTAATTTCTCTGTATGAACAAACACTTATTTTTGCTGGCAGCTGAATCTGAAAGTTCACAAAACAACTCCAAACACAGATTTGAAAAAAGAAGCATCCAAACGTTTAACTTCATCTCCAAAATCTTGGTTAAATGGACTTCATCTTTCCTTTGTTTCCTTGAAAGAGGTTAATGTGTCGGGGCAGTATTTTCTCCAGAAGGTAAACATCTCTCAGTGGCTACATGACAGGTGGCTTTCATCTTTTACTACCTGAAGTCCATTTTCAAGTTTAACATTAGAGATCCATTCCATGTAGTTTGCAGTGTGGTACTTTGTTCATCTCTCTCATTTCTCCAGGGGTGCATAATTCAAAAGCTTCTCAATCAGATCCACATGGGCCAGGAGCATTCTGCGGCAACAGTATCTCTTCAAACCAAGGGCATCCAGGGCATCTCTATTAATGAACAGCAAAAAAAACCCAAACCCATAATGGGTGAAGTGAGTCAGAACCACTTGTAAATGTTCCTAAGCAACATACTGATTACTTTGAATGTAATCATAAAGGGAAACTTGTCTGCAGTTCAAACTAAGAAACAGAAATTTAGCATGTGCTGTTAATGTTCTTTTCAATTTACTGCTGTTGACAGGGTATTTACCTGTTCTCTGGCCTGCAAGAGCACATGATTTCTGTTGAAGCCAGCATCTAGCTGACACAGCTACCAAACTTTCAGAGGTAAGTCTGCACAACTCTCATAGGAACAGAACCAGAACAGACTTAACTCTTACAGTTTTCTTCTTCTGAGCCATCCCACTCATGAGGGCATATTTGGTCATGACACAGCAAGGTTAAATAAGATGCAAATATTTTGATTTTTGGAAATAAAATTTTAGTCTTCAGAGCTGGAAAGAGACTTGAAATATGGTACATTTGTAACCTCAATTATTTAGTTACAGTAATTTAGCCTTCCTTTTACAAACATCAGTCTGTAGAGACGAGAGATCTGGTTAAAAACAGGATTGATCAAGAGGTGTGAAGGTTTCAGAAGACAGTTCTGAAACATGGGAAGTCATTTCAACTCCTTAACTATGGTCTGTCTAGGATTTTACCTGCACTGGTTACAGCTCCTGCTAGTTGCATGGTAGAACACAGCACGAAGGCACTAGACAGTCTCCCGACACAGGAATAAGGAATAGCATTTCTGAGCATCATTATCCATGCTGTTGTTAGCATCTCTAAGCACTGTTATAACACTTTTCTGTAAAGTGAGGATGGTACTTGACTACTTCATGAGATAAATTTGTGATCTAAGCCATGTTAAAAAGGTGAGAGATAGAGAAACTAAAATAACTCAAAATGCAAACTAGCCCACATATGGATGGGATGTTAACTCTGTGGAAAGCAAAAATCCTTTCCACTTCCCATATAAGAAAGCATTCTGTGATACAACCTGTTCCCCACAAATACACAAATAAGGATATGCAGACCGCTCAATACAGTCTTTCCACTTAATTCCTTCTGAGTGACTGCTCGAGACTCTTATGGTTGGGTAGAGAAAGTATGAGTCATGCTAGCTGGAACAACTATACGTGTCTTCAATGGCTATTGCTATCAGACCTCTTAAAGATAAGTGACATTTTCCATGCTCTTTAGCTCCAACCTATTAACCATAAAGCCAATCTGATACTCCTTCAGAATCTGACATTGATGAAATATGACTCAAGTCTTTAGATCTGTATGATGCACTGCAACAATCCAGCATTTGCTTAAAACCGGTATTATTTCCTGAAGCCTGTAATTCTGCTATAGGAAGAAGCTGACAGTTCTAAGTACAAATGACTGAAAAGAAGGCTCTGCATAAGCTGGGCTGTGGAAAAGGTTGTTTGGCTTCAAGCAGCTTCTCTGATGACGTCAATTAGTTCTTGTACCTTTCAACAGTTCTTCAAGGGCTTAAATAGCAGGGCTATTTGTTTTAGGACTAGCACGTGCAAAAGTTATTTAAGCAGTATATGAACAGGATATTTTTATAAAAAAGATTTTTTTATAAATAATATCTAAATGTTCCAAACCACTTGAGAACAAAAGCATTTGATGTCTGTTGAGATGCAAGTTTTTAAGAGGTATCTGGTAAATTCTGAACTTTCAAATGCAGTTATCAGAGATGCAAAATACTGACACTAATCACATCTTTAGAATTTATACTATATACACATTTCGGCTAAAACAACTTCAGTTGTGTTTCCCATTTTCTTCTAGCTTCCCTTCTAGCTTTTCCTTTTCCTTCTAGAGCTTTTGGAAGAAAAGCAATTTTAAGGGATGAATGGAAAGGTGTGGGTCTTTTTTAACCACAAATTACTTAGACATGGTTATTTTTCCCATTTTGTCTGTCCATTTCTTAGCCACCATTAATAGGGATGCTGACACTGCACTGCAAGTTTTTAACTGTTCAGTATCTGTAAACTCTGCTTCTGATCTTTCAATCTCATAAATGCATTAGTTTGAACAGGCATCCCAGAATCACACCAGTGACTACAGCAATAGTTCTCAAGTGATCACTTATCAATAACAATGTATATCTTCCTGTCCCACACAAAAGCAGAGGAATAATGAAGACAGGAAGAATATTAAAATATAATACTTAAAAAATTAGTCAAAAGCGCTGCCAAAATAGTTCTGATCAGTTTCAGTGTTAGTGAGAAATGGTTCACTACCCACACTATTTTAACGCTTTTAACTCCATAAATGAAAAGAAAAATAAGATTTTTTTAGTAGGACTTTCCAAAAACCTTTAGTTTAGCCACTGCAATCTTCTACTCAGCTAGGTTTGACAGGTTCTGGGATGTAAATGCAATCTCAAAAGACACTCACAGAAGTAATGAAATATAGTACTGAATTATTTTTCACTGGACAGTTTTTAATGAAACTGGTGGGGGAACAGGACATCTTTCTGCTGCAAACTCCACATCAACCAGTAAGAAGCACGGAGAATAATCACACCTTCCTACAAGTTTAGATAGGCTCAAAAACCTAAGCTTTATTCTGTGCTCCAGTGTTTAACATTTGACAGAACAGTATCCTAAACCACGAGAATGTTTTCAGGTTTACTTTGGAAAAAAAGGCAGTGAAATCTGTTAGTTTACACTCGTCTGAAAGTTCATAGACTTCAGTCCGTTTAAAAACCTATTACTAACCCTAACTGTTTGAATGCAAAGCAAATACTCCTTTCTACTTAACAGTTTCAACATCACTTCAGGAGGTTTACTCAAATTTCTAATGCTTTATTTTTCCATTCCTTTGAATTTCAAATATCTGCGTTTTGTTTCATACTTATACTCAATGACAGTGCAAAGATTTCTTAGGAGTTACCTTCTGAAACCCTTCTGAAGTAGTCCCACCATAGCTAGACACTCCTTGAACTATTATGACTTAAAGATAGGGTAGACTCTGCCACTAGCAGGAGCTCTGGCCAGCACAGATTAAAAGTCTGGCTATGCAAAGCCCAGACTGCTGAAAACACAGTTGCTGGGAGTATCACTCAGGCATCTGGAGCAGCTGAATTTCTTCCCCCATCAGCAAACCAGTGCTTTCAAGTAAGGTCTGCAGTTCTGCATAGCAAACACAAAATGCTTTAAAGAAAACCTGAAAGGGGTGTACATTTTTAACAATGCTGCTTCTTACACCTGTGACTTCTCCCACCTTTAAAAAAACCCCAAAACATACTGGTGTCATAGCTCGCTATACTGCTTGTTACTTTCCTACCTGTTCCATACAGAGTTAAGTATTTGAGATTGGTTTGAGTGTAAAAGTTATGACTTGGCAACTTCCATCCTACTACACAGAAAGATTCAGTAGGGAAACAAGTACTTTCTCACAGATAATAATGTCTAACCACTGGTTAAATAGTTAGCTTCAGAACTTATTTGCAGTTTTTAGCCTTTCCACATCTACTTCAGAATGCCATGACCCTGCACTTAGGTATCTTATGCACTGTGCGATCTCATCTAATACCTGACTCGAAGAACACAGAGAAATAATACCCACCCTTCTGTATATTCTGCTTGCAGAAGGCCAAGATAGGCTTCCCACTTGTTTCCAACTATTTTTCCACATGTGAAACATCTGACTGGGATGATCATTCTTGCAGCGTAGCTGTAACGTCAAAAAATGCAGTATCACACATCTGCAAAGTGACTACCAGTTAATATTCAAACATAAGAAAGGAAAAACGGGACTTGTCGGCGCCTCCAGCAGCAGCTCAAGGCACTACGTGACAGCGAAAGGACAGCCCGAAGTACGGACGTGCCGAATTACAACGGTGCAACGCCATCAGGCTGCACTTCAGCACCGCGGCCAGGCCCGCATCGCTCCTGCGGCCGGGACTAGACACCACGTACCCTGCGGCCGGGACACAACCGGCCAGGCCCGACACCGGCCGCGCGTTTCACCTGCCCCACGGCGGCGGAAACAGGCCCGGGGAGGGGCGTAAGAGGCGGGTGTAGGGCCAGGGGAAGCCGGTACCGGTTCGCCAAGATCACCACCCCATAGCAGCGAGGAAGCTCCCGTCCTGAGGCGCTAACAGAACCCTAGCCCTACAAGGTGGCCCTTACCGTAACCGAACTACTCCGCGCTCCCGTAACGCCTGCACGGGCAGTACCAATGCGGCGAGGCGGGGGCAACCGCTCCTCTTCAGGGCGGGCCGACACAGCGGCCGGGCGGGAGGCTGTCCGGCACACCCCTCTTTCTGCGTAGGGCGGGCAGATGGTAGCGGCCGACAGTACGGCGTCCCGGGCAGCTCAAAAGAGCTGGCGTGCGGGGCGGGTTTGGTTTCGCGTTTCGCGTGTGGAGCGCTGAGCGGCAGCTGGGGCGCCGGGAGCGCGGAGCGGCGGCACCGGCGGCGAGAGCTACGGAGTGAGGGAGCGCGGCGCCCGCCCCGGCTCCTCCCCGTCCCCGGTGGGGTGCACACTTGTTGCGTTGTGAAAGGGCTTTTGCGGCGGCGAGAATTCTCATCCCATCCTGACTGAGGTACGGAGCCGTCCGGGGCGGGAAGCGCAACTGGTGGTTGTAGCCAGGCACCAGCCAGCCCTGTGGTGAAGGGGGAGAGCATGAGGAGAACCTTGCGGGCAGGGCTGTGGGACGGGGCATCCCGCTGGGGTCCGCTCTCTCACGGGCAGGGGCGGCGGTGCCCGTCATGGCTCCGCGGCTGGAGAGCCTGTCCTCCCGCAGGCAGAGCCCGCATGGGGGTGCCGTGATGGGTCCGGTCGGGACGTCCCCAGTGCTTGGCTGGCGGTTGCCTTGTCGCGCCTGTGGGAGCGCAGTGCTCCTTTGGGGCTGTTTCTCCTCAGGCGGGAGGAGGCAGGAGCGTCTGTGTGCGACCGCTCCGCTCTCCAGCCGCCCGTCCCGAGGGCTGTTGTTTGTTCCGCACAGCCCGCACAGTGCCTGTTTCTTTGAAGACAGTCTCACCCTCGAGTCCCGGTCGAGCTGTGGGCGCTGCCGTGGCTGCGGGTTTGCGGGAGTTCTTACCTCTGGGCTCAGATGGGGCTTGAGGCTGTCCTGTTTAACTTCGAGTGCTGCTCCGTCTCGCTGTGCCCTGTGCACGGCTAAAATGAAAACGAACTGTTCAGCAGAGGTAGCTCTGCCCTCGGGGCATCGCTGCTGCTCAGGGCAGTGCCACTGCCACAGCCAGCGCGAAGAGGAGCGTTTCCCCCCTACCTGAGGGAAGTTCTCCTTGCTCGGGAGGCTGCGGCTGGTTGTAGGCAAAGCAACCGGTTTTATTTAGCACCCCAAGCAGGAGAGGTTTGGTAGCAGAGGATAATGCATCTTGAAACTGTTTACTTGAATTTCATTAAGCTAAGGACTGGGGAAGCATTAGGCGTTAGGAGGCTGTGTGTGCTTAACACACATAGGGGAGCATGCTGCGGTGGCTACAAACTTCAGGGACAGACACTGCTGTTCTGGAGGCTCTGGGATAAAGCATTAGTGTGAACACCATCAGTCCTTATTGCTCTCTTGTTACAGTGTTAGCGTTATGTTAATTGTCCTTGGGCAGAGCAGAAATTCTCCAAAAGTGTTTTATTTTCCTGCTAAAGTGTCTGTGTGTTGATATAGTGCACAGCACAGAGCCATTACTGCCAGCCATATAAATAATTGTGTCTTAATGCACAGCTTATGTTAATACGTCTTTCGTGACTATTTTTTGAATGACTGGATTATTGACCCTCTGCACACAAATGCCAGACCTAACTTGAACTGTAAAAGAGCACATAGTTTGGTTCTAACAAACAAGGGTTCGAGGCTGTTTGAAAGCATTTTGACAATTGTGATTGTGGCTGAAAAGACAGTAATTTTTGCAGTCCCAGGAACAATTATAAGCAGTTGTGAATGGAGAGAATTGACTTGGCATGGAGGGTAGTTGAAACCTCCTGCGATCTCTAGATTATTATAATGATTGTTATTGTAGACCAGAGGGAGCCAAACTGTCTTTTCTTTTTCTCCTTTGATTTATTTATATATTTATTTATTTGGGGGGAGGGTGGGTTTTGGAGATTGTTCTTTGATGCATTTTCAGCCCCAGGGCTCCAAAGTAATTTACTTACTGAACTCTGCAGTGAAAGACATTTGTGTTTGGAGATGGGAATTTGCAAGTGGGAGTGAGGAAGAGGGTCTGTCATGGAGGCTTCGGGGCAGAGCCACATCGTGAGATGTAGAATAGCGTCTTATTGGCCGCCTTGTAGAAATGTGGTTGCTTATTTCTTGAAAACAACTGGATTTTAACTTTCAGACCTAGCTCTTGTATCTGTCCTTGCTTTGCATCTTTTTCAAAGAAAAAATTACTCAGCTTGTTCTCACAGTAGTACTATAACTTTGTTATTTCTTTCCTGGATAACCTGCTCTGGCTGGGTGATGGGCTTAATAAACTAATAGGTCTTTTGTGGCTGTAGCTTCTTTGATCCCAGAAAATGTAAGGATTTTTATGATGTATGACCTGGAGAGACTGCTACATGCTGAGAATATTCTCTGCTCAACTTCATGTACCCTCTGCTTAATCTGAACTTTTGCCAAACCGCAGAAGTCTGTTTAAAATACTTGCTGGAGAGGATGTGCATGCATGTGACTATTAGGAATCAGTCAGAGTCTTAAGGGCTGTAGCTCACAGTGATTAGGGTGACTCTGCAGAGTGAGCTCAGGCAGGCTGAGTACTGCTGACACTCAGCTGTTGCTGTTTAGTGTTTAGTCAAATACTAAATATACAAAATACTAAAGTATTTAGGCTCTTCATCCTTCTGAAGAGGGATGAGGACTGGAAGATTTGGAGAACTAGGTCTCTTTAAGCATTCTTTGAAGAACTGCAGGAATTGGAGTTCTGTCTCCTAGAACTACTCCTACAACTGCATAGGTCTTTCTCACAGGAAGTTTTAGTTCCATTTCTGGTCTCTTGACACCTTCAACAAGCAACAGTCTCCAAACTGCTGATTCTTTCTGCCTTCAGACAGCCTGCTGCTCAGGAAACCCATCAGAGAGCTCCTCAGCATTGAGCAGAAAAGGCTTCCTTAGAACTAACCAAATAGAAGTATGTTTCAGACCAATGGACTGCTTTTCTGATATGCTTCTTGAACAGCTTCTGTCATGTGAGGCTTTGTGGTGGGACATTGCAGATAATATATCCCACTTGTTGGTTAATGCAGTAAAGGACTTCTTACTGTGATCTGAACAACTTTTGAAGGCTGATAATGTTTTGTCCCACTGTCACTGTTGGGTTGAGGCTTGGCATTTTGTGGTGGATTTAGATCCACAAAAGTCAGCTAGGCATGACCGCTTTATGGCATTGTTAGTGATGAGTACTGAAATCCTACATTGGTGACTAAGGAGTAGGTCTTGCTTCCCCTCCCAGCCATAAAATGTAAGGGAAAATATTGCTGCTTGTTTAAAAACTGAACAAAAAGTCAGTTAAATGACCTGACTGACTGAACTACTCTTAAAATACTTTTATAGCTTGAGTGGCCATATGACCTCCTGCAGCTCATGTTGGCAGATTGTGTCCTTTGTAACCTTGTCTCTGTAATTAGGGCTGTAGGAAGGAGTCGTGGGATCTCTGCACTTGTACTGGTAGCGTGAGAAACCAGTGGCTGAGAAATGTATTTATTTATTTGTTTATTCATGGGTTGCCATAGGTCAAATTTTGGTGTACATCCTCACGAGTCTGGAGGCTCTTCACCTTTCACTGCTTTTCACCTTCTCTGGTTGTTCCCCTTCTACTGACTTTGCTTGTTTTTGCATTCATGTAGATTATCAGAATTTAAGACTTGAGGCTTTTAAGATCTGATTTGCCAGTTAGGTAGCAGTTGTGTTCAGAGGTAGTGAAATGTTATTTAAATTCACGACTTTTTAGTAGAGCTTTTCAGTGAAGGATTGTTTTGGTACTATTGATTGTGTCTTGCAACCTTCTATAAACCTGTGGATAGCTCTGCTGGCTCTGACTAACACCTCAGAATCCTGTACATGATGGCAAGTTCCTGGCACCGTGTTCAGTGTGGTACTCCTCACATCGCAACAAAGCCAGGGAGAAAAACCCTAAGAGGAGGATGTGCATGACTCTTAAAAGAAGTGATTAAATAGGACATTAGTCAGGAACTGAAATGTGACATGGAAAAACTAATGAATAAATATATAGCAGCAGAGAGACAGTGAGAGGGGAAGATAAAAAAAGACAAAGCTCTTTTCTCGGGCACATTCTAGACTCCAAGTCTACCAAATCCTGCAGATTTACTGTTGGGCCTTGTCTAGTCCCAGTTAACTACTCAGAAGTGTCATTCATTGCATTCCACAAAGCAAAAAGAAAGCTGGCTCCTTCTGGAGCTCCCTAGCATGCTAGGCAGCACACATGACTTTGGAAGGACTTCCCTCCTTTCCCTCAAAAGCTTGCAGGCTCAAGGAACAAAGACTAGGCTTGGTTTGGTTCCCCCTTGATATTTTTGAGTGGGTTGCTCTCTGCCCCAGTTATGTGCCCCCAGTTGTTTATAGCTGGTGGGAGGAAGGTGGAGAAAACCAAGAGGGAGAGGCAGGAATGATGAAAGGAGGAAAGACATGTCTACTCTGTAGAGCTGTGTGTTGTTTAGTTGTCCTGCAGGTTGTTAACAGCTGCCTAGGCCCCTGGATTTAGTGAAATGAATACAGAAGCTGCTAAGCAAGTAGAAATGAAGAGAAACCTCTCTAAGCTGGGGATGTGGCTGCAGCTTCACTGTAATACCAGACAAGCCTGATGCTGCTGATTTCATTAAAAGCAACATTTGGAGCCTCAAAGCAGGTTTTAATACTTGCTATGTATTTTTTTTTAAATATGCTGACCTTATCTGGTAAGCCTGTAATATTCGTTGCAATGAAGAGCAGCTGCTGCATAAATACATATATAATATCAGTTGCCAATTCTGAGAGCTGTGCTGAAACTGTGACTTGTTTGAAGTGGGGTTGCTATTAAAAGGCAGGTGGCAGGATGTTTATTTTACACCTTGTTAATTGCTTGTTTTTCCTGCTGTAATTGGCTTCCTAATGGGGGCAGAATGCACTTGGTTTTGCACACAAAGCTTCATTAGTGACAACTGATGGAAAGGATTCAGAGGGTGAGATTTATATGAAATATATATATTGGAGTAACAGATGTCTCTGCTAAATAGAGTGTATGAAGAAATCCCACAGATGCATCCAAAAATGCAAATGTTTTTTCCTAAAACGATTCATAAGGTGTCTTTGTGTCAGATGTAAAGATAATTTTCTATTACTTGGGAAGTGCAAAGAGACTTTATCTTGCTATTTTTGTGGGGCAGAGACTTTGTTCTGCCTCACTAGACAGCAGTTAGGATACGGGGATGTTGCTCTGTACCTGGGACTCTGACAGTGTAAATATATTCATAAAGATATCTTCAATTATCTCTGTGGCATAGAATCCTAGAATGCTTTTGGTTGGAAGGGATGTTAAAGATTACTTAGTTCCAATTCCCTGCCACGGGCAGGGACACCTTCCACTAGGCCAGGTTGCTCAAAGCCCCATCCAACCTGGCCTTGAACACTGTCAGGGATGGGGCAGCCACAGCTTCTCTGGGCAACCTGTGCCAGTGCCTCAGCACCCTCCCAGGGAAGAACTTCTTCCTAATGTCTAATCTACATCTGCCCTCCTTCAGTTTAAAGCCATTCCCCCTTGTCGTATCCCTGCATGCCTTTGTAAAAAGCTCCTCACCAGCTTTCTTGTAGGTCCCCTTTAAGTACTGGAAGGCATCCATAAGGTCTCCCCAGAGCCTTCCCTTCTCCAGGCTGAAAAATCCCAGCTCTCCAGCTCATAGGAGGGGTGGTCCAGCCCTCTTGGAGCATCTCTGTGGTCCCTCTTCTGGATTCAGTCTAACACATCCACTTCCTTATGTTGGAGGCCCTGGAGCTGAATGCAGTACTTCAAGTGGGGTCTCACAAGAGTAGAGTGGAAGGGGAGAATCCCCTCCCTCAACCTGCTAGTCATGCTTCTTTTGATGCAGCCCAGAGCACAGTTGGCTTTCTGGGCTCCAGGTGCACATTGCTGGCTCATGTTGTGCTTCTTGTCCACCAACACCTTCAAACCTTTCTTCTCAGGGCTGCTCTTAGTCTAGCATATCTAGTGATTGCTTCTGCTAATGAACTAGAAGGAGATGCTGAGCAGTGGTGGTGTTTGTGGTGATGTTTAGTAGCTTTCTGAGATTTATGAAGCCTTCCCTGCTTCTGGTGTACGTAAATGCTATTTCAAGTGTCCTTCCATTTGCGCTGGGCCCATGAAGGCAGGGCACTGTTGTGAAGAAGCATAGCTATTCTATTTATATTTTCAGGGTCATCCCAGTTGTGCTTAGAAGTGAGAGGTGAGGTGTTCTTCTGGCTACAGATGGATGTTCCACAAAAGCAGTCCTTGCTTTAATAATGCCCTTTTTTAATGTGGTGTAAGGTTTCTTAGTGTAAGAGACCAGTCTAAGGACCGTCTGTTGATGTCCATCATAATGATGGTGAGACACCATTGCATCTGATACCATGTGCTGTCAGGTCTATTATGTTGTACCAGTAGAGGCTGCTGTAGGCGGCAGGTGAGTGTAGTTTTGTGCATGTATATGTACACATATATGCACGTGTATATAAAATTAATACTGGAAAGGCAAGAAAGCCCTTCATGGAAAAGGTTTATCATGCTTAACTCGCCCTATTGCCCCACTTTTTCTTTTCTAAAGCACTGATACGGGATTGGAAAAACACCTGCCCATCTACTCCCTCATTCTCTGCTTCCTCAGATGCAGTGTTTAACTAGTTTAGGATTGGTTTTATCTGTCTTGTTTGTTCTCAGTAAGGTCACTTCAAGGCAAAAGTGAAATATTTGCCAGTCTTGGATTGACATTTTATAAGAAAAAGTCATTATTACATGAATGTATCACTGCCTAATTGTCTGTTTCATGTTGGGGGGTGGGGGAAGAGTAATATCCTGAGGCAGCATTTTAATCAGAAAGATCGCAGGAGCTGCCCATCAGCTCTGCTCTTCCATGCAAGTGTCCTCAGATGACAAAGTAATCCCCTTTCTTGGGATAATGCTTTTCATTTCTGCAGAATCTTTCCTTCCATAGTAAAGGATGGATTGTGAAGTTGAGGTGAGACCAGGACACATCAATTATTAATGCTTGAAGAGAGGAGCCCCAAGGTGGTGTTCTTCCATGGTGAAAATGCTACGTGCATTCCCATTTTGCTCATGGAGGTACTTTTGTTCTTTGACTGGGAACTTTTTTCTTGGATGTATGAGCAGGTCCTCTCCCATCAAGATTTATCTCTATTTAAAGAGACTGCAGCAAACCAGTCCTCATGTATTAGTTTGTTCTGGCATCTACAAGTCTCTGAGCTCCAATAAAAAGGAATGAGGGAATTTTCTAATTTTTTTTAAGTCTTATCTTTGAGGCTCTTGTAAGCAATGATGGATGTATTTGGAACAAAGAATTAAAAATCAGGCTCTGCTAAAGGCTTTGGTCCTTTAGGGATGCTCATATCTGTATTTAGACTTGATGCTTTGGCTTTTCCTGCTATCTGTCTTCTGGCCAGTCTTGTGTCTTGCAAGCTTCCATTGGGGTGGGAATAAGAGACTGTTGTAAGTAGGAACAAAGATCCCTCCTGCTGAGTACCTTGTCTCTGACAGCAGCTAGTAGTGGCTACTTATGGAAGCAGGTAAGCTTGAAGCAAGTGTGTGATAGCTGTACAGTGCGATGCTTTCATTTTAGGTTTCATGGAAGTCTGTAACTGTATTTTTTTTCCCCAGAACTGACCAGGTAGGGAAGAAAATTAAGGTTTTCTCATTGAAATTGCTTACTCAGCTCAGGCAGGTCTGCTGATTGTGCCCAGGTTGAGCTGCTGTATGGAACCTGGGTGTCCTAAACCAGCTCCAAAGCTGCCCCTGCTATGCTGCATCATGATGAAAGACGGCTGTTTCTGGAAAAGCCTCTGTTGATGTGCAGAGCTTGAGACCTCCTAGTGTACAGGGCTTCTTCCAGTGTGGATGTGGGGAGGAGACTTGTTGCACAGGAAATCATGTTATCACTCAGATGAGTGGGCTGCTGTGCGCCTATCATTGTGCCATCCACAGGGAATGTTCCATTGCTTTGTTTATTGAGCTGCTGGTTTTAAAATTAAAAACAGCCAAATGTTTCATAAAATATTAAGAGGCACTGCTTTAGTGTCTCTCATCAGATTAAGTATGTCACTTTTGTGTCCTTCGGGTGATGAAGCCAATCAGCTTAGTCGTTCTCTCACCTTAAGGATGCATTAAGGTGACATGCTTCATCTCACAAGGGATGCTGAAGCTATCACGCTGCAAAACTGGTGACTGTAGGGGTCCTGCGCTTTAACTGTGGATTCTCAAATGAAATTTTGCAGAAGCAATACAGTTTGCTTTGTACAAGTGAATTCTTTTTTGTTAGAGAAGCGTTTCTTGGAAAGAAAATATTGAGGTAATACAGTGGTAGACAGATGCACAGTGACTGCTCTGCAGGAAAGAAAGAAATTACAGCAGGTCTTGTATGAAAGACCAAGAATTGTTATGTTTCAGTGGGTAAAGGGGGAGAAGCCTCCACAGTCCTCAAGCATTCTTTATGAATATGGATTTTGAAGCTCTTTTGCTTGCAAGTGAATTTCTTTTTCATTCAAGAGCCAGTTCCAGCGTTTTAATCACAACACACGGGTGCTGGAGTAACAGAGGGCTGGGAAACTGTGGGGTGTGTAATCCCAGGACTAGAAAGCTGGGGGAGGGTCTCTAGCCTGCTGCATAGAAGCCCTGCAGCCTGCATGCTGGTAAAACACAGTATTTTGGAGTTGGGACCAAGCTGTGGAGAGCTAGCTTTCACTGAGTTTTCCATCATCTCTTGCCCAGGAGTACTCTAGTACTCTTCAGTACCTGTATAATAACTTGGGAATGCTGCAACATGCAGGTGAAGTTGTTAAGTTTTAACAAGATACAAGGCCAACTTGACTTCTGAATGCCCTAGTTATTTTTGACTGTTGGCTTTTTTAAATCAGTATGTAATGGCACATGTAGCATGTTACTCTTCCGTTCCCGCTGCACACAGCTAAATCACACATGTGCACGTAAGGGAGCAATTATTCAGGAGCCTGTTCTGAAGGGCAGCAGCTTCTTTGATCTGATAAGGCTGCTGCTGCTTTGCTTGGTGGTGTGAGTGAATAATAAAGTAAAGCCTTCAATCGTATGACCTGATCAGCGAGGGTTGTCTGTAGTGATTGATAAGTCCTCTCAGAACAATAGGCTGCTTGAGCTGTGCCCAGGGACTGATGGATTTGGTTGATGTTATGCATTCATTTTTGGCCTAAGTAACAGTGAGACCAAGGTTGCAGTTTTGTTTGCAGCTTGCCTTCAAATCCCTGCGTGACCTAAAATGGTACTTAACTGTATATACCTCTGCTCTCCCCAAGGCTATTTGGAGAGCACTTTTCCCATCTCCTTTAGGATATGCTGAATATTTTGAGGACCCCAAATTATTTTGATTCCTTAAATTAGCTTTCTTCCTAGTAGGCATAAAACAAAGACATCTTTCCGCTCCTAGTGAGTTGTGCAGTGATTTATCTGTAATGTGGATGAATGTTAGCCATGTGCAGTGTTACACAAAGGATGCCACCTGTCTGCATCTGGGCTGGAGGTGCATTTGGATGTATTTACATTTCTGCAAAGGAGATGCGTTTTCCTGCTTCTCTGTTAAGCTACATCCCCAGTATTCGGTAGTTTAAAGCAGAGATGTTCTATCTTGAAATGCGTGCAGAACAAATACACTCTCCCTTCTATCCTGGGAACAAAATGGTTTGTGGGTGAAAGAATGGCTTTTCCCCCAGCACCTGTGCAGCCACTTTATGAATCAAAGAACAGTTTGTGGTGTACAGATGAGCTTATTGCTGCTGTAGGGAAGTGCTAGTTTGATGCCCTCTTTCAAGCATTCCTAGCTTCAGCCACAGTAGTAGTGGGCTACAGCTGTGCTGCAATAGCTCTGCCTGCACTATTGCTGCTTAGGTGTTCTGCTTTTGTCAGAGTGAATCAGGACATCTAGAGGGAAGGTGGGATGTCTATGAGTTTTGTCACACACACAAGAAAATTTCTTGTTTGGAAAATGGATAATACAAATGCCTTCATACCAGAAAGCAAGAGCTGCCCAGGAGATCCTGCTCCTCTCCTAGACGTGAGGACAGAGAGAACTATGCTCACAATAGATTTCTTCATCTTTATGCAGTGATAGGCTTGAGAAGCATTTGTTTTCTGGAAGTTGTCTGTTATGTCTTACTGTTCTATTTTGGATTTAAGTTTATTTGCTCTCTCTGTCAGTAAATGACCATTTCATTTTGGCAGTGCCCTATTGTTTAAATTATGGTTAGGGCTAGTTTATTGTGGACCTGTTTAGCATCGGTTTTATTGCTTGCCTTCATTCCTGCTCTGCTGTGGGATTGTCACTGTAGTGCCTTTTGGGCATTTTCTTTACTGTCAACTGGCCCAACTCCTAGGGCTTGAGAAGCTGTTTGGGGATTCCTCTGGGAGCCTAAGGGAGTTATTGGAAAGAAGTCAAATTCTCATAAGTTCCTGAGAAGGCTGTCATAAGCCTTGTGGCTGCTGGGATATTGCAAAGTCTTTTGTTCTTGGGACCCATGATGAGCCATTGCTAGACAATAATGGTTTCAGGTTCCTTTGTGCTGTACTTTGAAAGGAGAACCAGTTCTGGGCTGTTGTTTTGGCAGACATAAGAGCACACAAGATACCCTATATTGAAGCATGTACAACTTAATTATTTTCTGCCTGTTTTGGGTTTTTTTTTTCCCCTTTTTCTTGGCAGGGTTCTTTCTCCATGCACCCAGTTTACCTGTTCCAGTTTCAGTCCTAGCAATGATTCATCCAAAGTCAGACTGCTTTTCCACCCTGTGGCTTTTGGCAACTGGAAGCCCCATTTACCATCTACAGTGCTGATGCTGAGGCAAGTGCTGCTGTAGATGAGCCAACTGTCCTTTACTGCTGCCCAAGATATTTGTTACAGTGAGGAAAATTGTTTTGATGACCCCTCATGGTATTTCCTCAGTGTATGTGTAACTGTATGTGTTCACCCTGCCTTTGCCTGTTGCTGGCTTGTTCTGTGGGACAAGCTTTTATATAAGTTGCAGCATTGCTCTGCCCCTGCATATTTGCCCCACATCCTCAAGGCATTTAGCAGTTCGCTCCTTTTATCTGCCTCTGCAGTGAAAGAGGTTAAACTAGCTTATTTGCCTCAAGGAGATCACCTTTTGCTGCTGGCTCATGGCTTTGTCCTGCTTTGTGGTGGACAATGTTTGCTACAACTGAATTTTGAATAGCTAGTGATGAAAATTTCGTTTCCCATGGGAAGGTGGTACTCCACCCAAACAGCTTTCATCCTCTGGATGTCTGTCTTGGAGCAATCTTCTGTTTTTACTATAGTCCAATTGCCCTACATTCTAACCACTGAGCAAAAAATGGGTGGGTTAAAAAGCTATCCAGAATAGTATTGAAATGTCAAGAATGTGCAAAGTCATTTCAAATGCTCAAATTTAAAATGAAATGTGTTGGAGCATTGAAATTGTTTGATACATCTCTCTGTTTGGGACTGAGCTGGGATAGAATCCAAACCAAACCATGCAAGATCCCTGGAGGGAAAAGTGCAATGCAAATTGGAGGTAGGAAAGTCAGACTGAGCTTTGGTTTGGCTTTGTCTTTGCAGTCTCTGAATGTGTGCCAGCTATGGATGAACAGCAGTAGGACAAATATTTAGGCACTGCTGTACAGCCTATGGAAGCTTTTATTCAGTGGCATGCATTACAGATTTCATACCAGATCTGAAAAATAGTGTTTCTGCAAGAAGCCACACTACTTAATTTCAACACAATGTGCTGCCAGCCCTAAAACGTGTCTGCATTTGCTTGCAGAGCGCTTGCTCAGATGCAGGGCTTGGTTCCATCTATTTCTCCCTTTTCTTGGCTTGCTTTCTGTAGATATAATAATAGTAATAATAAAAAAACCCAGAAAAATCCTCTCCAAAATGTTGCTATTGCAGCTGATGTAGATAACTGCTAAAATCATCAATATATTTTTTGTGTGGTGGTGTTTATTGTTGTTTGTTTGTGTTATTTGATTTGGAACTCTTCATTTAAATTTGAAGTAATTGAAAGCTTAGCTATGATAGCACTCTAATACCTAAGCATTTGGTCAGCTGCAGGGATATCGGCAAACAAATCAGGGGATGTGTTTCAGAGCCAGCCTGGAAGAGCTGGGGTGTAAGAGACCGACTGGGGAAAAAGAAGCTTTTCTGAAATGTGATACGCCAAGCTGCCTAAGTGTTTATTAAGTCTGAAGAGTCAGAGTGGACACAACGGAGGGACTGGGAGGGGGAAGAAGTTGCAGAGGATGCAGAAAGCCAGCCTGGTATTTAGCACCTGTGAGTGTAAGAGCATGTGTTTGCAGATGAGTGCAGAGTGTGATTTAGTAGTTTCTAGATTCACTGTGGAACTGTTTGTATCACCACTGATGCACAGAAAGTTGCTGCTCACTAGTTTGGCCTTGACTTGCGATAGCTGCCTATGAGACTTAATGTCAGCATGGGTCCCTGGAGTATGTGATGCATCTGGTACTGTTTGCCCAGGACTCAGGCTGTAGCTTGTGCTGAGTGGCACAGACTGGACTGGGTGTAGCAAGGAGGAGATGATGTCAACTGGGTGGGAAAATCCTCTTGTGATTTTCATAGGGCAGACTGCTGTTGAAATACGAGGGAATGTGGAGTTGATAGTCATGAAGGAAGTCAAAACAGGGTGTTACTTTGATGTAGCAGCACATGGATGATGGGAAATGAAAGCTGAAGGCTCTGACTGTCGATGCTTCAGTTTATCTTCAGAAGTCAAAGGTTTCTCTTGAAAGGTTTCCTTCTAAGACAGAATGTGCATAATGTGTTATGGCTGTGTGATGTACACATGTAAAATTGCCTTTCAGTGTCCTGCTGCTGCAGAGTGAATCTGACTGGTTCTCTTTCTCTGCTTGTGCCAATGAAAATAAATCGCCCCGTCATAACTTGAGGAAAACAGTGTTCTGTAATCCTGTGTACAAGGCCACTGGCCAATGGTGTTTAAAACAAAGCCAGCCCTTCCTGTGGTGTTGGATGCTGCTTCTAAGCAGGTTGGAAAGCCAGCTGGGCAGGGAGGCTTCAAAGCTGTCACTTCTGCGACTTTCTCGCTCATAGCTGCTGAAAAGGACCCTTCTCTGAACTGTGGACAATGTGTGTTTTTTCTTGCTCCTTTCCTTTCCCCTCCCATCCCTCAGTTACTATGACACTCCTTTTGCTCTGTCAGAGAAGGTGCTGTTTTCTTTTGTGGCTCACAGAACAGGAGGAGAAGAGGCATCACACATGACATTTTGTCCCAGACATTCTTTACACCCTTCCCATTTCATTTCAGATCTGTTTTCTCTTTTTAAAAGCTTCGCAGAGAAAAGATGAGGCTCTAATGATGAAGAGGGAGGGAGGGAGAAGGAACCTTTCTTCTTAATTTTTTTGCTACTTATGTGTGTCACTGATGAAGTAGAACATGGTGTGAGTGTCAGTGTCTCTATGTGCACAGTGATGTGGAGCAAGTGCCTCAAATTTAACTCATAGGGAATAGCTGAAAGGGGATTGCACGAGCAGGGCTGGAGTGGCAAATACTGGAAGCTGGAGGTCTGAGTCCCTTATCTGTTCTTCTTTTTTGCCAATTCTGATCAAGCACGAGAGCAGATGCAGAGTCTGACTTAGGGGGCCAGCAGGATCCTCTGCTTGTGAGAAGACCTTAAGCCTTTCTAGTTTGCTTGTGCTCTCTCATTTCATACTAGTAATGTTCTTGGTGATCAGCCTTGCCTGTTCTCTGTTCTCTCAGGTTTATACAGCTGCTCTGTCTGTGGTTTTTCCTGCAATACTCAGGATGTTTCCCTCACTTCCTCTCTGTGTTCATTATGAGTACTAAGCTCAGGGGTGTCAGAACATGCAGTCTCAGACTCTCATCAGTGTGCCATGATCAGCTTATATAGGAAACACCTACTGGTTACCAGTAATGTTCATGTGTATGTCAAACCTCTGCTAAAAGAGGGCTTATTTTATGGGATGTGAGAAGTGAGGCAGCAAGTAAGGTGCCCATCAAGTCAGTGAAAGGAGCTATGGCTTAAGTCCAGCTTGTGCTGCTACGTTGCATCCCTGAGCATCTGAGTTGATATGTGGTTGAACTTAAGTAAGTCACTGAAGTGTTTCTGGGTTACTGGTGCTGCTGCAGTTCTGAGCTTTCTGTCAGGGAATGAAACTATTCTGAAGTTCCTTATGGTAGAATGATCATGGTAAGGTCACCTCTGCATGCACTTGACCTATTACTTTTCCCTGATGTTTGGGCCATGCCATTTAGTTGCTATTTCCAAAAAGCACTGTTTCTTTAGAAAAATGACAATTCTGTTCTAAAACCCCAGAGCTGGCTTTGCTGGAATTTGGCTGAAGGTTGCATTTCCTTTGCATGTGGTATGGGTTGTAAACAAAGTTTGCCCTGCTGTTTTTCAGAACGAGCTACAAAGAAGCTTAAAATATGCATTTCTGTGTCTCCCTGGAGATTACTGTGCTTTCACCATTTACTTTCATCTGAGTTGAGCACTGCTATTCAGATTTAACAATAGTGTAGACCAAGTAAAGGAGCATAATATTAATCCTGTTTAGTTGGTGGTGTGTAATCCAGCTGTTCCTAGCACACTGTCTTGGATTCATGTCCCTTGGTGTGTCTAAAATAAGAAGTGGGGAGGTGCTTATGTGTAAATGATGACTTCTGTCTTGGTGGGAAGAGGTGTCCATCTCTCTCCATTGACCTTAGAGGGAGCTGACTATGATGATCAGCTTAACTTGGGTATTTTGTGAGTGCCTAAAGGTGGGTCAGGTAGTCAAGCCTAGTGTTGGAGAACCCATGCAACCCATGGGAGACCCATTGCATGTACCACCTTTTGCAGCTTTGCTGCTGCTTGGGTTAAAGGAAATTCTGCATGTACTTTTGTAGAGCTGCTAAAAGCTTGTTTCAAGTTGGTTCTGTTTTGTGTTTTTAGTGGAGTCTCATCCTGTGCTGCTACTAATGGGAAGGGTGATGCCTTTTGATTTGCACATGCACCTGCGCTAGTAGTGGTTAGTAGTTAGTTTCCTTTAAGCCAGGAGGTGTAGCTGCTGCTGGCAACTCCAGCTACTGCAGCAGCTGAACAAGGAGCGTTTAGCTGCCATTTAACCTTCAGTGGTCGTAGTGCTTGCCCATTATCTCAGACTGCAGCTCTGGTATCTTTCCCTAACTATTTGGCTTTTTTATTTTTCCCTTAGCTGTGACAAGCTTACTCTTGCATACACACTCAAGTAGATAATTAATCTGTCTCTCAACAGGCTCTGCTAGCCATAGTATTTTATTCAATTCCATGGAAAGAGTTACTTTTTATTATGATGCTGGAAGGGTAAAAGGCAGCTTATTCTCTACTTCAAAAATGCCATGATAGAACATAAAGCTTTCATTAAACATGCCTGGGTGAATTTATACGCTTAAGTATCTGAGCTGTGTCTAATATTTTTTTGAAAGAGAAGGAAATAACACAGCTCTAATAGCCAGTGTTTTGTTTTTGGATGGTTAATCAGTAGTATAGAAAAAATGATTGCATTAATTCCTTCATAGTTTTAGGCCAGGAAAAATAAAACCCAAAGAGAATGTCTGTTGCTGTAGGGTAGTTCTCCCCCTCTTTCCGTCTTACAACCTTTTAGGAGTGTTGGCATCTCAGTGGTTCACAGGTGATTGTGTCCACGTTGCAGTTCTTTTTGCTGTTATTAGCTTACCTGTTAGAAGATTTGCAGTGTAATAGCTGGTGAAACAGCCGATTTCTACCAGGAGCTCTTTCATGATGACTTGGCTTTGAGTGGGTACCTGGTTATGCTGAAGAGTGTTTTGTCCTCAAATAGGTGAACTTGCCAGCAGCTGGACATGTTGTTTTGTCCCTTCTCTTGCATGCGTGGTTGTCACAGACTTCAGTGCTACTGTTCAGACCATTATTTGTCACAGACTTCAGCTCACCTTTCAGGTGCGTATATGGACTCCAGCTGAGTTTTGAGCCTACCTGAGGTGGTAAGTTTTGGGGGGTGGTCACGGTATTACTTAGTGTTCTGCTAAGGGATGTCTGGTGGAACAAGCCCTGCTCCTGGGATTAACTGATTTTGTAGATTTCCAGTAGCAATTGTAGTAGAGCTGAGCAAAGGCAGGGGTCAAAACTGTATAATAGTAGTTATTTTTTTTTGTTCCTGAATTGGTTTGATGGCAGCACTCAGCTATTGCAATGGATAGAAAAAGCCCACTGCATATCAGCTGCTGGGTAATGACTTGCTATACCACCCAGAGCAGCTTTACAATTGTATGGGAACTGAGAGCTGTCTCACTGTGCAAACATAAAATAACTCTGATCAGCTGCTTGATGGCTTGTGTACAGGGCTTAGGCTTGTGTAGACTGGAGCTGCCTTCATAAATTAAGCACTTAGCTGTGATGTGTGGAAAAGTGTTGTGCTTATAGCTGGCCCTGCCAAAGATTCATTACAGACTTGGTTGCAAGTTGATATGTAGAGACAGCCATAGTGCTTGGCTCAGATAAATATCCTAGTTCTGGATATGTGGGAGAAGTGGTTTGTGGTTGGGCAAACTTCTTGGTGGTAAGATAGAGTTTCACAGTCTGTGGCAGAAGACCGGGAGCTGGGAATCACACAATGCTATCATTTCCATACTACAGGGTTAGAAGAGGATGTCTGACCAAGTAATGTGGGAAATCCAAGACTTAGGGTTGAAAGCCATGAATTTGGCAATTGTATTGCAGTTTCAAAAAGAGGTTTTTAAATCTGTCCCTGTCTTGCCTTGGAAACTTTGAACACTCAACCACATGCAGGCACTAATATAAGTTACAAGACCTGACACTGATTTCTGTTTATTCCTCCTCCATATTCACTCTATAAAGGTTGTTTCCCTTCCATGGGAAAAGCAGAAGCTTACATTTTACTGGCACCAACCCATGTGGCTGTCTGCAGCTGTAATTGGGAAGGAAGTGTTATGCTGCTGCATTTTCTTGTCATCGCTGCATCTCAACTAAAGGACTGATTTGGCTGCTGGAAGATGCAATATAAACTTTTTTGTTTAGGTAGTTGAAAATATCACATCATGCTGAAGAATGTTTATTGTAACAACAAAACATTCCTTGTATTATCTGCCAAACCGAGGGTAACTGAGTAGGAGCTGAGCTAAACAGGTCTGCATGGATTTAACACGGATATATAGCCCCTGCTGAGGGGGTGAAAGAAAAGGGAACTGGGAAGGAATTTTCAAGGCACAGAAAATATAGATCGTGTATCATTTACTCTCCTGTAACCTGGGTCCCTATTCAACAAAATACTGACAAATCCCTTTTCAGCTAAGTATTCAGAGGTACATTTCCAAAGGGTTTCAAGTCTACAGGACACAGAGAACAGCACTTCAAAGGGATTTCAAAATCTGTGTTCTAGATGACTTGTACTTGTGAGTCTGTGGAGGATTTCTTCCTAGTCCTTGCTAGTCGCTTTCCTTGAACACCTTGGCTGTGTCCTATCTTAGCCAAGGCAAAGCAGCGTTCATCAAAATATTTATCTGAGCTGAGGCCTTTACAATGTAACAGATAAAAAAAAGAATGATGGGAAATGGTGACCAGAAAAGGGTTTGTTAGGCCCAGATGGCTGTGTAAGCACACAGATAAACAAGGATGCCTAAGCCTGCTGCTGTCCAAGGGCAGGATTGGCCATGTGTTCAGCAGCTCAGGAGTTTGGACGGGGCTGGTGGAGGCAGACCCATGAGGCTGCTTTACTTGCTGCAGACATTCTGCATGAAATACACTGTAGAGATTTGAAGGTGTTACAGTGATTAACTAAATGGGAACTTGAATGACAAAATGATCCTGTTATGCTGCTTAGGCTTGGCAGAAGGAGAGGTGTTGGGGTGCTGCTGCAGTGCATTTCAGAGCAGTGGGAGTTTGTGACAGAGCGGAGCAGGTGTGAACCCTCCAGATCATGACTAAGTGATGTCTTGGCTGATGAAGAGTGCTGTTTTATTCCTTTCCCTTCAATGTTTTCTTCCAAATGTAATTTGCAGCAATCGCGTATCTTTCTCTCTTATTTACTGTTACTGGTGGCTTGCAGTTTTGTGTCAGTCTCTTCCTGTTGCAGGCATGAAGAGGAGGGAATTAGCCTCTGCTCTGCTGGTTGTTGGGAGACCATGTGGCATTAAGGCACTGCACAAGGAAGAGGGCTTCTGTCCTTAGGAACATGTCCTCTGAATGGGGGAAAATGTACAGGGAGTATCTAGCATACCTGGAACTGGGAGCAGAGCCCAGGTCTCCTATGCACTTAGGCCAACCTCCCAGCTACTGATTGGTACAGAGGCTTTCATGGCACTCTGGCCTATTGATTTTTCACCTTTTGTGTGTGTGTATTTTAGCTGCTGCTCTCTGGAATTCAGCTGAGGAATTTCTGAACTTGGGTATGCAAATAAATGGAATGAAAATAAGTGAGACCCCAGGCTCCTAGTAGAAGCTGGGATTCTCTTCCTGCTGTTTGAGGATTCCTGTGGGTTGACAGGAAGTCTGGAGGAGGAAGGGTTACAAATGCCTTGCTTAGATTTCCAAAATTGCTTCAGGCTGCAGATTTGACTGTTTTTGGAAAACGTACTTCAGTATTGAATTCTCATGCAGAGGGGCCACTAATGGAGCTGACATCTATTTTCCTAAGCCATTTAATAGTTAGGGAAAATCAGAAAAGAGTAGGGTGAGGAGGACCTTATAAAGGATTTTTCTTGCCCTTTTGGCTTACAACCACTTCTTCTGAAAAGAACCTTTATTGTTTCTTTATCTATAAAGGTTTTTTGGACACTTCTCAAGGCGTTGGGTCAAGGCATTTGAAACAGCTAGCCCAAGTCATTAAGAATAGATGTTCCTTCATTATGCTTACAGTTGGGATTTCCCCCTGCCTCCCACAGGTATGTATGTATTCAGAGATAGGAGAAAAGCTTGACTTCTGCATAAACAGAACTATATTTATTAGATGAGGCTTTTCAGTCATACTTATTTTCCTCATTTAAAAATACATCCATAAACCCAACCACATGCTTATTTGAGTGTATCGTGTTTGTGTGGCAAGGTTTTGGTAGCAGGGGGCTACAGGGGTGGCTGCTGTGAGAAGCTATGGAAGCTTCCCCTGTGTCTGATAGAGCCAGTGCTGGCCAGCTCTAAAATGGCTAAATCCAAGTATGTCAGCGATGGTGGTAGCTCCTCTGGGATGACATGTTTAAGAAGTGGTGAAAAACCTGCACTGCTGCAGCCAGAGAAGAGAGAATAAGTGGCAGAACCAAGTCTGCAGATACAAATGTCAGTGAAGAAGGAGGGGAGGAAATGCTCTGGGTGCTGGAGCAGATTCCCCTGCAGCCCAACAGTTTTGCAGGCTATGGTGAGTGAGTCAGGCTGTCCCACTGCAGCCCATGGAGGTCCATGGTAGGGCAGATCTCCACCTGCAGCCTGTGGACCCCATGCTGGAGCTGGTGAATGCCTGAAGGAGGCTGTGACCTTCCCTGTGGGCAGCAAGTGCTAGAGGAGGTGTCTGCAGGACCTATAGCCACATGGAGAGAGGAGCCATGCTGAAGCAGTCTCACTGACAGGACTTGTGACCCAGTGGAAGGGACCCACCCTAGAGCAGTTCATGAAGCCTGTGGATGTATTTGTGTTGGAGAGGCTTGTGGAGAGCTGTCTCCCATGGGAGGGATCCCACACTGGAGCAGGGGAAGAGTATGAAGAGTGCTTACCCTGAGGAAGAAGGAGAGGCAGAGCTAATGTGTGATGAATGGACTGCAACTCCCTTTCCCATCCCCCTGTGCTGCTATTTGGAGGAGGTAGAGAAAATGGGTGAGGGAAGGTGGGAAGGTGTTTTGAAGATCTGGTTTTATTTCAGACTATCCTACTCTGATTTGATTTGCAATAAATCAGTTTTCCCCAGGTCAAGACTGTTTTGCCCATGATGGTAATTGCTGAGTGATCTCCCTGTCCTTATCTTCATCCATGAGCCTTTTGTTGCATTGTCTCTTTCCAGTCCAGTTGTGGAGCAGGAGTGATAGAGTGGTTTTGGTGTCAGCCAGCTCAGCCACAAAGGACCATCGTGACCATAAAGGGACCTCTTAGGTACGGAGATTATATTGTGTCTGGCTGAGATGGAGTTAATTTTCCTCACAGCCGCCCTCACAGTGCTGTGCTTTGTACTGGTAGCTAGAAAGGTGCTGAATAACACATCACTGTTTTGGCTACTGCTGAGCAGTGTGCACACAGCATCCAGGCTGTTTGTCCAACATTCCCCCTCCCCTGTGGGGTGGGCAAGACTTAGGAAGGGACATAGCCAGGACAGCTGACCCAAACTGACCAAAGGGATGTTCTGTACCACATGGCATCTGCTCAGCAATAAAGGCTAAGAGAAGGGAGGAGCAGGGGCATTTGTTATTATGTGCCAAAGTCAACCCACTAGATTGAGCCATGTAAGTTTTCAAAGATGGATCTTCTTATTCAAGTGTGTAACTTAAGAAGCATTCTGTATGCTGAGTCTAGCTGTTGTGCAAAGTCTGTCCAGTAGATAGAACTCTTGAAGACCTGAGCTTTGTGTCGCGACACGGGAGTTATGGACAACACAGAAATGACCAACGTGATCAAGCAAATGCCATTTATTACAAGGCATCTAACCTTTTTATACTGTTGTCTGCATCTGCTTACAATAGCTTGGGGTATTCTACTTGGATACATACACAATAACTGGCTGTATTAAGATTGGATACATATTCAATAGCTTGCTGTATGATTGGATACATATACAGTGTAGCACACAGCAACTAGTATACAATTGGTTACATTAAGCATATGGGAACCTAGTCTTTAAAACTTGCTAACAGTTCGCTATTGTGTCTTAGCACGTTCCAGTTTCTTCTCATCGTGCTTGCACTGTTACTTTTGCTTCTTTACCCCATGGCTTTCTTTATCCCCAGTTTGTGTCGAGCTCCAGGTAGGCACTTGCTGACTTGGGAACGTGGCCTGCACTCATCATAAATGCCATCTTCTAATGCTAAAACATCGGGATTGGGCACAACATGTCCACCACTTTGCAGCCAGTCCACAGCTTTGAGCATGGAAATAGGTACCTGATTTTCAGTTAACTGTATAACACTGTGTATGTGAACACAAACTGTGCCCCAGATATGTATATGAAAATACTTTTTGTACAAACCTTAAACTTTGCACAGTTAGGAAAGTGTACATTAATGTTAGTATTTGTCTAGTCTGAATGCACACGGAAAACACAGCATTTACCTTAAAGCCCTTTGGCAGAATTTCCTGTAAAGAACCTAAGCAATATATCTGGTTAGAGAACAGGACACTGTATATTAGCATATACATCTTTATGCTTGCTGAAGTGTTGCCTAATGCTGCAAGTAAAACACTGCACTAGTGGCCAAAGATTTATCTTTATTCAGCCTGACTTCCACTTAATGCACCTTCTTATTTCTAATTTGTTTGTGTCCCTTTAATGTGTTTCAAAACCAGGTACTTCTGTGAAAATAATTCAGATGCCATGAGTTGGAACAATTAAAATATACTACGTGGTATAATTTCTTTCAGGCACTTTCAAACAAGCATTTTGGAAGAGATGCCAAATCTTCTGTGTTTTTTGGGCTTTGAAAAAATACTTCTGGGAATTAGGACAAGATTTCCTTGGGTTCAGGTTGGGCCCACATTGCTTTCTGCAGAGCACCTTGCAGCTTCCAAGTGTGTGGTACTGGCCCTTTGCAGCAAATATGGTGTGAAGGAGGTGATCCTGCCCCTCTGCTCTGCCCTCATGAGACCTCACTTGGAGTACTGTGTGCAGTTCTGGTGTCCTCAACATAAAAAGGACATGGATCTGTTGAAACAAGTCCAGAGGAGGCCAGGAGGATGATCAGGGGACTGGAGCACCTCCCATATGAAGACAGTTGGGGCTGTTCATCCTGGAGAAGAGAAGGGTGTGCGGAGACCTCATAGCAGCCTTCCAGTATCTGAAGGGGGCCTACAGGGATGCTGGGTATGGACTCTTCATTAGGGACTGTAGTGATAGGACAAGGGGTAACGGGTTGAAACTTAGCAGAGGTTTAGATTGGATATGAGGAAGAAATTCTTTACTGTGATGGTGGTGAGGTACTGGAATGGGCTGCCCAAGGAAGTTGTGAATGCTCCATCCTTGGAGGTGTTCAGGGCCAGATTGGATGAAGCCTTGGGTGATATGGTTTAGTGTGAGGTGTCCCTGCCCATGGCAGGGGGGTTGGAACTAGATGATCTTAAGGTCCTTTCCAACCCTAACTATTCTATGATTCTATGGTTCTAATTAAACTGTGGGTTTCTGTTTGCTTATCAATGTTGGACAGTTAACTTGCATTGAGTGCATTTTTTGAAGCTAATTCTCTTGTTCCACCTTACTGCACTGAAATTTGAATAATGGAGTGGCTTAAGAGTGTGTATTTTATTCCTTTTTGGATAAAACTAAACTGTAAGCAGTGTTCAAGGAACACACATAATACTCATAGTCTAGTTCATCGTACCCCATCCCAAAATGCTAATGATGATGGGGGCCCTTGGGAACAACTTACTTGCTTTACAGATTTGTTCCTATTGGGCAGCGTTTAGACAGCTTGGGAATAACTTGGGTAATGCTAGTGGTGCTCAGTCTGAGATGTGCATGCAAGGGGCTAGGTGAGGGGAAAGCAAGTGGGGTGAACCAGCAGCGTGCAGAGCAAAAGGGGAAGACATTCTGCTTGCATACATAAAAAGAGGGAAGGCTGGGGATATGTTGGCTGGATACAACCTTGGCTGCAGTGGTTATGAGATGGAGCTCAGGATCCTGAGTGGAAGAAACAAGACAAAAAGCAGGTTTGCAACCCTGGACTCTAAACGAAGTGCCAGGAGCTAAGCGAGGTTTTGGATATATTGAGCACCAAGAGAACATTAGATTAGAAACTAAATTGTCAAACTCTTCAATTTACTGGAATATATTCCTCCATTTTAATATCTTCATATTTGTGTCATTCGTAATTTTCTTGGGAGCACTGCTCTTTTACTACTTTCTTCAGGAAAATCCTGTTACAGTTTAGGACAAAATATGTGCTTTGTTGGGGTCAGATGCATGTGAAAGAGTACGGACTCTAGCTGTTGCTAAGTTACGCTTATGTTCTTACACAGAAAAAGAAATCTGTATATGTTGGAAGTGTCATATGATAGGTCAAAATGTTTTTCTTGCTGCATGATGTCAGTCACTGCTATTGTGTAATGAGTAGATCCTATGGTTAAGTTTTCATGTGATTGGCATTAGTTGAACTCACCTCTGAGTCAGTCTAATACATACAAATCTTTCTTGATTCACACACTGGAAGTGTATAAAGCATTTTTCTTATGGGAATTTGCTTTTGTTATGAACTACAATAGGGATATAAAAAAATTTCAATTAAATTTTTTTTTTTTATTGCAAGAAATGAAAGTTGGATGTCTTGTTTAAAATTTTTGAAATGTGCTTTATAGGACATGTGTCATTCCTTGTCCTAGCTTTAATATGAATCAGCACAGGAATCCTGTGTTTAAATGTCTTACCTGTATTACTGCTATCTGTGTCTTTGATCAGGAATTCTGACTATGTTGAGGGCCAGCTTGCATCCTTTACCCTAGCAAGAAGGCACAATAGTGCATAGAAGGCAAAAAGTCTTACACAGTCTTATCTCTGAATGTTCCTTCATCACATGCTATTGCCCTTGAAAATCTGTTCTGTGTGATCACTAGAAGACTTGCTAGACGTTAGTCTTCAACACTGGGGATATTGAGAAGCAACTGAGCAGTCCTGCTGCACAAACTGAAATGACTAGTTTGTGCAAGTCTCTTACTTGCACTGTATGGGGATAACTTGAGTATCTTCCAAACATAACTCCTATATTGTCTATGTGTGTCTTCCAGGTGTTGTCCTGGGAAAAAGCCTGTGATTCCTCTGTGCAGTCCTATAGCTATTTTTTTATGTTTTGGTTTCAGTTCTGCGACAGTGGTGTTGTGCAAGTTACTGCATGTTCAAGCTGAAAGCTGCATTAGGAAGTACCTGTTGGTTAAGCTACTGGTAAAATAGTAGGTTTTACTTCTGAGACTTCTGGGCTTTTGTTCCATTCATGGGCTTATGTCTGTTTGGAATCACTTGCGATGCTGGGAGAACAGTAATGCAGCAGGCCCAACACTATCACAGCATGGTTTTGTTTTACAAGGGGGTGTTTTAACTTTACCATAGGTTGCACCTTTTACTTTCCTGCCAGTTCTGAATCAGGTGGTGTTTTCTTGCTCTTGGTAATATAATTTGGCTTTGAAATTCACTTGTAAGCCTGAAGCTGTAAGTGAATCTCTTTGGGAACTATCATGCCTCTTCTCATTCCTGCTTAGTGCATCTAGTAAAACACAAAATAAAATCTTGTCTAGGAAGCTGTGTATGCTGGGGCTCTTGAGCATCAAAGTTCTGCTTTTGCTTGTTGGACTCAGCTGGGCCTTGAGGTGACATCTGGAAGATACTTAAAGCTGTTCAGCTGAGAAATACAGTACTGCTATGTTTGCCAATGAAAGCTTTTAGGGAGGTGATGAAGGACTGTTAGATGCCTTAAATGCTTTGTGGCAAAATAGCAATGCCTCATGTGCTGGAAGAATGCATAATCTAGAGCAGCAAGTCTTTGCTGCCCCTGCATTTCAAAGGAGGACCGTGAGCCAGAAATCCCATAGAAGTTCAACATCATGAAAGAAAAAATTCCAGTTGCTTCCCAATCTCTTTGAAGGGTGATTGTTTCAGGCTTTTGCTTTCCAAAAGCTAGCAAGAACACTTCAAGTATGTGATCTCTAAACTATAGATATTCTTGGTAAGTAAGATTTTTAATCTTTAATTCAGTTTTCTGTACTTGCCTCTTTTTGGTATGGATAGAGGGAAAGTAAACTGACAGCTGTAGGAATGTGGATAGAAGTGACATTTCAAGTAAATTTTGCCTCTGAGGATGGCTAACAGCTTTATCTTCATGTATTGCTTGAGAGATAATGGGACTGTCACAACGTTAATATCTACTGCCGTTTGTTTTCATTGTTTAATGTGCATGGTCACTGGAGCTCATAATTAGAAAATAAGTTCCTTTTAGGAATATGCCTTGTAAAGCAGAACTCAAAATTAGTATTCATTATGAAAGCCACTGTGTAATGACTCAAACAAATATGAACACCTAGCCATTGTTTGGTTTTTTCCTTGGCAATCACTGCATTATTCCCCTTGTGGCCCTGAAATGTTGGCCTGATTTTTGACGTCTGTAGATAATTGTCTAATATAATTCTTTGTGTAGGGAAGCTAACCACCGAGTTAATTTTGCTCTCTGAAGTGTTCAGCTTCCAAGGCAGATCTGTCTTTAAAGGCTTCTTGCTGTAATGACTGAACCATCGGGGAATATTGCACACACGGAAGTGAAAATGTTCTTTCCTCCATCCTGATTAACCTTCTGTGTAAAGTTGGATTTCAGAATGCAGCCTTTTGGTGGCTTTTGTCCATCCACTTCTGTTTAGCATGTTGAAGAACTGAATTTGTGCTCTGGTTTATGTTTGTGTAGGCTAGACCACTAGTAGTCTGGTATGTATTTGTATATCTGTATGTCAGCTCACTGGTTTTGTGTGTGGATTTTGACTGCAGGAAATTCTCTTGGTACATGCATTCAAATCCACTGTCTGTCTTGCAATTACTATGTTGGCTCTTTTGATAAGAACCAACAGCATCCTGTGGGACAAGTGTTGGCAGAGGAGGACTTTGGATGCCTGTAGCAGTGCTGTTTGTAGCGTGATTCCCCTCATTTCTATTTGATGGCACAGTACCAGACATGTTCTAAGACTTTGATGGTCAATTAATTTGTTCTCTTCTGTTCTTGGGTTGGAAACCAATTGAGTACTTGTGGAGGGTGCCAGATTAAACTGTTTTTTCTTGAAGTGCCAGTGAAAACGTCTTTCTCTCCCATGTTTCCTTAGGAAAATACACTTGAAAAAAAGAGCTTACATGATTTTGCTGTGTGTGAGGTTGTCAGGCACCTGTAGACAGTCACGCCATGCTGATGATGTTTGACTCTGTCAGCCAATTGTAATCAATTTTGTCAGAAGATGGAGGTCCTACTTTACTACCCGACTACTCTTCTTGTGTCCTTTAGCCTTGTGAAAGAACTGACTTCAGTGCACTGGTGCTAGCACAAGAAACCTAATAGATGTGAGTGTCATTGTCTGTTTTGGACAAAGGTGACTCAAAGTTTGGCCTCTCCTTCAGACCATGTTCTGTGAATGTGTGGTGTGACTTCCCCCCTTCTTCCCCTTTTGAAAATACAGTCCTGGCTGTAAGGAATAGGTCTGAGGCTGCAGTTGCTTGAAGCTCTCAAGCAACATCTTTGTCAGCATTTTAACTTTGTTTTGTTTCTGCTGTGGTAATGATGAGTAATTTTAGATGGTGGTTTTGCACAGAAGGGAGGGGAAACATTTTCTCATTCAGAACTCTCACCAGGATTAGACTGTCTGCTTGCTCCCTTGCCAGCCTTATGGGACATGCAGGGGTACAGACTTTAAGATAAAGGAATCTTTGTTACTCTTTGCTTTAGTAAAGTGTGGGATTTTGCTTTGGTTTTGGGATAGGAAGAGCCTAATAAACTTCAGGGCATATTATTTTAGAATTGGGATAGAGTCACTCTGGAAAAGGAAATACAGCCTTTCTAGGAGATGATGGGGTGTTGTAGGGTGCCATCTTCCCCTTTGCATCACAGTGGGGACGATTAGGAAGGGAGGAAAGCAGGAGGATGGTAAGGCTTTCAGAATCTTATGGGTTTACAAATAAAAATCTCATGCTATATTAAATATGCAGTAGTGTTAATTTGCAGTATGAGACATCCTATTTCTTGTTCTGCCCTGGCCCCCTTACTTTCATAGTTCAGTCTTTTTGCTAGGAAGTCCAGGCTGTTTGTTGTTTTTGTCATTTATTGTAAACCAGCTTCCTTACCTAGATATGTTATTACTTTATGAAATGTTTGAAAAATGTCTGAAGTTCCTGTTTGCCTAAGATTAAATGAACAAGCTGGAATAAAGAGGATAAGTGCTGTCTTCCTGCTTTCTGAAGAGCACTGATATATTTTGGTTCCTTGTTATTCCATCACCAATGCATGAATTCTGCATCAGTTGTTCAACAAAACTCACTGCATTTATTTATTTATTCACTAATATGTTCCTTCAGTTTCTGGATTCTTCTTCCTTTCCCTTGTGGGAAAACACTGTACAATTTTGTAACAGGAAAATGTAGGGGAGCCTATAAGAGGCAGATACTTGTTAGCTTTGGGATATCTGTGTTGCTGTTTGACTGGTGAACTTGCAGTTTGGCTTTGGAAGATTCTCCATGGGTGAGATGTATTTCTCCAGCCCATCAGGTTGTCCCATGCTAATAGCTATTTCTTTACCAAGGCCCTTTTTGTGGAGTTTAGTTCTGGGAAAGATGTTAATTTTAATAAAACAGGAATGCAAACAGCCATGTAAAAGAGAGTTTCTGGGAGCAGGAGTGAGGTGCAGTGAAGGAAAGGAGGCTCTCTGCTTTGGATAGCCAAAAGCAGAGCTTTGTGGTGGCTTGCACTGGTACCTAGAACCTGCCACTCTCATGTCTGAGTGTGATGCGTCTCTTGTCAAGATCTGGTAAAAGGGATCTGGGCTCTAGTAGTAGCAGCAACTATGTAGTGTTAGCTATGGTCCCTTTCCTATAGGATTGACTACAGGAAGCTCAAAGCGAGGCTGTGTTTTGCTTCTCTTGAGCTCTGAGATTGTTTATTTCCTTGACACCCCCAGGCAGAGGTAATGCTTATTTTTGGTTTTGCTTTTTGAAGAAGGAGAGCAAGAAGCAGAAGCTGGTGTGGAGGTATTGAAATATGACTTTGGGAAAGAAGGTGTCAGGGGAGTTTGTAGGATTTCCTCCCACCCCTACCTCTTTCCGTTTCAGAGGTGATGTTTCCTGGCCTGCCTGCTGGTTAACTGGTGTGGAATGGATCAAGAGTACAATAGAGCAGAGTCTGTAGAAGTACTGACAGCCGGTATGAAACACAGCAAAGAAGCAGGAACAACCCTCCTGTCTTACTGTGTATTTCTCATGAGTTCTTGAATGTTGCATTGCTAATGCCATTTCTTCCTAATTCTTGTGATCTTCTGTCAGACAATACAAGACATGACAAATGAAGCAGTAGGAATTTCCTTGAGCAGTGTTTATTTTAGTGGCTAACATGTTCTTGTAAACCCATTAACTTGCTTGCAGATCTTGCTCTCTAGCTGCATCGGGTAAGTCTGTGGTCATATGAAGTTGCATGCTGCTCTGATTTAAAAGTGCACATCCCAGTGAAATGAGTAGGGCTGCTGCCATCTAACTGAGGAGAGCCTGCTCCTGTCGTACCTGATGATAGGTCTGCTTTGGGCAATCATGACTTTACCAAGGACAGAGAGCAGCTGCAGACTGGCTGTTTTTATACAAGTGTTGTAGTGCGAGTTTTCTGGTTATCCCTGAGGCAGACAGGATGTTGCTTGTGCACTGTGCACTGCTCACTCTTTCAGAGGCAACTGGCCCAGTGTCAATTGTTAACAGCTGTGGCAAAAGTTTAGAGGAAGAAGAATCTGATAGTTGATGTATGAGAAGCTGCCTCTAGGAAGGTAGAACTGGACTCCCAAGTTGGTGTATGTGCTCTCTGTCTGACTTATTACTATTACAACAGACATAATAATGAAACTGGAAGAGTATTTCAGCAGAGAAATTATGGTATAAAGTAGGAGCTGATGAACTCAAAAAAGGAATTTTGATGCATTAGAGCTTTGCCTTCACTGGAAATATTCCTGTTCTTAAATTCTTTGTTGTTTTGGGGTAATATCCTCTACATAACCTGGCTGATAGAACAAAGAAAGAAAACTATAGGAAACTATAAGCAATCAGCAGAAATAGTTTTGGTGGTGGTTTTGTTTTTGTTTTTTTTTTTTTGTCTTTCAAGTTTGCTTCTGAGGTTAAAATAACAGGAACCAGATGTAAAATAGCTGATACATTTAGGACTTGAATTCACTTTGTGTGTATTGCTATGTCATCATTTAGAGAGAGGGAGACAGAAAGAGCCCTGTAGTCTGCCAAATGGGCAGGAATTTTTATTTTTCTTCCTTTTCTCACTTCTGAGAAACTGAATCAAAAATACCTGTTGCTTGTGTAAATTTATCTAGCTCATCTACTTGAAAATACTTTCCCAAAGGAAGGGTAGTGTTTGTAAGTAATCTTGGAGCTGTTGGAGCAAGTCCAGAGGAGGGCCATGAGATTGATCAGGGGACTGGAGCACCTCCTGTATGAAGACAGGCTGGCAAAATTGGGGTGTTCAGCCTGGAGAAGAGAAGGCTGCCTGGAGACCTCATAGCAGCCTTCCAGTATCTGAAGGGGGTCTGTAAGGATGCTGGGGAGGGGCTCTTCATTAGGGACTGTAGTGATAGGACAAGGGGTAATGGACTGAAACTTAAACAGGGGAAGTTTAGATTGGATATAAGGAAGAAATTCTTTACTGTCAGTGTGATGTGACACAGGAAGAGATTGCCCAAAGAAGTGGTGAATGCTCCATCCCTGGCGGTATTCAAGCCCAGGTTGGACAGAGCCTTGGGTGATATGGTTTAGTGTGAGGTGTCCCTGCCCATGGCAGGGGGGTTGGAACTGAATGATCTTAAGGTCCTTTGCAACCCAAACCATTCTGTGATTCATTAGATAATAGATTGTTTTTATCTACAAGTAATTCTCTAAACATTAAGCAGAACAGCTTTAGAAATGAATAGGCAAGCAGCCATTATATTCAACAGAAGACTTGCGTAAAAGCTGTAGGAATTTCTAGGCTACTCATTTTAATTGTACTATAATTAATTTGCTATTTCCTGCCTCTTTTCTAGAATTTGTAATCTCAGCCAAAATATGTTTGGAAGATGAACAAAAGGGTTTGATTTGCTAAGATATATAACCTCTTTTGGGGCAAAGAGTGAATCATTGCTTCATGATCTTTCTAATGAAAAACACTTCTCATTGTTATAGGTCTCACTCAAACTACTTTCCTGCCTCTTTCTGTCTTGCTAAAGTCTGAGTTTGCAAATTATGAGACCATAATAAATTACAGTGGGCTGGAAAGTAGGGACACTAATGGAATTGCATCTGTCAGTGGGATGTTGTGAAAGTGCCTCTTCTACAGCTGTTTATCTGAATTTTAAGGGATTTTTCGCGAAAAGGACTATAGATGTTCCTTATGCAGAGAGATCTTTTTGCATTAAAAATCTGTGATGCCTGTCTCAGTGTGTACCTCACAGCAAGCTAGAGGTCAGAAAGATACTCATCATGTAAGTAAGGTGTTTTAAAATCAGCTCCGTTTCTTGGGGATCTTGGAGTTCTTTTTAGACCAAGTCCTTCATGAAGTGCAGTTGCTAGCAGGTGGAAATGAGAAAGGCACAGTGTGTGTGGCAGTGAGCAGCGCAGTGGTCTGGTGGAACAGCAAGTGTTGCCTCATTGCTTGCAGCCTAGTCATTACCTTAGTCATCTTCTCAAGCTGATGAAGTAGGAGAGATGTATGTCATTCCCTTGCTCCTGAATCAGTGTGCACTGTGGGAGCATGGTGTTGTGTCATCCTGCAGCAGCTTAAACCTGCCACTTAGGAAAAGACAATTAGTGAGGGAGCTGAACCTGAGAAGAGGCAAGCCATTGGAAAGGGGAGTTTAATGAGAGATGAGTGCTTTCAGGAGTGTTGGAGTCATCTGTATGGCAAAGAAAAGAGGGGAGAGGACTTTTTGTGGGCTGCAGGACACACAGCATAGTGTTTCTTTAGAGCAGCTGGATCTCCAGTTGACTGAAAAATGTGCAGAGCTTTGTTTCTTGGCTTCCCTGGGCTTATACCAACCCAACTATAGAAATTGTAAAGCAGGGTCTTGCTGAGGAACAAAAAGCTGCTCGTGAAATGATGTAAGTACATGTGTAACAGGCTGTATTAGAATAGTAGCCGTGTAAGAGCGTAGCAAGGGTTAGTTCCTAAAAAGAAGTGCATGTTCTACTCTTGGAGATGACATGAGTGCTGAATTCCATTCCTAAGGGAAAGAAATTGTGTATTTCTAAATCCTGTTAGCTGAAAGGAGGGTACTGTTGTGAAGAGTCTTTCTGCATTGGATCAAGTTTGTGTTCTGTCTTTTCAACTGGAAAGCTACGGACACATCCCTTCCAATCTTTGTGTGTGAGATGGCTCTCTGGGGACCTTAATGTTGTGGTTACCATGGGAGCCAATTCAGAGTGGATTGTCGTGCCATCATAACCAGAAGATATGTGCAACTCTGTTGTTATGTTTTGCAGAGGTTTGGGATTTTGAATATTTCTTGCAAAAAAAATATTTCTGTTATTTATATGTGGGTATAACTTATTTTGTGTTAAGCATTTCTGAAATCAGACTGGCTCTGTGGTAGAGAGTTCAGCTTGGCAAAACAAGTCAGCTTGAAGTGGCTACAGGTACAAGCATTTTAACTCTGGATACAAGTTTCCCCTGGGAATTGTTGTTCTGTTTGGTTGTAGTGTTTTTGAGTTACCTTGATCCCATTCATAATATGTGCTCATCAATATCCAAGAAGAATTTTTTTTCCTTTCATATTTATATCTCTATCCTTTCCATTGCTTTCATTTTGGTGTCAATTGGCTGACACTGTTACCTGCTTCAGTGCTCAAGAAAAGTCCTCAGCCGAGACTTGGAGGTGCTTATCCGAGAGAAGAGCACTGTGATAAGAGCAATATGCTCTTGGACCCATATTTTCATCCATGAAAATGGGATGGTTATTCATGCAGGACCCCTACGGTTTGAAACATCTGCTTGTCACCAGAACCTCTTCAGTGACTTCGGACTTAACAGCTTGGGGGCTGAGCTCTAGACCCTCAGGATCTCTAGGTCCTTGTTCTGACGGTGCTTCTAGCACTCGCAGTATCTCAGTCCACCAGCACAGTGGAGATGGCAGATGTGCTTCTTTGGAAAATTTCTTTGTGTGAAGTTAATCAAATCTCTAAATTTTAATTGCTCATTTCTTTTAGAAAGAACTGTTTTGTCTCTGACCTCCATATGGGACTCAAATGTGACTTTCTAGCTCTCAGAAGACTTTTTATTGTTGAAAACCTGAAATAGTGTAAAGGCTGCAGGGATGCTGTTGTCTCTTTTCTTCTGACTTGTTTTTCGCCTTTTCTGCTGGTAGTGTGGACTTGAACTCCTCATGGAGAAGAAAACTACATCAACAAGTGGAAAGTTAGGAACTGCTTTATTAGCTGCTGTTTGTAGGTCTGCTGGGGGATTATAGGAAACATATTTTGTGCAGAACAGATTAGTTTTTTCTTATGTCCTATCTGTAGGAATATCGTTTAAATAGCTCTTTTTTTGGTTGGGTTGGTGTTGGTTTTTTTCCTCATTACAGAAAAGATTCTGGTCTGTGAATGAAAATTTTTAGTATTAAAGCCTGTAGATTTTGATGACGTGTCAAAAAATGATAACAAAATCCTCAAACAACTCTGGAAAACAATCTTGTTCTGTGCAAAAGTTCTACAATTAATAATTAGTTCTTTGTTCCAGTGTTACTGGAATTGTTTAATCTGTTTTGCACATTTCTAAGGAGGAAGTGCTCTCTGTCTATTGAGTTCACAAGCTATTAAGAAAACTCAACTGTATCATTCTGTAGAGATATGGCATTTTCAAAATAACATCACTATTAAGGTAATTTCATTCAGATTTTATAAAATATTCTAGGCAGGCCTGTTTCAAGAACCAGATGTAAGGATAAAGATATGCACAGCTGAGGAAGTGAAATTGGAGCAAGGAGAATATTGCCAAGGAACTCAAAAAGAGATGCTCTAGTTCAAGCAGAGTATAAGCATCTGGGGAGGTGACCTGAAGATGAGTCTGCAAAACAGGGGAAACCAAGGCTGATATCCTATATCAGATAATAAACTGATATTTCTCTTATTCAGGGATTCAAAAATATTTCACAAGCAACAGTGAATGATTTAGTTGTACAGTTACGGTGTTGTTCAGCACTAATATGCTTAATAAAACCTTCCATAGATATTTATGGTAGGACAGTGGGTAATGATTTGGCTTTTGGTTCAGTAGAACATTGTTCCAAAAGGATAGAGCCATTCTTTTCAGAAGAGACTTTTAATGGGAGAGGAGGATATTGACACTAGTCTGTGAAATGAACTTCTATTGTGCATGATGTGCCTGAGCGCACCTTTAATTCAGGGCATATGCTTTCAGCTTCAATAAGAAGCTGTTCGTACCTGTTTAAAACCTATACTCTTTCAAAACAATTCATACTGTGGTGCATATGATTCTCCCTCAGGGAAGAGAGAGAATAAACTGAACATCAGATATTAGCTGCAGCACTTAGTGCACTGCTGGGAGGCACTTGGATATGACAGTGATACAGGCAGTGTCAGAAGCAGTGCAGTGCAGAAGAGAAAGTGTCTGTGCCAGCAAATTATGTTCAATGTTCATTACAGCATTTTTCTAGAGCACGGCTATGTTTAAATGTATAAGCCAAAAGCATTTTTGCTCCACACCTCCCAACTACTCTGCAAATACAACACCTTGTGTTTCCAGCAAAAGCAAGAAAGAAGGGAGTTAGCTCTTTTTTGAGATTGAGGCAAGCCATCTCTGCCAGGAAAACTCACCTCAGCATAGCTGGTAAGCTCCTGCCATCATTGTGCTGTTTGCTGAGCAAAGCATGAATCCATGAACTAATAAAATATCATTTCTCAATTGATTTTTATGGACAGTACTTTTCTAAAACTCTCTTTGGGATTTAGGAACCTACTTGTCACTGACTTTCCTTGGGGCATAAGCACTGGTTCTCTGAGGCTATCTGGAGAGCATTGGGGTGCTGTTGCATCATCCTTCTGAAGATGCTGGCAAGGCAGTATAAGCAGTTCATGAGGCCTTACAATTGAGGGAGAGAAATGGTTTACTTATCAACTGTGTATCTATTTGGAGGAAAAAAGCTGCCCCCACAATGCCTGCAGGGTAGACCATAACAAAGTTTAGGGACTTGCAATGAAAATTGCTGCCAAATGAAGAAACTATGTTGCTGCTGCATAGAGTGCTGGTATATATGCCTTATAGACCAGGTTCTTGGTGACTATTTTTATCTAAAATCCCCATGCTTACTGTGAAATCAAATGTAGAGGGGTTTTGTTGTTGTTTTTTGTTTGTTTGGGGTTTTTTTTGTTTGTTTGGGGTTTGTTTGTTGTTGCTTTTTGGGTTTTTTTTTCCTGAAAGCAGGAAAGACATTGTGAGTCTATGGCTTTCCCATCTCTTTTTATTTTGCCATAACAAAGCTGCCCTATTCAATCTATTGTTTTGATTTTTGAATTAATTTCTAAAAGGATTCCTGATAGAGAATTTTATATTCCTAGCAATGAAACACTGAGCTGTAAAAGCACTGTTTTAATTTAAGAAACTTGATCTTTAGAAATGCTATGTCTGCATGGGCACTGTATGTTAGTACTTTGGGCGCATTCCTGTGCTGATTTCTTGTCAAAGATAGGCTTCTATGCCTTGTTCAAAGACACTTTTACTTCTTTCTGAGGCCTGAAGCCAGTACTGTCAGTTTGAAGACATTTATCATATTTTATGACAATTACCTGGAGATATTTTTTTATTCGATAAATCCCTTTGCCTTCGTTTTCCTGTGCTGTGTGCAGAAACAAGGCAGCGTTATAATTCTCATCTACTTTCTGTTTTGTTTGACCCTGTTCTATGGAAACCCTTCTTTAAGGGTCACAGTCATGCATTTGAATTGTGACACCGTACAATCATCTCTGCTGTGCTGGAAGGACAAAATAAAAATGACAGCAGCAACGAGACAAAGTGCAGTGTGAACCAGCTCCAGCAGCTTAGTTTTGAAAAGCTTTGTTCAAGGCATCACATAAATATGACAGAAGATAGTTTTATGGTTTAAAAAATGAAGAGAGAATTATGTAGGTAATCTTCGCAACCTAGTAAAAATATCATAGTACACAGAAATTGAAGTGTTACAGCTTCCTGTGATCTAAATTGGCATCTAATCTTAGTAGGTGAAGCAACACTTGAGGATGTTGTTTATAGTGATTGCTTTTTTATCACTTAAGAACAAAGTGGTGTTTTGAAAACCTTCATTGTGTGAATCAGGCAAATGAGGCAATTCAGGTAATAAGTAAAATCTCTTAAGATGAAGGAATCTCTGCTTTACTTCATCTTTATAATTGGCCCAGACCTTTATTTTTACGTTCTGAATCTCAGCCTGAAAACTACACTGGGGGAGAAGGGGAGTAGTCTGGTTATTAAGAGTAAAATCTTTTTCTGCTTAGAGCCTAAATGGTATTTTGCCTATTATCTCTCTAGCACCTCTCCCATACCCCAGCATCCCCCCACCCAAATCTACAAGTTGCTTTTCCTGCCACGGAAGTGCTTCTCTGCTATAGGGACTACTTCAGCTGTGGAGCAATTTTTTTAGGGTTAAGAGTGAAACCTTTAACTTATGTTAATTCTGTGCAACTAAAACTGCCTAAGAATTAAGCATCTAACCCGTCATTTAGGGATTCCTTCTGCAGATGACAGGGAGAAAAGAAAGAGAAAGGGAACTTGAAGAGGAAGATTCATCCCACCTCAAATAGGGCTTTCCTCAAGATGGGCTGTATTGGATTTGCTGTTTCTTTCCTTTGGTTATACAAGGACCTAAGACTTCTCTTTAAGAGTGCATCTGGCAGTTAAATGATTGTATACAGGTATTTGTGTGTGCAACTTGAATCCCAAGCATAGTAGTTAGAGCAACAGCTGTCTTTCTTACAGAGGGTGTACCTGGAGATGATGCAGCATTTGCAACCAGAGACGTTTCACTTTGGAGGCTGATGCTGAGTTTGTAGGGTTCTTATGCTGGTAGCTTACATGTATTTAGCTGAGTGTGGTGATAGTTGTCTGAAGGAAACTCAGCTTCAGGACCTTCTGCTGGTCAGACAGATTCTTTTTGACAAGACTTCACAATGTGCTTGGAAGAAGCTCTGTTTGCTTGGACAGTTAACTACTATAGTAATGATGAAGGGTGGATTTTGTCAGAGTGTTACAACAAAATTTTCATAAAATCTTAGAATTAAAAAGGGCTTTTTGAAAAAAAGATGTTGAACAAGACTGGTCCCAACACCCATCCCTAAGGGACACCACTTGTTACTGGTCTCCAGCTGGACATTGAGCCATTGACCACAGCTCTTTGTGTGTGGCCATCCAGCCAGTTCTTTATCCACTGAGTGGTCCACCTATCAAATTGATGTCTCTCCAATTTAGAGACAAGGATGTCATGTGGGACAGTGTCGAATGCTTTGCACAAGTCCAGGCAGATGACATCAACTGCTCTGCCTCTGTCCATCAGTTCTGTAGCCCCATCATAGAAGGCCACCAAATTGGTCAGGCAGGATTTCCCCTTAGTGAAGCCATGCTGGCTGTCACCAAACACCTTGTTGTTTTTCATGTGCCCTAGCATGCCTTCCAGGAGAACTGATCCAAGATTTTTGCAGGCACAGAGGTGAGACTGACTGGTCTGTAATTCCCTGGGTCATCCATTTTCCCCTTCGTGAAAATGGGGGTTGTATTTCCCTTTTTGCAGTCATTGGGAACTTCACCTGACTGCCATGATTTTTCAAATATGATGGACAGTGGCTTAGCAACTTCATTCGCCAGCTCCTTCAGGACCCACAGATGGATTTCATCAGGTCCCATGGACTTGTGCATGTTTGTGTTTTTAAGATGGTCTTGAATCAGATCCTCTTCTACAGTGGGCCCAAGGTGTTGATTCTCACAGTCCCTGCATCTGCCTTCCAAGTTCAGAAGGTTTATTTTAGCCTCTCATATGTGGGCTTTTTCTTCCATAATGGGGTGGTTTTCCTTTCTTCTCATCCAATTTTTTTTTTCCTCAAATGAATTAAAAAATGCTTAAACTGGTAGATAAATAAAAGCAAACCTCAGTCTTGTGCAGCTTAATGCTGAGCTTCAGACTCAGTGTTTGATTGAACCAATTGATCTGTCAGACCTCTTACCTGTCTATGAAATGAAGACAAGAGGCTTCTGAAGGTAATAAGTACAGTTAGGATTTGGAGTTCATATATTGAGTGTCTGTAGGATGGAGAAAGGGAAGGTGTTGCCTTTTCCTGTGCAACCAGGACATCTAGTGAAAAGTTGCACACAACTGGTCTTGCTTTCTTTTCTCCTCTCCCACTTCAGTGTTTTACCTTGAATGCTCTGAAGACATTTCACTGACGAATTATAACTTTGAATAGAGGTGAGACTTCATTTGTTTTGCTTTTTCTGTTAAATTTCAAAGAGCATCACAACATTGTAGGCTGCTAAACTGACTAAAGGAAGATCAGTAGGAGAGTGAATTTCTCCAGGCAAATTTCCTGACCCAAGACAAAGGCAGCAAAGGACTGTCAGGTTACTTTTTTGTCATAGGAACAGAAGAAAACTGGACACCTGTCAGTTGGTCTTCACAAGTGAGTTGCTCTGAAGAAAGATGGCTAATTCCAGCTGGAGCTTGGGATTGTGTGCGAGGCCTGGAGTCATAGTGGAGAAAGGATTGCTTTCAGGGACTGTTATATCATCCTTCCCATGCTGGCTGCTGGCAGTGCAGTGTCTTGATGGCAGATAAAGAAACCTGATCTTTGCACTGAAACAACCAGCAAATGTGATCTCTTTTCTAAGAGAGGAATGTCTTTCTCTTCTTCTGAGTTTTTGATGGATGAATTGCATTTCTACAGAACCTTTCCACCCTGGCCTAAGACTGTCCAGGCCAGTCGCTTGCTCATTCATGTTGCTACAGAGCTAATTCTGCTTCAGCAATGGATAAGGAGTTCTGCTAAATCTGCGCTTGATTACCATCTCTGTTTACCACAAGGGAGCAGTTATTAATGTGCTCTCATTTTTAAGCCTATTATAACTCCTTCACTTTGATTAATCTTATTGTAGAGCTCTTTACTCTTTTAGCCTATTTAAGATGTAAGTCTGATTGTAGAAGAGCTTCTGCTGTTTCCCTCCTAGCTGAGGGAGGAGGCAAAGGGCTATTGATTTTTATATAAAAATGAGTTTAGTGAGACTTGGAAGTTGGGTTTGATCCAAGTCTTACTGGAGTTGGTGGTGATCAGTCATTAGTTTTCAGTGGATTTCAGGCTCTGGTGTCTGTCTTACTGCCATGGTGTTCAGCTGTCTGTGTAGCAGGGGTTTTGTGGGTCTTCATCGATTGCTCAAAAGCAGCAAACTGTCATGGTGAGGGAGGACACGTGGAACATGCTGACCAGATATTTATCAACTGATGATTTTATTCTTGTGATCCTATTGTCTCATCTTTCTGCACATTTCAACCTTGAATGTGTGGTCATGGTGCATGTGATAGCAGTTCATAATGAAGCACACAATGACAGATAATATAGCAGAGTTTAACAGCAAGCTTTCAGAGAGAAAATACCAATATCTTTGAGATAAGTTGTAGTTTAGCATGCATTAATACATATATTTAAAAAATATTATTATGATGTGAAGACTAGGGAATCAGATAAAGATAGGAAGGGCATAACAGGCATAGACATGAACTAGTGATGTAATTCAGAGGTTCACCTGTGTCAGCAATTGGGCCACATCTGACCTGCTGGCCAGTCCTGTTCCCTTTTTCTTGCACACTTTGCCTACAAGATGCTGCCTTTTCTTTTAAGAAGGAAAGGTTTCTGTGTCATGGAACAGAGAACGGCCCACTGCAATGCCCAGCTTGTGGAAGGAAGGCATCCCCAAAAGATGGGACCATCTTCTCAGACATAATTCTTTCTGCAGATGACTGCTGCAGCTCACGCTTCATTTCTCCCTCTGTCCCTCTGCTTTTTCTCTACTGGCTTTTGATTGACTGGTACTCTAGGTCAACAAAATGACATCAATTTCCCCTGATAGAAAAGTGTGTGAATAGTGCATCACTTTTACCTCTTCAACCCCCAGGAGCTTGTTCTATACAGAAGCAGGCTTTTTCTATGCTTTGTTCTTGCAGATGTCATTTTTCAGGCTTCTTCGCTATATGATGTTAGGTAGTGCATTTTCAGCTGGAACAAGTTTGTGTGGCTGTCCATTAAAGTTAAGAATAAATGTATTGTATCACCACAAGGTGCCATTCATAGAAATAGGGAGAGGAGAAATTTATCCATGCATCTGCCTTTGAAGCAATGCAGCTATTTCTAAGGTCTTTGTAAAGACAGATTTAATCTGTACATTAGAAATGTAGTATAACTTAAAAAAAACCCAGCAAAATAGAGTATCACTTCTTTGGGCTTACTCTTTTCTGTCAAGCACATAGAAGGAAAATGTGGGTTTTTTATGTGAGAGAAGGATCATGAAGTATTGTTTATCTGCAGTGTGTACTAGTAACAATGGAACTGTACAAATGGAGGGAACAAAGTTCATGTACCCTGTGAATGCTAAATGGAAGGAGGTTCTGTATAATGGCTATTGTAAAATTCATCTATTACCTTTGCTTAAAAAGCTGTTGGTAGCCTTCTCAGATGCATAATTCAGTTTAGTGATAATAATTCACACTAATAGCTTTAAAACTCAGGACAGAACTAGTGCTTTGTCCTTGACTGTCTTGCCTGCTGCTGTAACACCCAGTAAGTGCGCCTGGGCTCTGGTTGTCATTAGGTACCACGTGCAGTGGCATCAAAGGACAATATAGCCAGTAGGTTTCTCCAAGGCTGTCTGCCTTTCTGAAGAGGCTGTTGTTACTCTGTACCTCAGTTTAGTTCAACCTGAAGCATTGGTTGAACGCTGCCTGTTCAGGCTTGTACTCATAGACTTGTGTTTGAGTGAAACCATGATGCAAAAGTGCCTTTTCTGTTGAGAGGGGGGAATTTCAAAACGTCACACCTGAGGTTTTCGGTTTTGTTATGCTGGGTTTCAGTGAGGTGCTGTGTGCCTGGTAACTTTGTCTTACTGCTTGTTCCCAGTTTACAGGTGCAGTAACTCAGACTAGAGGACAGCCTGGAGGAGAGGAGTGAAGCAAGTGGTCTGCCAAGGCCTGCTTGTGAAATAAACTTCACGCAAAGCTGGTGAGAGTGAGATGAGCAAGGCAGCTCTGGGCTTTTTGCACACTTTTGCTTGTCATTTTAGAGTTATGCATTTTTGTGTAGAGACTGTATGCACCCTACCTCCTCCCCTCTGAAGACAGCAAAAAGATTGTGTAAGTGAAGAACAGAGAAAAGGGCGGGGGAGAAGGCTGGGTCCATATTTTTTTCCTCTGTGTAGAAGACCCTGACTTGGAGAAGCAGAGGGCACCTGTGGGAACAGAGATTTTGTACATACACTTGAGGATGTGTGCAATGGGTTAACGTGCTAAAGGCCACAGCAGCCAGCAGAAGCAGGGATAGTTGTGTGATGGTCATGTGTATGAGGGATGACTCTCCACAGAACTGTATGAGTGCTGTTGTCAAAACAGTATACATTTTCCTGTGAGTGTAAAGGACAGCAAACCTTGATGTTTGCTCTGGCTACATTGAGAACTCAAGCTGCAGTGAGGGGGGAGGTGACTATAAATACAATTGTGGTTTTGAACTGGGAAATGTGGAGAGGAGGACAGAGAAGAGGTCTGGGTGATTCCCAGTCTACTCATAGGTTCTGCATGCTCTGAGGATGCATGTGGCTGCATGTGACCTGCAGGAAGACTTGCTTTTCCATGCCATGCAGTGCTGAAACCCTTCAAGGAGAGGAGCCCATGGCTGCTCCTTCTGCCTGAGCTGCCCACACCTGCAGAAAGTTGTTAGAAGTACCTGGTGGTGTGGAGAGTCCTGCTGAAGATCACTTTGCTTCCAGCCTTGTGACTTTTTACAGTGAAACTATTGGAGAATAGGTTCATCTCACTTTTGGGATTCCTCTGCTTCCCTCATATGTGACTCCTGATGGCTTTTGCTCCGCTCCAGCCCCCCAGTACAAAAACAGTGGCAGAGGTCCTTTGGTAGTGCTCAGTTCTGTTTGTGTCCAGCGATGCTTTTTGTCCTGTGGTAGCCTTGAGTTGTGGTGAGTGTGGAAAGCAGGACGTACTGTCCAGGCAAAATAACTTGCTGCCTGTTTAGCCGGTAGGAAGGAAGGCAGATGGGGTTTGCCAGCCAGCCAGCCACTGCACAACTGAGCTCCTGGTAGCTTTCTGCAGATAGAGTACTGCAGATCTGTGAGGCACCCAGTCACTTGCGTGGGGTGTTTTATGCCCTCTTGCATGAGAGATAAAGCTCAGCTGCCTATACCCATCTCTGTGGTGTTCTACAGGTGACTTCTTTTGCAGGTGGTGAGGCTGCTCTATGCCTGTTCCTGGTAGCATAGCCCACCAAGCAGTGCCTGTGAACATGGATCTGGAAGTACAAAGTATTATGTTTAAGAGGCTTTCTGCTGATTAAAGTAGATCATAAGTTTATGGTTGTGCTTTCTTGGAAGGACAAGGCTGTTGCAGGGAGAGGATAAAAGGACAAAGTGTATATGAGAGGCGTGAGTTAATTTATATCTTGATCCAGGTAAGTGCTGGTGGGATTGCAAAGTATTTATAGTGCCAGTGACCTGACCTGATCTGGTCACAGGAGCACTGTGCTGTCTGGTAGCTAATTTTTCTTCAGAGTGTGTTCTAGATGTCTGATTGAGAGCATCCATCCATAACATCCCTACTTTCACTGCAAAGCTCTTACAGTGCCTGCTGTAAGCTTACACAACTGGGTGTACTTTACTACATATTTGGTCCAGAAGTGCTGTGTGGGTGGTGGAAAAATGTTGCAAGGAGGGACTTTTTGAAACAGCAGAGATGCATCTGTGTTTTTCTGGGACTTGCACTTTAAGTAACTGTGTATTAATAATGACCTCCCAGGTTTTATATCTCTCTGGGTTTATTTATTAAATCTATTTGTGTTTAGGTGGCAAGATGCCTCTGACCCTTCATGCTTTTGATATCTTTTTACCTGGTCAACAGAAGTAGAGAGAAACTGACATCTGGAGACATGGGAGATGGCAGCATAGAAGAGCTGAAACCCTTTCTAATGGACTTGTGTTTTTTCTGCAATAAGAATTGGCATGTGGGAGTTGCTTTGATAGATTGCTTTTCCAGGGAGTGGATAGCTTGGTATTTTGGATATGTTGAGGAGACTTTCACCTGTGGCTTGTAGTACAAGCAAGTGGATTTTTTTAGTATGAGAATGATATATGGGAGGAGTACATACAGCTGCATTGGGTGAGATATTTTTTGGGGGGTTTATTTTCCTGTCCTTTGCCCAAACATTATTGACCATATGCTTCTTTTTAAAAGCAGTATTAAGCTTTCAAAGACTTACAGTCTAGACATGCACTAAAATACACAATGTTAGAAAATTTCTTTCGTTGCTCTCCAGCCATTCACCACATACATCTTTTTCCTTGCCAGTGAAACATCAGCATTAAACACTGTGGTGTGTATCAAGACTATTATTGTAATCTGCTGTTTGAAATCAATGGCATTGAGAAGATGAACTATATAAATGTGGTGGTGTATTTTCTGGACTATCCTTAATTTGAGAACAAGGACATACTTTGTTAGTTTACTTCCATGTTCAGAGCAAGCTATTAACCAGCTCTGATATTAACCAAATGAGAATATTGATGAAACCATACTGAAGTTGTTGTAGTTATATTAAAAGAAAATTAAATTCTTAAGTAACATTGCTAAATGTCAGGTGCAGTTTCATAGTCAAGTTTGCAGTGGAAGTTAAAAGCTTTGAAACCGTTCTATAGCAGGCAAGAGGTCAGGCTATGCGTTTAACAAGGTACTGTCAAAATTAAAGGCAGTGTACTGAGAGTGTGTCCCCAGTGACTCATCTTTTGAAGTATTTAAACTCATTAGTGCTTAAAGGCTCTCTTTTTAGAACTATTCTGTTATTTAGCTCTATTTTTTTTCCTCTTCAGACAGGAAGAGTTCCATGTTCCCTATGTTCCCTCTGTTCCCCCTGAGTCCCTCTCTTCTACCCCCTGTTGTTATTTCATAGCTTTTCTGCGCTTTACAAAGATATTTACCAATAATAGTGTAACTCTTACAACTACATTTAAAAAGAAACAAAAACCCTGGTCAAAACCCCACCAACTTATATAAAACACCACAAGAATTCATCTCATCTGTGTAAAGTGATTGTGTGTTTAAAGGGAGAGCTAAGTGTCTTTTACTGATTTGGAGCTCTGAAGATATTGAGTTTTACTGATGTCTTCAGTAAATGATAAAGAAAAGGTTGCCTTTCATATTAAGGCAGATGTATTTGAAGAAAAAGTACTGCATGAAATGGTAGCACTGCTGAAGTTCTTGAGGTTTCTTTGGAGGGGATTTCCCGTATAACTGTACATTTAAAAGTAATCACATTATTGTTTGGTGTTTCTTCCTTGTTAGTATAGTATCTGAGCAGCCACAAACATGTTAAATGACATGAGTTAATGTGTAGCTCAGTGCAGCTTGTTCCCTTTTTCCTTTGTGTGTGTTTCTAGTTAACAACAAACAAGCAAATTGATCTTATGCCAAATGCCAGCAGTTGGAAATCTCTCTAAAATCAAATTGTCATCTTACAACTCACTGGGAAGCATTTGCTACTAGCAAAGTAGGGCTCTCAGGGGAGTAATATTAGGATTACAATAAGGAGCAGAAATATTGGAGTGTATCTTATAAACATCTTAGGTCATGTAGATAAATAGCAAACATCAGAGATGATATTGTGTTCTCTTCTGTGTCTAAAGCTAATGTGGCTTTATTCCCAATGACATATTGAAGAAATATTTTTGACCCAAGAAGAAAATGAGGGTCAGGTGCTTAAGTGGTGTGAACACCCAGAGCTCCAGGGAGGGCAGGAGTGCTCTCGGTTTAGCCAAGCAGATAACTACAGATTTTGTGTTAAGTGTTTTTATTGCCTTATTGGCTTAAATGAGTGTGCTTTTGGTTTCGGTATGTGAGGATCTGGTACTGCAAATAAATTTAAATTCTAATGGGAGCATGACTAGAACTGCATAAATGACATCTGCCTCCACATCAGAGTGATCATCTCTGGCAAAGAGTGCAGCATGGATTCTTACCTTGCAAGAGAACATCCTGATGGCCGGCCATGCTCTCATGTTCTTCTTTCTCTCCTGTTGCCTCTACCCACCAAGTATACAGTTGTTTATGCCAAATAGCACAATTTCTCTGAGAACAACTGTGGGGCTTGCTCCAAACTGGCCGGTTGTTATTGTACTCCTAAACTGTGGGAGACTGGCTCAAGTTCCTGTTCTGTGTTGATATGATATTAACATTTAGGTCAACAATTGTCCTGGCTGTCAGAAAAGCATTAGCTTGAACTTTGAGATGCTCAAGAATTGGACAAGACACAACAGGGACAGAAAGGGGGCTTTGCTGCCCAGAGATCCATTGATTGATTATTTGTTTGTTTGTTTTTCTAAACCAAAAAAGCCTGACAAATTTTACTGAAAAGCAGCAATGGTTTTGGGTTAGTCAGGTGTTCTTTTCACCACCTTATTCTGGAGGAAACATTGTTTGCCTAAAACTTCAGAGATTGTGCTGTCTCTGTACTTTTCTGGAGAGAACTTCCAAGAAGACAAGCCCAGGGGAATTAGTAGGAATAACAAGGATTCTCATCCTTAGCTTCTGACAAGGATCCTTCAAAATAATTTTATTTCTTCAGGAGAGAGAAGTCTGAAGTTAACTTTTCCAGGCAAGTGAAGAAACTGACAAATGTGCACAGGGATGTGAAAGGTAATGCAAATGTGAACTTATGAATGCGTGTGTTGTATTTTATTACTGATATATATGTACCTGAAAATAGTAGGGGAGGATTTCTACTTCTAAATAATCTTGGGTTTTATCATATAAAACAAAACCTTTATAATTGTGTATATGCAGCCTGATCTAATGAAGTAATCCAGCTTCTTGTTAAAGGTGACTATATTTTCACCTTTTATAAACTGTGGGAAATATACTTTGAGGAATGAGTACCTGATAGTGAAGTCGTATAGTTTTATCAGCCATACTGACCCATAGCTGAAGGCTTTGAGCTCGGCAGACCTCAAAGATGCTATCTCTCCATGTCCTGTTCCACTCTCCACCTGATCTGACCAACTAGTGTAATGAATCATCTTCCACTCATTGCAAATCACAAGGTATTTATGAAGATTTATATGTGTGCATGTGGTATGTTGGGAGATACACAAGTTATTTCGGATCCTCCCCTACCCTGCCTCTCATCGCAACCAATCTGTCATGTGCCAGAAAGCTCTCTGACAGGGCACACCAGGTTGGAAAGAGCATTGCAGCATTTGAGGAAGGGCAGGTCCTTGGGAACAGGTTTTCGAAGTGACTGTTGTCCCTTGCTGAGAACAGGAGCAGACGTTGGTGTCTTGGCTACATGTAGTTCAGTGACTTGCAGTGTATTCCTTCGCCAGGATCTAATTAAATATGTAGAGCTACTGGGAGGGCAGAAATGTTCACAGCAACATGGAAAATGCAAGGCTTCTCTGGCTGTCATTTTGGTGTAAATTGGCAGTTTCCCAAAGAAATCAGTAACCTCTCAGTAATCATACAATGGGATCTAGCCTACACTGGATCTGTGTGCAGAGATGTTATGACTCCAAGAGATGATGTAGTCCCTTTGCAGGAACAAAGTGTTTAATTGCTTTAATTGATCTGGGGGGTAGATACCTGATTCTACTGGTATGTCTGCTGCTAATGAAACCTGGTAGGGAATTGTTACTTATAAGTAGTCTATTTTTAACAGTGCTGCTGTAACAATTTAAATTGTCTGAGCCCTGTGTAAAGAGCATAGCCTGGGCTTTTTGCCTGTTTATTAGGTGGGAAAAGCTGTGTATCTGCAAACACAATTTGTTACCTGTGTTCCTCTATGTAGTTCAAGGCAGTGGCTCTTCCCCCTGACTCCTCCCACATTTGTAATTAAACCAGACCCTGATGTGTGGTATTCATAAGTAAATCTGAAGAGGGGAACATTGTTTCCCTGGTTCACCAGCCATCTTGGCCATGGCTTCTCTACAGATTGACCCGGCACTGTGAGATGGAGAAGCTACCCTGAAGCATGTGGCTGCTTATTGCTCATTCTTTATTTGTGGGTTATCTGTCAGGTTTGTCCAGAGCAGGGAACTTTGAAACATTATTTCCTGCAGAATGATGAGTTCTCTGTTTTGTGCTGGGCTGTCGCCTTTCTTTCATTCTGTTTCTGTGAACAACATGTTTAAATTGCAAGGTTGAAAAGCCACATTTGTAGATTCTCTTGTTGTCCTGATGTCAGCGCAGGGCACTGTCTCCTTGTGTGGTTTTGCAGATCTCATGATAGCAAGCAGATCAGGATTAGTCCTGTGTAACAAAGCTTGACTAAACATTATAGCTGTCTGGTGTTAACTTGTAGCATGTGATTTATAGGACATGGGGGAAGTGGTAGTGTTTTGTAACCTTTTCAGCTGGGAACTGTGTAACTATTTGTCCCTACCACCAGGACAGCTAATCCTCCTGCTTTCTGCCTGGTAGAAGTGGATCCCATCCCAGGGCTTCTTTCCCAGTTTTTCTTCACTCTCTTCTTCATGTGAGTTCACAGGAATAAGAACAATCTCTGCAGCGTGTGTGACAACCCTGGGACCTAAATAGACATGTTCAGGATAGAGTATCCTAATGCAGCTGGGATGCTTGTGTTATGCATTGTCCTGAATTAAGGAGAGCTATAAGCTCTCACATGCTTCACCCTATGTCTGTTTTGTTGCATGCTCACAGCAAGCACTCAGAAATGTAATGGTTGAAATTACTTCAGCCTTTGACAGGATTTTGGCTGGCTTATTACTGCAGGATTTCTTCTGCTGGGTTTGTGCACAGCACAAAGGTCCTGACCGAAAGATTGTCATTGCTGTCTGAAGGCCTGTATAGGCTAAACTGTGAACAGTTATGGTCACACGCAAGACTTGGAATAGTAAAAGCAGAAGCTCAGAAGTGGTAAACTACTCCTGACATTTTTCTTTTTTATTATTATTAAGAAAACCCCAAACAACTAAACCAAACAAAACTCATTACAAACTTTTCTAAGAGTGTTGAGAAATGACACAATCATAGGATGATTTGGGTTGGAAAGGACCTTAAGATCTTCTAGTTCCAACTAGAAGTGCCATGGGCAGGGACACTTTGCACTAGACTGTGTTGCCCAAGGCTCAGTCCCTGATGAAGAGTCCCTCTCCAGCATCCTTGTAGGCCCCCTTCAGATATTGCAGTTGATTTTCTCTGTCTCACTCCAAGATCAGGTCCTCAAAGTTATTTTGAAAATGCTGGCTGTTGTTTAAGGATTTTATTAAAGTCCTTGCTTTGGAGAGTTGGGCTAAAAGTAGTATTTAATTTAATTAACCTTTATTACTCTGTCTTTCTACATGAAAAAGTGACCTTTATAAAATGCCAATTACATACCCAAAAGCCTGCTGCTTGCATTCTTCTAGTCTATATATATTAAAAAATATATATATAAATTATCTGTGTATATGTAAATAAAGGGATGTGAAAACGTATTTAAACTTGTGTGAGGTATTGAGGGACTCTACTTTGAACAGTGGTGTTTGTACACAGACATAAACAGAAAAACTATAGACAGTGGTTGACTCAGGGTTGTTCTAAATATTATGTGGTTAACCAGATTCCTGCCAGACAATGGGTCTAAAGCTGAGTGTGTGTGTGGAGGGATGGGGTAGGGGTGGTGGTGTTAGAGAGCCATAGTCTAGAAATCAGATTGTGTGCATGTGAATTAAAACAGTGCTTAGAGGCATTGGTAGAGGTCATGATGCCTATGGACTAGCCCTTACATGGGTACATAGTAAGAGAGATTCTCTGTCCCAAAAACCATGTGAACTCAGTATGCTGAAAATGTTGGGAAGAGTGGGAAAATGGCCAAATCATGTCGCATGACTGCATTTCATCTAAACCCCTGCTAAGCATGGTGTCCCCTAAACCGACCTGTCCTTTCTTGTTCTTCGATTCCTCACTCATTCACATGCACAATTTTTCCTGTTTTCTCATGCCAAGCAGTCTAGAAGAGACATCTAAAAAGCTTTCATCAACTAAGACAAGTGTGAATAAACACAATTTTTGGAGAACATGAGGTCTAGTATGCTTGTTAAATTTCCCAGATTGAATTTGCCTTTAATATGCTCTTGGGGTTGGGTTTCAAATGTGTTTAAGTTTCTAAAGATGTGAACAGATGCGTAGTAAAATTTTCAAACGCTTTTAACTTGCTTAGGTGCTTTTGAAAATCCCTTTAGGTATCAGTGTGTCTTTAATCTCCTCAGTAAATGTGCAAATCCTTAGAGCCTTTTGTTCAGCTTTAAGGACTTGAACAAGGTCTGGAGTCTCTGCCTTCTGTCCATGTTTCTGTAGGTATATTTGTTGCAGCTATGGAATGCTGATCGTAATTGTGTAAATGCAAATGGGTCCCAGTTTTAAATCTGACCCTCAGTCATGTAGATGTATGATATTCTCAGAGTAATTGTTTTGGACACAGAGGGCTTGTAGTATTTTGTAATCCTGTTGCAAAGACGAGATTCTGCTCTCCATTCTTTGAGAAAATCCCTTCTTCAAACAAAGCTTATATAAAAGAGAGGTTACTTAAATGTTAAAATATACTTACACTCATCTATAGCACCATACAGCTTGCACACAATTACAACCTCACTCTCTTCTGTCAGTGGAAACATGATTGTAAATAGATGTGTATTTTAGGGGAAGGGATTCACCCTAGTGTTGGTATCTCTTTATTTCTTGGGTGCTGACTGAATAACAGTGGAGATGGAGGGCAGAGCTAGTGCAAAAACGTGCCCAAATTCATCCTTGAAATCCAGCATGCACACTGAGATTACTCAGAAATGTTCCTTCGTGGTTCAGAGCTGAAATCAGTCCTGTTGTGATGATAGCTTAGTGGTAGAGGGAAAAAGCTCTTAAGTTTCAGACAGAATAAAAAGTTGATGCATTTCTTTCCCACAGTGTGTTCTCTTTGAATAATTTGCTTATGGGCTGCTCATTTTAGGACCTGACTCCATTTTAGACCCTAGTTTTTGAAGCCCATTAGCCCCAGCAAGCTTTGGAAGAGACTGCCTGAATAAATATGCAAAAAACACTGCGTGCCAAGCAGTGAGTGTAAAGAGGTTTGGTGTGATAGCTGGGAACTGGTCCATTGCTCTAAGGAAGCTGCATCTCATGTTAGAGGCTGTTTCCAGTGTTTCTTCTTGACAGATTGCTTTTTTATCCTTTGGTGAGTTATGAGGATAATGTCACTTAACATCATGGAAGAAATTTTAGCAAACTTACTAATTTAGTGTATAGGGTGAAGGGTCTCCACTTGCAGCCTGCAGTGTGAACTTTTATTTGTGAGTGGAAATGCTAAGGACGTCGGTGTCAAATGGAAGCAGTGTGTGCGACAAATCTCCTTGAGAAAGCTGATCTACCAATTAAATTTTGTTTTGAGAACCAGTTAGGTTGTTACTTTTTCCCAGTGATTGTTTCTTCTCTTTTGCATTTTTTCAGGGCTCTGTTTGCATAATAAAAATGACTATTGACCCAATGCAGTAAAACCTTGCAAAAGATGATATGATTGCTGGAAAATAACTGTCTTTGAATTTTGTACCATATACTTATTTTGTTCCTGACGTTTGCTCCATCGTGTTTTATTGGGTGCTCTTATATAAAATTAAATTGCCCTCAGCCAGCCACTGGTAAAAAATAATGCGTTCCTTGTCTAAAATATGCACCAGATGATTAAAGGAGGGACCTTTGGAGGCTGAATTTAGTGATGTTGTAGCCTACTTCTGAAGTTTTTGGTCTCTCTCTCAAGATAAGGCAGTGTATTCATTTCCCCACTGCCATTATTGCATAACAGTTCTTATCTCTAGTATCCAAAACTGGGACTTTTTCAGAGTTGGTGGCAGTTTATTTCTACAGCTTTGGGAAAAAAAAAAAAAGAAAACATAAAAGTGCCTGAACCAACTGGAACTTTCCATGGACCCGTGTCTCTGCCGAGCCCTGGAAGGTGCCTATAGTGGGACCACTGCACTCGTACCCAAGTTGTTGTGAAAGGTGGGATTAAATTCTGTCACTGAAAGGATGCTGTGCCACATAGACTTGCACTGTATCAACAAGGTCTTGAGAGCTCTGTTACTCAATTATGAAGGCAAGCAATTCTACAGTATGGTGAGGAGCGAGGCTGGAATAATGTCTGGGACTGCAAGGTGGGGGCTGTAAATGTGGGTCAGTGGAGGGAAAGAGGTTACGGGAATGCTGAGCGAGGTCAGTCAGATTTGCTGATTTTGAGTAGATACTTGTATTTTAAGGGTGATGTGGTATTCCAATAAATTCTCACCCAATTTCTGCATATTGTCAGGGTGTTTGTAGCTATTGCTGTTCCTGAGACACAGATCAGCAAGCTGGTTTGATGCATGTGCAGAGATGCTACTTTCTCTGATAGCTCACTATTGCATAGGAGGAGAGCTGTTCAGATCCTGCTGCCCAATGATTCCCATGTTTGCTGTAGCCTTTCTGGTTGAAAAAGGTCAATTCCATCTTTTCTTTCTTTCCCCCGCCTCCTGCCCACCCCCCAGTTGAATCTGCTTCCTTCTGTCTTGGAACTGTTCTGCAGAGATATCTTGATTTCACATCCTAGTGTATTGGGTTTGTGTAGCAAGGTTTTGGTAGTGGGGGTGGCTTCTATGAGAAGCTGCTAGAAGCTTCCCGTACGTCTGGTAAAAGCCAATGGCAAGCAGCTCCAAGAAGGGCCACTGCTGGCCAAGGCTGACCCCATCAGTGAAGATCATAGCACCTCTGGGATAACATGTTTAAGAAGGGGAAAGAGTTGCTGTGCAGCAGCAACTGCAGTTGAAGAGAGGAGAGAGAATACCTGAAACAGCTCTGCAGACACCAAGGTCAGTGAAGGAGGAGGGGAGGAGGTGCTCTGTGTGATGGAGCAGCAATTCCTCTGCACCCCATGGTGCAGACCATGGTGAGGCAGCTGTGCCCCTGCAGCCCATGGGGATCCATGGTGGAGCAGATCTCCACCTGCAGCCTGTGGAGGACCCCATGCTGGAGCAGGGGGATGTCCAAAGGAGGCTGCGACCCCGTGGAAGGCCAGTGCTGGAGGGGGCTCCTGGCAAGACCAATGGAAAGAGGAGCCCATGCTGGAGCAGATTTGCTGCAGGACTTGTGACCTTGTGGGTGACCTATGCTGGAGCAGTCTGCTCCTGAAGAACTGCACCCCATGAAGGGACCTACGCTTGAGCAATACATGAAGAGCTGCAGCCCTGTGGGAAGGATTCACATTGGAGAAGGACTGTCTCCTGTCGGAGGGACCCCACACTGCAGCAGCGGAAGAGTGTGAAGAGTCCTTGGCCTGAGGAGGGAGGAGTGACAGAGACAATGTGTGATGAGCAGGCTGCAACCCCCATTTTCATCTCCCTCTGCTGCTGGTTTTTAAGATTCAGTTTTATTTCTCATTATCCTACTCTGATTGGTAATAAATTAAATAATTTTCCCTATGTTGAGTGGTTTGCTTATGATGGTAATTGCTGAGAGATCCCCTTCGCTTATCTCGATCCACGAGCCTTTTATTATATTTTCTCTCCCCTGTCCAGTTGAGGAGGGGAGTCATAGAGCAGCTTTGTTGGGTGCCTGATGTCCAGCCAGGGTCAACCCAGGAGTGTACTGCTGGGATACTGCAGGCTGTCTCTAGTATCTCATCTCTACCACATCAGACCTTACTGAAAAGACTGGTCTTGCTGATCAGAGCTGGTGTTCTGATTCATCTGCCTGCCAGTGCAGCATCCCTCCATCCAGGGTCTTTTTCTTGTCTGCCTGCAGCAATAACTCAAGATCTGTCTGCCATCTGGATGACACTTCCCACAATATAACCTAGCGTTGGTTTTTATGTTGGTTTATTGTGTAATGCTGTAAATACATATGGCTGTGTATATCTTTTGCATAACTGCAGCTGTAGCAGTGAGAATGGTGGCTTGTGGGGCTGAGACTTTGAGCTCTGCTGCTAACTTTCTCTGTGAAATAATGTGTAGGATGCTTGCTTTCCTTGAATATTAAACTTATTTTAAAATCTGATTTGAAAACTTAAATTGGGATTAATTTTTAAGTCCCTAAATACATTTTGAAAATGCCTACCCTTATAATAGTCCTTTTCTGGTACCTGTGTTCATGTTGATGATGTTTTTAGACACAGCTGCATAATATGTTCACAGTATGCTCCAAAATCCTGTGGCCAGCAACATCAGAGATTTATATATCTTAATCCAGCTGCAGATCAGAGCTCCAGCTGTAAAGATGGGAGTGTTTCATCCCAGCTGGGGTGATAGATTTACTGCTGGCAAGGCTATCAGTCACATTCATGGCAGAGGATCTCCAAAGCTGGCAGAGAGCATGGGTCACTGCATGGTTTACTGCAAGACACGTAAAAGCCGAAATGCTTGTACTGCCATTTTATTAAGCTGTCTCTGTAGCTCTCTTGTTTTTCTGTTGTGCTAGGTTACATCCCAGCAGACTTGGGGAACATGTGGTGCTCATTAAGTATTTCTCAATAGGTCAATAACAATCCTGAACCAGTGAAGGTCTGTGCTAACAAACAGAGGTTGCCAAATCACTGGTGTCTGACAAAGCCAAACTCCTTGCAGGGTGGGAGCCAGCTCACCTATCATAGTCCTCTGTATTTCCAGTCTTGGAGACTTACAGATTACACTTCATCCTTATTATTTTGAGATGTAGCATTTGTTTCCTCTTCTCTTGGTGTCCAGCTTGGGGATGCTGTCAGACTTTCGCAGCAGCAGGGATATTTCAGGGAAGCTGAGGTCCATTTGTACCTAGTTATGCAACCATGGTATGAGTGCATGATTTGAAAAAGATAACTGTGTCTGATCCTTCAAGGACCCTTGGTTGTCCTTAGTTTTAATGTGAAACATATGGGTGTAGTGTGGAGCTGGGGAGAATGATTCGAACTAGAGAGACAGATCCTTGATGGTCACTGTCATCTGTGTTGGCAAATAGAAAGCTTCAACATCCCTTTTAAATCTTGTGTTGTATGGAGGGTTTTTTTTTAGTTAGTTTTGTCATTGGTTGGTATAGCAAAATTGATTACTGGGAATTTAAATATATGTGAATAGAAGCTGAAATGACACACATATAGTACTTTAATTTTAATTTCCCTGGAACCTATTTTCCCTGTGCCCTTCTCCTTTCAGATTTTGAATGCAGGTTAGGAAAAGGGGTCTGGGAGGAAGATTGAATGTCTTCTGCGTATAACATTAAATTTTTAAATGGACCCATTGCAAGGTGGTTGTTTCCGGTCACTGGGAGCTTGACTTACACAAAATATTTTGACAGTAAAAGATGCAGCTAGGCACTAATTTAAATAAAAGACAGGTCCTATGACATTTAGGCTTCTAGAACAAGTAAATTTCTGACTTTTCCACCTTGTTTGTAGTTGTGAAGCAGGACAGAGACGCAAACTGTCCTGATTTTTCAACTCTATTTTTTATGTGAAGTATTGACATTTGAGGAAAATGCAAATAGGAGCATTCGCTCTTTGGTACTTACTGAAAGCAGTATTTGACACTGTGCTATATTTATAAAGCCTGAGTTAACCTCAAAAGTCAAAGCTCTATTATGAGTGCAACTTTCAAAAGAACCTTCTAACACTAAAATTTGGGGCAGGCATAGTTCTCTGCAGTACTTGAAAGGTTATTTGAATGTCCTAAGTAAAGTATGGAAGAATTAGGCTGTAACATAAATTCCTTAAAAATAAATCATCTTCTTAAATTTAAAACCAGCTTTGCATTCTAAAAATTAGACTTAAGTAAAGATGCTTCATGTTGGTTTAAGGTGATAAACTAACTGCTTTTAACTGATCTTACAGAGGAGACCTTGTTTGTTTGTGTTTTGGTACAAGCTCAGAGGAGAAGGAATAATAAATGCCTCTGTCATGGCTGTACTCCAACAAGATGCATGAAAATAACATTAAAAGCCAGTGCATCAGTGCCTGTCACTGCCACTCTGTTCTGCTGTTGTATGGCCACGCTGGGAAGGTGAATTAAGCTGAGTTAGGAAATGGGTTTCTAGGATATTTTTCCACAGTCAGTAAAGTTAAGTGAGACGATGGCACTCAACTCATTTTGCTGTATTTAAAATGTGAGGTATCTAGAGCTTGAAATACTCAACACACAAATAAGCTTGAGAGAAGCTGATTTGTATTCTTCAGGCTCTATTAGGATGTGGGGGAGAAAATCAAAGCCACATGTAAAAGGTCATCAACAGGGACAAGTATTTCCTTGTAATATACTTGGAGCACTTCATGCACAACGGCTGTAGCAGGACGTAATCTGAAAAAGTATCTTGTACTGTTCCAGTTCTCTAGGTGCCCTAAAAACTTGTTTCCTTGAATCACAAATTCTTGCCCTTAATATGCCAGTGATGTGGTTGGGGTTTTCTGTAATTCTGAGCTGAGATATTGGACCTGATTAAAGGAAAAAAAGTCTGTATCGGAAGTATCTTGTTTGCTCTTTTGCACAACTGATGTCAGCTTAGTAAAAATGGTTTCTCTTTTTCTTTCCTGCATATGTTAACTGCGGAGTCTGAACCCGCCTTTTAGCATTAGCAATTTATAGCAATAAAAAGGAAGATATAGTGAAGCTTTGGAAAAAGAACAGGCCCTTCCTCTTGTACCAGCACACAAAGCAGCAGAATTCATTTTCAAGACTTACTATCCAGACTGCATTAGAAAGAAAATTTCATTCATCAGCTGCATAAAATTGTACCAAATGAATTTAATTTGCTGCTTCCAGTTATCAGAGTCTTTGATCTGATGTGTCAAAATCTAACCTCTTCACCTCTCTTCTCAGAAATGTTCCTGTGCTACGGAAGAGGTGGTAGGCAGAGCTGCAGAAAGACTGATGATTTTCTGTCTCAGTCAGACACAGCAAGACCCAGATCTATCTGCAAGGTGCTATGTAGCCTCAGCTGACCTTGTAGTAAGCAGTTTCTCTTGGCATGGGGTGGATTTGATGAATTAAGTTTAATAGGATGTGACCTACCCTTAAAAGTCAGTCACTTGTATGTTTTAACCTAAGACATGAGATGCAGGCATCAGCTGGAGGATGCCGGGAGGATTGCTTGGGCACTGGATGAACCATGGCTGTGCTGTGTTTACTCTGTAGTTATTAGTGTTTTGGATTTACTTGATGAATTGCCCCTTCTGGGAGCACTTGTGAGCCCAGCAATGAGCTCCATCATCCATGTTTCATAAACATCATCCATGTGCTCATAAACTGTTAGGCTTCTTGTTCTTTTTTTTGGCTTTTAAGTTCTCATCACCTGAATTGCAAGAGCGCTTAGCAGGTCTGAACTGCCACGTGTAGAAGGGCCAGTCCCTTCCCTAGGACAATGTACAGTTTAAGCAGAGAAGAGATGGAGAAAAGGAGGCATAACTTACCCACAGTATTTAAGTACACTGAAAAGAAAGTAACTAAGGAATTAGTGGTGTGATCTGTGGACGGCCTGGGTTGGTGGGGTTCTTAGCTTTGTGGAGCCAGGAGTTAGACAGCAAAGAGATCACAGAGTATAATTTCCATGTACGGATACAGATTTCAGTCTTCCTTCTGGCAGCTCATGTGTAGGAACCTGGAAGCCACGCAGTGCATCTGTGCGCCGCATAAGACAATTGAATTATTAATGGAAGTGAAGGCTGCAGTAGTTGAACCCAGGTTACATATCCTATTCAGAGCCTTCCAAGGGCTTCCTCATTTTTGGGATTAATTTAAGACATGCACTTTTCCCCCATTGTGCTTCAAGCTTTTTTTTCCCTTTCCTTTTTTTGGTGTTTTTGTTGGGTTGTTTTGGGTTTTTTTTTCCTTATTCTGTGTGGTATTTTAAGGCTCAGGTGAAATGAAATTTTCATGCTGTTCCCTTTCTTTACCACAAAGTCCATTTTCTTACAGTTCAGTTGTAAGATTTTGTGTAGGTCAGTAATATTTCAAGATTTTAATTGTCAACTAGTATGTTTAATATGAAGTTGCAAAGGGAAATTTTTAGCTGAATTAATGACCAGTGGCACTGTTAATGCTGAGTCCATCAAGATCATGTTATTATCGTAAATGCCAGGAATTAAACATGATTGGGCCATTAATTTGCAGGTGTTACTGTGTTTAATATTTATTGCTGATGATTGAAAGGGATGCTGCTGGGGCTGGCAGGTGAAAAGCTTGATCTCTAATTTTTGTTTATCTATTAACAGATGTTTGACAAATTCCTGAAGACAGAGTTTGAGTGCACACATGGGTTTTTTTTTTGTCTTTTTTGAGATCTCAAGTAGTGGCAATGACAAAACCAAAACACAGTCTAGCACTAACTTTGAACTAATGCTTTGACTTACAGTTCAGTTAGTAAGTCAGTTGTTCTCGTGGTTTTGGCTGCAATAAGAGTTAACTTCCTTCCCAGTAGCTGGCTTAGTGCCATGTTTTGGTTTACAATGAGAATAATGTTGATAATATTATTATGAGCAGTGCTTACACTAAGTCAGGGACATTCAGCTTCTCACACTGCTCTGCTAGTGAACAGGCTGGGAGTGCAGAAGATGGGAGGGGCACAGCCAAGACTGCTGACCCCAATGGACCAAAGGGATATTCCATACCACAGAACAGCATGCTGAACAAAACAACTGGGGGGGCTGGAACTGGTCAGGGTGGGGTGCCAGCCCACTGCCTGGGAACTAGCTGGGCATCTGTCAGTGGGTGGTGAGCAGCTGTGTTGTACAACACTTGTTCTGTGTACTCTTTTATTATTATTGTTTTTCCTTCCTTTTCTGTCCTGTTAAACTGTTTTTATCTAAACCTATGAGTTTTATCTTCCCCCCTCCCTGCCCTGATTCTCTCCCCCATCCCACTGCAGGGGAGTGAGCGGACAGCTTGTGTAGTGTTTAGCCTGGTGGTTAAACCACAACAGTTCTCTTCACTGAATACTTGTGTAATAATCTTATGTTTGCATGTTTGGGTTGTGACCTTTATATATTGGGGATTGTGATTATTTTCCTTTGTTATTTAAAGCGTAGGAGTGTTAAACCAGGCATAAAGCCTATGAAGTTTCATATATGCTCTCTCTAGGACTCATTGAGTGACACTTGAAAACATGCTTACATTGTAGCTTCAGGGATTACTTTTTGTAATAAACTTAAAATGCTTTTGCAATATATGTCTAGGGTACTGCAGAAAGGGATTGTCCTGACTTCCTCTTGCCTGTGGCTGTTTCTCACTGCTTTCCTTATGCCAGATTTAGGGTTTTTTTCCCCCAGAGTTTTAAACTTTGCAGCTGCTTCTGAATGATGGCGTCAGTATGAGAGAGGAGACAGGTGAAGAGCGGGTAGGTGGAGGGGAGTGTGAGCCAGGTTGCCTTTCAGCAGCAACCTATACATTGGTTAAAGTAACCACGTAACAGCCTCAGACCCAGGCTCTTCTGATTGTGTCTCTGCACTCTTAGCTGTACCCAAGAACAACTGAGCTTGTTGGAGTGTGTGGTTTGTTGGTTGTTTAGATGATTGAGTTTGTACCAGCAAACTAGTGTGGCAAACCAGCACTGGAGGCAGAGTAAGTAATAAGTGAGGTTGTTTACTCAGAGGCTGAACCTTGAGCCAATATGAATGTATCAATATATCTGTATTATCTGCTTTTCATAATAATGAGAACCCATGCCTCACAGGTGAGAAAATCTGCAATAAAGACTAGGATGTACAAATACAGCTTGTGGCTGAGGGAGATATAAACTAACCCACACATATTAAAGGTGAACAGGTACGGTGCCTTGTGCGAAGGAGACATGTTTTTTCCTGATACTGATCTTCTGTGTAGTACCTGTAATAAAAAAGAGATTTTAATAATGTGTGTGTATACACATGAGCACGCACAGTAGCAGTTCACATTTCCACACTGAGGTGCCTGCTTGCTTCACTGCTTCACATGGAATAACTGAAGTACTGTGGACCTAGGACTGGTCTGTGTCAGAAGGTGATATCACTGGAGTGTGTTGCAAAAGCATACAGAACAGATACCCTGTTATCCAGCAAATGTCTTTAATTGCTGGACATCCAGAACTTCTCCTGAGGTGAATGTTTTATTCAGTTGGAAACCTTTCTGGTATTTCTGAGCAGGGTTAGCTCTGCTTGGAAGAAGGTGATGACAACTAATGTAACAGGCTTGGAAAATATGCTGTAATGCACCTAAAGGAGGAGCAAAGCTGAAGCTGCATGGATATTGTCACAGAATTGGCCTGGCCACCTTGTAAGCTGGTCCAAAGTCTCCTTAGCTTTGATAGATGTAGAGGGTAGATGTTATCCTAGGCATGTGCTCCTGTAATCTATGGGTATTCAACAGAAAAATGCCACTTGGTGGCTATGCTGTATAATGTGTGCCTGATGCTGTCTGCAGGGCTTGCAGATATACTTACAATGCAAGGGGAATCAGAGGAGCCACCCACAGAACTGAAATGTTTTCAGGAGATAAAGGCTATTAAACTGCTTGAAAAGACCAGTTGGGTCTCTAGAGGGTGAAAAGCCAATTTTGACCTTATGGAAACTTTACTTGCTGATCTTACAAAGGAAGTGTTAGCAGAAGAGAGAGATAAATCTATAATGGAGTTACTTTTGCCTTACAAAATGTGCCCAGTAGCAAGATCCACAAAAGTTGCATGCTCCTTGAAAAGGAAATGAGAACTAGAGGGTAAAGCACGCTTTCTTCTCTTCCCCAGTGGCCAGGCCCTTTGTGGAATCCAGCTCTTCACATCCACACCGTTCAGCATTCCCTTGCCTTGCAAATGGGACTGTCCCACAGTATGTGATAGTGATTGCATTTGTGATGAAGGGGGAGGGCAAATACTTTGCTGAATTGATTATAACATTTACTGCCCCTGTTGGAGTAGTATAAATGTACTACTCTAACTTCTTGTGAAAGTACAAACTGTACCTTTATCAGGCATTCTTATTCTGGGATAATAACTGTGGTGACTATGAACTGGAAAACTTTTTATGTGAAATGTTATTTTTCAGTAATTGAAATGCTTCCGCCAGGGCTAACTGACTACTTGATTAAACACTGCTTATTTCTTATCTGAGGGGAAGTACTGCAATATATTTGCTCTTGTTAAGCTAGTATCATTATTTAAACATATTGATGCTCTTATGAAGGACTATTTCTGACACCATTGCAACCCTTTGTTTCGTTCCTCTGACTCTCTTTATTGAAGAGAATTTTTTTGTATATCTTTACTGGCACAGTGGTTAGATGGATGTGACTAATAGGGATGGGGAAGTGTTTGCTCATAAAATATCCTTGTTATTCAATAAATTGGCCAACACAATGCTCACTTTTGTATTAATTCCCTGATAGATGCAGCTGACCAGTGTAAATATTGTACCATTTAGCATGTAAGAGATGAGAAGAACTTTATGAATTTGGTTTTTATGTTCTTTGCCTTTGCTCTGGCTTTTAAACTGGAGTTGTTGACATAAGGGTAGAACTGAGACATGTAAAGTGTCTCCAGTTGGTGACTCAGGGTGTGTATGTGTGTACTGCTACTCTTAAAGCCTCTAACCAAGGGAAAGACTCTGAAGAAGCACATTATGTTTTTTTTTAACGTGGTGTAGTAAATACCAGCTGGGAGGTTATAGAAGTTGTCCTTAAATTTGGTAATTTGGTAACTTCATTCCCAGTTTAAAAGTGTGTCATAGCCTCTGTAGAAGTTTATATGTAAATTATGGCCAGGTAGAGCTGCTGAGAGCCTCCTGGGTAGGGAGATGAAGAATATACTACACTGCGGGGCTAGCTCAGAGTACAAAGTGGGGTGGCTTTTGCATACCATGGCAAAAGCTTTACTGGTAAAGCAGATTCCTTAAACTTTACCTTCTCTGCAGGTGCAGGAGTAAAGGGATCAGAGCTGTAATTAGAATCAATTTCTCTTCCTTGCAGCATGCTGTCTTGCCACCGTAGCTTTATAGCACAGGATTTACGCCTTTACGGTATCTGTTGCTACCACAGTGGGGATTAGGGAGCAGAGGCATGAGCATTGCTTTAGTCTTGTGAAGTTGTTTTAGTGCTATCAGAGCACAAAATGGGAAGAGCTGTCCTAAGTCCTCCTGCTGTGTTCCATCAGCGTTACAACAAAGTGGCAATGGGCTTCAGTCTCCTGATTTTTTTCTTGCTTGTTTGATTCTTCTACTCAAAAAGGCATCAGGCCTGGGGTTTGTCCAGGTATCTTCCACAAGAGGGTAAATGCTGGGCTTTTTCAGCTTGTTTTGCTGTATTCTTTTTCCACTTGTGCATCTCCCTTCCATGGTTGGTTGTTTTTTTAATTCTTCTTCCCCACAGCCTGTAGACTGTTAGTTTATTTTATTGTGCGGACACAGTTGAAGGCATTTCCAAGAGGAATTACTGGGTTTGCAGGAATTGTTTTCACTAGTCCTCTTTCTTGTATGTACCTGTGGTTCCATATATTGATATACATTCAAGTCCATTAATTCAGAAAGCAAAGAGTCAGGCAAACAAGTCTGGGACACCATGGGGGTGTTTTTGTGAAGGAATTTCTTACATTACTCCAGAGGACTGTTACTGTCAGTGTGAACAGGAGATACCTCATTTGTTGTAGGTAGAGCTGTAATTGTTTGTGTGTGTGACATTTACTTGTGCATTCGAGTCATGAAGTCCAGGAAAATATCATCACTTCTCAGGTGAGGGAGAATGAGGGAAAAATGCCTGTCAGTAGCCAAAGTCCTTCGGGACCTCTAATGGTAAGAAGTGACTGAACACACTGGTCTCTGTAAATGAGGTAAATTGTTTCTCTCATCTTCCAGCCTCCTCTGTTTAAATCTATACCCTCCCACCCCCACCCAGAGGCAGGGACAGTACATGTGGTGCAATGTACCCGAGGTGAAAGGGCCCAAGCTGTCCTGTCCTGTCTGCTCTCTTGTGCCAACCCTTTTGCAGTAAGTACAGCAGCAAGGGCATGGTACATTAAGTACATTAGATGTAGAGATGGAGTGACGCTTTGAGGACTGTAAAGAGGTATTTGTGTAGAGGGGCATAAGGGAGTATCTTTAAATATTTAGAGTTTGAGACATTTCAGAAGGTTTAGGGAAATTGTGTTTTTTTTTCTGTCCTTATGATTTCAGGCTATGCCTTTGTGTGCCTTTTAAAAGTGAGAGAAATGCAACAGTATAATGTCAGAAAGGAGAACTGGGTGGTTAATGGAGGAGAGAGGGAGGATGTCAAGCTTGCCTTTGTCAATGAGAAGGAGATGAAAGTGGTTTTGAGTTTATTTTCACTGAAAGCAGTCCATGTGAATTTGTCTTAGCAAAACCTTTATGCTGTGTGCTGCTGCTATGTAAATGCTGGCAAGTAACACTTAGGCTGTACAGGGTGCTGATCTATAGATGTTTTTTTCCTAGTAGAGGACATGTCCAATGCTAGCTGTATTTGAAGGCATATGATAGAATTATGAAAAGCTACGCACAGCAGCTGTCACAAATTACTGTAATATCCTGCTGTTTAGGATAACTGATGAGCATGTCAGTTCCCTGGATATGTTGAGCCAGGTCATCAGTCAGTATAAACTGGCCTTGCTTCATGGATCTGGGTAGAGTGTCATGCATTTCACCCCACATGAGAACCTGTGCCCTAGGTGAGAATGGCAGGGCTGTGAAGGGCTGAGGGGAAACCTGAGGACCCTGGTAGCTTTGTTAATGTATTGAACTAGCACAGATGCATCTTTAGGGTAATCTGTGCTTTCTTTGCTGGGAAGGAGCTTCCAAATTGTTTGAGTCTCATTATCCTCTCTTTCCATACTTCTCCTCCTCAGTGGTTGAATTTCCTTCCAGGTGGAGGGCTGCAGGGTGGACACAGCTATGTGTATGTTTGTGTGGTTAAGAAATACCACCAGTTCCTTGTGTTAGGAACTGTCATGTAGTTGTAGGTTTCTTAATAATATTTGCAGAAAAGTGGAAGTGAAGTGGAAGAGGTAATGGTTGACACAAGTCATCTACTTTGTGAGATTAAGGTGTAGAAAGGAGATAGTGTAGATCTGCTGGCTGCATTTGCATTGACAGGAGATGAAATTGGCTTGCTGTTTGGAATATTCTGGTATTTGCATAGGGAAAGCACAGACCATGTACAAGAAACTTTTATTTCTCGGTTTATGTGGTGTTTCTTAAGTCTCTCTCATGCTCTGTAGAACATGAGCAAATTTTATCAGCTTATACTTCACAGCCTGCCCATAAAGACGAATTATTTTCTTCTAGCCAGTTCCAGACTTTGCTTGACTTCCTGTGGCTGACTTTCGGCTCTTGTTCCCATCCAGCTGTGAGGTATCATCCCTCTGCCTTATTCTCCCATGGACTACCTAAAGTTAAAGCAGACCAGGAGCGAGAGGATGTTATCTTCACAGCAGGTGTTTACTTATACCTTAAGTGTTTCAAAGTTTTGATACAGCTGCAGCATATTTCTTAAGTATAGTCTTACTGTAGGTAGCAACAGCAGCAGTTCTCATAGCTGAAAATTAAATGCGTGCTTTGGTTGGCCACCTGCTCAAGGCAGGGACTAGCTAACTCATAGACTTCAGACAACCCTGGTGCATCAGTGATGCTTACAGCTCTGTATGAGTAGGCATTACTGTAAGCAGCCTGCTTGCTTTTGGGTTCTGGATTGGGGTGTTTTGTCTTTATTAAAGTAGTGCATGCTAGTTGTAATAGATAGGCATCTGCCAAGCATTGTGTTTGCAAGAGAGCAGAGCACTAGCTGTACAAAGTGAATAACAGCATGCATATGAAGCGTAAGCTAGAGAGTGGTTTTAGACTGTGCCAGGCTGAAGATGAGACAGCAGAGAAAAGGCAGATGGCAGAAACTGCTGGGGAGAGGTAAAGATAGACATTACAGTTGTTAATGACTTGGGTCCCTAGTGTGGTTCTAATGAGAAATATGCTGGTTAGCTGTAATGCTATTAGAATACTAGTGGCCAGTAAACAGTTGTTATCCCTGCAAATTTACTCTCCACATGTAGCATTTCATCTACTTGACCAACTCTTGTGTGATAGCAGAATACTACAAGGCAGAAGGACAATCAAAGTGAAATGGTTTAAATTCGGATTTTCCTGGAGATGGATTTTTTTGTCTTCTATACATTTTAAAGCTCGAAGATGGACTTTCTATTTTGTCAGACTTCTGTGGAGCTTTGCTTTTTTCTTTTTTTTTTTCCCCATGATTTTATGTATATATGTATCTTTTTCCTGTTTCCCCTCATTTTTTAAAGTGTACACAGGTAATCAGCTGTATGCTGTACTGCTCAGTTCGCCCCAAGCAACACCAGAAATTTCCTGAGCTAGATGTAGCAAATAGGTATTGAAGGATGATTTCTGCTGTCAAAGGGCAGATTTTGGTCTCAAGACGTATCAATTAGTCAGCATGTTCTCTGTATTGTGTGTGAGAACTGAGGGGCAGAGAAGTAAAAGCTCAAGTCCTGTTGATAACTTCTTTGCCTGTAGAAGAAGAACTGGGAGAGGAGGTAATAAACTGCATCTGCTTTTGAGCTGCTGTAGTTAGTATGGTGTGATGTGGCTTTACTGTAACTGACTTGGCATAAAACTTCCAAAAACTTCTAAATAATTTAAAAGTGTTGATTCTGAAGCCAGTTGGGATCTCTCAGCTGATTGTAAAATACTAAAAAATATTTGCAGTGGTTTAAGCCAGCCTTCATTTCTGCACAAGCAAGTGCAGAAGGCTATATTGATTCTTCATGAGATGCATTGAGTTATCCTGAGGCCTCATGGTGCTAGGTGATCCCATTAAATAGGTTTCTTCAAACTTGTGCTGGAGGGAAAGTGTTTGAAGTACCAGGGTATAGTTGTTTAGTATCTTTGGTATCGATACCTAGTATCTAGGTACTGGTTTAGATACTTTCTAAACTTTGCAGATAAGTGTGAATTGGAAACTGGTATTGCTTCTGTCTCAAAGGTGATAATTTAACTCCTGTTTAGACCACAAATGCATTTTCAATGTATTCTGTGCAGTTACCCTGTAATGGGCCTCTCGCCTCATCACTGGGACTGTATGCTTGAGAGAGTTACCCAGGGCATCCAATTTTTGCAGAGCTTAAGAAGATTAGGGCATCAAGTTGTGAAGTCCTGGGGATGCTCTGTGGCAAGAATGGGGGGGGGGGGGGGGGGGGATGTCTGAAAGGGTTTGGCTGGAAGCAAACTGAGTGTGAGTGCTCACCCCATATAGAAGGGGACTTGGACCTGTGAGTCTGTGAAGAAATCCAGTGGTTAAGACTGTCAGAAAGTTCCTTAGAGCAACACTTGTCAAAGTGAAGAACTCTTTGGACAATGTGAATGCTGCTATCCTGGCCCAGATACATCTGAGTTGTGCTTTACTTCACCCACTTAGTGCTCACACCGTATTGCCAAACATTAGTACTCTCAAATTACTGCACAGCAGCTCTTCAGTTGCCACAAAGTGCCTGCCATGGCTGCAGTGATTCTGGGCCAGCAACACAGTGTTATTTTCTAATAGCTGGCTGAGGTGCTCACAGCCAATGCTACACTGCTCTGCCAGCATGGGGGCTTGTGGCCAGATGGAAGATCAGAGCAGAGTGATTTGCTACAACCTGATATGGCAAACTTACTTAAGAGAGTGAAAAATCTAGTCTTTCCTCAAAATTGGGAATGTGTTGTTTTAACTCTGTGAAGTTACCACAAAGGGCAAAGATAGGTGTGTTTTCTGGAAATATTGTGTATTACATAAAACTTGTATGGGGTAGTTTACTGCCTCAGAGATTTTCTGTGAGCAAAACAAATGTCTTGGTGTATGGACAGCAACAAAACGAAGATAACAGTAATTTTAAGTCGCTAGCTTGAAAGGAAAAGCTGGAAAGGTTTAAAGGAGAAGGGGGTGTGTGGAGTGACTATTTTTCAGACGTTACAGAACTAGAGAACTCAGTGCTGTGTCCTGAAGTGCTTCACCTGACTAATTCAGTTGGAAATAAAAGACATGTAAACTGTTGTTACTACCACATTTTCCTTTGCCTACACTGGCTGCTTTCCCTGTCTATCTTGCTCCTCCACAGATGCTCCTGAGTGTTTGCTCATTCACCTGGCAGTTGCTCCCTGTGGAGCTGGCTGCTCACTGGGAGCATGGGGGTACTTTGTTCATCAACCTGCTCAGCAGCATCCTCCTTGGGAAGGTAACTGCCATCTTGCTGCATGATGTCAAGTGTTGTGGATGATCTCAGGGCAACTTGAAGTGTTGTTGTGATTCAGTGTCATGCTGTGATAATCAGGTGGGCCTTTGAAAGAGTATGGTATGACTCTGGACCTAGCTGGTAAACCATCAGCTGGCTCACGCAGTGCTGCATTACCCTTGCCAGAGAGAGCTTGGAGAGCAGGGAATATTCTGCTGGTGTTGCCTTCATCATAGTGTCTTGGGTCCATACCCATCACGGCATGGGAAGGATAGTGCTCATAAAGATGGCAGATGGACAAGTGTATGCAATATTGTGATATATAAGAGATGTGTCAGCTCTTTGGGAACTGGAATAACTCCTTTAGAAAATACCTATGATCTCTGCTTCAAGGCTTATAGTAAGAGACAATTGGCTGTGTCCATTGAGAATATGTTTCAGGAGCAAGGTAACTGTCATTTTTAAAATACACTCTATGTTTCCCAAAGCCCTGGAATGGTTTCATGTTCAGAATCATTGGGGAAGTATTGGAATCAATGCTATGTCTAAATTGAATTTGTGTGTGTATAATTGTAAATATGAAATTAAATATATTCTCTGAAAAGAAACCTCTTCAATGGTAAGTTTGAGATAATGACAAATCTGATTAAAAATTAAACTTTCACTGACCATTTGATACCATTTAAATGAAAAAGTATTTACCAGTGGAGGTTTGGCTAGGGCTTTAAAGGAAGATGAAAGTGCTCTAACCACAGGAAATCAATGGCTTAATTGTCTGGAAAAAAGAGTTCACTGCTGTGCCAGGATAACCAGTGAGAGCAATAGCCTATTCTGCAGGTGTAGGGAGAATATTTGTCATTTAAGTTTTACAACAGTATCAGTTCCATGACAGGTAATTTGTGAAGTTGTGAGACTGATTGAGAGTTGAGAATTTCCTGTAGCTTGGGCTGGGGAGGGATTGAAGAAAGATTAAAAGAAGGATGGTGAGTTGTTCTCTTTACTCTGGTAGAACCAGTCAACCTACCTTTCTTTCAGTACAGACTATACTATTTCACAAACAATTTTAAATGTAAGGTTTGTTAAATCTACTTTCTTCTCTCAGTAAGCCATCAAGTTTAGAGCACTTTAGGTAGCAAATAAATGCTGATTCTGCAGATTTTAACTGGGTTTCAGTTTTCCTTTAAGGACAGCTTGACATAAAGTAAAAGTCAGACAGAAAAAACACAACAAAACAAAAGAAGAAACAAGCAAACAAAACCCACCCCAACTTCAGTAAAAAGGAAAACCATCATTCATTCATCTAAGAATGGTAAAAATTGAAGATTGAATAAATGTGTAATTTTTTATGTAAGTGCTTAGTTGAATGAATGGTGATGTATCTTTGGCTATTTTGTATGCTGAACTTCAGTGTATCGTTGGTAGCTTTTCGTAGTTCCTAAGCAGGGAGAATCAGTCCTTTTCCAGGCATGACAGCTAAAAATAGAAACCAAGTTTAAAGCTGTTGACCTTAATCAAGGTTTCATATTTCAGACTTCTAATCACTTTGATTCAATTACAACTGTTGAAGCCATTAAAATATTTGTACAGTTTGTAATAGTGTCTGAATGATGAGTGAACGGTCAGCATCAAGCAGCCTCTGCTGCCTGGCAGGCACAGAAGGGTGTTGTGGGAGCTGCTCCTGTGCTCTCTGGTGAGGTGTAGCATATCCCACATAGAACCTCTGCTTGTTTCTGTGATGTCTGAATTTCTGGTGGCTCTGTGCCAAAAGTGACTGAGCTGGTGCTGTTATCTCTAGTTGCATGTTCAGTGCTGGGTATTGGCAGAGCTCCTTAGCCTGACTTGTGCAAGAGTTAACTAATGTTGCAGGCATATGGTTGTCAGGGTTAATGCTGACGTAACGAAGATGAGATCAGTGTAGAGTTCAGGAAAACCTAGAATAGGGTTGGGAAGGGAGTAACTATTGATATTGTCCAATGGTTGTTTTGTTTTTTAAATATATATGTATAAAAACATAGCAGAATCCACAAGGGTAATTCAAGTATTGAAGCTTGTGCAGATATTAGCTGGACGTAGCTTATCTGGCAGATTTGCTAGGTTTTGGATACATAGTGATGGATATGGGCATGGCAGAGTTGTAGCCTTTTCTGTGGGTAAGGAGACATCTTGTATCAAGCAATAGGAATTGAAAGAAGAGACTTCAAATAAATAGAATGATTGCAAGTTGTCAAGTGGAGTTTTGTTTGAAGAGAGAGCATGTGGGCAAGAAATACAATGTAACCTTAATTTAAAGCCCCCAAAATACAGGGGTGGGTGGTGGTACAGAGATGAAACTTGCTGACATTTCTTTTTGGCATTTTTGTCTTAAAAGCAAGAGTAAGCAGTGTTCATATCTGCTTTAAAATATATTTTCCACAGCCTCTTGTGTTTAGTAGGACTTCACAGAGTAGCTCTTTTTATTTGTTACAGGCACTGTCTGCTAATACAAGAGTAGAGGCAGCAGTTGAAAGCAATGACCAGACTAAAAAATGCCTCTTACCACTGGTGGAGGTGGCTGTGCCTAATCTGTGTGCATCAGGAATTTCTGTGTGTTCCCTTCAATATAGGGAAGTTGTGAGTAGTTCTACATGTCTATGTCCTGCATGCCCCTGTGACATCAGGCATGATCTATCTGTGATCTATCAGGACAGTTCTCTGCTTCCTGCTGTCCCTGGTAATATCTGGCCCTGGGTAGCTACGTGGGCACTAGCAAACAGAGGTCACTTTGTAATGCCTTGTGGGAAGACTCATGCAGCAAAGTCTTTCCTCATTTCCAGGGTTACCATCAAATGCCTTTGATCACGTCTCTGTTGATAGTGGTTTTGGTTCTTGGAAGTACTGCCCAAATGGGTGCAGCTTAGTGTCCTTATCACATTATGGTCTTGCCTCAAAATAGGAGGGGGTGGAGCTATTTTCTGGTGTAAAGGGGAAGAAAAAGAATAACCATTGACTGGGCTCAGAAGGATGAAAACTCAGGCAATATTGGCACATCATGGTCCTATCTCCTAACTTCCAAGTTCACTCTTAGCCTTTAAACAGTCCAGTAAGTCTCACCTCAGTGCCCATCAAGGTCATGGAGCAGATCCTCTCTGAAAAAAGGTGATTTGTGACAGCCGACATGGCTTCACTGAGGGCAAATTGTGCCCGGCAAAACTGTTGGTCTTTTACGGTGGGATTACATCATTGGTGGAGGAGGGAGGAGTGACTCATGTCATCTGCCAGGACATGTGCAAAGCATTTGGTAGTGTCCCACACAACACCTTTGTCTCTGAAACGAAGAGATGCAGATTTGATGGGTGGACCATTTGGTGGATAATGAATTGGGTGGTCACATCCAATCCAGTGGTCAATGGCTCAATGTCTGGATGGAGATCAGTTATGAGTAGTGTCCCTCAGGAGTCTGTGCTGGGAGCAGGATTATTCAACATCTTTGTAAGGTCTATGGACAGTGGGATTGAGTGTACCCTCAGCAAGTTTGCTGATGAAGTCAAGCTGAGTGGTGTGGGGGCTTACAGGAGAGAAGGAGGAACTCTTTGTCAGGGAGTGATGGGGTAGGTAATGGTTCTAAACTGGCAGTGGGTAGATTTAGATATTAGGAAAGAATTCTATACTGTGAAGGTGGTGAGACACCAGTGGAGGTTGCCCTGAGAAGCTGTGGCTGCCCCATGCATAGAAGTGTTCAAATCCAAGCAGGATGGGACTTTGAGTTCTAGTGGAAGGGGCTGGAACTAGATGATCTTTAAGGTCTCTTCCAACCCAAACCGTTCTGTGATTCTTTGAAGCAGCAGTAAGCTCTGGGCAGTGGTAGGGCACTGAGATGTCCTGCATCTAGAAACTAGATTCCTCCATCAATTTGCAGAATAATATAAGCCCCAAGAAACAGCCATCCTGGGTCACAGCAAAAAGTCACCCGGATCTGTCTCGGGCAGCAGTGCCCAGGGAAGAACACAAGAGTGGGGGAAGCAAGTACAGGTGTTTCAAAGCAAGAAAATCAGAAAGCAGGACCCCTGTCTATCTCAGGGTGTCCAAGCTGAGCAGTCTGGGACAGGTCTTTAACCAGACAGTTTGAATTCGGGCATTAGGATCAGTCGCCCATTTGCCGAGGTGATTTGCTTGGCAGAGGACGCCTTCAGCACCGGAGCCTGGGAAGCGGCAGCGCCAGGAGCCGCAACTCCTGAAGGAGTGACCGACAGGGGGCGCTCAACCTCCACCGAGGAGGTGCGCAAGGGGGGCAGCCTCTCTGCAGGGGGCAGAGGAACCTCAGTGCTCTCTGCGGGGCAGAGGTGCCCCAAAGGCGTGTGGTGTCCGGCTGTAGCGAGTGCCAAAGCCTGTCGGTGGTGTTGGGTGGTGGTTGTGTAACATGGGCCCAGGGTGGTGGTTCGCTCTGCATGGTGGCAAAGCTATGGGAAGAGGTGGAATGGCTAATTCAGAGCTCAAGGAATCTGAGGAGGATGTTGACTGGCGGAGCTGTTCTCTACCATCCCTGTGAGAAGCAAGCCAGCCACACAGAACTTAAGAATCCCCTACCGTCTTTGCCACCAGGCAGATGGAGAGGAGCTGGGAGACAGGGGAGGTTGGAAGCAGGTTACTCCTTGGAGTAGGTGGTGTATGAGCCTCCAGCTTATGTCACCTTCCAAGTACAGCAGGTTGGAGGCCCTGGTGTTTGAGGATCAGGAAAATGATGAAGTGGACAAGGGATCATCCAGGTTAAAAGAGTTGCCATGGAAGAATCAGAGAGTTGCCTTGTATTGCAATCACCTTTACTAGGAAAAAAGAAGAGTGGCTGTGATTAGTGACTCCATCCTGGGGGGAGCAGAGGGCCCCATCTGTCCACTCGACCTGACTCACAGGGGAGTCTGCTGCCTCCCTGGGGCCAGGGTGAGGGATGTTACTAGAAAACTCACTTCCTTGGGACAGCCTTGCGACTGTTATCTTTTGTTAGTCCTCCAGGTGGGCAATGAGGTAATCTCTTCAACAGGAAGCCTGAGGAGACTCAAGAAGGACATCAGGGCTTTGGAATGACCGGTCCAGGGTTCGGGAGCCCAAGGAGATTTCTTGTCCCTCCTGCCAGTCACAAACAATGGCAATGATAGTGTCAGAAGAATCTTGCAGTTTCATTTCTGGCTTTAAGACTGCTGTCAGCATCAGAACTTTGGGGTTTTTTGACCATGGGTGAGTCTGCATGGCACCAGGCCTGCTGGTGACCCACAGGGTATGCTTGTCCCAAAGAGGGAAAAGAATTCTAGCCCAGGAGCTAGCAGAGCTCGTAGGAAGGGCTTTAAAACTAGATTCAAAAAGGGAAGGGGATAAAATCAGGCTCACTAGAAATGAGCCAGGGGATAGCATGCAGCCGTTGAAGGCCACATCCACAGGGCAAGTTAAATGCATCTATGCCAATGCTCACAGTATGAGCAACAAACAGGAGGAGCTTGAAGCCATTGTGCAGCAGGAAAATCATGACATAGTCACCATCACAGAAACATAATGGAACGATTTGTGTGATTGGAGTGCTGCAATGGATGGCTACAGGCTTTTCAGAAGGGATAGGCAAGGAAAAAGAGGTTATATTGTATGTCAGGGAGTGCATTGACTGCCTTGATGTTGTGAGTGAGAGGGCCGAATGTTTGTGGGTGAAGAAGGGGCGGGGGGGGAAGAAACCAACCAAGCAGATAGGAGTCTGTCATAGACCACCTACCCAGGATGAAGCTACAGATAAAGGAGGATGGAGAGGGGATGTGGCTGGTCTCTTTTCCCAAGTAACAAGTGATAAGACAAGAGGAAACGGCCTCAAGCTGTGCATGGGGAAGTTTAGACTGGATATTAGGAAAATTTCTTCACTGCAAGGGTGATTAGGCATTGCAATAGGCTGCCCAGGGAAGGGGTGGAATCACCACAAGTATTTGTAAAACGTGTAGAAGCCCTTGGTGATATGGCTTAGTGGTGGTCTTGGCAGTCCTGGGGTAAAGGTTGGACTTGATCTTAAAGGTCTTTTTGAATCTAGTTGATTCTATGATTCCAGTTTACTCTCTCTTGCTAAGTTGTAGTTTGCCCCCTTAAGAACCTTTGAAGTTAGCCTGGAAAAAGTATCTAAACAGTTGGGATGTGTCAGAGACTTCTCTTTGAGATGGACTCCAGGTCATTGCATGCCAGAGAGCCAGGAAGTATTTGAGGCAAGCCAGGACAGAAAGATTAAACACATGCTTCTGGTCTCTGGATGTCTTCTGTAGCTGGGTTTGAGGGGAGCCTTGTAGCCCTAATAGGAGTTACACTGCAGCTGATAGTCCTGTTGTTATTCAAGTGCTTAGAGGCCCTGTTGTGCTCAATAAACATCAACATCTTGTAAAAGATGATCTCTGCTCAAAAGAAGAGACAAAAAAAAATCAACCTGACAAGGAAAGTGGGGCACAAGCAGTCAAAGTGTTTTGCTTGGGATTATAGTTCATTTGTATTTCATTTGTGGAGAGGGAAACAGAGCTTTGGTCTCTGCTGGTGGTGCTGGTGCCTTCTTTGCTTAAACTGTACTTTCCTGGGCTCCCGTGGTAGACAAGCCAAGGGAAATCTGTGCAATGGCCACAGTATTCAAAGAGGAGGATTCTTGGTGTCTTCTGAGCTTGAAGTGTAGATTTAGATGTAGCCTACTGGGATCACATCCTCTCACCAGTGTAATGCTGCCACTTCTGATGGCAGTGACAACCTTTGTTTCAGGGGGCAGGACTGCAGTCTGAATAGCAATATATGACTTAAGTATCGTTGATGTTGTTTAACAGGCCTGATGAAGATATGGTGGTATGGGGTTATACAGCACTGTACAGGCTCACTGGAGGCAGTGTTGTGTGTATGCTTCTGCATCTACTCTGCTTTGTCTCTTGTGCTGGTTGTCATCTGTGCTGAAAGCATGTTTGACTGCAATGTAGACACAACTTCAGATACATGCTTCCTCCTGCATTCCTTCATAATTAAGGGATGAAATGCATTCCTGTGCATCTGTGCTTGTGTTTATGGTACTGTACTCTCTAGGGATGCAAATGAATGGTAAGACTGGGTCAGTCCAGTAGTCTGTCTAGCTTGTTTTCTTTTTTGCAATAGCCAAGAACACCTGCTGAACCAGCCAACACCGATCCACAAAAGTCAAGGGAAAAGAAGGATTCATTTGCATTGTTATTACTAAGGCTTCTAGCTTGCTCTTGCTTTATGATTGAATTTGTTTTTCTAGGAAAAATCTTTGCTGTTATGAGTCACTGGCTTAAAAGAAGGATTTCACTTTCAGCTGCCTTTTGCCTTAAAAGGTGATGTTGCTTCTCATATTTGTCAAGTTAGGAGGAAAAAAAATCTAAAAATCATCAGGCAGTTCTCTTCTCAACAAACACTTGATATCTACCTCCTTAGGTTTTGTTTGTTTTAGAAAAACCAAAATAAAGCTATGTTTAGGGAATGAATTGCTAATTCTCCTTTGGGGCCTGCTTGATTTGTGTGGCAGTACAATTTCAGACAGCAACACTCCTGCGTGTAACAGGGATGTAGCCTGCTTTCTGTTGTGCTAGATTTCTAGAGTGTCTGGAAATTGGTGTCATTAAGCATCTAAGCAAAAGCTATGAGTTACTTTTTGACAAACCATGCACAGTGGTTTGCGTATGGAAAAAGGGTTGTTTTTTCAAAAGGGTTTGTCTACAGTGCAGACTTCACTGTTGCTTCTGTAGGTAGAGCTAAACTGTTGGTTGATTATTCATTTGAGTATAGTTATAACCTTACTTTTCCCTGTGCAGCATCACTTCATGCAATTTTACCATTCCCAGCAGAAGGTGCTTTTCATTTGCATGTATTTGTTGCATAAACTGCTCCCACAGCTGAGTGCCCACCAGCAAAGCTTACTGCTTTGGCATTTGTCAGTCATAGAAACTTGAATGATTAGAAGTATTTATTAATTTTACTCTCCTTTTCCAAGACCTGTACAGAAAACAAGCTTGTTCTCTCTTCCGAATGCTTTCAGTGTATTGTTCCCTGAGAGCAGCAGAGCTTGTTCCTTGGGATGATGGTGGAGCATAAATTACAGGGTACTGTTCTGTAGGCACTCTTTACCTGGGCTTTCCTCTGCGTGCTGAGCATGCCTTAGTCGCTTTCCATTTTATGTTCATTCTTACTTCATTAGTTTGTGTGTGGATTCAATGAGGAGAAGTGACCTCTTTTAAATGTTATTTTCCCAATCTTCATTTGTTGACCTGAGTTCCATTTTAGTAACAAGTTTCGTTGAGGTTGAAATGTGTGCGGGGTAGTACAGAGAGGAGAGGATTGTGAAGTAGGGAGCTGTAATCTTGCATTGAAAAATCTGTACCTGAAGTGACTTCTGATCACTAGCTGCCTGTTTCACTCATGAATCTGTTGGTTTCTGTCTTGCAGTGGTATTGCTGAAGCTGTGACTGCTGTGGAGGATCAAAAGCTACTTCCAACTGCATCTTGTGTGTCAACTGCAAAACCACCAGTCAGAGTGAGTTTCTCCTACATGCACTGTTTTTGCCAGTGAGGATTTGTTAGCTGTTGTCTGTGATAAGAATCTTTTTCTCTATTTATACTTTGTCAGTTCATGTACTACTGCAGAAAGATTTGATTTTCCAGTCCCAAGCTAAATGCATACATAACTTTCCCCACCCACCCCAAAAGCTCATACAGGAAGTCCAGCATTGCAAACTCCTCTTTATTGGCCACGTGTACACCTTGTGGAGGAATGATGACTGAAGACTGCGTGCTTTGATTGTGTGTTCTGGTTATTCTCCAATGGCCAAGATGGGAATTTGTGAGAACAGCTTCAGAAAGAAAAAATTATATAAATAAAAGGAGGAAAGAAAATTATTGCTTGGGTACAGAAGATCAGGCTTCCCTACAGTTCCTAGTGCCAGAAGCAAACACATCATACATGTGTGGTGTCTAGTCACAGCCAGTGCATGTGAAAGGGAAAGGTGTCTTGGTGCTGGAGTGTTCACAAGTCTGTTCCTAGGTATCCTCTTAAAATGAGAGGTGAGAATTCTCTCAGCAGTGTGCCAGAGCTAGCTAATTCAGAGCTATTTGGATACCAAATGGAAACTCTGGAAAATCTTAATTCCCACAAACTCTTTTATTTTCTACTTTAAAGAAATACGGTGAAGGAAATGCTTCCCTACCCCTACCAGCTGTCTGTGAATGTCCACATAACTTGCCTGCGATTCTTCTGTCAATAATTCTCTTCCTGGCAGTAACTCAGTAAAATACACTCAAGAGATTTTAATATTTCTCACCCTTTAAAATGATGGCATAAGAATTTCTTGCAAAGCTGTCTCTGGTTTTCAGACAGTTATTTACCTGCCTTGTCTTGGTTGGGAGAGCTGAATATGTCAGTCATGTATCTTTTGTGAGGAATCCCTCTGTAAGTCGAGAAGGGCAGGAACAAAGCTATGCACGTGCAAGTGTTTGCTTGGAGGAAAGCTTGAAGACTCAATAAGCAAAAAATATTGGTAAGTGCTTAAGGGAGCATAGGACACTTGTACAATTAAATGGCATCGAATGTTGATATTGTATAGGTTTTGGGTTATGGGGCTGGGCATAAGGGAAGTAATTGTGCTAACGTAAATGGTTCTGTTAAGAACTAGTAACAATAGCAAGAGGAAGCAATACTTTAAAAGGAAACGATCCCAAAATCACTATTGAAAGGTTATAGAAAGAGAATTGAACACAATGTGTATTTCTAGCCCTTGTCAATATTGCAGATGCAGAAATTATATATGACTTGTAAAATAGGAGAAGTTGCTTCTAGTGTGCTGTGTTTTTCCTGGAAGAGTAAAGCTGGGTTGCAGCATACATAGAGAATAATACCTGTCAGAAATTGAATATTGAATGAAAGTAATAATTTTAATCAAAAGTAGTTAAAAGTGAGGCTGAGTTGAAGGAAAAAACTACTGCTTAGCTGGAAGGCTACTTCCAGTGCTACAGACATGGCCTGAGACACGTTTTGTGTATTAGGAATATAGATCAAGGCCATGGTTTTACTGTGCATTACAACTGTCCTTCCTGATCACTGTGATCAAAGTTTCTTAACTCTTAGAATTCCACTCCATTCTCTGGCCCAGGTACAAAGTGCTTGGTGCTGCTGTGATGGGAACTCCACAGCGTATGAAGTGGTTTGCTTGGCCCTTCTTTCCGTCTGATTTGGCATTGTGCAGAAGTGACTCTTATAATTGCCAAAAAAGCTAAAAAGCTGTGGGGAGCTCAGTCTCTGTACTCTCCTCTGAGAGAGAATAAACCTGCAAGTGAGGTTTGCTGCTAAAGACCATGATTTTGTAACAGAGTTTGCCTGTGAATTCCCCTCCCACTCCTTTCCCCTGTTCATCACTTAGATTCTTGATCCTGTCTGCAGACACTTTCTCTGATGGATGGATCTTACTGTGGACCATGAATTTTGGTTGGGTGAAGTGCAGGAAGGAGAAAGGGTTTAAGTGAGATGTGTCTTGTGTCAGCTGACAGAGAACACTGCTCAAAGGAGGAGCTTCTTGGTGCATGGACAGATACTTGGCTAAATCTACTAGCTATGACAAAGACATGTCAATTAGCATTCCTGACAAATCATCTCAAATGATTGTGGTTGTCTTAAGAGAGTCATTGTAAGGGGTGTCACTGGGATCAGTGACTGTACACACAATCTCAGATACATTAAGTGCTGTAAAGGAGATCCAGACATTGTGTTTCTGCAAAGAAACAGCCTAGGCTGCTTTTTGAAGATTTTGCCTTTCAGATCAAATGCAGGGTTGCTTCCATACACTTAACCCTGCTTTCTCTTGAGTCAGTGTCCATTCCCTTGTGATTCTTTTCAGTCCCCTGAGAAAGTTGAATTCCTGTTCAACCCACAGAAGCCATCTACTTGCATCTGTTAAAATCAGCTGGCAGCAAAAGGTGAGATTGCAGAAAAACTATGTTAAAGGCTTTTCCTGTGCTGTAACATTTGGATCCTGCACCCTTGAGAAGGCAGGAGTCTGCAGTTGTACCTGCTTGAGCAAAGCTTGCTGTGGAGCAGCCCTGATATGATGCTGGATGCATAGTAGATGCTGCACTGACAGTCCTGCTTGGTGCAGTTGCTTCTAACCTTGACCCACACCATCCTTGACTTTTATCTCTGACTTGCTTTTTCTTTTGTTTAGCCACCAGACTTTCAGTCAGCTGCACAAGTGCATGTTGGCTGGTATGCCTGTTGAAAGGTCTGGCAACTAATTTAGAACTCTGCAAGTCCAGTTTCAGCTCCCTGGTCTGCTTGCAGATTCCCTCTCAGATTCCCTCTGAGAATTCAGTAGCATAACTTAGTCTTTGTGCCAGTGTCCTTTCTGCTAAAGGACACTTTCCACCTTGGAAAGGAATTGAGGGTAAACATGGAGCCAGTGAATGCTCCATTAAAATGATTGAAGAAGTAAAGTAAGTACTAACCAGGATGTCTTTCTTTAATATTTCTCTACAGCCCAAATAGTATTCCTGAAGTCTTTCTAGCAGTCAAAATGAGATGATGAGCACTGTGTATAGGTGGGAAACGCAGCCATGCCAGAGATAGAGGTGTGAGCATGAGATGCTAGCATCCCCTGTCCCAGTGGTCACCAAGTCTCATTTCTGAGTGAAAGTGCTTGCTTGGACCTGGGACACCAGAAGTTACAAACAACTTGGTTGCATATTTGTTACCTGGGTTTCCAGTAGTAGATACTGCTTTGTTCTTCATGTGGCTTTGCCTTGTATAGTCAAATCTACTTAACTAGGCTGCCTGTGGTGTGTTGGCTTTCAGCATCTGCTTTAGGATCACCTTATTTTCCAAATGTCACCAGGTGATGTCCTTTTCTGACCCTGGCCATTTCATGGCTGCACAGCCTACCTCAAAATAGTTGCTGTCCCAGCTGTGTCAATGAGTAGGATCTTGATAGGACTGACAGCTATAAAACATTCCCTCTGAACTCTGAGATGAAAGTGAAGTATCTCCTTTCTCTTTCCAGAGGGCTTATCTTCTGTAGGAGGAGGGTGGTGGTTTTCTGTTTTAAAATGTAACTTATATCAGGTATCATAGCAGTGTCTATAGCACCCCACAGCAGCATGCTGTGATACCTCATGCTATGGGAAACTGGGAATATGGGAATGAAAGGCAACTCTGCCAAGAGGCTTCTGTCTGCATCGATAGGGTAGTACATGTGACTCTTATGGCATTACCTGAATCTCACTGGTGGTGCATTGGAAAAGAAATAAGGTAAAATAAAGTTAGGGTTCAAATATTCAGATTGCAAGGACACTCCCTGGGGTTTGATGTGCTTGTTTGCTATGTTGGTGTAGTGTGGGGAACAGAGTAGATTAAAGAAGTTTGGCTCTGCGCTGCAAATATATGAGCCAACCTTGCTTTGGCTCCCAGCCCAGGGTGAAAAGGATGGCTGATCACCATGCTCTTTCAGTGTTGACAGCTATTGCTGTCAGGCATAGATGTGACTTGGGTCTAAGACAGGGATAACAGTGTGAGTGCTTTTTAGTGAGAAGGTAGATCTTAGCAGATAATCCGTTCCACAGTAAAGGAAAACAACAGAAATGTGTTTGTGTTTTCTTGATGCATTTTTCTTAATTCTTTTTTCATATTTGTTCCTAGGATGCAAGGGCATTGCTCAAATATGCCACTATTTAACAATCTTGTACTCTATCTTTGTTTAACAGTCTCATAACCTGCTCCTCCTTATGCCAAAGCCAGTTACCGTACCTGCAAGGAAACAGGCAGTTCTGGTGTAACACCGGCTCTGCAGAAGCAAGTCTGCAAGTTTGATCCTTATGAAAATATTTTGAAGAACTGCACAAGAAAGCAGTGTAGGAATTTAGTGAGCAGATTAATTGCATTCCTGTTTCAGGCTGTTTATTCATAGCTTTAACTTTTATAAGGCAAAAAGGAGGCTATTTTTAGCTTGCTTTTTTTCCTCCATATTAACCTAAACAACCTCTCCTCTTGGAGGAGAGGGTGGAGTTGGAAGGAAGGAAGGGTGGAATTGAAACTGCTTCATTAAATGGTTTCAAGATCATCAACACACAATTTTGTTTTTGCATTAGTAAGTTCTGAGCACACAAGGGTCTCTTTATGCTTTCCAAAGAGGGAAAGCTTTGTGTACAGAGGGGGAGAGCGAGGGCATCTGCAACAATGAAGTGGTTATGGAAAGCTTATGACTTTTGCTTCCTGAATACTTTTTTCCTAGTTACTTCTGTTAAGGTTGGTCTTACTTCCAAGGAATGGTGTAGCTTGGTGATACTTTGTTCGTTTGTTTTCCAACTCCCAGCAAATGCCTTGTATTGCAAGATGAAGAGAAAGATTCTGCTATAGGTTTGGAAGGTTATTCAGATGTTGCTAAGCTACTTCTCCCTGAGATCCCCATGTATGTGTGGTAAGAGATGGAACCTGACCTAAAGAGATACTAAGGATAGGAGGTGAACTGTCAGAAGGGTAACCAAGCTCTCTTGAGTCCTAGTATGTGTGTTTTGATAATTTGATTGTAGGCTGCTTCTGAAGTAGAGAGAGCAAGAGCAATTCCAACAGCTTCCTTACTAGGTTGATGTGACTTTGGCTTTAACTGTCATATGATTACTGACTTCAGTGTGCTGCAGAAAGGGTTGCTGAATCCAGGGCCTGTGGATCTAGTCTCTAGAAAGAAGGATACATGCTTTGAGACTGGCCACTGTAGAGCACAGCTGCTTTATTATTTATCTGAATCTCTTCGACCTTAATGTTGGTTCTTTGGCACCTGTTAGTTTCCTGTCCCTCTGTTTTTAAGAGCTGAAGGATCTTCACAGTCAAGAGGAGGCCATGAGGATGATCAGAGGGTTGCAACACCTTGCCTGTGAAGACAGACTGAGAAAGTTGGGCTTGTTCAGCCTGGAACAGACTCAGGGGAAACCTTAGATCAGCCTTCCAATACCTAAGAGGAACCTAGAAGAAATCTGGAGAGAGACTTTTTAGGAGGGCATATCTTATTAGGACAAGGCGGAATGGCTTTAAACTGAAAGAGGAGAGATTTGAATTAGTGATATTACAAAGAAGTTCATTACTATGGGGGTAGTGAGGCACTAGAACAGGTTGCCCCAAGAAGTTGTGGCTGCCCCATCCCTGGCATTGTTCAAGGCCAGTGTGGACAGGGGCTTTGAACAACATGGTCCAGTGGAAGGTGCTGGGGGTTGGAACTAGGTGATCTTTAAGGTCCCTGCCAAGCCAAACCATTCTATGGTTCTGTGAACTGTGAAGTCCACCTCTGGTGCTGGTAGAGTGGAGAGCTGCTTGTGCCGTCCTGTGTGACTGCACAGGCTACTCAAGGTTGGATCCTAAATTAGCTCTTCTTACCATATGTTCCTCTTATTGCATGTTCTTCTGGGATGTTGGAGAACTGATGAAAGATAGAGGTTCCATTTGTAAAGAAAAACCCCACATTTCTGTTTTAGAAATAAGCAACAAAAATGATAAAACCCACATAAATCTTAGTTTTCCAGTACTAACTGGTTACCAAGTTATTGAACTCTGCGTATGAGCTCAGAGCTGGAAGGGACAACCTGACTTTCCAAGCCTGAGTCCTAGGGAAGACTGCCTGCTCCTGAGGGGCAGTTGCCCTGCATGGGGCAGGAGCCCTTTCTGTGCACTCTTAGATTCTCTCTTTATCTGCTTTCTTCTCCTCTTCGTACTGGAAGGCTGCTCCAGATCATGAGTGCTCTATACTCAGATTTTTCTAGGAGCATTCATGGTTGGTATATCTCATTTCGCCACCATGATAGTTCTATGGTTTAAATGGCTCTTTTCTTGCTGCTCCATTCCTAATGTGTATTTATGTGGCAGGCAGTGATCCTGTCCCTTACAAGGCTGTGGTTTACCAGCTTAAACAACCTACACTTTCTTGTGGTAGAGCTCTTATTCTTACCAGCATTTTAGTGTGCCTATTCTTGATTCAGTTAATCATCTTTGAATTTTGGTGTGACCAGAACTGCACACAATATGAGTGTTTGGGAAGGGCTGCTTTCGTTAACACTAGTTTACATTTAACCATTAACTATGGCTTGAGCTAGATCATGTATTTGAGAAGGATCTTCTGGTCTTGCTTTGAAGACATCAAATGTCTTCAAATGCTTGGTGATTCTCTGCTCAAGGGGAGTTCTGTCACTGGTTGTTTACTTTGATGTTTAAAGAGGTACTGATGCATGGAATCAGACTCTACAACTCAAGGAGAGTTATAAAGCAGCTAATGTTTATTACGGTGCCGGGTGCAAGGGGGGATCACTCCTCCTAACTTGCACACTGAGGGGTAAAGCGAACAGACATTTATTACACACAAACATACATTTTCATTAGATTTCTGGGAATAGGTGAGGAATATTACAGCTAGTTGCAGGAACTCATTATCATAAGTCTCCTCCTCTTGGTGCTTGCGCACTGCCCTCCGGTGGTCGTGGGCAGGGGTCTTGAGGATGAAGTAAGCAGTTTTCCTCACCCTGTGCTTTTCACCTTTGGCACAGTTGGGTGCCTCAGTAACTGCAAAACTAGCTGAAACCAGCCATATCAGGGATTTCTGAAGACATCTGTAACTTTCTGAAGAGCAGCTCCTGTAATTATTTCACAATAATTATCTAAGACTAAACTAGTGATAGCTGACATAGTTTTAGAACCTTATGACCTTCATATAAAATTTATTGTAAGCAAAATGGGACATGTAGACAAAGAGTATCCAAAGCTAGCAGATGTTCAGGATGCACTGTATCCAAACCAACTGATAAGCGGAAGAACGGGAAGAAATAATTCACTTATGTTAGTGGTGTTACTAAACTCTGTAAGCTTACCACAGACCTACAACACAGACATTGTTCTCTATCTTAGACCGAAGTCAAGCTAAAAGTACTTCAACCCTATGTTTTTCAGGCACTAGCTTTCCTCATATCAGTACCTTAATTTGAATAGGCTGCCTTTAACCACTGCATCTTGAAATGCCTGACTTTTTTAGCTTACAGAGGCTTTTATTACCAGATATCTGTTTTTTCTTAAAAGTGCTGTTATACTTGATGACTGTGTAAAGCAATTAGTAATTTACTAGGAGTCTGAATTCCAGAAACTGAGCATTCCTATTCCAAGAAAAGGTCCCTTTTAAGGTATCTGTGAGTATCCAAAAATGGCTCACTATCAACTTCCATCTCCAGATGACACTGGGCACTGCACCAGCAACCATATATGCAAAGAATGAAAATAAAGTCCATTATTTATGATCCTCTCTTTGAGCTTCCCTGCCTCGTGCAAGGAGAGTGGAACTACTTGGAAATACTTTGCCTCCCCCTGGATTTCTGGCTTCTTTGAAGGTTGTCTTGATCTTTATGAATAATCTTTGGTTTATATGTTTGATTTCTTGCCAGCAAACTAAATCCCTCTATAATGTGCATTCCTTCAGGCTTTGTATATCATGAAAATTTGAGGGATTTCTCCCACCGTTTGGGGTAGTGCTGTTTTCCTTCTGTTAGCACTGAAGTATAGCAGAATGTGGTTGTGAGCAAGGCTTAGCCTGCCACGCACAAAGTCAGAGGTTGTCACTAGGCTGTGCTGCAAGTGCTCTGTCTGTAAATGAACTGCACAATTTTTCCCTCTATCTGCCTTTAAACTGGGGGCAATGACACTTTGCTTGGCCCAGTGGGGCTCTTGTGCTTTCGTAAACCCTTCTGATGATACACTCTATGTGACTGCTTAGCCATTGGGCTTACGGTGATGGTAGCACAGGGCTGATAGTGGTCAGCTCATGGTCCCCAAAACCAGCTTGAAGTGATGATCCGGCTGATGTTAACAGTCTCACAATTAGGAGTGCTCACCTTAGGATGCTGGTCAGGCTGGCTGTGGTTTTCTTTTTCATTCCTTGTGTTCTCCAAGTCTTGTTTTTTTTTTGTTCCACACTGTCTCTTGTAATATACTCAAACTCAGTGACATCTAACCCTTTTTGGAATAATGGACTGCAGCCAAACATGAAGTTTCTGGCAGACTGAGCTCCTCACTTACCATACATTACTGTTCTCCTATTCAGGTTGACTTAATTTTGTTTATTGCAGGGGCTAAAAACATTTATTATGGTCATTTATATGTGAACCAATGTGTTACTCTTAGCATAGCTAAGATTGACTTTAGAAGGTCTGGGTTTTTTCCACTTCACAGTGCCTTACACTAAAGTCTTGATTAAAGGTATAGTAATACAAATACATTTGTCGTAAAATCAATTGAGTGAGTGCCCCATACTTCTTAAAAACTTGAATGCCAATGGAGACAAGCTGCCTTTTGGATTTTAACTTAAATCCTATGAGAAAATTAATTGCTCTTTCTTTACTCTTCTCTTGGTGTTTTACTTCAGAGATAGATGATTTTGACAAAATACATCCAGGTGTTTAATTTCCATTATCATATTTATTTATAATAATTAAGAAATCTTTTTACAATGGCAAGCTTTTGCCTTTAGAAAACGCCTGTAAGCCCCTCCTGCTAGATTACACTGCCAGTATATGTATATGATTTATCAGATATGTATGTTAAGAAAGCACATATCTTTAAGTGCATTCATCTTCACTAAGGTGGAAGCCACTGTGCTTCAGGCATCCTCTACATCATTTTAAAGTATATCAGAAACTTAGCATTTAAAATAACTTGCCATGCATCCATTGACCATGAATGATTTTTCACATGTGCAATTATAGTGCCTTATACCTTCTCTTTCCAAGATATTTTTGAGGAGGAAATGCTCTCTGCTTTTGAAAGTATTTTGTGCTCTGTCACATGTAACGTTAGTCCACTGTGCAGCTCTCTCCTAGTCACTTGCTATAAACCTTTTAAAGTGCAATTACATCATTTATATACATTTGGAAAAAGAAAGATGAAGATCTGTGTACCAGTCTATTTTTGTTATCCTCCATGGAAGCTAGGAAAAAATCAGGTGAGTATACTGAAAAGTAATTAGCATTTGAAATGGAGGTTGAGATTGGACACTTTTTCATGTGTACTGAAGTCCCCTTGCCTTTCATTTATAGGAGCAATCTCTCAGTTTTAATAAATGACTGCTCTGAGTTCTAAAGCAGCTTTGCCATAGCTTTTTATTCTTTCCAAAGGAGTCAGTGTCTGGCTTATGTTGAGTTGAGAGGTTAGCCCAGCCCTCTGTACTTAATCTTGAATGTGGGCAAGCAAACAGCCTCTTCTTTGGCATTTGGTCTGAATAAGGCTTATTTTATTTGTTTGTACCACAGCAGTGTTCAAGAGCCCCAACTGGCAACTCATGCTATGTAAACACTGTACTTCAGGACAAGAAAATGATCTCTAATCAGACAGGCTTCAGCCTGTGTGGAATAAATGACCACTGCATTAGTAAATGCTCTTGCCTGAATAGAGACTTTATTCTAGTTGTGCCCAACCCTTCTAGATGGAGGGAAGACACAGTTTGTATTACAGGCTGGTGAGAGCTGTGTTATTTGTGTACACAGTACAGTTGGTCTATCTATAGTAGTTGTCTAACGTTTCCTGGTTGTGGACAATGCACATAAGATGCTTCTTTTCCTCAGTAGGACATGGGGAAAGACGGTGACCAGCTGTGGGCTGCTGGCATCCTGGTGAAGGTGGCCCAATCCTGCCTGTGCTTTTCCCAGAGAACCCTTAGCAAATGAACAGAGAGGGGAGCTGTGGTCTGTGTGGACTGATCTTTAACCTGTTCACGACCTCCTGCATCATGGGACAAAACTTGACAGGGGAAGGGTAAGGGAAGAGGTCTAGGGTTGCCCTTCTGTCAGAGGCTAAGTTAGGGCTATATGAGCTCTTCTGCCAGGCCATGGATTTGGACACCTGCAGCCTTCATCATTAGTACTATTTTAGGACTCATTTGCCTTGTTTACCAATAAGAAAGTATGTTGTTCTAACGGAAATCTGGGGTTTATAATCTTTCTCTCTGCTCTTTAAGCTGGATTTAAACCTAGGATTAGGAGCTGAGGGACAGCTCTGTTGACATTAATCTAATGGAGAATTATTTTGTAAAAGCAAAATTGTCTTGTGAATTTTCCTCCAATGACTGTCCATACTCTTAATCATCACTGAAGTCCTGTTTGTATCAACCTGCAGGCTCAGGAATGCAGTGTTGCTCTGCCTTGCATTTTGCTTGCCCTTTAAAGGCTATCTGCAACTGTAAGGGCTGCATCTTCATTCATTCTAATTGGTACCATAGATTGTATAGAAGCCTGAGACATGTATTTGCATTCTCCAGAGTAAGATTTCCAGTTGTCAGAGTGAGAAGTGGATTCATTTTTGCAAACCTTGTGTCTGTACTTGAGTCTCAAGTGAGGTGCTGCAATCATTTTGATGCTTAAGAATTAAATCCACCACTAGGTTCAGGTGCCTGCAAACCAGCTGTCTGCATCTGAGTTATATGGACTCTCCTTCCAGTCAGGAAAGAGAAATAGATATTTTAGGACACAGTTCGTCTGACCCTGTTTGAGACCACTGCTTTAAAAACAGATGAATCTTGCCCTGCAGGTGCCTATTTCTCTCCATGGACTGTAGCAGCAGTTTGGGCAGCTAGCACAAATGTTGATTTCAACATTTGCTCAAGTGAATCACATACAAATTATTTCCAGTTTTCAATTTAAATGATTAAGCATTTCAGTAAAGTGTAGTCCCCAACAAGCAAATACATCCTGGGACCCAGGGAGCTGGTTGTATGGTTTAACTTTTTCTACTTCTAATCTCCAGCTCTTTATCTAGAGAATGAAAATTATTCCATCATGACAGGAGCACTGGCCTTTAGAAAGCTTCTTTTATCTACACAAATACTTTCTGTGGTGTTTTTCCACTTTTGATGATCCATCATAGAGCTGGATTGACTTCAGAAAGGCCTTGTATGGAACTCTGAGGCACATTTATTTCTGTGACTAGTAAATCAGTATTATAGTTTCCTGGGGACTGGAAAAGAGGGTATTATTATGGAGTTATACTAAGTCCACTTTCCTGAATGCTGAATTTCCAAGGAAAAGATATAAATCTCCTTTGTGAAAGCAAAGCAGCTACATGAAACAGACTTCAGGGGCCTCATTCTCTTTGTGCTTATGCTTGCTTGCCTCTCTTTTCTACCTTCCTCCATTTCCTCGGGTGCTATGGTATATTACTTAATCTCCTTTGAGGTAAGTTGAGCTTCTTTGTCACTTTATGGAGCACATTGGTATTCAGAAGAGCTTTTTCTTGTGTCAGAGCCAATATTTTGTTTCTTTGTCACACAAATCTTCTTTGAACTCTTCGGCTAATATTGTTCTTTTCTAATGTCTTTTATGGCCTGTGATACATTGAGTGTTGCTTCCCTCCCCAGTAATTTGGGGGGTTTTACTCGTGACTTGTACATCCATTTTATGAAGCAATAAAGCCTATTTACAAAGAAAAGTGAATCTGGTTACAGGGGCTTGATGGAAGCAGCAGTAGGAAGCACACACTCACGAGTCATGTTGTATAGATGAGGTCTAGCATGGGGCAGAGAGCCACAAATTCTGTGGCTTTTCAGAATCCTTCTGGTTGGACTTACATGTTCTCTTCCACAGTCTGTCTGGGAAGACTTGTGCTGAGGATAGCTGGAAAGGGTTTAGCTGAGCGGGTCGGGGGAGAAAGCGGTGGCAATGACCTGTGGTCCTGTTCTCCTTTCTGGTGCTAGAGGACTGGAAATGCCTGCAGCTTTGTCACATTAGTGTGTCTCTTTCCCTCCACCGTTCTTTGCCTGCTTTCACTGCAGACTATTTCAAGAAGAAATTTTATTCCTGCAAAGACAGTACAAATGATTCTCCCCAACCCCTATTTGTTGGGGGGAGCTTCTCTCTGCCTTCTACAGTCATTTTAAGAGACATAGGTGGAGTTTCAGTGACTGGATCTAGTTTTCATGTTACTTCCCTCATCTCATCACCTTAGTCATATAGTTTTCACACGATCTTATTGTCTGCATGTTTTAGAAGGCTAGAAATTCATGTGGCATGCAAGGGAGGAAGGATGATTTACCTGCATTTCAGGTATTTATCAGTGTTTTCACATGTGGAAGCTCTTATTCCATTTCTGCCATGATCTTATCCACAGCAGATGTTAACTGCAGAACTGACATTTATGGGGCATAATACACTGAGCACCTGGGTAGTTTAGTGGGGCAAAGAGGGGTTCTGAGCTGCTGCTTTGATTCTGGTTTGTACCCCTTGAAGTTCTAGGGAGAAAGTACTCTGGGTTACCTAGGTATTATGGTAGGGAGGGATTAAGAGAAGTGGACAGCTCACTGTGGCTGTCAGAAGAAATGTTCATTTTTGTTTGTCTAGGAATATTATCCTGGAGCCCCCTTGCTTTTGTCGTAGATTAAATGTGACTTGACATAGTTCTGTGATTTTGACATAGATTAAAGTGTAGTCTCTCTGGGTGTCATCTCACATGCACAGAATCTGGGTAAGATGTTGACCTGTGATTCCAGACTGGTGTTGTGAGTGTGTCATGGCATCTCTTTAGCAGAGTTGTCTTGTTCATAGATGTTCTCTTAAAGGATACATCTAACTTGTCACATCTGAGCCAGTGGGTCACTGATTCAAGAGCTTCACTCAGTGCTGTTGGTTATTTTCAGTGCAGTGCAAAGCACACCTTTAAAATAATATCTATTTCACAGCAATCCACATTTTGATAACTCCCGGCCTTCTATTTATCTAGTCTTATTAGTTTTGCACCTCCCTGTTGGTGCTCTCCTGGCCTTACAAGAATGCTGTCCAACCAGAACTGGAAATGATCACCCTTTGTGATCAGTGAGCTGTTCAGCAAGTTTTGATTCTCTGCTTTGAAAGTGATAGAAATCTAGTACATAGGTGGCAAATCCAGCCACTTAAGCAAACAAAACCACTCAACACAGCAGATTTTTCAGGATGAAGTAATCTCTGACAGGAAGGCAGCAGAAGGAGAGAGTTGGTGGTGGTAAAATCTGACAAGTTAATTTATTTTTGATGTTTAAATTGGATAGGTTGGGAGACAGGGAAAAAAAAGATGGTGCTGGAGACAAGCAGTCCAAAAGAGTCCTGGAGTCCTGGGAAAGGGGGAGGGAAAGCAATTGTAAACATGACCAGCAAAATAATCTACTTCACGTGAAAGGTCTATTTAAATGTAAATTACCCAAAGTGATTTTTTTTGTGTGTATGGAATTTTTAGCAGCACAATGTAGACAGACAGAAGTACTTTTCCGCTGATTTAAATATGTGATGCAGATAGCTGTAGAGAGCTATAAACATCCCCATCTACCTCCTCACACCCACTTCTTTCCTTTAGGCTCCTTGGAGCTGTTCCCTGCAGCAACGCTTCCAGGTAGTGACAGTTCGGATATTCACTTCAGTCACCAGAGCCCTGTCAGGGCCAATTAGCATCCTAATGACTGGCACGTACCATCCTGATAGGAGTCTGTGCTCTGTACCAGGGGACCTCCCCTCTTAAGAACCGATCTTGTCTCAGCTGGCCCATACTGGTCGTATAAACCTGGTTTGAAAAAGAAAATTTCCATTTCATCTTGTCTTCTGAGACCCAGGGGCTTCAGCACAGAACAAATATACTGTCCTTTCTTTCCACTGGAGATGATGAATCTTGGCTTGGGGGAGGGGACTTAAATGAAACTTGCTCCTACAGTATTGTGGACATTGGGAGCAAGTTTCATGTTAAGCAATGCAGTACTTATTCTTCAGAGCTGTGCTAAGTACGAGCAATCAAAGCCCAAGCTACATAGTCTTTTAAATAATTGGTACTTGGCCAGGATGAGGACTAGAGTGGTACTTTCCTGACATGACTGCTCCCTGTTGTCGTTTGGAGGTCTGCTGCAAAATCCACTTCATGGTACACTAGTACCTGTGGTCAGAACTGTGCCTTTGTCATTCAAACAAGGGCTGAATGCTGTGCAGAGATCCTTTCTGTAGCACTGACCAGGGCATGCAGGTGAGGAGATTGAGGGGAGGTTTCACAGCTCCTCAGCAAGGTCATAGCATAGTGGTGTGTCCAGGCTGTAAACTTGCCACTCAGGCACCCTTTATCAACATGGAGGTTCTTGAGGCTTTGTGCCATGCTGTGCCAGGCTGGAGCGGGAACATATCCTCTGGTAGCTGCAGAGTTAAATGCTGCAGCATTGAAATAACCCCATATCTGTGCCATGTTTTATTGTTTAGTGACAACATACTTTCAATTTATCCTGATTTCCAGCCCTGAAAGACACTATTCCTTCTCGTTAGCATGGCATCGCTGTCTAATCCTGCCATGTCCTAGCTCTTCAGTGGCTTTAATGAAATGCTGTGGTGCCAGGGCCAGCTGGTTGGCACATTGTGTTACAGCTGGCACAGCCACACCTGGGTCATTTGGAGGGAGAGGTCAACAATTTAATGGTCCTTAGAAGAAGCCAAATTACCTGCAATGCTAAATCAGGCCAAAGAGTGGCTGAAGGGCAGTGTGTCATGGTGGCTGGAATGAAGGTGCACTAGGGAGGATTTCAGTTTATGGGGCTGTGGACATAGCACCTTTCACAGGGAGCATTACAAACTGTATTATTTGAAATGACATTGCTAAGAGTCCGAGGACAAAAAAGTTTTCTTCCCCATTAGAGATGGAAATCCTAAGTGTGAACTCTGGAGAGCGAGTGAGCAAGAATTACTATTAAGATCATAACTATTCTTGAAACATACACACAAAAAATACCTCTGCCATCCCCCAGCCCAGCCTGCAAGGCTGAAAGACAGCACATTAACATAGCCACATGGTGCATATGTTATTTTTAACGTTGCCATGAGAATTTGATCTTTTCCTGAAATTTTTGAATGGCGTTTGCTTTTACTATCAGAATGCTGTCATAGTGCTATCATGATTATTTAAATTCTGATCTGATTTTTTTGATGTGATCTTCTACTATGTCACAAGAACTTGATGGCTGAGAAGGCTGCAGGTACACAAGCAGGAGCACTGGTATTTGAGTATTTGCATTTACCTCTTGTCTCTTCTGGATGTGTCACCAGCAGACCTAAACCTGTGTTCTACAGCCCTTTTTCAGAAGTGCCACTTCAGATGCCATGGTATCTGTTACAATCTGGTTTGTATGCACCGAGCCTGCTGTCACTGTGCACAAGGTGTAGTAAACCAGCGAGGTGTCAGCATGCACACAAAGTGCCTAGGACTAGAAGAAGCTCTGCTAAAATTGCCAAATGATTTGGGCTCTGCCTCTTGCCTTTCTCTTATGTGCAAGACTTTGTAGATACCTCTAAGGCTGAAGACCTCTGTCCCACTTTTGTGGCCCCTGAGTATCCTCAAATCTGACATGATAGGCCTTGCAAGATCACAGTGTGCTGCTTTTTCTGGATCATCATATGTTAAACCCTGCTCAAGGTCACTTAGTTTTTCTTTACAAATGTGAAGGTCAAAAACTTAATGTAAAACATAACCTTCAATGAAAGAGTGATTACAGTGATCTATCTTGAGAAGCTTAGGTGCTTAGTTAAGTGTAAATGACATGGGGAGAGCTGGCAAAACTGATGTAGCAGATGGATGATAACATGGCAGTTTTTCCCCCCATTATTCTGCCTATATGCCTAATCCTGACTCAGATCTATTCTACCTCCCCTTTCAGAGCAAGGATGTGACTAGGTTTCTGTGGGCTGTTTAACATGTGGATAGTGCCCTGCAGCTTTGTGCAATGTGTAGGAGAAGAGAGGGTGTAAGATCCTAGGTAAGGGTTCAGGGGCTCTGACACAGATTTTATCAACTATGCACATATATCACCTGAAAGCCATGGGCTGGTTAGTTGGCCATGCTTCTGAGAGAGGCAGAGCTGCAGCGTGAGCCAATCCTCCTGTACTGGTGGAGCTTCCCAGCCTTCAGAGCCACCTCATTTCTTCGAGGTGAGAGTCAGGGATACAGGGCTCAGGCTTGAAGGTGATCCCCAGCTGCCCAGAAACCCACAAATCTTGTTGGTGTGACTGTAGACATGTCTATTGTGGCCAGATCTGCAGAAATCATTTAGATCTCTAACTCTCACTGATCTCAAGAGGACTGGGTGTCTACATGGCTTTTTATAGCAAAGCTCTATTTGCTTCAGTTATCCTTTTGCAAAATCAATAAACCACTATTTCCTCTTTTCACCTCCCAGCCTGGCTGTGTAAAGATGTCACGTATTTATCCTGAGGATTTGTTTTTAAAACAGTGGGGACATGCTCTCAGTTGGGTAATGATTGCATTATGTCAGAATGCAGAGCTGTCCCTCAAAGGTTTCCGCTAAAGCACACAGTCAAAAGACAAAGTCTGCAGCTCAAAGTACTGTGTGGTCAAATCAATAATCTGAACACTCTGTGGTTTCCTGTAGGGTAGGACAATTCCCAGAGATTAATGTAAATGTAAAAGCCTTTCTAGTGGAAGCAAACCGCAGGACTGTGTGATTGCATTAGACATTTCAAATGGCTGTGTAAAGACTTGGCAAATGCATATTTTTGAAACACGTTTATGCTTGGTGCAGCTCAAATCCATCTCGGTGATGGATTACTTTAAACTTGAAAATGAACTCCTTGTCCTGGTGTTAGGTGACCTGTAACGGAAAACAAATATTTATTTGGCTCATGACTATTTTCATTATGTAATGTGTAAAGACGGCACAAAGAGCAGATACTCATTGAAAGAGTCAGTGATGGCTGAAGGGCTACTAAAATAGTAATTCTTCCCCATCATTTCCAAGTATCAGATCAATGCAGTTCTTTGAGACTTGTAAAATTTGCTTCTGAGTCAAGCTCTTTTTCTTTCATGTCCATCTCAATTAAACACCCTGGAAAAAGCCTTTATTTGTTTCAGAGTTTCACTGTCCTTTCCAGGTAATGTGCAGGAGCCTGCAATGTCTATTCCTGTGATACTTGTGGAGGAGACTTGCTGTTGGCATTGCCAGTTACTGAAGCTGGCTGCTAAAGAGGTAGGAAATGGAGAGCTTAGGGTTAAATTTAAAATTTCTCCAAATACATAGAGGGAAGAAACCTGCCATCACCTCACTGCACACAGAATTCATCTATTTCAGTTGCTGAGACTGATTTTAATCCCAGTTGTCCATATTTTTTGTTCTGTACATCTTGTTTTGTACACGGTGACTGATAAGGTCTTGTCCTAACATTGTTAATGTAAATTAAACTTAAGAACCACATGGCCTGATATGATGGCTAATTTTTCTCCTGTAGTAAAATGTCCACCCAAGCATTTACACTTTCTGAGGTCCAGAGTAGGATGTTTTGTATATTTTCTGCTCCATCCCCATGCTTATTGCTTTTTTTTTCCACTCCATGTATGTATTGGAAATATTGTAGGGCTTTTCATGATTCATTGTGGAGTTAACGGATGTACCTTGTGATTATTAGAATAAATGTTTTGTCATCAATAATCTTGAATATCAATAGCGAATTAATAACCTACACTCAAGTCTTGAATTTGTGGTCCACATAATTCCTGCTTTGGTGTTGGTGCATGGTATGTAGATAAAATCTTTTGAGGACTGAAATACAGTCTCTGACTTTGACCTTGGGCGTGCTGTGGGCAGAGCTGCAGTAACAAAGTTCTGGTCTGCTCAGCTGAAAGAGTCTACAGCTGCATAGCTTAAACTTCCTGTGGTTGCAGCAGGTTAAGAGGACATGTGGAATACTACCATCACATACCATGGCTCAGCTAGCACAGTCTAACCTGCTTGGTTTGGTGTAATTTGCTGATGGACCTGACACCCTGACATATATCCTTTGGCAGTCACATCTGCATTGTGATGGAAGCTCTGGGACTACTGTGGAAACTAGCAGCTTTCCAGTGGTTTTGCATAAAGTAAAAAAGAAGCAACAAGTTCCAGTGGGTAGAATTACTTTCCTATTAAAACATAGCCCATGCTCTGGTTTGAGTATTTTCAACTGCCTGCAGATCTGTTGTGAAACAGTACAATGCACTTGTAGCTAGCAAGGAGAGGACTTCCAAGTGTATAAGCTGGAGGTCTCTGTGCCAGGGTTCTGGAATAGGATTGGTAGCAGGACTGCCATGCAACCTGTGGTCTGCTAATCTCTTGGTGAAGAGCTGCCAAGATACAGTGGTCATGTTGCTAATGAACAGCAGGAAAGACTATACTTTTTTCCTGCTGTTCTTATGCTGCTTGAGCTGTGTCTCATCCTGAACAAGGATTCTTGAGTTTAGAGTCAGATGGACCAGTTCCTAAGCCTCACTGTGCAGCTCTGGGTGGTCTGGGAAACAAATGGGAGCATGGGGGAATGGTGGCCAGAACATGAGCTTTGAGAACCAAGCTCTATTGTTGCAAATTAGATGAAAGTAGATTGGTTTCTTCTCTGTGTCTGGGAGGGACAATAAAGAGCTTAAATGCTGTCACTGGCTGCCTGGAAGGCAACTCTGCCCTTCTGCTCCATTGTGGCTGGCTGGCTGGCTGCAAGCTCAGACCTAACTTAAAATGCAGTCATCCTAGGTTTCCCAAATTTAAGGCTCCAGGGCACAGTTCTGTAATAGTGATCCACAAAATTTCTAGCTGTGCAGTTCATTCTAGTCTGTGTGGCTCCTGAGATGGTTCATTGTCTGTCAGAGCTGCATGTTTTTTCTCTGTTCCAAGAATATGGTTACAAATACTGTATTTCTGGCTTCTTGCTTTGAACATTTTTACTGCTGCCTCACAGGGCTTCCCTTTCCACCACCCAAGTGCAAGGCACTCATCTTCATTGTCATATCCTACCCCTGCTCTGCGTATCTTGTCCAGTGCAGTGCTGAGCCATCACCCCCATCTGCTCTGTCAGTCTTGAATGCTCATTTGTCATGCACTTTCACAAAGCCTTCTTCATGTTTTCTTCCATGTCACAACAGGCATCCAAGAGGAGTGCCTGTTAAAGGTCAACAAAGCCGACAACTTTTCTTATTTTCAGTCTGTGCCAGCAACAAGCTAGGGGATCATGAGATAGCTGCTGCAGAGTCAGAAGCCATCCGTATCCCCCTTTCTTTGCCTATGGCAGTACTCTGTTGCTGCCCAGGGAGGAGGGTGTAGGGGGGGGTATGAGAGCACTGCCTGCCTGCACTGCCATACCAGCACCAGACTGCCTGGACTGGTATGGTCCCTGCTGAGCCATACTGCTCCTGTTCCTCCAGCAGCGGCAAAGCTGCCTCTGCTCAGCTCTCCTCAGTGCTCAGTAAGGGCTGCCCTGCTAAGACGCTTTGAGCTGGCAAGTGATGCTGTCATGACAGTCTCTTTCATGAGCCTTCCTCACAACTGTCTGCATCTCTTCCACTCCTGGAGACTTAGATGACAAGCCCTATTGGGTCAGGGTCATCATCTGCATAACTGTGTGCCCACTGTTTGGTAAGGTGTGTAGCAAGATATGCAGGAACTCTGAGGTACTGCTGTGGTTTAAGTGCTCAACAATTCCTTCAGTACTTCTGCTGCTAGTCACTATGTGTTTGATTCAGCTCTTCGTCCTATTCTCTTGCCCCTCAAAATCATGGTGAAATTTAAATTTAGCTGAAGAGGGAGTGCATGTTTTCTTATCAATGAGGGAAACAGTGCCAGCTGTGGTTTCAGTACTAATAGCAAACAAAGCCTCCCTGAAAGAGAATTTTTCTCCCTTCCTCTCCCTTGGCAGACAATTTTATGGTCTTATTTTTATCTCATTATGTTTTCTATGCCTCAGTTGTTTGTATACTTTATAAAGCCTCTAAAGCAGAATTATTGAATAACCACCCTAATGTTGGACCCATGTGTTTCTCATGGCTGGCTTCACATAGATTTTGGTTTTTTAATCTTTATTTACAGGGCACAGTGTATTATACCCCTTCCCAGTGCCTGCACTCCTCCAGAAGAGCCAGAATATGCTTCTAATGCTTTTTTTTAGCTGACTGCCATTCTGTTCTAACCTGGGAATTATTTCCTTTTAGTCTGGCAAAATTATATATTAGCTCTGTTATTGATATATGTGCATCAGAACTAAGGGTCTGATTGAGAATCCACATGGGACTGCGAATCTTTCAATCGATTTTTCAATGGGTTTTGGCTGTACCTCTAATTGCCTATCGTTCTCAGTTAATCTGTGCTGCTCTGTTTACTTTGCTTGATGAGATAAGGATCATTCTGTTCCTTGGTGAGATGTATTCCCAGGAGTCTTCCTTTTTTTTTTTTCACCTGTACAATGATCACTTTAGATTTTAGCAACCTGATGCTAGGAAGTGTTGCATCATTATTTGAGCCTTGGAGACAAAGCTGTTGTAGTGCAGAACCTTTGTGCCCATAGGTATTGAGTGTTCCTCTTGGGCAGGGTGTAAGTGGGTAACTGTGGCTGCCCTCAATCTACATCAAAGCTCTCACAGTATTAATTTTGTAAAGGGATGACCTGTCACTCTACCTTTTGCTTATTAGTCCATGCTTGTCAATTGCTAGCTAGTATTGTGAGTTTTCTCTGTGCTCCTCTGTCTTATGTTTCATTGATATTCTTGCAATTTCTTTTTGCGTGTGTTCGTCCTTTCTGTCCCCATTATGGCTTATTTTTTATCTCATGTAGCACTGGACAAGCAGCCGGCCCTCCTCTGTGGAACTGAGTGGATGCTCTGGGTATGCATGTAACTAGACAAAGATCCTCAGCTCAGTCTTCCCTGACAGCCAGAAGAAAATTGCAGCAGTAGGATTTGTATCACAGGGTGGTTTACTGATGTAGTCACAATTAAGGCACTTGCTTAGGTAAGAGTTCACAGTCTTTGCGCATGCAAAGAATTGTGGTCAACAGCTCAATGTCCAGCTGGAGACCAGTAACGACTGGTGTCCCTCAGGGATCAGTGTTGGGACCGATCTTGTTTAACATCTTTGTCTGTGACATGGACAGTGAGATTGAGTGTACCCTCAGCAAGTTTGCTGATGACACCAAGCTGTGTGGTTCTGTTGATACGCTGGAGGGAAGGAATGCCATCCAGAGGGACCTTGACACGCTTGTGAGGTGGGCTGATGCCAACCTCATGAAGTTTAACCATGCCAAGTGCAAGATCCTACAGCTGGGCCGGAGCAATCCCAGGCACAGCTACAGGTTGAGCAGAGAAAAGTTTCAGAGCAGCCCTGTGGAGAAGGACTTGGGGGTGTTGGTCAATGAGAAAATGAACATGAGCCGGCTTCAGTGTGAGCTCGCAGCCCATGAAGCCAACCGTATCCTGGGCTGCATCAAAAGATGCGTGACCAGCAGGTCAAAGGAGGTGATCCTGCCCCTCTACACTGCTCTCATGAGACCTCACTTGGAGCATTGTGTGCAGTTCTGGTGTCCTCAACATAAAAAGGACATGGAACTGTTGGAACAAGTCCAGAGGAGGCCACGAGGATGATCATGGGACTGGAGCACCTCCCATATGAAGACAGGCTGAGAAAGTTGGGGCTGTTCAGCCTGGAGAAGAGAAGGCTGTGTGGAGACCTCATAGCAGCCTTCCAGTATCTGAAGGGGGCCTATAGTGATGCTGGGGAGGGACTCTTCATTAGGGACTGTAGTGTGCTGCTGTACTGTAGTCTGCTGTATGCAGACTGTAGTGTCTGTGGTCATTGTATCTTCAAAATCTGCCTTTGTGATTCTTCTGTGCTGGAAAATCTGCCTATCAGCATGTGAGTGACTGCCCCAAATGGCAAACCTAGCCTTGGTGGTACCTGATCCTTAGTATCTCTGCTGAGACTTTGTTGTGACATCATTACCTTCCTGAAGGGCTGAATACTTGCCTGGGTGCCTGTCTGCTGTGGTTTTCTCCAGGGGAACAGTGCTGCATTGTTTGCTGCTTGGAGTCATAGCCAGCAAATATCTGTGGGCATTTTGGGGAGCAGCAGCTCGGAAGTCTCTATTATTTCTTGAGAAAGTCGAGCTTCTGCAGAATCTGATTCTTGTCTGTAGCCCGCGTTAATTTATTGCATTTATGCATTGAGCAGGCTGCATTCAGTATGTCGATTGAATGGAGAGATGATTTAAAAACATGAAGTGTTCTGGAGAGAGATTAAACTGTTTTCTTGTTCAGAATTTTGTGTATCTCTGGCTGCCATGAAAATTGAAACTGCAAATATTAATAAATTTGTTAGTCTCACTGTAATGAGACAGCATTGTAATGACACAAGCAGTCAAAGGATGAGTCATACATTCAAAAGCAGGAGATATTTTTTAAGTCATAAGGTTATTTCACAGTGTTGGGATTTGTTTTTAATTAGAGTCCTATGAGAACAGGCTGAGAGAGCTGGGGCTGTTCAGTCTGGAGAACAGAAGACGTCAGGGAGACCTTGGAGCAGCCTTCCAGTACCTAAAAGGGGTCTACAAGAAGCCTGGAGAGGGAATTCTGACAAATGCATATAATGGTAGGACAAGAGGGAATGGCATAAAACTGACAGAGGGGAAATTTAGATTAGACATTAGCAAGAAATTCTTCACTTTGAGGGTGGTGAGGCACTGGCACAGGCTGTCCAGAGAAGCTGTGGCTGCCCCATCCCTGGCAGTGTTCAGGTCCAGGCTGGTTGGGACTTTGAGCAACATGGTCTAGTGGAAGGTGTCCCTGCTCATGGCAGGGGAGTTGGAACTGGATGATCTTTAAGGTCCCTTCCAACCCAAACGATTCTAATTCTACTTATGAACATATAGGGCTAGTATTGTTACGCTTTCTTCTGTCTTCTGCAATTAGGAGGAGCAGAAAGTTTAGTAGTGTTTGGTTTTTAAGGAGAGGGCACCCATTGCAAGTCTCCTCTTGAACCTAGTAGTTAAAGTTGACAGATCTACAGCTTCTGCTGTATCCTTTCAGTTGTGATTTAAAACATCTTAAAGAAACAGCTCCCCGTTTTTTACCATGACAAACTAATGGTAATTGAGGATTCTTGAAGCAGGTGTATAGTATAGTTGTCGCTTTTTCTCCTATCTTTCACTTTTTCCCTTTTGCAAAATTCAGAAGTTGTTATAATAGCATCAGTCACTGCTTTCTCAGTGTCCATCCAGCAGGTAAGTAGGAAAGTACCAGGAAAGCACTATAGTGCTTTGGACAGGAAACCTGAGCAGGGTAAATTCCAAAAACTTCCTCAAAGGCCCTGTTGACGTTTCTTGTCTGTGTTTTATTCTAGCCCTTTGTGTTGCAGAATTGTTTTCCCAATATTTTGATAGCTTTGTTAGAGCTGTGGTGCTGGACTAAGGTCTGATACTAGTAAAACATGATGATGTTATAATAATAATCAGGGTGGCCAGATTTAAAAATGTTTGCAGTATTACAGAGGTTCTCTCAATACTCAGAGACCAGGTGGTGAAGTGACAGTTAAAATGCATCATTAGTAAATGCAGAATATTGCATGTAAAAAGACATTAATTTCCCTTCTCTACCAAAGACCCCATGAAGTACTTGAGTATAGTGACAATGAGTCAAACCTCAACCAATGCTACTTTGGGAAAGTTGCTCCTGATAAGTCTTTGGAAGCATTAGCTGTGTTCAGAGATGATTAAAGAAGCAAATAAAATGAAAGATTTTTTTTTCTACTGTGCATGATTTCATCAATTTCTGGACTCATCAGTCTGGAAAAGAGGTGAGAAGTCTTGGAGAAGGCTAATGAAGTCATGAAGAAGGGAGAGAAGATAAATTAATGAATGATTGTTCACCTTTACATAAATTGGGCATTAGAAACCATCCAATGAAGTAAGTAGTAGTTTTTAAATAAATGAAAATATGTTTTCCTGCATGAACAGAGCTGTGGAGCTCATTGCTACATCGTGTTGTTGAGGCTAAAAGCATATGCAGACTAGAGAAATTCATGGAGGAGAGGTTTAATGGCCCATAAATAGAATAGTTCAATCTCAGCCTCTGACTGAGGAGCCATAAGGTTCTAATAGACAGCTGGAATACTCGCTAACGAAAGTGATGCACCAGAAGGAAGGTCATGCTACCTTCTCCTAGCTTCTGACTCCTTCTGTCTTCACTCCCACCATGTCATTATTTGGGAGTGGGTGGTGAGCTGGTTACACTTGTGTTTTCCTGTGACCTGGCTTCTGTTTCTAGCTACTTGGTTTGTGTAAGTCTCTGTATCTGAGCAGCTTTACCAGATTGGTAAGAAACAGCTTTGAGTCAGGTGAGCACATTCACATTCCCCATATCTTCACATGTGTACACAGTCTTTCTGGAAAGCTTTTCTGCATAACCGGATTTCAGTGAAGCAGGATCTTAATGCAGATCACATCGTGCAGAAGTCCAGAGATGCGCTTATGAAAACCTCCACTAGTTGTCACTCGATCCCTATTTTAAAGCTGACTTCAAGACCAATTCGAGTTCTTTCTAGCTTCTGTGAAAATGATGTCCTGGACCCCAAATAACAAATATCTGTGACAAATTTTGCCATGGAGTTCTTTTGAAACGTAGTGGTAAGAATCAGTTTAAATCCAAGAGGTGGCAGTCTCTGCAAGTGTTGTTCTGTGGGTTTTGGCTTTCTGAATGACTATTCTCAATAGCATGTTGTCCAAGGTCCAAACTGTTCTGGAGCCTGGTGTATCAGCTGCTGTATGCACACTGCATGATAACTCCCCTCTCTGGAGAGGTGAGGACGTGTTCCCTCTAGGAGGAGAAGTTACAGAGGATTGAAAAGGCTATAGCAGCAGCTCAGTCAGCTTGGGTTTGGCTTTGATCAATGTTTTTCTGGATGGAAGTTAGCGGGACTGAAAAAGAGTGTGTTGAAAGGGTGCTGGCAGCGATGAGCAGGAAGGGGTTCTGTAGAGGTGTTATGTAGCTTATTCCTGGGATGATCTCCTTTCTCTGTTTTCTTTCAGTTAGAAGTCCAGGTGCTTGTTCATTGTGAACTGGTTTACAGGTGCATGTTTTGCCTGCTCTTATTTCTGTGGTACTTGTATTCAGAGCCAGTGTGAGTTTGAGAAAATGCTAGTAGAATTTCATAAACTTGATAATCATCCTATCTCTTTTTCCCTCTTTAGGTCTGCCTGTCACAGATTCATATTTAGAGCACATGGGTTTTATTGTTTGTGTTAGAGATAGTGCTGTGTTGAACAAATCATGTTCTGTGCCAGTTGGTGCTTGACACTGTGAAGTAGGGAAGGCAGAGATGCTGACTGTCTTGAAGAGTTTATAGCCTGCCTAAATCACAGGAAAATGCAAACATTTCACAATTGAGTTAATTTATCCTTATTTTATCAAAATTCTTTTGTCCTTTGTTTTGATGGCTGGCAAGCCTGTCTTGTGATTTGTCTCTTCTACAGACTTGTTCTTGGTCTGCCCTACTCCACAAAGAGTAAAGCTGGCTGAAAATACTTGGGGATGATGCAGATCATCACTGTAAGGAGAGCTTTATTATCAGTGCAGGCAGAATTGGCACCCTTTGCTCTATGGAAGGAGAAGATTGACAAGGAGTTGAACTCTTGGCAGGCTTATAAAGAAAAAGCATTACTGTCTCTACATGCTTAGGCTTCAGTGAACATACATTGTTTGAGGTGGTAGTCAATGATGGAGTCAGTGAGCAAGAGCGATTAGGATGTCCTCTACCCTCCTCTTGCATTCTCACTTTGTAAGTGCTGTTACACACTATCATGTGCACTCCAGGAGCAAGGATAGAATACAGAGCAAACCAGCCTGTGCTGTGTGGCTGGCATATACTTGTTCCTACGAATCAATTACTGTTTTCAAGTCTCTCAGTGCTTAAGCAGTGTGCAAAGCCGTGTTTAAAAGGAAAAAAACACCACACACCACAACAAAAAAACCCAAACAACAAAAAAACCCAAAAAAACCCAAAACAAAACTGAAAACACACGCACACACACACACAAAATCCAACCAAAACCCACCCATAAACCAAAATCAACACCCTCCCATTTTTCAAGATTTAAAGGAATTTAGTTTCATCAAAATTCACTTTTTAATGGAAGGAAATGGAAAGGATTTGTTTTTCAATGATTCATTTGTTCACTGTAACAGTAAAATTGCTGTGTGGAGTTATTGCTATAAAATTTAATAGGAAGTATTGTTCAGTCCCTTCTCTCTTCTTCTGAAAAAGAGGAAGGAAAATCAGCACAAACAGAATTGCTCTGAAGGTGTTTCTTCAAGGTTAGAGAATGTTTCCTGCTCCAGCTACCCATTTGCTTTGAAATAATTATGTTTTGGAAATGCCGTGAGCCCAGGACATCAAAATAAGTATCAAGGGATTGTTTGAAGCCAATAGGCAAGGTGTTTATACATTTGTATCCCAGGACTTACTATGTTTCATTTATATACTGAGATAAATGAGATGGAGATTTTTATTTACATAAGAAATGTGTGACTTAATCTCTATTATCATTTGATTGCTTTGTTGAAACCTTTATTACACGTCTTGGTCTAATATTTTCTTTTTCATTTTCTGAAAGCAGTTTGAAAACCATGGAGATTGGGCAATCCCTTCCCCCATTTCTTACATTTAATTGTAGGGGAAAATGATCAGAAACATCTTATTGCTCTTGATTGCCTTTTAATTATTTTTACACTTTAATTAAATCTCACTATTCTTTGTTAAGGGTATTGTTTGGAAAGCGTTTTAGTAATCCCGCACAAGCATCTGTGGAAGCTTTTGGTAGCTGTTTCTTTGGCAAGGAGGATCTTCACTAATGTAAGCAAATAGCACATGATGGGGTTTGCTGCTGCACTGGGCCAGCTTTGGGGAAGTTGTGGGGCAAAAGATAGAACCCCAATTAATGCAACACCTAGGAAACAAGTTCCTGAGGCTGGAGCAGCCTTGCCTAGAGATAGTCATTGCACTCATGAAGATACCATTTTCCTGGTTTGTGCTGCACAGCTGAGAAACTTTATTAACCAATTTGATGGCTTCCTTGGTCTGAGCTATTCTGTAATAAAATCAGAAGTGCCAGACAGTGACTTCTTGGGTGCTTACATCATGTCTCCTGTGGTGGTATAAAGTCAGAGGCAGGGGTCAATGCGTTATAATGCATGAGGCAGTTTACACCAGCCTGCATATGTGCATATGGGAGGAGGGTGTTGCTGCCATGACCAGAACTTCAGGAGCTGAGTTAGTACTCTGTGTGACAAAGGTGTAATTTGACTTGGTGGGGGTCCTTCGGCTCAGTCACTGGTTCCTGATTTTGACATTTGCACAAAATTTGATTCTACCACAACCATACCTTGAACTCAAGTGGAAACTTTGTGTCACTGTAACATGAAGAATGAAGTATGGGCTAAACTGAACAACTACAGATGAGAAGTCTGAAGTGAAGCTGCTTAACAAATCTTAAAGCTTAAGGATAATTTTTGAGAGAGTTTGGAGGAGCAATTAAGTTTTCCAAGCAAGGTCTATGCAAAGACAGTATCTAGATTACTTGGTAGCCTGGGAAGATGTAGTAGTATTGAGAGAAGTTTTACCAGCTTGTCCAGTGTGCTGAATGTTTGTTTAGTTTGATAGAGCACTGTTGCAGGATTAGTCAAATGAAAGTGCATCTTCATATACTGTAGTTAAACTCTCAGTAGAATGTGTCTCTGTGTTCTTGTTGGACACACTTAAAGCATTCTGCTTTTGCAAAGGGTAGCATTAGCCATAAGACCTACCCATGTAAATAGCTTAGCTCAAGGCATTGCTAGGAGCATGCTGTAATTTGGTTGAGTAACCTCATGGTGATCAATCTCCTGTGGGGTCACTCTCCTCTGTTTTGCACAGAGAAGCAGAGATGATCTTCAGTCTTTGTATACATGTCTGCAAAAAAAATTAAAACCAAATAGAGTAGGGTTGAAGTTGTGTACGACACTGTCTCAACCCTAGCTGACATTTTGTGTATTCAGCTGTGAATAAATGAGTCTGCCTATCAGTTCATCAGGGAATCTAGCAAATGAGGAACTGCAGTAATTAAAACCTTGCTGGTGTGAAATCCTACTGAAAATACTTAGCATCTGCCATCCAGCAATTTTTAAATACTTAACAAGCTTTCCACTTTCTTATGAGGAGGTAAACATCAGTGTCTCCCATTTTACAGAGACTGGTATTCAGAAGTCAAATGACTTCCCATGTCATATGCAGTGAACCAAAGCAGAGTTCTTTGATTAGGATTTTAGCATCAATGTAGGAGGTCTTTCCATATATGCATAGTTATTATAACTAGTAGAGCAAATCTATGAGGTTTAGGAACTTGTCAGTTGAGATCATGTGGCTTTCTTTGGAAGAACTGAAGAGTTATGCTGTTGTGAAAGAGAAGAAGCTATGGCTGTAAATGCACTTCTTGCTCGCACACATTTTTTTTTTTCATCAGGGGAAGAGTAGAACTGATTGTTGATTCCCAAGAAAAAAGATGTTTCCTTAATAAATAGTGTAAGGACACTTTAAAAATACAGGTTAGAGGCTCACTTACTATATAAACTGTATCAACATGCTGTGTGCAATGGCTTATTGCAGAAGCATGATACTTGAAAGCAGTCAGATCAGTAATAAAATATAGCTTGACCAAGAAGTGTTTGAAAAGAATTGAATAATTGCTGCACATTGTAAAGTATTTCAAGTGGAACATAAGAGTCCTTCACCTTCATGGAAATGTAATTGCATTTCACCTGGAAACTTGTAGTCAGAACCTGCCTTTAAGCTTAGGTTGGGTACTGGTGGAGGCATTAGAAAGAGATTTTCAGGTTGTATATTGATACAGGCTCTGGAAGGCAGGAGAGAAAGTAAAAATGATGAAAGAACCAAAATAAATTTATATTTAATGTTAACAGAAGTCCCTGCTACTTCAGTGTATTTTGGTATGCTTTTTTGTCACAACCTGCTTACAAAGCTGTACCTGGAAAACAAAGACTGTTATAAGCGTATCTCTAATTCTGATTAAAACATACAGCCAAAGTGGCTGACAGATGCATGTATGGTTTTCCTTATTCTGACCTCTAGGTTTGCAAAACTAGTCTGTGATTCTATGAAAACACCACTGTACCACCATTACAAGAATCTTAGAATTGCCTTATTTTAAACTCTGAGTTGACTTCACAAGGAAGTTCATCATGAAGCCACTGAAATATAGTTTATTTCTAAGATGGTATGTTTTATGTTCCTAAATCATTGTTCGCACACTGCAAGTCTTAACTGAATCTGAAACAAAATAAATATAAACCAATAGGATTCATTTATCTTCCAGCTGAAATATAGCTGAGAAGGGGGACTGTGATAACATTTTGGATGATACAATACGAACCTGGAGAGTGGGAAGAGGAAGTGATAAGACAGTCCTGTGAAACTTCAGGAAGACTGTAAACACAGTGCTTTTAGTGGCATGACAAAGAATTTGTCCAAGATACCTGTATGAAGACCCATTTGTTGCAATTTGTAGACTTTTATTTAGATGTCTAGGTGGCTGAGTTCCAAGACTTCTGTTATCCTTAAAGAGTTCAGTCTGGCAGTCGAAAAGTGTGTGGCGATGATTCATCAGGTGTAGTGAGCACGAACACATTTTTGACAGATGCAATTAAGTTGTGTGCCTTAGCAACATTTTTCTTAGACACAGGTCAATGTACTCTCCATTTATTCAGGCTTTCTCTTAAGTGACAAATGGTGCAAGACAGCTGTTTTAAAAACAGGACTCGTTTCAGTGTCAGAGGTGAGAAAACACTTTTTGTTGCATGTAATGGAAAGGCCAATATCAGAGTCCTTGCAGGGGGAGCTTTAGAAAGCACTGCAGCTTTATACTACGTGGGAGAACTTTTCATTTGTGAAAGCAAGGGGTAGAGAGCACTCCTATTTCTTCTACAGGCACTGGATATTGCAGCTGCCTACCACCTTGCTACCTTCCATGCAAATGCAGGAGTCTGACTGTTCCACATAACCCACAGGCACTGTGCCAATGTCATATACCTCTTAACCTCTCTGGGACGCTGTCTGCTATTTATTCTAATGTGCTTTTACACCTGGCAGCTCCCAGCCCTGCCTTCTCTCGCACTGTCCTCCTGTTGCCATACCTCCTTTCTGGTTGCTTGGTGGGCCACTATTATGCCTGAGTATCTTTGGGTTGAAGTCCCCATGGTAGCCCTGAAAATCTCAGTTCAATTTGAAATGTGGAACTCTTTTTTGGTAGCTCTTTGGAAGTCCGACTGTTCCTTAGCATTTCTCAACTCCAGTTACCTTTCTTGCTTTGCACCTTGAAAAACTGGTGGATTAGCCCAACTGAGGGGCTGAGGTCTGCTTGAAATACTGGACTGGAAACATAGAAAGATAGACACTAGATTCTGTTGTGAACCATGGTAGCAGTTACAGACCTATATGGAATCGTGTCTTATGGGGAGTGGGGAAAGTTCAGCCTTTTTCCCTTAGCCTTCTGGTAACAGAGAATAAAATAAACCATTGTTATAGTATGTGATCTCTTTATTAGGAGTTTATTTCTTGACAAGGATAAGAAGATTCTTCTTGCTTATTTGGTATGCATGCTGCCCACTGAAAGCTGTATGAAGCAGGTGACTTCGTATCTCACCATGCTTTTCAAGCAGTCTTTGCTCTTTTGTACCAGTCCTGCTGACCAGCGTGAGTATGCAGAAAATGGCAAGGAACAGAGAAACGCATGTCCTCCCTGAGGCTCTGTGTCTCAGTGTTCAGGAGTTAACAATGGATGGGTTGTCTCTAGTAATTATATTTGTAACCATCTGAAGCCACAAAACACACTTGGTGTTGACAGTTTGGGTTATTTAAAATAACTGTGTTTAAAATGCCAAGCCTATGGGAACTGAGTTGATTAAGAAAGAAAAATGCCAGATGTTTCAGGTACAGTAGACGTCAAGAAGGGTTTAATTAATAATTTGTATAAATATGCAGTTTCTGTGACTGAAGCTCATATACTGAGAAAAAGTGATTAGTTCTGTGTGCTAAGGGTTAGTGAGGAAAAGTTGTTAAAAAAGCAATTGATGATTTTTCACAGCACTGTTTATGAACTACACACTGATAAGCACAGTGAATTCCAGCTTTCAAGGTCTCAGGTTAGATGATTCCCATGGTGCCTTTCCTGTACTCTTTTAAGTATTTCCCTAAGAATATATATACACATCTATATAAAAAAAGAAAAAAAAAGAGCAGTTTCATAGATGTGGGTTTGTAGAACAAAACAGTGCTAAAGGACTCAACACCTAGGTTTGTATAAGTTTCAAAGATGTTTACTTCATACTGGCTCTAGCTGTAGTTCTCCTGACTGCCAACATGGTATGCCACCTTGCGCTGTCCACTGAGACTATTTGTCAATCTGTGTGGCTATAATCCATGTGTGAATGGGAGCAGTAACTGTGGAGGTGTGGTGTTTGCAGACAGGCAGCTTGTGATAACACTGCTGTCTTTCTCTATGGACATTTATGCAACATGTATCTGGACAAAGTGGCAGCTGCTCAGATGCTCGTTCCTAGCTGCAGGCTGAATTACTCAACAGCTGACATACAAAGTCATTGATGAGGCTGACCAATTGCAGTGTAACACAAAACTTTACATTCAGTTGATTAATTTTACTTTTTTTTTTTAAATGTAAATTTTCTTCCTTAATGTGAATCATTCTCATTTCACAGTTGCCAGCTCTGTTTATTTTGTTAAATGTGGCATTTCCCTTTGGAGCCTTCACAGGCTGCTCAACTCAAAGAAACTGCACACTCCGCCTTCTGAGCCTTGGGTGCTACCCTTGAGTATAAAGTGTCTTTGTAGTGTTGTCTGTGCGAGTTCAGTTATACCATTAGTTTAAAAACCAAAACAACCCACCTTTAAATTTTGAGTGTCTGAAATTTCTTCTTAATTACCTGTAGAAACCAGCCCACCTTTCTTTCTCCTGGTCCTCATGTAAAACCAGTTGATGCAAAAGCATGGGGAAATAGCAGTGTGAAGGATGAAAGGCCAGTTTCCTCTGGCATTTGGAAATTGGTTAAGGATTCTCTTTCCTACTGGCTTGGAACAAAACCTAAAAATGTTGAAAGACTCCACAAAGGAATACCTTGTAGCCTCACATGTGTGTGTTGGGAGATACTTGACTTGCAGCCTGTACTTTTTGTTTCAAATTTCAAACCCGAAATATTTCATTTGGATTCTGATATCTGAAGTGCAGATGTAATATGTGGAAAAAAAAGTGTGGAATTTAAAATAAGGGCAAGTAATTTAAAAATGAAAAGTGATCAAACCCTTTTTCTTTAGGAAATGACTTGTATCCTGTGGTTTTAGTTTTTAATACTGTCAACATTGTTTTGATTTTGTTTTTTTTCAGCAGAAATGCTTTTTCAAAAGAATTGTGGATTTTTTGAAATGCTGTGGTTTTTTGCTGTTGCTGTTGCTACCACTGAATTATTCTGATGCACAGAGGCAGAATTTAGATTAGGTTTTCATAGCACTCTGCTGGAATCCTTACAATGAACAGCATCCCAGTAATGTTAGTGTATTTCAACATGTAGAAAAGCTAATCCTGACCCTGTTGATGTCATTGGCGAAACCACAGTGACCTTTGCCCAGTTGAGGATTTCATTTGAATGATTCAAGGTTTTGCTTTCTCTGCTAAGGTGAAGCCTTTTGTTTTTGAGGCACTTGATGAAGCAGTTTTATATGGGTTTGTTTAGGCTTTGCTTTTAATGCCAGTTTCTCACGTGTTGCATGTCTTTTTTTAATCTTTTCAATTTTGTTGGGCTTTGTTCCTTCGCCATGGAGCCCAGATGCAATGTGTGCCAGTTGGGAGGAGGCAGGAATGACCCCTGTTTTGGAAGTAGATGAAAATTAACACCACCATTCCCTGCCCTCCTCAATCCACCAGTTTCATTTACTTATTATGATGGCAAGAGTTGTGACTCTGAAGCCTCTTCAAAGAGGCTTTCCTTTACAGTGGCAGTTTTTGGCCCCACTGGATTATACTTGAAAAAAATTAAATCGTAAAGTCTGACTATTCTGTATAGTCAAACACTCTGGAGCATCCCTTTCACACAAAGTTAACCATTTCAATGCCTTTAGTCCCTAAATGAAATAAGTAAATCTATTTTTTCTTATAGCTGTGTTGCTTCTTGACTTCAGTCATTTTAGCCTTATAGTACCAGCTGAGGCTCTCTGGAAGAGAGAAGGCTCTTTTCTATTCCAGGGTTCATTTTACACATGGATTTTATGATGAAAGGGAGCTCTGTTTTATGCTTGAGTTCCTTTTCCAGGATGTTCAGTGTTCAAAGAAAGGACAGAATTGCACACAGTTTCATTAAGGCCAAAATGTGAGTTCTGCTTCCAAAACTGCCATAAAACTTGCTGAAGGTAGTGCAAGATTTGGAGGTCACATCATGATATCAGTGTGGCTGTGCCTTTAGTGACATTGCTTAACATGCCCTGCAGAAAGCTGGTGGTTCTTTATTATGTGAGCTTGCCTGCACTCTGCTGCTGTGTGGCACAGGCATCTCTTGGGTAACCTGTGGAAATTTCTCTGGTGAGTGTTATACTCTGGAGAGGATTCAGGACCTTGGTCATTTTTGCAGCTGTTTCTTTTGTAAGTGTATGTATCCTGTGCTAGCAATGGGGTTACACTATATCTTACATATATACCAGGCAGTTGAGGTTGCCTGTCATGTGGTCATGTAGAATTATAAATTTTTGCATAAATATTTCTGATTCCTCATTTTAACTCTGCTATGTGAGGAGCCTGATTGTAATTAATGATGTTGTTACGTTTCTTGAGAGATAGTTAGAAAAATTCTGTTAGAAGCCTGTTGCTAAACAGCATTCAGCAGGTTAAATGCGGTTGCTGGCTTTTATTATCAGAGGCATAGTTACCTAGGAGCAGTTACAAGATGCCTGATTATAACAACATCTTGCATATTATCCATGCTTGTTTTCTGCAAATGCCAGTTTCTTCTTGAAAAGCATCCTAGAATTTCATAGCACTCATACATGGTCTTAATGGGAGTGCAGGTGGGGCTGTCTTAATGCAATGCTTATAAGTAATCCTAAGATGTTTGGACAAACACCTGGGCTGTACAAATACACTGTAAACTGTAATTATGCACCTATGTAGCTGCAAGAACTGAATGATTCTACTGTCACTTTGACTTGAAGGCATTCTAATGCTTGCCTTCATTAAGGCCAAAATGTGAGTTCTGCTTCCAAAACTGCCATAAAACTTGCTGAAGGTAGTGCAAGATTTGGAGGTTACATCATATCAGTGTGTCTGTGCCTTTAGTGACATTGCTTAACATGCCCTGCGGAAAGCTGGTGGTTTCTTGAGCTTGGTGGCCTCATTCCTGGTCAGGATGTCGTTGCATTGTGCTCCTTATGAACACATTGTAAGTGATGTTGAAGAATTTAGCATCTAGAATGGGCAACACAGAAAGGAAATACCATCATACTCCTTTCAGAAACAGGACTCTAAAACTGGTAGGCTTGGGTCAGATCTATGGGAAAGTTCAACTTGACTCAGCTGTAAGTCTTAGACAAAGGGCTGAGGCTCAAGGCTGCCTATCCTTTGCAGATTGCTCCTGTTCTGAGTTAGGCATTTCCCTGATATGTTGTTTCAGTCGTTATTTGCTTTTTCATCTTGCTACATAGTTTCAGAAAATACTCATCCAGATAGGGTGTTTGATTTTCTGTATGTTTCACTCTTTATGTTTAGTTAAGTCAATATATGTCAATTTTTCATCTGTAAAGCAGAGCTGAAACTTTCATATTTAATACTGTGCTGTGAGGATAAATTAAGAGGTTCATTTCTTTTTTTGCTGTGTCAGGAAGAGAGTTAATATGGCTTAAAGATGAAAATAAATATTTCGGATCCAGTCTTTCCTTCCTCCCTCTCTCCTGGCATTACATGGGTACTCTGTATTTGAAGCTTTTGCTCACACCTGCCCATTTATGATTTAAGTAACACACATTTTAAAGGCATTATCCCATTTGGATTGCACAGGGTAACATCTGCTTACTCAACTTGCTTTGAGCTTGTTTCGTAAGTGTAAGAAGGGATGTTGCTCTTTGGAAGCAGCTTGTTCATACTACATTATTAGGAGAGTGTATTAATCATGATGTTGGGTGACTAAGCTCTAGTTCTCAAAGAGAGAAAACATAATCTTGTGGTTAAGATCAAAGGCTGAAGACCTTGCATTCAGTCCCTTTCTTTGTGCATCCTTCAGTATCCCAAAGTGATTAAGTTCAGGAGCTTAAAGTTCCCTGTCTAGCCTAGGTGTTGTAAGAATAAATTAATTGGTGTAGATGAGTCACTTGAATGCTCTGGGGCTGTGGTTTATTTAAAAACCTAAATTTATCACTGAGGCCAGGTTTTCCTAAAGGGCACATCTTGGCTTTTAAGCTCATGCCAGTAGTTGTCTTACCATTGTCATTTAGGATTTGTATCACAGTTTTGCCTAGAAGCCCACATGGATATCAATAATGTATAACACAGTCTTATTATTGAGGTGCTTTTGCCCTAAAGAGCTTTCAGTCAAGTCAGAGGCAATAAATGGATATGAAGAACATGAGAGAAGACATGGCAATGGATTACACTATTTATATGTGTGTGTGTCTGCCCAATCACTCACAGGTTGCTATTTGTGGTTACTTTTTGGCTTTTCTATTTGATGAGATTTGATACTAGGAGGAGGCCATGAGTATTTTTAACAGGTATTCATATGTACAGGCAATTCCAGGGGAGAGGAGAGGACAAAACTGGTTACTGAAAGGCCTTGCAGATGAAGGATACAGACTCATTTTGATACAGTGGAGAGTCAGTGTGTGATAAAAGATGAGTGTAATGAGAAGCCAGGAAAGACTATCAATGTTAAAACAAGCAATGGAGAGCAGGTGGAGAGTATTGTAGGAGTTATTGTAGCTTTATGTTGGGGAGAGGTTTCTCCAGCAGTTATTTTAAACAAATGTAAGTAGCACAAGATTACATTATTGAGATTGGAGAGGAAAAGGTTTCAGTAGCAAATTTCCTAACAAGATCGTTGCCAGATTAGTGTGCAGACACCAGTCTGTCTGTGCACTGTAAGGTGTATTTCTGCCCTAAACTGAATTATTTTAGCTGTCAGCAAATGCTTGATAATATAGTGGTCTGTGCTTGGGAGATTTGCTCTTTATATTAGTGTTGTATTGCATTTGGTGTTGAGGCTAGACAGAGCCACTCATCTTTACCTCATGGTCCCACATGGCCCCACTTAACTTAGTCATGAGTGGGCAATTAAATAAGAAGAGAGACCTTGTCAGCTCCAGGCATTAATATAAATCTCAGTGCTTGTAATACATTTACATGGCTCCCCCGGGCCTATCTGGACTTATAATCATCTCTCTCATTCCCTGATCTTCTGGGGTATTGACTACTCACTTTTGGTTTATAGTTCTCTGAATCAGAGTTTGGCCCAGGAGGAAACCAGCAATGCATTTTTCTGACAGGCATACAGAAAGCAGACTTTTGCCCATGTTGGTGTGCATAGGCATTGCCTCAAGTAACACTAAACACTCTGCTGGGGAAACAGAAGTTTTCTTCAAGTTGGTATATTCAAGTATTCAAGTTGGTGAGCAGCTGCCTCTAAACAACATTGAATTGCTTATGCAAAATCACACAGAAGCAGGAAGGGTGCATGGCTGGAGTCTGGTATGTGTTTCAGTTTTTTTTGTTCTCCTGGAACATTAGAAAATATTTTTTGCTCTCAAAGTTAGGCAGAACTCTTCCATTAGTTTCTGTTCCAGCAATCCCATGTTACTACAAATAAATAAATGTCGTGGCATAATTTTATAAGTAGTCTGCACATGAGCATTCTTCCAAGAAGAGGCATATTGTACTGGCTTTTATCAGGCAGACTCTCAGTGCTGCAGAGCCTTAAAGCAAATGTAAAGTTTGAGACTTCTTCCCTTCCTCCGTTCCCATAGAAAGCACCAAGGCTGTGCCCACCAGAACAGCTGGTACTGGTGCTAGTTATTTCCATTTCTAGTATAGATGTGTTGTGAAATCCAAAATAAGCTTATGAGATAACATTAGCAGAATCAAATATTGTCAGAGGTTCTGTAGCTATATAAAGGGCATTCAGAGTGTCAGTGAGACAGTGAGAGACATGGATGTTGTGACCAAGCTTTGTTGAGGTGACTCTTTCTATTATACCTAATGATCGGTGTGCATTCTCTTCTTTCATCTGATAAATGTTGGTGCAGAGGAAGAAGCTGCCCACTCTGTGTCTTCATTGATCTGTTTTTCATGTGCAGTTTGAGAACCAATTCATAGCAGGCTGCAGCCAGCTACAGACCAGCTGATCATGACAGTAAGGAACTGGATGGCTGATGGCAACTAGGTCTGAATGGCTGATACGATTTTCAAATGTAGCTTTCAGCTTTGTGTAACCAGGCATTTTCTTGCAGTGGTTGGTGCAGCCATTCTGTATCACTTTGGGCTCAATTTTGTTCTCATGTGCATGTGAACCATTAGCAGTGAAGGTTGAGTTGTGCATGTAAAGGCAGGATTTAGTTCAGTCTTATGTTAAAGCTGAGTGGCAGCAATTGGTGAGGGTCAAATGGCCTCAGTTACTTTCTATTTTATTACCTAAACCACTGTAAGCTTTCCTTGCTTCTTGCCATTTTTGCCTTACCGCCTTCCCCTTCTGCTCATTCCAGGTGCGTGCTAATACAAGTGCCACACAATCTGCTAGACCTTTGGAGTAACTCTCAGAGAGAAACTGCAGTGTTGATTTGTTTTAATGTTTAATTATGAAGGACCTAGCATTAAAGGCTGGAAATGTTCCTAATTGATGAAAGATTTATGTGTGTGTATATGTATATAGCCTAACTGGTTGATATTTGTTTGTTGGCTTTTTTGTTTGTTTTTAAATTTCATTTGGACAATGAACACAAAACATCTTCTGTTTCCGATGCTGCAGACACAATATTTACAGCTGAAACTTTTATGGTGACAGTCCTCAGCAGCACAGATTTCAGAGCATTGCTGTGGTGCTGACAAAAACCTTTCAAGTCTCTGTGGTAAGAACCACAGTCATATTTTCTTTCCTTTACTTAGGTCTATCATGCTTGAGGTCAGTTACAGACTTGTCAGCAGGTCAGAAATACTCTGCCTTTCTTGTGCTGTCAAATGGGAGGGAGGCTCTTGGCGTAGTGCTAATAGTCTGCCAGTCATAAATGGGTACAAATTAATTAAGCCTTTGCTCTTTTTTTGCTTATTTTGTCATTTTCTAAAGGAATATTTATTGTGTATATGCTGAATAACCAGGCACAGAGCTCCTTTTCAAGTAGTAGTTACTGAGCAATTCTGAATCCTGGACATGAGCTTCTGCTGGGGTGCAATGCAGGTCAGAAATCGCAGCAGGAGTTCAGAGTGAAGGCCTGCTGACCCAACAGCTCCTTGCTCCATTTCTGGACATGAGGCTGTAGCCAGCTGTCTCTCTCTGGAGAGGGATGTTTCAATATTCACACTGCAGGTGTGAGTCTGTATGAGACTGATCTTCAAGATTATACTGATGAATTTGTTTTATCATGCAATTGCTTGGCCCCAGCTCCCCAGGACTCATCCTTTTTTTTCGTCTCAGCTAATCTTCAGTATGATCCATACCCATGGGTCTGGTTTCCACTCATGAGCAGTCCTGTTAGAGTCCATAGAGGGCTTTGGCACATAGGAATGTGTGAAGAGCAGGGACTTGCTGTGTGCTGAAGCCCAGTGTTAATGTGCCACACCTTCTAATAAGGGATGATCTAGAGTGAAGGTGCTATCATGCCCATGTAAATGGGATTTTTGTGCTTGACCCATAAGTGAGTTGTCACCTAGTTCATCAGAGATGCAAATAAGTTATGTAAGTTACAGCTAAAATGTGCAGGGAATATCTAATGAAATAAATGTGTAATGTAATTTGAAGAGTTAAACATATTTTGGTGCCTTCTTATTCCTTCTGTAGACTTACAGCAAAAGAGGCTTTGTTACCTGCTGTCCTCTGAGTATTGGGCTTTGAATATTCATTCAGCCAGTCTTCCTGATTGACTGACAATCCTAGGTGGCTGCATATACACTACCACCAGTTGCTGGAGCAGGTTTCCTAAAGGCTGATGCTGCCTGCCTTTATCTGCAGCTGAGTAGCCATTTGTCTTCTAGTGAAGGTGGAGGCCCATATGAGTGATTTCACATTGGCAAAAGTATAAGACATAAATTCTGTCATTTCTTCACCTTTATGTAACTGAGTGCTCTTTGGGAGATGCTTTGCTAGCAGGTCGCATGTGAGTTGGTTGACAGAAAAGAAGCAGTAAGACTCAGGAAGCATTCACTCTGGTCAGGAAGTGGATATTCACTGGTGCACAGGATTTATGTGTGTGCCTGTTTTCCCAAGAGCGATCTCTTTTGCCTCTTTTTCTAGATTATTCTTGTTCCAAGCCTGTCTTTGCAGGGTGGCCTTGCAGTCAGGCCCCTTCCCTATAGCTCTCTTTAGTCCCTGTGGCCTTGATCACTTAGCAACTTTTGAGTATCTTCAACCTACAGTTTCTCTTCTGACCTCATCAAATACAGTATGTTCTTATCAGTTTCTCTGCCTTTGCCCAGCCAGTTGCAATTTTATGGGTCCCTCTTTATTCTAAAGTCTTGGTTTGCTTTTCTCTCAATCTTTTCTGCCCTGTATAAGCTTTTAAAAATGCTTGTCTCTGCATTCATTTGCTTGTCCCTCTCCATGTCTGCTGCTTGACTCTTCTCTGGTTCATGTGCTGCTTTCTTTACCGTAGTAACAGCAGGGGCTGCTTGGAATACTCCCATAGGCTTCTCAACCTTCCAGCTTTGAGAGCCAGGTATTGCTCAACCTGGAGCTGCTGTTGCAGAGCCTGCTGCCCAGGGCCCCAGCAAGCTCACTGCAGCTGGACTCTTCGTAGAGAACCTGTCTGTGGGCAAAGATCTGGAAGACCTCTCCTATGAAGACTGGATGGGCTGGGCTTGTTCAGCCTGGGGAAGAGAAAGCTCTGAGGAGTCCTTATAGACGCCTTCCAATACCTAAAAGGGGCCTACATGGAAGTTGTAGAGGGGCTTTTTACAAGAGCATGTAGGGATAAGACAAGGGGGAATGGTTTTAAACTGAAAGAGGGTGGATTTAGATTAAACACTAGGAAGAGGTTCTTTACTGTGAGGGTTGTGAGGCACTGGCACAGGTTGCCCAGAGCTGTGGCTGCTCCATCCCTGACAGTGTTCAAGGCCAGGCTGGATGGGGCTTTGAGCAACCTCGTCTAGTGGAAGGTGTCCTTGCCCATGGCAGGGGGGTTGAAACTGAATGATCTTTAAGGTCCCTTCCAACACAAACTATTCTGTGATAGACGTGAGATACCCTAAAGCCTAATTAATGCTTGCAGAGCCTTTTTAGACTGCATCACGCAGTTGCAGGTGTGAAGGTGTAGTATAGCAGCTGGATTATTCCAAAGTGTGTAAATTAGTCATATTTGGGTGGTTTCCAGCTGCACCCTGTTCCTTTTTGAAAAGAAAGAAAAAAAAACCCTAAAAAAAGCTGAAATGCTGCATGTACTTCATGTGCTGCTGCCTTCTGAGGTAATGTGGCACTCTGGTGCGTGCTTTAGCACATTGTCTCCTTAACATTGAAGTTCTGTCTTCAAATGCCAGGGAGAAAGAGGGCCTGAGGTACAGTAAATTGGTGCTTAAAGTTATCTTTTCCTCCTTTGTTAGATAAGATGATGACATGATAGCAGTTCTTTGAACAAGAAAGAGGATAATGTAAGGTTGATCAGTGTGAAATCAGCTGGCATCAGCCCAGTGGATAGAACTTTGAAAACTGTCCTAAAAGAAGAAAGAAGTCAGAAACCAACAAGAAGGCTATTTCTGTGGAATTGTCCTTATTTCTTATTTATGGCAACAGAGAGGAGGCTCTTGTGACCCTCTGTATCCTATTCAAAGAAAGATGAGAGTTTAGAGATTCCAGGCAGAGATTTGCTAATGGCTAATACATGTCTCAGGATGACAGGTCAGATATCCCAGTTGGTGGTGCCCATAGTTAAGGATAGTGTAAGTTAACATAGAATAAGTTAAGGATCTTGCTAGCACACTTTGTTTCTGTAGTGAGACATAAATAATTGAGGAGAAATTTGTAATTGAAGGGCAGTTGCAAACAACCTGCATCCTGCCCTTAGTGGCTGTGCTCTGTAGTCAGGAGTGCTATTGCCATGGGAAATACCCTAGGAGAGCATCATCAAGCCTTGACAGGCTTCTTGGGGATTAGAGTGCCTTCTCGTTGTTATAATCAAAAGTATTTCCTCATGGGAGTGGATCAACAGTGACCCTTGGTGGTTAGAAAGACTCAGTGCCTGCGGGTCTGTCATGCATAGCCTTGCCTTACTCAATTTGTGTATCTGTCTCCTGAGACCTTGAATGTGGGCATTGGCTTGAGCATTGGGCATCTTTATTTCACACCTGGTCAAGCTGATGTTTTAAGACAAAAAGCTCCTCAAGCCAGTCCGGTTTGCATAGATTCTTAGTTTAAATCCTTAGGAGGGTTTTGGCAGGACACTTCAGTTGTACTCTTGGACATTCAGGTCATCACTTCAACATATAAATTCCTCCACTGCTACTCTGACCATAGATTGTCCTGTTCAGAGAAAAGTTCAGGCATTGATCCCCCATTCCTCACTCCATACAAAGAGTTTTGGAAAGATGTATACTTTCAGGGCTCATATGAGTTCATAGAAACCAGCTTGGTAAAATTAAGCATGAGGCCACAACCTGTCTGTGATTTTCTTTATAGACATCTCTCTGCTGCAACAGACTCCCTTGTATTGCTGTGTCTTGGTGTAACTAGAAGGTTACTGTGAAAGACTCACAGTGAGCTGTTATGTTGATGGGTATAAGTGATGACGATGATGCTATGTTTTTACAGCTCAGCAATCATTTCTATTTGTTCTTGAAGCTGGGCTGTGCTTCAAAACAGAATTTAAGTGAAGTCACCACCTGTTCATTTTTCAGCCAGACAATCTGCTTTTTTAATCTTGTAATAATAAAAATCCCCATTCAATTTGTTTCTCTGGCTGGCATCTGATTCCTGGCTTGTTTTCCAGCCAAGTGGCGTCTCCTCCTCCTCCTCCTCTTTACATCTTTGCTTCTGGCTGCTCAGTGTAACACTTAACACATGACGTGGCATCACTAGAAGCTGTAGTAGAGAATCCAACTGCAGTAGGGTGAGAGTAGAAATATGGACTCACGAAGAAACTGGATGTGTAGGAAGAAGGCATTTCTATGACATTTTCAACTTGTTCCTGCTCCTCAAAAATAAGTTGCTGTTAACTAATGCATGTGATACATCTGTATGTTGGTAGAGATTATACTAAATGTATAGATAAAAGGCACAGACATAGTGAATGTGTATAATGGTGATAGAAATCACCACTGGGGCCCAACTTCATACACTTAAAGGGAGCTACAAAGGGGGCTTGAAGTTCCCTAATGGTGTTACAGGATAAGTGTTTGCTGTTGCTGTTATTATTTGAGGATACAGTTTTTGTATTTTATCTTCCGTATGTACTGGTATTTACATTGTCAGGGAGCTGAACAGAAAAATTCATGAGACCTTTTCAACTCTCAACCAGGTAGTGCTTTTGGTGTGAACACACGTGTGCCTTCTGTATATTGATATAAAAACTATGGAGAGATTTGAATGAAAATCCATGGTTTTCCCTGACTTTATTTAGCCACTGCTAGATAATTTTAGATGTGTAATACAACTTAGGCAGCCATGGAGCTGTCCTGCATGTATCTACGCTAACTAAATTGCATTTACAGAGGGCTTTGAGGCAGGTGAATGGTTAACTCCTCCACCCCCCATCCCTGGCAGCCATGTGAGTAATTAGGAAAAGCTTCCAAAGAGGCCTGAAGAGCAAGGGCCTTACCAATTTAAAATTTGATGCTGGTTTTCATTATTTTCACTTGAATCTAAGCTCTTAATGCTGGAGTTGGCTACAGCAGTTGGATCATGGAAGAAAATTAGGAGTTTTGGGACTTTGCTGTCTGAGACTTGTATTGTAAGCTACTGTTTGCATTGTTCTATAAAATGCATGTGTATTTGCTGTGGCTGCAACGCAGGGGTCTACAGAGACCTGTGAGTGTGGGCTGTATCCTGTTTTGAACAGTGATTTCCAACTGTGCCATTTGGAATTTATAGTTTTGCTGGGTTTATTTTTTCCATGAATTAAGCTGTTGTATGGTAGGGAGCCACTTAACTTTCAAATCTACTACATCTTAGAATAGCACTTGACCACAACTAAAATTAAACAGAGAATGGGTACGCGAGGAGTGCTTTCACTGAAAATTAAACAAGATAAAATTTTAAGACCCTACAGTGATGTAAAAATAATTGTCCAGGTGTGCTCTTTAGGCTTTTAGTGGTGTGAAGTGCTTTTATAGGACAGTGTGTAGGTTAATTATAGAATGAATCCTTCATATTTGTGTAATGCCTGTTGTCTAAGGCCATGAAAACACACCAAAAGGTGATCAAGTCTTTTTCGCTAATTTTACAAAGAGATATCTTACTCTAGAGTGTGTCAACAGGCGCGGCTCTGTCTCTGGGGACACATGGTCCATCCCCACTGCAATTCATAACCTTGGGCCTTATCTCCCAGCTGTGCTAAGGACAGATGACAAATGCCGGCTTGGCTCCTGTCACCTCAACACTGGAACAGTGATCCCTGTGCCTGTGTGGTAGCTCTCAGTGGCAATCCTTACCAGCTAAAAAGCATCAGAGCTCCCTAATCTCCAGCAGTGCCCTGAACTGTGGGGGCATTAGTGAAAAACTTATTTTTTTTTTTGTGGAGGAATAATCTCAAGAACTTGTAAACCATAAACCTGGTCAGTTCGGGAGCTCAGGTCAGATATGAGCTGATGATGTGGCATTTGTCATGGGATGGTTCACTTTCAGCCATTTTTGCTCTTGAAATCACCCTGTGAATCTTAGGTTTCAAAGAAATAGATAAATGGTAAGACACAAGGTAGCCTTGAAAGTCCTCTTTCTGGATGAACATGATCATCATTTGGCCTCACATGAACAAAGTGATGTGTGGGCTTTCATAAAATTGATAGGGTGCCTGTGTAGGTCTGATGTCCTTAAGGGAGTTCTTGCAGTTTCTCACCATCTTCAAACAGAAAGTGACTGGAAGAAATGTTGATTAAACTGAAGGCCCTCCAGGGCAATGCTTTTGTTTATTACAAAGTGCTGATGTATGAAATAACAGTGCTATAATCATCTGTAAATGAACCACGAACCAGGAGAACATCCACAAGCATTTTATAATGAGATGTGTTCTCTAAAGTTGTAGTTGACCAGAATAAATCAATAGCCCATGGAGTGCACTTTAATTTTAGTCCTAAATGGAAAAAGGCAGTTTCAAGTTCCTCTGCTTTTGAGAGCAGACTTTAAAACTTCCTGACTTTAGCCATTTTCAATATCTTAAGTTGTTCACTAAGTAGTGATAAATTTCCTGAAAACGTAGTAGGCCTTTCATCTTTATCTGCCGTGACTTGTTCAAAGGAGGAAAATAATTGCATCTCCTTGTTTCAAGGAGCATTGTTCAGTGTACCGATGTTTAATGACTCTTTGGTTAAATACCATTCCCAGCTCATCACTTTTAAGCCATTTATTGTTTGTCCAAGGTGCTAAAGAAGGAAAAAAAGAGAACAAGAAAAAGTAGAGGTAGCTCTAAAGTGTACATTGGTGTTTCAGCACAAAGATTGGACAGTAGAGGAATTACTAGGGTTTTTTGCTTTACACATCTGCAAAGAAGTTGTCATATCATCAAGACTGTAGAAGCCAAGAATCTCCCATATTCTCTTGTGGGTAGTGCTCACCAGCTTTCTCTCTCTGCAGGATGAGTCTCTCTTGCAAGCCTTCACACTGCTCTGCTTATTGTGATCTTTGCTCCTTTCCCACATCCTGTTCCTTCATACCACAGATTGCTTCCCATAGCTACATTGGTTTCTGATTCATCTGTCTCTTTTCCCATCGTCACTTTAATATGGTCCTTTCATTTTGCATCTTTTTATTGCAAGCTACCTTTGCTTAGGTCTAGTGAATCCTTTCCTTTTGACCCACATTAGTTCCTTCTCCCATGCCTTGTGATTGATTCCTGCTTTGACCAGTAGCCCTGCCCCCTGCTAACAACGCTCTGTTCAGAGGGAAGCTCCTTTTACACAATCTTCTTTTCAGCAGGAAATTTTACCATGGTCCCCTGGGAGAAGTAAAGCAAGAGAGGTTGATTTATAAATCACATCTGCATGGTGCTTTCCTAGGACTTAGTCTTACATAAGCCTTCAAACTTCTGGTGGCTACAGCTGAATTCACTGCCTAAATCATTTCTACTATAGGCTATCTGAGAGGGTAGGGGAAGTCTACTCTGGATGTTTGGGATGGTCAGTAGTGTTGTATGTGTTAGATTTCAGTCGGTTAAGGGAGGCTGTTCCTCTTCATGTTATTTGAACCAGGTCAGATGGACTTGCACCCATGTTACATCCTACCATGGTCTCTTTTTTTGTGTCGTGCAAAGGAAGCTCCTGTTTCACCTCAGAGTTGTGCCGGAGGCTGTCTCAACTTACCCTATGCTGGTAGAGCACCTGGTGCATGTAAGGCAGTCCTACAGTGGCGCTGGGTAACTGCACTGGTTTAATGTCTCCTAACCTTAGAACAGGCTTTGTGCTGGACTGACATGTGTGCTGACAAGTGTGCAGCTTAAAAAACTGAGAGGCTGCAGCAGGTTCTAGTTGTATCCTTGGCATTACTGCATATCAGGATATTAAAGGTTTTAAGTTATGATGAACACTGCTTCATTACAATGTTGCTTTGCTGTGTTTATTGAAACTATAAGGGGCTCTTTTCATTAGCCTACCTAGGATCTGCCTTTAACCAGTAGTGGTTCCCCCTTGATTGCTGAGGTCTTATTAAGTTTAAGGGTGCATGATGTTTATGGTAGAGATGGTGGCAAGTTGCTTCTCGTCCAAACAAGGTAATTCCCTATATGGCACAGATTTGCTACTGCTGGGTCACTGCTGGGGGAATGTAAATCAGAACAAGGTTGCTGACAATAAATAAATGAATTGATGACAGAGGAATTTATGGTCCATCACAGAAACAGAATGGGAGCTGTGATTTATATATTTATTTGCTTTAATAAATATGAAAAAATAAATTGTGACATTATTCATAGGAGCCCTGGTGGTGAGTGCAATCTATATGTATCTGCCCAGTAGATGAGTTTTTCCTTGTGGACAATTGGCAGCATTTCAAACATACAGGTGGTTTTTAAAAGTGTGTGTATGGGGGGTGGTGTTTGTATGACAATATACCATGACAGTAAGTATAAGCACATGAGAGTAGGAGACTGGTCACCTCTTTCTCTCTCAGACTTTTTAGGTGATCCTACTTTTGTTTGTTGCTTGGCCATTGGTGTAAGCCAGTGTGATGTTCCCAGTCCATGGTAGTTCCGTCTTTCCTATGACACAGATTCTGATCAGTGATACAGCATACCTGGACACTTAACCATTGGCCAGAAAGCAGAGAAGGTGGAAAATTCCCCCCCCACCCCTCCAACACCCCTCCTTGACAGAAGAAAATTAAGTAGCTCCAATGTCTAGTACATCGTATGGGAAGCATGCCAGCTCATGGACACAGATTACATCTGGATTGGATGGACTTGTTTGATGAAGGGTTGTGGGACAGCTTGTCATCCTTTTGGGGCTGGTGTGTGCACTCTAAAGTGTTGGCTTTGTGGAATATTCTGGGGCAAAGTGTTCCTCTTCGGGGAGAAGGGCAGAACCATTTTCCACATCCTTGGTTTCTATACTGGTGTGGGGAGTGAAGGCGATAGGATTCGCATGAGAAACATTCTGGGAACAAGCTCTGAGGCCTTGATACCGAACATGCCTTGGAGCGATAAGTTGGAATGTTGAAAGACAGGAAATGTAAACAAGCAAGCCTTGGGGGGGGATAAGCCAGGATGTTGTTATAACAAGGAATCTCAGTTGGAGGCTAGAGGATGCGGGGGTCCTGAGAAGAACTGAAGCAAGACAGTGAAACTCACCCTGTTGAACAACCAGTGATCAGCATTGTGATTGGACTATTTACCTGGGGATTTTTACAGTGGCCAATGAGACTGAACGGGGCGTGCTTGTGCAGGTTGGGAAAGTACCAAGCAAAGGGATAAAAAGGCTTGATTGTAATAATGTTGGGTCTCAGTCTCAGCATCCTCACCCGCCTGAGTCCATGTCTAAATACACCACACACTGGTACATGGGCAACATGGCAATTGCAGAAGAAGGGTTTTGGGATGGAAAAGGGTAGGAGAGTGCTACTTTCTTCTAGAAGCCTGTCAACCCCAAACGTATAGTCTGTTGCCTAGCTTTGCATTTTTACGCTGTTGCTGAATTATAAATGGGGAAATATCTGTGATATTGTATCATGCCAAGAATGGAAGATATTAATTCACATCTCCAGCTGCTTGCTGTAATTGGTTTAAGTTCCCATACCCAGTTTTCTTGATTTTTCTGAAGTCTGAGAGAATTTGATATTTTTTGGCTCACCTGTGTGTATGCCTGCATAACCTGAGGTGGAAGAGAAGGTTGGGAAAATTTTAAGATATGGATAGTGGAAATCACAGAAAAATCATATGCTGGGAGTCACTCTAGAAGTGCTACAAAAGATTTAGGGCTTATTTCCTCTATGCTTAGCTGGGATAAACCAGCTTAGCTTCACTGATACCAGCTGTTGTGGCAGTCAGTAATGACCTGGAATTTTATTTGGGAGAAGCAGAAGAGAAAATAGAATAACAACCCTTATTGAAAGGAAAAGGGGATGTATTTATTAAAAGGGAATGATCTCAAATGATAGGGAACATTTCAGTTGACGTATTGGCTTATTTTGGGGTTGCCTTTGATACCTGTTTTCAGTCAATGATCACAGCAAGTTCCCTCTGAGCTGATTCTGCAGTTTCTTGAGAGCTGCCCATCACAGATATTTCTTCTTGGACTATCTTTAGCAGAGACATTAAACAGGGTAACACATGTAAAGACTTGGCAATTCTCTAGATGCTAATGCTCTGATGGTGTGGTTAAGCAGCAGGACCCATACATTACCTCACCTTGTCTCTCACTTTGTATGTGTAACCACTGAAATACTTTTATTCAATAGTAAACAAAAGGCAGGGACTTGGAGAACAAATCAGGCCATGGGACCAATATCTTTCTGTTGTGACAGGCACTCAGCACTGTCTGCTTCAGCAGCCAGAGCTTTATCACATGTGTGAGACCATCTCATCTGGACTCTCCCCATTTGTTTTTCCTGTGATGCCTTCTGATCTTCTTTGTCTTTATACCCAGCACCATTTACTAGCCTGCTGTCTCCTGGGCTTAGGTAGAGAAAATATGCTGTTCCTCTGGCATGAAATGGGACATTGATGGTTTCTGGTGCTGATGCATAGTTTAATCATCAGCAGTGCAGCTGAACTTAGGGAGAGTAAGTGCTGTTTTTAATTCTTGATTGCAACTGTTTTGAAGACTTAGGGCTTGTATCACAGCTGTAACATGTGGTTTTTTGTTAGAAAAATAGTGAAGACATATCCACCTGTCGTTCTGTGTCCAAATGTGGGCTGACTAAATATACTCTTTCATGGAGAACTTATTTCCTGGGGAATAATTTCATATGTTAATAACTGCTAATGAGGCATCAGTCCAACAAGTGCCATGTGTGTGCTGCATGGAGAAAATATGGGTGTGAGCTTGGAGTTATGAAAGGCTAACTCTGAGGTGAGGTGACCCAGAAGAGCTGATAACCTCAGCTGTGGGGTGTAGCAGATGGGTGAAGTGCCTAAAAGGTCTCTTAGGCACTAAAAATCAACACAAACCTAATTTTTTTTTCCCTCTTTTTTTGTGAATTTCAATCTAATCTTACACCCACTAGAGCACACCTTACACTTGACTTGTTTGAGATGTCCCTGGACCACTCCAGTAAGAACAGCAATGGGTGAACTTGTGGATGGGCAAGCGAGGGACTGTGTGTTCCATACTGTACTTTATGGATGGATCCTCCCCTGCTTGCTGCACGAAAGCTTTAAAACAGTGCAGTGGGTTCTTTTACCTTCTGTACTAATTGAAAAGAGGCAGCCTCTGAATTGCTTTACCTATTGCAATAATGTTTGTAAAATACTTAAACGACACACAATCACTTCTTTAAATGTAAATCTTCCCCATTCAAATAGTCACAGCTCAAAAGTTGTGCTCAAGGCAAAAACATGCAATAAAAAACCTAATGTAAGATAAATGGGCCCTCCTGGCTGCTGAGCCATGAGGGTTGGATATATTTGCATAGTTCACACAGACTGCATTTTTCATTGTCTTTAGGCACCTCTTACAGATCTTTCATTTTTATTTTTTTTTAATGCTGCTCCTTATCATGGTTATTATAGCCCCCAAAAGTTAACCAATGCTTATCTAAGGTGCAAAAACTACCGTAGACAAGGATTTGTTGAGTTTCCCTACCTGCTTTGACCAGGGTTATTGTGTACCTACATACATGTTTTAGTAGCTGGTTTTGCAGTTGACTCCAGTTAGTCCAAGCTAGCTCCTCAGCATAGGAGATACTAGCAATATAAAGGTAGGTGTTGCAAGTGTACCGCTCCTTATACTGAGAGTTGGAGATGATTAATGCTACTAGGCTGACTGCCCAAGTTCATGTAGCTCCTCAAATCCACTGGGATGGGAAAGTTGAGAAAGTTAATGTTGGGAGGACTCAGTTAATCAGTGCTTTCCAAGAAGTGGACAACTTTGTGTGCACTTAATCTCTTTCTCCCCTTTGATCTTGTTTCATGCCAGTATTATGGGGGAAAGGTTTTTGGAATTTAACATGAGTGGTTCTTTATGGTTCTGTGAAAACGCTGAAGTTTTCAGTTGCTAATAACTAGTGAAAACTGTGACCAGTCATTTAAAATCCTGAAATTGTGCCTTCCCCAGCCTCCTGTGTGCACAAAATAACTTGGTACAAAACCTGATGCAGTACCCTTAACAGTGATTTTTCATGCATTTCTCCTCTGTACATACATGGCCTTTAACACCCTTAGCGCACACGCGGGTGCTTTTGATGAACCAGGCAGCTGTCTTGGAACTATTTGAAATAACTGAACAGATGCGTGACTCTGCCACACATCAGCTCAGTGCAAGGCATCCCTCCTGTGCAGCATAAATCTTCAGACTTCAGGAGCAAACATACAGTGCTAGACTTCTCATTTCCTCATTTATCTTTGCCGCATTGTAGCCCCTTGGGGGGGATAATATTTTGATGGGTGAATAAAGTACCATTAACTTTAACATTATTATCAATCATCATGACAAAGGAGGACAAGTAGTCTTTGTACCTGGTCTTGCTACTTGTTTAGTCATCAAACCCTTTGCAAAATGAGTGTAAAACACTACTTCATTAAGGCTGTGGTTCTGTGATACAGTTTTTTTGACAGAAATGCCTGTTTTAGCTACTGCCACTGCTACCTTGCATCCCCTAAAGCATAACAGCATCTCCATCCATTGCTCTGCAGCTACATATGCTGCCACCCTGCTCAGAGTGCCAATCTGGCTCACCTTCTTAGAGAAAAAACCATCAGAAAACATATTTTAGGAAGGGAAGTGGTGGAAGGGTAGTTTTTCTAAAGCTGCCTCAGTTCCCTGGTGCTGATCACTACCTGGGCTGGCCCCCCCTGAGAGGAGTCAGGTGGGCTGAGGACAGGCACACCTCTGGGGTGGGAGAAGAGGTGGAATGGTTTTCAGCTAGCATTTCCAAAAAGAACCGGGAAACTGAAGTCTGATTTAGTAGCCTGTATAAGTGTTGGTAGTGCTTCAGCACCAAGGACGTAGAGTGGTCAGGAGCCTTTGTTGACAGCTTTTACAATAGTCCTTTGTTTTTTCCTCCTTGAGACTTCTAGAGGGGATAAAAATCATCACAAGCAGCTGGGTGGGTAGTGCAGCAGCAGGGCACAGGAAGGGTGTGGGCCAGCACTGTCAAGGGAGTGTGAAGTTCAGGGGCTCACTCCAGGTCTGCTGCCCAGGTGAGAACTGAGGCAGCACCAACTGTTTGTTGTCAAGTGTTATTTTCAGCAGTCACCTGTCATGATGATGTACTATGAAATATTGTTCAAATATCTTTCTCAGAAAGTCACTGCAGATCTTTCAGATTATGGCTCTGCTTTTCAAAAGGGGTTACTGTGCGCAGAGAGACAGATTATTCACTGTCTGTCAGCCTTGGGGGGTTTGGTGGTGGTCTGTTGTTTGGGTGTTTTTCATCTGTGTTGTTCACTTGAACTATCATCTTCCACAAGCATAGCTTTTATTGCCATGAAAGTGGGGCAAATGATGAGTAGATTCTACTGCATTGGTGTTTAATAAATTACTGCTTAGATACAATTTTCTTTTCTTGCTTGCTCCTTGGGTGAATGTGGTGTGCTGGCGATCTTTAATCTGGTACACAAACACAATGTCATGCTTCCCCAGGCTTCTTCCTGGAGAGTATTATTTTTTGCTCACTTAGGTTCTCAATGTGCACAAACACTTAAAGAGCCCATGCAGCAGAAAAGTTTTCCAAAGTAATGCCTTTTTATAATATGTAAGGCCAGGATTTGACAACTGATTTCCAGGAGGCCCCAGTGAAGAAGCACTGTTTACCTTGCCATATAATTTGCTTATGCTGCTCACAAAGCTCATGCTTATGCAAAAAAAAAAAAAAACAACCAAGGAGAGTAAACCTTCTGTGGTAGGTTTGGAAATTGTATGGACTATTCTAAGAGGACAAATAAAATGGGATCTGGATGAAAGAGAAGAGAGTAATTAATGGCATAAAGAAGGTAAATAGGATGAATGCAGGCACCTGATCACCTGACATAAGGGATAGTAAGTGAAAATAAGAAACTGGAAAATAAGGTCAAGAAACTCATTGCTTTGTGAAGCAGCTGGCCTCTGAAGCTCCTCACCACAAGAAGACCAAATAGCTGAGGCTCAGAAAGTCACTAAACCATGCTGGGTAACATGTGTGTCAGGATATAGTGGGGGGGAATGCTATAGTTCCCCCAGGACTGTTGGAAGGGATACAGTCTCCTAGTTTTCAGAAGCTGAGTTAAAGCCGTGCTGCTGTGGTTTCAGAGGACCCTTCCTGGGAGCAGGTTATGCTCTCATTGAAGAGCTCTGGGGTCTGCCTGTGGTAGCTGCTGGTGGAGGCAGAGTGGGAGGAGGACTTCCCAGGTTCACCTGTAAACAGGCAGTGGGTAAGGATGTAAAAGCCTGGGACTTACCTCTTGTTTCCCCACTGCCTTAGACACAGTCAAGGAAAATAAGTTCTCCCTTAAGTGGAGGTAAGTCAAGCAAGAAAGTCAAGGAGGAAAGAGGCTTGGTAAAAAAACCCAGTAAAGTGACCTGATCTAGCTGGTTCTGCTTTGAGCAAGGGGTAGAGCTAGGTAACTTCCAGGGCTCCCTTCCAACCTAAATGATTTCACACATCTGAGCCTGTGAGTTGCCACAATACCTTGGAAATGCTATAGCTGTAACTAGTAACTTGTGACTAGGTTTGAGTGGTGCTTTTTGCTTCTTTGTTGCTCTTTTGAGGAATACCCAGTTTGGGTCTCTCAGATTAGCCAGGTAAGTCAGTCACCACATCTCCCTTGCCTTCTTTTACTATTGAGTGAAAAGGGTTCTTCTATTCAGAGTGTGAGGTATTCAGACTCCTGCAGCTCCTTTCTCTGTGCTGATTATAGAGGGTGTCTAAGAAAGGAAGACAGCCAGCTGAGAGGCCTAGTCCTTTCTTCCCCCTTCACCTTCATCAATTTCTTTGCTTTTGAGGCACATTTTTTTCTGAATGCTTTCTCTGGAACAGGAACATTTATCAGCTGAGCCATGTTGGACTTGCCATACTCTTGCTTTCCCTATGCTTTTTTTCCCTCTCCCCTTTCTCCTTCTCTTTCCCTTCTAAGCATACTAATCAACAAAGTTAATATCAATTCTTAAATAGGAAGTGTTGAAATCTGTGGGTTTGTCTTATGCTGCTTTGTGTGCCTGGACAGCGCATTACACACCAGCTGACCAGGTATTGAAATCTTGAGCACTGGGAGTTGATAGAGCAACCTGGCTGGATGGAGTGGCATTAAGCTGCTAAGGATGAGCACAGGTTGTAACCTGATGGCTTTGAGCAGCATTTTCCATCTTGGCTGATTAAGTCTTTAAGAATTTACCTCTAAGAGAGGGATGGATCCATGACAAAAAAAACCCCAAACCCATAGAGTGAGATTTCCATGCCCAAATGTCAGCGTTTTAGGCACCTGAATTTCCATGGTGAAGTTTCTGAATCAGTCTGCAGAAGGCTCTAGCCAGTTCCTGTCCGGCTGTAAAATCCAGCCTTTGAAGCAAATCACGCAGCACAAGATCTATCATATACTCTCAGCATATGGCATGACAGTGTTTTGCTGTTGCAAATCAGTATAACCAGCCCTACAACATCCTGCTTCCTTCTTGAACAGTACAGTTTAATATGTAGCAGAGGGGTGTTAGCTTCTCCGTGAAGATCTGGAAGAAGAGCACTGGCCTTTCTGGAGGTGCATGGGCAGTGACCACAAATGTGCCTGAGCCTGGATATTTCTCTACTCCTTTCTGCATGTGCACCAGGGCAAAGCTTGGCAAGTGTTTGTTTGCCTGCATTGAGATTCTGAACCAGACTCAAAGCCATTGCGAATGGATGATCCCAGTCTCTGTCTGAGTTGGCAGTGATGAATTGAAGCCCTTGAGATACAAGACTGAGCAGATGCAAGTGACCTTAACTGACACAGAAATGAAGCCTTATCTGCATGAAAGAGGGGCTCAGCTCATCATTGTTTGCTGCTGTAAATAATAGAAAAGGAGAGAGGCAGAGAAACTAGCCCAGGCAAAGTTCACCAAAAGAAAGCAGTTAGGAAGAAGCCTGTCCATTTTTATTTATTTTTATTTTTATTATTTTCTTTAATTAAATCCAAGAACCAGAATGCCAACAGACATTAAAGATGTCATGTGAGTCAGGTGGGGTTTTTCAGCTACTCTTCCTTCAAGTACTCTTTCCCAAGGGTAGTCTTTGCTCTGTGCCTCTTTGGGTTTTGTGCTTTTTATGATTTCTTACGATCCCTTTTCAATGTTTCAGCTCCTGTCTTTACCTTATCTTTGTCCTGATGTGTTTAGGGCCCAGTTCTGCTTACAGATGGAGAAGTGGGTTTTTACCCAGGTTAGTGGGTTGGTCAGTCAGCACTGGGCACTGCAGGCTACCCTTTATTCACAGGCAAGAAAAGAAAAGCTTACTTTTCCATCACGATGATGTTGAAACTTCAACCTCACAGAAACTAGGGGGATTCTCACAAGTTTCCACCTACAGAAATTGTTTCTTACTGCACGTGCCTAGATTGTGCCGAGTAGAACAAGATGTTGAACTTGATTGCAGTTGTTTAGTATAATCATGGTCGAAAATACTTTTCAGGCCTGAAGTATGTTTGGGATTTCTACATGTTGATGGAAGCTGTTCTTGAGTTTGCAGAGGGTGAGGTATGGAGACTGGTGGGAAAGCCTGGTTTGTGTCTTGTTTTCTCTGCACATATATGAAGGAACCAGCCTGAAATACTGGAATGCAGAAAATTACACATGTGGTAACTTTAAATTTCTGGGTAGTCTCATTACCTTCTAGAATCTTCCCACAGGCATAAAGCTTGGCTCAGACATAAAGATTTGCAGGAATGTTCTGTTTGAAGTGTGCAGTGGAAACTGCAGTTTCATTTGTTAGTGTAGCTATCCATCCTGTGGCTGTTGGAGACTGGTGCTTAATTCCCACAAGCAGTGCTTTCCTGTGTTTTCTTGGATAATCATCTTGCTGACAATGGCTCTCTGGGATAGTAGGTCCCTGTGAAATGCAGACACTTTCTATGATCTCATCAGAAAAAGGCTGTACCTAGGTGCTCGGTTACAACATTAAGTGAGGGAATGCAGAAGTTAGAATGAAATGTGAACAAGACTGTATTCAAAGTGGAAGATATTAAAGGACAGCAGTGTCAGGAAAGCACCACTGCCTTCAACAATTGGTTGCTTTTCAGCACATGGTCATTCAAGAGCATGTTTGCTGTAGCGCTGTGTGCTTTCCAGCACTGTGAACTCAGATGAGTTAAATCTGTGGCAATTCTGTGACAGAGATGCAATCGCCTCTGTTCTACAGATGGAACTGAGGAAGTAAAGTTCAGGTGCCTACCCAGAATCAGTAAGTCAGTGACAAAGGTAGGAACTGAATGAGAGCTCAGGCTCCCAGTGAAGTGCACAGAAATGAGCCACAATGAAGCTATTAAGCTTACATAGTTGAATAAATGAAACTGTATTTTTCCTGAAGCCTTGAGCACACGCTAGTTCCTGTGGAAACCTGCTGGAGTTGTGGTAGCTGTTCTGCAAATCAGACTTTTGAAAAGCAAGAGATGTTGTACAATTGGTTCTGTTAGACCTATTGATTTTTCTTTAAATAAATGTTGCATTATGCACAGTATTACACAGGAGAAACAGCCTCAAAAGGGTGGAGTATTGGCAAGTTTTCTGAGGCCATTTGGAGTGCATGGAGCAGAATAGAATCAATATTGAGCAGAAGAAATAGAAAATAAGGAAATGACTGGGGAGAAGGTGAAAAAGGCAAATGAGAAATAGTGGAGAATGGTGGCACAAGAGGTCAAGTGTGTTCTCAGTGCAGAAGATAGTGAGGAAGTGTGTGCATGATAGCTGGAAAAAAAAGGCCAAACTCCTGCCTTTAAGGAGATGCATGAATTACATAGTAGAATAAGGGCGAGTTTTGTTGAGGCAGCACAGCCCTGAAGATAGGAAGGCTGCTGATGGGCACAGGACCTTGTATTGCCTCTTCTCACAGTGATTTACCAACATTGTACCCTGCCTGTTCACTGTGAGATGGTGCTGTGGCCTTGACTGAGTCCTCTAGGTACTCCTCTAATAAAGTAAGAACAGTCATTTCCCTCAGTCAGTGGATTGAAAAAGGAGAAGAAAGATTAAGAGGCTGGTGAGAACTGTGTAGCTTTAGTTGTGTTCTTTGTTCTTATAACCAAAATTTTACCCTGAAAGTGTTCCAGGAATGGATCCTTGTCAGCTGACATAAGTCAAAATCATCTTGTTCCCCATTCTTTCCCTTTCCCTCCTCAACACTAATGTGTAGCAGATGTTTAAAGAAGACAATCGTAGTTCTTCATGTTATACAAGGCAAATCAGGTGTTAGCTGATTTCAGACTATATTTTGCCGTGACCTGGGAAGAGATACATTACTATCCTCTGTGAAGACTGTTGGAAAACTCTGGCTGTTTGGTTTTGGTTTTGTATTTGTTGAAAACAATGAAATGTATGTCTGTGAGAGAGAGACAGACTGGGTGAGTGCATGTGTCAGGTGGAGGGGAAACTGAAACCTGTATTGTATGCTCCTGCTGCTGTATCAGGGTTAAACTCCTGGGCTGTGATGGGAACCCTGAAGAAGTCTCCTTTGAGGACTTCCTATTGAAGAATGCTCAGCATCATCCTGTCACTGGTAATTTTTCACTTGTGTTTCTGCCACACTTCAAATAGACTCTCTCACAGTAGAGCTTTAGTACCAGGAAGTCCCTTTGTGGGAGTTACTTAACAGACAAAACAGCCTCAGGAGAACAATTGCAGTGTTGGTGATGCAAGAACCCTAGTCTAACATTTTTATGTTGTCTTGGGTTTTCCCATATGGCCTTGAATATGTCAAATGGACTCTCTCTGTCTCAGGATGCCAGAACGAGATGAGGAAAGTGATACTACTTGGCATGGTAGGGATAGCATGATAAGGTATTGAAACTGATGAGGTATCCAAATATAAAAGCTTTTATCTGAGCCAGTAAGTATGTCTGCCCACTCCCACGATGTTTATGTTGTATTCCTTATTTAAGTTGGGCATGGAGGCTTTTGTAAACCAGTTCTTTGCAACCTGTGGAAAACCCCAGCAAGGGAATGGAAAGCTGCTGTCTGGCTCCCCGGCATTCAGTCCTGATGATGAAAAAAATCCAAGGGGATTTCCTGCATCAGATTTATTTTCTTAGCTCTTCACATGTCGCAGACATGCAGTTTACTATTCGGGTTAGTCCTGCATCTTGGAAAACAAGAGAGCAGACAGATCTACTGGTCATTGAGGTTGAAGATCAGAGGCTTCAAAAGGCAGTGCACAGATCTATGTTTATCTGTAGATCAATACTGGGTGTGAATCCCTCAGATTTCCAAATACATAAGAATATAATTGTAGGAGATGTTAGTAAGTCCACAGTGAAATGCATGTGCAGCACTGCCTGAGTAACCCACAATAAGTGATGTTCCCCATGGCTTAGTCTTGGGGCCAGTTCAGTTAGTGTCTGTATTGATGATCTGGATAAGGGGATCAAATGCACCCTCAGTAATTTTGCAGACAACACCAAGCTGGGTGGGAGTGTTCATCTGCTGGAGGGTAGAACAGTTCTGTTGTGGAATCTGGACAGGCCTGATCAATGGGCTGTGGCCAATAGTATGAGTTTCAATGAGGCAAAGTACTGGGTATTGCATTTGGGCAACAACAGCCACAGGCAATGCTACAGGCTTGGGGAAGAGTTGCTGGAAAGTTGCCTGGCAGGAAAGGACCTGGGGGTGCTGATTGGCAGCTGTGTGAATATGACCTGGCAGGGTGTATGAGTGGCCAGGAAGACCAACAGCACCCTGGCCTGTATCAGAAACAGTGTAGCCAGCAGGATTAGGGCAGTGATGGTTCCTTTGTACTTGGTGCTGGTGAGGTCACACATTGAATACTGTGTTTAGTTCTGGGCTTCTCACTGCAAGAAAGGCATTGAGGTGCTGAAGCATGTCTAAAGAGCAACAGAGCTGGGGAAGTGTCTAGAGTACAAGTTTAGGAGGCTCAGGGGAGGGCCTTGTTCCTCACTACAACTACCTGAAAGGAGAATGTAGTCAGTGTCTTCTCCCAAGTAACAGATGATAGGACAAGAGGAAATGGCTTCACATTGCGCTGGGAGGGGGGGTTAGGTTAGATATTAGGAAAGAGTTCTTCACCAAAAGGATTGTCAAGCACTGGAACAGGCTGCCCAAGGAAGTGGTGAAGTTGCCATCCCTGGAGATATTCAAAAGAAGTGTAGATGTGACATTTAGGGACAGGGTTTAGTGGTGGACTTAGCACTGTTTGGCTTATGGTTGCACTTAATTTTAAGGGTCTTCTCCAACCCACATGATTCTATAGAAGTATTTCCCCCTGAAAATGCTTGGTGGCCAGTGAGCACTGAGGAAGAGGGTGCATGGCTCTTGTAGATGGTAGTTGAGCCTGCCCAGTCATTTTGTTTTATTGGTGAATTGGGGAACATACTCGGACCTCATAATGACATTGACTCTATCCCACTCCCTTACCATGACTTGGATGTTTGTTCTCTCTGTACTGTTATCAGGAGCTTGGGCAGCCATTATGAGGAGAAGATCAGGCAGCTGATGGAGGTACTGCAGAAAAGCAGAAGCATCTGGGGGTGTTAGTCAATGAGAAAATGAACATGAGCCGGCTTCAGTGTGCACTCACAGCTCAGAAAGCCAACTGTATCCTGGGCTGCACTAAAAGGAGCGTGACCAGCAGGTCAAAGGAGGTGATCCTGCCCCTCTACTCTGCTCTCATGAGACCTCACTTGGAGTATTGTGTGCAGTTCTGGCGTCCTCAACATAAAAAGGACATGGAACTGTTGGAACAAGTCCAGAGGAGCCATGAGGATGATCAGGGGACTGGAGCACCTCCTGTATGAAGACAGGCTGAGAAAGTTGGAGCTGTTCAGCCTGGAGAAGAGAAGGCTGTGTGGAGACCTCATAGCAGCCTTCCAGTATCTGAAGGGGGCCTACAGGGATGCTGGGGAGGGACTCTTCATTAAGGACTGTAGTGAATAGGACAAGGGGTAACGGGTTGAAACTTAAACAGCAGAAGTTTAGACTGGATATAAGGAAGAAATTCTTTACTGTGAGGGTGCTGAGGCACTGGAATGGGTTGCCCAGGGAGGTTGTGAATGCTCCTCACCCTAACCTGGCAGTGTTCAAGGCCAGGTTGGATGAAGCCTTGGGTGATATGCTTTAGTGTGAGGTGTCGCTGCCCATGGCAGGGGGGTTGGAACTAGTTGAGTTTATGGTCCTTTCCAACCCTAACTGTTCTATGATTCTGTCTTACAGCTACAACATCAAGGCATATATAGGAAAATTGGATTTTCCTGTAGCTAGAATCTCTGGCTCTGCTGCAGATCTGTCATTGCCCCTTTGGGCAGATATCTTTATCCCCTGGATGTTTCTTTTCTCTCTTGTTTGCTCCTGTCTTATTGCTGGGGGAAATGCATTGTGCCTTCTGTTTGTACAGCACCAGGCTGTATGAGCAGCTGGGGTCTCCTAGCACATCCATCACGCTAATAAAAATGGGAAGGAGAGCACCCATCAGAAATTTCTCTTTACCTTTTAGTTATTAATACATCCACCCCCTCTCTCTTCTTGCTTCAAGGGAAAAAATAAGTCGGCTATCTTTTATTCCTTCTAAAAGAAATGACTCTTGACAGGTCTGGAAATGTGTTTCCTGCAGTTACTCCATGCACACGGGGCCTTGCTGGCTCATTTATACACCCACATGCCATAGCTCAGACATTTCATTAGCTTGGCATATATGTTTTGTTTTGCAGTGATAGGCACATGAAAGTACATCAGGAACTGGGCCAGAAGAAAGAAGGGGGAGGAAAGGGGACACGTTGCTGTCTGAAAATCGCTGTCTCAATGTTTTATTCCTTGTATAAGGAGGACAGTATGTTTTTTTTTATTCTTACTGTTTACTAGCAGTGCTTTCTGTGTACAAGATCTGACGTGGACCCAGATGAATGTACTGTGTGGCCTGGATGGCAGCTCATGCCACTCAAACAGGGTTGATTTGTGATCATGGCTGGCAGAGGAAGGGCATGTAGGGGATTTTTGTATTGGTCAGGAGTGAGGATGTACCCTGGAGAAAGGGTTACCGGGCAAATACTTGGCCAACCCTCTTCTCCTCCCCAGCCTTGCCTCTGGTTACTCTTGCTTCTGGGCATCTCCTCCAGCAGGAGCTGCTGTTTGGCTCTGCACAGGGACTGATGGCTGCGTGGTGACAGGCAGGAGGAGAGGTGAAGGCAGTGCTGCTGTCTGATTTACATGCCCACAGCAGGGGCTGTCCTTGGCCAAGTGCATCCAGGGTGTTTGTGTGAGAACTGAAATGCAGTCAAGGCTGGTTAGATCAACATAAGACTAATTTTAAATCCCAGATACACTGCCAGTCTTGTGCTGCATAACACCAGCCATTCTGCTCCCTTTCATCTTGCCACAGCTTCACTGTTCCCTTTCAGAGTTGTCCCTCTGTTGCTCAGTGGAATTCCTGGGTGACTGGTTTTTGTCCCTAAGCCCATTTGTGTGCTTGCAGTTAGTGTCCTGGAAATGTTTGCCCTTGTCAGATCTGTCCTTCTCATTCAGCCAGCTACAGAGCTTGGCAGATCTAGGCCTCCTGCCAATGCTTTTGTGGTGCTGTGGTCTCTCAAGCAAAAAGCCACTCTTTCCTGTAGGTAGCACAGGCTGACAGATGTTCTGAATTCTGCTTTTGTCCCTGCCTGGCTGTCTTGGAGACAGAAAAGCCACACTGAATCCAGTGCTGATGGAAGAGATGTCTGCTGGGATCTGGCAAAGGTCACACGAAAACTGTGGAAGGAGAATATTATGCCATGTTTATTTCATCCCTACCTTCACCCCCAGCTTGAGATGATACAGGGAGGAACCACTCGGTATTTCAGATCCTCAGAATGTAAACTAACTTTGTTCTGTCCTGGCTCTTCTTTCCCTTGAAGGCTGTGTCAGCACTTGTGTTCTCCACGCCTGAGTTTAACAAAAATCTGTGGGTTTCAGGGTTAGCAATATGCTCGGAGGAGCTGTGGCTGTTCATTCTTCTCATTGCTGGGGGAATTATTGTCCACTTGGCTAACACCAGAGCTGGAACTCTGGTGCTTAGTGAGAGCCTCTGGTTGGAGCTGAAAAGACACCATTTTGCAGATCATTTTGCTGAGGTGAAAAACCCAAACCCCAAACATTCACAAACTAAAAGAGTTGTAATGACCTTGTGTCTCTTGTGAATACAGAGGGACCTACAGCACAGTCTAAAGAGCAGGTTTTAGTCCAGAATCATTGCCACAGCTTGTGCTGGTTAAACAATTTGGAGCCAATTTGCAACCCCATCCCTTTTGTTTGCTGAATGCAGGTGAGATATTGTTGCCATGCTTCCCTGGTGCCATGCTGTGGAGCACCACTTTTATGCTGTTGTCTTTGACCAAAAAATTACTGATCATAAAACTAGCTTTACGGTGTGGTGCTGTTTGTTTGTGGAGTTGTTGTTTTTTTTGTTGTTGTTTGTTTCGGTTTTGTTGGTTGGGTTTGTTTTGGTGTTTGTTTGGAAGCTTGCACCATGGTACAGCAAATGAAATAGGGGTGTTCTGTGTGCAGTGGATTATTTAAGGTGCTAATGCCTGTTTCAAAGCTGTTGGTTAATTGAACATCACAGAGTTACAGGCCTGACCTGCCAAATGCAGTGTAATCGTTTGTATTTATTTCACAGAACTAAATTCTGACCCTTGCTCATATTTAGTGACTGCATGTCTTGGGGCTCAGGGGCTTTAACATTTGATAATAAATTCTTATTATGCTGAGGAAATGAGGGAAAGGTAGGAGTTTTAAAATACTTCTCTGTGTATCCTCATCATCCTTCTGCACTGACAGCACTGTTGTCCTTCTTGCACAAGAAGTCTATTTCCAGCAGATGTCTAGGCAGCGCTAAATTGTAGCAGGTCCATTGCTCTTTGGTAGTGTTTCCTCTTTAAAGTGCTAGACGAAGAGTGCTTAAACCTTCGAATCAAGGAACGGTGTTCAGAAGTACTTAAATGATTTAGTAGTGCATTCCTTTTGGCTTCTAGTCAGACTTTGTGGTCTTTAATCTTTTTAGGTGCTTAAAAGACGTGATTTCTCTCCCTCTCCCAAGGTTTTGCTGAATCTGTCTCTCCTAAGTAGTACCATGGCCCCTTTAACTATAGTTTTGAATACTGTCCAGCCTCCAATATGTTACCACAACAGGCTAATACAGAAGAGATCCGTGTCTGCATCTTACAGGTGGGCTGTTGAGACATGAGGGTGTCAGAGTTATTTGCCCTTGGCTATACATGGTGGGTTTTGAAGCATGGATACCCAGGTCCAACACTACATCCTAGAGCAGGAGATGCTTGGCTTCTTTACAGGGAGGTTCTAAGTGTTGTGACATGCTTTGCTGAGTCAGGGCATTGGACTTTTCCTTATGTAGTCTGTTTTTCCCCACGTACAGATACTTGGCAAAATTGCTAAAGTTTTGCTATAAGCTAAAATGTTGGCATCAAAACCTCACAGGACTGCAGTCTGATGAATTATTCTGTGTGCTGAGAAAAGGAAGATAAGGAACAGGCAGAGGAAGAGGCATTTAAGTACAGTATTCTGCATATATCATTTGTAGTTTCACTCATGATGATACTTCACTGCTCTGACAGGGGAAAAGCATAAAATGTACAAACTCACTAGTGTTAAGCTTTTTCTCTAGACAGCCCTTCCATTAATGGTGGCTCTGTTATAATAAGATCATGTTGGGTGAGGTTTAGACCAGCTCTGAAGGGCTCACCTATACAACTTGGATCTTTGAGTGTGGATGGGGATTATAGTGAATTTGATCAAGCAAAGATGGAGTGAGTTTGAAAAGATTCTTTCTTCGGATTTTCTTGAGATGCTGCTGTTTTGGGATGCAGGGATGGCTTGTAATTGTTTGCAAGAGCTGTAGCCTTGCTCTTACAAGAGTGGTGGGGTTTCTGAGGAGAATTTCATTTTGGGGCAGAGGGAAAGCCTCAGCACCAGCTTAGATTTTTATGCCTGGTGTTTGCTTTCTGTAAAAGATTGTCTTTCTGCAGCTTGTGCTGTGAACAGTCTTCACATGGGGAGAAGGACTGAGAGGAGCATAGGAACAGTTTTTCAAATAAGAACTTAATTAAAAATGTTTAGAAAAAAAAGAATCCAGAGTTAATTATTTCTTGGCAGTTTTTCACAATAGAATCAGTGTTCAGTATTTTGCCTTTTGTGTGCTTTTTACCTTGGTGTGTTTTGTTTTGGGCTTTTTTTTTTGAGGTCTTGGTTGCTGCTACTGCTGCTGTTTCTATTTGTGCTGATAGGTCCTTGGTTAGCGAAGATGTTTTGTGTTGGCTTCACAATGGTGTGTGTCCCAGGGACCGTGTGTTTCAGTTATCTGGTCTGGGCCAATTGAACAGCTGTAGTCCTCTGGCAGGATGTGTTTCTGAAATGAAAAATATGGTTCTAATTTATTTTTGTTTATTTTAAATCCTGCTTGGCAGTCACTGTTTTATACTTATTACCGTCTGATTATCGATAGTGCCAAAAGGAATTTGCTTGAAGTTTATAAAACCTGCAGTATGGCTTTTTTTTTCGTAAAGGAAAATATTCTTACTGTTTTGAAATATTTTAGAATGCTTTTTTATTGTCTATTGTATGTTGCTGTACTTGAGATTATGGAGTTTACTCCCCGGAGTTGCTCAGAGGAGCACTTGCATGCCAGAGCAGAGCCCCTTGGCCTTGTTAGTATTGCCTCTGTAAAATATATTTAAGAAAGGGTAAAAAACACCACATGGGCAGAGGAGGTGGTAGTGGTAAGACAGTGAGAAACAGCAGAGGGGGCACCAAGTTCAGGGTAGAAGAAGAGAAGGTGCTCCATGGTGGAGCATGTATTACTTGCAGCCTGTGGAAGATGCACATAGCAGCAGATGAATATTGCCAAAGGAACTGCTGGCTGTGGAGTACCCACGCTGGAGCAGAGAAGTATGAGAAGGAAGGAATAGTAGAGAGGAGCTGTTTTGTACAGACCATATATTTTCATCAATGGCAGAGACAGTGGGATTGAGTGCACTGTCAGCAGCTTTGCAGATGACACCAAGCTGAGTGGTGTGGATGACACACCTGAGGGGTAGGATGCATTCAGGGGGACCTGAACAAGCTCAAGAAGTGGGCCCATGTGAGCCTCATAAGGTTCAACAAAGCCAAGTGCAGGGTCCTGCACCTGGATTGTGGCAACCCCCAGTATCAGTATAGACTGGGGGTGAAGGAATGAGAGCAGCCCTGAGGAAAAGGACTTGGAGGTACTGGTGGATGAAAAGGCAGACATGAGCTGACAATGTGTGCTTGCAGCCTGTAAAGCCAACCATATCCTGGGATGCATCAAAGCAAGTAAGACCAGCAGGTCAAGGGAGGTGGTTCTGCCCATCTGCTCTGTTGAGAAGCCACCTGGAGCAATGTATCCAGCTGTGGAATCTTTAATACAGGAAAAACTGGGATCTGTTGAAGCAGGTCCAGGTGAGGGTAACAAAAATGATCAGAGAGAGGGAATACATCTCCTATGAGGAAAGGTTGAGAGAGTTGGGGTTGTTCTACCTGGAGAAGAGAAGGCTCTGGAGCGACCTTATTGTAGCCTTTCAGTACTTGAAGGGCCTTATAACAAAGATGGGTACAGACTTTTTAGTAGGGCCTGCAGCGATAGAACAAGGGATAATGGATTTAAACTGAAAGAATGTAGATTCAAAGTAGATATAAGGAAAAAGGTTTTTTATGATGAGAGTGGTGAAACACTGAAAGAGGTTTCCTGGAGAGGTGATGGATGCCTCATCCCTGGAAACAGTCATGGTCAGGTTGGACGAGACTCTGAGCAACCTGATCTAGTTGCAAGGAGGGTTGAACTAGATGACCTTTAAAGGTCCATTCCAACCCAAGCCATTCTATGATTCTATGGCCATATTCCCCATCCCCCTGTGCTGCTTGCGGTGGGGCATGGAGTCTGGAGCAAAAGAGTGAAGGGAGACAGGAGAGGAAGGGTGGTGTTTTAATGAATGTCTTTTTGTTGCTTACTACCTGAATCTGTTTTACTTGGCAACAAGTTAAGTAATTTTTTTTTTCCAAGCCACATTTGTTACTGCCTGCAACAGGAATTGAAAAGCAATCTCCCTGTCTTTATCTCACAAGCTTTCTTGTTCCTTTTCTTACTCTTGTACACATCCTTCTGAGTGAGTGCCTGCCTGGGTGGATTGTTTGGCTCTTAGCCACAGCTAACCCACCACAGTGGGCAAGAGGCTTACTATCGAGCTACAGTGGTCTCACACTTGAGCACTGTTCTCCACTGCAGCTGTGCTGGCTCATTTAAATGAGCCTCTGTAGCAATGATGCTCAGTGCTGCAGCCATGACTACACCTGGTTGGTTGTCCAGTGTCCTAAGAGGGTTTGCAATGAAAGCAGCCTGCCCCTTCACCCTTTTTTGCACTCCTCAGAGCTAACTCAAGATATTTTCAACAATGTCTGTATCTACTGAGCTTTACTTATGGTGTTCTACCATGTATGTGCTGACATTGTATTTCTTGCAAAGGTCTTATATTGGGTGCAAAAGGGAGACTTGCAGTCTTGTGCACTTGCAAATAGGTGAGAGGAGCTTGCTGGCTTAGCTGCAACCAGAGGGGTGCATCTCTCAGCCAAATAATTTGGTAAGATGCTCTCTTTGTTCTGAAGGAGGGTAGAAGCTGTCCTTGGCTACATAGGGATGGAAGCTGGGCTTCGTACACCAATGCTGATCTCAAGAGATCAAATCAAATGAAATAATGAGATTCTCTTAAAAAAAAATCAAATCTTAAAATACCAAGCAAATTTATCTCCAATATAATTTCCTTTTTGTTTTTTTTTTCTTTCTCTTCTGCTGTATTTGCAGAATAGGGATGTCAACAATGCTGACAGTGAGTGCACACAGACATTTATTCACTTTCGTAGACTTCCCTGCATGCTGAGACTCCTCCATTATTCTTTCTTCACCCCTAAATTAAGTGCCACCCACCTTCCTTATAATCTTGAGTTTTGACTCTCCTGACTTGGCACTTTTTCTCCTGTCTAGCCCTTTGGTATGTGGAATAAAAAACCTGAGAACAGTACAGAGGGTGCAGGACAAAAATGACAGAGCTTGAATGTGTTGGACACAGGTGTGTCTTAAGATAGAAGAAAAGATCTTTGTCAGTCCCTCACGGAGAAAGAAGATGCCCAAATCAGATAATTAAGGTGTATTTTGCTTCAGGGTTCTACACAGAACTCTACTTGAATTAGCAGGCCTAAAAATAATAGAGCTAGAGAAGCTACTCACTTCACTTCAAGGACTCTTGCAGTGTCCTGCAAGTTCTAAACAATGTGATTCCTGATTTATTTCTGAGAGCTGGCAATGCTGTTACATGATTATATCAGTCATGGTCTTTGTACTTCCTACCATGCCTTCCAGCTGTGACCTTCCTGTCAGGAGAAAGTAACCATGCACATGATCCACGTCCAAATACAGCAGGGATTTTTCCTCATGAGTTATATTGATTTTGCAAATATGCACTCAATTAGCACAATTCTAAAAATGTGTTTATTTAGCTGTCTGTGCCCTTGTTGCTAATGTATATGGTATGGCATTGTGCTAGGAGTTGGGTGACCTTTGATTTTCTTTGTAGACTATAAATCAGGGCCATTGTAGGCTGGTTCCTTATTTTCCTATATATTAAGACAGCTCTGTTGTCCTCATAATAACATACTGATTTATTCAGCAATAATTGCTTCTCTTAGTAGAGTTTACTGTCTCTATCATCTCATAAATACAAGCAGGTGTAATAGATTTCCAGGAGGAAGTGTACATTCACCTAGGCTTACTGGTTAACTTGGTCTGAAGACCCTCATTCAGCAGTTCCTGAGCCTAGCCCTTAATTTTTGACTTCTGCTGGAGTATTCTTTCAGAAATTATAATGCTTTTGTTGAGGGTCTGAAGTGACAAAGTACCACGTGTGTATTGATTTGTGGCAGCAATGAATTAGTCTTTGTAATAAATTACACAGCTTTTCTTCAGTTTGCATTTTTTCCCATCTTTAGCCTCAATGTGCCCTTTCTGCTATTTTAATGGTTCCTTTCCATTAATAGAAAGCATGTTCCTATATACAGTGATTATATTTGGTAAATTAGTCAAAGTTTGCAGTATTAAGGTTTGTATGCAGGAGAACATGTTCCGTAGGCTTCCAATAGGAATAATGGTCATCAGATTTATCTTTTTTTATGATTTTTTTAAAGGTATTTTAAAATGTCTTTGACATTGGAGAATGTGACTTTTGAATTTCCTTCTAGTAGATTGACTACTCTTGGGCTGGTTGACCATGACTGCAAGACCTAAGAAGAGTTGAATGGCTTAAAACCTCCTTGGCAGCCAAACACTACAGATCTGTTTTAGGGTTGTTTATGAGACAAAAATTAAAATTAAATGAAACTTAATTTTCAAATTATTATTTTTTTAATATGATTTGAGAAGGGAATAAAGTAAATCTCTTTGGGCTCACATCCTCATCTTCTATTCTGTAGCTACCTTTGTTCTTTAAGGACATAAAAGTCAGGCAGCTTGTTACCTAATGTAACTTTAACATATGTGTATGTATGAAAATAAAATATTTTGCTTTGAAACACTTTGTAAGCATTGCCTTTGCTGTAGACCAAGTAAATGGTGTTAGTTTCCTTGATGTTTTCTATTAGTGGCCAATGCTGTGTATCTCATAGAGAGTTAGTAGTCTCTTGCAGTGGGAGTATTAAGGACTTTTGGTTTAACACCTTTACTTTCCTTTTATAACAAACCCCAAACAAATGGAGATGTGTGTGTATTTTGTCAAGCTACTCCAAAAGAGTGAAGGATGTGGGTGCTGTAACATTGCGTACCTGGGGCACAAAAACCTGCTGTGGTGAGACTGCTGGCAACCAGCCACTCTGTTCTGTAAAGTCAGTACAGCTGGAGGCGCATTTGAGGGGAACTAGAGTCCCTCCACTCCATGCAGCGGGACAGGGGATTTTACAAGTTAGAAGACTTTCAATTAGACATCAGGTCTTGGCTAGTTCTGGTGTAAGGTGGAGCAACTACAGGGCTGACTACAGTGCCGCTGCTGTGGTTCTTACATACTTGGCAGCACTATCTCTCATTCTTTAACAAGTCCTTCCTTGCAGATAGATGTCTGGTGCTACAATCAGTGTTGTCTCATGGAAGGTATACAGTTCTTCCCAGACCCAGTTGTTATGACTCGCCCCAAAACAGCAACTCTCTGATTCAGACTCTTGACTTGCTGCTAAATTGGCATGCCGCAGGCTTGGATGCCCATGTCTGGCAGCATCACGTGTCTGATTGCTCTTTAGTTGTTTGGGGTTTAGTAGATGCTAAACTCTGAGTAATGCGCTTGAAGTGAGCAGACAGTTGCAAGCATCCCAAGCATGTGAAAATCTGTTTGCCAAGCATTGCAAGTGCTTTTGTAAGCCCCAAACATCTTGCATTTATATTCTTTCTGTGAACACAGAAAAAAAAATTCCTAAGTTTTGGAGTTGATTAAAAGAGAGAAGGAATATAGTTGTTTAGATAACCAGGTGTATTCAGCAAACGCATTTACTAGAGTTAATTTTGCCCATAGCCATATTTGTGCTATTGGCAAAGTGACAGTCCTATTACAGGAAAGAGTTTTTACCCAGTTCTCACCTGGGCATAGGAGCTGTATGAAAGCAGGGAGGACAGAATATAGTTTTTGAAAACAGAATTTGCAATGGTTAGGTGTTCCCGTACTCTTCATGAGTGGCTGCTGTGCTTTGCAGTGCTGCAGAAGTGGCATGTGATAAAAAATGTGGTCATTTGTGTGTTTGTGGTTCTTTATTTTGCTTGGAGTTTTAAAATTCTTTAATACTTTCAAAATGTAAAGAGATGTGCAAGTTGTTCAGTTGTGTTGAAATTTAATGTCATGATGTATTTTAAAACAGTTTTAGGAAGGAAACCTAAAGTCACTCAGAGGTTGTAGGTATTTTGTTGCAGCCCTCAGTGCTGAATCCCATCATAGCACGGCTCAGTTCATCAAAGTGGAATTTATCTGATCAGTCTCTAGCTGTCTAAACTTAAAGCATCGAGGCCAGAAAGTGCTTCAGTCCAGCTATTTTGGGTGCCTGTTGTAGGTTTGGTAAGTCATGCTCTGATGATGTCTGTCCCCACTGGCTGTAGGGTACATAGGAAACTAGTTTGGATGCTTTGCCTGCATTCAGCCCTGGGGCAGCCCCACAGTCCAAAGGAGCTTGCACCCTCATGGTGTCATTTAAGACAGCATTGGTGTGTTGCTGGTTGATAAAATTTCCACTCAGAGCAGTGCTTGGGCACCTGCTTCTACCCAAACAGGCATGTGTTAGTGGAATAAGGCCTTCAGCTCTTACCAGGTGTCCCCTCTGGCTCCAGCTGTGTCAGCTAGGATGTCAGTACCTGTCATTGCTTCTCAGGGCCAGTGATGATCCCATAGGGGTCTGACAGTAGGGCAGTCTCTGGTAAACTGGATTGATGGGTTTAATGTAAACAGTTTGCAGTTTTTAGTTTAATCTGTCCTGATGGATTTTACCCAAAGCAGATCCAGCAGCACTTGCAAGAAAGCTTCCACCAGCAGAGAGAAAGCAGCAACCACTGGACAATAACTTCAGTGGCACGACAGCGTGTAAAAGGAATGTCTTTCTGCAGTCTGAACAAAGGAGATGAGGAGTCTCAGCCTGGTTTCCATCCACTGAACTGTGCTGTTCTCTAGCTCACGTCTCATCTGAAGCCTTCAGTGCTGTTAAAACACTGTTGCCCATCAGCTGTGGACGTGTGATAGAGTGTTGACCTCTCTTGCTCTGCCAAGCTGAATAAGATGAACCATCAGGATATGGGGGCAGGTGTAATACACACCAAGGGGGACTTCAGACAGGAAAGCACTGAGGAGGACTACCTCTCTCAGATGTAGTAAGAACACAGATAACAAAGTTGGTTTTACCAGGGGGATTTGTGAGAACAAACTACAAGTTTACTATGGATGTTAGCAGATGATTTCTGTGCTTGTACATATTCCTGCAGAGTCATTTTGATTTCTTGAGCTTTACAGTTGCGGATGTAGTGAAGCTATAAACACTCTAATCTCTCTTCTTCTTAATTCAGAATTTGGACTCTTCCCTGCTCCATTAAATCCCCCATTTAACTTTATTTTGAAGAGTTTTAGTCATAGGAACAGTGTTGGGGACAGAAATGGTACATTTAGTTCTGCTGAATGGATATGGTATTAGATTGACAGTCCTTGTCAGGGTGTAATTGCAGATTAATGGGATGTAGTATGTCATTATGGCAGCTCAATAATGCAAGTTTCGGAGCTGCGCACAAGTCTAGGCTTTCATTTCTTGTTAGAGTGTGCTACTCTGACCTGCCTTGCACCGTTTTCTCCCAGATCTCTTGTGGCAGAGAATAAGGATGTTTACAGCTCAGGTACTTAATGACCCCAGGAATATGATGCAAGACTAGCAGTGTAATGTAAAGTGTATGAGGAGATGGGGAAGAGTTGATACAATATGGGAATGGTGGAATTCAGCAATATGCTGTAAGGAATGAGGTATCTATAAAAAACTTTATATTTTGAAATGAGCAGCCTTCTGCACAACATCTGCCAGTGGATGGGAAAGTATTATTTGTGTCCAAAATGAATAGAGTTGCTGAGCTTTACTAACCAAACCATGAAGTCATGGAAGGGACCATGTTAATGGACTAGAAAACAAGGACATTGCATGAATCAGTTATTAAAATAACTTTCCTAGTTATTGCCAAGTTGAGCCTGTCAGCTAGTACTTTAATACTTCATGTTGTGCGGCAGACACCTTGTGCTGAGCTGGTTGATTTGAAGGTGTTCTCACTGAGGACCACCTTGAGACATTTACCTACCTAAAAAGTATGTTACACTGCGAGCAGCCTCCCTATGTCTGCAGATGAAAATATTGCTGTTTGAGAATTGAATAGATTGTAGTTTGACCCTGACTAAGGAACCAAACAGGTGTTAGAAAGGGCTTCATCACTTTAAGATGTAGTCGACCTTCAATTTGTCTTTGCTCGTAAAGTAGCCTGTGCAGGTGATGCGGCGTGGACTGTCATAAGATAGAATGGATTCTTTTTTCCTTTGTGGGAGTGGGCAGAGGGGAGGTATTTATCCCCTCTGTCTGACTGAAGTCACATGGAGAAAACATTAGCTATGTCAGACTGAAAGAAATGGCTTGGAAACCTCTGTGGCAAGCGCAGATATGCTTCCTCTTGATAGATTTCAAGGCAGCAGTTATAGTGCTGGTTAAAGGACACGGAGGAGAAGAGAGATCCCACAGCTGGGGAGTTTCAGATGCATTTGACAGATCTGCTGAGAATTTTTCCTCATGCTGTAGAAAGTATGGCTTCCACTCCATTTGCTTGTAATGCACCATTTTTAATGTTTCCGATGCTAGGGTATTTTACATGTCCATTTCTTTTTCTGTCATAGTGAAAGGGGAAACCAGCAGGGCTTACCAAGTCATTACTCAGAGGACACCAGGTCTGTTGTTAAAGCTGCTGACCCAGAGGGGCTGGGGATGCTTCTAGGCACAAGAAACATGTCTCTTAATAATTTGATCTAGTATGACCTTGACTGTGCTCCAATGTGACAGAGTTTTGAGGACATGTGAAAGGCTCCATTGCTCCTGTGCAAAGAACAGATATACTAGTACCATGCCCAAGCCTCCATGTCAGAGTAGCAGCCTAGGGGGAGCGTCATCTATTGCTTCCTATTCCGTACAAGTAGGTGAAGATGAAGCACCAAAGTGTGGAGAGTGGGGTAAGCAGACTCTTCCTCCTCTCTCTGTTGGCCTGCATGCCTAAGTTGCATCTGGGGAAAGGATAGTGAGCAACCAACCCATCTGGGCTAGATGTAATGTCACCCATCAGGTAACAGGGATATGGTCTGTGATTCCTACATGGCTCAGGGCCCAAAGGTGTTCCTTTGGACATAGCCATGACAAGAAGGAGGCAACTGTCCACAGCCACCCACCAGAATTTACTGCCTTATTGGTCTGTGTGTATGAGTAGTCCCTTATCTGCTCCAGGCATGATCAGGTTGCCTAGGTCAGGTCAACAATTTGTGCTGTTTTATACTAGCACTGATAATATATTTTTCCTAAATGTAAGTAAGCAATTTTGACAAAAACAGCTTTTCGGGGGGGGGGGGGGGGGAAATCTGGGAAAGAAGTTTGTGATGGTCTCAGATTCAGAACTCCCTGCTCTCTGCTCAGGGCTTGTTTGGTAGAAATGGGTGAACTAAGTATTTGTGCATCTACAGTTTGCAGAAAAATAGTAAATTCTTAGACATAATAAATATATGTGGATAACGCCACAGAACCACGAGCCTACTTCAAAGGAGTGTTAAGATCCTAATAATGCCTTTGTTTAAAAGGACCTCAACACTAAATCACCCCTAGAACTGAGGAAAGTATTTATCATTTAGTACCATGCTGCCAGATTTAGTAGTATGAAAATAAGTCATTCATCTGTAATGCAAATGTTGATGTCTGATTAATAGAGAAAATAATATGAGCAATTAATCTGCAAGGGAATAGATCATTATAAATGTAAATTAGATCATCAAAGGATAAACCACACAGAAATAAAAGTACCCCAAAACATGATTAATTATTGAAGTTCCAGTAAAAAAGTAATCTGTAACAATAGAGTCCTTGGAAGACATGTCATATGATTCATCAGAATTCTGGACAGGGTTATTTTTACAATCCCAAAATTGATTAGCTTCATTATAAATATAATGGGGGCATTTATTCCACCCAAGATAGCTTGCTATTTTAGGGACAGAGCACAGCCTTAGCACTAAACTGACTCAGCTCTGATTTACGCACATCTGATTTTGCTATAGTACATGGTTTGCTTGGGTAAGTCAGGAAATACCTGCTTGCTTTTTTCAGGGAGGAATGTAGGTTTAACATTGATACATATTTGTACCTGCTTATGTTCTTAATCACCCCAAGATACAGTGTTGGAGGAAAGACTGTCTTTCTGGTCAGGGCATAGACTTTTGTCAAAAATTAGTTTAGGGGACCTTGAGCAGATCACTTTATCTCTCAAGGCTTTGTTCTGCACCTTGGTTTTGAATCCTTCAACTTACTGGTGTATAGCATGAAATTACTTAAAAGGTCTTCATTTCAAGTAGTGCTAGAAACCTACCATTGTAAAATCGTGGTCACTTTTTAAAAGCTCCGTTTAAGATGTTATTATTTTCTAACAAAACAGGGCTTACTGCCCATCAAGTGCCGTTAAATACCCGAGTGACTTCATACTTTGAAGATACACAGTATTTTATCACTGTTTGTAAATTAAATGCCAGGATCATAATCTGCATCTTTCCTGAGGTTCAATTTTACATCTTGTTATTAGAGACCAACTTGGAGAACTTGGCAGTTTTCCCCCTTTCTATTAAAACTAGTCTCGATGTGCTTTACTGCAGTAGTTTAAGTGCATTTAGTATGGCATTGTGGTGATGTGCTGAACACTGCAGAACTGGCCTTGTGCAGCACCCTGCAAGGTCAGTTGGAGTCTGAGATCTGTTGCTGGAATGAGTACTTGAAAGAGTGTCAGAGGGAGAAATAATATGAGAGACATCTCTGAAGCTGGTACTAGCAAGGTGGCCCATGGGCAGCCTAGGAATCCCTTATAGCAAGGGTGCAGAAAAGCCTAACAGGAAACTTTTGTATACAGGGCAGGTCGACAGGAGCATTGAAATTGAGAAAGAATCCAAACAACTGTCTCTTGCTGTTCAGTTTTTTATTTGAGGAAACAAAATTTTCTAAGTATTATTTTGTGAATAAGTATTATCCAGGAAATGCCATTATCTGGCCTTATTTCATCTTCTTAATAGAAACAAGTCATATAACCCCAGTCTAGGTTAGCCTCTGGGTTAGAAAGTGTCTTGAAACAAGTTTTGCATAGTGCTCAACTCAGTAGACTTGTACGCTGCTTTATCTGCCACATCTTTATGTGTATGACAGCTAGCAGAGATTCCTAAGACCTGGTTATGTTAGGAATTCACATGGTCATCTCTCTTGAGTTTCATTTTTTTTCTGTTTTAGCACCTTAATGTTCAGTTTTGATAGTTTTTCCTCCTTTGAAGGACAGCAAGATTGAAGTCCCTGTAGAAGATGGGTCTCTTGGCTGTCAACAACCACTGAATATTGACTGGTTCCATACAGGAATCAGCACTTCAAGAACCATGGCTTGAGATTGTTCTCCAAAAAGTGTGCCTTCACTGTGAGCCACAGTCAGTAGTTTTTATTCCTCTTGAATATTATTTTGAGCCCTGGAAGACTTACCTTTTGCAAATAGCACTGGAGTGTAGCTGCTTGTGGTGCAAGTTTCTGTAGCTGAGAAGGCCACCTGATGGTAAATGTTTCTGCTTCTTCGTTCAGTGAAATGGCTTGGAGGCGTTTCTTACAGGAACTTAGTTAGAATATTGTATTAGGTACCTTTGTGCTTTTGAGGCTCCAACAGCTAGATTTAAATGCTGGAGAACAAATACAGAAAACCCAGGAAATGAGGAACAGTAGCCTGCCAGGAAAAAACACTTTTGCATCTTTATACGGTCATTATCTCTTAAAACCAATCCTTCGGGCCTGATTCTTTTGTACAGCACTCCTATATAGGAAAAAAAACTTGGCTTTGACTAACCCTTCATTTTGAGCTTCTGAGCCTTTAGTGGTTCTAGCTAGTCACTTCTATTACTGTAAGCATCTAAGTTTAAATAGTAGTCTTTTTAGCCTCGTTCTGAGGAAGGATGAGTGCAGTGCCCTATTCTAAGGACCTGGCAATATAAACAGAAATTGTTAAATATGTATTTTCCTGGGTTCCCTCAGCGCTGTAGAGAGAACCCTAAAGGAAGAAGGGCAGCTGAGAAGAAATGAATGTTGGTAACTGGTATTAAAAGCGAGTAGACAGGGACAGATACATGAATGCAAGATACATAGGGCTGTTAAGTGAGGGAGCAGACTGTGAACCCAATTTATGCCAGTGGCATGAGGAATGAAATGAGAAAGGTGGCACTCAGTAGTTTCCCTTGGCTCTTCATAAATTTCAAAGTGTCTGCCTTGCCTTTTTTAGTAACCTGTAAAATGCAACCTTGGGATTTTTAGAAGATGAGCTGGTGAAAGTGATGGGGAATGAGAGAAGAAATGTCCTCATTCTGGCCTTCATTTCCCAGATCTTCAGTGATCTGTTAGTCAATTAACTGGAGGTCAGATATATTGGTAGACTTTTAGTGTTACACTCCAGGAGAGTATATTATTCAACTTATCTTGTCTGCATCTTTCGAACCACTCTTGGTGTGACAATATTTCAGGTTCACAGTGATGAAGAAAAGGGTCTAATTTTTCAGAGCCCTCTGTGCAGAATGACATTTATGCTTTTTACATTTCTGTATTTTTGGTAGGAACGTAAGTTGCTGTTTAAAACAAGCACTTGGAGATGAGTTCATTTCTAGAAATCATTTTAATTAAGGGGAAGAGGAGAAAAGAAGAGGCAGCCTTTTGATGTTCCTACTGTGGATTAGTTGGCTTAAGTCTGGAGGACTAGTGACTGGTACTTGTGATGTTCCTTGTCAGCATCCTCATCCTCTCCCACATTATCCAGTGCTTACTCAGTCTGGGGACTTGAACCAGTGTTGTCATCTCATCAGGCTGCAGACCACTGGGGGCTGAGACTTTTATAACTTTGTGCCCAGCACATATGCAGTGCAAAACAACCATGTGCTCCCAGAGAGTTACTAGTGAGGCCAGAAGAGTAGCTTTGCAAAGCAAGTAGTATGAATTGGTTTTTAAACTTGGGCAGTCCTTTTCCACTTCATCCTCAAGGTGATACGCAGCCCTCTAAAAACTGAACCCTCGGTTCATTTATCATTGATTTCTCAAGTCACCCAAGATGCCTGTTGCAGCTCTGTACATTGTATGCTTTGATCCATCCTTGTAGGAGGGTGGTGGGAGCACCACCATCACCTATGGATTTGCTTTGCTTTTAAATAGCTGAAGGTTGTGTCTTGTCATCTGGTTATAAATTCTCTGGAGCTTAGTAGAGGTGTCTGACAAACACCTTGGCCTTCCCATGGGGATTTCTACATGGCCAATAGCTCATTTGCAGTATATAGTTTTGACCAATTCGAAGAGTGTCCATTCTTCTTCCTGACAATCTGAATTCCAGCCAGATAAGGTCTCAGCTTTTCACTGTCATCTCTGTACCTAGTATGAAGTAGCTGTTTTTCAAGGTGGTGTTTTTAAACAATGTAGTCAACCTACACAAACCTCCCAGGCATAGTTATCTACACAAGGTAGGAGAAATCTCTTTTTTAAAGCATTAATGAAATTCATTAACTTCAGTAAACTGTCCTCAATGTTTGTATAGGTAAGACCTCATTACCCTCAGGACTGCTCAGTAAATGATTCTCAGGCCCAGGAATTAACGTTCCCATTTCAGTGACCTGCTGGATTGGCTATGTATGGGTTACCAATGCTCCTGTTTCTTCCATGCCCACTGGAGACCTTTCATTCCCCAGGTACTATCTATTTCTGCTTGCCCTGAGGCAGTGAGCTCTGCCAGCCTTGCTGTAGCCTTTGGTATTGTGTGGGCCTTGGTATACCTCTGTGTTCCTTATTGCCCCCAGAAATTAAGGATTTCTGCAGCCCCTTTTCACAGAAAACAGGGCAACCCTGACGCTAGCTTTCAGGGACTGTACTCTGGAGGCTTCACAGCATCTGAAGTTGAGCTCTCTCTGTTTATTAGGGAAACAGTCCAACTCTCTCTCAGTGGTGTCTGATGATTGACCCAGGCCATCTGTCTTTGGCTGGACAGGAGAACTTTGGTGGAGGTGTTGTGCTTAAAAGTGAGAGAATGTGCTCTCATGGGAGCTGCTGAGCTGCTTCTCCACGAAGAGCTGCTTGGGATTGGCCAGATGATTCTGTGGGTAAGGCAGAAAGCTAGAGTCACACTGCAGTGCAAGCTTGAATGAGTTACTTAGGTCCACACTAATGCTATGGAGGTTTTGGTGAGTATCTGAAATGTCTTCAATTCAATGCTTAGGTTGAGAGGCACCTAGGCTAGCCTTCTCCCTCCTGTCTTGTGTATGACATCTAGTTGTGTACTTGTTAGTGAAAGTGCTGCCTCTGAGTGTATGTGCATGTGCGAGGGTAGTCAGCTCTCACTAAAGTGGGAATGTCATCCTGTCCAGCACTATGCCCATATTAGTAGCAGTCATGCTAAAGGGGGAGGCAGGAACTATTTTATTGATTTCTAAAACAAACTCTTTTAATATAAGGGCAGCTGCTTAAGATCTGTATGTGTCAGCCCTCTCAGTTTCACCCCACTGACATCACAGCCTTCTAAAAACAAAAGCCGTGTGCAGTCTGGGGACTTTTCTGCTGAACTTTTAATAACTCTGTGATGAAGCGCTGTTCAAGACAGCAGGTAATTGGCTGGTGTGTAACCTAAAATGTTTCTCCAGGAGCATGTGGGTGAAAAGCAGTTAGTACTAATTAAATAATTGCTTCTATTAAGCTGAACATAATTAATGTGACTTAGATAATAGAGGAAGGTATGTTGGTAATTTAACCACTGTGGATTTGGGGTAGAATTTTCAGTGATTTACTCTGTGGCCAAGAAGAAAACATCAGGAAATACTACTACAAACCAACTGAACTGAAAAGGGATCACCTTGCAGTATGCATGGCTGCATATTAAACTGATGCTGAAAGCTTTTTATACTTCCACAAGGTTGTATGGCAGATTAGGGTTAGAGCTGGGAGGGAGTATGTTTATTGGGAGGGGTTGTTTTGTTTTTCTAATTACTATGTTTGTTTGATTATTTATTTATTTATTGTCTCAAGAAGCTTTTAAGAGGTAGAAAACTTGAATGTTCTTACAAGGTTGTGTCATTGCCCAAAGTGTTCCAGTAGTCCAAAGACTCTCACCTACTCTCTCTTAGAGTTTTAACTGCCTGGGGCCAAGGCCAGTTCTGATTCAGGGCAGGTTCAGGGCCAGGTGCTTAGCTCCAAGCTTGAGTGTAGATTGCTTTGCAGTGGAAGGGGAGCCAGGAGCTAAAGGTCACAACAAGGCAGGCAGGGCACTGCCCTCATCACAGATTTGACAAGTCCATCTGCACCTGAATAAGAGGAACAGGCAAGTGCAGTGATGGTAACCAGGGCTGTCCAGGAGTGCAGTGATCAGATGCATAGAGATGAGGCAGGTCCAAGATGAAGCTAGGGTCAGCAAGCTGGAGGGCCAGGCACAAGCTTGTGTGAACTCAAGCAAGGTCTATAGCAAAGGGGGGAAGGCCCTGCTGGAGGTATCCACAGAGCTTTCTCCCACATAGCTGTGTCACAGAGGTCTAGTCTGAGCTTGTGTTTATGTTGGTCTAGGGCTGGGCTTGAGCATGGGCAGCCAGACCCTCAGGAGAGGGGAGAGAGGTTGCAGAGCCTCTTCTGCACCCAGTTAAAAAAGCCAAACAAGCAAACTACTTTCTAAGATCTTCCCACACAGAAAAAGAAAACTGCAGCCTTTTCACCTAATGTTGCCGGTGCTGGGCTGGCCAGAGCATTCTCTAGGATTGGAATAACCACATTCAATACTTTGTCAGACTCAGAGATCTCAGCTTGAACCTGTCATCTACTCCCAAAACTAATATCTTGCTATTCCTGAGATCAATATCTTGCGTATGAGGGTGTTGGTGGTTCTTGGCTGGGGTTGGGTTTTTTCCTATTCCTTTTTTATTATACCTGAAATTCCAGCCTGGAGCTGGAAAAACTTTATGAATGCCAGGCAAATGACAAAACTCTCTTTAATTTAGCTCACTGTTTGTGAGTGTTGTGTATCATCATGGGAAAGAATGTGTTCATCTCCTGTGTGGTACTGTAATGACAGTGAAAAGTGCACATTCAACCTTAGGTTGAAATTTTCTGGGTTTTAAATGCTTGTATCTAGGGAAAAAAGCCCAACTGGAGCAGGCATAGCTGGAGTGGCTGGGGCAGGATGAAATCTTAATCACTACTGAGGACAAACAAAAGGGTATCCCTCGGGCACAAGCAGAAAGCATCAAAACTCCTTCATTTCACAGTGCCTTGTTCTTGAGAGATTCCCTAAAAACTCCTGTTGCTGGCAGCAGTGCTGGCTATTGTGGGACTGATGCTCAGTGAATTCCTTGTAATTCTGTCCTTGCCACTGCTGCTGGTGGGGCTGAATCACAATAGTTTGGTTGTCAGTGGAAGCTGGAGAGGAAGACAGGTGTAGTCCTATGCTAATTTCCTCCTTGTTCTCACCTGTGTATCTGTCCCCCTCTCAGAGGTTTGGAAACTTCTGAGACAGCACAGCTGGAGTAAAGGATTTACCTGTCTTGTCTTGTTATTTTGAATGTCTTCTAGGTATCAGCTAAGATCAAAACCCCTCAAGTGTTTTTTAGATAAACGGCTTGCGGTTTGTAAGCAAAAGATTAAATTGTCTTGACATTTTATAATCTTTGTGTTTTCACATGTTGAAGCTTAAATGTATTGCAAAAGGCCCCTGTCATTTCTCCGAAATCTGATGGGTCTCGATGGACAGGAATAATATCCTCACTGCCTTGCAGTCCTATTTCTGTATCTGGCCTGCAACCTTTAGGAGCCTCATATAAAGCTTTGTTTTCCTCAGGACTGTGCTGGCTTCTGGACAGTTTCGCCATACCTGTTACTAAATTGTATCCAGTTAAAAAATATGAAAAGATCAAATATGGCTTTATTCTCTGGAATATCTCAGCTACGAGAGTTCCTTGAGAGTGGAGTTGGGTGACTTCTCAATCAATACTGTCCTGTTGTCCCATGGTACTGCATCTCTGAGCTGCTGGAATTTATTACTTGTGTAATGAGTTTCTCAGCCTTAGCTCTAAGCTTATTTACTTGTGAACTGTATACAGCATTGACACAAATCATTTCTATGCCAAACTAATATGCAGTGCAAGGGAAAACATATTTAGATGGCTGTGTTGGGTTTTGGAGCCTATGAAGCTAATCATTCCTGCCTTTTCTTATCATATAGGAGGCTGCAGTATTCTGGTACCATGCAGCCCATCAGGAGTATATGTATTTCTGTCAAGGGAAAGAAAAAAATTCAGTTCCTTTCTCTTTCTGCTCTGGTGCTCCAGGAGATGCAGAGAAGAGAAATGTGATCCCTGAGGATCTCTGCAGAGAGAGAGAAAAGAATATATCGAGAAGGTGAAAATCAGCTACAAGATGCCATACCTGGAGGAATTCCGGATTCAATTGACTTTTGATACCTCAGGCTTTAAACTGTCTTTTGGTAGTCAGCATTGTAGAATGTGCTCTCTTCAGGCAGCAGACAGCATCACATGGGCATTTCCAATAACTTGTGGGTGTGGTGTGTTGCCAATGATCAGTCAAATTCTTATACCAAAATTACTGTTTCTACATTCTCTTTTTCTGTATAAATGTCAGAATTGTTGATTCTTTATTGATGGTAGAAGCATTTTGTCAATCTCCCCCCTTTGAAATGAAAAAAATCCAATTAATAATGCTGAAAGGAAATGTTTCACAAAGGACTGGAATATTTACCCATTTTGAATCCTAGTGGAGAGATAGACCCTTCGGTGTGCCAATATGTTGTTTCTTTAAATTGACTTTTGACAAGCCTTCTATTGATAAGGCTCTCACACATCAGGGTCGATGAGGAGGCAATGACTATCTGGTTGTGTGAGATATGCCTGTGTATGGGAGAGACTGGTGGTAGTGGTACATAATCCTTGTTGTTTAAAAACACTCTCAGGTGGGAGCTACCTTCAAATGCCATCTAGTTAGATGCTTCTAGTTAGAGCTGCTAGTTAGAACTTCTGCTAGTTAAAGCTGCTAGTCAGAGCTTCTCTCCAGCTGCAAGTGCAATGACCGTGGCGTACATTGCTGGTGTTCAGATATTTCATAACCCCAGTTTGCAGTGTTCCCTACTCATTTCAGTTGCCTGGCTGAGCCTGTCAGCTTGCTCAGACCTGCTCTTAATCCTGAATTTCACCCAAGGATGAACCTTGGTTCCCAGATCAGGGAAGTCTTGAGCTAGAGATGTCTTCCCTCACAGGAGAGACAGTGTCCTATTAGTTGCCTTTAGGGCATAATGGAAATGATTTGTTTAATCGGATCTGTTTAACCTTGGCCATACTGCCACTGCCCTTCAGTTTTCTGGTTTACATTTGTGACACTTTTTTCTTCTGCCTGGAAACTGAGCTTGCTTCATCAGTTGGAGTGGCTGCTGAAAGCAATGAATTCTGCCTTTGTACCAGGCTTTTAAAGAAATTATTTATAATTCTAAGATGATTGGATATGTTTCAGTGTCAGCACTGGGTATGCATTTTTAAGAATGCTATTGAGACTGTCATGTAAAATATCAGCTAAAAGCGTTCCTAGGATGCTAATTTATAGTATTAAAGAAAGTATTGAGTTCTCTGATATTAAATAAAACCTTTCAATTAAGTTAGCAAAACCTTTTCGGCACTTTCTTCATTCCAGGACAGGCAGAATTTAATAAAAACACCAAGCAAAAGAACAGAAACATGTTTTGGACCTTACATCTTGCATCTCTTTTGGTTTAACTGGGACTAGTTAGACAGAATACATAATCGTAAGGTTACAGGCTTAATTTTTGCTAAAGGAAGGTTTTGTAGCAGAGTTTGGAAAGTCACAGTGTGATTGATGTCAGTAAGCCTGAAGTTGCATAGGCTTTGAACTTATTATCCGCAATAATATGAATTAACTTCAGTTAACAAATAAACAGCTGTAGTAATAGGCTAACAGAGCATCCAGATTTAAAAAGTGTAGATGATGATAACAGAGATATTGATTTGTTTGGTTTTTTACCCTTTGAAGGTAAATGAGAAGTTTACTGACCAGCTCTGTGCTTAACATTGTGGTGGAGCCAGCAGGGTTTAACATTTTTCAACAGAATGTTTGCTGACATTCCTTACTAGTCCAGTTTTCTGGCAGACATAAAAAAAAGTTCATAAACCGAAAAGATTAAAAACCGTGAAAAGGGAAGAAGCCATTTCATTAATGTTGCCTCTAGACATGTTCCGTTAGGTGGGCAGTAGAGCTGCTCCTCTGCTTCAGACAAGAGTCTGGAGTTTATTTCTGGGCTACGTGCCTGGTCAGTTGTATCTTTGTATTTCGATCTGTGTGCTAAAATGCAACAGGATTTACAGCAGAGGAGTTAAAGTTGTGCTGATCTTTAAGAACATAAGTCAAGCAAATTCTGTCTCTAAGAATGTAAGTCAAGCCACATCAAGCGATACATAGGACTTTCTTGAACTGGAAAGAAGCCTGAAATTTTGGGTAAGTACATTGTAGAAATAATTCCTTAAAGTTTAGTTTTACTCAAAGTTTTGTTGGTTTTGCTTCTTTGGCATTTGAAACTGGAACAGGTATGGAATTCTGTTTGTTCTAATAAGTTGAAAATGAAAATACACATTTGTCCCACTGAGGTCCTTTGTAGTATATAGAGTTCTCTCAAGATGTCCTCATGTTCATTTCTCACTTCTGTAAAAGCCTTTGTTGAGAGCTGCTGAGAAATAAGAGTTTGGACATATTCTTCCCATTGTGAATATCCTGTGTCTGTACTATGGACGCACTTTGCATTGAAGACATTGGGGGTGAAAGCAGATTTTGTATCTTGCATGACACTTGGAGTTCCTTCCTGATGTAGTAATCCTGTTCTAAGCAGCAGAAGTTTTCAAAAGTGGGTAAAGACCCATCAGTGCAATGAGTGTTTCACAGTCTCCATTCTCTTATAGGATTACATTTTACTTGAAAAGTCTGCTAATGCTGTACTTGAATTGTTTAATTTATGAAACAGATTTTATTTTTTTTCCTTCCCCATACTTCTCCTGAACTGAGTATGCTTAAATGGGAAGGATTGGTCATATTTCTTCTGCATGTTGTTGTGGTTTAAACTCTGTCAGCCACACAGTCTTGCTCGCTCACTCCCCCCTTTCTTCCCTCCCCCCTGCTCCGGGAGGGATGGGGAGGAGAATCAAAAGAATGCAACAGTCCAGTAACTAAGGTATAACACAAATCACTGCTGCTGCCATCAATAATAATAATGATAAGGGAAATAACAAGGGAAGAGAATACGATACCACCCGCCGACTGAGCCTGACAGAGCAGTGCATGACCTTCTGGGTAACTCCCAGTTACATCCCGGGCAGGGTGCGTTGTGGTATGGAATACCTCTTTGGCTAATTTGGGTCAGGTGTCCTGTCTCTGCTTCCTTCCTGCTTTTCCTCCTCCCTGCAGAGCATGAGACTCAGAAAGTCCTTGGGCAGACTAAACATTTGAGCAGTAACTACAAACATCAGTGCTATCAGCGCTGTTCCCAGTCTGAAAGTCAAAACCACAGCGCTGCACCAGCTACTAAGGAGAAAAAATAACTGCTGCTGCTGAACCCAGGACACATGTCTAACCTAATTAATCCATTTAATTTATTCAGTAGTTGGATCATACAGATTTATTCTTTTTTTTACTTATGAAGTAGAGGATGGGAATGCTAAACATCCATGTTTGTTCTTGTAGAGTCTGTCTGGTTGAATAAAGCACATCCTCTGGTGCCATCCTCTTCACTTGAAGCAGGTGTTTGAAATTCACCATTTAGATGACTTTGAACTGAAGGCAAGGAAAACCTACTTGGAAAATAAGTGCCAAAAGCCTTGTAGGCCTGTTGGAAGAGTTAAATCACTCTCTGATCTCAGTGATTTCAGTCAGGCTATAAGGTTTTTAAGCATCTTGTCTTTGAAGATTAGTCTGAACTCTTAATTGTCCATTCCTGATGGTTTCTATTGCTCCAGGTTCACTAATTCTGCCTTAGTAACTACAGCAGTTATTGCAGTGGCATAAAACTTCTTGTTATTCTGCTTGTAACATTCTCCACTTTAAAAGCTTTCCCTTCAAAGCCTTTCAGCCAGTTCAGAAATGGGGTGATGGGAGTGAGTACACTGGACAAAGCTAAGCAGAGCCATAGCACTTGGCTCTCTGGGCTCTTGGAGGAAAGGAAGTGTCACAAGCCACCTTTTCACTGTAACCTGCTGGCAGCAAGCTGGTGGAGTGTCGATTTCCAGCTGGTTTGCTTTAGAATGGGATCTAACATATGCACCTGCCAAGTGCCCTGTGGGCTTTGAAAAGACTTCTTGTGTAGTTTAGAAGCACAGCACATTTGTATCCGAGTCTTACTGTGACACCTTGGAGGTCTTGTCCACGAGTCCCGCTCCTGAAGGACCGGAGCCAAGAGGCACCCTGGCCCCTCCTGGGCCTTACCCAGAGCCGCATGACCGACAGGGGGTGGTAAAGCACCAGCGCCCAAGCGCAGGAAGCCGGTCTGGCCGTGAGGAGGCCGCGGGTGTGCGTGGGTCGGGCACCTTAGCATCTCAGGGGGTCTGCTCCATCCCTGACAGGAGGAGCTGGGCGATGGTACCTACCCGGAGCAAAGTTATCTTCTCTGTTCGTGCCAGGAAGGATGTACCAACCCAGATGGAGCTGCCATGAAAACGTGCAGCCACCCAGATCTTGGGCTGCAAGAAGTGCCAGGGCTTCCTGCTGGTACCAGGTGGTGTTAGGGACAGCAGCTGTGTCACATGTGACCAGCTGGACAATCTGCTCAGCCTGGTGGCAGAGATGAAAGAGGAAGAAGAAACATTAAGAAGTATCAGGAGTTAAAGAAGGAGATAGACTGGTGGGGCCAGGCTCTGGCCTCCCTGCAACAGCCAGCAGAAAGGAAAGATCCAGGGGCTCCTGAATCCTCCCTCTGCCAGACTGAAGGCAGTATCTCAAGGGATAGGAGTGAATGGATGAAACTCCACTCTAGAGGTGGCAAGTGAAACCCCTTCTTGTACACCTCACCCTCCCCAGGTGTCTCTGTACAACAGGTATGAGGCTCTGGATGTGGATGGCCAGTCAAAGGATGAGAAGGATGAAGGTCCATCCACACCAGAGGTGGTGACAAGGTAAGGAAGGCATATGCCCTGTATTATAACTACCTCCATGAAGGAGAAAAGAAGGGTTATAGTTGCAGGTGACTCCCTCCTGAGAGGACCAGAGGATCCAATATCTCAAGCCCCTCTCACAGGGCAGTCTGCTGTCTCTTTGGGGCCTAGGTTAAGGATGTTGCTAGGAGAATCCGTAGCCTGGTGCTGTCCTCGGACTACGACCCATTACTGGTCTTCCATGAGGGTAGTGATGAAACTGCAACCAAAAGTCCAAAGGAGCTCAAAAGACACCTGAGGGCCTTGGGATGGCTGGTAAGGGCATCTGAGGCACAGGTTATCTTCTCTCTTTACAGTTGTATGCAGCAATATTAGAAGAAATAGACAGACTGCTGTGTGCAGTCATCTCGTTATTTTGTGCAGTATGGTCTCACTGATGACACCTTTTGATGTTCTATTGATTTTTAAAAAAGTATTTTTAATTTTTTAGTTTATTAAAACCTTTAGAATTTCTGTATGCACAAGATTTTGGGGAGATCTCAGTTTTCATTTACAAATATAAATAGAAAACTAGTCTTTGCGGTTATAAAGAAAAAGATCAAAAGCATAACATCCTGAAAAGCCAATATAGTAGGTAATGAGATTCTAATGCTCAGTGTTTTATGAAAACACAAAAGCTGATTTTTTATTTTTCTTTAGATTAAGTTGGCAGTATTAGTTTCTTTTATTTTCTGTTCTTCCAACAAACTTTTTCCCCCAAAAATAATGGATTTGTACATTATGTATTCTGAATGTGTGGAATTTACATCAGCATCTTTTTTGAGTCTCAAGTCCAGGAAGTGCTCCTATCTGATCCAGTGTTTTATGTGATTCAAATTATGTAAAGAAGCTGATAATGCTACCCTGTTCTAAGTGCTTGAACATGGGCCTAAGTGGAAGCATGCTGTGTGGGTTGTTTGAAAGTGCCGGTGGGAGAAAGGAGTTTAAGTCCCATTGAGAGTGAAGAGCTTGATCCCACCAGCTTGAGAACATGATGTTTCCCCTATGCTCTGTTTCTGCTGCCATCAGCATTCCTATGACTTCATGAGCCAACCTATGGGCTTTGTGCACCATCCCTTTACAGTCACACTAATGAAAGCTCTTATATCTTGCTGAGTTTTTCTCTATTATGTTTCAGTCCAGTGCTTTTAGTCCAGTTAATGAGAGGGTCTCTTTCATACTTCCTGAAAGACATGGTTAGAGAAAGCTGTTTTCCCTGTATTATGCAAAGGACACATGACTTCTGACACACAGGTTCCTGTTTTGCAGGTCCACAGTTTACTGGTTGTGGAGAGGCCACCTTGTCAACTGGGATCACATCAAGTGCACTGAGCTCCTATTCCTGCATCAGGTACATGAATTGCTGTGATCAATTTATTGATCTAAAATAAAGTTCTGAATGAGTAATTGCATTTGAACTTAAGACCTCAGTGAATGGCTTTTTAAAGAGTAGAAAAGACAATCTGCTGAAGCTATTATAATTAATAAAATGGGTCAGGCTGCTAACAAAGGTGTTGCTTACTGATGGTGTGGACTGTTTCCTTGTTTCCCTGAGAGTGTTATGGCCTGGAAAGACATTGTATTGAGCCCTTTGGGTGAGGAAACTTGAAGTGGTATTTAATTATTATCCCAGGATCCTCTTTTTTTCCTTAGGATTACTGGCAAACTAATCTAATTTGAGTAATTTTGGTACTGTTTATGTGAATACTGAGAGCAGCTCTGTTCTTTCCAAGCCAGCTCAATTATTTCAGTTCATGAAAAAGGCTGGTGTATTATGAGTCTTCACTGTTTAAGAAAGAAAATAAATCCTGTCTAATGAAGTCATGTGTGAAATCTGTCCATTTATTCTTTCCCCCTTGAACCTACTTTTTGTTTTGTTTTTTGTGCACAGTCTGTGTATTTTGAATAGGGGAAAAAACCCAGCCCAGTCCTCCTAATCATGTTATAAACATGGCAGAGGTGTTGAAGAACATGCTGCGGGTAAGGGAAGGATAGATAAACAGAGTAAAAAAGAGGTGCTGCAGCATCTGGCACAGTTGCTGCAAGCATATAGTTGGTCACCCAGCAACAAATGACTAAGACACTGAGACGTATTTAGGATAATCTCACAGAGTGCAGCCCCTGAGCAAGGGAGAAAGGAAGAAGGTGAGACACTGGAGTCTGATCCCCTCTAATGCCTTTTTCTGAATCTTCTGCAAGAATAAAGCTGCAGGTATAAAACACTGTAATAACTTTGAAGCAGATGGATCTGAAGTGTTGAAGTGTTTAAATGGAGGAGGGTTAGTCTTCCCCCTTTCTTTTATTTATCTTAAATACTTCCTAGTTTGGTCTCTTTTAAACAGTTGCAGTGTGCCCAGTGGCCAGCCTCAACCTGAGTTAAAAGTCAGATTTTGTCAGAAATCTGGAAAGAGAAGTAATTTCTGAAACAAAAGTCTGTGTCATAGCAAATAGCAAGCACTTGTCATGGACAAGCTATTGGAGACGCTCAGAAACACAATCACTACTGCATGGTGTGCCTTTAACTGAGAGTTGCAGGTTAATATTTAAATCCGTGTAGGTCTGTGGACTTCTGTGGCTTATACAAACTGCGGATTTGACCACAGCCTGTGATATGGAGCAGGATTGAAGTCTGATATTGATGGGTACTAGTTTCTGACTCCGCTTTTCTCATACCCTTTAAAAGCTGGTGTCTATCAGGAATTTTTATGTTGCTTCATTTCAGTGACACTTCTCCTCCAGCTGCTAGCTCTCTGCTTCTTTGCAGGAAAAGGTATTCTCTTTGCTTTTCGTGTGTACCTGTGACTTCCATATTAGTTAGAAGTGGAAGATCTGTACTAAATAGTTAATATTACCCAGGGTCAATTGAATTGAATCAGTCAGAGCTTGGTCATTTTTGCTAGAAAATTACTCTTTTTGTCACTTTTCTTGCCTTTGTGTTGTCTGTGAAGACTAAAATATCTGTTGTTCTTTCAGGCCCCTCAGAAGGGCTATTCCATCTATGTTGGTTTTACAGTTAGATGGAGCAGGTTAATTTGGTAGAGAGGCCATAACTTACCACTTAATAGAGTCTGTAATTGAGCTAGGGGTTTGTATTGTTTTCTGAATTACAATGTCAAAACTTAAGCAACTTTGCTTTTAATTCTCAAACTGAATTATAGGTTTAGGGCAAGGAGTTTCAGCAAACACATGCTTTCAGCAGCTGGACTGATCCAATTTTCTGCATTGCTAGTGACAGTCTTGTTGGGTTTGTGTGATTTTATATTTAATTCAAGCAGAGCTTCCAATAGGCAAAGATCAGAGAAGAGTAGAAGGCTTCTTTGTTTGCTTTGTAACTGTAAATAATCATACAGCATTGCTGTATAATTTAGAGGCTACAGCTCTTAGGGGCATGTTTACTCCCTCATCCTTACAGCCTTGCGCACAGCACTGCTGTATAAACTCTGCAGGGGGAAAAAAAAACCCAAACCAAACAAAATCCATTTCTCTGCAGTAAATTTTCATATTGAATCTTTAAGATTGTCTTTACAGACTAAGGACAACCCATTTTTTCCTGTGGTATAAGGGTTTCTGGTGAAACCTGGTGAATGAGTGCTGGGGCATCTGTTTGGGGTGATAGCGAATATATTTGATTAGAGAGGGACTGCTTGTACTTTAAATTATAAAAAAGAAGCATGAGTTTCCTAAGTAGTATTTCACCATTGAAACCAGGTAGTATGAATTGTCAGCTCAAGTGCAGTGTCACCGGAAGGTGAGATTTAGCCAAAATGGTCACTTCTACTTATAGAGATGAGGAGATGGAGTGGTAGAAAAATGGCACACCATCATGTTCCTTTCACTTGCAAAAAGGGGGGAAAATAACTGCCCATGTCTGTGCGGTATTTACACACAGACAAGGAGTCTAGACCAGAAGCTGTAAGGCTGTAGATTTTGGGGGATTTAAAATGACCTTCGTGCCATGAAAAGGCTCTTTGCCTATGTGCCTGATGGTAGGAGTGGAGTCATTGTGGAAGCAAATAATGCTTTGCTTTCTCCACAAGTTTTTGTTTTTCTTTAGTTCTTCCTGCTTCTTGCCTCACTACTGACAGGGAGCCTATTTTGCCATGCTAAACACTTTGGGGCTGACAGGATGGAGAAAACCTACAGGCTCCTTTGACAGCTGTAATCAATAAGAAATGAAAAATCTCACTTTGAGAAGCCCTTTTCCAAGTATAAATGACAGCAAGAGTCATGAAGGTGAAACCCTGATTTTAGACCAGACTGTGAAAGCAGAGGACCAGGAATGTGAGCCTAAGAAAAAGGTTTTAAAACCAAGAGTTTGTCTCTACTGCTCAGTGTTGCACCCAAGTCAAGGAAAGAACCACACTGTTCCAGTCAGTCCTCAGAAGTACCTTCCTCAGGCAGCTCATAAGCTGGAGCTTTGCTTAGCACATCCCTGTGCATTCAGGGCAGACACAGGCTTGCTGCTGCGGGAGCTTTCATTATCAGACTGCAATCTTCTCTGAAGGTCCCACTCACCTTCTGAGAAATGCTGAATTTCTCAAGCTCTCATGAGAGTCACTGGGAGATGAGGAAACTTCATTAATAGCATCTAGTCAGGAAGAGGGATCAGATGAGCTTTTTAACCTAACAGGTCTAGTTCATTTTCTTTTTTTTTTTTAAGTAAATAATTTCTGTGGAAGAAGAAAAGTTGTTTATTTTCAAATAGATTTAATTGCCAGCAAGCCACATTGAAAATGGGAATAACAACTTTTAATTATGATTAGGGGTAGACAGGAATTCCCAGAGCACCTGGTTAATCAAAAATAGAGGCTGAGGAGTGCAATGTTTTTCATGCCATGTTACCGTGGCAATGGCAAGTTATTCAGAAAGCATAATAGGAAAAGTTAAGTCTAACTGATATGTTCTTGTTTTGTGATGTTGAGTAACTACTAGTATGGGCTCTTACTGTCATCTTTGTTTTTCAGTAAGCAATGGAAGTGAATAAGTATGCCTGTGTCCCATATTGCTGTTTTACAACTTAGCTGCTCATTTGGTTGATACGAAGTTTTTATTCCCTTTATGTTATGGGTGCAGCTGGGGAATTCAGTAGTAATAAAAATACAGAGCTCTTTACCACGAGCGTTGTGCTGATAGTTCTCAGTGTTCTGTGAAGTATGATTAATCACACATTGCAGATACATAACCGAGAATCAAGTTTGCCCATGGTCACTTTGCTGGTAAGAGGACTGGGGTGAAGATCTCTGCCTTGGAGTCTCAACACAGAGCTCCCTCTGTCTGTGCAGAATTCCTCTTTGGTTTGTTGGTAGAACTATGAGTGGTATGATTTCTCCTAAGGATGTGGGAAAGGTTTTATGTTCCCCAGATATTAATCAGTATCTTTTTGTCAGCACTGGATTCATTTTAAGGAAGAGATACAAAAATATCACTTCCTTTTGTATTAGCTCTCATATATCCTCTGGAAGCGTCTTTGCCAAATGCATTAAAAAACACAATTAATGGCTACCCAAGAGATTTATTCTCTTATCTTGACTAGCTTATTTCTAAAGTAGTTTGACATTTTATTTGTCTGACTTACCTGTTGTTGTAGGGAGATTTTGTTTTATTACCCTTGAGAAGGCTAAAATGTTAAATAGGAAATATGGGAGTTCCTTTCATTTCACATTCACAGTAAAAAAGTACTTTCAGACTGGAGTGTCAGGTCTGCAGTATAGGATAAATCTGGGCTTGCGGTTGGGACAAAATGGTGCTCAGGAGACTTAGATTTTATTACAAACAGTATCCCAGACCTCTGTGGTAAGCTGCTTATACCTCAGTCCTACAAAGTAGTTTTAAGCCCTGCACACCGTACCTCTCAAATGTGAAATTTGGGTTGAGCTTTGTCTTCCTCTGGCACTGTCAACATCCCAGTGTCTGCAGTCAGAATGAATGGGCTCTGTAGGGAAGGAATGCACTGGAATGAAGTCGGGTTGCTGCTCACAGAGTAGACTTAGCTGTAAACAGTAGGGCAGATGTAATTTGAAGTAGCCACTGGTGTTGCTGCTGGATGTGTACTGTTGGTAGTGTGAACTATAATGGTAACTGTAACACATTAACAAAGATTTCATTTATCTGGAGGCGTAAGAGCTGTTTTTATATGATCATCTGTTAAACTGAACTTGTTTCTTCTTCAGCCAGTCCAGACATGCTTGACATCAGCTGAAATCATTTAAATTCAATAGTTTTGGTGTTGTTTTGTAATCATATTCTGATGTCCAATCCTCTCAGCTATGCTTCATGATTTCCTGATTTCATGTGATGCATGCACATGCGGGCACACACACACTCCACTTGGGAACAGAAGTTAAATATTTGATTTGATTATGATCTTTAGGAGGCATTATAATTAGGAAGGTTTTTTTTTGAGGGGCCAAGAGAAAGCTCAGAGAGTCAGACCAGAAGCAAAGACTAGATTTGCAACTTTCTATATGTGAGCACTCTATTTTACTTTGCATTGCCATTCTGAGTCAAAGATGATGAAAAGCATCTGATTAATAGAAGCCTGGATGAATAGAGATGCTGTTATAGTGGTTTTGGAGTCCTGTAGATCTTGGGCTTGGCAGCCAAAAAACTAGTCCCTTTTTATCTTCATATTAGAGAAAACTGTAAGGTAAATGAAACAAGCAAGTAGAGCAGACATATATTATTAAGCATGTTTTGTGTGAGTAAATGAATATCCACACTTCTAAAAGTGTAAAACTGAGCTCTGCAAAGATAAATTGCTTTATCTTAATAATATACAGCATCCAAGAAAGCCTCTGCTTTTTGAGAGAAAAAAAAAAAAAAAGGAAATTTTAGACCTTCTTGGAGCAAAGAGAATTACACACTGGCTTACTTTAATTACATTGTCTTAAGTAGGTCACTCACATGCTTAAAACTGACAATTTAGGAAAGCTTAGGAACCTGGCATAAGCACAAAACCAAGAGACCTTGGTTCCAATCTTATTTTACAGATCAGTCCCAGTATTGGTCCAGCATTTTAGCATGGACTGCCTTACAGTCAGAGAGGGCATTACTGGTATTTGTTTTTCAATCCAGACCAGTGTTTACACTTATTTTCTGGGTCAACTGATTTAATTACAAACATGTTCATTTCAGTCAAGCTGTCTTGTAGCAGCAGTGATAAAAAGATAAAATCAGGCTTCTGAAAGCAACGGTGACAAGATTGGCTCAGAGCAGATACAGAGACTGAAAACAGGAACAACTTCATATAGTCAGAGATGGTACTGAATGTTTGCTTTCTGATTTAGAGTGTCTTATGGCTCTGGGTGAATGAGTCAAAAATTACCAGCTCAGTTAGCTCCCAATTCCTTAAATGGGTGGTCCTGTCTTGCAGGTGCTTAGGATGCTTCAGTACTGAAAAAGTCAGATCTTTAGTGTCATCTCAGGAGAAGCAGAGCTCCAAGCATATTTATAAACTGCCCTTCCCTTCTTCATCTGTCTAGTGGGTAGACCAGAGCTCCTCTGAAAATTTGAGTAAAGGGCTCTTTTGGAAATATTTGGCTTCAGAGGTACAGTGTGGAACGTACTAAAAGGAGCACTTGTGTCTGAACTGGATTCACCCCTGCTTCACTAGTGTTTGTGCAAGGTGGTCTTTAAACATCCTAGACCCCTCCCACCCAGGAAGCATGATTACAAAGATGATGCTAATGGGTGTAATACATCTGGGAAATACTAGCATTTCTGATATGATGGGGTTTCAGGCATGACCTATGTTCTTAAATGCATTTAAGTGGGAATACAGTACACAAAACATCTATTTCCAAAAAAACTCTCTAGCCTCTGCTTTCTACACATCTGCTGTGCCTTCCATACTCAGTGGGCTTTTGGGAAGTCCCCAGGGTGAATTGTGCAACCTGACCAGTATTGTCACTGTCACATTTTTTGTTTCTGCTTAGCTCTGCGGTTAATGAATAGGTCATGAAAGCTTTTTCCTTTAAACAAAAGGGCTGAGAGACTGTTTAGGCCATCGCATGTTTGCTAGCTGGAGCTCTGCTGGTGTAACCTGGGGAAGTTATGATGGCGTAGTGTTCAGGAAAAGATAGGGGAAGAAAAAGAGCCCTCTGCTGTGAGCAGAGGAGTTTGCATAAAGAACACACTGGTGGAAACAAGTCAGGTGGAACTAAGCCATGCAGGTTGGTTAGCAGTTTAACTATTTCTTCCTCTCTTCACTATGAAGCCCAGCCTGCACCCCTCTTTAAAAGAAAATGTCAGTTCTTGGCAGCTTGAGCTTCTCAATGGGGTTCAGGGTAATAGGGATATAGTTAAAACCAAATGAGCAAAGCTGCGGAGAAGGTGATTTTGATTGGAGTCTTCTTTGTGTGATCAGCCAAATCCTGGTATCTGTCTACTCCTGGACTTTTCCTAGGATAAACTCTTTTAGGTTAATTATATAGATATAATTATCAAATTAGCACATTTGTTCTAGAGTAAGAGTGTCTCTGTAGAAATTGAACTCTTGAAACCACTTCAAAGTATTTATTCTGCAGTAGTTACTTTGATTAATTTCTAATCATACTGTGACCTACACTGATTACAGTTGGCATTGCTTCTGTACCTCACTGCCTACTTAAAGTAGTTTGCCGTGCCCCCAGTAATTAGTCAGGTTCAGAATTGTGCCCTTTCATTTTACTAAAACTAGACAGAAGCAAACAATCTTCCCAGCTCTTTATCTAAAAATGTGTACCAGAAATTGAAACACTGCACTGTGTATCCATGTGCTGGCTCCACAAAACTCCTACCTTTTGCTTCCATCTCTTTCGTAACAGTAGACTTTAAATGTGGAAACATCACTTAAGTCAGTCATGGATATTTGGCTCAGAAAATGAGGAGGTCAGTGCATCACATGAAGCAAGATGTGAGGGGATGAGACATGTCTAATGGAAAAAAACCTAGAAAAAGGCAAAGAAAGAGTACTGAGGGGGAGAAACATAGAAATAAAGGGAGTGGAAACAGTGGCAAATGTAGGGAGGGGCTGCCAGATCCTCATGCAATTCAAGTGAGTAGTTGTTAACACGCAGGAATTGCTCAGTGACTTTGGATAGGCTGGGCTCCCTGCTTGCAGAGCTGGAGCTCCACTGGCTTGCCTGTCACATTGTCTTGGGTTGCTTCTGCAGAGAACTTGGCCTTCATCACTCAGAGGCTGCCATCTGTCACAGTCACATCCACTGGTCTGTGACTTATTTGTGCTTGTCTAAAGGCACTAACTGCTGAATGTGTGAGCTCCGCTGTTGCTCCAGGATTGATGCTGTAGCTCAACTGGGGGCAAATGGCAGAGTCTCAGCCCTGCAAGAAGCCCAAAAGCAGATCCCACAGCTCTGTCCAAGGTTCCCAAAAGAAGGGGGAAGCCCTCAGCTGCACTGCAGCCAAGGCTGTGTGTGGGCAGAGTAGCAGTCTTTAAAAGTGAAAAAGTTAAATTCTGTTCACCTCTGTGGTATCATTCATTGAAGGACCTTACAGTTTTATTGTTGTCTGGATGAAGCTTCACAGAAATTTGGTGAGATAGCTCAGGCATTTCCAGTAGGAATGAGAAAAGATACTGAAGGCAAACATCTACTGAATAACTAAGAGCTAAGGATAACCTTCAGCTTGTCTGAGCAGATGGCCCCTGCCCCATCCCCTGGCCAGTGTGCACAGTTGTTTTGTCATCAAGAAAGTCTTTCCTCCATTCATGGAGCTCATGAACAGCCTTGTGTTCTTTCAGGTGTTGTACCACCGCGTGTTCTTGACATTCTGCTTGTTTTCAGTTCATTGCCTGCAGTTCCGGTATAACCACATCTTCTACTTGGCCATGAACTGTCCTGACTCGGCTGTGTGCAAATGCCTGTGGGCATTTCTCAGATTTTCCAAAAAAAAATTTCCACCTGTTTTGACTCCAGGTGGAAAATAGAACACTTAGTCTCTCACTGAAGGTCTTGTCTTCAGGTCAGCCCCAGGAGCTTGATATTGCTCCTTTTTCTGGGGTCAGCAGAAATTAGTTAGTCCTTATGTGCTCCTGATTGCTTCAGAATGTCTCGCTAGTCCAGGACTGTTTGGCTGGACAGGAGATGGTTAAAATGAACTGCTTGCAAACATGTGTGTTCACCTTCACCTTTTATTTATGCTAAGGGGGAAACATGATACATATATTTGACTATAGTACTGACCAAAATAACTTCAACACTTTGCACCCAGTGAGCAGCTGATGAAGGTGATGGTCTGCTTAGATGTCACTGTCTCCCTGCTGTCACTGTTTAGACCCAAATGACAGAAACACAAATTGCTGAAATCAAGAAGTAATTACAGTTCATGAACAACTCAGAGTCAGATTGAAAACTGGTGGAAGTTAGCATAGCTTCATTGAAGTCTCATTTATTTGTGTTTGCATTATTTTAGCTGCCTAATTTTACAGCTCTAATTTAGAGCATAGCAATGCATGTAACTGATCAGCAGTGGACTCTGCTGTGAGGAGAGCAGAGTTGCAGTGGCGGTGGCAGAATTAGCCCTCTTAAATCAGATGTGCTGTCAGTAAAAATAATCATGTGGAGCTACAGCCATAATAGATTGATGTAATTTTATACCAGCTCCTGACATGACTGCTAAATTGTAGCTAAACTTTAATTTACCCACCACCCCCTGCTCTTCATGTTGAGTATCATGATCATGAAAGCTTCTCTCATCTGAAAATGGTGTAAGAGTTATCAGTATGACGGCACCAAAGGTAGGCCAAAGTCATATACTCCTTATCTTCCTTTTGCAAGCTATTTATCTCCTGTCAGTGGAATTAGAAAATGAAGTTAGCATTCTGGAAGTCCTTTCCGTGGTGCAAGGCATATTGCCTTTCTATTAATTTAATTATTTAAGCCTAACTTGTAAGGCTAACCTTTAATAATTAAAGCCTAACTTTTCTGAAAGTGATGAGATGCTGTTTGTGTGAGGTCTGTTTATGGGTTTGGTCTCAACTTGTCTTTCTGTTGTTATGTTGTTCATATTTCAGTTGAGGTTAAAACTATGTAATTCCTTCATATCAACTGAATAATACTTACAGTGTGTCTGAACTTGGGTATTTTTGGTAAATTTTGCCAATTTTTCCTATTGCTTTATAGTTTAGTACAAACTTCCTGAAGGAGTGAAGAGAACTTCAGGTAACAGTATTTTAAAGAGAATAATCATAGTGTGCTGATGAAAGGTACTTGACCTGAGATGAAGGGTTTTCCTGGCTTAAGGTGTTTAGTCAGACCCTAGTTAGGATTTCTGGACATTTGTGTGTCAAAGATTTTTAGATCTTCTTTGCCATTTTGAATTTCTCTAAGTTTCATTTGACTTCAGCATGTATGACATCTAATAAGGCCAGGCATGTCACTATAAAATTGAAGCAGAGACAGGAAATAGGCATTTGTCATATGGATGAATTTCAACAAGCTTGAGTTCATATTCCTTTTTGAAAAGCAGCCTGATATGATAAATGACAGCAAATAAAATTCTGCTTAACAGTTGCTGACCTCTTATTTATTTTATTTTACTTTTTATTCTCAGTAGTATTTCTGCAGAAGCTGCAACACTCAAACCTAAATACAGAAAATAGACTGCAAGCATGTTACGAAGCTTTCCACATGTATAAAGAGTGTTCTTCAAAGGACTTTGAGTGACAAGGTCTTGCGAAGTACAGGCACTTTTGCCATTCTATAGTTCTGTCACAAATGTGAAAAGATAGAAAAATGGAGATTCTTATGACAGATTTTAGCCATGTCCCTTAATGTATATCTGCAAGTCCCTGGGCTTTCACACATGTTGGTTGGTCAGTGATTCTTTGACCCTTCTCTTGACAAATACATAAATAATAACGTTTATCTCCTGACCACGATAGAACATCACTATGATTTTAGAAGTATTTATTGTGGTCAAAATGAAGTGGCTTGCCAGAAAAGCTGAAGCAGGGAATAACTCTTCTTTGAAAAGAGAGAAAATTATGGCCAGTTTTTATTTAGGAGAGAGTGTTTAATGTTGGCTGTCTTCATACCATGCCATTCTATGACACAGAAAAGGTCATGATAGGGAAGACTTTCACTGCTGTAAAGTCTTTCCAGCCATGGGGGAGCTCTCTTGCACAGTCTGGTTTACAGAGGATAGAGCATGTATAGGAAAGTACAGATTGTCTCATTTAGTGTGTGTGAATAATGAAATCAACAAAAGTAACATGTAATCTAGGGAGAGCAGCCCATGGAGCTGTTACTCCCAGCTGAACCACCTCATTTAAAATCTTTTTGGGGCACGTTGTTAGATGCACATTGGTAGAAATACATTAATTAGTACAAGGACAAAGAAAAGACTTTGACTGTTCTCATCAAGGTCATTCTGAACAAGTCCAAGTTCACAAGTCACAATCCATGACAATAGCTACATTAGAAAAATCTCAGTAATTAATTCCTGCCTCCGTGGTTGGTGTCAGCATCAGAACTTTGGGGTTTTTGACCATGGGTCTGTCTACACGACACCAGGCCTGCTGGTGGCAGATGGGGTACTCCTGTCCCAAAAGGGGAAAAGGATTCTAGTCCAGGAGCTAGCAGGGCTCATAGAGATGCCTTTAAACTAGATTTGAAGGGAGAAGAGGATACCACCAAGCTTGTGAGAAATAAGCCAGGGGGTAGCTTGCTACTGTTGGAGGCCAGATGCAGAGGGCAAGTTAAACACATCTATGCCAGTGTCCACAGCATGGCCAAAGGAAAAAAAAAAGGAAAGCTGAGGAGAACCTCCATCCTCTGCTGGGTACTATGGAAAACCTAGTGACTGAGGATGAAGGAAAGGCTGATGTCTCTTTTCCCAAGTGAGAAGTGATAGGACAAGAGGCAATGGCCTTAAGCTGCACCAGGGGAGGTTTCAACTGGATATTAGGAAAAATTTCTTCACAGAGAGGGTGATCAGGCATTGGATGGAACAGGCTTCCTCCCAGGGAAGCAGTGGAATCACTGTCCCTGCAGGTGTTCAAAACTCATGTAGATGAGGCCCTCAGTGACATGGTTTTTTGATGGACTTAGCAGTCCTTGGAGAGAGGTTCGATTTGAAAGGTCTTTTCCAACCTAGCTGATTCTATGATTCTAAGTGTTCTCTCTGTCTCTTTGTTCTGTGGCAAGTCTGTGATAAAGCTAATTGTGACAAAACCATGTTTTTAACCAATTCAGTATCACATCCAGGAAAAAAAAGCTTTACAGCTTTACTTGTAGTCAAGCAAGCATTGGTGCAAAAGCTTGTATAGGATGGCATTCTTTCTTCTTAATATATTTGTATTTATGCATGTGTGTGGATATGTATCTTTATTCTATAGAAAATCAAACTGTGTTCATCTCTTGGAAACCTTGACTACAGTGGTTCCTCATGCCCCTTATGGTTTCCAGATGTATTATTTCTTTTATTTTCCTCTACTCTTTTGTGCCTCTAACGAAGAGGAGTAAAGGTCAACTTTGGCAGCAACCACCGTTCTTTTGAGCACCTCTCTTCTTTGCTGCATGTGAGATGGTGTTACGGGATAGTTTCTAAACCACATTAATTGAGATTAGAGAAAGTTGGCAAGCTTTGCAGAAACTCAATTTGCATTTCTTTCCCTCTTTTTGACACAATCTGGTGTCGAAAAGAGTTCAGCTTCCAATATGACAGCATGATGGGAAGGTGTTTTTCCTTCTTTCCAATTTAGAAGAATTGCTTTCCAAGTGGGAAGAGCTTCAGCATCTTCTAGTGCTGTGAAGAACGCAGCAAGTACAGAGATGCTTTGCAGTATCTATCTCCAGGAGACCTGGTGAAGCCTGAATTTGAACATGGCTAAGCAAGTTGAGACCTTCCATATGAAATGTCTCTCAAGGTGGGACTACGAAGACCACGTAATCTACTGTTATATCTAATTTGTGAACAAGAAAACTATATTCGGTAATGGCTAACATCTTGTTGCATTATGGTTCCTTGCAAATATTGGTCTCCTGTCCTGTGTTGGCTTCCTGTTGGGAAAGCCCCAAGTATGAAGGGAAATGCAGTTCCACACAGCGCATTGTGGCTGGTGAGTTCTTTCCCTTGAGCACAACTGCAGAACTGTGCTCTCTATGTATAATATTAGTTCCTATCTCTTTCTTAGAGTGGGGTTTAGATCCCTCTGAGGGTGCACCTCCTGTTCATCTCTGTCCACCTACAGTTGTTGCTGTGATGAGGCACTTGGGCATAGTTAGGCCCACTGAAGGAGTAAGTAAAGCTTCCTACAGGTTTTGTCTGTCCCTAATGTATGCTCAACAAGATAACTGCTCACTTGACTTACTGTTAGTTAGTCTATGGACAATTTTGAAATCTCTGTGGCTTTAGGTACGGGTTTTAGTGAAGCTGTATGTGCAGTTTCTTAACCTTGAACTGTTGTTTAAACTTGCGCTTCCCTAACAAAACACAAAACCAGGCACTTAACCTCATGAACATGGTTGTAGACCTGAGTGTCTGTCAAATCAGAGTGAACGCAGGGTCAATTTTGGGAAGAATTGAAGGACAGATTTTTACTTACTTTTTTCCCCTCAAAAATATCCGTATCTTGAAAATATAAGACTGGACTTAAAGAGAGGTTATAGTTTTCCAAGAGTTTACATTTCTGAGAGACTCTCGATGGGGGTAAGGAGGGAAAAGTGTTGGGGTGGTTGCTTTTAGTTTTGCTTTTCAACTTACATCTTCCACTACAGGCTTCAGACTGTAATGACAGAACCCATTAGATGTAATGAAGTACCAGCAGGTCCCAGCTATTGCATTTGCCTCATGTCCCCTTGTGCTCAGTGTTCTGAACCCTTAGCTTGGCAACAGAAATGCACTGTTATCTCACTGACTGGTCTTTACTGTGCTTCATCTAGTTTTCTGATTTCATTTCAGATTTGCTAACACCTAGTCTGCAAGTGGCAAAGACAGCCGTAGGTGTTTATAGGCATGTAGCCATATATATGTATATATATATATATATATATATGTTTAAATGCATGTATGTATACATACTAAATGCTTACCGATTCTATTGCACTGTGAGTTACCATCATCTGTAGGAGTGAGCTACCAGTGTTTTCCTCTGTTGCATTGATTCTCAAGGTGCCCTAAATGTATGAATGAAAATACATTGACTCAGAAGGTGCACAGTCTAGAGATTGTTCAGAAGTGAACCGGTTGACTTGACAAGTTCAATTTTGAAAGCAATCTTTTTCAGGGCACTGAAAGATAACAAGTGAGAAATCCTGCCCAGGAAACAAGAGAGACTCAATTTACCAACTGTCAGACACGTGGCATTAACTTTGAACAAAATGAACAGCGGATTCTCTGAGGCTTGAGGCTTCAGTGGAGCCCAAAAGTCAGGTGGACATATTTGAATGATACAGAGGAGCAGCCTTTGTGTGGCAAGGTTGTTTTTACCTCCTAAAGTAAAATAATGGCATCCATAAAGGTGACTTTGCTACAGAGAGGACTTACAACCTAGATGTTGAAACAAGTATGTGGAAAGTAATGAATTTGAACTGATAACATTCCTCTTTTCCCTGTGAAAATCTCCTCCTACATTTCATAGCATGTTTCAGTGCAAATGCTGATCCTATTTGAGTGTGTTTCCAATTTAGTTTGAGGAAATAAGAAGTGTTGAGATACAATATTCTCGCTTTTAGCCTTCCTATAGTGCTTTGAGTATTAGAATTAAAACCCCAGAAGTTTGGAAGGGTTCATTAAATTGTTGAGCCAGAGCAAGCAGAAACAGTGATCAAAGCTTGTGAGCACGATATCAGTTTTGCATTTTTTCTTGCTTGTTTTTTTGGGGGGTGAGGGTTTTATTTTCTTGTTTGTTTGCAATATTTTTGTTTTTGTTTGTTTGTTTGTTTTAAAGCTTCAGCAGTCAGGCCACTGTGTTGGATCTGCCCTAAAAGCGTTTTGGGTAAGCTGACACATTTATACCTCCCAGCTTGGAAGCTGGGTCTGTACTGCTGCCATCAATTAGGGGATTTTGAAGAAACTGTCAGGCAGGTACTTTGCTGAGGTACAGGAGATGATGGCTGTAGGGGATAGCACACTGCAGGTAACAACAGATGCAGAATAGTCCTTATGTCTTCCTGCCCTCTGTGTCTGGTGGATATGTTGCTCTTGCTTTCACCCCATGGTGCTGCTCCCAGTGTGTGCCAGGCCTTGGCGTGAGCTGCGTGTTAAGCAAAAACCTGAGTAGGAGCTGAGTAAACAGGCACAATCTGCCTCAAAAAATCATACAAGCATGCTAATTCTGCCAAGTGCATTCTATGATGAAATGAGAGGTTTACCAATAAAAAGCCAGATTGACCACTATGTAGCTGCACTGAGGACAATGATTTTGCACCAGCATGTGCTTCCTGGGGGCCTTGTCCCCAGCGATATCCCCATCTATAAATAAGGAATAATTATTTGCAATGCAGGTGGTTCCATTTCGAATTCCAATAATGCTTTAAAAATGACATTTTACAAGATTAGATCTTAATTAATGGTTCAAACCAAAGTAGACAAATACAAAGGGAGAGAAATGGGGAGAAAAAAGTGATGTTCAGTGGAAGTTAAGAGTATGTTTTGATTTTGATACATTTCTCTGTTTTCAGCAGGAAAAACTTCCTACTCACTATGGGGGAAGGTGTTTTTCAAGCCCTGTCTTGCAAGATGGATATTTAAATGCAGCATCATTGTGGGTGCAGGTGACACCGGAAAAGTAAAACAGGACGTAAAATATGGATATAAAAGACTCTTCTTAAAGTAGGGTTATGTAAAAAGTGAGACTCCAATCCTGTATGCTGCCACTTTGGTCTTTCTGATGGAAGGAAGCAATTTTAGGAAATTTAACATAAGGATCAGATTGCAGTCTATGGGGCTTAATTTACTTTGCTGCTTAGCATCTTGTGCATCTTGTTGAGCTTAGCATCTCATTTCAGTTTTAATGTGGATATAGGAGCTACAAACTGGGCTTGTTAATAGGTTAGCAGTACAAGATGAGTGAAAGAGGGAAAGAGCTATTAGTTAGTGATACATGGGCATATGCTACAAAGATTGTGTGATGTGGTTTAAAAAGTGGTTGTGTGTTCCTCTACTAGTTTACTGTGAGGACCAGTAAATGTTTACAAGGTATGGAATAGTTACTGCAAATCAGCAATAGATTAAAAAGGTTAAAATATTTGGTGCTTCTACCCATTTCTCTGAGAATGAGCTTGAATTTGGGTAGGAAGTTTCTGATAAAAGGCTGTATTGGCTCATGGTGTTAGGGATTCTCACTGGTGGCTTTTACTGTGCCATGCTGAAGAGCCTTTCCTGTTGTGTAGGGATTAAAATGTGGGATGCAGCTGCAGGGAATGACCTATGTTGGTAGGTAGAGTGTAAGTGACGAAGGTGGCTAAGTAAGTGGATGTTTATTCTGCTAACATAGTTTAACCAGCCAATCAAAAGAGGTGATTATCCCACTGTATTCAGCATAGATGCAGCCTCACCTTGAGTACTGTCTGGAATTCTGGGTCCCGCTATTTAAGAAGGATGTGAAGCCCCTTGAGTGTTCTCAGAAAGCAATAAAGCTGGTGGAGGGGCTGGAAGGAATGTCCTGTGAGGAGCGGCTAAAGACTTTGGGTTTGTCTAGTTTAGAGAAAAGGAGGCTGAGGAGCAACCTCATAGCTCTCTGCATCTTCCTTGGAGAGGAGACAGTGGAGAGGGAGGTTCCCGTGGTAGGATGCATGGGAATGGTTCAAAGCTGCATCAGGAGGAGTTTACACTTGACATTAGGAAGCATTTCTTTCCCAAGAGGGTAGTCAAACACTGGAACACGCTTCTTAGAGAGGTGGTCAGTGCCCTTGGCCTGTTAGTGTGTAAGAGGCATTTGGATGCTGCACTTAAGAACATACTTTAACTTTCAGTCAGCCCTCAGTTGGCCAGGCAGTTAGACTAGATGATCACTGTAGATCACTTCCAACTGAAATAGTCTATTGTATTCTATACCACTTTCTTCTCATGAACAGTATCAAGATCAGATCAGATGAATTGTCTGAAAGGTATTCATTTCTCAGTACTAACAAGAGGAAGGGGAATGGGCTGAGTAAAGCTTAGGCTTGACACAAGAAGTTAGATGACGGGAGACACCCTGTCTGTGTTTTGAAATACTTAAGATGGTCAAAAATGGGAAAAGAAAAAAAGCAATGAGGCAATGTGCATAGTCATCAAAAGAGCAAAGGTTTGAGAGAATAGAGCCTAGTACTTCTTGAAACATACTGTTTTCCCGGAGTTAACCAAATCACAGCAGCTGGGCAATCTTCTTCAAATCATAAGTACACATGAAGGCTATGCCAGGGGAAACTTAAATGAATTGTCCAGACCTGTGTCCTGATTGAGCATAATACTGTTATGAGAGCTCAAGGTTTCTTGAAAGAAGGTGTCTTTCCAGCCATTTTAATCCTGTATGTTCAGCAAACATTTCTGAGAGAACTCTGTCCTCTCCCCTTTCCTCCTCCATCAATGTTTATTTTAATATCCATTTTCTAGAGAGATATGCTGTATGCCTTGGCATTGGCTAAAAATCCAGTGACTTTATTGCAATGACAAAAGTAAAGGAAGATCTGTGGAAAGATCTGCCAGAACTGGACAGAAATATGAAAACACCTCCATGCTTTGTAAACCTGAGCTTGCTGATACATGGAGGAGTCTAACAGAGATGGTGTCAGCTGGGAACTGAAGAGTCATTACACTTTAATCACTGTGTGCTGGTGTTGGGGGAAAGAAATAGTTACTCAACTGGTATCAGTTTTGTTTAACAATTTGTTTTAAAGAAAAGAAACAAACCAGAAACAAAGAGAAAACAAGGTTTTTCAGGATTATTCAGATGTTTATTGGTTTGGGTATTTATTGGTTTGGATATTCTAGAAGTAAAAAGTAATTCCGGCACAGAAAAAGAGGCAAATAAGCACTGATCTGTTATTGAGGGAGAAGATGCATTTGGCTAACGATCAGCTTTTTGCTTATGGACCAAAGAATCTTCTCTTTTTTTGTTAAATGAATGTGGTTAGTATGTGACAGCTATGGCATTGTTTTGTGAAATATAGCTCTTCAGCTTCTTTTTGAAGGGAGGAAAAAAAGCATCCTGCTTGATTTATTGAGAAAAAAGCCTTAAGCTGTAGGTGACATTAGCAATGAAAATGTCAAGCTCTGTACTGTTTAATACATGACTGTGCTGTGATTTCACTCTATTTAATGTTACGGGACAATAACCAGACTTCTGCTCTCTGATTACTCATTTTATATGCAGCTTTTCTCGAGAGTGACAGTTTCATATTGATAGGGAACAAAGTTGTCGTGTTTTAAACCAAGTCCGCACAGCTCGTGCACTCACTCCCCCCCTTGCTCCCCCAACTCCCTGAGAGTTAAGAAGGAGAATCCAAAGAATGTAGCCCCCACGGGTTGAGATAAGAACAGTTTAATAGCTAGGGTATAACATAAATCACTACTGCTACTAGTACTACAAATGGTAAAGCCAATAACAAGTGAAGAGAATACAACACCTCACCAGCCACCGACCCATAACTCACCCCACCCTGCCTGATTGAGCACTGACCGATACCTCCTCCACCCCCCCGAGTCTCCAGCCCTTCCGGGTATCTCCCGGTTACATTCTGGGTATGACATGCTATGGTATGGAATACCTCTTTGGCTAGCCTGGCTCAGGTGTCCTGTCTCTCCTTCCTCCCAGCTTCCCCTCCTCCCTGACAGAGCATGAGCTCAGAAAAGGCCTTGGACAAACCAAACATTTGAGCAGTAACTCAAAGCATACTAGTTATCAGCACCGTTCCCAGCCCGAAAGTCAAAACACAGCACTGCACCAGCTACCAAGAAGGAGAAAAATGACTGCTACTGCTCAAACCAGGACAAAAGTAAAGCTATCTTAGGCAAATTTCAGCCTTCCTACACAGAAGTCATCAGGATTTATTTTGCCTCCTATGGGAGAATGAGAAAACGTTAAGAATATGTGTAAAGAGGAAATTTTCAGAGAAAACTGATTTAATTGCATCATCTGAGTTACTGAGCTATCTGCTAGAAAGCTCTTCCCTCTTCCTGATTACGACAGTTGTCTTTCACTTTCATCCAAAATCTGTTTGTGTTCTGCAAAAGTATTTTGTCCTCATACTCTTAAAAAAAAACCCAAACCCAACAAAACAAACAGCTCCACCCTCCCAAACATATTTGTTGTATATATCAAGAAAGAAAGTTTTCAACACAGGGCAACAGCAAGAACACTTTATACTGAGAAAGGATGACCATGGCACTCATAAGTGCACTGCATGATTTACTTTTTTGCCTTACATGTTTTCATTTCTCAGCCCCTTCTTAAATTATGGCTCAGATGCTGCTAGATATCATTGTTCTTATTCACTCATACATTGATGAATGATGAACAAACCCACATTTGTTTTCCCTGGGGAGATATCTCCTTGTTCTTTAGCAAGGATTGAGGTGGCTGGTGCAGATCCAGTCATTATATGATCTCACATTAGGTTAATAGGAGATTGTGAAAGTGGCTTAACACTTCAGCAGTTTTATTACTGAAATTGCAGAGCTGAACGTTCAACAGCAGGACAAGATATTCTCAGTCTTACTCTGCCTTTGCATCCACTCAGAGATGGTAGAACATTGGCAAGAGTAGGGGAAGCTGCAAACGGATGTGCCAGAATTTCATCATAAGCAAGAGACCGTGCTTACGTAGGAACAGGCAAGTGACAAAAAAGCCACCAGTAAGTAATACTGGTGACATTTTGGAGTCACTTCTGACTATCACCTGCTGACTTCATATAGGTTAAACACATGTAATGAATGGCAAGTTACATCCAGCTGACTCTGCTCTCCTAACTGGCCTTGCTGCTTTAATGTTTAGCTTTCCCCAGTGTCTTACATGGATATATAACTACAGTAGGAGTCTGGTCCAGTGGTTTAATACTTTTGTATAAAGTAGTGCACAGAGTTACCATTAAATCTGGTTTTATTCCTGTTTTTTATTTTGTTATTAAACCACTGAAACACTGGTTCAATTCTGCTTGTTCGTTAAACCCTGATATGAAACAGGAGCTAGGCTGTAATGAGCAACTTGGCCAAGACATTTTCAGGTATTTTTTATGGGAGGAACTATGTGAGTGGGAAATAAAATTTCAGTCTCAGGCTGCTGTCATGGGCCAGTCATTATAAAGGCAGTTTAAAAATAATGAAAACATTCCCACTGGACTAAAGGTTTGAATGAGCTATGTGAATTGTAAGTGGTAATGCTGGGTTTCCATAATCACTTAGGATCAGTTTTATGAAGATACTGCAGTATGTAAAGTTGTAGGTAGGCATTAGGTGGAATTAACAAACTTAAATGTCATAGAGGACCTTGAAGAGTAGAGATTTTTTTTTTTTAAATCTAGCTATTTTGGCACTTTTTTTGCATGAGACCTGATTTTCTATGGGAAAGGAGGTAGCACTTTCGAAAGCTGAAGTCTGCAAACTGTCTGAAACTGTACGTGAAAAACAGAGAGACATATCACTGCTGTACTTGTTTCTGAAAATCCTACATTTAAAGCACTTCTGAAAAAGGGAAAATTGTATGTGGTTAGAATAGTAGCAGTAAGTTTAAGACCATTGGGAAAACTCCCTTTGATGTAATGAGGAGTAGTTATGTGACCTGTGAAATTGGGAGGAGATTTCCTTATTCCTTTGCCTAAAACAAATGTTTGGATTTCTTCTTATTGGTTGAGCTAAAAAAATGGAAACTTCTCTCTTTTTACATTCCTACTCAAACTATGTAGCACAGCCTCTGAATAGAAAGTAGAATAATACAAATGAAAGAGGGCTAAAACTAAAAGTAATTTCCAGCTAGGTCTATATAAGCACTAAAAACAGAAATAAAGGAGATTTCATGCCTTCACTATAGCATCCAAGCCATGAAAATCAATCAATTTGAGCCAGGTTCTTAGTATTAAAACAAACCATTGACTCGTAGTAGGAAGTAAAACAAGAGTAAAGAAAGCGGATGGAAAGAGTGAGTAGATTAATGGGACTATTTTAAATACAATTTTGTGTGTGTCCATGATGTCTTATTACAAGTGAAAATCCAGTCGATTAAACTTACATTGTTCACTGAAGTCCAATTACATGTACTACACAGTGGGAATATGTGATGGATTGACCCCAGCCACCAACTAAACACCTGCTAGCCAATTGCTCACTGCCCGCTGTCTGCCCTCCTCCCTCCTAGCAGGATGGGGGAGAAAACTGGAAAAGCAAAAATGAGGAAAAAAAAACAGTTTAATCAGTGCAGCAAAGCTCTGTGTGCAAGCAAAGCAAAATAAGGAATTTGTTCACTACTTCCCATTGGCAAGCAGATGTTAGCCACTTCCTGTAGGCCTTAGGAAGTATAATGCTTACTTGGGAAGATGAATGCCATAACAGTAAATGATCCTCCTTTATCCTCCTTTCCCTGAGCTTTTATTGCTGAGCATGACATCATGGGGTATGGAATGATATCCCTTTCTTTGGTCTTTGGGGTCAGCTCTTGTGGCTGTGTCCCCTCCTGATTTCTTGCCCAACATTCAATGGGAACATTGCCATTCAAGCCTACTTTTGTCTGGTTTTACTTCAGAGTGTCTAGTTGCTGCTGGGGTTACTGTGCCTAGTACTGGCTGTTCATGCTGATCAGAAGAAGGTGCTGCTATGACTGCAGCTACTGGAGAGTTCTGCTGTACCCAGTCATTCTCAAGACATCCCAGGGTTTCACTTGGCCATTTTGTTAGACTTCAGTCTCCCCATTTTCTCAGATCAAATGAGTTCTGTAATAAATTTATCAAGAAATGTATCTCTCTGGTCACAACTGAAGAGAGGTGCTTTGTCTTTTTTGCTGATGGAGAGGCTTGATTTATGTTGCCTATTTATTTGAACCAGACAAAGTTTTGGAGTCTTGTTAGAAATTAGTTCCCAGTGTGTACATTGCTAGTATGGGATAGCATGTTCATCCCTTCGGCCCTCAAGAGGCAGTCTGGTTGGACTCAAAGTTAGTTTAACCTGTTTTGATTGCAGCAAAGGACTCTAAATCCTCAGCACTGTTGTTGCCTTAGTTTGAGCATGCTGAAATTCACATGCATGTGAATCTCATGTTTTGGAATAGCTTAAGGCTGGGAGTTATAAAGATGCCCTGCCTTTTCAGTGGTGGTTGCCACTTAAGATAAGACAGAACTGGGCGTTCAGTGAGGTTGAGTACTTTTGTTTCCAATGCGTAGGATGTGGCTGTATGCAAAGTGCAGGAGTTCAGACTTTTGATCAGTATTGGAAATATGCGGGAGGCAGCTCAGTGAGTTGCACATTGACATTGCATTTAAATGAGGCATTTGATACTTTTTCCATTACTGCTGAAAAAGCCCAACTCTTACGGTAGCTTTGGTTTTAAGTGTTTGGATTTCCCCCCCCCCCCCCGTAATTATATACTTCTGGGTTTATATATATGTGTATATATATATATTTAACTTGAGTGAATGTATGTGCCTATCTTTAGCTTATTTCTTCCTGAAAATTCTTGTTGTAGAATGATAAAAGCATAAAATAAACAGATTATTCGTAACTGGTACAGAAAATATCTCAGAACACCAGAAATACTGAGCTCTTTAGAGCTGAGAACTGTCTTTATACCATGACTTTATTAATATTTTACCCCTGCCCACTCTTTTAATGGAGAAGATATGTTTTTAAAGTTTTAATGATGATTAAAATTGCTATTTAAGTAAACGTTTTTGTATTTTCCTTTTCCTGAAGCAGCTGATGTCCCCCTGAATTTTGAACAGGATATTTGTGATATTGAAGAATCCTTATAGCTCTGCCTGTGTAAATACAGTTCCAGTTGCTTCTGAATGCCCTAGTACTGTGTCAGTGTTAGCTAAATAATGCATTAATTGCTCTTACATCCCTTGAGTGCATCCACTTTTTGGGGTTTACAGTAATGTTAATGTATTGTAATCCATTATTATCTGCAAAATTAAAATTTTCTTCTTTGCGTGCATCTGCCACTGTTAATTCAGAAGCTCTAATAAATGCATTAAAAGAGGGAAGTAATAAGCACAACGAAGTGTAATTTCATTCTTTGTGCTGGCTTGGAAGAAAATAAATAGTGAAAACATGCAAAGTTAGCACACCACTAAAGTGAGACTACAAAGCACAGTCATAAACCCCTTTTGTAGCTGTTGCACTTGCATTTATTATAGAAATGAGACCAAGTGCAGTTATGTAGTGAAAGTAGGACTCGGATTCATATTGAAGGACTGGGAGTCATGTGGAAGCTGTGAGCAGTGTCATTCACTGGAATGGGAAACTACCCAGATGGGCACACTGAGACACTCATTTTTATAAGTAAAAAATGGTAAACCATCAGAAAACTGAGATTCATCATGAAAAGAAGGAAAAGCCCAGAGGGACCTGTGTGTGGGCACAGTGTTTCAGTAAGGAAAAAGGTGGGTGAATGAGCAGATGAAGCTTCATCAGATGCAATAGTTTTGATTTAAACATAATTGCTTTACCACAGTCTGGGAGCTGGCTGATAGGAGATGTCAGACACAGATTGTTAGTTTAGCCATTCTCTGAGCAGGTGAGCATGAGCCAGCCTGTGACATGTTGAACAACTGGAATCATTCAGAGAGTTTCAGAGAGATCCAGTCGAGCAAATGAAGAAATCAGGGTGGGATCAAGATGGTGAAAAAGAAGGAAAGAAAGTGGAGGGGGAGTGGATGTTTTGGGAAAGCTTTATAAAATGATTTTTGCAAGGCTGAGCTCAGGCAGAAATAGATGCTGAACTGCCTGGAGAAGGAGAAACATCTGAAAGCAGCATGGTCACCCAAGAGGAGCCAGGAAAATAGCTATATGTAGGGAATGTACACAGAAGTGTGTGGCAGAAGAAGCAAATATGCTTAATTCCTTTTGCCAGCATTGTACTGTATCCTGTTGGGACTTAAGTGGCTCTTCTGTGGAGTTTCAGAGTGGATGCTGGTTCTACACCTTACCATGGATGGCACATCTGGCAATTGCTACCAGCTTAACAGATTGTCTCGCAGGACTCTGGCCTTGCAGCGGTGGTTCCTTCTTCTCTGCCAAGGAAGCAGCTGCAGCAGCACTTGCAGGCTGAAGGGCCAGGGCACAAGCTGTTAAGGGCAGGTAAACAGCAGCCCATGGGACAGGAAGTGGGCTTTCCCTGTGGGTAGGATGTGACAAATGTCCTGTTTCAATGAGATAATCTTGTGCTGTTAGTCTAATCACTGTAATTAGTCATGCTATGCTCAGTGGTGATGTCCCTTGGGACATGTTTCAAACATTTCCTCCTGTTTTGTGCTTGGAGGGTGCTGAATTTGAGAGTAAAGAACTGTGATGTTATCCACCATAACAGGAGAAGTCTAAGCAAAGGAGGCAGTTGCAAAGCGTGACTTTCAGCAGTCACAAAAAGATATGCATGGGGGAGTGTGGGTGAAAGGAAAGGAATAAGCTCATTGTGCTGAATGGGGTATATATGTTTATACAGGGGCAAGTTAGCCCCTGTTGGGTTATTGGTCTCTGCAGGTTTCTGTCTTTAGTACATTTTAGAGGAAGAGTGTCAGTCTAGAGCTGTAGGGTACTTACAAACCCAGGAACAGGCATGTAAAATTTGGTGATACGGTTTTTATACAGACATAAAGCAATTGTAGTGAAATAAAGGAGGTTCTTTAATTTCATGAGGCTTAAAAATGAGTATGGGCCACAAGGCTGTACAAGTCTCTCTTGATTTTCTAATGTGCTGCAGCATTGGGCTTGACAGAATAAATGGAGCTAATCATTTCTAGGAGTTTGTCTGATTCATTGCTTGCGAAGCTGAGGGCTGGGACTTGTTCCCTTGAGTCAGTTGAAACTCCTTTCATCTGTCTTAAAATGTTAATAAACAGAGCTGTGGAACTTCATGGGTGTTTGTAGAGCTTTGTGAATTGCTGCAATGAAAGATTGTCCTCTCTAAAGTATATGGTGTTATTTCTAGACTCCTGTGGGGTAGAGTATCCTCCCTTTGTGTGTATTTGACTTAAGGGCTGAATAATAATTGTTGAGGCATTGAATATTTACAGTTAAATTGTGGTAGAAGAATGGAAGTATAGACAAAGTTTCCATTAATGTAGGTAAAGAAACAGATATGCATTTAGTGAACATAAATGTGTATTTCCCAGTCTTTCAAGAATGTTCAAAAATACTATTAAAGTAGAACAAAGAAACTAACTAACATTAAGTAGAGCTTTTCTGTAGGAATAAGATAAATATCAGGAAATGACTAATTGCAAAGCCCCTCAGAAAAGCAGTGCTATAGAAATACACACACACTTTGCTACTCATGTCCCACATTCATTAAAAAGCGTCAAATGCTCTGAATTAGCAACAACTGTTTCCTGAGTTCTTATTTATTAGGAGATGCTGATCTACATTTAGTTATATTATTGTCTCACTTCCAGAAACCTCAAGTTTCTGTTCCTTTGAAGAGTGTACCAGCAATGCTTTTGGTTTCAGAACACTATCTCATCATTCTGTAGTTTCTCTGCCCCTCCAACTGTCATGTACAGATGATGCAGGATGTTTTTTGCAAGTTCAGTTTCTGTGCAGACTGAAGATTTTCGTAAGCAGAGGAAGTGCCTCTAAAGAGGAGCTCTGATTTTTAAAAGTAGCTGTAAAAGTGACAGCAAGGTTATATTTATTGTGCATATTTATTTTTTCCCAATGGTGTCTTAGTTTATCCAGGAAAAAAAGATATTCTCATCCTTTTAGTACATTATAGGAGTTTTATACTACCATAATTCAAATTAAAACAGTAGCAATGCAGTGCTCTAAAGTAAATATAACATAATGGAAACATGCATAGTGGTCCTACTTATTAACTCAGAGCTAAACTTTTAGTGTAAGCATGAAGTTTGTTATTTTAGTTCCATCAATGACAATATCATTTATTTAAAATTTCTAACATTAGAGTGCTATAAACCCACTGTAACTTCTTTTCATATCCTCGGCATTGTAGAGCTCTGGTGCTGGTGTCTAAGTGACGAATTAGACACTTCTACATCATCGTTAAATATATACCATTACTGGTGCTCTATCTGTAAGAGTAATTCTGGCAATAAGGATTAAGTGATATCATCACTCTTCCAGATAGTCTCAAGAGAAGCCAGAGGATGATGTCATGTCTAAGCAGCCCTTTAATCCTAGATGTATATTTTAGTATCCTGATTTACATGTGGTTTTGCTATCGTGAGAAGAATCACAGTCTATGCTGAGACTATACTTTTTTTTTTTTGGAGGCTGTCAATTTCTCAACTTCAGCAGTACAAATAAATAGTTTCAAGAAAAACTACGTCTGTTTTAGATTATATCTGCCTATATATATATATATATCGTACACATTTATGTTTGGTTTAGCTTTTATAATTAGGCTGTTTTTTTCATACCCATGTCAGAAAAAGCTTAGATGAGATAATGTCAGCAAGGTTATTGGATTGCGTGAGTTTTATTGTGATTTGTTTGCTTGTTTAGTAGAACTTTTTTGTACTAATAGCAGCTTTAACACAGCTGCATTTCTACTGCTAGAAATGCCTTTGCTGAAAGAATTGTTTGACTTTTTTTAATTCTACACATTAATATAAATTATATTGACAAAAGATAATGTCATTGCTATAGGCTGTGCCTGTGAGACCATTAGCTGTTCCAGTTGTGCCAAGATGGGTTGTACTTGCACAATGATACCAGCAATTCATTTCTGAAGTAGACCTTGCCTGAGGCACAAGTTTAACTTTGCATACTCTAAGTAATTTCACTGATTTCAGAAATTATTTATAAGACAAAATCTTGGCCCCCACATTCCACAGATTCCAGTGGAGCTAGAAGCCACCTGTGGGGTATAAAGCATTTTCAGACTCTGGACTAGAGCTGATAGAATCCCAGGGGCTACAACAGAGATGGAAATTGATCTTTTGATACTGAAGAAGTGAGGCTTGTTGGTAAACTGTGGATAACTTAACAATGATAAGTAACTTATTATTGACATGAAAGAGAGAAGGGAATGAGCAGAGGCTTGCACAGGAAGTAGTAACATTGTCAAAGGGATGGTGTAAGAACATGGTCTTTAAAGCAGCATAAATAGCTATGGAATAAGATTGCATTTGTCAAGAGAGTTTTATCTTTGCAGGTGAGAGGAATGCTATGGATGGCCTATTAGTGACACTATGTGGAAACCATCTGCCACAAGTCATAAGAAAAGATGATAATGAGCAGGAGATTCTTGGGAAGAAAATTAAGATATCCTCTTTAGCCATGATGAGTTTGTGGTAATTGCTAAACACACACATAAACATACAAGAAACAAGCTGAGATTCCCATTTGAACAGAAGGTGTGTTATGTTGTAATCCATCAGGATAGCTGAATTTGTGTTTGCAAATGAGAGGAAGGGTGGAAGGGAAAGGGAAGAGAAAGGACAGAGGCCAGTGTGACTAAAGAAGAAGACTGAAAGGTGTGGAGCATGAGGAGAGTTCAGTAGAGGCCGCACTAAGGGAGCTCTTGGAGAACCAAGAGGATTCAAGGAATAGTATCTACAAAGCTGTGAAAAGAAACAGTACAACATCAGGAGCATGGCCAAAGCTGCTGAAGGGCCTGATTAAGAAGTTGTAAAGGTATTGCTAGAAGTTGTTCCCATTGACTGTAAGAGCATAACCAAGGTGTTTCTAGACTATATTTGTTTGGAAGGAATGCCGGATAATTATTGTAGTGATCTCAGAATGGGTTATGTGTTTTGAATGGATTTTTCAAGATGGGGCAACTAAGGCATATTTGAAGTTTATTTGTATTATGATGGGAAAAGCTATAAAGAGAGCAGGTTGGTTGCAGTGGAGGTCTGAGAACAAGAAGAGATCATCCTCATAAACAGAGTTGGTTAGAGGAGGAGACTCTGTGCGATCATCAATGAATGATACCTTGAACAAGAAAATGTTGGACTGTAAATGAGACAGCTTGGACTGTAAATGAGACAGTTACATTGGACTACTCATGTAACCTTATGGTCCATAATATATATTTAATATTATTTAGTTATTAATATTAATGAGGACTTGGCCCTATAAGTTTTACTATTTCTTATGATCTGCCTATGGCAGGGGGATTGGAACTAGATGATCTTAAGGTCCTTTCCAACCCTAACTATTCTATGATTCTATGGGTGACCTCATCAGTGTTTACAAATATGTAAAGGGTGGGTGTCAGGATGATGGAGCGAGGATTTTTTCAGTGATATCCAGTGACAGGACAAGGGGCAATGGGTGTAAACTGGAGCATAGGAGGTTCCACGTTAACATCAGTAAGAACTTCTTTACTGTGAGAGTGACAGAGCACTGGAACAGGTTGCCCAGGGGGGTTGTGGAATCTCCTATGTTGGAGATATTCAAGGCCCGTCTGGACAAGTTCCTGTGTGATGTACTCTAGGTTACCCTGCTCTTGCAGGGGGGTTGGACTGGATGATCTTTTGAGGTCCCTTCCAACTCTTTGGATTCTGTGATTCTATGATCTGTTTGGGTGATTCTATGTCTGAACTCTGCATTTAAAAGACCTTTATTCTAGCATTTGGAAGGCATGATGGACATGTGCGTGAGATCCTGAGAGCTAAAGAAGGGTAAGAACAGTGCCTTCCTGATGTCATGCATCAAATATTGCATGGGACAGGCTGAGCTGCCGCAAATGCCACATGAAGCTCTTAACCACCCAGGAATTATTCCATGCCTTTCTGGTATACTAGGCATGCATTCATGCCTCAGCTGAGAATGCTTGTCCTGTGCTGCAGGAGACACTTGCTCCCAGTTCTTTTCAATCAGTTTTGCACTCCTTTTGCAGTGTCACGGGTACATGTTAGACCACTTATTCTGCTGCTGTTGTTCTTTTAAAGTATGTGTTGCAGAGATTTAACCAAAATTAGTATCACCTCTTAGTATAGTCAGCTTGCTGTATTCAGATGAGCCAACTGAGGCATTGCATCAGTACTAGTACAGATGGGGACTTCTTGAATGATGATATAGTGTGAGTGGTTTCAACTAATTAATACCTGTGTTTCTGTTCTATTTTATTTTCTTTACATGAATGGCAGCAATGGACTGTCCCTGAAGTTGTTGGAGATAAGTAGATAGCAAGTGTTTCCTGTCACGAACACTGCTGTGAAAATGCAGGGACTATTCTGCTTTTGCTGAGCATTCACAATGCCTGTTAGCATGAATGGGACCCCATAGCCTCTGGGTAATAGAAACCCTTATCTTGCATTTCCATGTTGCTTTGTGGAACAAAAGCTATTGTGAAAACAAATCTACCCCATTCCACCATGAGTATTTTCTCTTGCTTCTCTCTTCATGAGAGCTACTTTCCAGTGAGACAACCCAAAGCTGACAAAAAAGAGAATTGTTACTTTCTGCTAGCTTACAGAGAGACAAGGGGACTCTTCTTGATGCACTGCTGTCATTGTCCGAGCTTTTCTAAGCTTTATCTTCTCCAGCTGCAGAGTTTGCGAGATGAAAATCACCTCTACTGAAAATGCTGTGCAGTTTCTATAGGAAAATTCACTGTCTGTGGGTTAAACTGTGGATTTAAATGAGTGTTGCTGTATCCAGGTGGCTTCAGACAACTCTGAAGTCTAAAAGCTACGATACGTCGCAGTATCAGCAGAGAAGCCAGCCTGAGCACTTACTTGCCCTACACCGCTGCTTGCTGTCTCACAGTTGCATCAATGTGACTGTAAATGTGACTGCATCATGAAACTGGAACATCAAAATGATGGAGAGTCAGAAACATGGCAGAAAGGGCGAGGGCTCTTTTGATCTTCAAATGACCCAGTGTGTCCGATGGCGAGGCAGACATTTGTATGTGCATAATTAAGGTGCTAAGCACAGGAAAATTAATGAAGGAGCAGGGACTTAGAAGAGCCTCATAGTGTCCTTAGACAAGTAACAGAACAACTGACAGATGAATTTCCTTTAATACTATTTAATTCCTGCCAGCATCCTAAGCCTTGTGAACTACTGCATTAAGGAGTCAGTTTATTCTGAGTACTGACGAATGCGTTTAAAACCGTCATCCCTGCACCTCTTGTATTGTGGCTTGAAATCCAAACTATTTTTGCAACACTGTAAGGTGTGTCAGTAAATGTCATCTGTTAAAAAAATCCAAACCACCCCACAAAATCCCCTGCAACAAAAATTCTGTACTCTGTGGGTGAGGCTGCAGAAGTTGCCGGTGTGTGCGTAAGTTCTTTGAGAGAGCTGCTTTGGAGAAAGTCTTGTTTCTTTTACATAGGACATGCAGTCCCTCATTAATTATGTATTTGGTATAGCTGTGACTCCTCCTCTTTATTCTGTATGCTGACAATCCTTTGGGACTGAAACATTCCACTTGTTCACCGTCTTAGTACCAAGATGTGCATCACACTGCTGGCTTTCAGAATGAAGGAAGAGAAGGCTGGGCAAAGTAAAAGTTTTCCTTGTAGATATCCCTATGGGGAAGAGCCATTATGAATGTCTTTGGTCTTCTGGTACTTTCCACAGGCATCTTAGTTATACAATACTTCTCAAAGTATTTCTAGGTCGAATCAGTCTTTTTGTAATGACTTTGACTTTATGCTTATTTTTATGTATAACCAGCTGTTCTCCAGATAAGTGATACAAAAAAGGTAAGGAAAGGAGAAAAAGAGCAAAGGGAGTGGCAACTATTTTTCTGTCTCTTCCACCACTGTGAAAGAAGGAGAGAAAAAACCACGAGAGAAGGACATGGCTGTAGTTGCTTTCCCCTTCCATTACTCTGTTGTGCAGCAAATAACCTAAAGCATTGTTTGTACTTCCCCCACTAACTAAGCTGTTACTGGCAATGTTGACAGTTGACAGGAATAGTCAGTCATGACTACTAGCAAGATTTCTCTCTTTCACATTGCAGGGAGTGGAATGGTCCATAGCTGTCAGGGTCCTGAGGGTGCTGTCTGGGTTGGGGGCAGGCAAGTGATAACTGCCATTGCTACTCATTATATCTTTGCAGCTGTACAGATTATTTCAATGCTTTTCAAATGTTCCTCATATCATACTCTCATCAGAGACATACATCATGCTTCTAAGTTTAAGAAACATGCTTGTAGTGCATGGTCTTTATATTATAGAATCATGCTCCTCCTTCATCTTGTACACTTGGAAAATCTACCATGGCAGAAAAGTCCACATTTTCCTCCTACAGAAATTTCATGCCACTTAAAAATATTTGCACTGATATTTACACTGATAATTCCTAACATTAGAGCCATCTATTCATGATGGTCATCTTAGTAGGTAAGAAGAAATGGGCATCACTAGAAATCCACAAAAGAGCAGGAAGCTTCAAAAACTGTCAGTTACTCTGTGGATGGTGAAATCAGCCTCCAGAGAGCTATGTGCCACCCAAGTTCTCACCTCTGTGCCTGGTGAAATCTTGGAGCAGATTCTCCTGGAAGGCATGCTAAGGCACATGAAAAACAACAAGGTGCTTGGTGACAGCCAGCAAGGATTCACTAAGGGGAAATCCTGCCTAACCAATTTGGTGGCCTTCTATGATGGGGCTACAAAAGTGATGGACAGGGGTAGAGCATTTGATGTCATCTACCTGGACTTGTGCAAAGCGTTCGACACTGTCCCACATGACATCCTTGTCTCTAAATTGGAGTGTCATCAATTTGATAGGTGGACCACATGGTGGATAAAGAACTGGCTGGATGGCTGCACACAAAGAGTTGTTGGCAGTGGCTCAATGTCTGGCTGGAGACCAGTAACGAGTGGTGTCCCTCAGGGATCGGTGTTGGTACCGGTCTTGTTCAATGTCTTTGTCGGTGACACGGACAGTGGGATTGCGTGCGCCCTCAGCAAGTTCGCGAAAGACACCAAGCTGTGTGGTTCGGTTGATATGCTGGAGGGAAGGAATGCCATCCAGGGGGACCTTGACATTCTTGTGAGGTGGGCTGATGCCAACCTCATGAAGTTTAACCATGACAGGTGCAAGGTCCTACACTTGGGTGGGAGCAATCCCAGGCACAGCTACAGGTTGGGCAGAGAAGAGATTCAGAGCAGCCCTGGGGAGAAGGACTTGGGGGTGTTGGTCAATGAGAAAATGAACATGAGCCAGCAGTGTGCTTACAGCCCAGAAAGCCAACCATATCCTGGGCTGCATCAAAAGGAACGTGACCAGCAGGTCAAAGGAGGTGATCCTGCCCCTCTACTCTGCTCTTGTGAGACCTCACTTGGAGTATTGTGTTCAGTTCTGGTGTCCTCAACATAAAAAGGACATGGAACTGTTAGAACAAGTCCAGAGGAGGGCCATGGGGATGATCAGGGGACTGGAGCACCTCCCGTATGAAGACAGGCTGAGAAAGTTGGAGCTGTTCAGCCTGGAGAAGGCTGCGTGGAGACCTCATAGCAGCCTTCCAGTATCTGAAGGGGGCCTATAGTGATGCCGGGGGGGGACTCTTCATTAGGGACTGTAGTGATAGGACAAGGGGTAACGGCTTGTAACTTAAACAGCAGAGGTTTAGATTGGATATAAGGAAGAAGTTCTTTACTGTGAGGGTGGTGAGGCACTGGAATGGGTTGCCCAGGGAAGTTGTGAATGCTCCATCCCTGGCAGTGTTCAAGTCCAGGTTGGACAGAGCCTTGGGTGTCATGGTTTAGGGTGAGGTGTCCCTGCCCATGGCAGGGGTGTTGGAACTAGATGATCTTAAGGTCCTTTCCAACCCTAACTATTCTGATTCTATAAAATAATATCTTGTATCCAAGCTATTTTACACTATTCCCTTAGTGTAAGAAAAGTCAGTAGGATTATCCTGACTCTACAGATTAGGTTGGGATTAGAATAAGTGTCAGTTAATGATTTACCCAAAGTTAGAGAAGTTGGTGTCAGAGGCAGGGTTTGAATCGTAATCATCTGACCTACGAGTATCCTCCAAAGTAGACTGTTGTTCTGGAAAAGAAGAGCCTTCAGTCAGTCACAGTTGCAGCTCTGGGGAAGCGACTGGCCAGAAAAATGAGTGTTAGCCAAATGTTTTTCATTTTTGTGTTTGTGTGAGATAAACTGTGCATGCTCTAATTTGGTAAAAATTCAACGTCATCTCTTAATTAGAAGTTGTTGTTATCTAAAAACTTTACAGCCTTCCCACATTTCCCCTGACAGCTTGGGCTGTGTGCCGCAAAGAAGCTGGTGTGGCTTTAAATGTCAAAATATGCTTTTCATTCTTGTATGTGTGTATATATATATATATCAACGCATTATCAAGTAAAATAAAACCTTGCAGTGTGACAGATTACATTTCTCTAATTGTCATAGCTTTTAAAATGAATTTATGGCTGTCAAGAGAAATTTTTTTCTTCTAGAAACACTGGAAACCTTGAATCATCTAGGCTGAAAAGAAGGCCAGTACTTGCTCTGCATATGTTTTGCTGGAACATTGCTGGAGGTGGCTGAGCTGATTTGGATGTATTTGGTTTTGAATGCTTTCTCTCGTTTTGCTAATTACATACCAGGCTGATTTTCCTGCAGAACTCTGACCATTTGCCTCTGCTTTATCAGTGACTTATTGTTTGTGGGAAGAAATAAGCTGGAAGCTCATCTCCTGAGAAATCTGGTTCTTCATGTTTTCCTGCTGGGTGGCCACTCCTGCTGAGATGTTTGTGGAGAAAGAAGCCTGTGCACTCTTACGAATTAGAGAAGGTTTATGGTCCTTGCTCAGAGGTGGACATGAAAGAGCAGTGGGCTGAAGCTGGAAATCTGTTAGCTAAATTGTGATAAACCTGGCCAACCTGGACTAGCTTAGCAGAAGTCAAAGGTAAACTTGCTTCTCCTGGAGGCTGCTCCCAGGTGATTTTCCACATGGCAGTGTTCCCTCCACTCTTCCCCAGGCCTGTGGCGTTGCATGGGGTTGTTGTGACCAAAGTGAAGGATCCAACACTTTGCCTTGTTGAATCTCATACAATGGGCCTCAGCCTGTCCAGAGTCCTCTTGCAGAGCCTTCCTGCCCTCCAGCAGATTGACACTCCCACCCGACTTGGTGTCATCTGCAAACTGACTGAGGGTGCACTTGATCCCCTTATCCAGATAGATGAGAAAAGAACTGGCCCCAGCACTAACGCTTGTGACTGGCTGCCAACTGGATTTAACTCCATTCTCCAGACTCTTTGGGCCTGGCCATCCAGTCAGTTTCTTACCCAGCAAAATGTACACCTCTCCAAGCCATGAGCAGTCAGTTTCTCCAGGACAATGCAATGGAAATGGTGTCAAAGGCTTTACTAAAGTACAGGTAAACAAACTCCACAGCCTTTCCCTCATCTACTAAGTGGGTCAGATGACGCGGTTAATTTAAAAATGTCACTTTTTTTACCAGTAAAGATGGTTCTGTGATTCAGCTCATGGACAAAGAAGGGGTTTTACCAAAGAAGCTTTCAGGTCAAGTGTTTGGTCTCCAAAATAAAGGCACTTTATAAAAGGCGATGGCCTTTGGTATCTCTCACCCTCGTACTAGGCAGGAAAGCATTGACTCCTCCACTTCACACTGAGGTGTAAGCTATAGCTGTTTACAGCTACAGGACATGGCAAATGATATCACTGAAGTTATTCTCAAGCTGAGATGTAAACACAGTATTTGATACACAAGTTCAATCTGTGGACTGAGTCCAAATGGCCATAACTTTTAAGTACTTTTCACATTAGTGTAGATATTCAGGCGAACAAAACTTAAGCCTGTATTCAGACCTGTCTGAAATTTTCTGATGTGACATATTGTTTATTTTGGTGTTCTTATTTCCCTCCCTGTTCTTCTACAGAGGTTTGCACAGAATGTGTTGCAATGCATAAGCAAGCAGCAGAAACAGAGGTGAATATTTTCCCTTTTCTTTGACAATGTATTCCTTTCTAGCTCTGTCTTGATCCCGATACTTCCTTTTCCTCATTGTTGTATGTTTGGAATAATGCTCAGTTATCAGACCTCTCTCTACTGTGATATGCCAGGATGATGGAAAAGCATCTCCTTGAAAGCATTTACAAAGGCAGCTCAGCATCTGAAAATTGATGTGTTGCACATAGTAAAAGCTGCTGATTACATGAAATCTTGTCTTACCAAAGCATGCCTGTGTTAACTAGGAGTTTGTAAATATTTCAGATTAATTTATGGGGAAAGATTGGATTTTCATGTACTGTAGTTTAATCAGATGTTGCCAATTCTGAGAATGTAGTGGGATAATGATAGTCGTAAGGCTCTATGTCTCTCACTATAGAATGAAGAGAATATTCTGAGGCTTAATACAGTGTTGTGGAGGATCTTTGCAAGTTAGGAATAAACTGGTTGTATTATTAGGCTTTGTAGCGTTGCATTTCATATGTGTTTGGCAGGCTAGAGAGATGCATGCACATCGGCATAACGTTACTATGAAGCTGCTACTAGGAGCCTCTGAAGAATGTGAGAATGGGAAGAAGGGAATAAATAGATGCAAATGGAAACAAAAATGACTCATCTGATGCCTTAAACATGAATGTCACCAATAATTTCTAGCTATGCAGAAATCAACAACTGCTGTTGCAGTTAGCTTTCTGCCTTCCTCTAAAATTATTTGATTTTGAGTTTTGTTTACTATATCTTTTTGTGTGCTGCATAGATTTAAAATCATATATTGTCACTTACTGGTCCCTGTCAGGGATACTGGAGGTGCCAACTTTGACACTAAGATTTTTACCGTGATTAACAAAGTTCAGACTCTGTAAACCTTAAAGCTGTGGCCTGTTTGTCAGCTGGATCCCTGGGTTGAGACGCATTCTTCAAATGGCAGTTTCAGGTAGGAAATTATGGACAGACAGCAACAGAGGCTCCAGGATCACACTGAGTTCCACTTAAATGCCTGGTCTGCTTTGCAGCAGATGTATCACATTAGTCAGGGATGGTTGTATTTTTTGCCTTTTGGTTTCCCCAGATTCATTTACCTGCTTAGATACTCTGTTGCCTTGAGAGAAAAACTGCTAATTAGATGACATAGATAGAATTGCCTTTTTTTTTTTGGTGTGCTGCCCTTTTGGATGCAAATGGGTGCTCTGTGTACACCCATAGCAGCAGCAGCCAGACAAACTGGTAGGTCACAGCACTTCTTTTCTGCCTAAAATGAAGGAGAAGAGACTAGTTCTGATTAAAATGCAGCCAGAGCCTCTAATACTGTAGTATTAATAGTGATGTTGGCCTTGACAAAAATAGCTGTTAAATGGGGAATAAAAAGCTTTCCATGTTTGCCAAAATCGTAATGAAAATGGTGGAGCTGTCATAAATACGATGTTCTTAGCTAAAATGATTATGCCTTAACAATTTTCCAGTGCATTGCATTGGGTTATTTCCAGCACATTCAGATCTTAGTGTTATAAAGGTTTAATAGAAAATCTTGACAGTGAGACTTCATCTGTGCCAGAGGAAAAGATAGGCAGTGTTTATGAAATCCACTCAAATTCTTTAGTCACCAGTATGATGTTGCTCCCATGCTTACTTGTTGTCATCTTTATACATGTCTAACTCTCCCAAAAAACACTTGATCCAGTGTATGGCTGTGGATTTCTAAGTTTGGTTGCTGTTGTGATGTAAACTATATGAGCTCCACAATCCTCATAAGCTTTAAAAACACAGGCTGACTCCTCAGGAGAGATAAAATCCATGGTGTTCCACAGAAGTGGCTGGAGGTGTGCCAAACTACAGTGCCTGAAGACTGAGCACAATGATGCATCTTTGATTCAAACAACTGTTCCTCAGAAAAGGTAGTGTTTGCAAGAAAACAAGCATGCTGAGCCATGAGTCAGGGCCGGAAGTTACATTTGACATACCTCTGTTAGATGCCAAGGAACTCAGGGAAAATTATATGTCCCTGCCCATGGCAGGGGGGTTGGAACTAGATGATCTTGAGGTCCTTTCCAATCCTAACTATTCTATGATTCTGTGATTCTATACCAGTGTCTGTGATAGTGATAGGACAATAGTAGTTGAGAAAATGCACAGAAGTATTTTATTCCAGATAGCAAAATTACTAATGTTGTTAATTTATGATCCACACAGTGGGAAAGTGTTTGCCCCTGTGTAGTTCTGATTTCAGTTTGTAGCAGAAACCTGGCTCAGTAGAAGAAACCTTGGATGGCTCCAGCTTTTGTTATTTATTGATTGTTTCTTTTTTCTTCAGAACAGCAGCTGAACCCTCCTTAGCATGTTTTCACTGATCCCTAATGGGCTTTGTAAGTGGAGGGAGAAACATGCATGTTTGGAAGTTCTCTTTGCTTGCAGACATATATATTACTTTCTTTTCATTTTTGTGTATTCTGGACTAAAAGGAGAAGATCAATTAATTTTTTCTGAGGCCAAAACCTGCACAGAACCTAAGGTGGCATCATGATCTTTGTAACTGCAGAGAGGATGTTGTTGAGTATGCAGGACACCCAAGAAACTGGATTGCTTGATTAGCTCATGCTAAGGAGAGGAATTTGGTCTAGAAAAGCATTCCCATTTACAGTTAGTGTATCTGGAAATATTCTGCATTTTTTCTTTGGGTATCTCAGTTGAGGAAAAAATGCATCATAGCCTTAGCTAGCCTCATCAGAGAGCAAAGAGAGCCCCCTGATTCTCATCTGCTGTTTTGCTGGGCTGTATATGAAATGGGAATATTCAATTGCTGAGTTAAGTATATGCTGAAGTGTCTTTCTGAATCCATAGTCTTCTGTGTAGATTATTTTAATAAAGAAATCATAGTAATAGTCATAATATATAAGTAATTTCTGCACTGCTGTGAAAATTATGTGTTTTTTGCAGAGAAGGTGTATGACTGCACAAGCTAAAGAAATTGGATGTGTATTTTATTGCCTTCAATGGCTTTTCCAAAGCTTATGAGTAATCTACATAAATAAAGGCTTTGAAATCCCTATGTTAGTAGTAGTGTTTACTACTAACACCTTAATTATTGTGTGTTGGTGCCTTTGGTGGTCTAAAGACATATGTGAGGGAAGATTTACAGGATGGAGTGCTATGTTTTAGTGAATCAGCTGATACACGTAGAGAGAACAGGCAGTAAACCAGTAAACTTCAGGAAAAAAACAGTAAGTTGGTGGAGAGTAATTGTGATATGAGCACTTCCAGAAATTATCTTCTAAGAACACCTTGATGCAGATGGCAAACAATTAGAAGACAGGAGCATGTACATACATATGTGTCAGAATAAAGTCTGTAAGTTGATGTTTTGCTGGTAGGTACAGGTATGACTTGCTAGGTATGACTAAGTAAAGCTGGCATGCCCTGTAACTGTGTGGTACGTGGTGACATCGACCTTCACGTACTCATTCCAATATCTGTCTCCCACTAGCTCTGCTCTTCTCCAGGGACCTAATGTCTTTAGGTGACAGCTGCCTGTCTGGTCACCTGAACTGACCGCTATTGGATCTGTCTTGAATCCCACCTCCAGGTGATCAGACTTTTGCAGAGTCCTGCTGAATGTTGAGTATGTGTCTCAGATTTCTTTCTTGGGTAGTCAGTGTTATATTGTGTGCTGCTGAGAAACTGGTGGGATCTAACCTATCACATTGGATAGATACCCTTTCCAGATTTGATCTATCAGATAAAAGATGTCTCATTGTGATTAATCAAGGTTCTGCTGCTCCTTTGGTCACAGCTTCAGTTACTGGTCCCTATGTCTACACTGTACATAAACCATTTATCTTTCCCACATAAGGGCATCTTGACCAGCTACCATTCTGGTACCCTTCTTGTTTTAGAACCAGAACTGATAACCCACAAAAAAGTGGCAGTTTTGAGCTAATACTGTAACACCTTTCTACCTTGTACTCTGAAAAACACTGGGTTAATCACATGCTACTGAACTTACTGTGTATGCTGGATATGGTTAGGACTCCCAGATGTGTGGCAGACTAGGTAAATATTAAATATTCTACTGGATTTACCTGGGGAACAGTTGAAGTATGGAAATGCTACACTGAATCAATGGCTGAATCTCACAAATATAAGGAAGTTTATTGCTTTCTTAGTCTTCCTCTCCGGAAAGCCTGGAGGTGCTGAAAAATGTTTTCTCATAGGCACTGCTACTTATAAAAGGAGACTTTATGGTAAGGAAGGCACTTGCTACAAGTCATCCAAGCAAAATAGCATTTTTTACATGTACTTCACAATTCAATTACCTGAGGAAGAAGAGTATTTTTTTTTTATCTGTTTTCTGTAGAATGTGCATGTGTGATTCCACTTAGAAAAGTTAAAATGCTGAACATTTATGTTACTGTCTTGTTATGATTCTATTTGGTAGTCCATTTCCTCCCAGTTTGCCTTCTGAGGAGCCAGACTAGAAGCAGTTACATGAATGTAGTAACACAGGGGATTATTCTTTTCAGAGGGTGCTATGACAGTCTTTATTTGTATATATTTTTAAAGAGGTTGCTGACATTTTAGCTCTTGATATAGGATAGTGCAATAAAGAGAGGGGGGCAAGGGTAGAAATTAAGAAGAAAATATCTAAGAAAGAATTAAGGGACAGTGTCTAAAAGAGTTTCTGAAAAAAACCCCACCCCCCTGATTTGATGCATTTTGCATTGTCGGACAAGTAACGTGTAACAATAAAATAAGCCCAAATTCAAGCTAAACACATGGGAGGTGGGCTTCAGCACTGAATTTAAAATATAATGTTTTCTGTTGCTGATTGGACATTTTATTGTTGCAGGGAATTTCATATTTCTGTTGCGAGTAGAGTTAAGCTTTCCTGCTAACGTGTGAGACGCTACCACACACACCCCCTCAGATTTCATTGATGAACAATGTTTTGAGCGCAAAATGAGTGCCCTTAATATTACAGGCACATTCAGTTTCAATAGTTGCACCTCTTTTTGGCAACACGGTCAGATAGTTTGTGTATTAAATAGCTATGTTGCAAGGTTTTGAGTTCATGAAGGAAAGCAGTTCTGAGTCAGAGCAATATCAGTTCAATATCTTTTTTAAACTGTAGTTCAGAGCAAATGCTTAGGACATGTAGTGATAATTCTTGTATGTCCTGAGTGTGCTTAGAAGTCATCAAGCAGTATAGCTGCATGACTGCAAGCCTGAAGCAGAGGCCAAGAGATACTATTTCCAGTTTTGCTCTTTGAAGCAGGAGTAAGTGCAAATGTTACAACTTGAGTTTTTCCTTGTTTGTAGCCTGGGTTTACATCTTATGGATGAAGTGAGTGAGGCTTCTTAAGTCGTTGGACATAACGTTGCAATGGTATGAACACAGGTTAAGTCTGAAGTTAGCAACTGTCCTGCACTGTGAATGCAAACCTGGCTCTTGGTACAGATCTTTGTCTCACTTTCATGTGCATATTGGATGAAGAGTCTCAATAACTGTTTATGATTACTAGCACTTGAGGCTGCTGAAGAAGAGAAAAAGACATACATGTTTGTGGGTGTCTTTTCCTGTTTGGCTTCTGTTTGCATGCAAATGCAAAAGGTTTATCAGGCAGTTAGCTTGGGACCTAAGCTGGAAATACACCTCCTTTTTAAGAAGCTCTTCCTGTCCCCTCCTGCCTGTGCAATATCCCCAGAGTGGTTATAGGAAGTGGCAGCAAATGCATCAGGTGTCAGATCAGTCCCCTTGCTTTCTGTTTAAGCAGGATCCACAGCCCGGCTGTGTTTCTCAAAGAGTAACAGAAAGACCTGGAGATGCTTCCAAGTTTCTGTATTATAACTGCTATTCAGAGTAGTTTGATATTCTCTCTGAAAATTGAAGCTATAAAATTGATTAATTGGTTTCACATTCATTTTTCTGTTGGTCTTCAGCTGCATGGACTGTTTAACACCAATGATTGATAGTTTCATTATAACCCTTCTCGTATAAGCACATAGAATCTTTATGAAAAATTGATTTGGGATTTCTTCATTATGCCTAAAAATGTCTGAAAAGATGCCTTGCATGCTGCTAATTCTCAAAAGTCAGATGAATAGTGTGGATTTTCTGAGACAACAAAAATGTTAACATATGACACCCTAAATAGCTACTGTTTTCATTTGTTTCCCCTTGTCTTATGTATTAATGCCTCTTTAGTAATTGTCATGGTGACTGCTACGTTACTTTTGGTGATTTCTTGATACCAAAAAGCCATTTATGCACCTTGTGTAGGGTTTATGGGTTTTTTTGGTGTTTTCTTCTTCTTGTTGTTGGGTATTTTGTTTTTACTATTGATCTCAAGCTGCTGCTGCATAAAATCAAGGTCAGAGGGGACTGGTTTAAAATAAATATTTTAAGCTGTTAATTTAGATGAGAATCAGCAAATACTGAGGTCCTTACAGATGGCCTGGTATTGCTATTCCTAGAGACTTCTCTGACCATGCCTCAAATCACTATATAAACCAATGAGTTTAGCTGGGACAATGGTGAAGATTTCTTGTCTGGTATTGGCAGTCTCCAAGGGAGCCTGGTTAAAAGTTCAGGGAGGTTATCTTGGCTCTTCACCCTCTGGTTTTCAAACAGCTTGCTGAATAAGGTATTAAAAGCAGAAGGAATTATCAGAAAGCCTCAGGCTTGTATTACTGTAGGTTTTGGGTTTTTTTTTCCCTTTTGAATTCTGATTTGATAGTACACAAGGAGAACTTTAAATATTCTGCTGGAAAGGAATGTGTTTTATACCAGTCTTTTACACTTTCTCTTAGTTGTAAGAGCAAATAATTTGAGGCATTGTCTGTTCTTGAGCGGATAATAATTTAGCAGGTGGGAAACATGTACTTCCTAATTCTTCAGTGAAAAGTGATAGAAATTGTGAAGCTACTTACGTAGGGTTTTTGTTAGCCAGGCTTACTGTCACTTGGCTTTTGTAGTTGATGGGGTATCTGGTGTCTCACTGCAAATAAAAGGGACTTCTGGAGAGTCAGCTCATAGCAGAAATAGCAGGCTGTTCACTGAGAATAATCTCTCATAGAGACAGAAAATCACAGCAACAGCATTTCTTCTGCTTTATTTCCCACAGCACTAGGCTAAAGTGGCTCAGCCTTCTGGACATTACAAACATGTATTGCTCCTTTATTTGTTTAACACCTTTTCTGAGCTTTACATCATTGATATTGGATCTGGCCCACTCAAGGTATGTTTCATATTCTTCTACACACTCTGACTGTAGCTTTCTCATTCCCCAGATGGTCTCCTTCATCGCTGTTATCCTCATACTGCCCCTACACTTATTAGACTCTTGGTGAGTATGAAACAACAAAGGATAGAATCCCACTACAAGGTCTTGCTTGAAAAGGACAGACCCTTCAGACCTGCAGAATCAGTTTGCACGATGCCAGAGGTTCCCAGCTGTGAGGGATCTGAGAAATATTCCTGTAATTATTCCATTACTTTTCCATAAATGGAGTATCTCCAGAATGCCAATTGCCACAGCTTCAGGTATATCTGGTCAAGAATTTGTCTTTAAGTTACATGTAGCATTAAGATTACTCCAGGTATATGTGGGTACTATAGGTTCCATTGCACCTGCTCTTTGAAGGGACCTTGTAGACATTGCTGCACCTAAAACTCACTAGGAAACTTGTTAGGTTTTTGCATCTGCTGCTTAATGGTTATTGTAACTGTCTTCCTATGAACTTGGCAGTCTCACTCTTTGCGTGCTATTTCTTTCCTTATCCTGAAAACTCTAGATGGCAGGGACCATTTTTAAATGTAAGATGTGATACTACTGAGATGTTAATTCTTACCTAAGCATCCGCAGGTTAAGAACTACTAGTTCACTGCTGGTGGTAGTTCTGTCAGATTTGTATTGTGCCTCTTGTGAGAAATGCCTACAGTTAATTTTCATTGCCTAAAGCAACATATGAGCAAGTTAAGAACCAGCAGACCTACCAGCTTAGGTATTTGAACCCCATATGTATGTCCAGTTACACACTTGCTTGTGGACCATTCTCTGCCAAAGTGCTTGTATATAGGTTATGCAAAAAAACCCAATTAGTTCTTTCTTATTGTTATTATTCCTCCACAGCAGGCTAGATTGCATTTTTTACTTCTAGAGTACACTTGTAGTATCCCGTATGTTCAAAACAGCACAGTTATGAAAGTTTCAAGTGGTCAGTATTCTCTGTATAGTCTTGAAAATTTAGTTCAGTTGACTAGCTCTGATTTGTTGCAAAATTATTTCTTGAAGGCAGCTCTGTATTTCAGGATGTTCTCTATAAAAAGCCACTGTTATCTGTATTGTGAATTTTTTGGGGGGATGCCTTGGCTTTGTGGTTTTCCAGTGATTTTGTTCAATATGTAGTGATTTTTATTTGTGTCTGTAGTCTGTCAGTTAGCTGAAGATGTTATTACATACTTGTTAAATGCAGGCTGGGGTTGGTGGTGTACAAGACAAACCATATAGATAGATATTGCTTAGAGCTAATCTTCTCTCCTAGGGCAGAGCATTTCTGAGGAATTTCTAATTTTGACAACTGGGATCAAATTTCTGACTTCTGAGGGCTGACAATAACACCAGGGGCTGAGCTGCTTTGTCCTGTTGATAGCAACTGCTGAGCTTAAAAACCACAGTAAATGCCAGGGAACCATGCATCTTAGCTGGTTAGGTTCAGGGTGTGTGTGTGTTTAGGGTAAGGCATTAGCTTTAGAAGTCTCTACGGGGCAGAAATGCTGTGGCTGCTCAGGGGTAAAAATAGTTCTGGGTTTTCAGTGACTGCATTCCATGGCTGGAGCCTGAAATCATGAATCAGGGCTCAGCTCTCTGTCTGTGCGAGACCAACTGTGAGAGCTCTGCAGGCAGATGCAGGAGGGGAGCAGCTAGCTGAGATGAGTCTGAGCCCAGCACCACTGATACTCTGGGAGGGACCTGTGTTGCTTGTACACTCTCAGCAAGGTATTGTACATTAATATTTTGATTTGCAGTGAGAGTGTAGTTACTTGAGTGTGAATAATTAAAAATCCACTGAACCATGCAAATTTTCCCATTAAACCAAAGATGACTTTTTAAAAGTGTCTGTTCTGTGCAAATTCGACTTCACAGAGGCTAGCAGCTTCATACCGTACAAGCTTCCAGAAACGTGGGATGATATATTGTGATTGGAAGGGCATGCTGCTTGTTGCCACCTGAGCACTCTTTTGTGTGTTTGTCCTTGTTTTTTGCTTGGCAGTTTTTTCCCCAGAAATCTTCTAGCCTGGAAATTCCTGGGAATTCAGATCCACGAATAGTTAGTGGTCTTTCTAAGCCTTCCTGCAATAGTGCTTTTTATAAATGGTACCTAAAATATGGTTGCTTAACTCATAGATCTCTTTAAAGCTTTAAACTCTGTCAGTGTTGTGGCACGAGGTCTGTGAAGATTTAAATCCCGTTTTGGCAGAGTTCACATGGTTATCCTCAGTGGTTTAAAACATGGCACAGTTTAATGAGAGTTGCACTTGCAGTCTTTTCGCTTACAACATTTTGTTGAAAGTGTTCCTAGGATGCTGCCGAAGTTTTTGTGATTAACTTTACCTTTGGAAGCAGTAAACAAAAACCTTTCTGCTTGGGTTGTGGGTTGTTCGGGTTTTTTTATGTATTTGTCTCTGAGACATTTAAAACATGTATCCTCCAGGCCACTACTAGCAGCACCTTGATGTTCCTGTACATGCCCAGTGAGTTGAATGATTCTCCTTCCAGGATGAGCTGCTAGATTTCATGTTGCTGGAAGTACCCATGCCAGCTGCCTGTGCAGATTGTCTGTTCCATTAGTGCTGATGACAAAACTGTGCAAAACCACACACAGTAACCTTGCAGCCAGGCACAGCATTCAAGTACATTCTGTTTTCTTTCCAGGCCCTGGGATGCAGCTGCACACGCGTGTTGGACACTCTCAGTGTATCTGCTTGTGCTGATCTGCTCTGTGCTACCCCGGTGTGCCTGGCGCAGCTGCAGGCACATGTCTTTTGCTTTCCTGGCACTTTACACATAACACAGGCACCTACAGCTGTGCTGTCCCCAGGTACTGCTGAATGGGCTTGTGTTAGAAGAGCTTGATAGCTCAGCATGGTGCTGTGTATCAGTGATCTTGCTTTAGCAAACCAGTTGCCAAAGGCATTTGCACCTCGTTTTTTTTCTCTTCTAATGTGCTGGCACAACTTAATTCCCTGAACATTGCTGATATTCAGAGTAGAGGATACTGCTTTCTCATGCAGCTCCCACGTTTTGAGGCTTATCTGTAACAGATAACTGAGGTGAATTTGGAAAATCTCACATGGAATAACAACTTTGTAAAGCTAGAAGCATATTGCTCTAACAAGGAGTAAAACTGTAAGAGTCAAAATAGTTACATGCAGTAAGCTAGGTCAGTGGGGTGTTAGGTACAGTTACAGAATGATTAGCAAACATCAGGAATTTTAAAATCTATATTGTTTTATTTTACTTGAGACTTCTTAGTGTGTAAGGCACTGGACTGTTGTGCAGGACCTGAATTCTATTTCAGCCTTGCTGATAGAATTCACTCAGCTAATTTTCTTGCTTTTCAGTTCCCAAATTGTATAATGAGGATGATTTTACAACAAAGATGTTATGGGAATAAAATCTCTTTATTACAAATGTAAGTGCTAATGCCATCTTTACCCTTTCAGAGCTGCCAAATTAACTGCCGGTGCACCACTTCTGGGAGACCTGTCCCACTTCTGAAACAGGAGTTTTGTGTTGTCACTAGTGCCATTTTGCAGAGGGTGAACATGGACTGCACATAGCTCAGGATATTCCAAGAGTTGTATGAAGTCCGAGAACATGAACAGATGCTGTAATCCTGCCTGTGTCCTGTGTGCTGGCCTCACTGTACGTTCCCCTTTTGGGAGGTTCAGTTAGAGTTAGAAATACACTGCAGGACATTAAGTTAGTCATCAGCACTGCACAAAAATAGTTGTATGGGTATTTTAAAGAAGTGACATGGCAAAACTGTTGGTATAATTGTCCCAATAGTAGAGCTGCCTAAAATAACAGGAACATGAGAAAGTCCTTTCTAACAGCAGCAGTTTATCTAATGCCATTTTCATTTATTGTGAGTAAAGCAATGAGAGGTATCTCAAATATTCAGTCAGTGGTCCCAGATATTATGAGCCCTTTGTGTTAGGAATTACAACACTACAAACTATGTGCCAGAGTTGTCAGCTAAGGTGAATAGCTGAAGATCTGGCTGTTTGCCCAAGCTGTCCGCATTTAATTACCCTGTGAAACCTCATTAGAGATGAGCTGCACCTGTGATAATAAAAGGGAATTATTTTGAAGGTAGTTCAGATCCCAATTCATAGCTCAATTTGAAAAATGCTCTTTTAGAATCTGAAAGTTCTTGCATCCCTATGTGCTTTGTTACAAGTAGAGCTCAGACCTGATCTGATTTTCTGAGGGGGCAGGAAATAGAGAAGTTGCATTTCATAGCTAAAATTATATTAACAAATTTGAAAGCCTGAAAAAAAATGATAAATGCAATATATTTCACTCGAGAACTATCAACTACATAAGTACAAATAGGCCTGTAACAGAAGATTTGGGGATTTTTGTGGTTTACAAGGTGAATTTAAGTCACGAATACTGTGTTGTTTAAAAAAGCAAAGCCATCTTGCAATGCAAAACCAGAATATATCACCCATGAGACCTGTGAAATGATCCATCTCTTTGGCACTTAGTACAGTCTCAGCTGGGATATAGTTCAGATTTTGGGAGCTGCAGTTGAAGAGTATGGTTCAACTGGACAATTTGATGCAAGCACAGTGAGAATGAACAAGACTAAAAGAAAATTTAAAGGGAAGATAGCATGCATTCAAGTTTTTTTTGGTAAGGAAGAGGTTGCTAAGGATATTTAATAACATTTTGCAAGCATGTAAATGACTGCTGGAAAGAGGAAGGGAAGAGCTCTTCTTTGTAGGAATGGGGTAAGAAGTAATAGGGTTCAGTCACATATTAGAAGATTTAGGCTTGTTAATAGATGAAGTATATGTTTGTCTCAGGTGACACAGGTATGACCTGTTCTGCTGTCATCCATGTCGTCCAGAGCCTTTTCAAATCTCTCCCAATTCTATGATTCTACAGACCTGCATGATTATGTGCTTTGAGTTGGAAACTAGTGTCCTTAATCCTCTGCAGCAATGTGCTCTGTCTCCCAGAGAACCTGCTCCTGCAGCCAGGGCTGATGCTATTATAGATAATAGGAGCTGGGCAGAGGGAAGGGATTGGGTTTATAAGTAACCTTTTAGCAGTTGTAAACAACATGAAGACATGAGTCAGGACTGATTGCTTATTCCCAGTTTCTCATAGTACAAAAACGGTAGGATAGGCACTTGAAATGGCAGGTGGCAAATGCAAAACAGGGAAGGACGTTTTGCACACCATGTTTAGTTAACCTGAGGACTTTTTGCTGTTAGATGTGTTGGGTGCTGAAACCAACAGGGCAGTATTATGCCAGCAGATCTTTCAAGAGTATTTAAATATACATATACCAGTTCTAGTTGGAGAATTTCCTGACCCACATGTTGCTGGAGGCTGGGATTATATACCATGGAGGCTATTGCTATGTTTGTGCCCCGCTCTTATACTCTTGGCATTTCCAGGCGGTGTCTCTCAGAGTTTGAAGGGAGAGCTGGGTCCAGAATTTATTGAAGGAGGGCTTTTTTTCTTTCTCCAGGCTGCAGTGCACAGCCTGTAGAGGAATCTACATGCCTCATAATCAGCACATTTAAAATAGCCTTTTGCCTGAGAAGAGCCGTGACTGGGACATATTCTGTTCCCATCTGAGAAGTATTCTGTCAGCACTCCCACTTCAGTCTGAGAAGTGCAGTGGAACAGCTGAGGTGGAGTGGGAAGAGGCAGCAAAGATTCAGTCCTGGGCACTGGGCATTCCCATGTCTTTGCTGGGAATTTCAAGGCATGTACTTCTTAGATTATTTCTAGCCAGAACTTGCTATTAAGTATTAAGTCTTTGCTGTTAAGGATAATTTAGGAAGTGCCATCATGAGAGACATTTCTGAGTACAAAGCTTGGCATGGGTTGTAGGAAGAATAGCAAATAGCCAAGAGGTATGCGGGCAAGGTCAGATAAAAGCTACATAAATGCTATGTGTCAATTTTTTCTTTCACAAAATTGCCATTTCTGTAGCAGGATGATATTATGAATGATCCGAAAATAATTTCTGTAGCTGACATGCTGCCACTGTGTTAGGATTATGTGTTGTGAGGACATGACTGTGTGGGATTGATATGCCAGGAGGTGCCATGCAAACAGCAGACTCTTGGTGCTTTTTTGCCTGTAAGCTTTCCTCTGCCAACATGAAAACCACTGTGTTGACAAGAGTAAGCTATGAATTTTACCTGTGGGGCAAACAATTCAAAGTGTTGACAGAAGAGGATTGAGTACAGTGGCAGAGGCTGTTTGCTAAAAAGAACACAAGGCCAGGAAAGGCCATGAGAGCTAAGCACTTCTGGTCATGTTCAGCTTGTTAAGGGATAGAGTCTGATGGGTTAGCCTGCTGGAACAGTGTCACTCCCACTACTGTCAGAGGGAATATTCCTTGCAGCCAGTGTACAGATTGATAACAAAGTGGAAATCAGGCAGAACAGTGTCTACATGAGATGTCCTTAGACCAAGAAAATGCAAACCATTTTGTACCCAATAAGGCATACACTGATATGGAAGAGTATCTTCTAGTTCTAGAGCACAATGCCTTGAGCAGTGTGCAAAAAGACTCGTGTTTATATTTGGAAAGGTATTATGGTATCTAGTTCTTATTAGGAAGCTAAACATAATTTTACAAGCCTGGAACAAAGCTATAGGAGGCAAGAGTCCTTTGAGGGCTGGCTGCATTGTAGGGGCAGTTGTACTTCATCTAGAGTAATGCTTGGACATCATTTCAGGTTGAAAATTGCATACTTGTGAAATCCTCCTCAAAACTTTGTTAATATGTTTCTAGGAGTTATCTCAAGATCCTCTGTTCTGTTTCTTCTAATATCATCTAACCTTTTAAGACAAAGCAAAAACATCCCATAATCTAGAGGCCTTGAAAAATAATTCCTCAAATTAAAACTGAAAAAAAAAAACCCATCACTTTAACATTTCTTCAGCAGATTTCACTGAAGATGATTCCCAAATCATTTTACAAGTCTCCTGAATTAAAAAGCAGCAACACTTTCAAAAGAGGCTGTACTTTCTAGGTGTGACAGAAAATTATCACACCATGCCAAAGCACTGACCCAACTAATAGGGATGTTGGCCAGTGTTGCATGGTTTAGAAGCCCCTCATTTAGTGGTTGGCTTCTCTCATCTTTTAGAAATTAATTTTAAATCCTTTTTAACATAGGCACAAATGTTCTTATGAGCCATACAGAAATCCAAAGCCAGTGTACATCCTGCAGAGGTTTTGGAAAGGAGGGCCTGTGCCTGTGGTCAGGTGGAGTAACTATAGCCAGAACTGATGTTGCACGAGAGGGATTTTCATCCTTTGCAGACCTTTGAGCAGCCTGTGAGCTAATTTAAATCACTGCTTTCTTAATTGGTACCTGTAATGGGATCTCACCATAGACTGTGTGGCTCAACACACCTTAACAGCACACCCTCCTGTGACCAACCTGGCTCTCCTTGCCTATCCCTGCCCTTAGCAGCCTCTATAGCCATTTTGGACCATCTATACCAGAATGCTGTCTGGGACAGCACACAGATGTGCTCTTTTGATAGCAGCTTTGGAGTTTCTTTGTGTATTCTGAACAGCCAAAGCACTCAGGTGAGGAACTGAATAACTGACCTTTTCCATTACTGTTGTGCCCACCTAAACAAAAAAAAATCACCCTGAAGGTTGATAAAATCAAATAAACTAAAAAAGAAATACTAGAAAAGGCATTTTTATGCAGCACTTTTAACTCCCTTGATAGTCCTTGTGGAAGTGATAGATATGCCCTCAGGGTTTGCAGTATATATTTGGTGTTGCATATACCTTATAATGAACATTCTAGTGGCTATTCTACTGTAGTTATTTCTGAAGTCCCAGCTGAAATGTGGGATTTTTCTGAAGGATGTCATACTTGGTGCACACTAATTCCTTCTGAACTTTTGATCCGCTTTGCTGAAATGGAATTTCCCTGCAGAATAATTTGCCTTTCTGATATTGAACTAATAATATGAATGTGTATGTGTTTCCATTTGAAAGGGTTTGTAGCCACAGAGCACAATTCGGTTGTAATAATACTCAAGTTATTATTGTGGAGTACATGTCAGATTGTTTGTTTCTTTTTTCCTGAAGCTGTATTTAATGATGTTTTAAATACAGCAAATTTCCACTCAAAATGAACAACAGCTTCTCTCAGTGAAACATAAGGAAATTGCTCCTTATTCCCTGTTTCATTACTGGATTTTCTGCAAAGTTTATTTGGATTTTTTGTCCCCCAAAGCTGTTTTATTGATACCTATGCCAAACCAAAACTCACTGGGCAGGTAAGAAGAAAAATACATATTTGTACAGTGACTTATCTGCAGTGATGTAATCTTCTTTATGGAGAAATGCCTTTTAGTTCATCTTGTACATGTGTATCCTTAGCAGCAGGTGCCACTGCCAGACAATTCATCAAAGTTAATGTGATTGCTGGGAAATGCTAAGGCCTTTCTTTTTTATTGCTGTGGGAGGTGGTGTTAAGAGCTGTGTTTTCTGTGGGAGAGGAATGAGACTAAGCTGACAAGCCAGAAAGGTGGACTTTTTAATTCTACTTTGTTAAATAGTAAGTGTAAAAAACCCAAGAGTGTTCTCTGGGAGGCTTGTGATGGGGAATGAATGTGGAACACCTTGTCTCAGCAGGAGGTGGGAGCACAAGTTCAGCAAAGGCAGCCATCTCATAGCAGGGTGGAATACACTTGCAGGAAGGACAGGGATGAGAAGTGAACAGGGAAATGCTGCCAACTTAGCCATGCTGTCAGCAGAGGCTGGACATAGTACATTCTTCCCTTGGCAAGCAGCTTTAAAAGCAGCACATGCTGCTTCACAGATTGTATGGGGCAACTGTACCAGCCTACCCTACCAAGGTTTTGACTTTACTACCTCTAGCTGCTGATGTCTACTAACGGGTGAACGGCAAGGTTTGCTGACATTTAATGTCTGTCTGAACTTTTGCCCTGCTTTTACCAGGTTGGTCTGGAGACCAGTGGGAATAATAAGTTTGCATATGTGTAGCTGCATAGGAAGTAGCTGGGTCTGGGAGGAGGAGCCTGAAGCCATAGTAAACAAATGCCAGGAGCATAAAATGACAAACGGCTAATAGAGGATGCTCTGTGGCATAAGAGGGTGGAAACATTAGAAGAGAGCTGATCTACAGGGAAAGAAAACAGCACAAAGCAAATAGAATCATAGAATAGTTAGGGTTGGAAAGTACCTTAGATCATCTAGTTTCAACGCCCCCGCCATAGGCAGGGATGCCTCACACTTGACCATGTCACCCAAGGTTCTGTCCAGCCTGGCTTTGAGCACTGCCAGGGATGGAGCATTTACCACTTCTTTGGGCAACCTGTTCCAGTGCCTCATCACCCTCACGGTAAAGAACTTGCTTGTATCTAGCCTGAACTTCAGTTTAAGTTTTAACCCATTACCTCTTGTCCTATCTCTAGAGTCACTGGTGAAGAGATAATGATAGAATTAACAACAAATTGCTAGTAATAGATATTACTATCAGCAGGCATGGAAATGAGAAAGGATTGTGTAAGTATGAATGGAGGCTTGTACATACACAGACAGTCCCTTTGGTTAGAAGTATACAGTGCTCAAAACCAGGACAGATCCTAATGCTAAGATGGATGCAAGTTTAGATGAGCTACATACTGCAGAAGCATCTGTGTTATGGAAAGGACAGATGAGATGCCTTTTTCTTACATCAGCAATTTCAGGCACAGAAAACAGCAGCAGTGAAACATCTGAAAAGTTGAGCATGAGCTAAGCATAGTGGCAGAACAGTCATGCTAGGTAGTTTGGAGAATGTCAAGCAGGAATGTTGAAGGCAGGACAAAAGTAGCCATGAGAAGGTGAGTTCTCAGGTGTTTCATGGGACAGAAAGCTCAGACATGTATACAGTAATACAGTTAAGAGCTCAGGACCTGCAGTATGATGATATTAGTAAGCCACAAGATGATTAGATTAGCCTTCACAGAAAATTTGCAAACAGTATCACCTTGCGATTCTGCCTCACTCTGTGTGTAAGGCTCTAGCTTAATTAGGAATCAGCTTAGTCTCAGGGCACTGGATTTAAATTCTGTAACTCAGTTTAGTTGCTGTTCAGAGCCAAACTTTTTCTGAATTCTACAATAATGCCAGTGCAATATTCTTTTCCTTGTCCTTTATATAAATTTTCCTTGTCCTATTTGAAACTGGGAAGTCTGAGTAATACTTATGGAAATAGTTTGGTTTACTGATTGATTTTTTTATGCCCTAAAGTGAAAGGATAACTTGGATGAAACAAAGATTTTAGTTCTAATTTGTTCAGTATTTTAGAAAAGTTGTATTTTCATCTTTGTGGTCTAGTTCTGTCTGTGTTTAAAGCACAGGATCCCCCATAGAATAAACTTTGAATTCCTCATTTCTTTGTGCTTTTAAGCAGTTTGAGGTGGTCTGTTGCTTACCTAGGTGATAATAGTCTTTGTTGTTTTTAAAAAGGAGCAAGTTTTCTTTCCTGAAGTGGCCTGTAGCTGGGTTTTTGGACCCAGAAGTCCAGTCTCAGAATGTTTCCTGTAAGAACATACATGAGCGAATGCCTTCTTTTGTCAGAGGAGCAAGAAGTGTCTATCGCCTTTTGCTGAAAGTGGAACATTATTTATGAAAGCTGATGAAAGCTTCAAGCATGTTGGTCTTGTGTTGAGTTGTATTTGTTTGTGCTTGTATATACCATTCTTTCCTCAAGTTCTATTAGTGACTAGATTGAACTCAAAAAGGGTCAACATCCTAACATTTTTTCAGCTAGCATCAATTACTAGGGCTATCTTATTAAGGCAAGTAACAAGATTCTTAATGGTAAATTCATCCACAAGGTAGGACAGGTTTTTTATCCATCTGTTAGTAAAATCTGACCTTTATAGAAGTTCCTCTTTTCGAGTGTTGTATGTGTTACAAATTCTTCTTGAGATTCTCAGTTGGGTTTCATTTTTTTCCCTATGCTAGATTGCATGTGAATACTGACAGTTCAGGGAGCTTTCTTTTCTTTCTAAATGGAATCTTACAGCCAAATAAAGTAGCGTAAACAATTTGAAATGCAGGAAGCAAAGTAGGGTTTGGAGATGTAAATTCAGTTCCCTGGTATAATTTAAATAAACAACTCAACCAACAGAAAGTCCCATAATCTAGTTCACATGAGCAGATGTTTGGCAGGATTCAGCATGTTGGGTTTGCAGCCTTTGCTTATCATAGAACCAGTAATGCATGCATCACTGCCACATGCTTCTTTCTTCCCTTCATCCCAGAGAAACTAATTTTGTCAAGAAAATAAAGTGGGAGGAGGAAATGTATCATTCCAACAGAAGCTGGATACAATTCCTGTGCTCAAGGTTTGTTAGTGGAGGCTGCACTGGGGATGTATTATATCTTCCAGACAGCCTATTGCAGATACAAATCTCAATGTCTGCTCTTACTTTTAATGGAGATCTTTTTTCTTTTTTTTTTTAAACGTGTATGAATTATAAAGCTATTTTCTGCAGCAGACTCAAACACTAAAATGTTTGGCACTGTAGCATCTCTCCTTTGTGTAGTATATATAAGTGGCTCATGAAGTGTCCAGTAATTTCTGTTGTCTTGTAACTGAAGAATGGGAAAGACATGTTGGCACTAGAATCTTCTTATAAAACAGAAAATTTACTTCAAGATGCCTGAAAGTACCATTAGATTTAGAAGCATTTCCCTTTTCCCCTAAGTGGAGAAAATCTTCCATTAAAGTTTCAACCATGGTAGTAATATGGTGAGTGTTGGTATAAATAGTTTGTTAATCATTATACAGTGGTCTATCCTGTTAACCTTCTTGGACAAAATGGTCAATTCTTACTACCTGAGCTGTAAAAACCAGGAATTCACGAGAAGTATTGTAGTAGCTTTTGATGGAGAAATTTCCCACTTAGGATAACCTACAAAGAATCTCTGGCCTGAGCAATGCAGAGAATGGTGAGGTGCTGTGAATACAGGGTGGACAAGCACAATTTTGATTTGTGAACGAAACTTAAATGGGCTCATCTTCTTCTGGGTGTATAAGGAAATCAACGAAATTTAGTGGGAGATCTTATGGAAGAGAAAACTAGGATTTATTAAAAAATAAACACCAGCTTTTAAATAAGGTCGATGATGCTCATTTTGTCATAGATTTCATTCATCTGCATACTTTTACCCATGTGCCAACATGCACCAAGTGTATGTTCACGTGGTCTGGCAAAGATCACTTGTGTGTGATGTAGAGGACAAAGGATGCCACATGTTAAGTCTCCGGGGTTCTTCCTGATGTGAAAAGCATGGTTTTGGACAGATCTCTTGTGCCTTTTATGATTCAGCAGTGGTTGCAGGGTGGTGCTGTGCTGAAGAGCTTTGCTTACTCCATCTTTCTTAAATCATGGGCCAGGTTGCCACCCATTGCCTGTTTTCCTCATAGGCTAAGGAGGATAGGAGTGGTGCATGTGGCAATTTCACAGCCTTTGTGTGATCTTTGGTAGTAATACAGACCCTTCTTTTAACTCTTTGTTTTGGTGCTCGCACTTCTGCTGCATTTGTGTTCAGACTGCATTTATGCAGTCTTCATATTTCTGTAACAAATCTCTCCAGATGGAATTTTTAAGTGCACCCTTTGTTGTCCAAACTCTTTTGAACTGAAGTTAGCAGTAAAATTCTTGTGGACATTAAAGAAGGAGAGTTGTGTCACTGCTCAGTACTTTCCCTTTGGAAAACTGACTTCTTAAAATCCAGTTGTATACCCCTCTCCCCAAATGGGGGAGGCATTCCCAGCATGAAGTTTAGACTAGATAAAATAATGTTATGACCCCGCTGTAGCTCTAGAAATATAGTGGTTCATGAGCGCAGAGTAGTTACATTAGCACAGAGAAGCAGTTCAGCTTTTGCCTGAAACTGAAAATGCTTTTTTTGTATGACAGTGTTTCCATGTAAAACTCATGTATTTGTCACATGAGAACAACTTTGTTTCTACATGCTTAGCAGAAAGAAGAAAAAGTGAACTTTGCTCTGTTGTTACTATGCTGTCAGGGCTTGGCACCAGACTGCTTATTCACCCAGATTGTTTTGCATGGTTGCAACCTTTTGCTCACCTTTAGCTTTTGAATCCTTTGGCTAACAGCAGGAGATGACCTCACTTCTCTGAAGATCCAGAGAACAGCTGGAAGAGAGACTGCTTTGATGCAGGACATCAATGCTGAGAAGTGCTACTCACATAGCTCAAGAAGAATGTAGTTCCAGGAACCAGTTCAGTAAGATTCACTCCTGCATATGGAAAAGAGGGATTGACCCTGGGCTTTCTGTACCACCCTCCCTTATTCTCCCCCTTTAGTGTCTCCTGTGGTACACAGTACAGTTGGTGGTCTTCTGTGGAGAGTCCCTGGTGATTGTGTTGCACTAGTACTTCAGCTTTTCCATAGCGTATGTGAGTTTTGTCACTAGAGTGCTTGGTTTTTGAAGCTGTCGAATGAGCCTGCCTGCAGTGATTTGAATGCTTGAGTAAAACTTTGATTCCTCTGTCTGTGCTGAATATCCAGTAAAGAGCCTAAAACACCCAAGTGGGTGTCTGGGGGGTATGGGAAGGGAGAAGTGCAGAATGAGGGTAAGGGCAGAAAGCAGCTGCTCAAATGTTCTGCACCCACTTAGAAACACAATTTAAATTCAGTATCATTTCCAGGTTAAAAACAATCTGTTGCAAAATTCTCGACTTACGCTGCATGTTGTGGGTGGCTATGAAGAATACTGCCTTTTAAAAAGTTGGCAGTGGGGTTTGGCAGAGGGGATGATATAGAAAGCAATTTGTTTTTGCATGCAGACAAACCAAGTGTTGATGAGGTCTCTGTAACACAGCTACTGTAGAGAGTATTAAATAAGTATTCGTGGTACCAACTTTGAGGTGGGGTGCTGCCCTAGGCTACCTGATTTGGGAGAACCCGTGCATGATTCCCTTTTCTCCACAAGCTGAAGAAGAAGCCAGAGGCTATGGAAAAAAGTGGGAAAGGAACTAAAAAAGTTATGAGTGTTAGAAAGAAACATACTGCTCCTTAGTGCAGTATCTTGAAAATGTAACCCAGTCTGGAAGCAAATGTAGTTGGTACTCAGGTGTCAACTGTCTGGAAAGCAGCAAGTTTCCTAAGTACTGAGGAATAGTTTTGGCCTTAGACTCTGGTAGGATGGGTGTGAGGACTCTGGCAAGCTCTAGTGAGTCCTCCTAAAGTCAGCATGGAAAATCCCAAAGCCCACAGAGCAGGTACCAGTGAGCTCCTGTGTGAAATTTCACACATGGTTCATTATGTGCTTTCAGGTGTTTGGCTTTTTCATACTACTGCAGTATCTGCAGATGCTTTCCTGTGACTCACAGTGCAGCACCAAAGGAAAACACCACTAGGTTATCACACAGCTGTATTTGAATAAACCACGTTTGGGGCATGGGTGGACAGCAGTGTGATCTTACGACACAGTTATTAGTGAGCCTGGAGCATACTGGCCAAGCCACTGCGATGTCAGCTCTTCAAGGATCCTGGGAGCAATTCTGGTAGTTGGTTGTGCTTCATCAGATCTCTTACAGAGTCTGACTTGGTCTGCATGAACTGGAAAATCTCTCTCATCAGTACCAAGGAGCTCTAGTTTCCTTGGGAATTTAGCGCTAAGTCTTATTTACAGTGTGGAAAGGATGCTTGGAGCAGCAAGGTAGGGAGAGCATGTTATCAGACCAGCCTGTGCCTTGGATCTTGAAGTGTGGGAGTGTGTCAGTGAGTGCTGATGGCAGGGACAATCCAAAAGGCTATTTTCTTAACTCCTGCTGTTCCCCCTCTGTGTTCATCATGTGGTGAAGATAGCAGATGGGCTGCCCCTGAGGTGACACATGCTTACCTGCAGGGAAGAGGAGCTCTTGTACCAAGTCCCCAATGAAAGCATTGCTGCTGGCAGGCAGGAAGTGCTGTCACTTGGCAGCAGGCCTCAGAGAGAAGATTACTTTGTCCTTGTTCTTAGTTCTGTTTGCCAGGTTCCCTTCTGATTGCCAGGCTGGTAGTGCATAGGGGAGATAACCCTGGTTCAGTGAGCAGCAGTTCAGTCTGTCATCAAACAGAAAATACTTGGGCAGAATTAACAGAGCCATGTACTAAACTAATTTGGTATCAGGCTTGTGAGTGTGGTTCTTTGGTACAAGTGTGTTCTTGTTTGTCTTTCTGCAGAGAGGACTGAAATCTTCCATCCCAATCTCCCTGTCTCTCACAGAGACATAAACCTGTGAACAGGTCTCTTACAGGCCTGTTAACAACTTTTGTGGCCTTCCTTCTCACTCTGTACCTCCAACCTAAGCTGCTGCCTCTCACCTCTCTCCAACAGGCTTGCCAGCAGCAGTGGGTTTGTTCCCTTTTCCCCAGCTCCCCCATCCCAGCTCTGCAGGCTGGGAGACTTGTTTGTGCTCTGTTCTTTATGGTTTGCTGAGTTTCCCTGCCACTTCAGGTAGTTCTGCCAGTCCAGTCCCATCACTCCCAACCCCTGAGCCCCCACCCCAAAAGAAGTTTAAACATTGTTGCTTTAGAGTCACCTTTCTTTGTGGAATTTGGCTGCTTTCTCTGTTGAAAGACACAACTTATCTTTCCTATTTTGATGTTTGACTTGTAATTTTTCTCACCTTCCTAGGTGCTGCTAATGGCTTTGACTGTGTCTGAGTGTGACTCATAATCCCAGAGGGCAGAACTGATTGAGATCCAGGTCATAAATAATGCTCGTGTTTACAGTATTTTGTCTAACTTTCAGTGCAGATTCTTGCTGTATTGCTTGGTAAGGAAGAAAGTGTATTACTGTGCCCTGAACATGTATTAAGACTTCATTATATCTGGGAACCAAGATGCCTGTGGATTTTATTCAGTAATAGAGCTGCAAAGGATATCTTGATGCACTTTACCACACAGGAATACTCTTGCAAGCTTTGCACACACTTGCAAGCACTGCATACCACCAAATTGTTTTATTTTAATATAACAGAGCAGACCTAATGTCTCTGTTACTTCTTGAATTACTTTCTTGTCTATCTTCTGTAGCAAATATAACAGGTGATGCACACATATCCACCTAAAGCATCTATTCTCTCTGGCCAGAGTATCTATCTGTGAAGTCACTGGATTCATTATTTGGTGCAAGGGTCATAAGAAGAATTTACCATAATATTAATGTGTTTGGGATTTTTAAGCAGTAAATGCAGTAGAAAACAACTTATTGCTTATTGGCCATCTTAAGTGAGCTTGGGAAAGCAATGTTTGTTTTCCCTAGTGTTTCAATTTAACATATGAGTTAGCTGGTCTGATCTTATGAAGAAGCCACTCTTCCCTCACTGTCTGGTGTAGGTATCAAGCAGCAAGTGAAGGGATAAAACTGGATGCAGAGGAATGTGAGGCGGTTATGATGGCTACATGAGGCATGATAGACAGCAGCAGGGTTCAACAAGGAGAGAGGTTTATAGTATCACAGCTGCTGGCTGCATCTTTCCGATGCCCAAACCTGGGTGGAAATCTCTCTGTGCACTCTGAAGTCTTACTGGTGCTGAACTTCAGTAAGGCATCGTGTTGATAAATGCTTTATTTATATGCACATACCAGGCATATAGAGGGGATGAAATTGCTAATTGAGTGTGCTGTGTCAAAGCTGATCTTGCTTCTGTACCTTTTCATGCTTTGGCAACCTAAGATTGGGTTTTGTTTTGTTACTACTGTGTTTTTCTGTAGCCATTTGTTGCTGAATGATAATTTCCATGTGTCTGTCACAGCAGAATCCTGTGCAACCACAGCAGATGCACAAGGGCCAGATTATTCACACAAAAATGTCACATAGGAGACAGTAACCCAAGCAAAGAGCAAGGGTCAAAGGCAATCACAATGTTCCTTGTTATAATCTGTTCTGGCCAGTAACTTTCTTTTTTAGCACAAAATCAAATACAGAAAATCAGGCAGATCCTTTTATAAGGCACTGGCTCTATTTGGCATACTTTAATATCAGTAATGGTGACCGCTCTGAGCTGTGCTGGCTGGCTTTTGCAGTGTGCTATTGTGTTTCACTGAAGCAGACACTGAGGTAGTTTTAATGCTATCTGTTTGGTTAGTGTCTAACCAAATATCCAAATATTTGTCAAATAGCATCTCAGACCACTTGGGTTCTTAGCATAAAGAAATGAAGCATTTTCACCCTTGTGAAAAATAGTTTGCTTTCTGCTTTAGTAACTTGCTGCTGTCTGCTCTCCCACACAGCTACTGCTTACTTGGTGTCACTGCTGAGCTTATCCAGGATGACACTGTCCTATTGTTTTGACAATAACCTTAATCTATTTGTGAAGTTCAAAGTAAAGGCTGTGTAGCTAGAGATGGAAATGCATGGATTTAGGCAGCTTATAATGAAATAGAGTCTTTTACTTCAGCTGCTTTGAAGCCACTGCAAATCAGATGTTGGATTTGATGTGTCTTCGGGGATGTGAAATGAATTTAGTAGCTTCTAGCTGGTTGTAGTGAATCAGGTGTTCACCTCATGAAATGCTCCAATATAATCAAACTTCGTGGGTGGCTGGCTTAGCAGGTATGCCAGTGGCTATATCAGACTGGATGTAGCTTACTGTACTGACAAGGATTTTGATAAACCAAGTTGAAGGCAATTTAACGTATAGATCATTGAGTAGGAGCCATGGCAGTACATGATTGCCTGTACTTGTATGGGTTGTAAACACAAAGGATAGTAGGACTTTGAATGGAAGTCACTACAGAGCTGAGTTAGGTGGTAGGACCAATAGTTTCCTCTTAGCTGGTGTCTCCTAGTGCTGCTGGGGTGAGGGAACTGCCTTGGTACAATGATAGCACTGTGAAATATCCAAGTCTGGGCTGTCAGTCTGATGCCTTTATAGCAATAGACTCAAAGTAGCTTCACAGAAAAGGAGATAGAAAGTTATCTAGGAGAAAGCAACTACTTCTGATGAATTTGGAAACTCTTGATTTGTCCTTGCTCAGGAATGGGAACATGTTGTCTAGCTGAAAGACCCTCCCAGGAAACTTTGTTCCTTGTGGGAGTACTGGTGGGGGGTAAATGGTTGCAAACCCTCCCATCAGAAATGTCTGCTGCAAGGGTGAGACTGGAACAAGGCATGTTGCTTATGTTACTTGGTTATTTAGATCAGTAGTGGCTCTAAATTGTAGCCAGTCATATTATACTTTGGAGCATGATTTTGTGGAGATCCTAGGACTCTGGCTTCTCAAATGGAAGGAGCACCAAGTATTAACAGGCAGCAAATGTACAGTATTTAGCCTATGCCTGGTAAATTGCTTCCTTACTTAATGCCAGAGGTTAGAAACAGTACCAAATTCCTTTCCTTTTGCCTTTTTGGGCTTGAATTCTCTGGACTCTGTAAACTGATACTTAGCTCAGCATCTGTTTCTGAAAGGCATGCACTTCCCTTGATTTACATTGTTTAATCAGTGAGGATGCAGTGGATGCACATACTGTGAACAAGACAATCTTTATTGCAATCACTTTTCTGACTGCAAGCCTCAGCTTTCATGGCAATTAAAAGATAAGCTCACAGATATGTAAAACTGCCTCCTGCTTGTTGCAAGTGTTTGCTTAAACTATTTTCTGTTATTCTCCGCTGCCATCGAAGCATTTCCTGCTAGTAATTCCTGCTAGTCACAAGTACCTTAACTGTATACATTCTCCTCCTCTTCCTTCCATTGATAGGAGTATAAGCCAAATCAAGAGAGATATTCAAGTTCTGTCTATGGATTAATGAGAGTTGAGCATTCTGTTGGTGGAAGCAGTTTGTGTGTTACAGGAAAAATACTAAAAATAAGGAGTTTATCTGCTATGAAGCTTTTCAATATTATTGCAGCAGTAGAGGGAAGAGCCTTGTCATGTGAGATGTATCAGTATGCACTGGATGAAATATAAATGCAAGTCGAAAAGATAAGCTGTTGTTGAACTGTGTTCAGTCTGTGTTCATCGTGGCTCTAGACTCACAACAAAGTGATGAACAATCAAATGTCTGTTGACCTTATTCATGAGAAATGCTGCTGAGATACATTCCTATCTTTCTCACTGCTCTGATGACTAAGCTTTCCTTATTTGTGCTTCAGTGCCTTTATCTGTCAGATAGTAATAATGATAATAATCTTCATTTTAGAGCTTATTGGGTTACATCAGTGAAGAACATACATAGGATCTGGACACAAGTGTTTTTTATTTTATCTTCCAGAGTCTAGGAGTGAGACAAAGGAAGACATAGTTGCTACTTGAAGGATGAGCATCAGAGACCTTATAATGCCTTCTAAAGTATCTTAGAGGCTTCCTGGTCCATAGTGCTTTTTTGAGGACTTGAGGTCAAATAATACACCACTTTGTATTGTGCTGCTGTGATATTTCCCCAGATTTCAGTGCTTTGTAAGCAATTGTTGTGAATTTTAGGCCCCCAGTCAGTTGCATCTAATAGCCTTCCCTTACGTTTTGGTTCACTTTATTCTCATCAAGTGAAAGAGAAGAGTTTGTGATGAAATATTCTCCCCTTTCCATTTCTTATGGTCACTGTGTCTGGTCTTTTAGAGATGCTTCAGGAGTGGAAATGACTGAAAACTCCCATGATACTTGTACACTCTTCTTCTCTACAGCTCTCCCTGATCTATGGTGGTATTACTTCTCTGCTATTTATAAGGTCATACTTTTGCAGAGTTATCAGCTCACAATGCTCTAACTCTGACAGTTTGTACTTCATATACATCTCAGGTCAACTAAAGTACATCCATTTGTAATGTGATTGATAGTCCTTTGGGCCTGACCCCTCATCCTGCATTCTGGGACTTAAGCTTTTCCACCATATATCTTCTTTCTAACATAACTGTGTAAATAGCCTGTACCTGTGTGGCCATACTTAAACTCTCTATGTCCCTTCTGTGACAAGCCACCTATAATTTGTAACCACATTTCCATGAATTTTTGTAAACTGTCTCCATATACTGTTTCCCTTCTGCTTCGGTCTGCCAGAGTATCTCTTGTTGTCTGTCAGGTGACTTCTCTCTGTAAAAATACATTCCTCATTTCATGTTTGAAATGCAGTCTGAGACACAATAGGTCAATCTTCTGTCTCTTAGGGAGACTGTTGTCTTTTACATTCTTCTTTCAAAACACTGTGATTCTTGTAGTGTTTCACATCCTGCCTTGTTCTCAATATAAAGCCTGTTTGAGTTCTATCACACTGTTACACAACCCTGACTTTCCTGTACATCGTGGAATCAGGGACTAATTCATGTTGAAAATGACATTTTGAGGTCATCTGGACTGATCCCTTGCACCAAGCAGTACTAGCTTTGAAGTTACATTGAGCTGGTAACTTACAGCCTTTCTAAATCTTAGGATTTGTCTTCAGCTCCAAAGATGGAGATTCCCCATGCTTCAGAGCCCCTGTTCCAATTCCTCCTTTCCCTCTCCCTCCAATATCCATTTGCTCTCCTTCAAATACTATGCAACTCTGGAGAGACTGATACCTGGGAATAAAGGGTTAACTTTGTGCCTGCTTGCTTAAGCAGTCATTGTGCTTGGTGAAGCAGAACCATAGGAGTCCAAGTTGCTAGAATGGTGAAGCAGAATTGTAGGAGTTACAGCTGCTAGGCAGAATTGTAGTAGATAAGATTCATAAGTTAACATTTAAGACATTCTTGTTTAAATAGTATCCATAGAAAGAAAAGGAACAAAAGATAGCCAGAGTAACAAAATTTGCAAACTTGACAAGTTTCTGTCTGTTCTTCTTCTGATACATAAAACCAGCTTGTACTGACCCTGAGGTTTGGATAGGAGCCAAAACCCTATGAGTCTGCGTGAAAGCAAGAGGTTATTCACAGTGATGAAGAGGAACTACAGGCCTTCATCCTCACAACCCCCTAACGACCACCACCGGGAGGCACTGCACAAACACATCGATGGAATGAATGCCAGAAAACTAATTATAATACTAGACGGGAATAAGTTTTGCTTATGTATTAGGTGTGATGCAATCTCATGTCTATGTAATCATTATATGTAATATAAGCAAACTGAGTGGCAAAAGAAGGGTGCGCATGCTTTTGGAGGAACGATCCCCCATACACCTCAGCGCTGAATCAAACATACTGACTTTACAACTTTAACGAGTTGTGGAGTCTATCCACACATCAAGACTTTGGTTTCATCTTCTGTATACCTCCCCTTTATGTAGTTGAAGCCCGCAATACCATCTCTTAACCCTCTGTTAAGACTGCTCAAGCCCAGTTCCCAGCCTTTCATTTAGCACTTGCTTCAGCTTCTTAATCATCCTGGTACCCCTCCATTACTCTTGCTCCAGTGTATCAGTATCCATTTTGTATCGGGGACCCCTGAACTGGCCCCACTACCGCAGGCACAGTTTGCAAGCGTTGAGTGAAGCAAGCTAATCACTTCCATCGATCTTCTGGCTTCCTTTCTTTTAAGACAGCCTAGTACACAGCTCATCTTCATCCTTGAGGGCAACTGCTTATATTTAATTTGTTGGCCACTGGAAGCCCAGGTCCTCCACAAAGCCATTTTCCAGCCAATTGGCTGAAACATAGATTACTGTGGTGAATTATACAGGATATAAGAAGATGGTGTTATATGTTTAAATTGTCTTAACCATACTTTTGGTCTTTGAACTTTGTTTTCAAGAGATTAATATTATACTCCAATGCTCCTTTTCTCAGAATTTTCTGTATCTTTATTTTTAACCCCAGGCTTAGTAAATACTTGTAATATCCAGAATAATTGTTATCCTCTTATAAAGTATTTTAGCATCTGTATTTTCCAGGCACTACTAATCATTCTGCGAAGGTCAGTGTCAGGAAATACCTGAGAAATGCCTCTCAATATTTTGACCCCGATGTGAGACAACTGACCAGGGCCTGTTTAGGATTTGGGAAATAAGATATTCTTTTTTTTTTTTTTTGCAAATTCAGGCTAATATGATTTGAAATTCTATGAAAAGCATAAGCAAGAGAATACCATGGTGCTGCTTTAGAAGCGGCTTTTGAATGAGGCGTCTTTACACAAATGTTTTCTGAAGTATTTGGTTTGAAATCTTCTTTTGAAATTAGTTTTCAATGCTCCAGTTCTTGGTTCAGTCTTTTTTCTAGGGTCTCTGCCTGTGTTGCTTTCAGAGATGTAAAGCTTGGAAAGCTTCAGGTGTCACCATGGTGGGAGGAAGACCTGACAATGCAGCAACCTTGTCTTTGAGTAGGAAACACTATTTTGCAGGCTTTTTTAGAGGATATTGTTATTCTGCTTTGCCACTGGCGTATTTACTGAACTGGAATGTATTTTGTGTCAAAACAAAGGCATGTTGCTGCTGTTATGTTTAAGTGCCAGCTCTTCTCCTACCCTCCCTTGCATCCTGGCATTTTCTATGCCAAAAAAGACAAACGTCTTTGTAGTGTTGTGCTGATTATGGGTACTATTTGACCAGAATGTGATGGTCAAGTTGATTTCCCCTCTGGAAGCAGGTACCCTGCAGGTTTCTAGATCAGATTTCCCTATCCAATGCAAAAAGCACTTATATGTAAATATGGCAAAAGAGGATGAAATTAAAATGTCATCCATACAGATGCCAAACTAGTGCAAATCAAAAAGGTAGCCTAGTAGTCACTGTATCTATTCCACACCAGTAACAATAAACAGGAGGCTGAAACAGCTTTTCATGGATGGCCTGAAGTGGTTTTTGTTTGTTTTTGTTTTGGGGGTTGTTTTTTGTTTGTTTTAGTTTAAACAGAATTCCCTGTTTAAAGAAACGCAATCCTTGGGGCCACCAACTGCAGTAATAGAAATCAGAGTCTGTAAAGATACAGTCAGTTCCTGGTCCTGAAGCAGTAGCAGGTTGAGGTGATCTGTCATCAGGAGAATCACTCCTGTCATGATACATTACGCAAGCAGTGATTTTAAGGTTGTATCCATGTTGCTAAGCATGGAAGCAACCTTTACTTTAGAATCCTCTTTTCTGGGTTAACTGAAGCTGGGATTTTTTATAGGTTCATCAAAGATTTCTTACACATAATAAATGCTGTAGTATTAAACTTCAGAGGTACAACACCAAGGAAGTGCCTGTTTTCCTGTCTAGTAGAGGGCAGAAATGGCATTACTGAAGCTCACTGTTGCATAGGAGAGAGCTGGAGCTCTGCCCCTATTTGCCTGCAAGGAGCAGAAGAAGCAAGGTGAAGCTAATGGACAGAGACTGATTAAAATTTATTCCTGCCTGAAAGCAAAAACTGTATCCCTAGTAAAGCATTGTCCTGAAGCCCTTTGGTGTGTCAATGAAGGGAGCTCAGAGGAGCACAACAAAAGGACCCTGAACCACAGGGTGTAATTGCTTATTCTTTGTCCTAAACCAGAGCAGTGCCATGTCTGTCCTCTTCAGTTCATGAGTGCAATGACCATTCTTCATGAAGGAGGTTTTGACATTTTTAGTCAGTGGTGTTTTATTACGTGGTCCTTTTTTGTGAACGCTGGAGAGGCAGGAGTGTTCTTTCTTTTCTCCCAGCAGCCCTTGCTATCAACCATGATTGAAATGCTTTCCTCCCTTAGAGTGCTTCATGGAAAATAGGTTGCTTTGTCAGGCCTGTGTCTTCAACAGCTGTACCTGTGAGAAAACTCTGATATGCAAAAACATAATCATCTCTTTCAAGAAGTCAGCGATTGCTGCAGGACATGTATTCCTGACCTGTATTACTGCTGGTCTCTTCTCATACAACTGTGTAGTTGTTAACATGGAATTGAAATGTAACTTTAAAGTATCACCAGACACAGTATCCTCATGTAACTGAAAGGTTATGGTAAAGGAATAGTAATTCACAGAATATCAAGGAACTGTAACATGGCTTTCTTCCCTATCAGTTCCTAATGACTTTTCCTAGTGGATGGTTAAGGGCAATGTTGGAAATAAGATGGTCATCCCATCATGCTTGGAAATCTGCTAGATCGAGGTTATTTTGGGCAAAATGGAGAAAACAATTCCAAAAATGTCTAGCACTTTGTGCAACTGTTACAGCTGTGTCCCTGTGCTGCATCCGGTGTCGGAGATCTGGTGCACCTGGGGAGGGGCAGCCTTGGTTCCTGTGGCTATGTGGTCGTGACTGTGCCATGGCACCCATTGTGACGGCTATCGCTGTGATGGCTGTGCTGTGTGTTGTGAGCCAGCACATCGCTGGGGATGAAAACCCAGCCAAGCAGGTCTTTCCTGGATCCTGCAGCAGGAGGATGGCTGGGTTCCCGCAGCCCTTGTACTCAATGGGAAGGTAAGAAAAACTTCACAGCAGCTTCCTGAAAAGCAGCTGGTCAAAATAATGAAGGTGATGAACCCTAGAAGTGGGTTTGATATTTTTTTCTGACATATTTTGCATCTAAATGGCAAACTTACCCATGTTGTTTACACGGAGAACTGCAGCACTTCAGTTTCTATTGTTGGTTGAAACTAAGCAAACTTGGCCATTAAAGTAAGGCTGGAAGAAGGTAAAATTATGAGGATGAATGTAAACCCAGGGTATCATTAAAATTAGTTTTCTGAAAGGCTCGTTAGGAACCGGGTGAAACCCTCAGTAATACTGACAGGTGCCAGCAGAGGGCATTCGGAAACTCGGCCTTTCTGCTCATTTATCTTCCAACAGATCATAGCCCCTGCGGAATTTCTGTGTGAGGCTGATGTTCTGCAGTGCCGGTGGCTTCTGTGTTGATACAGGCTTATGGTGAAGGCAAATTTTCTGGGTTTGATATTTGGTTGTGGGGTTTTTGTTGTTAGTTTGTTGTGGGTTTTTGTTTCTTTGTTTCGGTGATGCTTGGGGTTTTTTTGGTTTTTTTTTTTTTTTTTTTTTTTGGTCGGTTGGTTTTGGGTGTTTTGGTGTTTTTGTTTTTTTAGTTGACATATGGAATATCATCAATAAAATGTGTATCTGAGTTATTTCCAGATTAGGATAAGTATTGAGTCAGAAAGCTCTGGCTTCTATCAGGGTGCAGTATTTGGGTGTGAGTGGGGAAAAAGGCCAGAACAAAAGACGTGAAGAAACAGTGTATTCTCTGTATTCTTTCCAGTGTTTGTTATGTGTAAATCAGCAATCCAAAGTAAAGCCTGATTATTGCATAAGAATTACCCTGTTTAGATATTAATTACACCTCCTGTATCCTAATATCGTTGACACAAGGCTCTCAGCAGTGACCATTTTAGCTCAGTGCTCTGTCTTGAGTGCTGAGAAAATTGCACAAGTAGGACCAATAAAAAAGAACAACTACTGACTCTTTGTATTCATGACCAAAAATCCAGTTGCATTTTCTGTTGATCAGTGTTTTTGTTATTTGCATGGGGTATGCAACACAGTGCAGTACAGAACAGGTCTCTCACCAGCAATATATTTGGAGAGAGCTGTTGTTAAATCATTGAGTAAATGTGCAAAGGTATTAAAGCATAAGAGAGTTTAATAATAATGCTTTTCTGTTCTGGGGCTTTGGATCAAGTGATTCCTATCCATCAGCTTTGATTCAGGCTCTGGCAACAGAGACTTTCTTGAAGAGACTTTCACCAGACTTTTTTAATTAAAAGAGAGTCTCAAGGCATCTAATAAATGAGGACAGGATTGAACCTTGAGACTGGCTTGGCCTTTTCTGTTTCAGATCTACAGGCTGAGGTCTGAAGAGATGGAAACAGATCTAGCTTAGGTCTTAAACCCATATACACACAGGAAAATTTCAATGCATTTTGCATAAAGCCTTTGGTAAAGCATGTAGCAGAAGTGGCTGTAGGACTTAGACCTCTGTACTCTACACGCTGTGCTTTGTCCCACATGCAGATATCAGCCTTTGTTAGTTTTGTCTGAAAAGCAGAATATGCTGCTAAACATGGGGTGTGCTTGTGAAACCAACCAAAGTGCATTTCACACCCTTGCAGTACGATATATGGCTTCAGCACTGTGAGGTTATTCAGGCTTTCAGCTTTTTTAGCTCTTTGGAAAAATGTTAATGAAAATTAAGGAAACTTTTTTTTTTAAGCAATGTAAGGATGCATTAAGTTGACCTGTTTGTGGTTTCTTTGTTTGCTACCATGCATGAAGAAATATTATGGATGTGAATTTTAGTATAATGGTGGCTTTATTGCATATACTAAGAAGCTACGTTTGGAGATTAGTTCCTCTAAATCTCATTTGTGGAAAGATATGAGTTATGCTGCCAAATATGATTTATTTAGTATAGCTTGATAAAGTGGCTGGAACAAGATCTTTCTGGGAGCCAGAAAGATATTGATTTATAATATAAGTGTCAGTAGCAAAGAGAGAGTAAAAAAAGAGGAGCTGAAGGGTACATTTATTGATATATATTTCATATATTCTTCACTTCTTATAACATCTACTAACAAAATGTACCTGACATGTCCTTCTATTTTGTTGTATCCATATGTCAGAGCTTTCCTTTACCTTTTGAAAACACTAGCTTGTTAGTGAATGTTAGTTTGTACTGCAGTACCTTCCCACATTGCTTTGTGCTTCCACATGCACATGTTATAAAAGAACTCATTGACTTCTCCTGAAATACCTCGCAGAGCCCCTAAACTTGATTATTAATGTTGGATGGTTGGTTTTAAAGGTATTTGGTTGCATCTTTTCAGTATAGATATCTATTAGCTGTAAGAAGTGTATTCTTCCTTTGTGGAGGCTTGTCATTGTGGCTGAAAAGTAACTTGTTCCCTTCTTGCAAACATGCTTGAATAGTTTGAGAGAAGGGCTGTGGGGAAAGGGAGGGCAGAGCAGGACACGGGCTCTTTGCTGTGAAAGGAGCACAGAAGAAGGGAGCAATTTACTCAGACCTTGGTCAAGTGGGTCCAATGCTGTAGTTTTGCATCAGCATGGTGGGAATGCAGTGGTTACCACTATAGAAAAGCTGTATGTTTTGGAAATGCAAAGCTGCTCAGTACTGCATGCCCAAATCCAACAAAATTCTTGGCTCTTACTGAGTGGCTAGCAGCTTCTTTCGGTATGTGAGAAATGATTTCTGTAAGCAAAGCTTAAATACTCCCTATGTGATGACAGTATGTCTAACTCCTTTTCACTACCACCACCTGTCCATATTGTATTTCCCCATTTCTGTGTTGTCTTCCCTTGCTTGTACTGAGTGGTAACCGTTAGTGAAGTACTTTAGAACAATGTCAAGGTTACTGGAAATGTGGCAGACCTCCATTTCCATTTGCAGATGTGTCTTGAAGGAATCAAGTCAATACATAGGTTGTAATACGTGTTCTGGTTGAAGTGAGTTTTCACCCAGCCAGTGTAATGATTCAGCACAGAGTGGATAACATTGGAATCACTGGCCACATGTAAATGTTCGTCTACTAAACGCAAAAAGACATTTTAGTAAAGGCTAGCTGTTGTTCTACTGGTAATCAACAGTAAAGTTAACCTTTTGCTGAGAAAAGATCTTTCTTGGTACCCACTAGGTACCAGGAAAAAAAAAGTATCTTAGCATATGTTATGCATTGATGAGTTCATGTTCCTTGTGCGAACAGTCAGATTTCAGGTTTGTGTTGGGTACCTTGTCCTTATCATTACGCTATTATGATTACCATAGGGCATGTCTGTCACCAGCAGTGTTGCACAGACACCTAGAAACCTCAGTAAGCTGGTGAGAGATGGTATAAAAAAAAAAAAGGGCTGGAGAGCAAAATGGAAGCACAGGGATTGAATCAACGACTCAGCATGGAGGTCTGTGTCAGAGGTGGACCAGAAACTCTGTCTGAAAGCCTGCTCAATTTTCAGGGACAAAGTCTTAGTCCTTCTTGTCATTTTATCTGTGAAGTAGACCGTCTCCCATCTTTCCCTCCCTTCTTCTAGGAAAAGGATGGATCTAATCCTCTCATTCAGCACATCAGGAGGCTTACCAAGTTTTTTGAACTGTACAGGCTCAGTGTAGAAGGGCAGCTGTCAGTAAAGTAGCTGCAGATGTCTCATTTAGCTATTTCACATCTACAGGGTGATGGCTTTGAATTGTTCTCTAAATTAACTTTTCTCAGAAGTTTGCCTCTGTGCTCTTCAGACCTGTAGGTAGATCTCCCACTGACTTCTGTGGGTGCTGGATCGGCCCACACAGGAAGAAGGAAGAGAACATTTGAATTCTGTAATAAATACTAGCTGAGCTGATAAATCCCAAGAGCTTTCTCATTGCCATGGCTGCGTGGGTCCCTACCCCAGGGAGCCACTCTGCCTCTGCGTATCTTCTGGTCTGCTTTAGGGAAATTTCCATGCAGTACTGCACGGTGCATTCAGACCATGCATCTTCCAAAAACACATTGAAAAACAAAAACAGGGCTATGATGAACAACCTGATACAGAATAAACTGTTATTCAGCAGCAATGGGAGGCTATAACAAAACATGTATTCAGCAGCAGTGTCCTGGTACTCCTTTGCCTGAAAGGAAAAATACATCTAAAAGCCAGATTCTTAAATTAAGCTGGCTTGTGTATGTGGATTGGCAGGTAGCAAATAACAGTGTGAAGTGACTTCTGGCCCTTACTGGCTGCTTGCCTTGAAAGAGAAAGGAGCCAGCAGTGCTCCCAGATGGAGAAGCCAGAGGGAGTCTAACATTGTGACATGTGAGGTTCCTCCATAGATGCTGAGGCCCAGCTGGCAGCTGATTCTCCAGCAAGGCTGGTGACAGCTTGAGGGAAGGGCACCTCACCTGTGCCATAGCAGGATAAATTATATAGGCGAGCCTTGGCATGCATAGCTCAACTGAATCAGGAAAACAGAGCCCCTACTCAAAGGAAGGGGGGAAAGTAAACAAATCCTAGGGCACAGTTCAGAAATGCTGCTGCAGATAATTTTTAGCAGAAATGGAAAAGGCAGCACATACATGGAGAGAAATACTCCAGTGGTGGCACTTTGCCAGAGCAGAAGCCTCTGCGGTTTGAAGATTGTTGTCTTGGTTCTCAATTGATGTAAACCCATCCAGCGCCTTTGATTTCCTTGTAGTTATTTTGCAGACTGAGAATCTTGCTTATATATCTGATTCATGAATGAGTAGCATGAGCCTCTGAGGGATTTGTATCAAAACCCAATGGTTAATTAGCATGTAATGTTAAAAACAGATCTAGTTTAAGTGAACAGTGCTTCAGTGCACCTATCTAGGTAGAGATTTGATCCTCGATTCTAAAGAAGAAAGTTGAGCTGGCAGGTCGCAGCTTGGGCTCTGATCATGGTGTGTGACCTGTCCATGGGCAGGGATGCTTCACACCAGACCATGTCACCCAAGACTCTGTCCAACCTGGCCTTGAACAATGCCAGGGATGGAGCATTCACAACTTCTTTGGGCAACCTGTTCCAGTGCCTCACCACCCTTATAGTAAAGAAATTCTTCCTTATATGTAACCTAAACTTCCCCTGTTTAAGTTTGAACCCATTACCCATTGTCTATCATAAAATGCTTTGGGTTGGAATTGACCTTAAAATTCACCTAGTTCCAACCACCCTGCCATGGGCATAACACCTTCCACTAGACCGGGTTGCTCCAAGCCCCATCCAGCCTGGCCTTGAGCACTGCCAGGGATGGGGCAGACAACTTTTCTGGGCAACCTGTGCCAGTATCTCACCACCTTCAAGAAAAAGAACTTCCTTGTAACTAATCTACTCTCTTTCAGTTTAAAGCTATTTGCCTTTGTCCTATCACTACATGCCCTTGTAAAAGGTCCCTCTCCAGTTTTCTTGTAGGCATCTTTAGGAACTGGAGGGCTATAAGGTCTTCCCTGAAGTTTTCTCTTCTCCAGGCTGAACAACCCAACTCTCTCAGCCGGTCTCCATACAGGAGGTGCTCCAGTGCTTGGAGCATCTTCATGGCCTTCTCTGGACTCACTCCAATAGGTCCACATCCCTCTTGTGTTGTGGGCCCTAGAGCTGAATGCAGAACTGCGGGTGTGGTCTCATGAAAGCAGAGTAGAGGAGGGGAATCACCTCCCTCAACCTGATGGTCACTCTCCTTTTGAAGAAGCATGAAGAGACATAAGATTTTCACATGTATAGGAGGGAAACAGGCTCCCATCTTCTACTGAAACCCATCTTCTCTATTTAATACATTCCTTGATCCTTTTTAATAAAAAGGGTATACTGATAAAACCCAGTCATCTCATAGGTGATCTGTAAGTGGTAACATAAGACTTTCAGTCACCATTACATATACAGTAATTGGCTGCATTGAAAGTCTGCCTTGTAAATGCAAGATCATAGTTTATTTGTTGTGTAATGAATTGTTTCTTCTCCTGCGATGCCAGAAACTGTTGCCATGAACACTACAAAGTGCTGATTTACTTGCTGTCAAGTCACTGTGGTTATTTACTCTCCTGAAATCTCTGAAATCTTCGCTGTTTTGTCCTTTCCCTTTGCATACAAAGGGAGAAAACTGCAAAAGTGGGAGTGTTTTTTTTTTTACCCAAAAGAGGCAAGAGCTGTGTGAGTGAAACACTGATTTTCAGGAGCAGCCACCAGAGAAGTCTGCACAAGTGGTGTATGGCAGCAAAAGCCCTTTGCCAAAATTCCCCTTCAGTGATGAGGTGGAGGAGCAGCAGCTTTCAGAGTAAATATGCAGGGGATTCTGGAGGCAGTGCATTTTTGGGTCTAGCCGGTGTCGAGGTTGCTGGGCCTGCTGTCACATTGGACAGGGCTGGTTGTGTTTGCTTGCGTTGCCTGTGACCCCTGCCTGACGTGGTGTGACAGAGTGCCTCTTCCAGCCCCAGTGGGAGCAGATTGTGGTGCTGGCTTCCCCTGCTGCTTCATGAGGGCCAGCTGTAGTCTGGAGAAGACCCAAGTCTTCCTCTGTTCCAGCCCCCTTGCAAGGGGAGATGGCCTGATGATGAATGTGACGTACAGGTGTAGTTAAGTAGGTCTTTTTCCCCCAGGATCTTTTCTTCCCTTTGCAGTTGCAGTTGTGAAGCCTGTAGGGCTGTCTCATTGGTGCTACGCTTTCATGACAGCTCAGACTGTTATGACAGCCACACTGCCTGTTGCAGAGTATCTTGAAAGATCCTTATTTAAAATCCTAGCCATCAAGCAGTCTAGTTAGCTAATTGTCAGAGCTTGTCACGCCGTGTAATTAATTTTTGGACAGCATTCAGATGCCCCTTCAGGAGTGTGTAAGGGTATGTGTGGAACTGCATCTCTTCTGCCGTTACTGCAAGAATTGACTTGCACTTCTTGCTGGTTCAAAGAGAGCTGCAGACATCATCGCAGTAGGCTTGGTAGAGGATTTAAAATAAGGAGATTCTGCAACCTGCTCCTGCAGAAAAATCTAGCTAACCTTGCTGCTAGTGCAGGGATTTGTTCACTACTGGCTGGGGATGACCAAGGGGTTTCCTTTAGAGTCTCATCAACTTGCTGTTAGGAGCTTGCTTATTGTAGCCTAATAATTCTGTCCTGGAAGCACTGAGATGAGACAAGCAGCCCTCAAGTTAAGGTCTCTGTCTTAGATAGGAAGGATAAGGCTTCAGCATCATAGATTTAAGAGTGCCATGCTGCTAACTACTTCTGATGCACACACACAGTTGGTCAGGTAAACAAGCTTCTTCTCATGCCTAAGGTTTCATACACTGCAAATACCAGCCTGTCCCTGCCTCTTGCTGAGTGAGGTGGGAATAACCCCCAGAGCTGCATTGATCTCGTGAAAAATAAAAGGTGCCTGTACATATACATACAAGTATATATTTCTTTTTCTGGGAAAAATGCCAACATGCTGCTTCTAATTTTGAGCCATTGCCATCCTGGGTGCAGTCTATTGAATTTTGGGGTTGTTTTGTTTTGAAAACTGTGTTATAGAAATTAATATCAACACAGAAAGTGTTTTTTTGTTTAGAGCATAATAACAAAAAATCATCTTTGAGGTGCCCTAACTGCTCAAACATTATTGCAGCAGAACGTTTTGCTTTTAAACTCAGTGTGCAGCACCTCTGCTGTCCTGATTCATCCCAAGATTTTCAATAGCATCCTAGTGGAGGCAGAATAAAGCATGGCTCTCACTGGAACCTCTCTTCTGTCAGAGCTCAGCATGGTCAAAAAATAAACTTAAATCACAGCAAAGTTGTTGAAGCCAATTCTTTAAACTGCTCTCAAACTGAGAGGAAATAGTCCTATACACAAAAAATATTCATCTGCTTTTATGGTATTTCAAGAAGTGCAGATAAGCAGGGATTCAGGACCAAAATGTTTCTGATACAGGAATGCAGACTCTATCAACAGAGTTGTTGTGTGGATGAATAAAACAAGATTAAAACATGCCAGAATTAAACTAGCAAAGCCTTGTAGCGTCTTCTACTCAGCCATTTCTGTTTGTCATGCACATCTCTTAAAAAACATTGGCTGCTGTGCCCATAGCTGTGTGCCTTTCTCTGCAGCCCCTTTCATAGCTCAGGAGGCCCAGGTGAGATGAGTGCTGAGTTACACACTCTGCTCATTGCTTCAAGTGACAAGAGCTGCTTGTCTTGAAATTTCATTGTCTTCATCTAAAGAAGTGACCCCCTTTCTCTTGATTGCTCTCCAGCACCCTCTGATTTACAACATTTCAGACATCCTGGTGACCCTTGGAGTTTCTTTTTTTGCTTTTGATTTAAGAGAGCTCCTAGAAGTGCAGTTCATCTTCCTAGGTGATAAGTAAGAAAGGACTTGGAAGCAGGCTGTGCCCTGAAAAGTGCAAAATGTGGATATGAAATGTAGAGGAAAAAAATGCTTTTCTGTGTGCTAAGAAATAGGGCCACAGAGAGATTTATAGCTATGCTGTTGATTACAGGTGGAGCCGGGCAGAGGTCTGGCTGCTCCCACTGATGAAAGGCTCCCAGTATACAAGCAATGGCCTGTTCTTCCTGTCCCTCAATGGTTAGTGGCTTTCAGTGGCTCCAGTCCCACGTAGATCACTTCCCAGACAGCTTTCCTATGATTTGTATTTCTCCACCACTTCTCAGGAACACGGGACATTATGATTTCACATGCTATTTAAGCTGACTAGTGAGAACCTTACCAGTTTGCAAACTTGGATGCAAGAGGCTCTGCACATTGGTCTGATGGGGGGATCAGATGATCTTGACATAATCTTTTTGACAATGTGGGTAAATCCTGCCATTTGGCAGGAGCAGAGGAAAACCTGCAAGTTGGTATTTCCCTGCTGGGCAAAGCAGCCATAGGGGAACATTGCCAGGTTGAGTTCAAACCAGTTATTATTGAGAACCACTGGGACTGTAGGAAGAAAAGAGGATGCTTTTGAAGTCATGTTTGTCTGTTTATGAGCCTCAATAAGCAGCAGAGATCAGACTGTCCCGGGGGCCAGAAAAGGGGAACCTCTTGTGTAATTACTCTGATCTGCAGGTTTTGCTATATGGATTTTGTGATTTGTAGTTTAGGATTAAAAAGACCAAAGACCTTTTAAGTATGGGTTTTATTCTGCTGATTGTGTCATCGTCCAACAGATGTGAAGCCAGCCAGTGTGCATCAGACCCTTCATCAACTAATTAACTCAAGTTGTCAAGCTGCAATCAGTGAGCTGCTCTCATACTAAAATAGTAATGATAAATTCCTTTCATCTGAAGCTGTCAGTTTCCAGCTGCATGAGTTTTCAGGATCTGTAATTTACTCCATGAAGGAAAATCAGATTTGCACCTCTGTCTTGCCAAAGCCAACTTTGGCTTGGTTTCCTTTCTAGGAGAGTTTGCTGTTGGAGGAGCAGCTAAGGCCAGGCCAGGATTGTCAGGACTGGTAGTGGAGCTACTACCTGCTGTCAGACTGGCAGATGCAGTGCACTGCAGCAGTGTGAGTCCTGCTGTTTCACAGGGGGCAGAGGAGCAGAGAATGTGCGGCCTCTCTGGGCCACGCCAGGGGACTTTCACACTGATAGCACTTAGGCTTCTCCAGTTGCTTGATAAGGGGATCTTTGTCTGTTTCTTTTGGGCTGCATTTTAAAAAATTCTCTGAAAGGGGTATGTGTCTGTTGAAATTCTTCCCATGGTTATTTTGTGAGGCAAGAAAGGTGCTGCACATTTCACTACAGGACAGGTTCCAAGACTAAAAGCGTAAGTGTGGAAGAATGCCTTTGGGACCACTTGTCTGACCCACATAGCTGGCAGGACAGCAGGGAGCCCTCACAGGCTCTGGTGAGGATGTCAGCCCTTCTTCCCTCCCAGTTCTTGGACCTTTAATACCCTGTTACATCTGTCCTCTATCCTGTCCTAAATGCAATGAAGAAATCCCATTCCACAGTGGTGAAGGGAGTCCTGGATTCAACCCTCCTGCCTTTCTGTCTTGCATTAAAAAAATTGAATGCCGTTCCATCTGAGTATGACCAATTTACATCAGTCCTGCTCACAATGATGTCCATGTATCAGTGAGGAGAGAAGCTTGCTCCGAGATTTGCCTGGACTAAGAGCAGCTAGACTTTTGAGGCATTGAGATTGGAGGAGCACCTTGGAGTGATTTCAGTGTGTTTTGGATCAGGCTCCAAACACATTATGCTGTTTGAGCTAGGCAGTGAGTATAATTGTCTTCTGGGTATTTTAACTTTTTGCTCTTGCAAATACATTCAGCATCTTGATTCTTGACATGTGGAAAAGCAGCAGAGGTATGGTTTTAGCTTTGTAACGTTTGACCCCTGTAGGAATTTTTACAGTTGAGTTACAGTTTGTTTAGCTTCTCTAGATCCAAACAAAACAGAAGCAAACATAAGTAATTATTTGTTTGCTTTATGCAGACTTCTAACAGGAGATTTGTATAGTCTTCTAAGAAATAATAACTATCGGTTACTGTAATGAATCTGTTTGCACAGTGTAAACATAACAAGTAGAAATTAAAAGTACACTTTACCCTACAGCATAGGCTTTGGTGACAATTATAAAAGGCTATAAAGCATCTTAATTAAAGTTTTATAGGCTCATAATTATGCATTATTTGAAAGAAATATCATTAGCTATATCAGAGCTATGCAGAAACTTAATATGGTCATCAGGTAGGTGGAAGTATGTGTAAATATGTTCCTAAGGAGGTGGTCTTTCCCCATCAACTAAGAAATATTGTCTGAAGGCAGAAATGCAGAACACAGAAATCAGGAGGAGTGGCTCTTTCTACTTTTCCTGTCATTCTGAAAACTGTAATGGAATAGATAACCTAATCACTTTTCAGTTGGCTTCTTGGTGATCTGATGCAGAAATCATTTTTAGTATATAAATCTGCCTTCATAAAAATACCCATAAATATAACACAGTAAACAAATTGCTTGGAGGTTGGACTGCAGAAGAGGTTGACCTTGTATTTTTAGCAGTTTAATGCATGATAGGGCTTAGATTTAGCAGGATTAAATTTTGCCAAGGTCCTGTGCCAAGTGTTTCTTAGAGAGTAGAAATATCTGAAAAGTGAATGTAAATCAATAGGAAACACTGCTCAGGTGAACCTTAGGCATGAATTTGGTTTCATTAAATCCACATTCTTACCCAGTTTGCAAAATGGGGCAAAATAGGTGATGACTTTAGACTAAACAGATGCTTTGGAAGTACTTTTTCAATGAGGACATCTAAATTTCAGCTCCTCTTTCATTTTATGTCATTAAACCTTTAAGTTATGTTCTTATTTCTGTCCAAACAAATCCCCATGATTAGACAACTCTCATTATGGCCTCTGTATTATCTTTGGTAACTGAGTTTAGGTATGTTTTGCAAAAACGGAGTCATACCTGTGCTGCCTTAAAATATGGATGCCTCTTCTTTCTGTGTAGATGTACCCTTCCTTAGGGAAATGAGCTTATTTACAGGTTTTGACAATGAAATATAAAAAGAGCCAGATTGCAGTGATGTGAACAAGCAAATACAGATATATGGTTTCCAGAGCAGGTGATGCTTTTTCTTCCAAAAGAGCATTTTTATTTCAAGCATAATGACTATTATACTCACTAATACGTTTTTAGGGGTGTGAATCCTAGGCTGTTGTTTTAAATTGTTTACCTGTATGTGTTATCTGTACAAAAAATATAGTCGAAAGCATGTCTGCTGGTAGCACTCCTGAAGTTATTTTTGTCTGTTCATTGTTATGAATGCTCAGAATGGCAAAACAGAAAGGCAAAGCTTGTGCTTCTGCCCAGAATTTATTCCTTTAGTTTTTGATAGCAGAAGCTCCTCTCTTTTTGCCTGAATGGTTACAGAGATGTCAGGAATAAGAGATCTGCTGCTGCTTACTTTTATTATGTGAAATGATATAAGCCCTGTGATTCTTTACAATGTCAGGAAAAGCGGTAATAGCTGATAACATAATATATAAAAATATATGTAGGCAGTTGCATTTTCTTTGTACAGGTCCATTGCATTTTAATATCAATATTTAATCATTACCTAGTGGTTTTGTTTGTTATTCCTTTCAAATACTCTTTTAAATTGTTGCATGTTCTTTAATTTTAAGCTCTCTTCAGCACCACTTGCATTGTAAGAAATGCACTGTGTTGTAAAAAATAATGTCTGTTTGCTTATACCAAAAAGTTGTTATCTTTTGAGATGAAAAGGACATCTACTGCTCCCTTAGGGAGGTTATTTTCAGTCCTTTTCTGGAAAAAGAAGCATATTTGTCTTTAAGCTAGGATTTTGGAAGGAGCCTAAGGGAGGTACGAGCAAATTGAGGTCTTTCAGCTATGAGATAAAGATACAGACCCAGAAGTGCTACAGGGGAGAACACTTCTCCATCCTGCCCTGGGGTCTTTGTGTGCTTGCTTACATCTGTTGACCAAGTTGATGGAAGGAGAGCTCCTTGCCCCATTTCAAACCACCTGAACTAACTTTGCTTGTTTTGGCTGGAGGCACCTCCCAGCCAGCTCTGCAGGTAGCTCTGCAAAGCAGTAGCCTCAAAGATGTGTGCTCAGGGAGTAATTCCTTCCACTACAGTAACAGTATACAGAGTCCAGCTCAATCTGTGGCCTTTTAAACACTGCATTTCTCATGTTTATGTACAATCCCACTCACGAGAGCATTTAAGGGTGTGCTTACATGAGTATCTCGATGCAGTGAGAACTGTGGTTGAGTACTTTGCTAAAATGGGCTGTCCGTGACCTGATTCTCAAAACTGCTGAGCGCACGGATCCCTGTGAGGTCAGGGAATGCTGCTGGGCCTTCAGTGCTTTGGAAATGGGAATGAAATATGGTTATATGAACTTGTTTTCATGCTCATATGGTTCTAAAGCCTGAACCCTGCTTTTAAGGATGCAATAAAAGAAGAGAATCCATTTTGAATATTCAAGGAAAAAATCCTTGAAGATGCCCAAGGAAGCTGTGAATGCTCCATCCCTGGCAGTGTTCAAGACCAGGTTGGATGAGCCATGTTGGGTGACATGGTTTAGTGTGAGGTGTCCCTGCCCATGGCAAGGGTTTGGAACTTGATGATCTTAAGGTCCTTTCCAACCCTAACTATTCTATGATTCTGATTCTATGTTAAAAGGCAGACACAAGTTACGGAACATTAATGAATCTTTGAATTTTTCTAAGTCATTGTTTTGTTTGCTTCTGCTTTAAAATACTTGCTTGTGTAGTTTAAAGATTTTTTGTGTCTGATTGATTGCTTTGTACTTGACAGAGATCTTGAGTATCATGTGTGTGTTTGAAGTGCTATTTCTTTGAACATCAGCTTTTCTCAGGTTAAAGAAAGTAACCTGATTTTAAGAAAACTAGCACATAAATTGCATTCGTGCTGCTAAGACCTGCTGACACTGCAAAGATGGGTCTTGACAAAGATTTTCTTTGGGCTACAAGTCATCTTGTATGGGGTGTCAGATGGATTATTTATTTCTGTTCTTTCACTCTATTACTGAGGGCATTGGCAGGAACAGGGCTTGTGCTTCTGCAGGAGTTCAGTGACTGACACTGCTTGTCTTTCATCTGCAGCACATCCTGTCTGTCCAGGACTTAAATATGCAGGGGAAACAGGGAATATCTTTACCTAAAAGTTTTATTATTGGAAAAAAGAAAACCCTAGTAAAGAATAGGATGACAAAAGCCCAGAAAGCCCAAGTGCCAAGGGAGCTCTCTGGTGCACAGGGCTTTGGGGCCCATCCCAAGTAATTTTTTTAAGAGTTTGTTGAGGTTTTTTAACCCTGACATGGCACTAGCTGTTCTGCATGCATTTGTGCTCTCATCACTGTTTGAACATGTAGGTGCTCAAATATGGGTGAAGGAAATGCCTCCAGTGCAAGTAGTGCCTGTGCCAATAGCAGCATGTCTGAATGCATGGGCAGAAGTTATGAGAACCATTATGCAGATGAGGGCACATAAAAAGCAGTGAGGTTTTCTGCATAAGTAACTTGTTCACAGGCTTAAATAAAGAGCATTGCAGATCATACCCAAAGTATTTTCCCTGCATCTCTGATTACGTTCTTTCTATAGCAACTAATTATGCCATAAACCAAAGATCATGACTTCAGGTGGCATGTGAGCAGAAGGAGATGAGCTATTAAGTATTGAAGGTCCTTTTTTCCCATGCAAATTTCCTTATTTATAAAGAAAAAAAAAGAAAATGAAAAAAATAAACCAAACCCTAACCTTGAAGTCTGCTGTATGAGTGAAATTGCTTCTGCATGGGATATTTTTCCGAACCTGTGTTGGAGGCATCAGTAAATCTTTAAAGGAGTTGCAAGGGAAGACATGATCTTCTTATGTACGTGCCAAGTTTGAGGTTTCAGTTGAACATGCTCCTTTCTGTTTGACCTGTTAAAAAAGATTCATCATTATTTCTACAATAAGAGGTTCTTGAGAGATCTGTAGCTTAGAACTCCATGGTGTAATACTGCTTGAGCTGGAGGACTGCTACCTGACTAGGGCTTATCTACTTGTTTCTTTGACGTATCTTGTTCTGGTTCAGGAACTGGCTTTGTGACTCCAGCTCTTAACCCACTGTCTCTCTGAAAGCCTTTGGCCACATGTGACAGCACAGGCTCTTTACACTACAAAATTTTTTAGCACAGAGCAGGATTTAGAAAGGAAGTTCTTTGGTTGCTGCTGCCTTGTTCTGTGTGGGCTGTCATAAAGGGGTTGACATGCAGGGACACTGTTACCAGATTTGTGCATTGCTTCACCTGTAGATGGAAATATAGGGGGTGATTGTACAGCCCTGGCTCAACCCCTGGATCCTTCAGTAATGTTCAAAGAATCATAGAATGGTTTGGGTTGGAATGGACCTTTAAAAGTCATCTAGTTCAACGTCAAATGTTTCCAGAGAGGGGGCATACACCACCTCTCTGGGTAACCTGTGCCAGTGTTTCACCACCTTCATCATAAAAAATGTCTTCCTTATATTTAATCTTAATCTTCCCTCTTTCTGTTTAAAACCATTACCCCTTGTCCTATCGCTACATGCCCTGTTAAGAAGTCTGCCCTATCTGTTCAAGTACTGAAAGCCCACAATAAAGTGTCTGTGGAGCCTTCTCTTTTCCAGGCTGAACAATCCCAGCTTTCTTAGCCTTTCCTCACAGGAGAAGTGTTCCCTCTCTCTGATCATTTTTGTGGCCCTCTGCTCCAACAGGTCCATGTCTTTCTTACACTGAGAACTCCAGAGCTGGATGCAGTACTCCAGGTGGGGTCTCCTGGGAGCAGGATCACCTGCTGGCCATACTTGCTTTAATGCATCCAGGATATGGTTGGCTTTCTGGGCCAACTTACACTGTCAGCTCATATCCAGTTTTGCATCCACCAGTACCCTAAAGTCCTCCCCAGAGCTATTCTCAATCCCTTCACCCCCCAGCCTATATTGATACTGGGGAGTGCCCTGACCCAGGTGCAGAACCTTGCACTTGGCATTGATTAACCTCATGAGGTTCACATGGGCCCGCTTCTTGAGCTTGTTCACATCCCTCTGAATACATCCTATCCCTCAGACATTTCAACCCCACTACTCAGCTTGGTGTCATCTGCAAAGCTGTGACAGTGCACTCGATCCCACTGACTCTGCCCTTGGTGAAGATACTAAACAGGACTGGGCAGAGACTGCAGACCTACAGCAGAGCAAAACTGTCAGGTTAAAAATACCACGTTCTCACTCTCTTTTGCCTTGCACTTTTAGTTGTTTATATTCATGCAATGAATATACAAAAGCAAACAAATCAAAGACTCCATCATGAGTTTACCTTTTTTTTTGTCCCTCCCTCTGCGTCAGAACAGCCAGCCTGGCCCTGGACTTCAGTTCACTCTCTAGTCAAAAGAGCCAATGTTTCTCTTAGTCTGTGGAAGAGGTACATTTTTTACAAAGCCTGCATTGCTGAATCAAATGTAAACCAAACAGTAGCTGCAGAGTGCACTAGGAAGGAGAGAAGGAATTGCTCAGTAGGCATGTTGCAGAAGAAGGGGACAGGCAGTGCCAAACAGTTTTTATTAATGCTATTATGTGGTGATCTCTGTATGTACATAACACTAAAAAGTTAATCATTTAGAGTGTATTTATCAATTGATCACCTTTAGCTGCGGTGTGGAGCAAAGTTAACCACAAAAAGCTCCCACTCTTGTAGTAATATTTGATCTTAGACATTTTGTTGCCTGAAACTGCTGGGAATGACTTATCACCTCTCATGGGCATGCCCTTGCACACACTCCTGTTGCAGAACAGGAACAGCTGTCACATACATGCCCTGTTTTTATATAGTATATTTCAATAATAGCATGTTTTTTTAGAGCTTATTTTATTTCATGGATCACTTAACAGTTTTTATGAGATGCTCGCAGGCTACTGAAGTTAATGCAAAGTGGGTTATTTCATTAGGAGGATGGAGGTATGCAGAGTTTTGAAGGCAGTGACAAGAGGCATTAGTAGAGGAAAAGGCAGTGCAACCAGTAAAGGACTAATGAGACTAATTAATGAGGTTAGCAGCTGCATTTTGTGTGATCTGAAGGGGCTGGTATTTCGTGATAATGAGAGTTAAATCATGGAGCAGGAAGAGAAAGCAGTATTCAATGGATAAAAGGAAAGCTTGATACCCATTGCTTTCAGTTGATGGTTCCTTTGGGTCTAGAGGTGTCACACAAAGCAGGGCATGAGGAGGGGAAGCCCTGGGCACAGAACAAGGAAAGCAGCAGCTGGGTCTGGAAAAATAAGGAGCCAGAGGCGAGCAGCTGGCTGAAGAGCCCTGTAAAGCAGTGAAACCGTGGGGACAGGCATGCACTGTAGGGATCCTCAGTATATGGATAATATGGATAATATGTTCTGACATGTTATCACCACTTGAGCTCAGAGTACACAAAGCTCACACCAGCCTTGCCTGCTCTGCAAGATGGTGTGTGTGCAGGGAGCACTGGTCACTGCAGTGAGAACAGACAAGGAAACTGGGAGTAGATTTTGTTATGAGATGCAGGAGCAAGGTGCAGGACCCATGGTGACTGCACATGCAGGGTGATGTGAGAAGTGTAGGTGTGGTATAGGTATGTATCTTCAGGTGGTAGTTAAAGCTTTGATGAGGTTGTTCTGAGAGAGTGTATGAGGGGTAAAGCAGTTTAACAGTTCTGCTGATCCCTACCCTTTTACAGTTTACTGCCTGGAGTTCATCTGACATGGTTGTAGTGCTGCCTCTCCTCTTTCAGGGACAGGGTTCTGTTGGGAGGTTTCAAAGTGTTATGAGCCCTCACATCAGAGCGGCAGGGACAGAGTTGTTACAACATAAATGGTACATGCCACCGGAATCATTACAAATTGAACCACTGCTGGCAACACGCGCAGTGCTTTCTTTCTTGTGTGCAGTGATCAATATGAATTTGCCACAGCATGGGAATGCACATGGGAATATAGATGTAGTTGGGGAGGGATAAAGTAGATGGAAAGCTGAGGTGAACAAAGGTCAGTAGGTCCAGGCTGTGTTTTTGGGTTCAGTCATTAACAAACAGTTTTGTGAAAGCTGTAATTCACCTGCCCCTTGAGTCACCATTGTGGACATAATGGCCCAGTGTCACAACGCTTCTGATGTTTGTTCTTCTTAGTTCATGTAAGTATTACTTTATCGTAATGGCTTAAATGTTGATAGGGGTCCCAGCATGTCCCTGCCCCTTTCATCCACTTTCCACCAGGGATGAACAAAAGTAGACTGCATCAGCTCTTCTCTTTTTATTACTGCTTTTCCCCAGATTCCCTGCAGGGTTTTATCCATCATATAAGAATGTCATCCCAAGCCTGCCTGTGTACTGCTGCTATCTCACAAATTTCCCATTTAGGGGAGTGACTGACTGGGTTTCCTAGTGTGGAAGATTTCATAAAATAACAATTCTGAACATGTGTAATGTCTGTATCCCCAATGACATTGTTTCTAATTAGCTGGTGATATTGGCATGACAAAGACCAGCAGCAATGACTTGAGAGCTAAATTTTACAATAACATGCATTTGAAAAGTTTTCATTTCAATGAGGGGTGCTAAGGGACGGTGGTGAAAGGAGGCTGGGGTAGAAGTACCCTTTATTGTAAGGGTTGTGTGGGACCTCAGCCAACCCCATGTGTTTTTTCTGCATCTGCCAGAAATATACCCACTGTGATGTTTATTATTTTTTATTTAAAAGCAGCACTTAGAAATTCTGCTTCCCACCTCAGACCTTGGCTTTATAAATTATTCCACCCATGTTTAGGACTGCATTCTCTTGGGAATTTATGATTTCTTGCCTTAAGGAAAGGTGAAATCAAGTGATTTTTACCCCTTTTCTTATCCAGATAGCAGTAAGTGAGCTGCTTTTGAGCCTTCAGGTGTCTAGTTTACAGTGTGCCAAATTGGCCTCTGTTACATGCTTGCAATACCGTGGGCACCCCTATTAAATATCAATTATCTGACTTGACTGTGTTTCAACATAATGAGTTTACAGAGCTGGACCCAGGTTTTCTTTTTACCATTTAGTATGGAGCTTTGAACATGGGTATTTCTGTATATAGACAGGGGACAAAGAAAATATTTGAATCACGTTTGGGTTTCCATTGCTAAACTGGTCTAGTTGCTATAAAGATCAGGATGATTGGAGGCAGAACCATTTAATGCACTAGGAGAAATAAGTGATGTCTCGGAAACGCAGGCTGAGTGGCCCGGGACCATCTTTTATGTCCTAGGAAAGGAGGACTCAGGGAGGAAGAGCAGCAGAGTGAGCTCCATCATGGCTATGAAGTATCTCTGTTCTTAGAAGTAGGGAGATTAAAAAGTGGAAAAGCTTTAAGTCATCCAAAGTTGTTGAAACAGATGGTGCAGGAGTTATTACTCTTGTGTTTTGTGCTCAAGTTATTTCTCTCTAAAGCTTGCACCAGGTATACCCAGTATATTTATAGTTTGTGGAGGAAATGAAGGGAAATAATTAGACTCCAGCTTTGCAGTTTGTAAATTAACAGAATTAAAGGGGTGGTTTGCAAGGATGACCTGCTCAGCCTACATGCAAACCCAGCTCATTTTAATTTTATTAAATTGTTCTTTAAATAATTGGTGCCTACATCTCTTGATTTGCGCTGAGACTGGCAAGATGTTAATGCAAGAAAACTGTTTTAATCTTGATTAATTCTCTGCTGGGGCAAGCCTTGTAAGAAATATTAGCCAGCCATCTTCTTGCTTAGCTCTGTGAGCTTACAGACAAAATCGTAAGGCTGGCAGAGGATGAGAGAAGGAAAGCAGAGGCAGGCTGGCCTGTTGCACAGATAAGGATCACACACAGAGATCAAGTGCACAGGGAATTTAGGGCAAAGATGGTACATGGATCTTGTTTTTCCTGAGTGTTAATACTCTCATTACTGCAGGTTCAGTCAGATTTTTCTTTTCCAAAAAAGTTGTGTGTGGCAGATTTTCGACTCTTTGCTGCCTATGGGAGTAGCTGGATTTTAGGGAAGTGCTCACCAATTTACGGAGTAAATCAGTGGGTTATCTGCGAGGGGGACATAGGCTGCTAGAGAAGAAAATGAACTGGCCGTACATTTTGCTAAGTGACGATTCCGTGGGACTGTGTTAGGAATATCCTGGTGATAGATCTGCAGCAGGACAAGGAAGCCTTCCGGCAGGGACGGCATGGCTTCTCCTGAACCCCACACCCCGGAGCATCCCGAACGCTTATGCTGTAAGACGTTTTTACAGCAGCTACTTATTCCCGTTTCTTCCGGCAGCACTGCCCGTGTACCCGGCAGCCCTTTTAAAGCCGAGTCAGGCTCCATCTCCGCGCGGTTGCTCCGTGCTAAGAGTTTCGGAGCGGGGGGAGAGACACAGCCGGAGGCTCCCTCCGCCGCATCCCTGAGCCGAGGGGCGGTTTCTTATCGCCAAGGTGGAACTGGGGGGAGCCGGAGGGGCTGCGGCGGGCGGGGGCCGGGGCGCGGCGCTGCGGCGGGCGGGGAGCGCGATTGGTGCGGGGCCGGGGGGGAGTGGCGGCCGCGCTGTGAATGGAGCTGCGCGGCTGGCTGGGCACAGGCTTCCTCCGAGCGAAGGGGCTACGGCATCCTCAAAGTGAGCCGAGCGTCTCGGGGCAGAGCGATGGGGCGAAGAGGAACGGGCCACGGGGGCTGCTGGCCTTTCGGATAACTGCTGCCCTTGCCTGCGAGTCCTGTGCAGCGGCACGCTCTTGTCTGTGTGTGGCATATGGAGCTGGGGGTTTATATGGCATTTGCAGCCCAAGCGAGGTCACACTTCCTTTTATTTAAAATTCTTTGCTTTGGGTACAGTATATCTCTCTCTCTTGTTTTTCTTCTCTGGTAGTGGGGTGGGCCGGGAGGGACGACTGTGACACCAGAGGGAATGTGTACTTGTGCAGAAGTCTTTCTTATGTGGAGGCACACTGCTCCCTAACTCCTGGCTAAGCAGACTTCAGTTCACCAACTTTGCTGCCGCACAGCACATGTAACTCCTTGATAGGATGGCAGACAAAAGAACAGCTGGTGCAAAGCAATAGGGGATTCATAGCAAGGAGGAGGAAAGAAAATCACAAACCTTTCACCCACACCGTTGACATCCAGCGATTGCCAGAGCAGCCGTTGAGACGGGACAAGCTGAAGCCACCATGCGCAGGTCTAGCACCGATGAGTCGACCTATCATAGGAGCCCGTCCCTGGACAGCAAGGATTACAGTTTCCCAAATGGCACCTTTCGTCGCTACAGCAGCATGTATGGTGGCCAGTTTGGGGCTGCCAGCAACTCTTTCTTTGGATTCCACACCAACCCGGGCCCTAAGGCCACCAAGGCTAAGTACACGACCCCCAAGGGAAACAAGTACGTTGTCTTTTACCTGGATCTCTCATTTATTTTTCTCCTAGAACTGAAGAGGTGCAGCATGGCTCACAACTGCCTGCAGTGTATCAAGTACCTAATGTTTGTCTTCAACCTTCTCTTTTGGGTGAGTACATGTTTGAAGCTGTGAGGCGGTTGCATTTGTGTCTGCTTACCAAGATGGAAAGTAAACTTGTTGCTGCTTTTGAACTTAGACGTTCAAACTTGGAAGTTGAACAAAGTGGTGCCTAGGCTGCACTTTCTGTGGCCTTGTAAATTGTGTGGACAGCGTACTGAGTGTTTCCTTCACCTTTTCCTGGCCTTCAGCCATATTTTAAAACTGTGATACAAGGCAAAAGAATGTGTTTTAGAGACCAGTTGCATTAATATCTTAATCACTTTGCTCCAACGAGAGCCTTACACTCCTTTTGTTGAGCTGATCTTTCATTTTGCATGTGCTTGCCTCAAAAGTCATGCACAGTCTTAGAGAAATTACTGAGACCGTTCATGGTTTCAAAGTTGAGCACATGCTTATATCACTATGAGGCTTGTGTGTGTGTCAGCAGGACACCATAATGGGACATATAGATGTGCATCTCTGCATCACCTTTTTAATAAATGAGGTGACTGTTGACAGCAGGGTGGCTGGATATTTTACTGCCATGAAACAGAGCACTGGCTGTAGAGAGAGACTGGAGAAGCTCTGTGGGTGGTTTATGTATAAATGCTGCTTGTCCTGTAAAAAAGGGAGTAGAATGATTGGGGGGGGGGGGGGGGGGAGAGGCGGGGCGGAGGAAGTGGTTTCTAATTTAAAGTCTCCCATCCAGATTTATATGTGAGGGGCTGTTGTGAGGTTGTCGGGAGGTGCCTTTAAATGTCTCGTTCTTCTGGAATGGTTTAATAGCATGCTGAGGGAAACAAGGAGTACTGGGAAGTGACACGGTTTCTGGCTTGGTGCTTAAGGAGAGGAGGGGTGTTTGCAGTTGAATGTTGCAATTTCTGTATTACTGATCATGCTGTCATGAATTGTTTGAGGTACATGGAGGGCTGAGTGAGATGGAAAGAGCTGTTCTCTAGTGTGCGCTGCTGTACAGCTGTTTAAAACCAGGCATGCTGCAGTGCTGGTGCACCAGAAAGCACAAAGTGCAGGCAACTTCTGCTGACCTGAGTCATACCAAGGAGTCAGGATGTGATAAACTAGTGTGTAAACTGGCATGGTACTAACAAGAGCTATGAAGCACAAGGAAGGTGTTGTCTTTATACCCTTAGCTGATAGAAAGAGTGTTGGTAAGGCTGCAGTTCTGTCTTTCAACTCTGACTCTGGTTGCTTCTGCATTCCTAAATATTGTCTGATATTTGTTACAGCTTGCTCCAGACCTTTCTGAAAAAGACAAACACTATCTTTCTTGCTCACTTAAGCCTTGTGCCTCTGCTGGCTGTCCCTAGTTGAGATTATAACACTGACAGCTAGTTGAAGTGTGTGCTAGAGAAATGCAATAGGATGCTGGTGTTAACAGCTCTTTCCAGGGCTATGCGTGACACTGTCACAAAGGATACTCATTGCATTCTGATTCCTTTTACAATATTAATCTTCCACTGAAGTGTATGCATATGATAAGAAGTACTGCTTCAAGTAATGTGTGTATTTGCAAAGGCAAGATGCCACATACTAATAGTCTTTGGCATGCTTTTCAGTAGGAAAGTCTTAATCCTTTGAGAAAGAAGGAAAAGTCTTTATCTTTCCCCTGCTATTCAAAGCTATTCTCAAATGCTTGGAGGGAGAGAAAAGAAGGGGTCCCAAAAAGAGAAAATGACCATATGCTAACTGGACTCTTCGTGAACTAAAGCATCCAAGCAGGGGAGTGGGTGTTGTCAAATACTGCAGCACAATTTCTGTTTTGTTTCCCTTTCACATGCTACCTGCACAGCAGGAGTGATTGATGATGATCATGTCCAAATGAGGTTTGCACAGCATGTAGTTATAATAGATGCAGCTCTTCACTGTCCCAGAGTGGAGAAAGTAACTAAAAAGAGATGATTTTTTAAAAGCAAGCTGACCGTCTTTAATAAAGGCAGAAAATATCCATTTCTAATGATTAAAAATCTTAGAATGATTACAGGTTGACGGTGCTGCTGGTATTTTGTTTTTTCAAGTTGTTGTCAGTTATGTCATGTTTTACTTTGTGAAATTAAAGGAGAGGCATCTGTGTAAGAAGATGGGATTTCTCTTTGCATACATGTTCACAAATTTTGCTGTCTCCACCTTCCCCTCCACCCCTTCTCTACATAGTTGGTTAGTGACAGACAATAGTCTGGAAAAAGTATTGTCTCTTTCATGCTTTGACCTCCACATAATAACTGCAGTTGTTTCCATGTATCGAGAGCAGTCATTGCATTAAATGAATTAAATGCCTATTATAAGTTGTTCCTGCTTTTTACTCTATTTTGAACAAATGGTTTGATTTCCTTCAAATATCATATTTTCATTTTCTTCTTCCTGTTTGTATTCATTAACTTCAGTCCATATGAGTATTCTTACAGCCTATTTCCCAGTACTTTCAGCTATCTTTCCCAGAGAGTGGCAGAAAAAGTCCTCAGCTTTGTGCAGCTCTGGTAGGAGTGGTGCTGCATTTCCAAAGGAAAAGATCTTTTTCTTATAAGTCCAATGAATTTATAAGAAACAAAATCTCAGAGGTTTTGGTTTTAAATGTTCCTGGCAAGCTTTATTGGATTAGATGCTGCACTCATGCTGTAAAATCTTTAAAAGCTGTCATATAACTGTGAAAACAGAGCAGATTTCTCCTCCCCTTTCTAATGTTTGAAGGGAACAGAAAGCTCCTTCATTAGTGACAGAGGCTGAGGTGTCTTGTCAGAGTTGATGCTGAATCAGTCCATTGATACAGTAGACCAGCAGCTATTAATGTAGAAAAAACCATCTGATAATCCTGGAATAACTCTTTTCTCCATGAAGAGTCCTGCACAAATTGCTCTTGGTGCATTTGTGAGTACTCTGGCATATTAACGTACTGAAATGTGGGCAAAACATTATCATACAGTAGTGCTGCCATTCTAATGGGAATTGCCATTCAGATGACATTTCCTGGAATATTGCCAGATGCAGAGGAGACATCACTGTATCACTGCACTGGTTTGTAAGCTCCCAAAATAACTTCTGTCACCTGATATGTACTACTTGCCTGACTTCATTCATTTTTATGGACTTTGATTTTCTTTTGCTGAGTTGCTGAACCCTTGAGACTAAAGATCACTTCAGGTGATTGAAAAGCAGAATATTTTCATTTTATAATGAAATATCTGTATTTCACTATGAAATACCCAAGGAAGAACATTTGTTTTCCGCATTCTGCCCTCCAAACATCCAGAGTTTCTTTCTGTCGGTCAGTAAAGTGAACTATTCTCTCTCTGTGCTTGTAATCTTGTAATCCAAGGCTCTGCTTGCCTTGGTGAGAGAGTGCCACAGAAAGAAAAAAGGCATTTCCTTAATTTCCCTTGGTTTATGCCAGCATTCCCACTTTCTCTGACATCTAACTCCCAAACCTCCAAGACTCATAAGAGGAAATGCCCAGAACTGTACTTGTGTTTCCAGTGTTTCTTGCTTTCCTTCAGAGATTCTAGATTGGTAGTGATTTGCTCATCAAAGAACTGGATACCTGTATCTGACTCTTTGGGTAGTGCTTTCACCCGTAAATAAATTCAGGAAAGCACAGCATTTGCAAAATGCTGTTGTTAGAAGGCTAGTTATAGAGAAGAGAGAGCAACAAAAAGAGACAAAGAGGTTTAGTGTTTGTCAAACTTATCATTAATAATTTCTGTGCACGTGTCTCCTTTCCCTTGTTAAAAGATACTAAATTAGTATGCTTTATGAACAATTCAGAGTCTTCAAAATTGTATGTGAAGACTCTAATTCCAGTGGATAGGCTCCAAAGACCCAGGGGGAATATTCTCTTAGAGCTTGAAAACCTGGGAGTTGCTGCCTACCAGCCACACTATGGATGAGCAGCTGGAGCTCTGCTTTCTACCTTCCTGCCCAAAGACAAAGGCTAGGCACTTTGCTTTGTTTCGCCAATTGGTTCTTATAAAATTCCCAACTGATACAGCCCTGAGAATGATGTATCTTGGCTCTGAGACACAAACTGCAAATCTAACTGTATGGAAACACAGAGCCAAAGAAGTGGCAGGTAATATTAGCAAATATACTAAGATCTGCATGGAAAAAACCAAGAACCTATTTAGTCCAGTTTCAGGACCACCTGTTCATTGCTTGCTCTGTTTTGCTGCTGTTGATAGTTTGTGGGCCACAGTTTGGGAATCTGTCCTTGAATGAGTACCATTGGTCTGGTGTACTAGTAATACTGCCAGCAGTCAATCTTCATTATTTGGATGTAATTAGAAAGAAGAAGGGGAAATAATGAAAATGATAAATGCTGCATTACTGCATAATTTCCCTTCCTGGCACTTCAAATTCAGTGGCATGGGTATGTCTTGTAAGAACTATGCAAATATTCAAAATATCTGGAAGACTGAGTGTGCAGGGCAGCTAGAGAAAAGGACAGCTTGATCTCAAATGCACCATGGGGCATTGGATGGTCTTTGAGTGATCCTGGCCAAATTTGGTCAGAGAGTGGAGGCAGAGGGGGTGCCTCTTCATTTATTTCTTTGTCAGTCAGCTGACATTATTAGCTTGAGGAGAGCTGTAACTGAGCTTACTTCCAAAGCTGGGGAATTTTGTGAAAGAAGTAGCTTATTTTGTTGGATTTGATTCCTTGTCGTTCATCTGCATCCTCCATCAGTCAGCTGAATGAGATTGATGGCTAAAACAGCGGGAAACTCTGTAGATTGTTAGTGGCTGAGGACAGCAATCATTTGATAGTTATACTTGGCTGCAGTCTTAAGTTGGTGGGAAAAAAAATACCAGTAGAGCAGTAAGCCATTTTAAAGGCAGGCCCACCATCTCATCATTATTATTTGTGCATGTTCTCCTCTGATGGGCGAGGGCTGCCACACATCCTATGGAGCTGAGCTTAGGAGCTGGAGCTGCTGCATACTGTTCTGCAGGGAAGACAGTCACATATCTACTAGTTGTGTGGTGCTCCTAGAAGATGGTTTGATTGGAAATAAGACAGGCTGTGTATTTTCATATGTCTAACAGGTGGATAATTATGACAAACAAACATTTGATTAAACAGCAACACGGATTTTGCTTCTGTGTAATTAAAACATGGGAAATTTAGCCCAGAATGTATTTTTTCTAACTGCCTCTATGTCTGTGATTCTCCTTTGTTACTTACCTCCTCAAGAAGCTGATCAGTCTGATTGACATCTTATCTCTGCTTCTGAGTTTGTGATGGCTCTCCAAGGATGTATTTTTAAGCAGTATTGCTTTTAAAGAAAGGAGAGTCATTTGATATGGGAATTACAGACTTCAAAAAATGGCATTTCTGCGAGAAGCAGAACTATTGAGCTGATAGCAAGTGTGAGAGATATGATTGTATTACCTGATGTCTGATTTATATGGGCACCAATTAGAGCTTTTCCCATAGCAGAACCATTCATACAGTCTTTTTCCTGTGTGGCTTCTGATGTCTAATAGGGGTGGGGGATCATGCTGAAGTCTTATCTCCCTGTGAAGGCATTGCTAAGGGCTGCATTTGCTACCTAAATGCATTCCTTCTGAAAACCCCTTTAGGAAGTTAATGACTTTGAAAGGGTATGTATCTGTCAAATCAGGTTAACAGTGGCAAATGGACTCAGGAGTTACTTGTGGGATACTCAACCAACACAATTTCATTATCTTCTTTTCCCTAGGAAACCAGGCTTAGAAGGCTCTTAATACAGAAGAGAAAATACTGCTTTAAAGTTGAATATATAGTAGATAACATCTTCAAATTGTTTGCTGTGGGCCAGTTTCTGCTTCCATTTCTCATGACAGAGTAGCTTCATTGTTTCAGGTAGATTTGCTAACATTGATATGCCTTTAGGCCATGAGTATTGGCAAGGACTAAGCACCTTTCCTTATAAGGTTTGCTGTCAAGTATATCCACTGTACCTAATTCAGGTTTACCGGGAGAAGAGAAAACATGAGGAAACCCATCAGTAGATAAACCCACAGGGTGTGGCATGTCACAGTTGTGGAGAAAGTGTCCAGTACTTAAAGGGGGTCTACAAGAAATCTGGAGAAGGAGTTTTTGCAAGGGCATGGAGAGATAGGACAGGGGGAAATGGCTTTAAACTGACAGAGGGGAGATTTAGATGGGATATTAGGAAGAAGTTTTTTCCTGTGAGGGTGGTGAGGCACTGGCACAGGTTGCCCAGAGGAGCTGTGGCTGCCCCATCCCTGGCAGTGTTCAAGGTCAGTTTGGATGGGAGTTGGGCAAACTGATGTAGGGTAGGTGTCCCTGCCTGTGGCTGGGGGTTGGAACTAGATGATCTTAAGGTCCCTTCCAACGCAAACCATTCTTGATTCTAGAAAACTGGCCTTTTTAAAGCAATGAGTAAAATTGCTGCAAACATTATTCCCTCCTCTGGACAATGACAGATACTAAACCTATTGCAGCCAATACTTTGAACTATACACAGGAAGGCAAAAGGCAGATGAGATAATTTCCATCATTATTCTTCCTACTCTATTTCTTGGCTTGAAGATTTTTGAAGACTAGCCAGTGCTTCTTTCTTATACATGATTTCTCATCAAGGGGACTATGATCAAAGTCAGAGTAACTACCACAAAATATGCTGTCACCTCACTGTTCACTCTGCCTATTTCACCCCCTTGATACCTTTACTGTAGTATATGAACCTTTTGGCCAGGGGATCATATGCAAGTCTGTACCTGTGGAGTATCTAGAAGAATAAAATCGCAGTCTCAGTTTGTCTCCAGACACTACTGCTTCAAATATGATAGCTAGTAATACTGCCATGTGATTTATTTATTTAGAGCATAACTTCTAGCTAAGGTAGCAAATCTGTACAAGTTACTATATGACTAATATACAGTATCTATATAAAATATAGAAAGACACTGCTCTCTGGTATTTATAGTGTAAAGTGAGCACTGCCAGGTCAAAAATGAAATGTGGAGTCTGATGGAATGACTTCTGCATACTCATGCAGATTGGAGACAGTAAATTGTATTTCCTAGTATCCTCCTGTAATTGTTTCTCCAGGAAATCTTAAACCATCACAAGATGCAACAGGAGTAAATGAAATTGAAATTGCGGTCTGTAATTAGACTGTCATACTGTAACGTATCTTAAATCTGTCTTCAGCAGAAAAACTAACACCCTCCAGAAAACCCTCCCAACCTGCCTCAAGTGTGAATGCATGCTGAGCCTTATAATTTAACATGATTCAACTGAGGTTTGTTCTAAAGAGGCCATGCATTTGAAATAGTAGTTTGGATGAGATGGAAGGTTGATGTACAAGGGCAAAGGAGCAGAATGACTAGGTCTTGTAAGGTTTTATACACAGACTTTCAAGACTTTTGGATGTTGTTTATTTTTTTGCTGTTGTTTTTCCTGCTCTTCTGGATTGCTCATCTAGCCCTTTTTATTCTTTCCTTGGCTAGGATACCTTTGTCTGTTCTCAAGTACTTTCAAAATAGTGCAGCAGCAGCTATTGGTCTGTCTTCTCATTTTTGGAGTCCCTCTGAGCTGTATGCTTTAGGGGTGGTTCTGAATCCAGATCAGCTTGATCCATACTGGCTTATTATATTATTACTTTGTCTGCTCTTTTTTTTCTGCTCTGCATGTTATGCCAGACTTTATTATCTGCTCTTCCTGCAAGCATCTTCATGTTTTCATCCCCATCCATCCTCTACAGGAAAATCCTGGTTACTGAAGCTTCCCTTTCCCTTGCAGCTGTATTTTGTAAACTCCTTGGGAAATCATCTGCTGTGATGCCTGTAAATACTGCATATGATGACCATGAAATGATAGTGATTTATTAATGCTGATTTTGTTTAGTACACATGATCATTGCCTATAGTGATTAATCTGTGCTGGTTCTTATTTAATGCTTTTCCTCCTCCAGCACACCATGCCAACACATTTCTTTATATGACGTGTTCAGGGAGGAACTTTTTTCTGCATATCACTCCTGGTTCTGCTGGTGGGGACTTTGATAATATAGCGGCCTCTGGATATAACCTACAGTGAGCTTTCTTGCCTTCCACTTGTAGCCATTACTAGGTGCTTTGGAGGTAAAACTACAAAGTGCCTTCTCCCACTCCATTCAAATAGACAGATGTCTTTTCCCTGCACCTAACAGAATTTAGTTTCAGGCTTTGAGAACAAGGAAAGCTACTGTGAGGAAGGAAGACCCAACCAACCACCTGGTTTTCGTGCAAATGTCTGTTGGTGCTTTATACGCACATGTGAAGTTCACTTTCTTTTTCCCTCTTACTTTTCTTTGTCACAGCACAATGACTAACTTTAATGATCAAACAGCCAGCATGGGTTACAATACTTGGAATTAAGCAACTTCAGTCTCTTATTTAAAACAAGCTTAGCACTTAGGAGCAAAAATCTCATAGACTTAAAAAAGATGCCTGTGTGGTAGGCCTATGGTGGGATTACAAAGCTGTCATGTAAATTGCAGTTACATCAGCAAAACTGTGCTCTTGCCAAGAAAGCTTGTTTTGTTCAGAGGACTGATGTAGACTGTAATGGCTAAACATGTTTTTTTGCTACTATTAGTTGTTGCTCCAGTAAGGACCTTGCTGGTATAACATGCTGACAGCTTTTTTTATTAGCCTACAAAATTTAGGAGCAGTGATGCTCTCTGTGCTGCTGGCAGATGGCATTGGACGCAAAGCGGCAGAATGGAGCTGGGTAAAGTGGGAAGGCAAATGTTGTCTGTAGGAAATGAAATTTTATTGTTGCTCAGTGGCTGTAGGCTTAAGCTATGCAACAGTGTGAGGAATCACTACCATCTGAGCTGTGAGAAAGGTGCATCCTCCAGGAGCAGAATGGAGGGGTGAAAGCTTAAGCTAAGAAAAGATAGCGGCCATCAGCCGCTGGGCAAAATTAGTAGCTCCAGCTTGTTTTATACCTCCTCCTTAATTCTTTAATTGCCAGTTGTTTTGCCTTTGCTCTCTACACATTAGTTAGAAGGGAGAGAAGAGTGAAGGAGCTAGATTCTCAGTAAATATGTTAATTCACTTTTCTATGGTCATCAAGACCGGGTACCTCTTTGTGCTGCTATGCTTGGAAAGGTTCATCTGGTAGCTTCCTCTATAAGAAACAATCTCTTGGGCTTTAAACCTTTTTCTCCTCCCATGCTGTGGCCTCCCACGAGTGGTACCTGAAATCTCTGGTCTTGTCACACTTTTTGTGACAACCTGGGAGTCACCTGTAGTAGCAGCACCTTTCCAAGTCGCCTTGGAAAGTATAATACAAGAGCATGTTTGGTTCTGTTGAGCATCTGGATTTTTCTCTAGGTCATCTTACTATAGAGCATTTCTGTGACGTCGCTGATGTTCTTTATTCCCTCAGTATTCACCATTGGCTATTATGAAGGTATATACTGGGTGAGATGGACTTACGGCTCTTCTGTAAAACAAACCAGAGCTCCAGTTTGTTCTGACCCTCATTTAAGGATTCAAAAAAACACCTTGGTTGTATTTCAGTAACACTTTTTAGTATACACACACACACACACTGTCAGGTATGGTTATTCATGGATATCTTTTTACATTACTTCCTTCTAAAGTCCCTCTACAAATTGACCTTAAGTTATATCCTATATGCCACATTGCTCCTGTCAAGTTTGTAAATGTTTGTAAATGAACTGCCTTCATATTGGCCGGTTGAACATTTGTACTCTTGTTTTGTAAGTGACATTTACCCAGGGTTGTAGAACAAATTGTTTACTCATGTCTGAATAAATCTTTTCACTAATCCGTTTGTGGCAGCATAAGAAGGAGCTGAGGTGACACATTTGGTACCATTTTTCTCAACAAAACAACTGGAACTCTAGATGCGAATTTTGTTGCACAGCTACTTGCAATCTGTTACGAGCTCCCATCCTTGAAGGCCAGAGTTTTTAACACATCCACCATCTGCTCTGTACTTGCTTTATCCATGCAGAATACTTGGTTGTTTTATAATGACATTGTAAACTGAAGAACCCAAAAATGATCTAGTGCAGCCCATATATACATGCTGCCATTACTAAAGGATACACTGAGGCATCTTTTGGCATAAAAAAAACAGATGCTGTTTTGTCATGGGTCTCTCCATGAGCACCAGCCACAAGACTCTTCCACTTTCATAGTGAACTAGTACTTTTCTGATATTTGCAAGCGCCAAACTGTGTAGCAAGAACAGTCTAGCACAAAAGAAGGATACAAACTTGAAAACAAAAGGCCTTGAAGGCAAAGAAGAAGTATAGCAAGTTAGGATCAATTTATGTGAAATAAGCACCGTTGAAATCCTTTGTGTAATTTATGACAACTTCCAGGTATTCTTCAGGTAAGTTCACTCAGGACCTGAAGTATTTTTACCATACTCCTATCAGTCTGTGATCTTGAATATGCTCTTGTGTGTTAGTTGCAACATTTACCCCTTCTCAATTTCCACTTGTAAATAGGTTTTAGGTAGATAATTCTTGGAGAAATATCTACTAACAGTCACTGAGAAAAATGTCCTGTTCCTCAGGAGTCTGCATGTCTCCATTTACTGTACTGGTTAGATTGTACTCCTGAAAAAAGACAGATTGGACAGTCCCATTTTTTGCTACTCTGACGCTAAAGGGATGTTTCATTACCCTAGTAAAACCTTAGATAAATTTCTGGCATTTTCTCAGGACTGAATTTCTCTCTACCTTCATTTCTCAGGAAATACTCCATAGGCTTTTCAAAATGAAGGAACTGGTCCTTCTTCAAGCACAGGGTTTTTTTTTTTACTTTTGCTTTTTCATCTGCTAGTATCTTCCTTGAAAATCCTACTTGCTGTGCTCCAAAGTTGCATTCAGTTATTGTTTTCAGGCTGGAGCTTGGAAATACTTCATGCTTTTGTCACTGCAGTTGAAATTTCTCTCCCCAGAACAATAGCCAACCCATTCAATTCCCAGCTTAGTATTTTCAGCACAAGCTGCTTACAGTTACATGTAATAGTAACTTTCTGCAACAGCAGTGTGGATTTTCCTCTGTGTGTTAGGAGCACTCCCTTTTGCAACCTAATCCATTTTAGTAACTTGATAATTCTGATGTGAAAATATGAAACCAGTAGAATGCCCTTCATTTTAAATCTCACCCTTACTAGCTGGAGCACTGTATATGTATAATACTTTGTTGTCCCTTGTGCTGAGCACTTGAAGGCAATAACAGAGTCTGCCCTACTTTCCATGGACTTCAAGTGGAACTGTCCAACTAAGAAATTGGAAGTACTGTGGCATGTTTTTCTTCAAACTGATTTTACTTTTTCCTGTCACTCTCTGTTGCTGAAAGAACATGGTTTTCTTTTTGTTTCATGAGAGTTATATGAAATCTATAAACCACCATTTTTCACAGTCCCTACAAGAGTTGCCTTTGACCTGGAGCTCCTTTATTAAATTGTTTGTGACACCACAAGCACACCCTCGTATCATTTTCTCCCTGGCATACTTTTGTTCAGTAAGCATGCATGTGAGGGAGGGCATATTTCAGCAATGATACCATCACTCTCTCACATGTATGTAGGATGAAAAGTTATTTAGGAGAAGAAAGAAAATGAAAGTTGAAAGCAGTAAGGGGTGTTGTACTGTATACCACTTGGTGCAGCATATGCATTTGCCCTCCATCACGTGGCCAAGTTGCTGCACAAATGCTCCATCCTGCTGGTGGGAACTAAGCCAGACATTGATGCTTTAGAGTCACATTTGATCCCATCAATACCTAGTTTTGGATTGCTTTCCTTTGCTTACTGCTTGTGAGTTAATCCTCTTTATGCATCATCTCATTTTGTCCTAACTGGCTGTATTCTGTTGTTTTGGGTTTCTTTCATTCCAGCCACATGTTGAGGTTTGGGTTCCCCCTGGTCCCCTCTTTAATCGTATCTGTGAAAGTGAAAATGGTCTGTGGTCACACAGTGTCTGGGGTCTGGAGACAGTCTTGGCACATGGTTCACTGTCTGCTGGTATAATAGGAGCTGTTAGGTTGCACAGCAAGTTATAGACTTTAGTCCCCATTATCCTCAGTAAAACAGCCATCTTTTTCTCATCACAGATATCATTAGCTATTATGTACGGTTTCAGTCACTCAATGGAGGTATCAAATCTTCCACTGAATTACCAAACAGGTCCATTTGCCTCAAACATCAGTCCAATTTAACCCTTTTTGTGACTACATGGGAGGTTGCTCACAGATCCAGTGCTGCACACAGTAGTTTCAGTTTGATTTTGGTTTTGTCTCTGTGGCTACACCCTGCTTTGTTCTGTTCCCAAATTAGGCTTTTGCCTCGACTGCCAGATGCTTTGTCCGTTCTTTCTAAAGAGCACTCATAAAGTGGGCAAGCTGCAAGGGCACAGTTGGTTTCCCAATAGCTGTGGTGTGTTAATTAGATGCAAACCTTTAATCCTCAGCTACCCATGGACTCTGCTGCACAGTTATCTGGCTTCTGCTGCAGAAGACAGGGCAGACAGTGCCAGAGGGCTCAGATAGTGCTTAAAAGCCAGTCACTGCTGCACTGGGCTGTCTAGCCTGTAGCTCCTGAGGCGCAGGTGCAGATGCCTTATAGTTTCTACTGCAGGAGTTGTCATGGGGCAGCAGGGTTGCAGGCATTAGTAAAGCATCTCTGGGACACCTGTATAGCCTCAGCTCTGCCCCAGCCTCCAGGAAAGCAGTGGGACCAGGTGAAAACCCATGCCATTGCTGTGGAAGGTGGTGTATGTATTGTGGCTTTCAGGCTGGTGCCAATTGATGCTGGTATGTCCACACAGGCAATGGCAGGAAGGAAAAAAAACAGCCTCCCTGTGGTATTGCAAGTGCAGGACCAAGTACAACCTCACCCATCATGGCACTAATATTACTGTTGGCATTTGCACTGAGAGGATTTCATGGGAATATAGCAGCGTGGGCTAGTATCTGTCTGTATCATGGAATGATGCTATTTTTCTAGTATACTAGGAAGTAGGATTAATGAAGTAAAGCTGGACTTTATAAAAGACACTGTAAGAAGCTTTTAGAGAGTTGCCAAAGTCTTAGATGCATGTTCCAAGATCTCCAGAGCCTTCCAAAAGCTTTACAAAAACTTTGTTGTGACAATTTAGTGCTGCTGCTTTGTCCTCATCTAGAAAAGCAGGTACTTAAGAAAACTCTAAGAGCTATAAGAAACAATAGTCGGATGTTCACCCCAGACATACTGTTGTTTTGTGTGGAATGTAGAAATGTTTTATCTGAATGGTTTCATTGTTGTGTGTGTGCATGTGTAGCAGAGTAAGATAACTGAGTTTTTGTGAGTGGATGTTCAATTTTGGCTAACACGATCCCATTTCACTTAGAATTTGGAATAAGAAGTGACACCTGCAGGACTTAAAGATCTATCAGGTTTGAATGTTATAATGATTACACCAGAGCAGTAGATGTATATATTGGTCAGGCATATTTTGTTGGGGGGGGGGGGATATACATCAAGTTATGTGAATATTTAGGAATATTAGAGGCAAATAATATCAATTTCCTTGAAATAAACAGTACAAGATAAGAGATGGGAGTTGGAAGAGGCACTGTGCATATAAGAGGGACACAATACAAAATAATTACTTTACCAAGGTCATGGAATAGAAAATCGCAGCAGACATTTTTAGTAGTAGACCTGTTAGGAATCCACAAACAAGGCTATTTACTTACTGTGGAACTATGTTTCATATTATTTTTGGAAAACAGAAGATTATCTCTAATATTACTGGGGGGAAGCTTGAAAAGATTAGAAATGCCACTCTTCTAGCCAATTAAAAGCAATACCCAAGACATGGAAATAAAATACTTTTGTTCTCAGAAAACTACTTGAGCAATTTCATCAAAAATCCTTGTTTCTATCATAGCTGCTTTAAAATCAATATAGTGAGCTCAACTGAGGGCTTTGCACAGCCACCACCACCACATTTGCTTGTGCTGCAGGACCTGATGCTCATCTCCCTTGCTGAAGAGGCATTTAGCTTGTGGCAGATAGCTTAACTGCATGTTATTATGTATGAAACATTGTGTTGTTTAGCACAGTCATTGCTTTTAAAAAAGTTGAAGGGGGATTAAATAGAAAGGAAATATGTTAATATTTGAGAATGATTTTACTAGTAAGATTTTCTTAATGTACTTAAAATCAAAGATACGATAATTAAAATTTTCTCATATATAAAACGTGAAATATTCAGCAGAGCAGAAGTTTAGTCTTTTGGAAAGCAACATCTCCTTACAATCCCCATTATCTAATAGCAGCTGTTCCAGGCTATTAGGTGGTTAATAGGTGTGCCAGAAGAGAAAAAACATTGTCAGATGTTATAGCTGGAAGTGAAGGGATTCCAGCTTCCGCAAGAGTTGTGCTTTGAGTCTATGCATTTAGAGTTTCTAGTATGTATATACAGTAGGAGGAAGGAAAAAGAGAGGATGTTTGAAGAGCCTGTGTTTTTCTTACTTTCTTCAAGAAGTTTCCACTACTTGGTCATTAATTACTATGTAATTTCTGTGATTGGGAATGACTGAGTTATGTGTACCAGGGAGATTTTATGATAGTGACAATTTCAAGCCTGCTGTGTTCACAAGGACTAATATGACTTAAATATCCATGTCCTGTTGAATCTCTGTTACAGCTGAACATATTTTAGGTCCTTTGAAGTTTTATTCCAATTCTCTCACATCTGACACTTCAGTCAGTTACAATTGCTTCCAGTCTGTGCCTGCTGCTTCTGCCTGTGGAAGACAGCAGGCACTTTGCTCTTGAACAATAGCATTTGTGACATGGATCCGAGAAAGCAGGTCCTCACCTCTCACACCCCACTCATGTGATTCTCTTAGTAAATGTCAAGACTGAGAAGAAGTGTTACCTGTGTCGTGTTTGGTGTCATATAATCCAGGATTTATGTGAAAGGCAGAAAGCTGAAGTAATTTCAGTAGTCTTAGATGCTCTGCTTCTAGCTGTCCAATCAAGTCCCATTTTCCAAGTGAGCAAAGCCCTGAGAATGGCATAGCAAGGCTGAGGGCTGAGTTTTCTTGCAATACTGGGAAAATCTTCTAGCAGATTGAGTTTAGTTTTCTGCTCCTATCTCTGTGCCTAGTGCTGCACCACATATTTGGATTGGTTTTCGAAAACTGGAAAATAGGCTTTGGTTAAAAAAAACCCTAAACCAACCCAGCTTCAGATGATCTGGGCTTCCTTTGTCTCAAATAATCTGAGTAACTTTTATAATCTGAGAGAATAAACCTGCAATTTTACAAAATGACCTGAAATGGAGAAATGCCACTTTTGGACTGCATCTGCAGGTGTTGCTGGGCTGGCAGGCATCCATATACCCTTCTACAAATGCCTGCTTTGGGAGTTTCTCATTTTCAGCTTCAGTTTTTGCTCTTCTGCATCTGTTGTCAATTTACTCTCTCTCTGAAGCTACCCACACACATACACACTGGTGGGCTCATTCTTTGGATGAATGTTGCAATGTGTTGATAGTGTTGACAGAGATTTTCTGGTTTTCTTTTTTTCTTACTTCATTTGTATAGATGTTACTGTCTTCAGAAGAGATGCCTGGGGCCATTGAACCAGAGGACCGGTATATCCTCAAGAGGATTTTATCACTAAGGAAATGTTATTAAGGAGCTGTCTCTTAAGTCTTCCACTCTGTCCTGGCTGTTTTTCTCTGTAATTGCTAGGTGTGCTCTTCCAGGGAGCCCTAAGCTTGCTGTCTGCTTTTTCTGAAAATGTTATTAATTAAGCAGGAAGTTGGATTACTGGCTTGAATTTATAGGTGCCCTTGGCACTCCAGAGGGTTATGCAGTGATCTAGGTATTGCTTATACATGGCAGTCTTTTTTAATTATCTTTGATCCGAAGTTTTCAGCAGTTCTTTCTTATCTGCTACCTGTAAGCCTGACAGAAGGATCATACAACTGGGAAAATGTAAATTTGCTCTCAGGCAGAACTGAATAAGCTGTTAACAACGTTTACTTATGAGTTGTTTGACCAAAGTCATTAAATGTGAAAGCAGCTTTACAGAAACCATGTGAAAATGTAGCATAAGTTTGGAAACTTGTGCTCTTGTTACCCCCACTTCAAACTGAGTGTTTCAAAGGAGCACATGCCTGTTAAACAGCATACTGGAGACAGAGTGAGAGAGGCAGCAGCCCTGTTACTTTTGCTTTATTTTGACTTCAAGGTTCTTTTTTTTTTCTTTCCTGCAAGTCAAATGGTTGGTGATGTGCCTGGAACTGCTTCCATCCCTCCTCCTATGTGGTTTGTATAATCTTTAGAAGGTAGGGGTGACTCAGTTGTGAAAGGCATCTGTCCTGTCTTCAAAGGGTTAAACATGCCAGTTCCTGTAGAGCGTTATTCCTGCTGCTTTTAGTGATGTCATGTCTGGGTGGAAGTGCTATGGAAAGGACTGTGATACCAAACCATGCCCTTCTAATTGCACATATGGTACAACTGTTGATTACGGAGAAGTTATGTCACTAGTTAGGGCTGCTGGAGCCAGATGCTTTTGCCATCACTCACTGCCTGAAGAAACTCATTCCTGGACAAACATATGTGTTAAGTCAGTGAGGGAGGACAAGAGCACTGAGGATGTGTCTGGGGATTTGCATGTATCATTTGCAGTCAGAAAGTGTGACTTTCATTTATGTCTTACAAAACATCATTCTTATTTATCGTTTCCAAACCTTTCATCAACAGTACTTATCACAGCTCTTGCCTGCACAGTGATATCCTTTCAGCAGATCTTTGAGCAGAGAAAATGCTACTTCCGCAGTCTGCTTGCATGCCTGCTCACTGCTCCGAATTGCCTTGATTCTGTGTCTTTTACCCAGAATTTTCCCTATTGACTTCAGCTTCTCCTTATTTTCTTTAGGGAAAAGATCCTAAGGGAGTTTTGCTACTGACTTTGCAGTAGAGATTGCTCACCTTTCTCTTTCTTAGCATGAATAAATTTAAATGCTTCCTTTGGATGGGTTTATAGCAACAACTGAGGATGATGAATCCAAATAAGCTATACCCTCAGCATCTTACGTTTTATTTATTTGGAATTCATTTTTCATCACACAAGCATTATTTAATCCTAAGCCTGTGTGAGATACTTCAGGAAAAGGTGCAGAAAACCTAAACTGGGCAATTACTCTGAATCATTTATGGTTGCCTTATCTGGGGATGTTAAGTCCATATATTTAAAGCCGAGAGTAGTGTTTCAGTTCTGTTGAAACCAGTGTGGGAAGCTCTGTGGGCTTCAGTAAGATCAGTATTTTGTTGGCAATTTGTGCCAACTCTGGAGGTTAAGACAGTAATTTTTCTAGAAGACATGTATTCCTATAGCTTGGAGACTTTGTAGCTCTGTAGTTTTGAAGATGCAGTTCCCTCTGTTCAGTCAATAATGTTAGCTTGATAGGTTTCAGGGGTTTTTCAGTAGTGTAACCTTCCCAGTGGTTATGACCTAATCTGTCCTTCCTGAATATCATCCCATTGATTTTTGTGGCTCTGCCATGCTCAGGAAATGCTGCTTTTGTCAAAGTCTTATTTTACTGGCGGGTATTCCAACTCATCTGTTTTAGCACTTGAGGTTCTCTTATTGGTATATAGGCCCTTATTGCTTCTATTTCTGGGCTTGTGCCTCTTCCCTCTTTTCCCCCCATTCACTCTCCATACTCTCCCCCCCTTTATTTGTGGGGGTTTTTTGTTTGTTTTTTTAATTCAAGACCTCTAAATACCCAAAAGTAACTAAAATTGTCCTCTTCTATTTTGGTTTGTTTTCCCTGCAGTTCACTCCTGGGTATTCACTTATCTCTTGGTTAGTGGCTCAGAATTTTAGAAATAATCTTTTCTTTAACATTGTGCAGTAGGGATTGTGCTGGTAAACAGAACACTCATAAACCCATTCATATATCTTACCAACTTGGCCGTTAAAAGTGAGTGCTTGCCTATGCTAGGGAGAGTTCTATCAACCCTTCAATGAAACCCTGTTTTGCTGGAATACACAGGAACTCGCGATGGAGTTATCTGGCAGATACCTTCAGTTGGTATAATCAATTGCAGCATTCCTCACCTTCAAACTAATTGGACCTGATTTGATGTAAACCCCATGTATCTGGAGTCTAAATCCAGGGCGCACATGAGAATTGGGTCAGGAAAGATTGTCCACCGTGGGTCTGATTAGCACATGCACTTTAGCCTGATCAGTGCTCCTGGATTTGTAGTGGAGGTTATGATTGCTATACTGTTCTTTGTATGTAAGAGAGCTTGTCTATGCAGGCACTTGTCTGAAGACTTTTATTTTCAGACTTTCACTGCTATCATCATATATGGTTTCACTAAATGTACTCAGTTATAGTGAAAGATGTGTTAAAATGCATTTAAGTAATAGTTACGTTTGATTCTGCAAAATCTAAAACCAGTTCCTTATGTTTGCCTCATCCTTTCCCACATCTCCACCTTCATTAAACATCACTGTTCTGCACCTACTCAGGAAATAGCAGTTAGCCACATTTATTTGGTAAGGCAAGGAGCCCCTGATCAAGCAAAGTGCTGCATATCTATGAAATTCCAGGTCATGCAAGGACAGTGAGTCCTGTGCAGCAGCCCATGTTGTCATGATGCTACTGTGGTGCTGTTTGCTGCCTGGTTGCACAGGCGGATGCGAGGGCCATTTTCCTGTGGCAGCTGCCAGTCCTTATCACATCTCAGTCTGTAATGAAACTGCATGTCCAAATGCACAGGAATGTTGCAAAGGGTCTCCAAAATTTTGCAGTACAGACACCCACAGGTGGCAAAGTTGCCTGGAGCCGCAACAGGCTGAATAAAAGGGAAGCCCCAGACTCCTTCTTTGCTCTTCCATGAATGTGATTCTAGAAAAGAAACTGGTGTTCTGATGTTGTCTTCAGCCTTTCCTTTTATCTGTGTTCCCATTACAGTGGGACGCTGTGTCACACAACAGAGAAGTTGAATCTGATATAGGTGGAGAAAAAATGAAACAAGCCTTTTTTTCATCTAATTCCCTAGTGAAGAAATTATGTAGTCAAAAAGTAATCTGTGGAGGTTTTGATTATTTTTTTCAGCCAACTTTATCCATTGCTCTAATAAAGGCTGAGTTTTGTCTTACACCCTTAGACTATTATGGCTGTGTTACCCACTTTTTGTAGTAATACCTTCTACTTCTGCATATATAGGTAAACTGGTGCAGAAGTTGTCTCACAACGTATTTTTTCTAAGCTGAAGCCCCCCCCCCCCCCCCTCTGGGGACTTACTGAGGTTTGTCAGAAACATGTTTGGCAGGGTCCTGGACCCCTTCTTTTTCCCTAGATTACTGCCTGAAAGATGATAGAAGAAAAACCTCACAGATGCTTACTGCGTTAAATAGAGAGCTTTCACTGTGAATTGAAATCTCCTATAGCTTACTTTTTATGGTTCAGTAGTCAGTTATATTTGGCTTGTATTTTGGAATTAGAGGGCAGAACAGATGGCAAACCCTCTGTTTAAGCTGAACTGTACCAAGTAACCCACAGTGCCTGGTGCCTTGTATCTTGCTAACCAGAATTAAGAGAAAAGTTGTGCTCACTTTTCTCATCCTCACTCCCAGAGCTTGATGTGGAAATGGTGTTAGCAGAAACATTAACCAAATCTTGCTTAATAGCAGCACCATTCTGCTGCTGTGCAGGCCACTGAACTAAATCTGGTTTAGAGTAGCTAAAGGAAACATCAAATATCATGAGGAGGACATCAGGAAGCATCAGATACCATGAGCAGAAGACACTAGAGACATGAGACAGACACTAGAAAGTGTCCCTTTTAGCAGCCTGGGCATAAATATGTCATTAGAAGTGAAAGCTTTGGCCAAAATAGAAGTCCAGCTTGGAACATTTCAACGATTCTTAAGTGACAGTCTTAGTAAAAGCATGATCTTGGTCTTCGATGAATTTCAGTATGTGATACAGCTTGACCACTTTAGTATCCTTGTATCTTTCAATGACATACAGAGGTTTTAATTCATTTTTTGTTGCTGTTTTGGTTTGTTCCATGGATGAGGTGCAGGCAGGACTCCATTTCAGCTGTAGGTAAGTTTTCAATTTTCCCTGCTTCAGCAAATTATTAGGAAGCTTGTATTAATAAAATATTCGCTTTTATTTCTACAGAGAAAGTATAACAGAGCTGGTAGGGTATCAGATGATGCAGTACCTTGCTTTTGCTTTTTTAGAAGAGATGACGGATGGACAGTCATTCCAGAGATGTAGGCACATTCCCTTTCAGAGTAAGCAGAAGCAATGAAGTGGGAGAAGGCAGTGGAAAATGTGTGATGTAGAGTTCCTTGATGTTGACTTGCTGAGATTCCTTTCCTTTATCACCCATTTAGAAGAGAGTTTATCTGATGTCAGCTGTAGGTTTAGACAGGTGTGGGCACTAGCTGGCAAGTAGGAATTATTACCAGAGATGCTCCTGCATTCAGAGTTTACCTAAGGGATAAAATAAAGGCCAGTTCAAACCTCTCCTTTCTCTGCCTCTTTGAATTCTTCTTTTATTTTTTTTCCTTTTTCTTTTCTGTCCTAACATTAATCTGGCTATTTCACCACCATCCATCTATTCTCCTGCCTACGTTCTATATCTTTTTAACAGCAGGTGTGCTCTATGAAGTCTTTATGGAATCATGATGAGAATTCAGAATGACACAGTGCTATTCTCCACCCCTTCCCCATCACCCCCTTCATTAATTTCTCATACCTTTCCTTCTTTCCTTCTGCCAGTCTTTCTTTTGCATCCAGTTTCCATTTTGAATCTGAGCTGGTCTTGCTTTGAGCAGTGAGTTGGACATGGAGACAATCTGTATAATTCTGTTCACTGAAAAGCATTCTTTAAACTGCAGAGTCCACCACCAGCTTTACTGATCATGATCATCTTATGTGGAAATATCCACATTTTCATGTCACTGTATAATGGTCCTATGAAAAGCCAAAACCCCCAAACCTGGAATTTATTTTGTACTAAAGTGGCATCTTGGATTAACAACAATAATGTTAGTTTAACGCTATACATCAGCCTTTATGTCATAGTGTATTTTGTATGTCTCTAGTTAATATTTAGGCCTTTGATGCATGATCAAATTATCATGTCAGCTGAGTGCTGATGATAGTCTATGTATACACTTATAATCCATGATATATTTGAGGTTAACCCTGCTTAGCTTCACTCGTAATGGAACACTTGTATTTCCTGGAGTTACTGTTGCTGAAAGCACAGAGGCAGTGTCACAGCAAATGAACTGACAAGTGGTAACCATTTGAACCAAGGTGGATTGAGACCTTAGTTCAAAGGTACTGGATTATGTATTCTGAATTGATCAAGGACAGGCTTTCAGTGGCTGAATTTCTGTGGACAGATACTATTTTTTTTCAATCTTCATTGAATACTGCTGCGTTCAGTTGATGGCCCTATTGATGTGTATGATCTTTTTTTCTAGTGTGATTTAGTAATCTGTGTGAAAAGGCATCAGAATCTGGTCTGACAAACAGAAGACAGCAGTAGAGGCTCCCCTGCCCCCCTGCTCTTGAGTTCAAGACATATGCCACTTTCCTCTGAAAGTAAAGTATTTGCTGTGTTTAACATTTCAGTTGTCCAGAGACTTCTCGCTCAAAGTGCCAGGTCTTGTGACCTTAAAGCCCTAAATCACTTACTTAATGCACACTCTTTTTTGGAAAATTTGCCTCTAAACATGCTTAGCCTTGTATAGAAAGGACCAAGAAATTCATACTGGTAAGCAGACAAGGCTTGGAAGCTAGGTGATATACTCCATGATCCCATCCCTTACAAAGCTTCAGTAGAAATGTCCCAGCTTTATTACTGTGTTCACAAATTAGACTGCCAATGCCAGGCAGATATACTTCCCCCAGCAGCCCTTTGCTTTTTATCCTCTTTTTTCTTTCCTTTTTTTTTTTTTTTTTTCTTTCCCATTTTTGGGGGGATAGGGGGAAAGGGGCAGCAAGGGGAAAATGTTGTAGCAGCACTTCAGTCTGACACTCGTGCAGCTGTAAGAACTGTGTTTTGTCAATTGCTCTCTGAGCTTCACTTTTTACGTAACACATTCTCAGGTTAAGAGAAGCTGGGGGAACACAAGAGTGTTTCAATGATTAATATCACTGCTGGGCACCAGGATGTCAGAGTGCTGCTGCAAAAGAGATTAAAAAAAAAGAGGAGATTGAGGCCAGTTTTCTGCTGGATACCCAAAGGAGAGAGTGCCAATTTTTTAAAGGTGTTGAGGAACCAAAATATAAAGTAGGTATCTTCGTATCTGCATGTAACTTTTAGGTCCATAATTATTTTCAGATTGCAGCCCCTTTTTACTCTTGAAAGATGCTATTATCCTATAGTGATAACAGAGGTAAGTAATACTTCTGACTTCAAAGAAATCTGGTCCTTTTTTATGGTGAGGAACCAGCACGAAAAAAAAAAGCCAGCAAACCGTTATTGTAGAAGTAGGCAAAAAAAATCCTTAGATGTGGACAAAGAGAATAAGGAGCACAATATGCACAGCTGTAGTGGCCTTAAAAGCACTGATGCTCTGCTCTGAATTAGTTGTGAAGGTTCTTGTGCACCATGCAAGGCAAATGCTGAGGCCCATTTAAAATGGTATCTTGCAGGAGTACCTCCCCTGTGTTTTCCATGTTTATCTGTGACAGCGCAGATAACAGAGATGGAAATAGACTTGCATGCTCAAACCTTCTTCATGTAACCGCACATTTTCTGCTGTATAAAGTGGTTAAAGAATTTGGAAGTGACTTATTGATGTCTTCTATTTTTAGCAAGTAATCAGAACCCATTTATTCTCCTTGATCGGGTAGTCTATAAGAAAGCAGAGGAGAGGCAGCCTAGGGGGGTTTGTGAAGCATCTTACTAAGGATGTTTCTCCTGATATCCTAAATGTATTTAACTCTTTCTAGTAGTGTTTCTGTTTCCCTTCCTTCATTTTGTTAAAGCCGTGCTATTAAATATTTCTACTGATCTGAATACTGTTAGGATCAAAAGCTACAAGAATGTGGTTATGACCATAGCCCGTAAGCAGTTTTTCTGTGACACCATTCTTTGCTGTTCCTGGGAAGCTGATCTAACTTCCAGGACAGGGAATCTTCTATGAAGGTGACAAAGTCGTAAATGACTCTTCAAGGTGCTTATGTAGGAGTATGATGTTTTTCAATTAATTAACCAGTGAACACCTGCAGACACCCTAGTGCCTTCTGCCAGTTGGAAACTGTTCATGGATGGGAGAAAGAAAATTGCTTGTACTGCAATTTTGCATGGACTTGGGAGGTGTTGGGCTGCTCTGCTCTCTAGAGGAAAGGCACTGTTCTCTGCTTCATTACATTCATTAAACTTCATTACAGCCCTTAAGTGTCTGCAGCAATGCTAGGGAATCAATTCTGCTCTGCGTTTCCTCTGCAAGAGTCGTTTTCTGAGCTCTAGTGCACTCTATGGTACTACTGACCTAATCCAAAAAGGGTAAGAGATACTTAATCCAACAGCTTCTTTGTCTTTGTTTCCCCCCACTAATCATGAAGGCCAAGTTCACTCTCAGGTTAAAGACGGAGCTTACAGACAATTTCTCTGGGAATCCAGCCATTGCAAAGAATCAATTTCACCTGCCCTTCCAGAACCCTGGTATTTGCCTGGGCATGGGCATTCTTCAGTCCTGGTAATCCTCCTCCTCTCCAGCCTTACCTCTCATTGCAAAGCTCTTAGTTTCTGTGATGAATAATGCTGCCCACATGCTTGAGTTTTCCCCTGTCCGTCTAATAAGCAATCACTTAGTGCTGATGAGAGGGAACTGCCTACAGAAATCGATAGCTGACATGTGGCAGCCCTCTTCAGGTGAAGGCAGCAGTGAATACAAATGAGAAGAGCAAGTTGCTTGATATGAAGAGGATTCACAGACTACATTCATGTGGCTAGAAAGGAAAAGGTTTAGGAAAGGGTGCTATTTGAGGTGAAGAGGTGAGACTGTGCATTTCAGTGTAAGTGTAAGGGCTAAACAAAATAAGGCAGTGTAGATTTGGATATGTACCTACCTAGCATGTGAGACTCAGGTTTTATTTAAGAAATTGTTGCAGAAGAATTGGCATCAACCTTCCTGGTTATGGGTGTACGTGAGAGTATGGATTGGTTAAGGATTCTGGGACAAGCACTGGAAAAAATTCAAGAGGCACTTTCTTTCTTAGCACAGCTGGCATGATGTCTGTGGATATGAACCTTGGAGAGTGCCATGTTACTTGTTCTTGCCATTACGCGAGTTCAGGTTCTATGTAGTTGTAATGATCCCTCCCAACCTTTAAGAATAAATCTCTGCATGCTCACTGAAATAACTGTTTACGACGCTGATCAGGTAGTGTAGAAGGGGAGAGGAGCTAGAAAGCAATGTTCCCCTCTTGTAGAATTGTTTCTGTTGATATTTTGATGCCATTGGATTATTTCCATCAGGTTGAATGCTTGTTATTGTTGTGAAGGAAAAAAATTTTCAATCTCCACACAAAGTTGCATTCAGGCCTGCTGGTTTTTTAGCTCACACAAGGAGTAATTCCCTTATTCCTCCAAACTGACCCTGTCATGTTTGACATTGTTGGATTTTCTTTTACCAATGCTTTTTCTCTCTCTTCTCTCTAAGCCATTTCCTCTCTACTTATCGTGCTGTAAAACTTTATCGTTCCCTTAGGTTGTGATTGACTCCTTGCAGCAAGGTGATTTACAACACTCTGCAATGAGCATGTTATATAAAAATTAATTGTATTCCACTCTCCAATCTGCATTGGGTGCTTTGTTTTGGTTTACTTCCAACTTGCAATTCTTCCTTCACTTTCTAACCTATTCTGTTGTACAAAAATAAATACTAGTATGAGTGCATATCATCCACTCCAGGTAAGATCTTGTGGACTTTCCAGAGGACCCCAGCAAACTATTTCTTTGTTTGGTGCAGTGCAGATTGAATTTGTTCTTGTCTCCTAGATTTTTTTCCTTGACTTAGGGACCAATTTAATCTTCTCTAGCTTTTCTGCGACTCTGGTCAGGTTTTCTCTAGTTCTCTGATTAGATCTGACTCGGGCATTGGTTGTTCTACAGTGACACCCTGTAATTTTGTACTCCTTTTTTATATTGTTTCTCCTCCTGAGATACAGCATGATTTCCCCTGAGGTCTTTACATGTGGCTGCCATGCTGTGAACCAATAATTCAGCTGGAAATAAGAATGCCCTGGGGCTTCTTTAATGCATATTTATGCATATTTTAACCAACACAAGGTCTCATGACATATCAAGAATTTCACTAAAGTTTCATCAGCTTTATCTTAGAATTTGATTTTCTCATTTCTTTGTTTTGATGTTTTGGATAGAGAGATTGGCATGTAAATATTTTGAAGTCCCTTGAAAGCACTTTTCCTTTGTGATATTACCAAAGAATGTGCTTCATATTACCTTGCAGTAACATGAAGCAATTGGGACAGCTCTGTCAGATTGCACAGGCTATTGTAAAGACTGTACTGCATAGTGTAAGTGCACAGGGTCTTATCCTTTACCTGGCTGTGCAATTTCAGGGACTGGGGAAGGTCACCGTGACTCTATTTTACTTTATGCCGTGCACCATTCAGTGTAGAGCTTTTTTTGGTAGCTTTTTGATAGCATAAGGCAGCTATAGCAAAAATATGTTTTCCCTTCCTTTGGCCATGCCTGACTTTCAGGTGGCAAAACATCAGATATGATGCTGATCACTGTAAATTATCCTCCAGTCTTTATCCTTGTTTAATTACATACAAGGCTCTGACAAGAATATTGTTGGTTTTGTTTGTGTTGTGCCTAAAGCAGTGAAGTTCCATTCTTGGTTAGTCTTCAAGCACTACTGTAATGATCCTGACTATTAGGAATACTAAGATCTAGAAGTGAAGCCTCATCAAAAGCCAGTTAAAGCAATTGGAGAAATGCTGACATAATTAGCTTTACTGTAGGCCCTTCTTCAAGTCTCCTATCTATTAAACAAGAAATGGTAGAGAAAAGCACTTACAGATTATTTTGCTCTTTTCTCTCTTTTGTTTTGGCCACCATTTGCACGTGCTTACCTGTCCCCACTGTCTGTGCTCTCCTTGCCACCTCCTTTCAGTCAGAAAACCACACACAAACTTGCAGATTTTGCTTTACTTAAAGTTTTGCTTTACGTTTTTGCCCCTTCAGGAACCCTGCAGGTAAAGGCATTGTAAACCACTATATTCTTCTTCCTTTACATGGCTCTTCCCAAGTGCACAGTGAATATTTTTTAAAGGCAGTTGGTTTACTTCATTTAATGGATTTTTCATATATTCTAGAACTTCTGGAGCAAGTACATTAAAAATTTGATCCTGCAAATCAGTAAAGCTATTTGTGTGCTTGCACACTTCTATAGAACCCAGAAAGAGCAGGGCGGTGAGAGAGCATCTTCTCTGCCAGCAGAAGGAAGGGTTCTGTTTCTGGCAGTGAAGTCTCAAAAAAGTTATTTTGAAGACCTAGTGTTGTACCACTGGTTTCAAGGATCTTTTATCAAGTGCTTCAGTGGATGCACAATTACACACAGTCTTTAGATTCTGTTTTCTTGCACTTCAGAAATCACTTAAGCCTTTTAGTGCCTCCCATTACGACAGTACAGTTCTAAATACTGAAAAAGGGCATAAGTGGGCATCTGGGGATCTTTACCAACTCTTGAAGACCTTATGATAAATGAGGCAGATTACATTTTAATACCAGGTGTTTTTAAAGAAGAATTATTACAGGAGTAGGCTCATTTGGTGGAGGTATACATTTTGATGATTCCAGTGGGATGACATTTTTGTCTGCTGTGACAATTTTGCTTACAAAATTGTATTCCTAATGTCTTCGTCATCAGAATTCAGCTAAGGAGATGTCAGAAATTTGAAAGGCAGAAAGAAGGTTCAGTTGCTCTGAGAGTGCTATATTTAGCTGTGCATTAATGCATGTAATGAATGAAGACTTGCTTGCATCTGTGAAGTAAGCAGAGATGCTTCGAAGATGTGCATGGAAAAAGTATATGAAATTGCTTGTCAAGAGTTAAGTCCTGTTATTTTCAATGAGGCTTATGCAATAAATTACCTGTCAGTGTAAAGAAGATCTTTGATCCTCCCAAGGCATGCTTTGGTCTTTCTAGAGAGAGTGGAAAACCAGGATTGCATGTGAACATCCTCCACACAAAGAGACTGCCAGGTTTTTATTGTTGATAGCAAATTGACTCTTCTCATCAATATTCTGCCTTTATCAGAGGAAAAACATGTTTCCAGTATTTCATGTGCTGACTTTGTAGTGAATTTATATGCAGTCTCTGTATGGTGTTTGAATTGTTGTGACTGACTGGATCCTGAGAAAAAGGCATATGAGAGAGTGTGGTTGGTTGACGTCAGTAAGACAGAGTGTGCTTCACAGTCCTATAGTGTTGTCTCTTGTGGTGCCTTTGGCTGCAGGAAAGTAGTTATCATGCGATAATCATGTAAGAAGAGCTTTGTACTCGCAGCTCTCAACATTTCCAACACTCGAAATTAATCAGGCTGGATAATCCATTGATTTTGATGACTGTGAAACAACTGAATGAAATCAGAACTTTCTAGAAATGCATTGATTAGGTCACCCGATGTCTGCTACACCTTAGTGACTGCAGAAGAAGCATCTGTAACAGAATGGGTAAAAAAAGGCTTTTAAGTTTTTGGACTAGCAGGCTCAAAAGCATTGAATTGTAGGATGTAACTGTGATGTGCCACCATGGAAAGTACTGAGCAAGAAGGTGGCTGTGCCAGGGCAATGTGAACCACTGTCTAGTACTTCCACTGGAGGTAGGATGGCAATGACCATTTTAACATAAAGAGAGCAAGCCTCATCTGACTGCTTTGAGATTAGAAATTATGTTGCTTTCAGGGACTTATTGGTGGAATCGAATTAAACTACTGCAGAAAAGGAAGTAAAAAAGTGCCCTTAAGTGGATTTGTTTGCTGGCAATTTGATATGAAACCAGGGGACTAGGAACAGATGATGAGCTTTTTCTTTTTTCTGTTTATTTATTTTTTTTCTTTTTTTAGTTTTTAAAGATTAGGAACTGCAAAATGCATAATACAGACTTCTGGCATCATTAGCAATTCCTCCAGCTTTATTTTCTCTGTCACTCTGTAACGAGTAATGAACTAAGCTGGTATTAAAGCAAGCTTAACAAGCTATTGCTTTTTAAATTGCAAGTCTCCCAGTATGTCCCTCTCCTTGTTATTAATTTTAAATAACTCTCATTTTTGTTGCTGCCTTTCTGTTCCTTGTGAATTTTGCATAATGTTTGTATTTACATACCTTCAGTCCTCCCAGCAAAAATGCGGTGATCAGGCTTTCTCTGTTACCAGCTTCCAGGACAGAACAACAAAAGACATTCCTAGGCAATGAAAACTCAGAAAAAAATACAATCAAAGTCAGAAACCTACTTTAGAGGCAAGCTGGTCTGTGAAATTCACTACAAAATTCCTGAAAGGAACTCAAAAGTTCATGTCTATTATCAGCCTTTTAATTAAGCTGCTGAAAATATTGGTAAGAGTAAGCCTGAAGTTTCTCTCTCTTGAAAGCTATCTCTGGCTACTTGCCCATAGGGAGGCAGGGATTGAATCTCTGGAACTGGTCAACTGGCATTTCCATGCAGCTCCAAAAGGGTTTTATTGATTAATAATGCAGGTTGAGATCAGAAGACATTTTGCATGCAAAGAGCTCAACATAGTTTGATCAATGAAGGCATGGTAAGCGTAGGACAGAATGATGAATGAAATCTCGTGCTCATATTTTCCATTTCCCATAAAAAAACAGATAATGACCAGCAATGGGGGAAGGTAACTTTTTCAATGATAAATACTTGGAAATTAACCTACTTTCACTTGTTATCTCAATGAAGATAGAAAAGCAGTGTTTAAGTGTGAAATGTGGGATCCTGTATGTCTCTTTTTTCCAAAGACTTTACACTGAGGATACTTAAGTTTCTTGAGCCTCTTTAATTTCTGAATTTCCTACACATAATAGAAGTTTAAATCTTATGTGCAAAGAATTAAAACACCTATGGGCCTTAGAAAATGAGGTTTTTGTGGAATGTAGTATTTCACCCTAGAATTTACTCTGCCTTCTCTGAAGCATTTGTCTCTGTTGGAGATAAGTTATAAGAAAAGGGGAATTGCAGCTGTAATTTGAAATTTCTCTACCTAAAAAGATAGTAAAGCTAGCAGTGTGAAAAAAGGGTCTTTGTAAAAATACAAGTGAATTAAAGGGCAAAACTTTTCAAAACATATTTAGATGCTTCTGTTGTGCTTAACATGTGAGCCTCCTTTGAAGGGCATTGATGTCCCAAAAATAAGAGCCTTGTATCTTGAATGTTGTGTAAAGTTCTGGTGCCTCTCATCTCGGCCTCAAACAACTGTAAAATGAACAGAGAAGAGAGATGGGAAGATCAGAGATAAGGAATGGCTTCTATGTGAGAGGTAGTTAAATAGACTAGATCTATTCAGTCTAGGAAACAGGTGGCTGAAGAAGGACAACGGATTTTGTAAGGACAAAATTAAGGGTTTCATAGAAAATGGTGAATAAGGAATGGTTTCTTGAGGAACTTGTGGCTAAGCTTGTGGATGTTGTTGCCACAGGGCATACTGTACTCAGCATGAGTTAAAAAATCAGAAAATTGGGAATAAAGCCTATTAAAGACTATGAAATATGAAGACACTTCAGACTCTGGAACTGTCCAAGAGCTGGAGCTTGAGGCAAGTGTGGAGATGTTCCTGTATGTTGCCTTTGTCCTTGCACATTTTCTTTCCTCCAGTGTAGGATGTGGTTAGAGATTCACCGCTGTTCTGGTGAATGGAAGCTTGTTCCAACTAGATGTGGCCATTCCTGAGTAAAATATAGGGCTCTCACCTCCTGAGAAGGAGGCTGTGTAAAACTATCTCCGTTTAGCCACAAAAGAATGGATGGTTTCAAATTCATCTTTGTGCTCTCAGCTAAAAAAAATGCTAGATTTCAGACCGTTAATTGTAAAGAATGTCACCTTGCTCTGTGCCTAACCCCAGGAATATTGGATATCTTGTAGATTAAGGTATTATTTGCTGCAGGCATAAGGACTGGAATTTAGCCATTATTTGAGCTAAAGAGAATACTTTATGCCAAGTGACAGTGTTAGGTCAGTGATGACATCTTATTTCTTGATGTAAGTGTAATCGCATCTATAAATGGTTCTGTGTGTTTACTTGACAATCAAGTAAATAGAATGTATTTAGAAAGAAAAAGGCCCACCAGCTTGAATACTTATTTACCCAATGGCTTAGTGTATGTAGACAGAGGAGTGGTTATCCTGTCAGGCTTTCTATGTACATGTCAGGGTGTTTTGTTTCACAGTATATATATTTATACATTCAGATTGAAGACTTAAATGCAAAGGAGTTAATGCCAGCTGTGATACATATGTGCTCTCCGATGACAGGAATGCCTTTTGAAATAGAAAAACAATTCCTTTAAAACATGCAAAGAACAACTGTGTTTTGTCTTCACACCTTTAGGCAAATGTGTAAACGGAGAGATGGGAAGAGGAGAGGGAGGGTTACTCTTATTCTTGGGAGAGTTTTCAGCTTTCAGCCTGGCTTGCCCTGGGCTAACAGAGCTTTCCCTACATAGCACCCAGTAGCCAAAATGCCAGCAGCACCTCCTCAGGAGCTGGACCCTTGGACCGATGTCTTGCTCAAGGTCTCTGGTTCTTTCAAGTTTCACTTTTCAAGAAGGGCAGGGTAGCAGAAGATGTTTCACATGTTCCTGGGCATTTTGTGCTGGGGCTCTGTTGTTGGCCTTTCACTCTGCAGGAGGGTTATGCCTGTGCAGTACAGTTACCTGCTTGTGTTAGAAGCAGACTCCATGCGTGGAGCAGATTATTTTAGAGTTGGGTTTATTGTGCACTGCAGCATCACTGGTGTCTCAGCCAAAAATGGGCAGTGTTGTGAAACTTACAGCACAAACACTTAGGAAGAGAATTTCTGCCCAGAAAAAATGTAAAAGGCAAGAAAAATTAGAAAAGGGAGTTCCCTCATGAGGGAATGGACCCTTGTGAGGTTAAATACCTTGCCTAAGTATTAAATAGAGAACATGTTCCAAAGAAAGCTTCAATGCAAGATTTAAATGCAATGAAAACACAAGTGCTTGTTTCAGGTTTGCTGTTGGGTGTAGGCAAAGTAACCTTGCTACAGCAGAACCACTTGCATTAGAGATCTGATCACCAGCATTGATCTCAAAGGCTCTAGGGAGTGCTTGGCCTAGCACCTTCCCTTGCATCATTTTTCTGCACTTCTGTTAGGTCATTTGGCAGGTCGATATGACTCGCAGTCTCTGCTCAGAAGAATCTAAAGTGGTCGCAAGAGTTGTGAAATCCGCACTAAGGGTTTTCAGCAGGGTTATATTTACAGCCCTGCACAAATACTTCTCTGTGTTCTGCCTGGGTACAGCCACTCTCTTTGGCCTCAGATTTTGCAAAAGCACTTAAATTTATTCCTATAGAGAAAAATATGCAAATGAGAAAAAAGTAGGTATCTACTTATTCATAAATAATGGGGATCATCATTAGTAGCAGTTTAGCTTCAAAGTTGCTGTTATGCTTGCAGAGGCAACCTCAGTCTCCAGCCTGGATCAGTGTGGATTCAAAGGCATGGGGCTGCACTGTGGGGTAGCAGTGACAGCAATCTGTTGTGTCACTGCCTGGGCAGTGTGGCTGAAAAGCAGCCTTAAAGTTACAACACATGCTGGGTCCAAACTGACTTCTGCCAGTTTTCCCACCTGCCACTGTTTCCTTGTTTTGCAGGGGATGTTGATATTTGTGTTTATGGACTTTCTGCACAGATATTTAGAGGTATCGGTGCAGTCTCCTTTCAGTGCTGCTCTCTCTGATGAATTATGTGCTATATTTCAAAGATTTTTAAAATCAAAGAATATATATTTTGAAGTGTGGTTTTGATCGGGGAAGTGACTAAGTAAAAATAACTCCATCCTTATTCGAGAATGGTTCCCTAGTGTATTTTCAAAACATTTCATTATTTTGACAAATGCAAGTGTTTATGCTATTTCTCCCTGCAGACCTCACAAAACTAAAGAAGAGTGGCCTGCAGTCTCTTCTGCCTATAGCATCTGCTGCTTAACTCATAGGCACAGTCCTGAATATGCAATTCAGAGTCTTTATTACCTGTGCTGCTGTTGGAGACAGGAGCAATGTAGCATGATTTTTGCAATCTCAAAATGAGATTTCTGAACTGTCAGGGGAGAAACAGCCCATCACTGAGTTGTAAACTGAGCAACAACAGAATGAATTCAGCTTTTCTGCTGTCACTTCTTTATGAACTGTTTCCTCTGGTGGTGGGCCTGTCGGTGTTCACAGAGTTGAGCATGAGCCCATATCAGCAGATAAGGGTAAAAGGTGTGTTTTATCAGAGCAAAGCAGTGCATAAAAAATACATCTGTGGTGAAGAATTTGCTTCTTCCTCTATGTTATCTTCTTGCTCCTGTCACAGAGGCTGATATTTCTGCTCCTTTCAAAGTCTTGTGCTTCTGGAGAATGAGCATCCGTGTTTCGTGGTTATATTGACAGTAAGCAAAGCCGGAGAGACTATACGGTGCTTTCTTTTTCACTCCTACTACAAAGTGTGCAGGCACGCTGAGGCTTAGAGGCTGCATTGCTGATTTGAGATGGAGCTGAAATGTAAAATCTCAATTTCAGCCTGGATTTTCAAGCCCCAGGAATTGGAGACTTTTTTGGTGAAGGCTTTTGTTTCAGATCCTTGTGCAGAGGTGATACAGCTGTAATGTCTGAATGGCTTCTGGGTTTGAGTTTTGGCATGACCCTTCTGCCTGTATGTGAGCAGTGAGGCAGTTGTCTTCTGCTGGCAGTAAACTTGGATCCAAAACTTCCTGAAACTAATAACAAATGTGTATTTAATGTGTCTCTGGTAACAGAAGTTTGGGGTTTTTTTTCCTCTACTGATTTAGCAAGCTGCTTCTGAAGTTTTTTCAGGGCTGGGGAAAGGCAGAGCTGTCAATTCTAATGTGGATCAAGCCAACTAAACACTGTAATTTAAAGTGCAAACTAGGGCAAGATGCTGTGAAGTGCATGTGTAGAGGAGCTGTTTGTTTTAATTTTACCTTCTGTGTTATCCCTAGATTCTGAACTCTGAAGCTGATTGGCAGCTTTGTTCATCAGCATTTGGAGATAATATGGAGAGGATCCATGCCTCTTGCACTATCTGAACTCCTTCCTAAGAAGCATTTGTTAGAGCTGGTCAGGAAGGGGTTTTGTTCTCATGAACAGTCTCAATATAGATCAAACAGGTTTTAATTTACATTTACTTTCCTGTGCTTTTCTGTTGGAAAAGTTGGGGGTAAAGGGTTTTGATTTTCTTTCTTTTTTTTTTCTTTAAAAAGGAACTTTTTAGGTTTTGTTTAGACCATGGCTTAGTGCTTTGTTAAGATACAGTCTAATACTGGAATCTCTACAGTCCTGCTACCTTCCTCATATAGATGGACACTACTGTCCTGACAGTCCTGCATTGATATGTTTGTGAACATAAATCCACTTCAGACAATTAACAGAAACAGAAGTTTCATCAAGCTGTGATGCACACTCATTATTTAACAGATATCTAGTCCTTTGGGGACTCTGACTGCATCATGATGCAGGGATTTGGAAATCTTTTTTCTGGGAGAAGCTTTCCAGGTCTCAGCATTTGGATGACACTTACTCCCCTGTAGTCATTAGTGCTCCCTCGGGGAGATGACCTTACCCATTTAAACTGTGTTCAAGGAATAAAATTCTGAAAGAGGAAAGACCAGAATAGAAGCAAGTGTTTTCTCAAGAAGCCTCTGATCTGGGGTGTTTATGGTCGTGGCAAAATAAACCGCCTCTACATCTGCTGCTGACAGGTTCTTTGGTTGTTAAGAAGTGTTGGATTTTCAGAGAAATCAAACAGAAGACAGAGTTTCACTCATGTTGCTCAATAAATATGAAAAAGCAGAGAGAGTGAAAGAGTTACAAGAAAGGGAAATGATGTTACAGACGTGATTCTGTCACTATTAGCTGCTGTATTTTTACAGGTTACAGTTATAAAGTCCTTTCCAGTTCAGCACCATTTGTTTTAAGATGAAAGTTGATTTAATGGCGAAACAAAAATAACTTGAGTTATGTTTGATGCCAACTAATTTGTGAATGTTTTGACAGTTTTTGAAAACCCCAGTCAGAGAGACCAAGACCTCCTCAGGCCAGGCTTTCTACATCTTTAACAGAAAATCAGTCCTTAACTCAAAAGTGTTTGCAGATGAAGTGTCAGAGAGACAACAAAGATGACAAACAGATGGGAGGGTGTGCAAAGAAACAGCAAGCCAAGTAAGATTAGCATAATAAGCATCACAGAGAGGTTATTGTAATGCTCAGTAATTACACCCAAGTAAGAAACTGATGGGTGGTGAATTTCTTATTTTCTGCTTGAAAGTGACTGAGTTGTTTCCTGCTGTTCTTTGCTGTCTGTGTGCAGGGGTGTGGGTATTTTCAGACACTCTTCCTGCTTTTTAGGTGTGGGAACTTCAATGCTCAGGCATGTTTCCCTGGGCTGCCAGATACCCGGCTTGATGGAAGTTCTATCCAGAACCGTGGGTGCTCTCAGCTTGTGGAAAGCAGTTCCCAAGATGATTTCAGACATTCTTTTGAGGCTTATGTTTCAATCTCTGCATATTTTGCCTACTTACAAGTCAGTGTTAGTGAACATATGAAGAGTCTGTTGCCATTGGGAGAGGAATGAAATGCCTAGAGTGATCCAGAGATAAATGCTATCTATTCAAAATGCAGCCCTCCTTTCGTGGTCACATTTGGTGGTGTGATATGCCAGAGTGATGTTCTGCTCAGAAGGCAGCAGGTCCAAGAAAGGAAGTCTGTCCAGTAAATGAGGCCAGGCATGTGAGTGACTGCAATCAAAATGTGCTTTTTACTCCACAGACATCAGGACAGATGGTACTGAAGTTTATGAAATCAGGTAATAGGCTCTGGTGGAGAGAAGCATGTTAAACATGTCAATTAACCACAACTTGGAAAGCCCCCATTTGACTACTTGAATAATTAGATCAGGTTCTCCCAGTACTGACAAGTTGAAGGTCTGTCATAATTTTCTCTCGGAATATAAAATACATAGTACTGACAAAATAAGAGGGAAGGTTTTTCGGAATAAGGTGGAAGTACATTGATAATTCCTTCGATAGGTGTGGCTGTGGGATGAGTTGCCTTCTGTCTATATGCTCTGCTGTGGATCCAGCAAAGCCTGACCCCAAAAATCCCAAGTTTCCCTCGTGCATGATTTAAGTTGACCTTAGTTCCTTTGAAGTAAGGTTGACCTGCACTCAGTTTCCTTGGCTATGCAAAATGTGCAGCTTATAGCTGTGTTCTGGGAGAGTATTCTTTGAAAGAGGGAAGACTGTCATCCTCTCTATTTTTGGTTGTATTTTTGTACAGCTGGCTAATGAGTCCCAGCTTGTGCAGTTGTTCTAACAGAGACCTGCAGAGTTGGAACCTCTGTCAGCTGCTAAGCTACTGCTCTTCAAAAAAAAAAGGAACATTTTCTGAAGTTCAGAAATTCTCAGAGGCAACAGGAATTCTCTAAGGAAGTTCCATTGTCTCCAAGGCATGAAGAGTTTTCTCTTCTCTGGCGGTAGACTCTCTTGGCTTCAGGTAGCTGACTGCCTTCCTACCAACTCCCTGCAAGCCAAAGAGGAGGGAGTATTACAGAAGAGGTACAGCACAGAAACTTCACAGGACAAGTCATTTGAGAATTTCCCTCTAGTGCAAAAATAGTATCTGAAGCATACCGGAGGTTTTCTTTTCTCACCTTCTCGTTTACGATTGTCTTATTTCATCCAGTTCTTCCTTAGCACACAGCTTGTAATAGATAAATTCAGGGTATGTCATCTCTAACATAAATGTTGGGGTGCAATGAAGAGATGAGTACAATAACACAATGGGCAGGGGTTTGACTGGCCAGGGTGCACCTCCACTTTACCCCAACTGAAGTAAGCAGGGCCAGGCTGGGGGTAGCGGTCAGGGTCAGCTGAGAGTCCAGATCATTAGACATGTCCATTGTAATGAGGCTGGTCCAAGGGCAAGCTGAGAGTGCACGTCAGGGTCAGGACCATATCCTGTGACAGCAGGTAGGCTCACAGTGGTGAGTGAGGCAGGTCTGAGGTCAAGCTGAGAAGCTAGTGTGCAAAGCAAGGTCCACATAACAATGGTCGTTGCTAGGCATGGCTGGGGCTGGAGCCAGGCAAGAGTGGAGGCAGGGACTGAAGGCTTGTGGCTGAGCTTAGAGGTGGGGGGATGCCCTAGGGGAGCCCAGGAGCCTTACACCTTGGCCTTGAAGTTGCAGCATTTTGTGTTAGAAAATCTGAGTTTCACACCTTCTTTGCATCATTATCAGGTGATGAAAGGTTCAAAGCAAATTGTGGGGCCTTTGTAGTTGATACAAACTCCACAGTAGGGTAGGTGAGAGGCAGACACTGGTGAGGGGATCATTCTCTTACACTGAGTATGGGCTGGCTACATGAAGGAATTGGAATAGCTCTGCTGGCTCAGAGGGACCTTGCATCTGGTCAACTGGAAATTAACAGAATTTGCTGCTTCTTTCATAGGAAAAAAACCTCAAAACAAACCACCTTCCAACCTCTTTTCTTGATGTATTTGAGACAGCAGACTGACAAAGATCTTGTCCAGCCAGTTGATGTTTGAGAGCAGCTTTGGAGTGCCTTCACATGCTGCTGCAGCAAGAGTTTAACTTGGTCCTCCATTTCCATTCATCCATTCCTCAAATGCAGGAGTAGTTGAGGCTTGTTGCTAGCAGCCAAGGCAGCTTTTCTGCGGTTTTTCTTCAGGGGAAGTTGGTAGGCTAAATAGAACTGTATGTGTGCTGCCTCGTTGGGGATCTCCAGTAGTTTCATGCTGCTTTAGATGCTGATGACTATTTTGACTGGCTCTAAAGGCTGATGTCTTTAGCTTGAATTTCTTTTAGAGCCATTCAGTATCCTCATCCTGTTCAATCTCTCAGGTAAGGGAAAACAGGCACTCCAGGTAAGTGGTGTGTGGCAGAGAGAAATCAGCCATAAATTGCATGACTTCATTTCAGAGAGTAGCTGCTTTTGCATGATTTTCTCAAAGAATCTTGAAGGGGCATGAGGAGGCAGGGATGATACCATGCTGTTTCTGTAGCATGGAGACATATTGGCATTTTTCAAGACTAAAATGCGGACTTGCATTTTGTTCTACATTGCTCAGGAACTGTCTGCACAGGTTTTACATGGCCCAGATGAAGGGAAGCAAATTAATAACAGTCTGATGGATGACCTTAAAAGAGTCAGCAGCAACTTCCTTGCCTGTGCAGCCTACAAGTCCATGGCTGGACTATATTCACTACTATTCATTCTTAAAGTTAATCTTCCAGGGCTCCCCAGCAAATCTTATTTGCCTTGAGTGTTTTTTTGGGGTAGGATTTAAGAGGCAGTGAGCAAGTAGAGGAGCTTAGGGAAAAGCAGTAGCCCATTGCCTGTGAGCCTCCGCTCTTCAGTGCCTTTGCTGAATTTGTCCTCAAGGTTACCAAAACAAACCAGTGTTTATTTATTTATTTATTTTTAATGTAGAGACTTGTCAGCTAGAACCAACAGTCAATTTCACACAATAGGTACTACACAGCAGTAAGTGGGCTAACTATCTGAGCTTGGTGGTGGCAGCCAAAAGCCGAGAGTAACACTCCATCTGCCAAGAATTCAAGAAGGGGAGGGAATCCAAAGATGAGCATCTGCAGACATCTAATACAGAGATGGAGAAGGAAACTGGGAGGGATCCATTATGAAACATGAATGAAACATGTTTTCTTGTGGTTTACTGATGTTTCTTGTTAAAGTAGGTATGCAATGAAGTCTACCTTGTGTTAGCTCTAACCTGACAATGAATAATGTTTAGCAGTGCAAGTCATGTTACAGGTACAATCACAGGTTAGGTTTCATTAGCTGTAAGAATCTTCATTCCAAGTCTATGTTAGCTCTTCATTGGGAATAATGAGCTAAAACCCCTTCCCTTTCCATAGCTACAATTTAAAATGAAATGTCTGTTGAAGAGGGATGATGTTGTTGTATAAGAACTATACTTGCACCGTTCCTAATTCCTCAGGATCTTGAAATCAGTTTGGTTTTCTGGTCCAGTGCTTTTATTATCAGTTAGTGCTTTTAAATGGTTAACCATTGCAAGATCTGTGTCTTTACAGACCATGATGGGAAAAGTATGTCAATGAACCAAAGTGGGATCAGTACTTTTTTGTGTTGTTGGTTACCTCTGAAGAAACCCCCAAAGGAAGTACCTTTTACTTTACCTAGGTAGTAAGGTAATAAAAGTTCTTGGGATATTACTGGGTTTTCAAACATGCAAAGGGTTGGATAATAACATACTTTCTACATTTCTAAACCATAAGATTATATTTTTTTGTTTTTTTTTTTCTTTTCATGGAACACAGTTTGAGTGGTTTCAGAAGGAGGTGCTACTTAGTTTTGCAAAGTGTGAGACCCCCTGTACTAGTGGAAAGCTATAGTGGTACAGAATCTGATAGGCAGATCTCTGGGGTTTTTTTGGGTAGGAAAGCTAGAGCTTGTCAGCAGTAATACAGTATATTTTGGGAGAGGTTCTTTAATGCTTCAGTGGCATCCCAAACCACATTTTAGACACCAGCTGCTGTGTGTGGCTTTTTCTGCTTTATGGCATGTGTCATTTGAATTTGATGCTGAATCTTCAACTAGATGTATGGGAACATTTTTCTGCCTTTTACACAGCAGCAATATTGTTATCCCTGGGGAAAATAACTTCCCTTCAAACATTTGCTCCTGAGAAAGATGCTTTAGGCATTTAACACTTCATATTTGGGAATGTCAGTTATACTTCTGGAGCTCTGTAATTTTTGTTTTGAGTGTGGAACCATTTGAGAAGGAAAATAAAAAGGGAAAGTTACAGCTGTGACCACTTCTGGTTGCAAAGGCTGAGTGATGAAGACTATGTGCTTCTGTTGATGGTATGCCAGAGGGAAGAGCTTCAGCCCAAAGGCATCTTGAGAAGCCTGAAGATGGTCCAAGAGAGACCCTTTAAAAGAAGTGCAGAATTCTGCCCTTGCAGCTGAGTAACCCAGTGCATCTGCCCAGCTTGGGAACCAAGTAACTGAGTCGCAATCCTGCTGTGAGGGCCTTACAAGTTAGATGTCAAGCTGAATATGGACCAACAGCGCACTCTATATGTGAATAAGGTAAACTACATGCTGGCTACGTTCAAAGGAGTGTGGCTAGCAGGTTGGAGGCAGTTATTATCCCCAGCTGTTTGAAACCGACGAGGATTTGCCTGATATGCTGAGTCTAGTTTTGGGTTTCCCACTTCATGAAGAACATCAAGAAACTGAAGCAGGACCCATAAAGAACTGTTGGGACGGCTAAGGGCTGAGCACGTGTGTTATGGGCAGAGTTTGAGAGAAAAGGGTTTGTGTACTCTGGTGAGGGAAGCAAAGGGGTTATCAGCTACTTGAAGGGAGTAACAAAAATGAAAGAGGCAAACCCTTCCCAGTAATTGCAGGTGGTGTGTCAAGGCTGCTGTGGCCAGAAGTTGCAGCTTGGAAGCTTCAAACTACTGAAGAGCTTTTTTAATTGTTTGGTATTGCAGCTCTGTAATAAGGTACCTGGAGATGATGTGTCTCCATCCTTGGACATTTTCAAGACTAGGATAGACTAAACCATGGCTGAGCTGATCTAGTGTTGGCAGTAGTCTCTCTTGGAGAACAACATTGGGCTAGAGACCTTCAAAGTGCCCACCAACACTTCTGCAGGTCTAGGTAAACCCTGAATCCTGGTCAGTCCCCAGTCTAGAGAATGCCAGTGAAGTGGGGTGTAACATCACTGCAGTCATGCTCAACTTGGTCTTGGAGCACTGAATTGTTCAAGGTATGGATGAGACATTATTAAAAACCCCTCATCTAAAACTAGACAGTACTGAACCAGACTTCCTTGCTTCATCTGACAATGCCCTGCTTCCACCTCTTGCCATCAGCTGCCTATTTTTTTCATTAAATCTGGTATATTGTCCCGTACCACAGGGCTGTTTGTCTTCTGGGCTTTTAAAAGTATGGAGTTATTAACTGATAGGTAGCATTTTCAACTGGCCATGATAAACTGTGGTTTCTGTGATTCAGTTTTTAAAGTCTCCTGTATTTATAGTGATGCTTGAAACTTCAAAGAGACTGTATGTTTCAAGGATAGGGTTAACAAAATACCTTGCCTTGCTTTTAGTGTGGTCATACTCAAGTATTTAATGGTGCTTGTGACCAGCAATTTCATCTGAAGCGAGATAGGTAATGTCAGTTGGTTAGACTCCTAATGTACGGTAAGAAAAAGTGTATCTTTAACAAAAATAAATAGGAACATATTCTCAGCTTCACCAAACTGCCATAGCTTGGTTGATTTCAGTGAGGTTATAATGGTAGAAATGGTAAATTGTCTCTTCCTTTTAGGTTTCTTTAACACTGTATTGCATGCTGACTGGCACTGAGGGAGAAAAAAAGAACAGATAAATGTATTATAGTGAACTGTTGGTAAGAGACTTAAGACAACTTGCTACACTGTTATTAGTTGGATTAAAAATTGTTTAAAGAGAAATGTAGACTCATAGAATCATAGAATAGTTTGGGGTGGAAAAGGCTTTCAAAGGTAATCTAGTCCAAACCCCCAGGCATTGAGCAGGGACATCTTCAACTCGATCAGGTTACCTAATACCATATCCAGCCTGTCCTTGAATGTCTCCAGGGATGGCATAGGTAAGTGCTAATAAGCAGAAGCTCAGTACAACTTAGATTGCTTGTCTTACATGAAGTTTTTCTATTAATACATAATTTGTGTGATTTAATAGCTGAAATGGTATTCTTTGGAAGTTCCACTAACTTTCTGGAAGAAGTGATAAGGAAGATAGAAGTTGTGAGGTCCCCTGAGTAGTAAGGAAGATAAAGAAATGTTTCTGAAAAACTTGGAAGGCTGAATGAGGTAGGAATGAGAATGAAATTCCTCATGGTAGAGGTCAAGCACATATGTCTGATAATTTGCACTGCTATTTGAAGGAAATAAGTAATTTTGGAAGTTGTGAACAGGCTGTATCAGATTGTATGTGTCTGCAGCATTGTATGGCAATAGAAAGCACAGGGAGTGCAGGCTGGTTATGTCCCGTAACAAAGAGGTGACAACTTCTTCTTTATCTACCTTTCAAATAGTATCTAGCAAATCTGGTTTTGAAACCTCTGATATCATTGGGGATTGAGATAGTGTATGTAAAGCCACAGGAGAGGAGTGGAGCATAAGGAAAGAAGTCACTCAGGGTGAATTAAATAGCTTGCACAAAGTGAGTTCAGTGGTAAAGTTCAAAATGAAAGTCTCAGAGAAGAATAAACAAATCCAAGATGTTTACCTTGCTATTCACATCTAAGAATTAGTTCTGAATTGAGTCTTTGTTTCTGACTTTGACTTGGGGGCACTGGGTCTTGCTCTTGCCTCTCCATGAGGATGCAAAAATAATTACAGATCATTTTCCACTTTAGAACACTGTGACCTACCTACTATAGATCTGGTGACTTAAAATAACTCTCAACTCGCTACATGCATTTTAGTACTGTCACAGTCTGAGAATGCTTTTCAGTCTCCACAAATCCAAAGAGGTGCTTGCTGCTACATAAAAAACATGATGTTAGCACTTGCATTTATCCTGAATTCTAATGAATCTTCATGCTCTGAAAAATGTCTAGGAGGTGTCACTTCACTAAAAGTATAAATACTTTTTAATAAAACCAGAAGATGTGTTACAGCTTTGCTTCAGATAAACACTTGCTCCACATTCTTTAGTTAGTGCTGTTCAGAATGAATATGAAAGGAGCTAAGAGAATCTATTACTTATGGTTTCTGCATTCACATTTTCTGTTTATAATATTCAGTATAAGGGTTTTTTTGTATGCATAGGTTCCTAATCCTTCATTTTTGCTTTGTTAGACAAAAAGTATATGTAAGAAGTGTGAAGTTTGGAGTTGTAATTCAGGCACTATATATAAATTATTTCACATGTTGGACTTTCTTATGTCTTATGTCTCTGAGATCTTCATATTTTTGTATTATTATTTTTTATATATCCAGCCAATTTTTGGAAATGGTTTTGTCATGTTCAGTACCAGCAGATTTCATAGTCTCCTATTCAGGGAATTGGAGCAGGGCCCAACTGAATTCGATGTGAGGCACTGAATGCATCCAGTAAAATTTGACTTAAATAATGGGGGAAACTTCAGAGTCTCCCCCTCTAGCAGGGGAACACAAATGACAGCCGTGTTCCCCTGCCACAGTAATTGCGTTACCACTCTGAAGCTGATTGCTTGAGGAAGAAGTGCTTTCAGCTTCCTTGGACTGTAGAAGAGCAATGTAAGATAATCAATTGCAAAATCAGAATAATTTGGATTCCTAAGAATCTCTAGTGATTATGTAGACCAGCTGAAAGCAGTTCTCACTAGATCAGATTATTCATGTTCTTGGCAAGATTTTTGAGTATCTTCAAGGATGGAAAATCCTTATGGTCTCTGTGGACCTCTTCCAGTGGCTGACCAGTTTCCAACATGTTAATTTCTGTTTCTATTCAGAAAATACACAACAACAAATAGAGAGATGCAACAGAAAGGCTTGGTCTGAGACATCTGAAAACCTAATGAGAGTAGAATGATTTTTCTTCCTCTCATTATTGTAAACAAGTAGTAAGAAGCTGGCTATGAAGCAATGGGAAATGTCACAATATTCACAGTATTTTCACTAATTCATTTCTATGAAATGGCATTTTTCTTCCATCACCATTTAATTTGATGGAAGAGTTGAGAAAGAGCTTGGGTGATTTTTACAGTCAGTTCATTACCTTTCCATCCATTCTACAGAATCACATATGTGGCTAAAAGAGGGGAGAAAGCTCTTGCAGCTTATACCAATAAGACAGGATCAGCAGAAGCAGAATATTCTCTTCACAGTAAGAGAACCTTCCCCATGACTATGGGCAAATCACTTAAATTTTGATGTCTTTTACGCTGCTTGGAGCTCTTTGAAGCAATTGTTGATGGCTTCATATCTACCAAAGTAAAGAATTATCTATCTGATCTCCTGTATATCCCACCTTGAAGACTTTCACCAAGGGAGTCTGGCTTTGAGCTTGTGTTTCTGTAAATAAGCTGTGAAGTGTCTTAGGCAACTTGGTGGTAAGCATTCTAGGAAGGAAAGGTGGGAAGCCTTGCATTTTCATTCCTCAGTGGTCCACAGGAACAGGGGGTGCCTGATCTAATATTCTCATTCACTATATATTTTTTAATTGTTCTTGTTTAGCTCTTTCAGCAACTCGCTTTCCTCTTCCTTTGCAAAATGTTGAGCAAATCCCAAAGTCTCTGGCTCTCCCTTACATCTCCACATAAAATAACCTTCCTTTTTCACACAACTTAAAACCTATCTGCTTGCAAACTTGTTTAATTATATTAGCTGTTAAGCCTGATTAAGAGTTTCTTTAGCTTGTGGAATTATCAGGTTTTTGGGCTCATGTACAGTGACTATTAGTACGCAACTTTGTGTCTGAACTGACTATAAGCCTGTGTTATCAAGGAGAAGGATCAGTGTTAATTTTATGAGTGATCCTGCACATTATAGCCAATGTACCCAGTAAGATGGAGGTTAGAAACCCACTACCAGCACAGAAAGATGGAAAGCTATGGAGATTATGAACCATACCAATACTGAAAAATAACCTTTAGGGGCCAGGTTTCTTTCTGGCTGATGGAAGAGGAAAAATGAGCCACGTGCATATAAAAAACTAAGACTCTTTAATTAAAGCCTATAACAAAAACAAACAAAAAAAATCCTTGAGCTATATTTTCTGATTTTACATACGCTTTCACTTTGTTTCTAGGATTTCCCTTCTGCCTTTACTCTTCTGCAAGATTTTTCTTTCCTGATATTTGCATTTAGAATTAGATTTGGTTCCTTCTCCCATGTGGATGCAGGAGAGAAAGCAGTTTTATTGCTCTAGCTGGTGATACCTGCTCATCAGTCAGATGTGAAAGGCCCTGCATATTTGTCTTGCTATCTTTTGTTTCCCCTGGTGCCTTTTTTCTGTGAATGTCAGACTTTCAGCTGTAGAGCAGGCTGGTGGAAGGGAGGCTGCTAGAGGGAATTGTGACATGGAGTAGGACTGAATTCTGCATGCTAAGAAGCAACTATCCTGCAACCCCACAGACTGAAACCCCAGGTGATTTCCAGTTCTGGAATCCCTTCCCTTCTCTACTGACAAGGTTAGCACTTGGAGGAGACGCAAAGCTGAGAAAACCAAATGCATTCTCCAACTCCTACAAAGTTTTGAAATTGCATTTCTATTCTGGAAAATAGCTGTGTAAAAGACGCATGGCTGTACTTTTTGGACTGTATTGCTCGTGACATCAGAATTTGAGGTGCTGGATATAAAGAGACATTCTTTTCTTTTTACCCTTGTTGTTTTTACAAGATTAATGTAGCAAAATGACAGCATTGTCCTCATGGAATTTTCCTGTGGTACTTACAATATTCGCTATTTTTCCTAAAATCCAAACCTTTATATTCATGTTAATACTTAAGAATATTTGCTTTCATTTTTCTCCGAGCACTTTTGTAACTTCATTTTTCCAGAGGAAAAGGTGGCACTCAAGTGTCATACTTTCCAGAGTCACTCAGACATTCTGGGAGATTTAGACTCCCAACATTTAATAAAGGAAATGTATTCTGCATTTTAATCCAGATTTAGGAGGTTGATTCCTGGTTTCTGTATGCATAACATTAGCAGTATTAAACTGAGCTGGACTTTATTCCTCTTATATCTACAATACTTTTAAGAAATACAGTGAGCTGACTCCACTTCAGTCACCTGCAAATCAGAAGAAACTGTCGGAGGTAGTGAGGTTGCCCAAACATCATTTTGGGTGTCATGGGAAGTTGTCAGGTCTCTGTTGTTGTTGCTTTGGGTCACCAACATGACTAATAATGTGAAGAATGATTGAAGATGCTATTTCTTCTTAAACCTTTGAGGAGCTAATGTCCCACCTGGGATAAACTGCAAACTGTTCTCTCAAGAGAAGTTGAAACAAAGAGGGGGGACCATGTGTCAGGTTTGCAACATCATAATTCATGTACACTAGCTGGCTAAGAAATCCACATAGTTCAGTGATCAGTTCCTTCTTCAGCTCTGACCGTTTGCAGACATGGTGGACACTGGAGTCAGGAGACAGGAATTCAAGTAAGCACTTACTTGACACTGAACTTAAGCATACATTAGTGTTTTAAATAGAGGACTGTATTGCACCTGGGTCTGAGTTCAACTGATCAGGTGTTCTGCTGGGCATGTACTTTACACCTGGTTTTATCTCTCTCTGGCCACCTCACATAATACAGTAATTCTTGGCCTGCTTCTTTTCTTCTACTATGTGATCCCTAGCTTAGACTAAACTGAGTTCAGAGATCTGTTTGATCTCCACGACAATGGTTAGGATTCCTGAAAGTCATTACAAAAAATTAATCTCTTGGATTATCCATGTCTTGCTGCTTTTGTCCTGCCGTGACTAACAAGTTTTGACAAATAAATTATCAGGTCAATGGCCCTTGTCAGATGAGGCTGATTGAGAAAATGGGAAGCAGCTTCAAAGCACGAATGGTTTATTGTCACAAGAAACATAGTGGATCTTTAGGGATGTTGAACCCAATTATCTATATCCTCCTTGGATAATGCCAAGCTGTTTCAAGCTAATTAACCAGAGTTTAGACCAATCTGGATATGAATTTCATCTGGTTCTAATGAACTTTTATTCTTTGGCTTTGCTCATCTCAACCACAGTGAATTTTATTTTTGGGTTAATGTTGGTTTTGTTTTAATTACATTGCAGCAGACTAATTGGATGGCTCGGGACTAGATGCTTAATAGCTTGATATTGCATATTATTAGTGCTGTCTTTTAATATTAGAGGATGAAAGAAAGTTATTACCAAGTACATAGGTTTTGGAAATTATTCTTCCAGGAGAAGCAGCTTGAATTTTTCCAATTCTTGGTTCAGTTTCCTTTGACTTAGTGACTGCTAAAGCTTTTAGTAAAGCCTACAGAAAGATTCCCATTGATTTAACGAAGCTTTTATAGACACTGATTTATGTCTCAATTTTGAAAAGTACTTTAGCTGGTGAATAAATAGATTTCCCTATCAACAGGACTTAAGTACATGTTTAAAAACAGTACTGAAGCATGAACTGAGACTTTGAAAAGGTAATTTGTTCAGAAACACTTCCAACTCACCAGAGGAAAATACTAAATCACGTTAAGGGAGGCCTAACCTTCTAGCGTTCGCTTTTCTCTTTGAATTTTGACCTTATAGTCATGACTGATTTACCTTTCCCATTTGTGTTTTAGCTAATTAGGGAGAAACCTGAAAAGCTCTTTTCCATTTTGTCTGCTACCTCATTCACCAACAGGTTATATTTTTCAAGTCTGCTTCTATTCTCCTCTACATTTTTACTTCAATTGAATGGCATTTTTGTCTAAACTGAATGGGAATATTTGTATGTAACTCACAGGGGTTCAGATTTGTACCTGCTAACTTCCGAGAAATGTCTTCTGTTACACAGTTTTCTGTGAGGATCAGGTCTTTGTGCTGCTCCGCCTCCATTTGAGCACTCAGTCTTGCATTCAGCAAGGCACTGGGAGTGAAGCAGACTTTTAGGAAGCATCAAGGAAGTCAGTGGGACTGTTCACCTTCATTAAATTTAACATGCAGAAATGTCTTTGAAGATGATATTGTCTTTACAGAATGGGGCTACATTCAGTGCCTGGTTTTTGCATCTCCCAGATTATTTTGTGTCTTTTTGTAATAATCCAGTGTTTACTGCAACTGGTAAGGCACATAGTTATGTACTGAACTGTTCCGCTTGCTACTTCGGCATCTCTGCGGAAAGTGCAGAGGGTCCCAGGGAAGGAAGCAAGTGAGAAGATGAACAGTTGCACATCACTATGCTCTAATTTTTGTTTCTTTACATTTTAGGTGTAAGTTTTGTAATTTAAATAGAAGCTCATATATTAAAACTTATCTATTCCACTTATTATATTAAAATTTATTTAGGTTTTAGAATGACTGTGTGCATTATTAGCAGTCATTAAGATGTTGGAAAAAACAGACTTTTAGGAAAAATGCTCTGTTGCTTTGTTTTCTGCACTTATTCTAAGACATTGCAATTCTTAGAAATTGCTTGGTCTTCTAGACTTAGTCTTCTAGACTAAGACTTTGTAGTCTAAGAAATTTCTTCAATTTTTGTAGTCTAAGGTAATAATGCCTAGTGGGTCAGTTACAGTTTTTGTATCCCACTAGATTGTCACAGTGCAATTTATTTGGAGTTTTGGAAATAGGAAAACTATGTATTTTGAAGAAACACTTCTTGTCTGGAGGAAAGAAGTTGATGTTTCTGGTCATATAAACTTTAATAGCATTTCTCTTAAATTCAGTCTGCAGCTTAAAACTTGCAATGTGTGTTAAGACCTGAAGATATACAGCAAGTGGAACTTTAGGTCCTTTCATGCTTTTCTGCTTGTTGGAACTTACATTTCAACAAAGCTGGTCACAGGATTGTATTGTGGTTTCTTTAACTTATGACAATGTGCAAAGGCTCAACTTGTTTGTGGAGTCAAACATTCTAGTCTCTACCTAGAAAATTATGAGACTTTAACAGACATCTGAATGCTTTTGTTCCATCTAATTTTGTTAAGTCTTAAGTCTTGTATTTTCTAGAGATTCTTTGAAACCATGACTGTAAGTAACTTTTGATGTTAGCTGAGACTCTGCTGTTATCCATGGTTCCAGGAGCTAGAACTGTAAGGAAACACTAAGCAGGTAGCAGATATTAATAATGCTGATAAGCTGCAAGTAGTTGTTTTATAAGTTACTAGAAACAGGGGGAATCTTAATTTTCACACATAGTACTATGTTGCCTGTGGATCCCTTTACATTGGGGTGACTTTATTATAACTGCCTCTGTTGTTGTTACACTCTTTTCTGCAAGCGGTGTTATTTGCACCTAAGAGAGAGTCTGAATTTATATTTCTAGACCTAATTGAAATGATTGTTGTTTGAATTCAGTACCATAATTAGGGTTAGGAAAATGTGAACAAGGCATGCAGTCAGTCCCCTGCCTTTCTTTGCTCCGGTGCTGTTAGAGTAAGAGAGATTTGCAGAGCTGTGGCTGTATAGCAGAGGTGGCTGTTTAACTGTCCTCTTAAAAAATAAAAATAATAAAAATCTCACAGGCATAAACAAACCAGTATAAATGAGATAAAATGCTGCACTGCAGAGTTATTTCAAATAGGAGGAAATATGAAAGACTGAAATGTAATAATACATTGCCAGAATGTTTTCTCTTAAGAGTTTCTTGGCAGGTAATGCTCTGAGTAGAGTGCAAATAAATCTATTTTAAATACTAATCAATAGATTAATGTATTGGTGTAGAACAAATTTACTATTTGGATCACACATGGTGATTCTGCGCTATGTATCTGTTACTCTTTAGAGAATCTTCTGCAAATGCCTCCTTCAGTGGGAAACCACGAGAGGTTTGCATGCAAATGCATATTGCAGTCACACCCAACATACAGCTAGACATATGGATATTTTGTAAACAGTGTCTTTTATCAGTGTCTTCTCAACTGTAGCTAATGTTGGAAAATCCTTACTTTTTGAAGTGATTGCTCTTACTAACCCCTTTGTGAAAGCAGCATTGAAGAGATGATTTCAGAAGTGTTAAGAGATGAGAACTCTTGTGCCAAAAAGGTTACCAGACAGTGGCCATGTACCAGCTGGATTTTCAGGAAGGCGAAGAGGCCATGCATATGCTGTTTGACTCAAGTGAGGCAACGCTGGGAACATCCATTTGGCAGAAACGTGGGGACATGTGAACATATTTCCTTGCATTTTGATTCTGTAGGTGAGGTATTTTGTAGAGGCTGGGAGAGAGTGTAATCCAAGGGATCATTTGGTTAGCATTCATGTATGTATATATATATATATATACACACACTATATGGCTGCTCAGTGAGGATGAAAGAGGAGTAGCAGATAACTAATTAAGAGTGATGGGTGAAATTCTATATCCAACAAAGCACAGGAAATCTGTAACAGTCAAATACTGAGCCCTAGCTTCAATTTTCTGAGTGCTCAGGCCAGTTCCCTAAAAAGAAAATATTGTAAATATCACCACAACTGGTTTTATATCAGACAGACAATATTAGAAATTATTCTTGTGTAGCATGTGATACCAAGAGTAAGAGTGAAGCCTCTAAATAAGACTTTTTTTAATATGCCTTTCAAAGCATAATGGGAGCAAGAATAATTTTCCAACCAAGTGTAAATTCACTGCTGTTACTTTGCATATTTTTCAACTCTTATTATTATTGAATTGAAGGGGGGGAGGGGTGGGAGAGAACTCAAACCTTTTCTCTACTTTTTTTATAGCAGTAGCTATAAAATATGGGCACTAATATGAAAAAAAAACCCTCAATGTTTTAAACAGCCAGCAAGGAATCGTAAACTGGACTGGAAGTTCTGTATTTCTGAAAAAGCAATTACTGTAAATTAAGTCAGGTTTATTTATGAGACTTATTAATGTGAAATATAGAATCAGTGTTCTATGGTTTTCACAGACGGCTAATCTCTTAAGAGAGAGACTAATTATGGTCATAAATATTGTGTGTAATCCTGATGGGTGAATGGATTTTGAGGGGGTGTGCTGTTGCCAGCAGGGGTTAGCAGTCTGACTGGAAACCCGATTAGAAGTACTAATGCAAATGAATATGCATCACCAAAAATTGATTATTACAGATTTCTTCTTAGTAAGTATTTTGGGGAGAAAAAGATGCTTGAAATGGGTCTGCTTCAAATGAAGGCGAGGTGAAAATTGCAGTGTTTGTCACAAGCACGCTTCGTGAGTCTGATGCCCAGTGAAGGCTCGTGGAGCATCCCTTGGGGATTGCCTGGCTGGAAGCTGAGGTGCAGTGCAGGTTCCTTGCAGGGTGGCACAGCAAACAGTGGATGAAGCCTGGTGCCCTGCAAATGTCATACAATTTTCAGAAAAGCAGACAAGTTTATTCTGATATGGCTGAAGGCAATAAGGAGAGTTACTGAGCCACTAATCCAGTAACTTCAATTCTGGTCTCGCTGCTTCACTTGTTGCCTACTCTAAACAGAAAGCTCCAAATCATGACACACTTGTCAGTGTGTGAGCAAAACTTGGAGGGAGGCACTCTGAAATAACTGCATCATATTTAGGAGACCAAAGCTGCTACTGTTGTGCACAAGGTTTATTTGTGTGGGTGCGGAAGGGCACCAGGAGGTTCTGCTGTCCCTGTCCAGCCACCCAGCCCCATTTTGGCTGGAGCCACCACACTGGTCCCAGGCTAGTGCCCAGTCTGGCAGACTGATTTTCATATCTGGGAACTGATTTTCCTGTATGGGTGATCGTGGTTCCCAAATCCTAGCTTCAGTGTAGCCTGATGGGGTGCCCCTATCTTCAGCCCACCACCTGTAGGTCCTGACTGGACTCCCTAAGCTGACTCCAAGCTTCCTTCAACTGACATCATTGGGAATGGCCAATGGCACCCACTTGGTGTCCCCACCCTGCTCTGCCCACCCCACTGGGATGTGGTGGGATGGCACCGAGGGCAGTTTGTGGCTCCAGCCAATTGCCCAGGTCCCCTGGCCAGTGCCAGCTCATTTTGTGCAGCACCCTGCTGCAGTGAGCGTAGCACAAACCACCTTTGTTGTGCTCAGTAAATGTCATAATCGAGAAACAGGTGAGAATTAAGTCTGGCAATGGTTCCTCTCCATGAGTGCATATGTATATTTGTACCCCTGAGGCTCTGACCTCTCAATGATCTTCAAGTATGAGAGATAGCTTTTGTGTTTAGGTGTTGCCCAAAGTGCCTGTCAGTAATTAGTGTTGTGCTTACAGCATCAAAAGTGCTTACTGCTGGAGGCATCCCGTTGTGGCTGTCATGTTGTTCTACCCATTTGCCAGAAAAGTCCAATGGCCATGTACTGGGGAGGGGTACAGGCTCCAAATATGTCAGGGTAAAGCTATATGGGAAAAAGGGTGTTATTAAAATGTATTTCAGTGAGAAAGTAGCCTAACAGGAGCTGCTGTAAGTTGGGCTTGTAAAAAAAAAAGGGCATTTCTAGCAGCCCTTCAAGTTTCTTACAGTAATGCCACCTCCTTCAGAAGGAGTCTGGGTTTTTCTCCATGTTCTTCTGGTGAGATTGCTTTGGTATAGCTCAACCATGATGATGTGGTGATCTCATGGGCTTTATCCTTTAATTAATGCTGATTTTGGATGGGCTTTTAGTTGGCCATAAATTAATGCTCCATACAGTGTAACTTATTTCTAGCAAGTTTTTTATACACTATTAAATAACCTTCAGGGGATAACAGACTCTCTTTTGTTTTAGATGCAGAATTTAGTTTGAACTCGTAACCCAAAGGTAAGTGGGTCTTGTTTTTATCAGCCTGGTTCATGCCTTTCCCCCAGGCTTTCCAGAAAGGTAGGGAAAGAGTAAGAGCCACTACTGGCTCTCGCTAATTGGCTGCCTGCAGTTTCAGTTTGCTGCTTCTCCAGTCCTCTTGTGGCTCATGCAATACCATTTAGTGTTGGATGGTTTTTTGCAAAAGATAAATGTGGTGAGTGCAGCACAGCTAGGTTATAATACACGGATAAATGGAGATAGGGGAGCAGTACTCTTTCTTGTGGCGCTTTCTGAGCACAGCCTGTCAGCAGAAATGTGCAATGAGGAACTTGCCACACAGCCATTAAAATGCCAGAAGGGAAACTTCCTTCAGCCAGAAGAAAAATTTTCCCTAAGCTGCTGAGTGTGTGACAGGCTATTAGTGGCACTGTCTTCTGACGATGCAAAAGTGCAGGAAAGTGCAAACCTTAGCACAATAAATACTTCAGGGCATGATCTGATTAACAGCTAGGATCAAACTGAGCTTTCCCATACAAGTTTGTATTACACGGGACATTTGACATAAGGTAGTACAATAGTGGCTGACTCTGAATGCTGATACTAATGTGAGCAGAGAGAAGGATGAAGAAACAAGGATAACTAGATCTCATAAACCTAATAGACAAAGAAAGGTTGGTGGTCGTGGTGATCATAATGGGATGATCTTTTTGGCTTTTTGCTCTGGCAGTTGTAGATATTTAGCAAGGGAGCTCTTGGTGGATGGGGAACAGATGCAGGGCATGATTCGTTAGCATGATCTAGCCTAGTGCTCTGCCAAATACAGAGGAAAAAAAAAGGGCAAATTCTGTTCAACATGTCAAATTTACCTATACATTATATAGGAAGCATAACCATGCAGAACTGAAAAGGCCTGTGTTGCCCCTATGGTGATATTTGTGGAATGGGCAATGATGCCAACCATTATCTTTCATCCTTTTTATATCCCTTTTCTATACCTACCAAGAGGGGGTTAAAATGCATAATCACCTCTAAATCCACCCTGGGTAGCAATTTCACATAAGCCAAGACTTTCTAAGGATAGACAGCTCTATAGGACATGGGAGTAAATACCACACAACTGAAACATTTATGTTTTTTCTCTGTAATATGGAAATTACAACTTTGTGTTATAGCCTATGCAGCATCAAGCTTATCGCCTTTAAACACTTGTTAGAACTAAATTGTGTGAAGGAAGAGGGTTTACCAGAATGTTTAGCAGCAGCATCATGAAAGATAGAGACTAGCAAAAGCTCTCTGGTCTCTATAGATACTGCCTGTGGACATAGTAGGGTTTGGTTTGCTCTTAGGAACTTCTATTCAATGCTGACAGATACTGTGCTATCACAGTGTGGGGAATGGAAGAGACGTGTTGCTAGCTTAGGGAGCTGGCTTCTCTCTCTGCTTGCCCATCAGAAAAAATTTGGTGTTATTTTCCTCCCTGAAATCAGTGCTTGAATGTTAAGAGCACCCCAAATTGTCAGACATGTGGTAGCTGCCTACACCTGTTGCTGGCTCTCTAACTGTGCAAACTTCACTGCATGTCACTATTGCTAGTCTGCATAGAATCATAGAATAGTTCGGGTTTGAAAGGACCTCAAGATCATCTAGTTCCAACCCTCACCTCACTCACTCATCATTCCAACACCTCACACTAAACCATATCACCCAAGGCTTCATCCAACCTGGCCTTGAACACTGCCAGGGATGTAGCATTCACAACCTCCCTGGGCAACCCATTCCAGTGCCTCACCACCCTGACAGTAAAGAATTTCCTCCTTATATCCAATCTAAACCTCTGCTGTTTAAGTTTTAACCCATTACCCCTTGTCCTATCACTACAGTCCCTAATAAATAGTCCCTCCCCAGCATTCCTGTAGGCCCCCTTCAGACACTGGAAGGCTGCTATGAGGTCTCCACACAGCCTTTTTTTCTCCAGGATGAACAGCCCCAACTTTCTCAGCCTGTCTTCATACGGGAGGTGCTCCAGTCCCCTGATCATCCTCGTGTCCCTCCTCTGGACTTGTTCCAACAGTTCCATGTCCTTTTTATGTTGAGGACACCAGAACTGCACACAATACTCCAGGTGAGGTCTCACAAGAACAGAGTAGAGGGGCAGGATCACCTCCTTCGACCTGCTGGTCACGCTCCTTTTGATGCAGCCCAGAATACAGTTGGCTTTCTGGGCTGCGAGCACACACTGAAGCTGGCTCATGTTCATTTTCTCATAGACCAACACCCCCAAGTCCTCCTCAGGGCTGCTCTGAATCTCTTCTCTGCCCAACCTGTAGCTGTGCCTGGGATTGCTCCGACCCAGGTGTAGGACCTTGCACTTGTCATGGTTAAACTTCATGAGGTTGGCATCAGCCCACCTCACAAGCATGTCAAGGTCCCTCTGGATGGCATTCCTTCCCTCCAGCTTATCAAGAGAACCACACAGCTTGGTGTCATCGGCAAACTTGCTGAGGGCACACTCAATCCACTGTCCATGTCCCAAGTCACTTGATACCTGAGAGAAATTCATGTATGTGCATGGGACAAAAAGGAAAGGATCTACTTAATGCACACAGAAAAGCATGTCACAACGAGTGGTAGTGCATTGACAAGTCAGAAGAGGAGGATCTGAGTGTCACAGTTCTGCTGAGATTTGTTTCGTGGTCTTCTGCAGTCCAGGGGAGCTATATAATAATATTTTTTCCTTGTTAGTGTTAGTATTTGGTTACATGGATTTATGGTTTAGTGTGAGGTGTCCCTGCCCATGGCAGGGGGGTTGGAACTAGATGATCTTGAGGTCCTTTCCAACCCTAACTATGCTATGATTCTATGGATCACTGTTGATGCGTCTCATTAATGTGGCTTGATCTTCTTACATATGACCTGCTATCTTCTGTCTGAGATTAGGGTCTTGATGTGTTCATATATATTTGCTTAGCATCTAAACAGTGGTTCTCCAAAGTTCAATGGAGGCATTGCTATTTTAGAAAATTGAGACTTTTTTAAAAGAAAAATATAGGAAAAGGGCAAATTACTTTCCTTACATATGACTCCAGGGTTGTCTTTGAAATTAACGGAGGGAATTAACTGTGATTATAGCTGGGAAAAAATGTGAAATTTCCATCACTGTAGGAATTTGAATATTTGAGTTTTTTCCAGCTTGATACTAAAATGTGAAATAGGACACTTTAACACTTCATTTGACTTTTCTCACTTCATTTGACTTTTTCTTTAAATGAAAAAATATTTTCATTTTAATTAAAATGAAATATTTGAACACTATTTAGGTTTAAAGTAGCTATTTTTTTATTGATTGGCTTTGCAGCATTTAATTTTAAGCCTGTTTAGTATTTAAGCTATGTACAAGATAGGGATTGCAGTTAAGACATATGATGTGTTTTCCATTCTCCCTTTTGGGTTGGCTTGCTTTTCTGGACTACATCTCCAGGGATTATTCAGAATATTACAGTTTCAATAATATATTGTACAGATACCTCAGAGGAAGATCTGCATTGCATTACAGGAAATTTAATCTTCTGGGCCATTCAGTTTATGTTAGAAAATGTGGGTTTATACTTCAGTTTACAAATATCATCATGCTGTAGGGGAAATGTAATTTAGTGATTTGTTAATCCAAGTTCAAGGAGACATTCTGGGTTAATTCACACTAAAAAAACCCCACTCTACAAATGCCTTTTAAGCAAGGATCTCTATAATGAGGTATTCCAGCTAATTTTTCCTTGGGTAATGATAGTAATAATATTTAGTATTTTTCAGCAAAACAGTTTTCCAGTGGGAAATACTTGTTTTGTGAGGTTCCATATTTGATTAACAAGTTTTAGGATTCCTAAAATTCCTATTTCTACAGGTTTTATGCAGTGACTGAGGTCTTTCCTCTACTGATGACTCTACAATATACCACAAAGACCCTATAAAATTTTGCTATATTGCTTCTGTGTTATCCGGTTTCCTATTGCCTGCTGAGATTTACTCACTAAGATTCAATAATGGTTTGGTTTACAGCTGTCAAATCAAGAATGAAGAAATCTAAAAAACCTGCTGAACAGGGTGCTGGGATAGTTGAGGGTAGTCCTAACCTTCCATCCCTGGACCAGATGGGGTTTTAAAGTAATAAGAGCTCAGAATCAGATGGGTTAGGGAGAAGGCTGGAGGAAACAACTACAGCGCTTGTTAGGTATCTGGTATTATCTAGTTCATGTTAGCCTTGTTAAGCAGCTTAGCTTAGATATTAATATGGTCAATACTAGGAATGTATGAGTATAGAAAAGACTTGGACCTGTTGGAGCAGGTCCAGATGAGAGTGACAAAATTGATCAGAGGGATGGAACACGTTTCCCATGAAGAACAGCCGAGAGAGCTGGGGTTGTTCAGCCTGGATAAGCGAAGGCTCTGGGGAGACCTTACTGTGGCCTTTCAGTTCTTAAAGGGTACCTGGAAGAAAGATGGGAAGAGACTATTTAGCAGTGCTTGTTATGATAGGTCAGGAGGTGGTGGTTTTAAACTAAAAGAGGAGAGATTCAGGCTGGGTGTGAGGAACAAATTCCATACAATGAGGGTGGTGACACACAGGAAGAGGTTCCCCAGAGAAGTGGCTGATACACCATCCCTGGAGACATTCAAGGGCCGGCTGGATGTGGTTCTGAGCAACCTGATCCAGTTGAAGATATCCCTGCTCATTGCAGAGGAGTTGGACTGGATGATCTTTGAAAGTCCCTCCCAACTGAGACCATTCTATGATTTCTTTAAAAATTTTTGTACTTCTTTTGTAGGTGCTGCTTTTTAGTTCCCTCTTTAAACAGGGCACTGGCCAACACACAGGCAATCGTGGATAAAAAAATCCTAACAGCTTTTCAGGGTGCCATTAGAAATTGGGATGAGATTTCCCTTAGCTAGCTGCAGTCCGGTGTTTTCTTTTTACAGTTGTCTTTGAGTGCTGTGCTGACACCAGTTTTTGGATGAGATTAAAAGAGGGCTTTAATTTGAAATGAAATGTGGTTTTCACTGCCTGTGTTGGCAGAGGATTTCCTTCATGTTCAGTTTTTTTCTGTCTTCTCAAAGCAAAAGTCAGGAATTTCTTTCCAGGTCTCAGGTATGCTTGTACTTGTACACAGTTACTTTTTCTGAAGGTTGTCCAAGGTCATTGCTCTCACAAGGCAAACAAAAACTCTTTCCCTCTGTATGTTGTGGAAAGGATGAGAGATGCTTTGCAAGCTTCCTTATGTTAGGAACATAACAGGAAACAATACTCTGTTAATGCAGACTTTGCCATATTGAATTAGCTCATTACCTCCTGTGGCGTATCAGCACACTGCCTGTAACAGCAATGGAGCCACATCAAGGTGACCTCCAGCTCTTTTCAGTAATTTATCTAATCAACTGTGCAGTAATTTACTTAAGGTTGAAAAGGCAGAGGAGTTACTTCATGACCTTTGTATCTGTCAGTTCATACACCAGTGTGATTTTTTTACTAGCCATTTTATGTGAGGTTGCATAATGATAACATTGGATCCTTCTTAAAATTCATTACCCGCACCTGTCTTTAATGAATTCTAGCAATTATGTATTCCATGAACTCCCTCTCTGTTGCTTTAAGAAGTCTGCCTTGTATTGATTTTTAATTCACTGCCCTTTAGCTTTATTGATGAACCTAAATATTTCAAAATACAGAAATGCAGATTGTACCACCCAAGCATACATAAACCTTCTGGCACTGCCTGGGAGCACTCTTGTGTCAAATTAATTCAGACACAATAAACAAGTGTAACTCATAGTGACTACAAAGGCTGGGCCTGACAGTTGCATTAAAGTCATCTTAATGCCTGGAAATATGTAGGTGTCCATCCCCCCCAAAAGACTTATTCAACTAATTCTTCACCTTAGAATTAGTAAAATAATAATTTTCCAGACTACATTAAGATCCCACAAGCCATCAGTTGTACCAGTCTCATTCATCAGTAAGCTAGTGTATCTAGCTGGACAAATTTTCGAGGCTCCATTTATTAAATTAAGGGCAGTTCACAAAGGGAATAAAAGGTTAGTGTAATGATGAAATGTATACTAGAAATACTGCAATGAAAGCAATATTTTGTACTTCATGAAGTATTTTATACTTCACAGCCTACTTCATAGCCTATATTTATCAAAATCTATAGTCTGGGCGTATCTCAAATTGCATCAGGCAAGCGTTCCAGGAGCACACCCATCAGAGAATTCCACCACAGCCTGCTGCTGGTAGTGCCTCTGCAGCCCTTTCACCCAGGATGCCAGAGCTGCTGCCCAGGGTGCCAAAGTTAACTTTTCTTCCAAACCTCAAGGACTTTGTATGTTGTACGTGCCAAAGACAGCACATCTTTGTGATGCCGTGCTGTGTTTTATAAAAAAGGGTTGTTAGAAACTCATCTATAGGGTGCTAGTGTGCTGGTTACTTCACTGCAACTTAAAGCTTCATATTCCTAATGAGGACTAGTGTTTCAGCTGTAATTAACATTTCTCACTGATCATGTTGTGCCCTTTCTAATTGTCATCTAGTACCACTGTGAGGTGGTTAGGTGTCGTGGTAAGCAGGTGCGAAAAAACTGGCATGGGAGCTCTGCAAGTGAACACGTGCCCTAAGAACTAGTGTCCCTTATGACTGTGTGTTAGATAATGGGGGATAATGCCACATATACACACTTGAGAAAATGTATTCCTCACAGTGCAAAGTATTAATCCTGTATGTTTCTCTACTGTATCCCACCAAGTACAAAAACCTGGTAATGAGACAAAATAGCCTCATGTTGATACAACACGTAGTCCATTAGAAGTAGTTATGGCTACCATCTATGTATGTATGCTGTATTATCTGAGTAAAGGAAGACTGGGCTCCTGGCAATAGTGTATGATCTTTTAAGAAGTCATATGCACTCACTGAAGAGGACGAAGTTAAACTTCATAGATTCAGAGATTTCGTGTTCAATCAGAAGCAGAACTGTTACACGGTATTGGTCGAAGTTCTCCAAAAGCATGGAGGGGCTCAGTCTAGTGCAGATCTGTCAGGTCAGATCCTCTACTGCCAGGCAGACAAGACACAGATAAGGTTTTGCCCCCTTAATCAGTTCAGTATAATGAAAATGATAGGCTAGTCTAAACAGAAATTAAAGCTACCCAGTGAAGAATAATCACTGCCCAAGCTTTTCTGAAACAGTCATTTTACTTGGAATGTTTTAAGAATATTATTGTGCCTCTTTAATCTCTCTTCGCCCCCACCCTGGTACAAAGGGAAGTGCACCTGTGCATAGATAGGTGTGACAGGACGTTTGAAAACACATGGTGGGAGAGAGTATACATCTTGGTTCTGTATTGCTGAAGAGGGCCAAGTCATTTGAGTCCAGGGAAATGCTGTGTTAACCAGCATTTTGTCCAGACCTTCTTATTAGCTCCATTTCCTCCAGTTAGAATATATTAAGTGAAAATGGGAAAAAAACTGCTAAGTAAGAGAATGCTTTTGTCACAAAGTGCATCTCCATCTTCTGACTGTACTTTCCAAGACCTTGCCACACAATTGTCTCACTAATTTGAAAGTTTGTGCTTTATAAGTTTTGAGAGGGTGCAGATAGCTGCCATAACCTCAAAGAGCCATGCATGGGCAGTTGTGCCACATTTCTATTTCTGACTTGCTCAGAGGCATCAGGCAGTCTCTGACATTGATGTAGCATGGTACATTGTTTAACACCTTCATTTTCACTTCAGACACACTCCCACTGTCCCATTATGGCTGGCTCCAGTGGTTTTTGTTATGATCAGCATTAGCACCTCATTTCCTCTGCCCTCTCAACCTCCCTTCAAAGCTCCATAAAATCCATCTCATCTCTGGTATCTGACAAATATTTCTGGACACCTTGAAGCACTGTCTTCTGAGGCAGGAAGTAAAGCTCAGGTGTGGCTGCCTCTGTAAGCCAGCTAAGGGCAGCATTAACTCAATATAAAACCTGCGAATGTGATATCCATCTCTCCCTACCTCCTCCATTTGTTGTATCATTTGGTCCTTCCCTTTCTCTTGTTGCTGATGTTTGAGGGTTTTTTTTAAACTTGTTAATAGAGCCTAAGATGCAAACTGAGCTGGGCCTCTGTACATTTGCAGAAGCAAAGTAGCTCTTCTCTAATCTGCTTGGGTTTGATTTGTCTGTGACAGTGATGGGGACTGTTGTCCTTAGCAGTAGGGAAGCTGTTAGTTGGATGTGACTGTCACTGCTGTCATGAAGAGGAACTGCTCAGGCTATTTCAAGGTCTGAACATATGTTGCTATTAGATTTTATGCACTCTCTCTTGCAAATGCTTGTGAATTAAAGGATTCCTGCCTGTTGTGTGTAGGTAGTGGTTAGGATAGTAATGAAAGCAATATTTACAGATCTGTAGAAGGCAAGAAAACTTCACTGTATCCGAACTTCCACTTACTGGCTTTCTGATTGTATTTGCCTCTTAAGAGGTTTCTGTTATGCAGTCAGCAGGTGGCTGAGTCTTTGCTGCAGAACTTTATGACGCTTTTCCTGCACATCTATCTCAGCTTATTCCCTCCCTGCTGTTCCAAACCCCTCTGTATTATTAATGTAATTACTTATTTTTATGGTGTCGGTGGCTGGAGATCTGCAGATAGTGTCCCATCAGATGATGAATGTTAGGCAGATGGGGGTTTGTGGAGGTGGTTTCTACCCAAGAAGGCCTGCAAACTGATGCATCTTAAGACTCATAGTATCTTAGCTATGAAGCTGCACTGTACTTAAGGTGTGCTTCCTTCTGCTCACTCTAAGACCCATCAGGAGCAATAAGGATCTTATATTTACAGTGACCTAATTTTGTCTTTCCATCACATTACTAATGGTTGATGGCAACTAGAATTTCCATCAGTTTCTTCATCCTCTTGTACCATGTGCTACCAATAGAATAATTCTCTGTTGAGACCGAAAGTATGGATGATTTAGAGATGGGACAGGATTGAAAGCAAAGAGGTAGAGATCATGGATTATTTTAATGGTGTACTTACTGTGTATGGGAAAAGAGGCAGGAATAGAGAGCAAGGAGCAAAGGAGCAGAGAGAAGGAGACAAGGAGGGTGACATAGAGATTAAATTACAGACAAAAATGGTGTCTGGGCTTTTACTTGTAACATTAGCCCTTTAACTTCACTAGTATTCAGGGTAGTGACAGACAGCTCATACACTGCTAAGTATATGCTCTTGGCTAATTCTGCAGAAACCTCAGCTGTTTTGGAGAAAGTACACTATTCCATTACTCTGAGGGGAGAAGAAAGGCTGCTGCAGGCCCAGCCTCTGGTGAAAAAGAATGTTATGCTTTCAGATGTCTACTGGATTCTGACATGAGGGGAAAGGAGGTTTGCCGCGGAAAGGACTCAGTCACTGTCTCCACAGAGGTCTTCCTTGCTCCAGCTTCTTTTCCTCTGAAAGTACAGTAAACTCTTCAAATCCCTTTCAGATCCTCTTCAAATGCAAACCGGGTTGTTATCCATTCTGTTGAACTGTTTTAGCAAGCAGATAGATGTGCATTTAACTTTTAAGTTGCAAATGATGAAGTGTAATTTTCTGTATATGAAATGTTGACTCTGTGTTAAATCTTTGAATAAGTTGCTACATGCAGGTATTCCTCTTGATTTAGCATTGGGAAAAGGTAGAGGTTCTGTGATGTGGTAGATCTGAAAATGTGTAAATGCTGTTTAATGTGGGATAAGACTGACTGGAATCCTCCAATATTCTGGATTACTCAAGGTGAGTAGCCAATTTAGAATAGTAAATCAAAGTATGATTGGAGGTTTGAAAATTGCTATTGTCTGCTGTGTTGTATGTCTGGGAAAGAGTAAAGCATGTCCATGGTCAAGAGTCATGGTGTAGTGTAAGGATAATTGAGAAAATTTCCACTCTTCAGTTTTCTTAGTATCTGAACTGTCTTGCATGTGAAAAACATGGATGTCTCCTATGCTATTGTTTTAAATTCAGCTTTGTTGACTGATCTCAAGAAAATGGGAAGTGTGCAGCTCCTGCAGAATGCCAGTAACATTTGGACCCTTGGTTCTTTTCATCCACTTCAGAAATCCCAGCCGAATGCAAAGACATTGTGCCAAGCCCTCAATGCTATGCTTTGAAGGATGTTCTAAAAATTAATCCTCTTTGTGGATTTTGGTTGGTGATTTTATTCCTAGGGGTTTGGGTAACTGCACTGTGTGAGCCATATCTGCTGTAAACGGAATAGCTTTAAACTGAACTTCAGAATTAAGATAGTTTATAAGGTAGATTAGGTGCATGCCCTTCTCTCTGTGACCTTTCAAAAAGCAACCAAGCATCTAAACCACCTTCCTAGTGCTATGCATGAATTATGAAAAAGGGGGGGGGGGTCCCTTTTTTTAATGCTGAAGAGACATCTGTGTCCTTAATCAGACCTATAGAAAACCAGCTATAACTTTGCAATTTACTTTGCAGAATGAGGTATTAGCAATTTACTTGATTAACGATATATACTAGCATTTGCTCTGAATTTGAAATACCATAAAAATCATTTGACCTCTTTTTACAATTAGCTGTGTAGTGACATAGGAAGCCAAGCCAGAAAAATGTGTGTGGTGTTCCTGAGAGTGCCCAGGGCTCCAGGGAAGCTTCCTGTTTCTGCCAAGTATAGCTGATGGGTCCTATTGAGCTGGGCATATTTCCGCTCAGTGGTTACCTTTTGCATTATGCTTTCTCCTAAGATCATTATTGTCTTAGCCATTTAAAAAATGAAGTTTAGCTGTTGCTTGGATTTGTCTTCATTAATTAGGTCTGCGACAAAGTAGTGCCTGAAAGAGTGCTATTTTATCTGTTACTAAGCTCATGTCTGAGCATGCTGTTTTGTGGCAGAAACTTTATAATATAATCAGTTGAATAGAAACAGAGCAAAAGTATTATTTTAAATTAATTAACAGGAGACTAAAAATAAATAAGAATGAAAAATATTTCAGGATGTTCCAGCAAAGTGAGGTTTTGCTCTGTAGAGGTTTTTCAGGACTCCTGATTAACAGTTTGGACCAGCAGTTTGGCTGGTGGGCTGATAGCAGTACAGGACTGAAGGTATCATGCTGTGGCCTTCTGTTGTTTTCTTCATTTAAGGAACATGCAGGCCCTGAATTGAAGGAGGCTGTTGTAAAAGAAAATAGATTAATTTTGTGGAAACTGAGATCATGAAGACAAAAATGCTACCTCTGTTTTTTAGAGGGAACTTTATTAGTCAATTGTATGTCTGAGTCAGAGAGGAAGATATATAATGTCAGTGCTTCTGGCCAGGGAATTGAGAGTGTCTGGATTGTTTTGCTTTTTCTTCCTCCAATTCTGACTGACTTGCCTGTATCTGCCCCAGAACTACCTCTGATTGTTTCTAACATACATGTTTCTCCATGCATATTTGTTTATTTCAAAATATGGGCTCTAACTTCAGTGATTCAATACATGGGCTTACATTTCATATTCATTATCTCATAACCAATTGGGGCAGGTCAGGAGTTAAGATGCCAGTACAACAGTTTTAGGACTTTATTTGGTTTAGCTGCCTTTGAAGTGCTAGAGTACCTTCCAGGTTAGAAGTCACAGGCCTTGTTCTCTGCCAAATTTTTCCATATCAATAAAAACAAATTTTCTGAGGAATTCCTTTTAAAAGCAGTAGTCAATAAGGGAGGAGTTTTAATACCAGATAACTACATATCCATTGAAACTTCAACTATGGCTGAGACTTGTGGGAGTGGATTTTTTTTGTCATTTGTTTTAATGACAAAATGTCATTTCAGTAAAGTAAGGAGGACTGAGTGCCTCTACTTGGACAATCAATAGCAAATCTGAAATCCCATCAGCAAGCGCACAAGTGGCTGCTGTTGCTCAAATCCCTTTATTTTCACCTTTAATGAGGTAGAAAGTCATTTGATTGATATATTGTGCCCTGGCCTTTTCTGAGTAATTGACCTGGACTGCTGGGCTGTGCCTTAATAAATCTGCTGTTTGAAGAGAGGGAGGGAAGAGGAGAGGACCAGTGAGTTTGGTCTGGACTTGTCTTATAGCTCTAGCTTTCCTCATTAGTAATTTCAAGGACCCTTCTTGTCTGAACAAGTTTGTTATCATAGAATAAAACTCATCAAAGTACAATCTGATTTGACATCTAGAATATAGTTTTGCTTTTACTGAAATTGCTGTATATGCATGGTAGCAGTTAAGGTCTTCTTGATGGTACAGTGAAGACCCTTGTCCTTTTGATGATAACTATTCTTGGCAAAGGGTTGTGTTGCCTGTCTTCTCTTTAAGCTCTTTATATATATGTACAGGGGGAGAAAGAGTCACAAGGCTTTTTCCATGCTTATAGGTACCCATATTTCAGCATAGAGGACTGTTTACAGGGAAGGTGGGGTTTGTTCATACATTTCCAACCAACTACCTAACTGGATTGGCAGTGGATACACTGCTTTACTGCCTTCCTCCCTAGTGTGTCTGAAGTTCCAGTTGTAATTTCAAATTCTCCAGATCAAACCGTAATTCTCAGTTTCCAAATTTGACCTTCTTAATGTTGTTCATGGGGAGGAACAGATGTACAACCCAAAAACCAGGGGAATCCCTCTTGTCCTTCAACAGTAAGCAATGTTTCTTCTCAGAAACTTGGCTGTTAGTCAACTGTAGGTGTCTTTCCATAGTAAATGAACTGTTGTAAATCCAGAGGTTTTAATGTGAGCTTCTGGATATTGATTCCATTAGGAAACCAAGCCAGCAGTATTTAATACCAATGCAGAGACTAAAAGGGCATAAACTGTTTTCAGAAAGTGAACCACTTAAATAATTTATATTCCTTTGAATATTATGTACTCTATTTTGAAGATCTTAGTTAAAGCATGCTTGATGGAATACATAAGATAGGAACAACATCGAATCTACCCTCTCTGTTTCAGAATAAGTAGTGTCTACATTATAAAATATTAGTCAGTAGCTGCATAGTGGCATTCAAGCACTGAACTGTCAGTGTACTTGCATGCATTCATATAGACACATGGAACCATAAAAGTACTTAGAACTGCTAAGAGTTTCCTTAAGATTGGAAGCATGTTAGAGGGGACTTGCACTTCAAGTTTCTCTAAAAGTTAGTGAATTTATTTTTTTATGTATATTTCTTTTTTAAAAGAAAAACGAATGCATAAATGGCAATTTCAGAATGTGACATTATTGTTTCACACCTCCTGCTCTTGAAAGCTTTCAGCAGCTGCATCTTTCACATTAGCTCTAGGTGTAAAAACCATATATGCTTGAGTACATGTGGCTGGCACGCTTGAGGAATTGGGTGCCAGACACCAGCAGACGAGCTGCAGATAACTCAGAGGTAGCCAGTTTTCCCATTTCATAAATACTTGAGGAAAAACACTAAGATCTCATGTGTCCCATAGATTTGGTCTGACTTCTGGGTTATGCTTCAGTCCTTTAGTTGGTTCATTTCTCGCCCTTTTAATTGGAATGACACAAATCTTTATTTTTTGGTGTTTTTTGGTGAATATTCTCTGTCTCAGAATAAAGGCAAACAGGGTGCTTTCATCATAGTCATAAAATTGTGCAAAAATACCAACAATGGCCATGTGTATTTATGTGCCAAAGAAAGAATCCCAAAAGACTTTTACTAGAACTAGAAAGTGCTTTCAAATTAGGAAACACCAAAATTGGAGTAACCTATGTGTCATTATTTTGGCATTTCTGTGTTAAATGACTCATGGTGAAGATTTGGTACTAACATCCCATAATCCTCTCATATGTTAGTGAGGAAGATGATTCACATTCACCCATTAGTTTTCTACTAATTTTGTTAATGAAGTAACTGAAATAATAGTAGGTTGGGATTTTAGTGGAAATGGGAATAAGACATAGATTCTCATACATGTTACATAGCTATTTACTATCAGGAAGGGTGTTTCTGAAATGCTGAAATTCAAATTTTACATTCTGTTCCAGGCTTTGGAGGTCCAGGGCTCTTTTTAGCATGTAAAAATGTTTCCTTTTTTCATCCTCATAATGAAAATTATTTCTGAATATTTATGACTTCTCTGCTTTCCACGCTAATTCCTTCTTAGCCCACTGTTTATACCTTTACACCTTATAGTTTTTTCTTCACCCTGCCAGAGCCTGGGGAGAAACGAGAAACTGTTTATGTGCTTTTGGATGCTGAGACTGAGTGAGGAATCTGCATTGGTAGTAAAACTTGGCTGGCCTCCTGCAACCCTGCTCAGGGTGAATGAAGGCTTCAGCAAAGTCAAACTTCAGTATCTTTGCTAAGGAAGAGTTGGCTCCAATTTTTCTAATGGCTTGTGAGATGTTATTCTTGGAAAGCTATCTCCTTGCCAAGTAGCATTTCCACACTGCAAATCTAGAGCTGCTTAAAGAAAATATTTATTTTATTATTTGGTTTTGGTTTTTTTTACTTTTGTTGTTAAACATGAGCAAAACAATGTCTTTTTCTGTGACCTCCTTCTGGGAAAAGTCTCAACTGCTGAGACAGAAGTTTTCCAAAACAGCATAGCTAGCGGCATGCACCTAGTATGTTAAAGTCTGTGGGATTTGAATGTTGTTAGCTTTGGTGTTAGAAATAGTTGTGTCCTGCGCATGCTAGACTTTTAAAACCTTTCAGCATCAGCTCCTCTAAGTTTGCTGCTGCTGACATTGTCTGTCAGAAGTGTGCTTGGTAGGGCAGACATAGATTAATAAAGCAAATTTCATTTAAAGTTGTTACTTATGCTTCTGTGTACCTTTCTAAATATGTACAGTTAAATATCACATTGGCCTTTTACAGAAAACTATCATTTTGGCCTTTATCAGTGCTCTGTTGCGCAAGACATTTATAGTTTGCTGACAGACCAGAGGTCTTGCAGAGGGTGTCAGCAGTCATTCTGGAATTAAACAGTAACTTCCTGGCCAGAGCATGCAGTGAAATCAACAGAAGTTATGAGGTAAAGAAAGCTCTAAGTCAGAAAAGGACAGTCATAAATATTCAGAAATAATTTCTTGCTTCCATCATCCTTGTCTGTGTTTATTTTACTGTCTTTTTTCTGCATTGCATTGTTTATTTTGTAGACATTCTCCTCTGTCTTTTCTGCTTGAATTCTCCAGCTTTACTGTTTGCTTGGAGTCTGCAAATTCTCCCAGCTTACAAGTGACAATGCTTATTTTTAGCTTAGGATTGTTAGGGTTGGGGTTTTTTTTACCATGTAAGTACCGATTCTCGTATGTGAGATAGAAAATACATGTTTCTTATAAAATACTCTAAGGTTTTTCCTTAAAAGGAACTACTGGACTTTAAGTGAGGATTTGTGCTTGTGGGAGCATTCAGAAGAAGAAAGTTTTAGTAATGAGTATACTCTAGGAATGCAGACCATTTTCATTTCTGTGTTCCCAATGGAATCTTGTGTATCTCTCTGTGTGGCATCATTACCCAAGTGTGAAGAGTGACATTCAAGTTTTCTTCTGCCCATCTCTGATTATATAGTTGTATTTTTAAGATTTTGTGCAATGCATCAGAAAGGTAAATAACAATATAGGTGTCATCCTGCCAGTCTTAATCGACTCAATGAAACAAATTGTAATGTCAATAAATCATTTTCAATAGAAACTCCTTTAAATCCAGCTGAGTGAAATATACTTGTGCATAGTAATTACAGATTTGTCCCAGACTTTATCTGTTCAATGATAACCTGCATAGGGAAAGAATGTGCATGAACAGATATAAATATACTTAATGCATTCCATGAATGCATTTTGAAATGGATTCTCTGGTGTTTCAATGGGTCACTGTCAAGGAAAATCAAATCTAATTGTTTTCCAGAGACAGGAATGACTGTATAGGACAGATTGCTCAGAAGCTGTGCCTCCTGTGGTGCCTTAGTGTTTACTCTGCTACATGTTTTTCTCAGCTCTGCCTCTCCGAGCTTTTTTTAAAGGTCAAGCATCAATTCTGTGCAGGACTAGTTTTTAATCTTTTCAGGAGAGGGCTCTGTCCTTGGTCAGCAGGTACAGACATGCTGAAAAGTGGTGTGCAAATGAGTATAGGGATAGCAACTAAAATCTCTGTGCATTAAAAAGGGAAGTAGATTAATAATTTGGGAATAATTTAGTACATTTTGTTGAGCCCAAATTAGGTGTTTGGTTATTGGACTGTGTTGGTAGTTGTTAGATAATTTTTGATTCAGTGGTCTCTACTGCTGGTGTGGCAATCTGGTAGTTCTTGTAAAGCGTTAAAGAACTCGTGCTTCCTCCAAAGTGTCTAAAATTGAAAGTTGCCTTCATAGTTTTTCTGAATCCAGTCTGGTGAGGTTAACTGGCACCATTAGGTGGAAGGCCAAATCAAGGTTGGTGTTTGCTGAAAAAAAGTATAATTTGGGCCCTTGGTGGCTTGTAAATTTTGTGGTGGTTCTTCTGTATTAATTTAAAAGTGACTTGTTAGTGTTGTAGAGATGCAGAGTGTGTTAATCATGTGTAAGTATCTTGTATTCAGAGTTTATTCTACCTATTACCATTGGTTCCTGCTTGTGGGAATTGATATTGTAAGAAACATTAATATACTGTTGTAAATGTAAATGACAACCTACTGGTCTTCAGGCATGTTCCACCTACCATCAGGAAACCCCTAAATCTCCATTATCAATTTATTCCATACTCAAGATTAATTTTAGCAACATCTTTTTAAATTTAACAATTACTTTGTGGTTTTGTTACTTCCTTGTTTAACTTTGCAACCTGAAAATTCAAGATAATACAAGGTAGTGAGCTGGATTCTCAGTGTGCCGCATTGCAACCAGACAGTTGGAAAAATGTCCGTTAGTTATTTGCTGAATAATGGCATTAAGGCTGTTTTGTTGCAATAGAGACAGTTCTATGTTACAAACTCCTATGAAGGCTGTGTTCCTGTATGTTACATAAGTCACCTACATGCTCACAGTTGGGATTTGGCCATTCTAGAATCAATATGATGAGAATACTTTCATACAAATTAATGGACTGGGGGTGAGAGAGTATGGTGGCTTAACTTTGCCTAAGAGCCAGGCTCCCGCACAGGCACACCTCCTCCTCAGTGGGAAAGAAAGCAGGAAGAGTACAAACAAGAAAGCTTGTGGGTTGAGGTAAAGTCAGGGATATTGCTTATCAGCCATGGTTGTGGGCGAAACAGGCTTGACTTGTGGAAAATTAACTTACTGCCAACTATAACAGATTTGGGTACTGAGAAACAGAAAGACCTTAAAACAGTTTTCCTGTCCTCTCTCCCAGGCTTAACTTACCTCCAGACTCCAACCTCTCCCTGCCAAGCAGCACAGGAAGCCAATGGATAGAGGATGGTCAGTGGTTTCTCTGTGCCTCTTCTTCCTTCTCACACTTTTCCTCTGCTCCTGTATGGGTTTTCCACAGGCTGCAGATCCTGACAGGAAAATCTCCAGCACAGGTCCTCCACAAGCTGCTGGTAATGTCTGTACCACCATGGAGCTCCTTCTGCTTTGGTGCTCACACTGCTGTTTCCCCTCTCCTTTTGTCCCCCACTCCTGTGCCCACGTGCTTTTTTCTGCCCTTTCTCAAATATATGTTCCCAGAGGTGCCACCACCTCTCAGGTGTGCCCTCAGGGCTCAGCTGTGCCCTTCAGTGCATCCAGTGTGGAGCCTACTGGAACGAGCTGTGTCCACCATGGAGCAGCGCTAGCCTCCCGTCACAGTGGCTGCCAGGCCCATGCAGGACACATGCAGGTGACTTTGTAAAACTGGATCTAAATGCTTAAAATGTTCAGGACCCCAGTCATTTATTCTTACAACCAATAGTTCATTTTTTATATCATCTGCATTTATATGATTTCTGAACGTTAGTGCTTTAGCAAATAAAATTTTGGAGTGATTTTTTAATATATATGCCAAGTAAATCTCCATGTAGCACCTGCCTGCCTATCGAGTGGATGGGTTGTGCCCAGGCTGTGAGAACCAGGCTGGAGGGTGGCAGAAGTCTCTGCCCTGTCTCAAGAGGCCACATCTGATAACATTCAGAGCTAAATGCATGTTTTTTGGCTACCCAGCATGCACATTATTTGCACATACTGATTTAGCTGCTGCCAAAAAGATTGGCTAATGGCTGTTTTCCCTTCCTTTCCATCAGTGCCACCACAGGTATGACTTTCTCTCCTCTTTAGAGCTGTGGATATTTACAAAACTTATAGGAACTTTTTATGTTATAGAAACTTCTGCACTTGGTGTCTGAGTTTGACAGGCAGAAAGCTTGGAAGGTGAATGGATTTAATAATTGCTGGGGATGAGGAGCAATGATACATAGATGGACAGGTAGACAGTATGGTCACCACATAAGCCTCATCTTCTTAGGAAACCAAGCTGACTAAACTGTGGTAATGTAATTACAAACTGTTTTGTAAAAAATGTCTTTCACCTCCTGACATGAAGGAGTTTCACCTGGCAGTTTAGACATCTTCTGAGTGTATAAAACCTGTACTTTATTCTGGCCATAGATTACACTGTGCTGTTGTGTCAAGCCTCCTTTCAGTTATGTAACCTGTTTATACCAAAACAGGATTTTACATTCATTTTTGCTTTCCTATGGAAAACCATACAACCCGGTTTCTACCAGTATATTTTAAACCACAAAGATCAAGGTCTTAGGGAATGGAAACAGTGCAATTGCCTATTTCATCATCCAGTCTTCAAATGGAGAGTTTTAGTCTTTAGAAAAGCTAATCAGGTTTACAACCAGCCATTCTTCCCCCTCATTACAACAGGACATCCAATGTCCTTCGGGGTCATTATATTGCACACTTTTCCTAATGTGTAATTCCTAATATCTGTGAAGCTATATAAAGACCATCTTGTAAGAGCTGTAGTTTAGCATCTTGTGCCTGGCTCTGGATCCTCACTGGTGGTTAAAACAGTGCTCTACATTATGTAAGGAACTTATGTTCCCGAATCTATGCAACTTTTTGGACAAAGAAGAGCAATGGGTGGGCTAGTTTGTGTCACACCAGTTTGAGTTAATGGTAGTACTTCACCATCTTCCCTAAAACACCAAGTAATTCCTGACAACCTGGGGATTTGCTTATTTCTAGATCTGTAGGACCTATGATGTGACAAATTAAAGCAGAAGATTTTTTTTCTATCCTGTAACATAGTTACCTCAACATTTGTCCCTTCTCTCCTTCATCTACCAGGGTAATTTTGTTCCTGTTTCTCTCACCCTGTCTCTTTGGCAGTAAGTGCATCATAATTTCTGAATCACCATAACCTTGTTTGACTGATGAGGACAGAACCACTTAATATTTTTTCCTCCTTGGGATGTTCAGCCTAACAATTTCTGAAAGCATAGCTCACAGGGAAGAAAACCAGGATGCTTCTATAGTGAGGAAATCTTACTCTAATGGGACTGCATCAGCACTTCTGCTGCATTAATATTTTTATTGGACCGTATTGTGAAGTACTGAGAAGTAAGTGCATTAGTGTGGATCAGCATTTCTGAGCTATGGTTGTGTTTTATGAAGGTTATCAACAAGACAGTGCCTTTGAAAGCTTTGTTGATCTGGATCAGCAGTTCAGTGCATTAGTGATTCATGCAAATGCTTAGGCCCTGGGACCCAGGGAGAACAGTGATGTGTTGCTGTGTGTCACTAATCCAAATGTTATTATTAGCCTTTGGCTTGAAGTTGAAGTTCAGAATTTGATGGATATTGATTATCAGATGAAAACTTCTTTTTTGTTTCATTTATTTTATAGTGAAAATAACAGAATATACATGGCAGTAATTATTTTTGCCTTTGAAATTTACTTTATTGAGTAGGGAATCATTTTGGAGGAAGGTAAAATTCAGTTCTAACAGCAGCTATAAAAATCCACTCAGCTTTTAATGACTCTATATGGCATGCTGTCAAGGGGAAGCAGAACCAAAAATTCAAGAAGAAATTTTTCCACTACATTGAAACATCAGTATAGACCTGATGTAATCTCTTGCCTTCTATGTTTTGTCCCTGTCCCCACTTTCTGGCTGTTCCTGTTGTCTATCCTAAAACACTTAAAGCATCTCAGTCCTTTTTTCCTAGTTGCCTGCTTGCTTATGTCTTAGCTCCTCCTGACCTGATGAGTTTTCCATATCTCCCTGTTCATTGTTCCCTTTAGGTTGTAACTACATTGGAGGCAGAAGAGGGATAAGCATCATGAATGGAGACCAGGGGGAGTTAGGCTTTGATCTTGAACAAGGGAAGAAAAGTGATAAAGGAGCACCACAGCTAAAGTGTGTGGAAGTAGATAGCTGAAGTAAGAGAGACAAGTAATTGTTAATGTCTGAAACTGAGGGACAAAGTGAACTGGGTCTTGAGTCTTATTTGTCTACAGTTAAAGAGAAGATGCGGAAAGGAGCAAAATCTCATTAAACAGATTATAGGGGAGGAGGCAAAGATGATTCCTATCCAAAAAGAATCTGGTTTTAATTCACACATGTGGTGTGATTGTTTGCTTCCAGTAATAAAGTTATACTCTTTTCTAGTTTTTTTTCTTTTAGCTGTTACAAAAAAATGTGGTCATACAGGAATGTGTATTTCAGACCAAAAGAAACTCAGGTAATTCTTGTTTTCTGATGGAAGAGATGCAGTGCACTGTTAGGGATTCAGGGATGCATAGCACTGTATTCTATCCCCAGGTATCGACATGAAGGTCCCGTTAACGAGGATTTTTATTTTCATATCTTAAAGTTGTTTACAGGTTTTTAAGAAGGGCAGCATTTTGTTCTGCTTTTGCTAATGGCTTTGACATACTGAGTCCCAGTGAGCATCACATTGGCAGAATGTGATGTGCAAAAGAATAAAGTCCACTGAGGGTGAGTGCTAGAGATCCTTTACTCTTTGCCTACCCTACTTGCAGCTTCAGTACAGATTTTCAACATAGGAGAAAAACAGAGGAAATAATTTTATTTTTTCCCCCTTTTTCAGTCAGTTCCAAAGGTAACGTTGCTGTATTCTGTGATTTCTTCAGACCTGCAGTACAATTTCACCTACACCCTGGTTCAGCTTGTTTTAAAGTCCCAGTAGTGTCACAGGACTTCAGTATGAATTTTAGTTTTAATGTGCTCACAGTGTTTGCTGTGGTTCCCTTTACCAACTCTTCCTTAATAACTGCCAAATATGTTATTTCCATCCTTCCTTTCAACACCCAGGTGAAAAAAACACCCAAAGTATGTTGACTTGTACTTTGTCCACATTCTGATGCTATAAACTGGTACACAAGATTTTTGTTCTTAAACTTCAAAGTTTGTGACGGGGGAAATGAAAATTTGTAGGCTATGTACTGAAGACATATATATAGGCTGTCATATAGTCTGCACCTTGAAGTGGTTGCATTAGTACTGCTAATTTCACTTGCAGTCTGATCCTGCTAGAAACAAATTAACTTTTTGGGTCAAGACTTAAAGAGGTACCTAAGAATTGGTAAGTTACTAGTAGAAGTTTTAGAAAGTGCTTTCTCAGGTGCCCATTCTGGGGCTCTGAAATTTAGATGTATTGCTTCTTTGTTGTAAACAGAGAGTTGATCTGATGGTCTTGTCTCTAAAGCAGCTGTCATCTATGTGTGCGTTTTCTTTGCATATTACCAGTCAGAGGTGGCAGCAGCAACACTGTCACTCAATCTTTTCTTTCTCTTGAGCCCCCCTTTACTGTGCTTTTGGGATATCATTTTCAGATGCATACTGTAGATTCAGGGAAAGATTATACTGCTGTTGGTATACTGTTCAAAAAGGTAGAATGAACCAATGCACTTGCCTTCAAGTGTCTGCATTAGCATGTTGCCTGCCTCTGTGTTATCAAGCCGTGGACAAAACAAGGAGTGTTCTCTGGTTCTTTGCAGTGTCTGGTTGTGATGCTTGTCATTTTAATGTGCTAGCAAATTACTTCTGTAGACTGAAAGGGTTTCTGCAACCCTCCCTCTAGTGGGTCACTTCTGTTTGGGCATCTCTCACTGTGTGCAAAGACTGTGCAAGGAGAATATATGCAGTTTCAGAGTACACAGTTATAATTTATCAACTAATACATGTAGTAGTCAGCTAGGACAAAAGTGCTACTGGACTAGCAGAATATTAATACGTTCTCCATTGCGGATGCAGAGACCTAATGGGTGGTAGGTTAGTTGCTGGGTAGTCATCAGACAGGTGGGAAAGGGCTGGCCTCTACCACTCCATCAGTCAAGCTGATCCTTCACCATTTGTGTTGAATTGCTGTCTCTGAATTTCCATTTTTCTTCTTAGGGCTTTATAGCTTCTCATGTCAGTGTTTTGAGTCACTGGCTAGTACTGTCTCAACAGTTTCATTTCTGTGTTGCTTGGATTTAGCTTATTGAGTCTCACAACTCAGTAATCATTTTTTGCTATAAAACTGAGCCAGATTCTCATGTCCCGCAGCATGCCAGGTATTGGGTCTCAGACAGCTGAAGCCCAGGGGACATGGTTGGTCTTTAGGGAAGTACTGATAGTCATCTGTGATGGTGCTCCTTTCCCCTGGGAAGGAGATACACAAGAGGGCTAGGACAAGTTTTCTCCCTAATTTAATTTTAATGTTTTGGTAAAATGGAGATAAAACTCTTTTCTGAAACCAGAGGTGTGGGTGAAATGAGCTATTGGTGGTGTGCCTGCCTGTGCAAAACACAGCTTGTTTTGCAGTTTGACTAACAAAACCATTGTGTGCTTACTGCTGTTATCTCTTAGCATTGGATTTAAAAATGCCCTTTTTCCTATTTGGTTGGGTGTGGGTTTTTGGGTTTGGGTTTGTTTGTTGGGCTTTTTTGGGGTTTGTTTTTTTTTGGGGGGGGGTGTTGTTTTTTGTTTGGTTGGGTTTTGTTTGTTTGGTTTTATTTGTTTTTTCCCCCACGTCTTGTGTTTGGCAGTATTTGGGGGTTAGAGTATCCTTCTGTCCATTGAAATGATTTCCTGGTGTGTCCTTGTTCTCATTCTACGTGAACTGCATAATCAAACCTCTTCTGATGTGTATGGAAGAACTGAGCTCAGTTTCTACAATGAGCAAAGAGGTGGAGGTATAAATGGCATGAATATCAATAACAGGAGTGAAGGACTGAAGTTTAGCAGATCATGGACAGACATGAAAAGGGATGCTTTAAAGTGTGCGTAGCAGTGGGACTGAAGAAAACCTTTGAGCATCTCAGATAGCAAGAATCCACTGGAAGTGCTCAGAGACTTGAAAAAGAAAAAATACTTATGGTTCTGAACTTGCGGGAGAGAGGCTGTCCCAGGTGAAAATTCTGAGTGAAGCCCTCCAAATACAGAAATCAGAATCAAACCTTACTTGTTTCCTCTGACTTTTGCCTTTCATATCTACTGTTGTACTTTAAGAATGAAAAAATACAATGTCTTTCGTAGCTGGAGGTGACCCTGAATACTTAAGCACTTTAGCGTTCTAGTTTACCTTTGCCATCACCCATACCTTGTGTTTTTTCTCCCAGATGCATTTTTTACTGAAGCAGGTTTTGCATCGTTTGAGCCAGGGTTCCCTGGAAAGCTGTTTGTCTTTTCTTTTGGGTCCTGTATCATGCCAGTGACGAGCACAGCCTGCTCTTCCACACTGTGGAAATGTCAGCTTTGCAAAGGCAGCTCTCTGAGGTCTTTGCAGGCAAGAGTGTTCCTGATGCTACCACACTTCGTAAGGGAAACATTGCTAGTCAGTCACAGGGGAAACGATGATACAGAACAATCGCATGATAAGAACTCATATCAGGAATGTTTGGCAGCTCTAGAAAGTGTGTACAGAAGAGCCACTGAGATCTTGAATGAGTTTGTACAGTGTGGTTTTGGCTGCACTTAACTTGTGTGTGATAGCTCTGAGCTTATCATTTGGCTTGGTGTGAACTGTAATGCTGTTGCCAGGAGTCTGGAGCTCATGTAAATACTTGTAGGCACAGGTACTAATATATGCATGTGCACACACACACTAATTAATGTGAGGTGATTTTATACGGGCAGACTGGAGTTAATTGTGGCATATATACATGATTACAAGACTAAACTTCAACGCTTATGTGCATAAAGCCAGGCACTGTGAACTCTGCAGGTAGACCAGAGAGATCACTGTTTTTCAGTCTGTAGGCCATGAGTATGGCTTACGAGAAAGGGACTGCCAGCCCACAGAAGCATATACACCTTCCAGACTTGTGTGGTTGGTACATCAGATCTGCTTCTTGCTCATCCTGCATGCTTTGTTAATACAGAGAACAAATAAAGTGCCCAGAAGGAGGTGGATAAATTGAATTGTGAAGCAGTGATTCTACTCAGCCAGTCTGTTGTCTGTTTTCTGTTTTTCATGCTGTTTGTGTAGTAAATGGAGTTTTATTTATTGTGCTCAAGAGCACTGAAGGAAAAAAGAGACAATAAAAATCATGGTAAATAATTTTGTACTCAGATGCTCAGTCAAGGTCCTCACCCTATAGTAAGGCAAAAGACCATGTAGTCCAAGGAGCTGCTTTTCTCGGGACATTAAACTATGCTCCCAGCAGATAGCAGCAGAGATGAGAAATTTATTAATTAAAGTATTTGATTCTAGGAGGCAAGCTGGTCACTGCGCAAGGGAGAGAGGCAAACAAAAAATTCCTCCAAGGCCCTTGGAAAATTCCTTCTTAAATCACATTAAGTGGTCTGCATGCTCTTGATCCAGCACTCACCAGCCAGCCCTCAAGAAAAAGGGCACAGCAGTAGCTCTCCGTCCAGTGCCTGTGACTCTAGCTGCAGCTGCTCTGATGCCTTGGAGAAGGAAGAAGTATTCAGACAAGTGAAAGACAGTGTGCCTGATCAAGCATGCATCAAGCTTTCTGATTCCAGCCACAGAGCACCTAAGGCTGTGCAGTGAGATTTGATTTCACCCATGCTGCAATACAGGACTGCAAGATGAGGACACTGGAAGTAAACTTAGTCCACTTCTGGGAGAGGATTCATAGAGGTCAGGGTCACGAGGGTTCTTCTGGAGCCTTCAGACCAACTTCCTTCTCTTCTTTCCCTGTTTAGGGCATAAAATTTCTCCCAGAAGCAGCATTAAAATATATATATTTCAAGTCTCCATATCTGGGCAAGTCTATCACCTCTCCTGGTAACCAGTTTTAATACTTAATTATAATTTCCCTAGAAAGTTTGCCTTATGTCAAGGTTAAATTGCCTCACTTCAGTTTCCAGTCAATGGATCTTGCTATGCCATTATCAGCAGGATCAGGAAAGCTAACCTGATCTCTTTTTTATGAAAACAGTGTTTCACATTGTTCACACCATCTCTGGGTTTATTCTTTAATATCTTAAATATATCAAAAGTTTCTTAGTCATTACATTGTCAGGGTGAATTTGTCAGTTCCTGGGATACTTCTGTGGTCTTCTTTTGCACTTGCTTTAAGATGCCCACAGCCACCTTAGTATGTATAGACCAGAACTGCACACACCAGTCTAATAATGATTTTTCCAGTGCTGTAGACACAGACCAAGGAATTGCTTCCATGGGTCTTACCTTCTTCATGGCTGAAGTTGCCCTTTCTCTAAGTTTGTTGTTCTTACAGGTTGTTGTCGAATAATTGCCTTTTAAAACCACCAACTTCTTTGCTTAATTAGTATTTCTGCAAACAGTCTCTCATGATACAAGAATAGTTGTGTTTGTTGTTCCCATATGCACAATCTTCTTGGAGGGTTCACTTTAGACATGTTGAATAGTGATCTATTTATTTAATTAGGGGCCAGCTCAAGGCTCTCTGAAGTATGGACAAAGTTGCTGCCCCAAGAAGGCCTGTGCTGAACTTGAAAGTGAGGCTGGAAGAACTGTCTGTGTTTCTCTATGCCTGGAACAGGGCTTGCTGACAGCTGTCTTAGGTGAGGCTTTAACTGTTTAATCTGTGTTTCTTACAGGCCAAATGTAGGGAATAAAGTATAGTAAGGATAGAAATACAAAGCAGCACATCACGAGTCCATAAACATGAAGAATAACTGCACTTGCATGATGCTTGGCTGTCTTCCAGAATATATATATAATATATTAAAAACCAAGTGAAATAATGGGGAGGAGAGTTAGGATGAGAAGACATACCCAGTTGCAAATCAAATATTTAAAGGTTCAGAAGATAGGAAAACTAATCACTGCTCAAATTATCTTGCCCAAACCTGTGAGAATCATTTATGCAATGATAAAGCATGGTTGGAATACACTATGAAACAGAGATGTAGTTTGCCAAATTTAATACAAACATTGAACATCAAATTTCTGTGCTGAGAATTTTTTGATCTCTTCATCACATAATAGTGGGAGAGCATGGTCACAGGTCTGGAATAAAGTGCTGGCTGAGCTATTTCATACTCATCTCTGAATTTTTAAGTAAGGAACAGGAGGCACTATACAGTTATTGCTAAAACCACACATTCTCATGTGTTTACCATGCCATATGATTGCAGTCTTAAACTCAGTCTCTTTGTGCTCATGAACTATGACACTGTCTTTATCAGGTGCTCACATACTCTTTTGTTCCACAGAATGCCTTCCTCATACAGGACACGTGGAAAAGTTGCAAGCTTGTACAGGGAATGAGTTTGATCTTTGTATGGTACTTACCTTGGAAGGTTTGGAAAGGTTTGGAAACTATACAGCGAATATGGCCAGGAATTGCTGACAAGCAATGGATGAGCCTGTGCAATTTCAAAATAACTCCACACTGCAGTTTGCACATTCTTAGTTATGCAGGTACTTGGTATGATGTATGCTAGGCCAGATTTGCATAAATGCTGAGTATTCCCAGCTGCAAGCATGACCAGTTGGATTTATGCTCTGCGTGTATGGGTGCCATAAAAATAAGTACTTTGGAAAAAAATGTATTCTGAGGATCTCAAGTTTTTTTTCCTTAAATGTAAAGTTTTAGCTGCTTCAGCTTTGCCTGTGGGTAGCTTTAGTTTCATGTCTGCCAAAAAAAAGAGATTGTAATAATGCCAAATATTATAAGAATATTGAGGCAGAATGAGATATTTTCTGGTTCTAGTTAGTGTAACTAACAAGAAAAGACCTGAAGTGTGATGCAATCAGGGTTTATAAGTGTCCAGAAGAAAGATGTGGTGCAGTATACTGGATGTGGAGGTGCAGAGGAAATAGCTGTTAATGAGCCATAATCCTATAGAAACATGGGGTTTGGCAGTGCCTGCCAATGCGTGTGCACTGGAGAGAGACCTGAAGTCCAAGGTATTGTTGTCTGGCTTTGCAATCCTAGCTTTCATGGAGGGGTTTCTGGTTTAATTTAATAAAAATATGTCACTGCACTTCACTGGCTACTTGTTTGACAGCAATGAAGACATCTGAGCCATTAATGACTCAGGCAGGCAGGCTAGGTGTGGCTATAAGGTCGTATTTCTTTGTGAGCCTAATGAGTCATTCAGGGAGATCACTGTACACAGTGTCATTCAGCATCACCACTGATGCCTGGTGGAATTAATAATGCTATTTATATCAACAAAATTAGCAGCAGATAGGTTCAATGGTATTAATAGTATAATTAGCAACTATGAATTTGAGGATGTTGTGTAGTACCTTTTACATTAGCACATCATAAAAGATATCACTGTTAGGAAGTAGGAGGCAGGTGCTGAGTCAATGAAGCACCTGTTTACAGATAACTGTAATTTAAGCAGCCACATTTAGTTTAGTGATACAGTCTTTTCTCTTAGGCTTACCCTAATGTGATGGACAGCAAAAGTAGCACCAGAAAAGACACCCTAAGGTGGAACATCTAGTCTATCTCCAGGGATTTTGTAGATCTGCTCAAGACATCTTTCGCACTAGTATCTGATTTTACCTATTCTTGAATATTTACAGTAATAGTTCCTAGCCGGCTTCTGTGGAGATGCTGTTCACTTACCAGTTATTCTTTTCCTTAACTTACATGGCCAACTTACCTACCAGCTTCTGAGACTGAGTAATTCCCATCTTTTATTTATACATTTAAGTTATTGCCTTGAAGATATTTATAGATGGTGATAGCATTCCCTGTGAGTCATCCATCTCTTTTCAAAGCTATTAGTTCTTCCAGCATTGCCATATGCATGACCTGTTTGTCTAATTTTATGGGTCACTGATGGAGAAGAGGAGCTGTCTACGGTACTGAAGTAGAGTATGGGTCAAAGGAGTAGAGACCATATCAGAATTCTTGGTAAGTGTGAGATAATTGAACTTCCTATCTCAAACCTTTTGTTTCACTCCCTGCTGAAACTGATGTAAATTGAACTCCATAACTGCTGGTTCACTGTTGGTTCTCAGTATAGCAAAGTTAAACATTAAATGGCTTTCAGCTATTTCAGTTCATTTGTTTTGGGATAGGTGTCCACAAACACACTGAGCTTGGTGAAATGGTGTACTGAAAAATCCCACACAAAATTAGCTTATCACATTCTCAGGACTCTAATTCAAGACTTAACATTGAACATATGCCTGTTTTGCTAAGGCTGTTTTTACAATATAGAAACAATGTAGTATAGCTAGTAGGTGCTTAAACAAGCTTCTTATTAGTTAGGTTGGGTGCCTACTGCAGTCGACCTCAACACAACTGAATTATTCTAGAGTGAGCTATGCTACACACATATATATCCACTCACACACTGTACTCTGCCTAAACAGTGTTTTGACAAACATAAATTTTATGTAAATAAAATGTACAGAGGGAGAGAGCAAGATCTATTTGCCTTGTAAAAATCAGGTTTTAAGGACACATATTTTAATGTTTCGAGGTGTACTAATTTACCCTGGCATCCCTTCATTGCATCTTCACTGTATGCATTCACTATGCTCCAAATAAGATCAAAGCAAAGCAAATCTCTGTCATCCTTCAGTTAAATATTTCAAAAGAATGGGACTAACACTGCATTAAGCATGTCATTTAAGTCTGATTCTGATGAGCTGACCTAGTTTGTTATTTGCACAAAGTTACACTTATGGGGCATCCTAAATCACAAATATTTTTTACTTTGGAAAACTCTTCAGTGGCAGTATCTTGATGAGTACAATAAGGTAATATGACAGCTCATGTGAGATGATATTGTCTTCAGGGGACTCATAGAACAATGTCTGCTGTAACATCGATGTATTTTATATGCTGCCTGTTCTTCCTTTAGTTCCAATCTGCTGTTGTGATAGCCTGATGGAAGATCAAATGATCGTGTACCAGCCAGATAAGTCACAACCTCTACTTACAGATGGCTCTTTCAAAATGGCTGCTCTAGCTCATGCAGCTTCATCTTAGAAGATTCTCCAAGTGATGTTTTCTTCATATTTATAGCAGAATATGAAGTAATTTTCTAGCCGTGGCTGTATAAAACATTTCATGCATGGTAAAAAACTGTCTCACTTGTGCAATAATCATCATTGGGCATTACAGTGTGCCATAATCCTGGTACTTGTGGTGTCCCTCAGGCAGAAACAGCCGTTGCCATCAAAACCATTCTGAATCTACAATATGTAGATAGAAAACTAAATGACTGGTAACTGCCCCAGTAAATTTTATGGTGATTGTCTTTATGGTTGCAGTTTGACATAAAGGCAGAAGCTCAAAATACTGGAATCAACAGATTTGTATTTTACAAGTTACTTATCTTAGCATGTGTTAGATCCTCAATATTGTTTCTAGACAAGCTTTTGCTTCAGTCTGGTGTACTGCAGAAGTTTGACCTAGCCTGAATTCTGGCTTGCATATGGACTTTATAATTGGCATTTCTTACTAAATGGTGGAAGGGAGAGAAAAGAGTCCTGTGAGGGCAGTGTCAGCACTTTGTGATTCATTGAGGGGACCTTTGGGGATTATCAGTAGGGAATAAAGAGAAGTGCTTAGTGAAAAAGCAGTGTAACAAGAGACACTTTCAATTCATTCATCAATGTACTAGCAATCTGTACTTCCAGACAGGTGCAATACTAATAAATGGAGCCAAGAAAATCAATCTACATCACCAGAACACTTTCATAAATAAAATGTTGCAGAGAACAACAGCTTTAGACTCTCCTAACAAATCTTGTAATAGAGTTTACTTTTAACTAGTAATAGAGTTTACTTTAAACTGAAGCATTGATCTTCATTTCTTTAGGCATGAATTGTCACAGCTTAAAACTATATATAAGCATAAATGGCTTACTATATGTAAGCCATTATTGTCAGGAGTGTGTATAATGAGTAGATGTAAAACGTATGTTAAAACCAAATGCTGTGTGCACCCTTCAAGTTTTACCTATTGTGTATTAACTTCTGCCAGTTAATGCTATCTGTGTCCTGATTATGAGTGCAGCCTCATAGTGTTTCTTACATAGGTTAGGATCAGTGACTGAAAAAACTCTACAATGGAACTGCTCACACAACCACACAAAATGGTAACAAGCTTCCCCTACCCTCAGAGCAAGAGTAACATAAATCGTAGCCTGCTTCTGTGGATGTTAAAAACAGAAAAATATCACAACTCTTCACAGTGTGTTATTTTCTCTGCATTGAAACGGATCTAATTTAATTTAATTCTGTCCTCCTCTTTCCATCAAAGAAAACCTAGATTTTTTAAAGCCTTTTCTTTTTACCTACTTTTTAAAATACATTAGCAAACTTTAACACTGTTATAAACAAACACATTTAAGTCTGTTTTCCCCTGAAAAGGATTAACACATGCCAGACATTCTTTCTGTCTACAGCTGCCTGAGAAAATGGTCTTTGTAGCAAACCTGTAAAGAAGTGATTCAGGCTACAATGTGCTGTACCTCCCATTGCATTATGTGGAAGCCTAGCCCATAAACCCATTCCTGCTTCTGCAGAACCACAGCAGGGGAGAATCATCTTTAAAGCTATCATGGACAAGGTGGATGTATCAGTAGCCCAAGCCAACAGAAGAGTTACTGAGCAAATTAATCTAAGCAGAGCACAGTTACCTGGAAGGCAGTGCACATCTTGGGATCTGAAGGTGTAGCAGAGACTCTGCAGAAACATTAACATGTGCCTTCCCTCTGAAAGGGCTCAAGTTGTTGAATGGCCTTCTTATGCAGCACATTACAATAATTATTGCAGTCTATCAGTGACCTTGTCAGTGCTGCAAGCTGTGTCAAGCATGGGGTACAGCAAGGGGTGACAGGGCTGCTAGGGAACTAGGTGGTCTTTAAAGTCACTACTAACCTAATCCATTCTATGATCCCTCAGCACCAACAGAGAGGCAAAGCATCAGAGGAGTCTAGAGATACTGTGGGCATTCTCTGTTGAGGTAGAAAACAGTGAGGTGAGCTGCTCATCTTTGTAGCATCAGTGATGTAGCAGATTGACCCCCCCAGGGAGCCAGAGCTCCTCCCTCGCTGTTGTTATCTTCATTTTGGAAAACAGTCCTGGTCAAGAAGAAGATGGAAAAGATGAAGGTGAGGAAATAGCTGGAAATTTTACCAAGTGCAGTTCAATCTGTTGCTTGTTGTTTACAGGGTAGTAACCTGAAACTCCCACTCAGATGTTGGTTGTAAGCAACAGCTGCAGTTGTATGCTGGTGGAGATGTTAATGGATCCACACCCATCTTAACTACCAACCATACTTTTTTTTGGTATTAAGTAATAAGGTCACATGGGGCTTTTCTAAGGTGCTTTTCAATATTTTGGAGTATCTAATGGGCTATTTAAGCCAAATAGTCTAGAGATGCATCAGTGAAAGTAGAAAAACAGTAAAAAAGGGAGGGAAAAGTTGCTTGTAATTACAAGTTGTAGTGAGAAGGTAACAGACTTACATTACTTTCTGAACATCATTGCTTCTATATTGACCAGCCAAGGGCCTCTCAGGACAAGGAGAATCCAGAGGTGACTTAGATGTGCAGGACAGACTGAAGCAAAGGTTTCTTTACCATTTTACACTTTTAACAAGTGTGTGATATGTTGATGGCTTGAGAAGAGTTCAATTATCAGCACCAAACTCATAAAACCTAGTTCATTTCTTCAGACTATTGGTTTCTTTTGATTTAGCAGAAGGCTGCTTGTATTCGATGTCTTTTCTGGGGAGCTTGCAAATGGGCTAGGACTAGTCAAAACAGGCTAAAAACTTCATGCACAAACTGAGAGACAAAGAGCATGGAAGCCACCCAAGGGAAGCATCGCTAGCAGCATTCAGTAGCATGGCTTCTAGGAGTACAAGGAGAATTCCTTACTCAGTGTGATGGCAGCTCACAGCAGACGGCAGAAATTGAGGCACGAAAGTCCCTGTTCACTGAGCAGATGGAAATGTTTGGCCACTTTGTGGATTTCTTCTTGCCGTCTGGACTGGAATTGCCCTTGTTTTCATACCATCCAGCATTAATGTTTCCCAAAGTTGCGCCTTAAATGGAGCAAAAATACTCTACAGCATATTAACATGAGCATATCACAGTAAATGGCTTTATACATAATACAACATGGTCATTAGCCAGCTGTGCCCATAAAGCACCAAGAGGAGGCAGCAGGATGTAAACCAGGTTCTTCAGCTCTGAAGGCATTAGACTCAGGGCTTAGCAGAGCTTTCCTGACCTTCATGTTGCAATGGAGAGTGCTTTTCCATCAGCAGTTGTCATACCTCTCTAGGGTCTTTTATGACATTTCAAAAATGCTTGTAAGCCATTGGCTAAGTAATTACATAGCAGGCAGCAACTCCTGAGTGATAATCATAGGTCTGTTGGCCAAGATAATTTTTAAACCTTCCTTCCTTACTGCCAGTCAGGTTTGGACAGGTTTATATCTTGTGATTTACCGAAGCAGAAGCATCTCATACTGGCCTAATGTCTGTATCTACCTGTTCATCATATCACTGTATTTCCAGATAATTAGAGGAAGAGAAAATATTTGATTATATAGTATAGAAGGTTTTTATTAGCAAAAGTTTATGGCCACAAGTTTTATTGCTGAAGTTTTATATCCACACCAAGTTATGTATGTCATTCTTAACAAGTGCCAGTAAAACGTTTCTGTTGTGCCACATATGCTATCACATATTCAGAACCACCATTTCTGTTTTAATATCTGCATTGTCTCTTCGACACAAGAAATGGATCTGATGGTCCTAAAAGCTTCCCCCAGGGGCTCTCCTACAGAGCTGACACATTTCTGCTGGTGAAAACCAGAAGCAAGCACTGGTGTGGGTTCTCTTTGCCCTGTTCTCTTTGGCACTTAAGATCCTTGACGGTCTCGGAAGTAAATGGTAAGGATTAGTATATTCCAACTAAAGGTGAGGTTGAATGCTGAAGATGTGGCTGACTCATTTCTGAAAAGTGAAGTTGTATTTTCTGTTACCCAGTAGGGGGATTGAACTAGTCAGGTAGAAAAGACACAAGTTGCAATATTTGATAGACTGATTTTTCAGCAGTGTTTTGGCTTAGTTGGTTATTGCTTAAAGTTGAATTGCAGAGAGTAAGGAGAGATAATTTTTGAAAGCTCAGTGTAAAATCAGTGAACAGATAAATAGCAGGAGCAGATAAATACCTTTAAAGGGGAAAGAATGTTTCCTGATAAATGCCTGTAAGCAGTAAATGTGAAAACAACCACACTTACTGTAAAGAAAATGAAGCAAAAGCTTTTGTGGTTGTTTCATTTTAAGAAGACAAATGATTTGCCCTTCTCACTTTAAAGCATCAGGGCTCATGCAGCACAAGTTAGAGAGGTGACAGCATCAGATTCTGGAGCATTTGAATCCTGGAATTTGCTCTAGTCTGAAACAAAAATAATCTCAGCCCTCTGATACAGAGGTGCACTTGCTTTCACACCTGAACTGCAGTGGAGTTAAGTTAGATGGAGTATTCATCTCAAGCAGAGACCTCTCTTTACCCTGGGGGAAAAATAGCCTTGGAACTGCAGTTCCATACTACAGCCTCTGAGATAGTCACACTGTATGATATCATTGTAAGAGGGAGAAGAAAATAAAACAGGAGCTGGCTCAGAGATTGGCAAACAACAACAAGCTGCCAAGTGATCATTTTAGTGCTGCAGTAGTTTGCCTCTGCAAAATTCAAGGACACCGATCAGAGAAGCTTGTTGGGAAAAGAGCTGTATTTTGAGACAGTGCAGTATTTCTTTACTGGGGAAAAAAAAATACAGATTTTATAATAAGCAGTTCTTCTATTTAGGGTGCTACTATTGCATTACATTTTTTAAAGTGTTTCTGTTTAGGGTTAGCACATACCAGTATGTGCCTAATGACTCTATATGAGCCTGAGATAAAGTTTACTGTGTATTCACTGTATCTTTTGTATCAGTTCTCTCTTCCCTTGAAAAGACACAAACAGTGAGTGGCTTTACAATAGGCAAGCTGTTGTGTGTTCCCATTGTAATGACAGTAGAGGAAAAGCAATCAAGAAGGGTAAAACAAAATGCCTTTTTTATTTAAAGGATAGTGAATACATTCTGCTTTATCAGTGGTAACAGGCATTGGTTAGAGAAAAAGTTTCCAAGTTGAATGATATGTTTCCAAAAGACATGAATATGACTTAGTTATAAGCAGGTGTTCCCTGAAAACTACTTTCAGCCCCTGGGGTCTGTATTATTTGTCTTGCTGGTTTGTCCTGTAATACCTCCTCCCCTTTTCCCAAAATCAGCTGACTGTTGTGTTCTTATGTACCAACACCATCTCAAAGTCTGAAATCATCTGACCAAATACTTGTGGCACAGCCATTTAATTTGAAAGAATTTGAACGCAGTGTCATAATTCAGTCCTGGTTCACTGCTTTGGTTGACACACGAAGGCTTGAAGTGAACTTGGTTTCCTTCGGTCCTGTTCTTTTCAGGTATTTGTTCTGATGCTGTCATCTTTGCATTAGTGTCCCTGCCCATGGCAGGGGGGTTGGAACTAGATGATCTTAAGGTCCTTTCCAACCCTAAGTATTCTATGATTCTATTCTATGATTCTATGATTGAATGATGAAAAAGAACAGAACTAATGCGTTGGTTTACAGTGGCAACTTTACATATAAATAACAAACAACTGGAGAGGTCATTACCTGACATTATACTTCAGTTGTATGGTAAGTATATGCTCTTGGAGACCTTTTCACAGCAGTCCTGATGGGAAAGAGCATAGGGATGGGGGGTGGGGGGTGGTTATTATTATTGCTTTGTTTTTTCTGTAGCTGTGGACTGTCCATTATAGGATAGAGTAGTTTTTCAGATACCAAGAATACACATTCTTGATTTTGATTCTGTTATGAGATTGGAATTGCAGCTTCTGGGGCCAAGGATGACAAAAGATTTGGCTTGTGTTGTGAAGAGTGTAGTCTTTGCTATTGATCTTTGTGCAATGTTCTTGTTGGCAAACTAGGAGAATATAATACCCCTACTCTCTTAAATAAGATACTGCATTGGGTTAGCTCTGCTTAGTAATGTTAGATGAAAACTCACTATCAGTTGTTTTGTAAATTCATCACTGCAAAGTATAGGTATTGGCTTGCTACTGCTAAACTTTTTAGTTATAGATGAGTAAGAGTCTGTGTAGGTCAGCTTCCAAAGGATGCTACCTGTTTTATACAGCTATGGACTTCTGATGCTGGAGAAGGAACAAAGATTCCTTACAGAGCACCAGGAGAATTAGCTGCTTTATCTAAAAATTCTGCGACTTTTGCTATTCAGAGCATGTTTGTACCCCCTCACAGCACACCCATTTTTCTGTATCACAAGGCTGTTTTTTGTCTGGACCTCTACTTCAGCATTCCTCTGTTCTAGTGTGAAGCTGTCTGAATTCTAGTGTGTTACTGGTCAGCATAACCAAACTGCTCCTCATACCTAATTCTGCCTTTCAGGGGTCAGGAGCTGCTGCTGGAATATTCTTTCATAATCTTTGATGTCCTCTTATTGCATACCACTGTACTAACAATATAGCCTTGGGTTTTTGCATACTGAGCTTGCTGAGATACCAAAAGCAGAGATTATGGGGTACCATGTGGCAGTGGCAGCAGTAGTAGCTGCAAATAGCTTTTGAGTCCATATCAGGCTATATGCAGAGGCAGATGGCTGGTTGTTCAGGCAATACCCAATTTTCTCAAGAGAAAAAGATGGTCATTCTGATTCCTGTTTGTGTGCCATAGCCTGGGAGCCTTTCATGTAGTCATAAACACAAACAGCTCATCACAGATCATAAGAGACCTGGATTGGCAGTGGCTGGAGTTTGCAAAAGGAGCATTGCGATTTGTCTCTGAAAATCTTCCCTTGGTAAGTCAAGCAGTGATGATCAGTTACATTTTACAGAACTTTTCCTAGCTCTGCTATACTGTATTATTGAAAATACCTGAGGACAACTGTATTTTATGTCTCTGCACCCCACCTCTCAGCTCCACTTTGGTATAGACATAATCTGCTAATTCATTAGCATTATTGCTAGATCTGTGCAAGCCCGTGAGAGTGTAAAGCAAAACAGCCAAGCAAATTTCAAATTCTGTTTTGTGGAAGGAATATAAAAGTGAAGCATGTGGTTTTTTTCTTTCTCCGTTACAGTATTAGTACCTTTGCTTTTTTAGCCACCCCAGGTTCATAATGTACTGGAGATGGGTACTAGGCCCAGTATGTCACACTGAAAGGGATAAGGTTGTTAGCAAATTAAATTAAGTGAAATTTCTGGTCATTGTAACAGCTGTTATTATAACCAAACTGAACACACTGAATTAATATCTTTTAAAAGAATTGAAAACCATCTTGAAGTGCTCAAAAATGTCCTCCTGTGCGTGGAATGAAGTTCTTTGTATTTGATGGAAGACTGAATCAAGTTGGACAGTGCTGGTACCTTGTTTCTTTTGCTTGCTCTAAGAGTAAACTAATCTCATTCATCCAGACCATTTATAGTTTGCTCGGGAGTGTGCTTGGCTGACCTTTGGCAGGCCCTTGTTTTGAAGCAGCACTTATTAAATCAAGTGTGTTTCTATTAGAAGCAGAATATTTAGACAGAACGGCCCTTGTCATTATTGTTCCTGTTTATATGGACCCTACTTATTAATTTTGATTGAATGCATAAACGTTCATTTTTTAAAACAGCTATCATTAGTTGTTTTCTCTATTCTTCTCCCAGTATGGGGCTAGTGAGGAGAGGAAGGGTGTTATTTTCTGTGCTTCTACAGGAGAATTATTTTCATAGGTGCAGAGAAAACTGCACTGTTACTGTTTTTAACTTAGGCTGTTGGAAATAGGAGGCATTATCCACATACTTTCAAAGACTGAGAAAACATGCGGATCCTTTTCCTCAACAGTGAATTAAACACAGGTAGTATCTGTCTCAAGAGCAGATTTTCCTCTGCAGATGGGACCTCAAAGAGCAGTTAATACCAAATGCACTTTTAAATCTTATTGTGCAAGACTGAGAAGGACAGTAAAATAGAGGCTGAGAGCAAAAACAGGTAGTTGGCCATCTCTGAAGTCTTCTTGCTGGTAGCTATTTCTCTGAATTTTAAATGTTTCTTTTTCTGAATGCTTATTTTTCTGATAACTTAGTGGTTTTATTAGGTAATCTTTATAAATAATATAGTAGTTACCTGATACTAAAAATAGAAATTGAGAAGAATTAGTTATCGTATTGTTGAAGAGGGTGAAGTACATGAAACAGGCTGCTAGATTTTTTGGTTTTCATTTTGTGGAAAGACAGTTCAGTAAAATGTTTCCATGTATTACATTACATGGGCTGTTTTCTCCCCCTGCATATCATTGGGTAGCAGTCTTCTAATATCATCAGACAGACTTAAGTGGGCTTCATATTGGGCCACAGAGAGTGACCACACCTGATGGAAAAAAAATGAGCACCAACATTGTAAAGACATGTCAAAATAAAATGAAAATTAACACCACCAAACATATAAGCCTGTGAACTGTTTGGGCTGAAATAGTTTTTTGATAGCTACTATTTAGTAGCAGCTCCTATGCAAAGCAGAAGATCCTAATTACAGTTTCTAGTTGGTGCTCGTTGTTGCTCTCTCTGTTGCTCTCTCTCATTTAAAGTAATTTTCTGTTTCTTTTTGGTATGTTCACACTGTGATGTAAGGAAAATACTTTTGGAAAAAACCCCAAACAAAACCAACAAAACAACCTAAAGATGTGGCTGTCTTCCTTCATATTTCAAGATACAGCCCTTGTCTAGTTCAAGTTGCTATAATTTACCTCATGCAGTACACTGATATCTGTCACTGTCAGGCTGAGAATGTGTATTTCTGTTTATACTTTTCCTTCTGCAGCAAGACAGTTGAGATGCAGGACAATGTTGGCATCTCCAGCTCTCAGCAAAATATGAAGACTTGAAAAATGAGTCTTGTTAGAAGTCAGGGAAAGTCTTTGTAGGGTATTCTTTGGATGGGATGAGCAAAAGGGGCACATGTTGTTAGAATGATGCTGTTTGGCAAGATACTTCAGTAAAACGGATAGCAGAGCTCTGTATTCCACTTGGCTCTAGGAGAGGGGATAAGGCATTTCACAGTATGTTTGCTGTTGTGTTAATAGCATGAACATTATTCCTTTGAATAATGTTTAATGTTGCAAGCAGCAGCATATGCTGTCAGTGAGGCACACAGGCAAGCGTTTGCATGCAAGAGTACTGTTTTTAAAGAGGAATTGCGTAGAAAGCCTAAGGTTGTCCTTGTAGGTTTACTGGGACACATGGTTGATGAACACTGCATGAATATTTAAAATTACTTATACAGAATCCTTTACAAGCTCCACTGAATTTGCAGATGGGGAGAAAAGTGGCTTTGGATTATATATGCTAACCTACTCAAGAGTATTACATATTGGCCTACCACTGAGAAAATGTCATACCTAAAGTCAATGGATTTTCTCACCTGGTCAAGCAATAGGGCTTCCTTGTACTGCTGAACCTAGCACTGTGCTTGACAGTCATCCTTTTCCTTCCCTGCTAAGTCAGAATTAAGATACTGTTGTGATTTAAGCATTCTCATCTGTTTCTCTTATCGCCTCTGTTCAGACCCTTGCCCCTGCTTAAATGCCTTGTACCTTTCAAAACCAATCCCATTACAGCAATGTCATAATTTTCACGGAAAAGGCTTCTCAGCTTTTTCATTGCCCCACATAAGGCTTCTTGCATGCTGAGACACACAACAAAGGCAGTTTACTCGTCCGCTTCTCAGCCTCATGAGAAGAGGAAGCTTTCAATGTGAAGTTGTATTTTGAGTCCCATGAAATTACATCTGGCTGCTGGCTGTGACTGTCACACCCTGTGCGGTGGCCTCCATGTACTAGATACAGCTAGTCAGCAGAGCCCATCAACAGCACTGGTGCAGGATATTTGGTAGTAGGGTACAGCAGGGCTCCCATTTTCTAGGCATCAGGTATCAGAGCCACAGAAGTTGTGAGACTTTTCAAGCCTGGAAGAAACATGTTGATACTAAACAGGCCTGGTATTACAGCTGGGGGCCTCAAAAGTGCAGTCTGTCATTGCGTTGGTCTTTTGGTACTGTGGCTGCAATTCTGTTGTATTCATACGTGCTCTGCAGATATTAGTTACAGGTTTCCGTGTTGGTTGCCTGCAGTACAGTGTTCCTGTTGTAAACTGTAGAGTTACCAGACCAGTGGAGAAGGTCATGATGATGAGGCCCAACTAGTGCTCACTGGGGAGTAAAGTTGTCATAGCCTATACCACGTCATTAAAAATGAAGACATCAGATGATAGTATATTCAGATACCATGGGCCACATTTATTTGGATTTTCACTGTATTTCTACTTGCAAAAAACAAGCTCCCACCCAGAATGCTGTCTGCTGCACAGCAGACTTTTGACAGTTGTTTGAAAGAAGCAGTCAATTAATTAATTCCATTAATTTCCCAGTATTACAGACTGGAGATTATACTTTGTGGCAGGCTGTGAGTTTGACCTGTGAAGTCTCAGCTGTTTTACTCGTGTTCCTGTAAATGGGGTGGTTGAGCCAGGGGAACTGCTTGGCTGTGGGAGGGAAATCACACCTTCCCTGGACACAAGCTGAGAAGGAGCAAGGGAAGGGACTTTCAGAGGTATTGAGTCTGGGAGGTGGGAGAGTCACTGCATGGAGCTGAGAGCAGCCACTCGGGAGACAGAGGAAACTTTTTTAAGGACTATATCCTTTAAGGACTTTTTTACAACTGGGCATTTTGCTGCAGAGCCTGATGCTTGGAATAAAGCTTGGGAACAAGACCCTTCTTGCAAGGAGACCATGTGTGAACAGAGTATTTTTATTTCTCTCCTTTCTGCATTAGACCTTCTGGTTTTGGTTTGAGTTTTTTTTTTCTCTTTAAACTAAATGCTAACAATTTTGCTTTCTACTTTAGCAAAACCTGGCTTTTTTGTTTAAAAACCCTTTGGGTTTTTTTGCAGAACTGTCTACAGAGAAAAGGCTTGAATCTTTTTGCATGCTAAGTTAATCCTTATCTCCATCCCTGCTTTCTGCCACATGGAAGTACTAAAGGGCAAGGTGGAAAGGGATAAAGGTCCTTATGCTGCAAAATGCAAAACAGCTTTGACCTTATGCTTAGTAGCAACTCAAACCACAAAACTCAGCAAGGCTATTAGGAGTTTGCAGTGTTAAGTATCAAGGAGATCATCTGAGGATATAGAGAAACTCAAAATGGTGTTCAGTGCTCAAGGACCAGTTAAGCTGTGCCTCTGCGACTGGAAGTGATGCTGCTCAGCCATCTCCGGCAGTGGGCATTGCAGGAGGGCTACTGCTGGGCATGAGATTTAAATGGTATCTCATTTGCTCCATGGCAACTCGGCACCCTACACACAGCACCAGATATACACGAATTTGCATCCAGATGTGTCTATAACTGCAAATACATTACCTGTTAAATCCTTTTAATTAATTTCTGCAGTTCTTCAGAAGTGTTAAGAGAGAGTTTAAGACGAGATCGGAATTACCAAAGCATTATGTTTTCCTTTTCTCTTATCCTTGTCACCTTAAAAAACAGCAGGCCTCGAGTTTCTCTGTTCTGTTAGATCCTGGAAAGGTGTAAATGTTTTCAAGAGATCCCTAGAGACAGGTTGTCGTGGTTAAAGCCCAGCCGGCAACCCAGAACCATGCAGCAGCTCACTCACTCACCCCTCTTCCCCTGCTCCTGGAGGGATGGGAAGGAGAATCAAAAGAATGTAACTCCCACGGATTGAGATAAGAACAGTCCAGTAACTAAGGTGTAACACAAACCACTCCTGCTACTGCTGATAATAATAATAATGAGGGAAATAACAAGGGAAGAGAATACAACTGCTCACCACCCACCAACCAATACCCAGCCTGACCTGAGCAGTGATCTAGCCCTTCCAGGTAGCTGCACTCCGTTTATATACTGGGCATGATGTGCTGAGGTATGGAATACCCCTCTGGCTAGTTTGCGTCAGGTGTCCTGTCTCTGCTTCCTCCTGGCTTCCCCTCCTTCCCGGCAGAGGGAGCACAGAGGCAAAGCACTGAGGTTGTAAAGTTGTGCTGTTTTAATTTGAGGAGGCAAAAAATCAGATTATCAGTTGAAGTACTGAAAAAATAATAAACTAAATGCAGATTCCGTGTCCAAGCCTCTTCTGTTTCATTCCCCACTGGAATACTCAGTTCCAGTGCCCTTGTTTTGTTTGACTTTCTTGAAGAGGAATTGGAGAGTATCCAACTTTCAAAATTACCTTGGCTTTAATTTATTCTGCTTTTGATGTTCAAAGCACCATATATCTAATGGTTCCCAAATCTTTTCCTCAAGTCTCAGGCTGTAATTTACCTGGCCAATATCTCAAAGGCAGATACCGCTTACTTTAAAAGTTATGGATAATTTTAATATCTGTATGTTTACATAATAGATGAAGTTTGTGGGGTGAGTGAGGAAGGAGAATGATTTAATACTTCATGAACATTTTCAGCCATTTAAGAGACAAATGAATTTCAGTTTTACAGAGGCATCTTAGCAGAAACCTGCACAGGTCCAGCATATTTAATGTCATTTAGACTTGGCCAAAGAAAGAACAAACTATTCTCCTTTAGGACTTATTACCAACCTCACAGAACTAGGTGTGATCCCTGAAGTCTGAAGACTTGCCACATCAGGGCACAGAGTGGCTGAGGAAAGAGAATCTGAGCAAGATGTCCCATAATTGCTGCTAGTGAAAGTAAGGTTTGGTCCAAGATGAGCACGGATTCTGGAGCCCTGTGAATGCTCACTTGCTGACTGCCACATCACCCCTCGTGGCTCCTTGTCGCTGGACAGGGAAGAACATGGATATTGATTTCCTCCTGTGTCTAAGCCTGGTATGGTCTCTGTGCACTTTTGCTGCTCTCTTGGCATTACAGAGATCAGACATGATGAAAAAGGAGATTAGCCAATTTGCTGCAAAGCATGTTAATACGTCTTCTGTCACACATCTGCTAGTTTCTAATGTATCATCTTTTATTTTTCGGTTGCGTGTATATGCTCAGGCAGAGCTAAATGCTCATGTGGTTCATGTTGGTGGAACTTAAAGCTTGGTTCTTAAAGCAAAAAAGAACTATAGAAATCTAGAACTTTATCTGATCTTATTCTGATTTAAACAGAGGCAATGAGTAAAACTTAATATCCATTAGTAATAGAAACATAACCCCTCTTAATAATCCAACCCATATCTATTTCAGCCTATGCTTGAAGCAGCTGGTGAGGCTTGTAGAACAGGTAACTTTTTGCACTGTCCAAAATTGACTGGTTTTTAGGGGAAAGAGGGGATGCAAAGATGCTGCTTTTGCCATGCCCGCACTACCCAATAGGTCATCCAAAACAATGTGAAGTGTCTTGCATCTTTCTAACAAGCTGTTTGTTCCTTTTTCTTTCTCCTCTTCCTTTTTCCTC